>NC_090934.1:434136329-435439454 GCF_040938575.1 Ambystoma mexicanum | reverse complement strand
TATGTGGTGTCCCGGGTTATCAACCCTGTGGCGTACCGCCTGGTTCTCCCGGGGTCTTGGAGGGTCCACCCTGTGTTTCACGTCTCCCTTCTCAAGCCGTGTCCGGCCCCTTCCCACTTGCGCGCCTCTGCTGCCCCGGTGTCCTTGGCATCCCCGGACGAGTACGAGGTGTCCTCCATCCTGGGCTCCCGGGTCTGCAGGGGGCGCTTGCAATATCTGGTTGATTGGGTCGGTTATGGCCCGGAGGAGCGCTCTTGGGTCCCTGCTATTGATGTCCACGCTCCCCGGTTGGTGGCTCGCTTCCACCGGGATCACCCTTCCTGCCCACGGGGTCGTGGGCCTTTGGGGGGGGTTCTGTCATGATCCCTCATCATGTGGTCCCCAAGGCACTCCCCCATCCCCCGTCTCGCTCTTCCGTTTCTTCCCCCCTTCTCCGGGACTCACGTGGACTCTCACACACCTTGCGAGCGCACCCGCGCCTGGTCCGTAACAGGACGGCTGTCAGGCTACGGCCATTTCTTCATTGGCAATTACCTTGGCGCCTAGCATCGCGAAGGGCTAGCATTGAGTTTCCGCATCGCGGGACTGTAAGGTCACGGTACGCTCTTGCCCGATCACGTGACTCAGCCGAGCATCACGTGATCAGAAGCGCGAGTACTTAAACCCGGAAACCCAGGTACTCGTTGCTTCACAGCTGTGCTCTACATCCTGTTTGGCGTTACGTACCTTTGGATCACCTTTGGATCGCTCACGGAATCGACCTGGCTTGCTCTACTGGACTCTTCTTGGATCTACCCCTTTGGATTTGTTTGCATCCCCCTTTGCATTTGTTTGTTTGATATCCGGCTCTTGACCACGGATTGATATTGGACTGCCTCCTGGATCTCCCTCTTGCACCTTGGCTCTTTGGACTTCTTGCCTCATAGCTCCACAGCTCCTACTGACAGGCGAACAACTGAGGACTACTCCTCTTGGGGTACTTCAGTCCACGTGGGTCCCGGACCTCTCCACTAGGTTCACTACCTCTTCCTTGACCCTGATTGGTAAGACCTTTCAGTTTTTCCAAGCCTGTGCTTGGTACTTAATCCGCATTTTCTTGCAGCAGCGTGGGGTCCCAGAGGTTTGCGTTCCCGGACTTGAACATCTTCGCCTGTGGCCTCAACGGCTGCACAGAGAGTGGCTTTAGGTTCTCTCTGTGCGGCATTTGGGGACGGAGGCCTCTTCTGCCTACACAACACTCAAGTCACAACACCCTCCCCCTCATATGTGGCACAATCATGATTCTGCATGTCTTCTACTGTACATGGTTCTGTGAGGAAAGTGTCTGGATTCACTGTTTTACAATGCACAGCATGCATGTTTGGGCTTGAGATTATTATCTCATACGGTGTTGCTCTCTGTGTATTAAGTGTGGATTTGGATTGTTAGAGTATTGCGAACAGGGAATGTTTAACAAACAAGGTGACAGACATCCCATCACAATGGCGGAACTCTTTTTAATGGCAAAGGCAGCTGTAGCAAGAACTTGTTCGCAGGTGAAGTGCTCTTGCATCACAGAGTCAAAAGAGCCACTGTAGTACGCCAGCGACTTGTGTCCCAATGATGTCTTTGTGTCAGCACAGCAGTCATTAATGTTCCATCTGAGTGGGAAAACAAGTAGAATTCCCATTCATAATCAGGGGTAGCAAGGACGGGTGCTGTGCAAAACAGGTCCTTTAGTGTGGTAAAAGCTGTGTGCATCTCTGGTGTCCATATTATTGTTTTGTTTTCTTTCTGTGTTTCTTTGAGCCCCTGTAATAATGGTCTCATATAGGTGGCATGGTCTAATATCCATGCTCGGCAATAGTTGCATATTTCGAGGAATTATTCCATGTCTTTCACTGTGTGGGGTCTTGCTGTGGCTTTTACTATTGAAGCGCTTTCAGGACATTTTTTTTCTCCATCTTTTGAGCTCAATATACATCTGTAAGGCAATATTGGAGCTTGTTTATGTCTACCTTGTATCCCTTTTGAGCCAACAGGGTAAGTAATTGAGCGGAATCCTTCCTGCACATGTCTTCACCTTCACTACATATTAGTAGATCATCCACATATTGAATTATCGTGTTTTGAGCAGCAATGTTGCCAAGGTCTTCGTGCAGTATCCTTTTAAACATGCTAGGACTCGCACAGTACCCCTGGGGCAATCTACAATGTTGGTACTTTATCCCCCCTAGTTTGAATGCTGTCAGGTATTGTGAGTCTGGGTCAAGGCGTACGGAGAAGAAGGTGTTTTTCAAATCCAATACAGTAAAGTGCGTGGCCTTTTTTGGGATACTGCACAAGATGGAAGCCGGGTTCGGGACAAGGGGAACTCTTTCTGAACAATATTATTAAGAGGGTGAAGGTCCTGCACCATCCTCCATGCCCACCCTTACTTTTTTTATCAGATAAATTGCAGTATTGTATGGGGACGTGGAGGGTACAATAATACCTAGGTGCAGTAGTGCATGTATTGTTTCTCATATTCCCACCTCTGCTTCTCTCGATAAAGTATAGTGTTTTACTCTAGGCAACACTGCTCCTGGTTTTATTTTTATTCTTATGTGGGTCACTTCTTGCAATAACCCTACATCGTGGGGATTGGTGGTCCATACATTTGATGGTACTTGCTGCAAATCCATATTACAAAATGACGGTGGTGCACTGACGACAGCCATTAGAGCAGTGGTCTTCAAACTTTTTTGGCTCGGGCCCCCCCTGAGCCAAGTTTGGGCAGGCCGGGCCCCCCTAAAAGTGCCGGATGGACAGTATGTCGAAATCGCTATGAACTTTTGCATGCCGTCACTGCACCCTACTCCCAGTACAGACCCTGGGCTCTCCCCACCATACTCCCACCACTATCCCAGTTCTGCCGCCCATCCTGCTCCGACCACAGTCCCATAACACAAGCATACACACATTCATACACATTTAAATAAAAAATAAATCGCCATGAACTTACCTTCTGCAGGGGCCTGCGCATGGTTGCTAAAATGCCCCGCTCCAGGTTGCTCTGCCCATACGTGCGAGGAGGCGCAGGAGAACCCTCTCGCACATACATACATGCAGTGCCCCAGCCAGCATTTCCAATGAGCTATGAAGCAAAACACCCCCAACGTTGCATGGCTCAGTGATCATGTGCGGCTGGGGAAATGAACTGTCAAAGGCAAACGGTGTTTCCCTTTGACAGTTCAGCCAGCCCAGGAGCACTCACTCAGCTGGAAAAAGCAGCTGAGGGAGTGCTCAGTGTTTCACTGGGCTGGCTCCTCGGTTCCTCCATAATGGGTGAGGTGGCCAGTGGGTGAACGCCCCCTCACCCATTAGGGATGAGTCGGCAGGCTTGGACTGGCCTATAGGGCAATAGGGCGATGACTGTACCAAAAATGCAAAATGCTAGTGTAGGCCAATCAAAATGGGCCACTTTTTTGGCCAATGTGGGCCAGTTTGAGGAGTTGCTTCAATATGCAGCTAGTAGTTTTTACCATTGTTGCTGAATAAATATTCTTTAAATATCACAATTTGTTTACATTTGAATAAAAAACAACCCCTTGTGAACTATTCAAACAGTCTGTGACTAAAGGACTGAATATCCATTTGCAACTGCTGGCCATGTTTTCATTGGTGCCTAAGACCGTTGTATGGTCCAGTCTGACCATGTGAGCTGCCCCCTCCCATTTCCCCCAATCTAAAAAAAAAAAGAAAAAAAAATTTTTTTTACATTTCATGCTGGGCTCTGGCGCCCCCCCCTAGGGGGCGCGCCCTACAGTTTGAAGTCCTCTGCATTAGAGGGTTAGCAACTCGCTTGTTTTGTATCATTATGTCACAAGGCATGCATATCTCCATGATTATTTCTCCATCATGGTCATTGTCAGTAAACAACTCCTCATCTGTCAAGTCGTGCAACGCCTTATGTGGGTCTATGCAAAACACTGTTTGCCATTCACACCTGTGAATGTCCAGTCCAATTGCCACGATATGTTCTGCTGACACCTGCACCCTCTGCAAGTCTAGTGAGAGCACTCTGCCAGGCAGTATGTCAGGTGTTGCCACAGGGCGGAAAACAAAATCAGAAGGTACTCTCCACTCTTTCCGTGTTATTTCGGGCACTACTCTTGCTAATACCTGTGCCGTATATGAACATATCTGCATGGGTGGGAATTCCTTGCATTGCTGTTTTGTTTACTATTGTTTGTTTGATTAACATCGCCCATAGGGGGCACATGCCGGGTGTAGAACATACCACACCCCTTTCTGTGAAGGCAATGGTCATGTTGAGCTTACTGAGGAGATGCCTTCCCAATAGGTTTACAGGTCTCATCACTAGGATTTTTTATATTGGTACAACTGTCCTGTATTTGGCCTGTCCTGCCATGGAGGAATTGTGCACACAAGCAGACTGTCAAGGAGGAGGGCAGTTAGGAACGATTCAGGCAACAGCACTTAGGTCTTAGCAATTCATGGTCCCAGCTACAGTGTGGCTCTCAAGCAGGCATTGCTTATGCACTCCGTAGGTTTCGAGGGGCAAATAGATTTGGAGAGCCTACCTGAACTCGTGGAGAGCATAGAGGGCGAGGGTTGTGCTGCCTCTGTTGATGCCCTTAATTTGCACGAAACAATATTGAGGAAGATGGAAAGATGGACATTCATTATGTGTAGAATTCTAGCCCACTCTGGAGCATTATTATTTTGGCATACAAGAACATGTATAAGGGGAATCTCTTTGTGCACGTGTACGATTCTTCTTTGCATTTAAAAGTTCACTTGATTCTGTACTTTGTCCTTAGTTTCTTTAGGATCTATACATCCTCACCAGTCATTATCTCAGGACGTCGTACATACTTTATATGATGTCACTAGCTTATTTTCGTTGCTCTTTCTCATATTCCCCAGGGAGTTCCTTCCTTAGGTTGTCATCACTGCGGGGATACATTCGGTAAGGTTGTCTCCACAGGTAGCTTCTTTCAAACACACGCTGCAGCATTGGTACAACGGCTGGTGTCAAACACGGAACAATCTCACGCCTCCAACTTGTAGGAGGAAGGAGGAAGTGGTCTCCTACAGAGGTATACAGTTGCTCATCTACACCTGTGATTCCTGGGACTGATTGGCAGACCAGGGAGGTATCTCCACATGCCCGTCCCCCTTTACACCCTTATTTTGGAACTCCCAATCCTATCTGGGGGAGCGACAAAGGGCCCATTTACCCAATGGCTTAAGGTGGGTATCATAAAAGTGGTGGACGGTATGATGGGAGCAGAAATAAGATCATTAGAAGACTGTAAACGACAGATAGGGTTAACCGAGAAGTACAGACTGGGATACTACCAACTACCACATTGGCTGATGCACCCCGAGATGAGGAGACCAGCCATCCGAGAACTGATGCCATTAGAAATATTCATTACCACACACACAGGGGACAAACAAATGGGGCCTCATTACACGGTAGGCGGTAGGGATTTAACGTTACCGGTAATGGAATACCGGTAAGGTTAAATCCCCATGCTAATTACGACCCCGGCTCACCGCTATTAGCGCCACCGCTAAGTACGGTGCCACTAATAGCGGGCAGTCCACGTGCGCGCGACTCTCCATCCCATAAATAACGCCATGCCGCTAATAGCACAGCATCAGAAGGCGAGTGGACATGCCAATAGCGGCATGGTAAAGCCCCCAAAACCCCTTACCGCCGTGGCGCTAATACTGCCAGCGCGAACCACCCGTTAAGAGAACTGAGCAGTGTTCCCACCTGCCACAGGTGGACACAATCAGCACAGGTAGAGGCAATGGAGACTATGGCAGCTCAAAAGGAGCACACCACACCCCTTCCCACACCCCTTCCCACACCAAGATGGTTCCAATACTTGCAGCATTACATGGGCTGGAGGACATGATTGCAGCGCAGCAGCAACAACAACAGGCAGCACAGAGGAGACGCAGGAGGAGGAGGAGGAGGGCAAGACAGGCACAGCAAGCACCACCACGGCACCTAATTATACCACAGAGGCACCCACCAATCCCCAGGATCAGAGCCAGTCCATTTAACCTAACTCCAGAGCAGATACACACCCTGTACCGTCTGGACCGGGATACCATCACCAGCATCTTGGACATGATACACAACGACATTGTGAGCCTCATAGACATCCAAACTGCCATCCCCCTCTACTCAAGGTGGTGACTGTGCTCCACTTCCTGGCCACAGGCACCTACCAGCATACAGTGGGCCAGATGCATGGCATCTCACAACCAGTATTCTCACGCAAGCTGAACCAGGTACTTGATGCCCTCCTGAAGCATGCACCTGAACACATATTCATGCCACGGACTGTCCAGGAGATTGCAAACACCAAAGTTGGCTTCTATTCACTGGCAGGCATCCCAAGTTGCATCGGGGCCATCGACTGTACCCATGTGGAATTGGTTGTACCACATCACAATGAAGTAGTCTACTGAAACAGGAAGCAATTCCACTCCATCAAAGTCCAAATGGTATGTGACGCCAACAAGGTAATCACACATTGTTGCGCCCATTTCCCCGGATCAACCCATGATTCCATGGTCCTGCAGAACTCAACTATCCCACGCTGCATGGAGCGACAAGCCGGACAAAGTTCGTGGCTACTTAGTGAGTTGCAGGGCAAGTACATGGCAGTGTTATGGGGGGGGAGATACATAATCCAACTGGGTGTGATGGGGGGGAGAGGTGCATACTCGAAATGGGTGTAGCTCGTCGTCCGTCGGATGAATGCACATACAGATGTACGCCAATGTCCATCTGGGAAGCTGGCAACGTACTTGAGATGAACAGACATGCAAGTATAAGCTACACAACATAGTTTTCTTTTAGCTTTGAAATGTTTTGATTGTTATGAATTTTACTTCAGTGATTTTTTCTTTTTGTGAACTTTAATCTTATAAATAAGTGTGGCAAAATGTAATGATGTTTTTTCATTTGTTGTATGGAAAGAATTGGTGAAAGAACATAATTTTGAGTGCAACACAATAGACAAAAACACAAAAAAAAAGGTTTGGGATTGCCTATTCAAATCACAGAAATCACTTGGAGCCTAACACAGAAAGAGGTCCATACTATTAGATTCTGTGATGATCATATACAGTGCCCTTTTTGCACAACCTAGGTGAGGCCCAGTGCATCCACATAATCTTCTGCAGCTGCTTGCCTCCTACTTTCTCATCCTCATATTACCTTTTGTTTCTCATTGCTAGTCGACATGGTATTTTTGCTGACAAGCCCTGTAGTTGTCATAAGTTACAGCAGTAATATACCTCATGTGATCGCAATGCTGTGGCTGCAATGTTGAAGCTGTTCTTAGCAGTATCATATCTCTGATTAAAAGCCTACATCTAAGGCTCACAAATCTTTTCTGCCTCCTCCCATGTACTTTTCTCGTATATCTACAAATGTAGCAAAGTTCTCTCTGAATTCTACTCTCTCTTCTATTATTGATTTGATTCTGTCTATCAGGCTTGTCTCTTTTGCCCTACCCACAAACCCACTGAACTCTGGCTTACTCCATCCTTCATTTGCTCCATTCTTCCTTACGCCATGCTGAACGGCTCTGGAAAAAATGGCCCTCCCCGCCAATCTTACCATTCTCTCCATCATACGCCCTTCTTATGATTCGTCATTTTTAATAGCAAAAAAGTCCTACTTCTGGAATTGTATCCTGTCCTACTCTCCCCAGCCCTGTTGGCTATTAAAACATTTAAACCAAATCTTGGTCCTTGCCAGTCCTGATCCTTCTCCCTCCTCTCCTCTTCCTCCAGTTGACTTTGCATCTTTTTCTACAAAATCACTTTACAATGTTCTTCCTTGCCTCCTAGAGTATCTGCCCCTCCTTCACCCTATCTATCTGTTCTATGTCTTCATTCATGCCTCTCTATGAGTCTGACACAGCACAATATCTTGCCAAGCCCACCCCACTGCTTCTCTCTTTATCCGCTGCTTTCCAGTCTTATCCCTAAAGTGTGACAGCTGCTACTCACCTTTCTTACCTCACTTTTCAATTTGTCTCTTTGCTTTGCAACCTTTCTGTGATGAATCTGATGGTGTCATCACTTCTTTCCTTGTGGTGACATCTCCTCATATGGCCAGGGGACAGCAGCTGCTACCTGATCCTGACCCTGGTGTCAGCTATATGAGGCAAGATCACATGAGGGAGACAGCCTCCAGGGGAGTGTAATGGCAGCATCGGATGAGACATGGTATCCCCACCCTTCTTTTATGGATACCCCAACTATGCCCAACACCTTAATGGCATATTGTTATATCTCCCCTCACCCACCTAAGGAGTCTACCAAAGACCTTCTAACAAGATCTGTATGTAAGCTGTCAAAATCTGACTTGTCTTTTAAGACTTGTGAAGGCACCTTCTCAAACTCTACCTATAAGTCATCCAGAGCTGACTTGCCCTTAAAGATCACTAAGTATAGTTACCCAGACTTTACATGCAAGTCGTCAAGAATGGTCTTCAATTCCCACTACAAGCATACTGGGCCGAGAAAGATGAGCTCATTAATGCAGAGCAAATAAGGCCAAGAGCACAAGTTGTGCTTTAGTTGTTGCGAGCACATAGCTGTTGGTGGGAAATTTGAGCAACAAGGGCAGCTGATTAAGACGGGCTGATGGTGGGAGAAAGCTGCGTCTCTTGGTATGGATTTAGAGACCATGAGGCTTGAGAGTATTCTGTGGAACTATCAGGCTCGAGGAAAAGGAAAGCTGACTGCTAGAGTGAACACAGTTGTTGAGAGGCAGCGTTTGCCTTACTGACATCTGAAACAGAGCAAAACAGCCCAGCAGTAATCACACGAGGCAGAGAAGCCAAGGAACAGAGGCAGCGAGACAGAAGGAAACACTGAAAGACTGCCACTGGCTTGCCATGGGAGAAACAGAGTGTGCCAGCAAGAGCCAGTGAGTCCACCCAAGGGAAGCAGGGACACTGGGGTGTATTGGCAGCAATGCTAAACCTGAATAATTGTTAATGAAGCAAATGAAGCACACGAAAGAGAAAGAGCAAGTGAGCAATTCTTTAAAAGGGTGAACAGAATAAAAGTAAGAGACTTTCAAATTTGTGAGTTTATGCACTACACATAAGGGAAAAGCCCTGGCTTGATAGTATACCAGGCAGATCCAATATCAGATGAAGCAAATATAAGAGAATGTCAAGTTTGGAATTGGGTGCAGAGCCCACATGAGAAAAGCCTTGGCAGGAGAGTATACCAGGCACATTGGACGTGTGTGAAGAGCCCACACGGGAAAAGCTCTGGCAGGATAGTATACCTGCTAAATTAAAGCTGCATGGAAAATAAATATATAAGAATGTTCTGGCAGGAGAATATACCAGGCAGTTTGAAGTGTGTGCATATAGGAAAAGCCCTGGCAGAAACATATACTAAGCAGTTGCAAGTGTGTTCATATAAGACAGCCCTGTGCGGAGAGTATGCCAGGCAGTTGCAAGTATGGGCACATAAGGAACTCCATGGCAGAAGAATACACCAGGCTGTTGTGAGTGTGTTCATATAAGGAAGCCCTCGTAGGGAAGAACAACGGGCAAGGACAAGCTGAACAGTGTGCATTAAATACATCACCTAAAGAGGTCATGGGAAGAGAATATGAGGACTAGCAAAAAGGCTGTTGCGAAACCAAAGAGAAAAGGAGGTAAAACCTGGCAAAGGAGCACACCAAGTATCCTACCAAGATACAAACTCACAGTCAAGTTGTTCTGTGTACTGGTTGTAGTGTTGATCAAGAGAAGAGGAGTGAAAACCTGGCAAGGAAGTTCCGTAGGTATCCTATCAAGATAAAGACTTACAGCCAATTAGTTTTGTTTACTAGTTGTATTATGGATCAAGAGAAGAGGATTGGAAACCTGGAAGGAGGGTACACCAGGGATACTAACAAGATAAGGATAAAGAACCACGTTGTTCTGAGTACCAGTTGTGCTGTTCATCAAGACAAACCCAAAGAACTGATAATCTTGAATATAAAGCAGAGTGGAGAGAAATCCAGGGCAAGGGAGCCACCCTTTGGAACAAGAAACTCTATTGTTCTGGAACCTTTTGTGTTGGAGTTAGCATTTTACTTTTTGAACAATTATACATTTCAAGGCCAAAGACATCACCCTTTTCACCTTAGAGTTAATTTTGTTAGAATGTAAGGGCCAGAATAGTACTTTTGACACAGGGGATTTTACTTTGGAAATTCTGACATCCGACCGACCATTGTTTTGTTTGATATAGGGAAAAAAGGTTCCTGTCACTATTTGTGCCAACCAATATTTTAAGAATCTATGTAGTGCATTGAATACTACACAAGGTACATGTACTCTTTCCCCAGGTTCAACCTCTCCTCTTAATAAGACTATTTGCTCATGGAAGAACACCCCCCTGAAATACTGATATTGCAATTATGTGCTTCACCGAGTTTCTTTAAGGGGCAAAGCCATATGATGTTTTTTCCCCAAATCCTTTTAATCTTTGGTTACTGACACATGATTCCCTCCTTCTCTGTCACAGACATTCAACCCACTTTTTAGTGCAAAGAAAGACGTTCCAAGCCTCCATGGGTAAACTATGTAATCATTTACTTGTCTGCATCTTTCCCATTAAAATATAGGATTTTTGGTACACCTGGAAATATTCTCTGAAAGGGTTTACACATACAATGAATGTTTTCTATAAGTGTATCATAGTTACAACATTGTTATATCAAGACACATGTGTTTGCATGTTCAATGCGCAGCTGTATGATTGCTGCATTGAAATCTATAACATGGTCTCCACACACATGCATATTATATTGCACCAGGTGTTTTCACTTTCCCATTGTTGTCCAGCTGGTGACATCTGCACACTGGAGAAGAGGTAGCAACCTGCTCATTCTCCAAGGAACTCTGTCTGCGTGTATTCTTCAATGTCTTGCAAGAGTCCTGTGATGGAGCTTAACTGAACCACAATAAAGAGGATTCCCTGCTTCCATGCATTAAGAGGAACTTTCTGAAGCGTTTGGGGATACTTGGACACCTGGAGAGCTGCTGGACTCTCCCTTCACACTGGACCCAGTACATACTCCTACCTGTAGTGTGCAACAAGGATCTGGTTTTGTGAAGCCCCAGTGATCTCACAAAGAAGGCTACCCTGCTGTTGTGGTGTTTTGCCCATTCTGCCCTGCAGGATCAAAGGGGGGTAGGAAAGCCACAGATGTATTCATCCTCGTCCGCCCTATTTAACTATTATGTTTTGACTCTGGAGGCCTAGTTAGAATTGTGCAACTTCAGTGGGGTAAGCAAGTGCTTTCTGGTGTTTTAAAAGAAATATCCTATGAAGACATATCCTACTATGTTGTTAGTGTAGGTAACAGAAGTAGTGTTATATGCCTGATGTCATTTTAGACTTTACTGCATAGAAGTACATTAAAGTGTGCAAGGCACTTTAATGAACACAAGAGGTTCATATAGGAATAATTATTCAAAATGAGTGCGGGAGTCCCTCCACTGAGAACAAACATGGGTCAAATACCCAGTTCTATAGCATTTCTTCCACCCAGGAGGCCCTACAACCAGTTTTTAGCTCACTGCACCCTTCACAGTGGAGACATATACATTTGCATACCAATCTTTGTCCCACCTTTAAGGGCCACCCAACACTCTGAACAAGATTACCAGAAGGAACTCTGGACATGTGTTTCGGCCTTGTTGGGCCTACTCTTGAGGGGCTCCCACACTCCTTTTCATACAGGAATAATTATCCTTGTAGTTGGAAGCCTCATCTATACAAAGTAATGGTGATTTCTGAAGTTATATCACAAACACTTGTGAAGTGTCTCTGAAAACCATATTATTCAAATAACTGTTTGTTCCACTGTAACCAAGGAACTGTCTATCGCCTATTATGTTTGACCGGCTTATCGCCTAATACGTTATGACCCTGAACGGGAACTGTACTCTGCTTTTGCCTGCACCCAAGTGAATATGATGTAACAGCGCCACAATGTCCTAGGGCAGTTGTGCGCTTTATAAATGGAAATAAATAAATAAAATAAATAAATGTGTTTTTCAGTTAGCATTTGTTAAACCGTGTAGCTCATTGAAGGTAGCGTATCAAATCACTAAATCCTTTCCTCCTGCAACATATATGAAGTACAGTTGTGAAAAGGGTGTGTATTTCAGACAACCACATATTAGTATAGAGAAAGACTTTCTTCAGAACGCCAGCAGAGTAGGTCTCAAGGCCTCATATTATACTAAGCAGCTAGGATCATGTTCAGTGCCTTTTAAATAGCTTGCTGAAATATTTTACCAGTCAAGTGTAGACCTTGGAAGGGGAACAGTATGATAGTTGGAGTGGCGCCATATTCTTCACGTTTTTCATGCATATGATCGGGGAATATTGTTGATAGATGCACTTGGGGAGTATTGTTGATACATGTACTTGGGGAATATTCTTTATGCATATGCCTGGAGACTATAGCCTTGCAGGGTCAGGTAGTCATCGAGAGACCAAGATGTATAGGGTTTTTTAGCTTAAGGAGCTGGGCGGGAGAAACCCAATGGTTATTAGGTAAGCAGGGGATTTCCACAGTTGAGACCCTTATAAACACCCTCTCTTCCCCCATATCTGGGCTGATCCTGGAAGAAGGGCAGAGAAAAGGGGTTGCATGGTTTTGCCTTGAACAGCCAAATGCTATAATAATTATGGCTTATGACCTCAGAAGCTATGCTTTAGTGCTGAATATACCTTGCATTCATTTGACTTGTGATGGCCATTGTTTATTGTTCTTCTTTTTGCCTATGTACAATATGATGCATTGACGGTTCCATGTAATAATGTCGCCACAAAAATATCGCCGAAAAATTGTCGTTTTTTGTGGCAACATTATTGCATGGAACATGCGGGGGACACCCCTGCAACCCCCAAATTTATTTATTTTTTTGAATTTATTTTTTTGCCCCTGTCGCCATATATATGGTCACCCAAATAATATCACCACGACATTTTCCCGGCGATATTATTTACGGCGACCATATATGTGGCGATATTATTACCTGATACCGCATTGACTTGTTTTAGACACTACTTTCCGTCTTACTCGCTACTTTTCAGTAGGAAAGTGATGGCAGTTGGAAGGTGCGTTATAGCAATCAGCATATACTGGTTCCTTTAGAGTTGTTGTTGTGGGAACTTCCAAGTCATTTGTGATACAGTCAAGGTGTTGAACTGTGCAATGTCCACTCTGTGGAGTCTGTTTTAATTGGAACTCATAAAAGCTAGTGAGAAATCCTGAGGGATATGGTTGTGACAAATGCACATGAAGCGGACCTATTTTTATATATATACCGAGGTTGGTTTTCTTGCCTCTCTGCGGATGCAGAGATGGTGCAATGCGCATCAGAGATGTGTTGGAACCTGCTTATAAAAGGGTGGAATGGTTGGGTACTATGTTTTTTTTTTATGCCTTCTCTCCTCTGTGCTTTAGGACCTGTCAAATCGTGGACTCAAATATCTTAATCCGTGAGTACACTGTAGGTTTGAGGCTGTTCATTGTGAGTGAATGCTACATGCTATGCCAAAGAGAAAAACACTGGCAGCCCTTCATTTAAATTTGTTGTGAAAGTGAATTCAGCCCTGTCCACAGAAATAAAGGGAGAGACCCTCTTCTCTCCTGGCTCAGGAGATGACATGCTTTTTTTAGATCGTGGCAGTGAACATCCTAAAAACGCTAGGGTAGCAAATATATGTATTGATATCGGGTCCCCTGCATGGCAGGATGCTTCATTTGCATTAGGAGGTTGTTAACCAATATGCATCACTGCAGTCAGGGCCACCCGTAGGCTTTTGGTGTCTATTTATCGCAAATGTCCACCAAAATTAAGGGATTATATACCAGCTATGGAGCAGGGTCTGATGGACACATTTTGCTTAAAACAGACCAGGATTCATCTTATTAACATGAATCCATTTGGAAATCATTATCAGACAGACCATAAAATGGCATGGGATTGTTAGTGGAGCTCAGAAACTGAAGCCATGTGAGGGTATGAGGCAGTCTGGCGATGTGGCAATATCATGTTGATCCAAAAGGAAATAATACTCCACTGGCTGATGAATAATATAGCCTGACCTCTAAAGGGCACATAGAGGCTTTAAGACAAGTGCTTGAGAGACATGTTCTTTATGTGTCTCAGTGATAGGATAATGCGCGGTAGAGCGGTTAGAGAGTAGGCAGTAGAGGAGGACTCAGGCTAGAGTTTGAGGAAGGGCTGATACAAAGGTTGAGTTATAACTGAAGAGTGAGTGAGTGGGTGTGTGCCAAGTGTGCTTGGGGAGGTGAGAGGTTGGTCAATGTAGTGTCCTACTGACGAAAAAAGGCAACTTGCATTTTTAAAATATGTCAATTTGCATAAACTAATTCATATGGGCAGAAACATGCATGCATCCTGACAGACACCTGGGCATGCCAGAGCTAACAGGTACTCACATATATGTGCCTTCATTGGATGAGACATGCACACGCATATGAGCTTGCAGACACACCCATGAATGTATGCACTGGAAGACACAAACACACACAAGACATAGACACACACACACACACACACACACACAAACACACACACACACAGAGGCATGTCTGCCAGTAGACAAACACACAAACATTTACACTTCACAGTAATTCCCAATGCTTTGATAGGAACAGCATGAGTCAATGAGTGCACTATGATGCAGAGATCCAGTCTGAGGGGCTGAGAGTTGGTGGCTGCTGCTGGACTGGGCACCCTTGCAGGCCTAGACCTGCATCTATGGACCAGCCGCTGCAGTTTAGAGACATTTTGCTAATACAGCCCAGAGATCCTCTGACAGGTGCCTGCAATAAACTTTGACCTCCCAGGGTCGTTTGAAAGGCAACTCCTCCTTTCCCTCAGGACCTGTTGCTCTGCATATTCAACTTCCTCAGTGTGAATTGACAATGTGCCCCAGGGCGAGCATCCCATGCAGGAATGCACTGGTAGGGATTCTAACCTTGGTGGTGGAACGAGGAGGGAATGTGAAGTTGGTCCACACCTAGGCCTGAGGACAAAGGTTGCTACTGCAGACACCCCTGGAGCCAGAGGCAGCATGCATTTTATGGAGGTTTTCAGACAATTGCACACATGAAGTGTTAACTGACTGCTGCCCTACAGTTAAGGTGAAGCATATGACCATTGGTTTTGAGATCTGTAGAGGAGCAGGTGGATACCTCTTCTCTAGTACCCGCTGCCTCATCACCATCCTATTGGAGTAGCAGACGAAGAGCTACAATTGGGAACCCATGCACAAGTTTATGTGATACGTCCATACCATGTCAATCATATGAAAGACAATATGCATCCAGGCAGCTATTCAGAAGAAACCCTCACGTTGAGACAGAGGACAGATGTTACCAAGAAAGATGCCCACTGCCAAAATGCCAGAATGTGGCTATAAGAGATATTAATTAAATCTAAGCAAAAGTCTAACAACAGCAGAATGATGTCATGAAGAAGATATATAAACCTATGCTGAAACGATATGGAAATACTTAAGACTGACAATGTAACTGAAGCACTAAGAGAAAAATGTATCTGAAGATAAAGTTATTGTGAAAATAAGAAGATGTAGTAACTTGCTGACCAATAACTGTAAATACACTGTAATGCAAGGTAGAAGAGACATAAAGAAGCTTGCTAAAAAGAGGTAGATACATAATCTTTAGGACAGCCATTGGCTTGTAAATTGAAGAACTGATAAAAAACTGTTTTTGTATGCAGAATAGGGGAGAACATTGGCCTGGGATTATGGAGGCTATTGGAAATAGGTGCAAGGCACAAAGGGAGTTGAATGAACAGACAACAGGTGTAAGACATATTTCTGCTAAGATTAGGAAAGACAAGGACATTTGCAAATGCTAAGTGTTGAACAACCACAAAGGCAAAATCATATATGAGGTGGAGCGAGCAAGTCTCTAAAGGCCCGAAAGGGCAATGACACCATGATTAATAAAAATCAAATAGCAGTAATTGAGAGGCTCATATTGACAAAATCATGGTCTCCTAACATGTGATGAAGAACTCAAAACAAAGGCTATTCATTAGAGCTTTGAGTTAAAATAGTGGTGTACTTGCACTCTCCCGAATGTCCCAGAACAGTGAGAAGACTTTGAAGTCAACTACAAATGATAAGAATTTGGCTCAGAATTGGGTCGATGACATATGATGGACTAATTGGGAAAATAGGGAACACGTTGACGCAGCTCAAACACCTAGGTTTCGTTTTCAGTCACGTTCTGCTAGACGAGCCGAAAGTCCAAGATTTGTTAGGGTTGCCAACGAATCTAAAGGCCTGCTATGCACTTTCATATGCAATGTTGCAGTTATTAGTCTGCTGCCATATTCTCTGCTGTAATCAGTATGTGACATACGTAGAAATAGCTAAGGGTTTGTCATGCAGACAGGGGGCAGCCAATGGGATATTAACCCTTATATAATTCTATAAGTAGACATGTTCCGCTAATGCTGTGGGATGTTTTTACCCATGCATCCAAGCCCTACAATAAAACTGTGCTGTACTGGCATGGAAAACATCATGATGGCCAGAACTCCCCAGAGAGTGCACAGGGAAAACATGAAGAATAGGCTGCCACCCATTTTTGCCTATGTTGTGAGCACAGGAGGGCACTGCCTAAAACCACCAGTGGGCTACATACACAGTAGCCTGAAACCATTGGGTATGGCAATGCTGATTGCCAAAAAAGCAACTCAGAACTGTGGGGAATTCATTTTCTTAATCCCAAAAATGGTTGCATTACCAGTACTCACCACTATCAGAAAGCCGGCGTTTTAAAACCACCAGACTTTTGTGTAAAACTGAACAAATGAAACAAAACCAGACCAAGGACTTGCTAAGAGGTGGATACAATGTAAAACTATATTCTGAAAGGACTTGAAGGAAGTAATTATTTAATGTATATGTAAAAATTGTCAGTTTGATTTGAATGTAGAAAACTGGGAACAAAAAGTGACATTTAGCTGAAACCTGGCTTAAGGAAACTGGATTCTGCCTGACAACTACCCCGACAGGAGTTGAAACCTGTTCAGCCACTCCCCTTGCCAAAAGGAGTTGTCACCTCTCTGATTAGATTAGGGGTGGAGCAGCTGGGGACTACAGGGAGTTGAACAAAGGCCTGTCCTGGACTCAGGCAAATGTTATATTGGGGGGCCGTAAAGTGGCTTCCTCTTAGGGCAAACTGACCAGGGGAGGATCCTCTGACCCATAAACAGACTTCATCATGCTGACAATCCATTTCCTTCCCCCAATCATGGGAGAGGGGAGAATTGGGCCAATGACAAGTAGAGAGGGGCAGGCTTAGCTAGGCCCAGGCACACACCCATTTTCAAAACACATAAAAAGAGACTGCTGGGACAGGTAGAGACATTCAATTCCATTTGCTGCGGAGCATGCTGACCGACGACTTCACATCCAGAGATCCAGACTTCAAATCCATCAATCTCCAAAGATCAGAACTTTACTTCAGAACTTAAAGTAAGGGCCTAAACCCACAAACTGAGAACTCTTCTCAGCAGGCCTCAGCAACCTTAAAATCATTTGCAAACTATTCCACAGCCGGGCGAGCTGTTTGAATTCTTTTGCCAAGAACAATTGCCAGAGACCAGACCAGAGATCCAGAGTGACCCAGACCGTTGTGAGCAGAACCAGAGAGCTGACCCAGATCACTGTGAAGTGCTGAGACCAGAACCGGAGTCCAGTCCAAAACCTGACCAGATCCGTGCCGAAGCCTATTTCAAATTTATATTGTGAGTACCTAGCAGAACTGTGCAGAACCAATCTCTTAGTTAAAATAATCTAATCCAAACTATTTTAACCTAAGTAGAACTGCCTCCTAGAAATCGTGTCATCTGTCATTTGTAAAGCTGCACAACTGTCACCTGTCAATTCTGAAAATGCAAGCTGTCACCTGTCATTTTGAGTTTTACTTTAAATCCGAAATCTACCTTTATTTAATCGTCCGTATCTCTGGAACCGTTTGGGCTAGGAACGAAAGCTTAGAATCTAAGCTTTCCAACGAACCTAGAACCGACTCCTTAAACATTTTCCGCAATCACGATTCACGCACTCGCAAAATTTACCGCGATTTGCGATTTTGGCTCAATTTCTCCACTTGTCAAAATAGCAGCTCCATTCTTTCTTTTGTTAAAATCTGTTGCAACTTGGTAATAACTCATAGAGCATTGTTAAAGTGAGCCTGAACTAATATAAAGTAGCCATCACCTACCCTGAACCTCTAAAGGGAATTAAAAGCATTTTCAGCATATTTTTCATCCATTGTCATCACATTTAAAAAGCATTTTGGGCCTGTGTTTCAAACTCCTACCTGTTTCCTCTAAGCTTGCTGGGGGGGGGGGGAACTGAATTTCGTATTGTATTTGATTGCATTCCTGAGAACTGTGTGCTCCTCTTTCCATCTCCTTCCATTTCTTACATTGCATAGGGGATGGGGGTAAATTGCCAGAGAAAAAGTGATTTCTGTACTGCATTTTATTCCTCATTGCTTTTCCCCTTGAAATCATAAAAGTATTTTTGCTACTTTATCCATCCTATACTAACTCCTCATTGATTGTAAAGAAGTGTGCTAGTGCCAGATTACCCATTGTTGATCAACATCATATGTCTAAGTGTGATATCAGATATTAATTTATTATAAAGTGTGATATATATATATTGTTTAAATGTTCAAATAAACCTTTTAAACTTGCAAAACAGAACTACTTCTTGGCTCAGTGGGGTCAGGGGGATTCTAAGAGAGGCGTGTTATATAGGGGTAGTCATCCAGAACTCATGAACTGGACATAAAGATATATCAATAAGGGTTTCCATTCAGTATCCCAGACTAGGCATTGACTTAGCTGTAGTGTTGAATTGAATCCTCTTACAATGCAACCCGTCCTGGCAATAGGTTTTATGAAATACCATTTTGGATGATGTCATAAATGACATATGTGAAAGTATATAAAGTCTGTACAAGCAAAATGATGTGTGAACATTGGACTTTTAATTTGATAGCTGTCATATCTCCCTGCTTTCTTTCATTGAGATTAAAGCAGTATTTTAGCATCTTCATTGTGTCTGTCCAGTTATTTGGTCTGAGATGTTTACTGGTAATTCCATCTAGCACAAAGAAGGTGCTTCAAGGTGCTAGAGCACAGATCACTCTATTGCAAATAACTTTTAACTCATTTGCATGTGGGGCTGACCTTATTCAAAATAATTGCATGGCAGGTGCCTGGCAAAAATGCAACATTTCAGGCAAATTCTTCCAAAGGTTTAATAGTTATTAAGCATGGGAAAAAATCGGCTTTTGGATTGAGCACAATGGTTCTTCCATAGGCAAAAATGTGACTCCTTTAAATAGGTGTACAGTGAAAACCACTGGACCCATGTGCACCAAATGAGAAATATGTTGGGAATATCTGCCTTGTTCAGCATAAAGCAGATGTGCCTTTCGGTGGTTTGGTGTAAAACAGTCCAATATTTGTTTTTAAAAATTTATGGAGAAGGGGGTGTGCCAGTCAAAAAGGTTTTGGAAATCTCTCATGATGCGTTGCAGAACTGAGTCTTCACAGAATTTTTGTTTGCTCAATGTGACCCATTTCCTTGATAATCCCACAAGAAGGGAAAAAAGAAAAGCATTCAAACTGATATCTGCAGAAGAGAAAGGGAAAGTTTGACCTCAGGTAGCATAAGGTGAGGCTGAAATTAAACTAACTGGTATTTATGATTCTTTGGAGAGGGGTAGAGAGGCTGTTTTCAGTCAGCTAATGTATGTTCATCTTTCCTCACAGGACTACAGCAGATAAATTGAGAGATTTGAAGTACATCAAATGAAGAAACAGGGAACAAATTAGATTAGTACCCAGTGAGGGGTTGTGGCGCCATCCCAGCCAATGGGGAGGCTCAGAACGCAGGCGTTACCAGATGGTAATCCCACTGCCATGAGTCTCCTCAGGACTGGCGGGCCACCATCCGCCCTCGCAGGGGAATGAGCAATGTCTTCCCCTGCCCCAAGGCCCCATACACAGAATTCCCTCCCTCCCCACCCTCGCACCCCCATTTACCTTCTTTTTTGTCTCTTTCAGGACCATACACGCTGGGAACACTTGTGTCCCCAGCACGTTGGCTCCCGATCTGCAACATGCCGTCATGGAAAGGAAGAAGGTACTACACATTGGGCCTACACCGGGCCATTCCGAATATGGTGGGCCCGGTATTTCCCCATTCAGGGAACCCGGACCCGGACCTTCCCCATTCCCATTCGAGCCCCCATAGGGCTCAATGGGAATGGGGAGGGAGCTAACAACGGGCCCATTACAAGATGGACTTCGTTTTCCGTCTCCCCGGCGAACTTTTTTTTCTGCGTTTAGGAACAAAAAATGCTTTTAGTACCCTAGTCTGATGGGCCGAGGTCCTAATAGCAATAGGCCACTTGCAGGGTGTGATGTTGGAAATGCATTGGAGGGACAGGGCCTCCCTGTCCTTGTCCTGTAGTCCTTTTTCATTTGTTTTCTGTATTGTTTTCTGCCCAGGAGTCCATGTGGGACTCCTGGCAGTGCAGCTCTTCCTGTTTTTGGTTTGGTGTACAGACCCATGGGATACCCTTATTGCACCCATGGGTGAGAGTGCAACCCTGTGCCCCTAGTGTATGTTTTTGGGTACCTGTGTGTGGCCCACAGAACAGGGTATGGGCTGGTTGCAGCTCCATGCTGAATTTGACAGGTGTTCTGAGTATCCTCCATTTTGGGATACCCAGGCCCTGGCACTGCAATCAGTTGGTTCCTGATAGGAAACAAAATGGCCCCTGTGGCCTCTTGCTTTCTATTGCCTGTTACCTTGTTTTCCCAAAGTCCTGGGTAGCCCTGACTCTGTCCCTTACGCCTGACTGGCTGTTGGGTGGAAGTTCCATATATGGTATTGTAGTGAAGTCCAGGACAGACTGGCTGGAGTCTTCCCAGTGACTGTATGTTGTGGGTACGCCATGTGGGTGGGACCTGGGTGAATCGAGTGTGTGACCAATATGCACTTCTAGTTGTGGATGTCTGGTTTCTGGTGTTTAACACAATACCTGAGACATCCCTACCCGAAACTGGTATTAATGCAGTGTGGAGTGTTGAATGGCTGGGCACTTGCCCCAATACACATAACTTGTTGTGAGTGTCTGGAGAGAAGTGAATGGCCTAAATGCACTATGCACCTGATTGGCTGCATGCCTGCATGAATGCCCTTCTGACCGATCGGTTGCCTGAGTGTGACCCAGCAGAATGAATGGAAGATCAACTAGTATATCTGGGGGCCTCTCACTGCTAGAATTTGTGTTCAAAAGCTGAAGTCCACTACGAAGAGTAACTGGAGTAAAACTGAAGCTTAACCATGAAGCCCTGCTGGAAGAGAAGTCTTGCTGCTGCTCTGCTGCTCTACTTCGTCGATCTGAAAGCTGCTGTGTCTCCAAGGACTGACCCAGAGAGGACCTGGTAAGGCACCCTCTTCCCGAGCTATGAGGGACCATCGTGCACTGCTAATCTTTGCCAAAGCTCCCTGGTATACAGACCCATGACAGGCTGCCAACCAGAGATGCAAACCGCCACGGAACCACTAGGAGAAGCACCCAGAAACTGTTGTTCATCACCGTTGCCGACCGCCGTCGCTGACCGGAGCTGACATGCTTTCCTTGCCTAAGTAACATTCGATCCAAGGACACTCTCACCTGCACAGTCGACTGCTTTGTCCCGCTGGAGAACATTGAGGCCACCGACGCACCGAGGAGCATCCTCCGGTGGGTTGCCCGCTACCTGATGACCGTAGAGATGCCGGACAAATCGACACACTTGCTGGGCTGCAGTTCTTCACAATCTCTTTGCAGTCCTGAACTATCGTCACCGAAGTGCCCCGCACGCCTCTTCCTTGCAGGACGCAAACACTCCATCATCGAGGAGCTCCGCTAGGAACAAAGCTGCCACCTCCTCCTCATCATTCAACCCTTTTTCCTCGTGAGATCTCGACGATCCGTGGCTCCTGCATTAAAGGGAGCCGCTCAAGAAGGATCCGTCGACGACCCAACGATGAACTCTGCTATTCTAGGTACTTTGGGGTTGTAGAACTATTTTAGAAGGAAATAAGACTTCTAGAACAGTATATGGACTGGGCTTTTGATATATCTTTACTTTAAAGGTTTCCCAGGTGGGGGTATCTCCACACAGAACTGCGTTTAACGGTAGAGGCACCAGTATTCTGCCAATTGTTCTAACCAACTGATTTACTCCTATGTTTATAGTTGGTTGCCTTTATTAAGTGATCTGTGTGACATTTAACCAGAGTATAGTTGATGCACTTTAATGAGATCTGATAATAATTGTGGTACCACTTTAGAACTGTATATATTTGCCATTGTAGATTTACTGAGCACAAAGTGAGTTATTGTGATAGTGTACATAACCTTGAATATTAATTATATAAAGTATGTGTTTTAACTAATACAGTGTGTGGACATTCCTTTGTGGGGGCTTGGGGACTACACTGTACTTAAGAACCAGCCTGCAACACCTCCTGAGAAGCTAGGCCCTGATTGCTCCTCAATTGCTACCAACAATAGAGAATCTTGGCTAGGGTCCTCTGCTCGTCTCCTCTACCATATAGAGAGCAGAAGTGCAGACAGCCCCTCCAGTCTTTACACAGGGGCAAGGGCATTACCACGTCACGTAACAATGGACCCTGGGGCATTACTTGAACAGGTAATGCCCCCCCCTGCTTGTGGCCTATTGCTTAATTAGGTGAGGATCAGAGGGCACTTTCACTGTAGGAGAAAGGTAGGGATACTAACAAATGAAGAGGGATGCAGATGTAGTGCTGAAAGGGGTCTGGGAAGACATTTTAAATTTGTGGCGTTTCCACCTAAGGTTATCAAAAGACTAAGTTTTCTTGGGAATCATTTTCACAGAATGAGAAGTCCAAACAATGTTATTGCTGTTAAGCAATATGATCAGTTCTATTCAAGGCTTCTCTATCTGTGACTTAAATTATGGAAACTGGGGCAAGGATTTTTTTAATTTAGCAAACATGTGTAGCTATGGCTGTGTGGTTTCTTAGCTGAAAAGGCCCTTCTACTCTCCATATAAAATACCGAAATGTTTGTAATGATAGTGTCTGATGTACATTAACAATGTAAAGCAACCCTATGACAGGCAAAGATTAAGATTCTGTAGCTATTCAATTTTTGGGGAATGACTTCTGCACCATCTCGCCACTGCAGGTTGGTAAAACTGCCCTCGCTTTAAACCAGTCCATAGGTTACAATTTCCTTGATAAATACAAAGCACAGTGGTGCCTTTGGGGAGAACAGTCCAAAGTATGCTGGGCAGCTCGCCCTCATTCTGAGATTGATAAGCATTGGTCAGTATCCAAATAGCAGAAAAGGAATTTTAAAGAAAATGCTAAAACTGAAATAAAATGTTGGATCATAGCTAAAACAACATTTAAGTAGACAAAGAGCTGGGCTCACCTGCACACAATCTCAACCCAGTACGAATTGGTAGAAGTAATTAAACTGGGACAAAGGTGAATATACCCTGACTTAGTCCATGTAATAAAGGCGACCTTCAGTTTGGGCAGAACAGAATGTTGAAATGTAAATCACCAATAACAAAAGCCGACATATTAAAACTGAATACAAATCTTCTTAGCAATCTATTGTTTTTTCAGCTCAGAATCAATCACAGATCAGCAATGACCAGATAGTTAATGCCGAAAGCAAATGTGAGGTTTGAGCCCCCATGAGCACAGCACCAATAATCCCAGCGCCAGGTTGCTTATTGGAAATGTCTGCTTTGGAATATTGCCCTTAGTCAGTCACTAAAGCAAATATAAAAGTCTTCCAGAAAGTGTCAGTCACTTTGTGAAGCATGACTTCCATCCAGAAAGCAGTTGCAGTTTTTTCTTTGATGCCCTCATAAAAATGTGTTGCGGTCACAATCGATTCAACAATCGCACTTTTCGGACAGTGATAATTTTCATCTGTGCTCAGAGCACTATATTCAAATCAGGCTCTGGAATCAGATGATATTAGTAGCAAAGTGACCCAAGACCAGTTGAATTATATTTTGTCCTCTGCTTCAATTGTTGAAATCATAAATAACTTTCACACCATGCCCGAGGGCGGTATAGAAGTGATTGAGAGCTATGATGTACTATCCTCAGTAATAAATGAGGAATGCAGGAAGTTGTATGGGCAAAATTACAATGGTAGGACCAGGGCAAAAAGTGCATTCTGATTTGATCACGAGTGCAGGAAAATGAAAGGGGAGCTATAAAAGTCTGTGAAGGAGGGTGGAATGACTGCGGGTCAGCTTCATGCTCTTAAGAGGGACTATAAAAATCTGTTGGGACGGAAACAGGAAAATATTGTCATCAGACAGTGGGAGCACATGGGGAAGGCGGTGTCCTCAAATGACTATAAGCAATTTTGGAGGCTGGCTGCTAGGGGTTTTGAATCATCGTCTGAATATGAGGCTGAGTCTGGCTCAATTTCGTTAGAACAAAGGGGCATTACCTTTCGGCAATATTATGTATGATCCCAAGCAGGGGAGATTATATGTAGGATTTCTGGACCTCGAAAAGACCTTTCACTCTGTGGATAGGGAATGTATATGGAACAAGTTGAAGGACATGAAGGTACCCAGCAGTTTGCTGCAATTGATAATACATTGCTATAGAAATACTTATGTGGTGATCCGGGGAAGCAAAACAGGGAGCTGCTCGACAGACTTCATGACAAATCGTGGGGTAAATCAAGGTTGTTTGCTAGCCCCCCTTCTATTCATATTAGTTTTAGCTGATTTTAACCCAATGGGACTCGGGCCTAAAGTCTTTCCTCCTTTCCTAGGAAAGGTGCCTTTTGCATCATTATTATATGCAGATGATTCAGTTTTAATTGACCTGACACCTGCGGGTCTGCAAAAATGCTTAAACTATGCAGACAATTATTTCAACAGTAATAAGTTGAAATTGAATATGAACAAAACTAAAACTATGGTTTTCGGGAGTGACGGAAATAAAACTATTTACCCTTGGGCCTTGGAAGGTACAAAGATTGAGGTGGTGGATTACTTTTTTTATTTGCGTCGTTTGTTTGAAAAATGGCAAGTGGTCAAAACATCTGAATAGTTATATAAGAAAGCTAAAACAAGGTTCAGGGGACTTTTAAGGTTCTGTTATAGATTTGTGGGTTGTACTTTGCAAAAAGGCATAGAGGTTTACAAAATCAAGTTTGGGCCTTTTTGTTACATGGGAGCGAAATCTGGGGGTACTCAAAATTTTCAAGGTTGGAGGCTTTACAGAATATAATTCTGAAAAAACTACTTGGCTTCCTGCCAGGCACACCAAACAGACTTGAATTTGGAATGCCAACATTGGAAAGCCAGGCAAGGTTAAAGTTTGATACCTTTTTTATGAGCATTTTTATGGGGGGAATTTGTGAACCATAATATTGCTTGCACATTTAGTGAATTTGCATGGCCCGCTTTTGTAAGGGATATAGGTGGTATTCAGAAGGTTGTAAGTTGTTTCAGAGGTGGGGACAGGCAAATAAGCTGTCGCAATTGTATTTTAGTGTCCAGAAAGCTAAACTGAGACACAAAGCCCTCAGTGTTGACTGAGAGGAGGACCGGAAAATGTTTTCTACTCTAAATCCTCTGAGACTGTTCTCCGCACTGAGATGTGACAACCTGAGAGGAAGGAAAGTATGTAAATTCTCATCACTGGAAATACGAAGGACAGTCTTAATGATACATTTTAATATATTGCCCCTAAATGCTCTGATTAAATCGGGGTCGGGAGCATCCGCAAATATTTGTTTTGTAACATGATCACCCATGAGGACTTATGTTATGTCCTATTGATTTTTAAGTGTTTCATGGACTTACGTAAGAAGTTGTTAAAACCGTAGTTTATTAGCAGCCAAATTCGGCAATTCGGGGGAGCTTTGTGGCTTATCATGAATTGTAATTAAGTTGATTTTATTTATGCTTTGTGTGATTAAATCAAGTGTGCAATGATGCTCCGTGCTAGAATCATGCATGTTTAGGTGCGTGTAACAGGGTCACCCAGAATTATTTTTAGATAAAGGTTGTGTGATGTACTGTATGATGTTATGTTGGGTGGGCGGGTTGCTTTTTAGAATTTGGGCTAATGGTTGACAAATTTTATTGGAGATTTTATTGGTTGTTTTATTGGCTCGTTATGATTGTATTTGGTGTTTTCTTGATTTGTTTGTATTGCTTGTTTTTAATGTTAATGGAGGAATCAGATTCCATAAACATGACTTGACTTGGACTGTATTTGTATAAATTCTGAATGGTTGTGCATGGTGGTTATGCTTGGGTTAATACATTTAGACAAACACTGAATCATCCGAATGTTCATTATACTTGAGTGATTAGGGTTCGGCCAAACCTTTACGAAATTTGGGTGACAGATTTGGGTTAAGCGTATGACAATTTACGTTGATGTAATGTTGCATTAAATACTGGGTTGAAGAGGTCAGAGCTTTGCCAACAGCACATGGCCAAATTAAACAAATCATAAAATTAATGGAATTGTTCAGAAATTCAGTCTTCAGAATTTTCCTTCCAGAGATGGCGAAAGAAAGCAAAATGTCTAAATGAAGGCTTCCATCTGTCTGTTTTAATGCAGAACTAAAATTAACATGTTTTCCAGCTGACAAAAAAGGTAATCTTTTTTTTTTTTTTAAAACAGTGCCACATTCTCCAAAAAGTAATGCATTTTTTTCTGTTTGCCTTACTTTGAGATGCACAATGCACAGCTCGCCTTATTCATAAAAGTGGCCTCTGTATGTATATGGGCTGTGCTGCAGCACAAATCATGTGCCTGACATGTGACTGACTATGCTGGTCTGACATGCAATCTCACAAATCTGCGCTTCAATTGACTAATTTGATCAACTTCGGAAGGTTGAAATACTGATATCTTCCTGAACAGAATAAAACCCAGGGCCCTACAGGTTCCACATAGATTGCTGCAGTAGGTATATTAAACTAATGCAATATCTTAGTGCAGAGCTTAATGTGCACTCCTATTTGGATAATATTGACAGATACACAGGACTCAATTTCCTCTAGCTATTCACACTCCCATGCAGCCTTACATGAATCTTCCAGTCCTCCTAACGTTTCTCTCACCTGCAGACTTTTCAGTTATTTTGTGAATGCTTTTGTTGCACAAATAAGCCTGAATTTCTACCAAACATCTCTGAAGATTTCTCTTAAAAGAGATTCATAATGATTTGGACTGGTAGAAAAATCACCAGGAACCCACAATCATACTCAAATATCACAAAAAGAGTTCCAGATAAATTGACCAGTTGGCAGCTCTGTCTAGAAATGCTAACTGAGGGACCCTTGAGAATAAATCTACTGGATGGCACTGTCTAAAAAGCTTAATTGAGAGATCCCTGAGAATTGAGCCACTGGGTGGCTTCGACTAGAAAAGCTATTTGAGAGATTCTTGTGATTTGGTCCACTGGCACCTCTGACTAGAAAGTCCAATTCAGAGATCCTTGAGAATTGGTTCACTAGGAAGCATTGTCTAAAAAAGCGAATTGAGAGCACCACAATAACTGATCAACTGGGCAGCTGTGATTAGAAAGGCTTATTTAGAGTTCCTCGAGAGTTGGACCACTGGAAAGCTCTGATTGGAAAGGGCCATTGAGATTGAGCGATCCCTGAGAATTGGTCCACTGGCCAGATGTTCAGAAAGGCTGATTGAGAGATACTTCAGAACTGGACCACTGGCAAGCTCTGACTAAAAAGGCTAAATGACACATCCCTCAGAATTGGTTCACGGGACAGCTCTGTCTAGAAAGGCTATTTTGGAGATGCTTGTGATTTCATCCACTGGGTAGCTTTGATCTGAAAGGGCAGGTGATAAATCCATGAGAACTGGTTCACTGTGCAGCTCTGATTCAAAAGATGAATTGAGAGATCACTGCGAATTGGTACATTGAGCAGCTGCAACTAAAAAGGCTAGTTGAGATATCAACGGACATTTGTCCTATTGGCAGCTCTGTTTAGAAAGGAGAATTGAGAGATCCATACAAATTGGTAAACTGACTGGGCAGCTCTGATTAGGAAGGTTAATTTAGAGGTCCCTTAGAAATCTTCCATTGGGCAGCACTGACCAGAAAGGTTAATTGTGAAGTCACTGAGAATGTATCCACGAAAGGAGTGTATTTTGTTTCCCACAATTCTCACATGTGCCAAGCTGTTTCTGGGTAAGCCAGTTTCTACATCTCCATTTGTCAGAATGCATGTTTGGGGGTCTAACCTGCAACTTCAGCAAGTCTTCACTTCTCCATGGAGCCAGCAGCTGGGATTGGCTTGTTTTGTCAAGGCAGCTCCAACAAGGCAGGAGAGTGCCAGGGCATTCATAGATGCAATTCTTGCAATAGGCAAAGATGACTGCTACCTTGGCTCAATGCCAGATTTGTGCAAAATCACGTCTCCACTTCCATGCATGCAGGTGAGACTCTCAATGGTTTCTACGGGAGAGGTAAATAGGGATCAGCTGAATGTAGGTACACAGGAGAAAGGAATTGAAGTAAAAAAATGTTTAGCTTTGGTTGGAGGGTACAACGTCCTTTCCTCGCGGGTTGTTTTTTTGCGGGGTGTTGCCATGGATTTTTTTTTCGGAACTATCATCGAATTTTTGGGGGGGTTAAAAAAATTATGTAAATTGGGTGTGGGTGTACAGGAAAATAAACAAATAAATAATTTGATGAGTTTTTTCAAAAATAAAATCTGCGTTAAAAAAACCCACGAAAAAACATCCCGCGATGAAATGACATGGAACCGGTTGGAGTTACAGCATTACAGAGGTCTGCTGGCAAGCAATGGGAAGGACAATAAGACGTCTCCCATTCATTCTTTCCCACTCGAAGAGAAGTAGCAACAACCACATGGGCAAAAAGAGCACCACCCACCACACTTAAGCATGAAAGCACCCTATTCAGAGCTCTCCCCAACTCTTCACTGCCATGATTTGCCTAGGGGTGTAGGTTTTGTGTTCTTAAAATATGTGTTTTTTAAACCTCAAGGGCCACTATTAAAATCCACCAGCATCTATGACATTATCATGATTTACTCTCAACAGATACTGCCCGTCATCAGGTGCATAGGCTCCTTGAACCTGGCCATTGCTGACCTCCTACAAACTACTATCCTTAGCACTGAGATTCCAGGTTCCAGGTGTAGATAGTTTGAACACATTATCATGAGGTGTAAATCCAGTCTAAGTTCATTGTGAGTTTGAAGTGACATCTACCACACCCCAGTATCATCACAGCATACATTTGTGCTGTCAGATCTAGCACAGCACCTCAAGTCATTTACCTGTTTATCCATCCCATTGGTGACTTCAATATTCGAGAAGATGACGCTGTGAGCACTGATGCACAGTAAGTGGTTTTAGTGCTAGACAGTCTGAACTACTCCCTACTGGTCAGTGGGCACGCTCAATGTAAGTGATTTCAATCCTGCACTTCACCTAAGTCAATGCCAAGCGTGTAATGCACAACTGAAATCCTATTTATTTATTTGTGTCTAAAAGTTCTTTTATTCAGAACGATGTACCACTTATATCACGCCCCTATCTTTGAATCCCCCACCCCCTCCCGGTCACACTGAACCAGGAATCAGGCTGGTTTGCAAAGTTAAAATATTTATTTAGGTATTTCACAATATAATCACACTATTTTTAATGGGTATACAATAATCACCAATGGTGTGATGTCACACTAAGCAATCTCTTTAATCACAAGGAGTAATAATGAGCAAAAACAATGCAACACAGAAATTGGCAATGTGGTTACTCTTTCCCCTCTGCACACCCCTCAACCCCCAATATGCAATGCAGAGAGATAGGAGGAGCGAGAACAGGTTTCATGAATGCAGAATTCAAGCAAATATATCAATCCCAATTCCCCCCCAGCAAACACAAGAGAGAAACAGAACTGATTGGCAAACTGTCAAAATGGTTTTAAAGTTGGCTTTGAATGGGGTGGGTAAAACACTAAATATGGCTTAAATCACAGAAATCGTTGAAATTCTAATGGAAGCCACTTTATATGGTTGCAGACAAACACTAGCAATGATTTGATAGCAAAAAGCAAGTTGAAAACTGAAATTTGAGGTCGGGTGCATATGCCAGGAAGACACTGTATACAGCAACAGAAAAACAACAGAATACCTAAAATAATCAGCAAGACTGAAAGTAGCTTCCATCCCCAAGATCATAAGAAGTCCCAGAACCAAGAGCTAAGATCCAAGTTTCCCTCAGGAACATGCACTTCTGAACTAAGGACGTGCAGATTTTGTATTGCTTTAAGGATGGTTGGGGAGGAATCTGGCGTGAAAATGCAGCAAGCGAACCCCACTAATTTACATACTCCACATGGTTAGCCAGGATGACGTCTAAGGCCATCCGGTTCTGAAGTGCCACTTACCTTATTGCTTTCTGTTTTAAAGTCATGTTATAGAGTTTGTCAGTGGTCCAGTTGATGGTCCTCTCCAGTACTCTCGCTAGTCTTCTTATATCCTCAGAGTTTAATATCTGCCCCCAAAATGGTACAAAGGATTTTGCTACGTCACCCAGAACTTGTGCTGAAGTATAGCCTTTCCCGTCCCGCCTTCGACAAGCCTTAGAGATTTCTATGGTGCTTGCTATGAATACCCTGGGTAACAGAATCCCTAAATAACAGGTTCCCTGCCAATCCCTAGGTAACCATGGGAAAGCTTCATTACAGCAAACCAAGTAGACAGGTTCGCCCACATACCAGTCTGAGGACCAGTCTGTTCTAACTGGTCAAGTTTGCAACGTTGGCGCAGCCCATGATGTCCATACACCCTGAATCACTATCATCGGAAATAGCGATCGCCATGAGGTCAGAAACAGAAATTTCCTTCAACACAAATTTGTTCGTCATTTTCTCTGGGGCGCGTACCTTTTGTCCTAACGTTCCCATCGCTTGTGCACAACATCCCCCTAACACCGAATATATGCCAGGAAGACACTGTATACAGCAACAGAAAAACAACAGAATAGCTAAAATAATCAGCAAGACTAAAATTAGCTTCCATCCCCAAGATTGTCAGAAGTCCCAGAACCAAGTGCTAAAATCCCAGTTTCCCTCGGGAACATGCAGTTCTGAACTAAGGATGTGCAGATTTTGTATTGCCTTAAAGATGTTGGGGAGGAATCTGGCACGAAAATGCAGCAAGCAGACCCCACTAATTTACTTACTCCACCAGGCTCAGCCAGGATGTCGTCTAAGGCCATCCGGTTCTGAAGTGCCACTAATCTTATCGCTTTCTGTTCTAAAGTCATGTTATAGAGTATGTCAGTGGTCCGGTTGATGGTCCTCTCCAGTACTCTTGCTAATCTTCTGATATCCTCAGAGTTTAATATCTGCCCCCAAAATGGTATTAAGGATTTCGCTACGTCACCCAGAACTTTTGCTGAAGTATCGCCATTCCCGTCCCGCCTTGGACGAGCCTTAGAGATTTCTATGGTGCTTGCTATGAATACCCCGGGTAACATAATCCCTAAATAACAGGTTCCCTGCCAATCCCTAGGTAACCATGGGAAAGCTTCATTACCGCAAACAAAGTAGACAGGTTTGCCAACATACAAAGGTCTGTCCCCACTGGTAAAGTTTGCAACGTTGGCGCAGCCCTTGAAATCGCCCATTGACTGAGTACCATTGCTCTGTATGCAGAAAGAAACTGAATTGGGGTTTAGGTTAATAGTATAGGAAGGTGGCGTGGCATCCCTATTGCCTATAGGAGCCATCTTGGAAGAGATCAGAGATTGAAAAGAACGAGACAGTCTATCAGAAGGCCTAATAGAAGCAACATTAAACTTGCTCCTATATGCAAAAAGTGAGCATCCCAGGGGCGTTAGAACTCGTTTCTCAAAATCATTCAACTTTGTTCCATCAAAGTTCCGCGAGATGCTATCGTTCCATCGGCCAAAGAATAGTGCCCTTAAAGAAGCATAGCATGCAGTAGTCAAAGGTAAAGGATGAATATACCAGCCCAACCTCTTGTCTCTGTGTTGCAGTAAATGCGAGCAGACCCAACAATTAAACCTATTAAAAATGGCATGTGTGGCATTCATTATGAGTATTATTGTGGTAACTCTGGCTGTGCTGAGAGTCTCTAGGAGATAGAGTGTGCAGATGCACGAAAGGTGTAGAAGCAGTAGGTACATTTTCAGTGGGCAAAAGAATTTCAAGCGGATGTACTTCCTCCAAATGTCAAAATCCTAAGACATTTACTATTGTGAGGCCGGTTAACATAATCCAAAGGCAACAATACATTTTCAGGGGCCACGCATTAGATTGTTCATTGTTACGATCGGACACACAGTCTCTTATTTGTTCCGTACGAGTGGGAGCGGTTGCAGGCACTGTTTCTTCAAACGAAACATTCCAGAGTTTATTTGCTGGCGATCTCCTGATCGCGTGTTTTCTTAGTCCTTCCCTAACCCCAGCCAACAGAATCCCTTACATGGAAAAGAACGGGGCCAAAAGACAAGCCCTCCGATGATTTTTCCTGGTGGCAGAGCCAAAACGTGCAGTAAGTCTAGCTCCGTGGACACAGATCGTACCTTGTGACTCCTGGTACTGCGTGATCTGCGAACAACGTGTCATTGCTTCCTGATGGAAGTGGTGGATTTGTGACAGACTCTGACAATGATGAAAAATGATCTGTGGGAGAGTGTGGAGATAAAGTGGCTGTTTCCCCAGGCCCCACGGGCTCAGGGAGAGTCTCCAACACTCTCAATGCTGCTCAATGCTTCGTGATCGCTGGGAGCATTGCAGGTAGGGATTACTGTGTCTTCTGTATCATGTGGCAAAGGGAAGGGAATCCTCTTGACATGCAATGTGTGTATCCAATGCTTTCGCCCCGACACTCGTACTGCTGTCTGTGTGGCCAAAAGAACCTGATGTGGGCCCCGCCAATGCAGTGCTAGGCAGGATGTTCTTTCAAATGATTTGACCAGCACCCAGCTTCCAGGCCGTATGCCGTGGCCTAGGCCCTCGTATATGAGTGGGGGGCTTCTCGCACCTGTTGATAAATCAAATACAGATTTTTAGTTAACAGGTCACAATAATCGGAAAGAAGTACATGTTCAATGTCCCGCAACGATCTCGGTTTAGGCAGGTACCAAATGTTAGCTGGCCTTCCCATTATTACCTCAAATGGGGAGATCCCAGTCTTAGTCTGTGGGGTCATTCTCATTGATAACAACATGATCGGTAAGGCGTGCACGAGTATACAATACAGGTAGGTAGTGACATAGAACTTGTGCAGGGTGTGACCCAAGACTGTAGTATGTCTGGGGGTATTCAACAACATAGTGTACACAACACTATCCATCAACACATATATACAAAGGTTGTGTTTTGTGGCACAAACGTCTGTCCATACTTTACCATCCAGAAGCTTGAAACAGGAGCCATCACAAAACAGCTCCCCTTGTGGATTGTTCAAAGGAGTGTCTTTCAAATCAATTCTGCCTTTAGTCTCTTGCTTTGTGTTGTAGAGGCAGTCATGTGACGCTTCGTCACTGACGTAATACCTTGCGGGAAAGGTAAAAGTTCAACCGGATTCAGGACACAACACCTCTGAATTTTAATGTGCGGAGCAAACAAGATCAATTAGTATCTTGTTAATCGTGAGGTACCATCAGGGTTAAAGCATGGCCTAAGACCATACCCTTGCTCTGTTTCACGGATGCAGCAGCAGCAGCGACAGCTCTCAAACATCTTGGCAAAGCGCATGCAACAGGATCAAGGGCGGAAGAAAAGTAGCCGTATGGCCTATTCTTCCCTCCATGTTCCTGCGTTATTTCAGCCAAAGCACATACATCACGTTCATGCATATACAACACGAAGGCCTTTTCATAATTTGGTGTGCCCAAAACTGGTGCCGAACACAATGCAGTCTTGAGCAAATCAAACACTTGCTGGTGTTCCAAGTTCCACGGCAATGGCGAAGAAATGCCCTTCTTCGTCAAAGTCAACATTGGTTTAATCGTTAACGGGAAATTGGGGATCAACTGCCTACAGTAAGAAGCCATTCCTATCAAGGCTCTGACTTCCTTCTGTGTGTATGGGACAGACATGCTAGAAATGATTTTTATCCACTCTGGCGTCAACCTTCTTCCCTCCTTTGACAGGAGATAGCCTAAATAGGCGACCTCCTGTCGACAATACTGAAACTTTTTGAGGGAAGCTTTGTGTCCATGTTTTGCTAGGTGAATAAGCAACAACATGGTGCCCTCTTTACAGGCACTCTCTGAGTCAGCAGCTAAAAGTAGATCATCTACATATTAAAGCAGTGTATAAGTGGTGGGCAACTTGAGTGTATCAAGCTGCTCTTTGAAAGCCCTACTATAGATACTCTGACTTTCCGTGTAACCTTGCGGCGCACGGGTAAATGCAAACGAGCGTCCCCCTAAGGTGAATGCGAACAGATATCTGCTATCCTTGTGTATAGGAATGCTAAAAAAAGCATTCTTAAGGTCTACAACACTAAAGTGAGTAGCAGAAGCCGGAATCATGGTTAATATTGTCATCACATCAGGCACAATAGGAAATTGTGGAGCAACAATCTTGTTGATGACACGTAAATCAATGATGAAACGAAAAGGAATTGCATTATCACCTTTCTTGACCACAGACAAAATCAGACTATTGCACAAACTACCTGCAATTTCCTCAATTACCCCACGATGTACAAAATCGGAGACTATGCATTTCAAAGCTTGCTCACCATCAACCGAAATCTTATACTGAGGAATACGTGGCAACTTTACTCCATGTTTCAAAATGATCTTAACAGGCTCAATTTGTAGAACACTGACATCATTGTCATCAATTGCTCATAAACACTCCGGAACATCACTAAATTCCGGCGGCAAAGGTCTAGTCAAGAACTGAGAGACAGAAAGTTGCTGTGGTGAAATCGTCAAACGCACTCCATCTGAAGAACAATGAATTACTGCATTTAATTCCTTCAACAGATTCAACCCCAACAAATTCTCCCCACAGTTCGTAGTCAAAAGAAATGGACAGTGGTCCGTGAATGGACCCAATGTAATCGGTACCGGCGAAGAAACCGGACAGACTACTGGCGTACCAGAAAACCCTACAGAAACATTGGTTCGCCCTGACGGTGGAATGTTTGGAACACGTTAATGGTCAATGGAACACTTCTGTGCTCCTGTATCTATCAAGAATAGATGTTTCCTATTTCCCACTATCATTTTAACGTTGGGACCTTTCTGATTAACGGGAATAGGCATTGGTTCCAAACCCTGCTTTGGGCAATCCTAGCGAAAAAGCATGTCATCAAAGGGAAGTTCTTATGCAGCAGAAGGATGATAACAAATGTTTCTATTATCCACACTCGGTGCCTGATTATCCTGCGAAAAGGGTTGCACATTTTGAGAAAACTGACTTCTACCAGGACCCCCTGACCTGTAAGCGGATTCAATTCAACACTACTGCTAAGTCAATGCCTAGTCTGGGATGCTGAGGGAAACCCTTATTGATATATTTTTATGTCCAGTTTGTTTACTCTGGATGACAACCCTTATATAACACCCCTCTCTTAGAATCCCCCTGACCCCACTGAGCCAAGAAGTAGGTTTGTTTTGCAAATTTAAAGGTTAATTTGAAAATTAAACAATATATATCTATCACACTTTTATAGTAAATTAATATTTGATAGCACACTTGTGAGGATGATAGTGATCAACAATGGATAATGTTACAGTGGTACACTCTTTTGATGGCTTAGAAGTGATATAGAGAGGATAAAGTAGATGAGAATGCTTTTATGGCTTCAAGGACAATGCAATGATGAATGAAAATGCAGTACAGAAAATAAACTTGATGTGACTTCAACAAAAGACAATGTAATCACTTTTCTTTGACAATTCACCCCCCCCTTTATGCAATGTAAAGAGATGGAAGGAAAGCACACAGTTCTCAGGAATGCAATCAAATATAATTCAGTTCCCCCCTAGCAAACTTAGAGGAAAACAGGTAGGAGTTTTAAACACAGGCAATATACTTTGATGTGGTTGCAATTAAGTAAAACATATGCTAAAAAGGCTTTCAATTCCCTATAGGAGGTTCAGGGTGAGTGAGAGATACTTAAATTAATTCAGGATCACTGTAGCAATGCTCTATGAATGATTGTCAGCTTGCACACGAATTTCAGCAAGGAAAGCAAGGACAAATATTTTTACATGTGGCTGAAATTAAGCAAAATGTCAAATCGCTGCAAATTTAATCGCGTGCGTCGAGTGCAATTACGGAGGCACTATAAGGAGTAGGAAGTCTCGTTTGAAAGCTTAGAATCTTAGTTTTAAGATGACAGTTAGAACTCGCTCCTAGCACAAACGGTTCCGGAGATACGGCCGATTTAGTAAAGATAGTTTTTCGGATTTGAAATTTTAAAGCTCAGAATGACAGATGACAGTTTTCAGTTTTAAAGATGACAGAATGACACGATTCTGGGAGGCAGTTCTAATAGGCTAAAATAGTTTGGATTAGATTATTTTAAACTAAGAGATTGGTTTTGGCACAGTGCTAGCTGGGTACTCACACTAGATTTTGGACAGGAATGCGACTTCATCACCAATCGGGTAAGGATTGGCTGGACTTCTGCTAGCGGTTCTTCACAGCGATCTGGTCTCTGGTTCTGTTATCGGTTCTGCTAGCGGTTCCAGATACGGCGGTCTCTGTTTCTGCTCTCAGCACTGCACAGTTCTGGTCTCTCTGGATCTCTAGTCTCTCTGGATCTCTGGTCTCTCTGGATCTCTGGTCTGTGGAGATTGATGGATTTGAAGTCTGGAGTCTCCCGGCAAAGCGTCCCGCAAGAAAGTGGAAAGTGAATGTCCCTACCTGGGTTCCAGTGGCTCTTTTTATGTGTTTGAAAAGTGGGTGGGTCGGCTCATTCTGCATGCCCAATCCTCTCAACTTATCATTGGCCAGTTCCTCCTCTCGCCCTTGATTGGGGGAACTGGGTTGTGAGTCAGAGTGATGAGGTAAGTTTATGGTCAGAGGATCCTCCCCTTGTCAAACTGCACCCAAATCTATTTCTGATCCAAATACATATTTATCTATGTACCATTTTTCTAATGTTATAGGTCCAGTTAACATATTTTCTGTAGCACCAAACTATCCGATCCCTGTCTTTGTACGATGTGGTGTGCACTTATGACAGAATTCTCCCCTTTTCATCCAGATAACGACCTCTAAACTTTTCCAGATTTTACACAAATGTGCACCAGGGACATGGGTTTCAGATGATAAAGTGTCAGATTTTTAACATGCATGCATTTGGAGTAACAACCTTTTTTCCGCTACTATCCCCAAGAACATACCACAGGGTCCTAACACCTCTTAAAATGTGCACAGAAAAATCACAAGAATGATGATGTTATTTTTATAATTTTTACAAGTCCGCACTATGAATTATCCATCTTTTTAAAATCATGCTCTGGCCCCAAAGGGGTGTGGTTTTCCAAAGCACATGGTGGAATTTCTGGTTTATCCACTTCCCCCAAGCTCAGCTTGCTCTCACAGGCACTGCCCCTCCCAGTTTCTCCCAAGAGGAAGCCATTTTACGACCCACCCCCCAATATAACATTTGCCTGAGCCAGGACAGTGCTTTGTTTAGTTTCCTGTAGTCCCCAGGTGCCACTCCCCTAATTCAATCAGAGAGGTGTCATATCCTTTTGGCAGGGGCAGCACGATGCAGCCAGGCCTGGGAACACAGCTGCTGAATTCCCTCTCCTGTCGGGGGTAGTTGCCGGGCAGAATTCTCTCTCTTCAAGCCAGGCTTCAGCTAAATGTCACTTTAGTTCCCAGTTTTCTACATTCAAATCAAACTGACAATTTTTGCACATGCAGTTAAATGCTGATTCTAAGTTCAAAACTATGACATTTAACAGTTGCAACCTATGTTACACTCAAAAGTAGGTCACTCATTTATTTCAAACATTTCGATTTTAGTGGTTTTAAATCCGATTTCATTTAAGCTGCTGACATCCACAGCTCAGCCAGTTTTGTTATGAACATGGTTTTGGGCTCTTTCTCTTTCCAGATTTAGTATGCACGCAAGAATACATTCTGCCAAATGTCTGCTGGTGTTCATTGAGATTTTTGAATATCTTGTGATGTTTAAAATAGGCATTTTTAGCTTGCATTCAGGGAAACAAAGGTGATTTTAAAGCGCTTTTAAGCTAACAGGCACTGCTGTTTTTTCTTTGGCACACATTCCATTCATGGCACCCCTGGCCCATCATGATTGCACTGGTGGGTGGCAGGTCAGGGGACCACTTTGCTGTGCGCCAAACTGCAAAGTTCTCTTGGATTCTGGCGCAAATGTGGGCTTTTCCGCCCTCTTGGATTTCCTAAGCCCACAGCACCGAAAGTTGCAGCATAATAGTCCAAACGTGGGTCAGGACACCCAACAGACCCAGGGTGGCCTCTGGATCGTCTACCCATGTTACCAAATGCGTTATTCGACCTCTGCTGTAGGATCGCAGACCCTCTTGTCTGCAATAAGCACACTGGTTCACGTTTACAGGACCCAAGAGCACATTTCCATGTGGAGCATACTGTCCCCTAAACTGTGGAGTACCCCCTCTAGGGCCTCTGACAATTTTTTGTAATAAAACTTTAGTTTTCTGGTCTCCCTTTCTCTTTTCAATTCTTTATTTCTCATTATTGACTCGGTTCTCATAGTACTGAGCCATATGCAATACTTCAGACTGAGACTTAGCTTGCCAAGCGCTCTCCGAAGACATAATTTGTGACTGGATTTCAGGCAACAATCCACACACAAACTTGTCTACCAAAAGTCGTTTTCCAGACTCTGTGCTCAAATCTTGTCCACTGTAATCTGAGAACACTTGTTCGAACCGATTAAAGAATTCGGTAGCACCCTCAGATTTCCCTTGGACACAAGCAGTAAGTTTGTCCCAAATAATCCTTCTTTCAGGAATTATGGCTTTTAGTTTTGTGACTTTTCTATCAGGCAAAGTCAGTATTACCTGTGGCGGTCTCTCGCCAGCTGGCCTTTCTCTATCTTGTCTAACTATATTAACCCATTTATTTATTTATTACATTTGTTACTCGTCCAGACCCGCGGTTATCACGGCGAAGATTTCAATAAATTGTAGCATTTTTATACAGGGTTACTTACAGTTACCATCACATAGTACATATTTTATACTGAATTCCAAATAAATCATGTGATCATATTTCTTATACTCAGTTACAAATGGTCGCGGTAGCAGGTCACATTTTGTTTAAAACACCAGTTGCAGATCTAGAGGTACATGCGAGCCGTAGGGACTACATTTACTGTTTCAGTTCAAAGAAAGGCGGTAAACCAGAGGCATTCTTACTAAGGTGGAGTAGGACTAGTTAAGGTTAATATTTGTTAAATAACCACGTTTTCAGTGCTTTTTTGAATTTTAGTAGGGAGTCCTCATTTTTGATACTAATGGGTAGTGCGTTCCAGTGCGATGGGGCTAAGACTTTGAAGCTGCTTCCTCCTGCTCTACTGCATTTGTATTGAGGAACTTCCAAGAGGGCCAGTTTATTAGATCTCAGTGTCCTACAGGAGATTTTTTTCTTGATAATGTTGTTGAGGTAGCTAGGGGCTTTGTTGGTGATGCATTTATATACTGTGCTGAGTGTTTTGAAAATGATTCTTGCTTCAATAGGCAGCCAGTGGTTTTCTCTTCTGATGCTAGATATATGTTCAGATTTCTTTATACCTAGAGCTGCTCTAAGGGCTTTGTTTTGTAATAGTTGGATTTCATTTAAATTGGTTTTGGAGGTTCCTAGGAATAGGATATTACAGTAATCCAATTTCGTTAGAATCAGCGCTCTGGCTAACGTGATGCAATTTGTAGGGGTAAGAAATTGGCGGCTGAGTGATATAAGTTTTGCTGTGTAGGCTGTGGACGAGGAGAGGGTTGCTATTTGTTTGTGCATAGTGAGGTTGGCATCTATATATACACCAAGAGTTTTAACTTGTTTGAGTACTGGGATCTGTGTACCATCAATGTTGATATGAGAGTAGTTAGAGTGGAGGGTGCTTATTCTTTTTTGGGAGCCCACGATGAGGACCTCTGTTTTCTCGTCGTTAAGGCAGAGACTGTTTAAGGCCATCCAATTTTGAACTATAGAGTAAACTTTATTGATGGTGTTGGTGTCTTGAGTGTAGTCACCTGTAATGGGGATGAGGATCTGGGTGTCATCAGCAAAGTTGGTGTAGATGACACCCATATCATCAAGAGCCGAGAAAAGGAGTTTAGTATATGCATTGTAGAGGGTGGGAGTGAGGCCCCTTACCCTGGTACATCGTCAACAGTCCTAATCTGCTTCCACAAATCAACAGGTAGGAGCACGGGAAATAACAAATCAATATAGCTCAAGGTAAATACTGATGACTGCAAGACAGATTCTTTCTCTTTATAGAACCCTGTCGGATTCTTTCTAATATCAGGAATGGATTGTTTAATGGTGTTCACTTCCTGTTTTGAGAGCGGGACATGAAGAAACTGCGACACGTAATGTTCAGGAATTTCATAGGCAGCTGCACACGTTCCTTTTGGGACAAATGTTTGGGTGGAACCTCTCTCATAGGCAACTGAGAGATAGGAAACTCTGAACGCTTACAGAGCTAAATCGAGTGCTTAAGCAGCTGAAGGAGTGTTAGACGAACAAGCTCTCTTGTAGATATTCAATCATTCTGCGGGACAACAAATCTTTCTTTTTATGCATTCATCCTGCAGGTATTCTACCATTACCTGTATCACTTTCCTCTGCATTTCAGGCGTATACTGACTATACGTGTCATATACTTCTACGGGAGATATCGACATGTCTGAAATCCACATAATCGCATCCTTTGTGCAAATTCGCATTTCCTCATGTAATAGACTTACAACAAGAAAGGAACTGTTTCTGTACAAACATAGTGTCCAAACTATCACCATCAATTTCTTCATTCCGTAACCTTTCCAACTCCCTTCTATACTCAAAAACCCTCTCGACGTGCTCATGTACTTTCTCCGCAGTATCTCTTGAATATGCTAAAACATTCAGATCCCTCAACCCTTGTGAGAGATCTATATCATCTAGTCTGTTCCACATTACACATAAATGAATTCCCAACCCTTCAATGAAAACGTTTTTCTCATGAAAACTTGCTAAATTAGAGAGTGTGACAAAAATATCAGCTTGTTCACCCTTCTCCATGCACTTTCTAGCCCAAGCAGTTAAATCGCACTTTATCTCTTTAGATACAGTATTACAAGTTACAATCTTTGATTCCGCTCCCTTATCAACTACAAGTGGTACGGAACCACCTGGAAGAGAAAGAGTAGACAAATCTTGTACATTTGGTAACAAAGGTGCTATCACTGGTGCAGAAGGCAAATCTACCAAACCCGTAACAGTAATCAAAGGCTGAGGAGCAAGTGGAGGAGCACGATAGGAGGAGGAACAACAGCCGGAGGAAGAGGAACATTAAGAGGAACAATAGGAGGAGCACAGGAACAGCTACGGGAGGAGTAATAAGAGCAGGAAGAGGCAAAACAGCAGGAATAGGAACATACGGAGGTGGCGCAGTGGCACCAGGCCTTCGTTCATTTAGAAGTTTGTCAATTAGCTCATCAGATACATGAAAGTCTTTAGACGGATACATTTTCTGATACCAAGTGAAAAAGCCCTATCCATATTTCTAACTGTTTCAGACTGTTTATTTTGATCGTACAACAACGCTTTTTCAGCGTTGGACCTATGACGGCGCGCATGTTTTTCCCTACTTTCAAGTTGCTGCATAGCTTCTTTCTTCCAATTCTGTAATATATCAAATGCTGCAGGTCTAGCCTTTTTCTTTAATAATATAGACTCTAAGTATTCTATACAAGGAATTTCAAAACTACCATTGGTTGGCCACTGAAGTTCGAAAGCATGTCTAGTTTGTCTGTGCCAAATATCATTAAACGCTATACTACCAATGCCGTGTTTACAGTATATAGTACATGCCGGAGACCCCTCCATTGGCGCCGGTCGGCTAAATTCCAAAGATTGCCTGTCACTGCGGAATAACGCCCTGAAGCAGGCTAACAATTTCTCAGGCATGTCAGATTACTGGTGTTACCTGGTCAATAATTGTACTCGCGAGTGCAATGCCCCAAAACAAATTATCAGGATACTTAAGAATCAGGTCACGACTCACCTGATCAAAGAACTAAATAGGTCTGATCGGATTTCTAAGGACACAAAGGACACACGTGGTTGGTGATTTTGGCAAAACTGCCCACCTTGATATATGGACCCTCGTCAAGATGCCGTCTCGGACCGCGGGCTCACCGTCCAGGGATCGGGTCGTGCAGTACTGTTGAGGTATTGCTTATCATCCAAGAAAGGGACCCCCTTTTTTCACCGTCCGATCCCGGTCCGATAGCCGCGTCAACCTTCAAACGAGATGGCATCAATCTTGAGGGTCCCTATTTGGGCGCCATCTGTAAAAGCAAGAGGAAATATCGATGCTGAGTACCACATAAGGAAATACACCAAACACAGGCTTATAAAGATTCACAGATATTTATTCGACTGCGCAGTTTACAAAGAAAAAAATCAGATAGCTATCTGGCCCTCAGTACATCACAGTGAATACCAGCCCTTCAGTGTGAGAAGTGAGAGGTACTGGTTATCTAGACATTCGTACATTCATACAATTTCAGTAACAATGTCCAGCCCCTTCTGCAAGTTAATAATCCATGGTCTAGAGTTAGTACCAAGTTCACTTATGGCTTATACAAAAATATGCACACGGATTACGTTCGGTTTACATACAAACAAGTTACAATGGCAACAGTGTATTCCTAGGTTTAGCAGTAAGCCTTAGCACATGTCCCTTCACAATGCAGTTCAGCCAGTGTCCACATTCGATATTTACTTTACATTGTTTCGATGTATGTTCGCGATGAGGCTTATTGTTGCAGACAATCCTAGGACCACAAGTCAGGCATGGGACAAGGTCTCTTTATCCAGTCTAAACATTTGTCATGATCTCTGCTTCCAAAAGGTCAGGGTTTTCCCAACTCCCTTGGAAGCAGATCCATAACCCAGGTTCTGAGTGCCAACCAGTCCCAATTGGGACCTTTTGGACCCAGTACTGGCGCCAGTGGCACCAGGCTCATAAATATGCCCAGTCCCAGCGCTGGAAGCGCCGGGCTCATAATGCTTGGGTGGACTTACCTGCAGCAGACCATGCTGCTTACTTGCCTGCCAGTTGAGCCTCTGATCCTCTTCTGTTTGGAACTACTTTTCCTGTTGGGTGGGGCAGGAGCCACTCCCTAGGTTCAGAACACTGGAACTCTTCTGGAAAGCAGGAACTTTCTTACCTAGGCGTGGCTGTGGAAGGAGACACCTAAGCACTACAGGAGGCTATTTAAACCACACCCGATGGATGAATCTTGCTTTGCGTTATTCTGCATCCTCTGCAGCAGAACGCTCATCGTGTCTTCTGCATCTGATCCTGGGCCTAAGGAAAAAGGCTTACCATCCTGAATCCAGTCTTCAGCAACACCTATAAAGACAAGAAAGAATAGGTTAGCATTACGGTCTTCAGTGACAGCGCTTCACTTACCTGGTCCATCGGCTGTCACCAACGCCTCGCGCTGCATTCCGGCATCTGAAATACAAAGGCTTACCTACTCTTCGTGCGCTCCGGAGGTCTTCGCACTGCATTCCGGCATCTGAAAGACAAAAGCTTACCAACTCTTCGCACGCTCCGGAGGCCTTCGGCGCTGCATCCCGCATCTGAAAGACAAAACAAGGTGCGTTTAAAGACATTGGGGAACTTTAATACTCACGTGCCATTACTCCTTTCCACATCTAACCCAGTGGGTATTCCGGCACCCTGCAGCCGCTCCGAACTTGTACCTGCAAAATAAAAAGACAGTTAGAGCGCATCGTGAAGCAGGCAACAAGCGCTTACTTACGTGCTTCCAGGCGCTTCTATTCATCACACGGGCTCCATCTTCAACTCACTTCAGCCCGTCATCCGCCATCGCCGGAACCCTGCAAAACAAGAGACATCATTACTAAAGACTTTTAAAGACATTAGAATTACTCGAAACTTACCGTTCGTGCAGTAAACGACGGACAGCAGTCCTCTGAAGTCAAGAGGCCTGCTCCCCTTATCCAGTGAAGAAACTGGTTACAGCACCCTGCCCCGAGGCAGATGGAGAGCACGGCGTTCACTTACCTAAGACATCTTACCCTTCAAGTCAGACATACAGTGCACAGAGGTCCAGCCCAAAGAGCCAGCCGTGTGTTACACATCACCTTTGAAGATACGGTATACGCCCAGTCAAGACCGGCGCCTCTACGGGAATCAGGTGAGCGTTACAGAACGCAAAGCCAACCGCAAAACTCCCGTCCAGGCGCTATGGAAACCTCGGATACCGACCAGCTAGCCCAGTTACTTGGGGAACTAAGGGCAGAAGTGCATGCAGCCCGTCAGGAAATGAACGCTCTAAGAAGGGAACTGATTATTTCCAAGGAGCGAACAGATGATCTCGCTAGACAATTGCTACAGTCACAAGCCGGACAGACCCCGTTACCCGCATCTGGGGGAAATCTTCCTTCTACATCCTCTATGAATCCAGTGCAGATCAACCTACCTGGGAATGTACCTCTGGCTCCGCCCGAACGATTTTCTGGTGACCCAAAGAGGTTTGCAGTATTTATCAATCAGTGCCGGTTGCATTTCTTATGCCGGCCAGCAGCCTTTCCAACTGATCAAGCTAAAGTAGCTTTCGTGCTTTCGTACCTTAGTGGCAATGCGGCAGACTGGTCGATCCCTCTAGTAAATCAAGATGATCCGGTCCTCCATGATTTTCAAGCTTTTCAGCTCAGTATGGAAAAACTGTTCGCAAGACATTCACAGGGGCAGGCCTTGGACAATGAGCTTCTTTCGTTGCGACAAGGTAATCAAGACCTTTTGGCTTATATTGCGTCTTTCAACAGACTGATAGTGGAAACTCAATGGCCTGAGAATAAAAGGATTACGCTGTTTTATAGAGGTCTACGTGGAGAGCTCAAAGATGTGTTAGCCCAAGTAGTGAATCCCCCACAAGATTGTTCGGACTATATAGACTTAGTCGTTCAAATAGATCACAGACTGCAGAACAGGAAGGCCGATCGTTCCAAGTTTGATGCTCGAGTATTTTCCAAACCGCCAACTCCTTCCAAAGGAGTAGACTCCGGGGAACCCATGCAAATAGGGGGCCTGAAAGGTCCTCTAACACAAAAGGAGCGGGAAAGGAAAAAACAGTTGCAATTATGCCTCTATTGCGGAAACTCAGGGCACTTTCTTCGAGACTGTCCGGTGAAACCTGCCAAGAAGGCAGTAGGAGCTGCAGTTACCAGGGTCACAAACTCTGAGCAGGGAAACGACCTCGCCCGACAAGAATAGAGGTCCTCTTGCCGAGCGTTAAAACCAGTTCCGTGACCTCGCATTTCGTGATACCTATGGTCCTCATTAGCCCTGAACATCCGGATCGATTACATGCGATTGAAGCTTACGTCGACAGCGGTGCCATCGGCAATTATGTGGATCATGAAATGGTTTTGAGGATGAATCTAACTCTTTGTCCCAAGGCTGTAAAGGACGTCATTACTACGGTGGATGGAACGGAGATAGCCTCCGGACCAGTAACGCATACCACTCAAGAAGTGACGCTAGTAAGTCAAGATGGACACCATGAGAAGATCGTGTTCGATGTGATCAAGGCTCCTCAGTTTCAGATTATTCTAGGAATACCTTGGTTAGAGAAACACAATCCTCTGATCGATTGGCGAGCAAGAACGGTCCAGTTTCCAGAATGTGTCTCTACTTGTCACCCTCCACCTGGTGTTGCACTGGCAGCAATTTCTTCAGAGACTCCCCAGTTACCTCCCGAATACCTAGAATACCAAGATGTTTTCCGGAAGGATCAGGCTAACTCTCTACCTCCTCATAGGTCTTATGACTGCCAGATAGACCTGATACCTGGATCTACTCCTCCTTGTAGTAGAATATATGCCCTCACCGAGCCTGAGAACCTTCACCTTCGACAATACCTGGATCAATACCTGGCAAATGGGTTTATTTGTCCTTCCAAGTCCCCTGCTTCTTCAGCTTTGTTCTTCGTTCCAAAAAAGGAAGGAGACCTTAGAACTTGTATAGATTATCGCTCCCTGAACCAGATCACCGTCAAGAATAGATATCCGTTACCTTTGATCCCTGAACTCCTGGACCAGGTCAGAAAAGCATGCATATATACAAAGCTGGATCTTAGAGGAGCCTACCACTTGGTACGAGTAAAAGAGGGCGATGAATGGAAGACGGCCTTCCGCACCAAATATGGGCTATTTGAATATCAGGTCATGCCCTTCGGACTTTGCAATGCCCCGGCCGCCTTTCAATATTTTATGAACAATGTCCTCAGAGAGCTCATAGATGTGTGTGTTGTTGTTTACATTGACGACATCCTCGTTTATTCTTCATCGGAATCTGAACATCAGAAACATGTGAAAATGGTCCTCGAAAGATTGCGTCAACACAAACTTTTCGCTAAGTTGGAAAAATGTGTTTTCAACGTGACTGAAGTTGAATTCTTGGGATTCATATTATCACCTAGCGGAGTGCGTATGGATTCAAAGAAGGTCGATGCAGTTCTCAAATGGCCATCACCATCCTCCGTAAAAGGTGTGCAAAGCATGTTAGGCTTAGCTAACTTTTACCGCAGGTTTATCCCCGAATTTTCTCGAATAGTCCAGCCCATCACTGCCTTGTTAAAGAAAAACAAACGTTTTGAATGGTCTACCGAGGCGGAACAAGCTTTCCAGGATTTGAAGACTAAATTTATCTCTGCACCAATCTTAAAACACCCTCGCCCCGAACTCCCCTACATCGTGGAAACTGATGCTTCAAGCCTTGCCATGGGGGCAGTTCTATCACAAAAGGACCCGGTAACCAATCAGTTGCATCCCGTGGCATTTTGGTCCCGCAAATTCTCGCCTCCTGAAATCAATTACACGATTACTGACAAGGAACTTCTGGCTATCAAGTCTGCCTTTAAGGCTTGGCGGCATTATCTGCTGGGGGCCCGACACACCGTTACTGTGATTACGGATCACCGAAACCTGCAATATTTGAAAACCGCAAAAGCCCAATCCTCTAGACAACTCCGTTGGGCATTATTCTTTGCCGAGTTTGACTTCATAATTACCTATCGACCTGGTACAAAAAACGGTAAAGCTGATGCCCTTTCTCGGATGGGAGTGGAAGAACACTTGATCAACCCTAAACCTGTACCAATCATTCCCGAACAAAGAATTCTGGGTGTAATCGCCACACAATCCATAGAGGAAGTTAAGGATAAAGCCAGGCAACTTGTAACTCCAGCAGACATACAGAATTGGCATCTGCAGGGAAAGGACTTTGCAGTAAAGGACAACTTATTGTATTTCCAAGAACGATTATACCTGCCCAGCACAGATTTACAGAAAAAAGTAATCTCTTGTTATCACGATTCTTTAATGGAAGGACATCCCGGTATGGCCAAGACCTCAGAAAAGATCAAGCGCTACTTCTGGTAGCCGTCTTGGAAAAAAGATATCAGAGACTTTATGATGTCCTGTGGAGTATGCGCCCAAAACAAGAGTCAAAAGGAAAGACCAGCAGGCCTCTTACGCCCTATTGACATCCCACCTCGCCCTTGGCATACGCTTTCTATGGACTTCATCACCGATCTACCTCCATGCTCCGGATACAATACGATTCTAGTAATCGTGGACTTATTCTCCAAGATGGCGCATTTCATTCCGCTCAAAGGCTTGCCAACAGCAGCAACTCTGGCCCGAGAATTTCTCGAAAACATCTTCCGACTGCACGGTTTTCCTTCGGTTCTAATTTCGGATCGAGGTAGTCAATTTATTTCTCATTTTTGGCGAAGTTGCTGTCGGTCGGCTCAAATTGATGTGAGACTATCGACCAGTCACCACCCTCAGACCGACGGACAAACCGAGAGGACCAATCAAACTCTGGAACAGTATTTATGCTGCATGCTGCAACAAACTGAAAAAACTTGGAAAGACATCCTTTGGATAGCCGAATATGCCTACAATAACTCTGTCCATTCGGGAACTGGGAAAACCCCGTTTTTTCTGTTATACGGCAGTCACCCTCGAACCTCAGAGTTGGATCCCCTCCAAGATCTTGAAACACCAGCAGTAGACTACCTGCATTCTACAATCACCCAAGCCTTTAAGGAAGCTGTTTCTCACCTTCAAAGGGCTAAAGAACAATACAAGAAAGGAGCAGATCAACATCGGAAGGAAGCCCCTCAATATCAAGTAGGGGATCAAGTCTGGTTATCCACCAAATATCTACCTCTAAAAGGGCCACGCACATTCAACCCAAGATACCTTGGTCCCTATTCCATCACTACCATAGTAAACCCAGTAGCGGTCAAGTTGGACTTGCCCCCGCACATGAAGATACATCCTGTCTTCCACGTCTCTCTATTAAAACCCGTGCAACCTCAAACCCGACTAACTAAATCTCCAAAAACCATCCTAGTTGATGGAGAACTCGAGTTTGAAGTCAAAAGCATTCTGGACTCCAAGATCTCCAAATCTAAACTATTTTACCTAATTGACTGGAAAGGCTACGGCCCCCAAGAGAGATCCTGGGAACCTGCTGAATATGTCCACGCTCCTCGCCTAATCAAAAGATTTCACCGAACATTTCCTGACAAGCCAAAACCCCCGGAGAAGCCCGGTTTTGGAGGGGCCTTGAGGGGGGGTACTGTCATGATCTCTGCTTCCAAAAGGTCAGGGTTTTCCCAACTCCCTTGGAAGCAGATCCATAACCCAGGTTCCGAGTGCCAAGCAGTCCCAATTGGGACCTTTTGGACCCAGTCCTGGCGCCAGTGGCACCAGGCTCATAAATATGCCCAGTCCCAGCGCTGGAAGCGCCGGGCTCATAATGCTTGGGTGGACTTACCTGCAGCAGACCATGCTGCTTACTTGCCTGCCAGTTGAGCCTCTGATCCTCTTCTGTTTGGAACTACTTTTCCTGTTGGGTGGGGCAGGAGCCACTCCCTAGGTTCAGAACACTGGAACTCTTCTGGAAAGCAGGAACTCTTTTCTTACCTAGGCGTGGCTGTGGAAGGAGAAACCTAAGCACTACAGGAGGCTATTTAAACCACACCCGATGGATGAATCTTGCTTTGCGTTATTCTGCATCCTCTGCAGCAGAACGCTCATCGTGTCTTCTGCATCTGATCCTGGGCCTAAGGAAAAAGGCTTACCATCCTGAATCCAGTCTTCAGCAACACCTATAAAGACAAGAAAGAACAGGTTAGCATTACGGTCTTCAGTGACAGCGCTTCACTTACCTGGTCCATCGGCTGTCACCAACGCCTCGCGCTGCATTCCGGCATCTGAAAGACAAAGGCTTACCTACTCTTCGTGCGCTCCGGAGGTCTTCGCACTGCATTCCGGCATCTGAAAGACAAAAGCTTACCAACTCTTCGCACGCTCCGGAGGCCTTCGGCGCTGCATCCCGCATCTGAAAGACAAAACAAGGTGCATTTAAAGACATTGGGGAACTTTAATACTCACGTGCCATTACTCCTTTCCACATCTAACCCAGTGGGTATTCCGGCACCCTGCAGCCGCTCCGAACTTGTACCTGCAAAATAAAAAGACAGTTAGAGCGCATCGTGAAGCAGGCAACAAGCGCTTACTTACGTGCTTCCAGGCGCTTCTATTCATCACACGGGCTCCATCTTCAACTCACTTCAGCCCGTCATCCGCCATCGCCGGAACCCTGCAAAACAAGAGACATCATTACTAAAGACTTTTAAAGACATTAGAATTACTCGAAACTTACCGTTCGTGCAGTAAACGACGGACAGCAGTCCTCTGAAGTCAAGAGGCCTGCTCCCCTTATCCAGTGAAGAAACTGGTTACAGCACCCTGCCCCGAGGCAGATGGAGAGCACGGCGTTCACTTACCTAAGACATCTTACCCTTCAAGTCAGACATACAGTGCACAGAGGTCCAGCCCAAAGAGCCAGCCGTGTGTTACACATCACCTTTGAAGATACGGTATACGCCCAGTCAAGACCGGCGCCTCTACGGGAATCAGGTGAGCGTTACAACATTTGGCCCGAGGACAGTCTAAATATTAACTAAGGTTCAAGGGTCGGGACAGCTTGGTTACAAGCTGGAAACACAGTCCACCATTTTAGAATACAGAGTTACATTTGAACAGAAATCAAAATGGTGGATGATCCCAAAATGGCGGCGAAGTCGATCCAAAATCGGAACTTTGCAACGCGGTTTTCTTCGCAGAGCGACTGGGCTTAAGCCAATTTATATAAGAAAGGAGGCATAATATGATTTCCTGTTTAACACCCATCCCCATGGAGTCCTATGGGGCTCCATGGGAATGGGGACTTACACAATTCTGCCTCCGGAATTCCCGGGTCTCTGGGGACATAATGCCCCAGTGATTCTGGGAATCACAGAGGCGGAATGATAATACGGGTCCGGCGGTAACCTGCTGGTTTTTCCAGCTCAGTTACCGCCGGACTCGTAATGCGGCCCAATGTTTTCCTACTACTATCACATGCATGATCAGTTCCCTCATACCCCATTCCATAGTCTCTTATCCCTTTGCCCCATAGCAACAAGACCAACATGGCTAAGAAGATAGCCAGTGTGCCGCTAATGTAGTATAGTCTTTCTTATATTTCCTATCGTATCCTGTTTGTCCTCCTGCAGTTGAAGAAGATGTGTTTCAGGTTTGCACACCACCCGACAGCATGCCCAGGAGCAGTCACTTTCAAGAAATCCAGAATTTATTGAAGATAAAGACCAAATTCTGGTCACGATTGAACCAAAATTCAACTTTAGTATATTTATCTTGTAGCCTCACCTGAAATTAATATACGTTGTTCCCTAGCCAAGTTCTCACATCATTTCTTCTTTACATCTTCCGAGCATTCTTGCTCTAATTGGTAATATAGCCGTCTCATCATAGGTAACTCATCGAGAATACAAGTCAGGGAAACACAATGAGGACACTTCCCCTTTCTGAAAATACACATTTTCTGCACCTTATTATCATCCTATAAAGTCTCAGCTCCCCTCCAAACCTATTTGTAAAATGCAAACATTCAAAAGACGGAATACCCCCATCTTGCCACACATTATTCAGTGTGGCAATCCCATGTTTGAACTAGGTCCTCCAATGTCCTTTTTAGCTATTTACCTGAAAACTCTAATCGCCCTAGATGTGCACATCGTACAGTAGTCCCTATCTGAGTTAAGTTGTTTCTATTATGCAAGGCATACCTGAATTCCTTCTCTCGTTGCATACAATAGATGTTTCCATTTGCTGGCATCTCTGTCAACATCTGATCTCCCAAGATGAGGAGAGCTAAAACAATCTCCTCCTTTTCTATCCCGCTGTTTCTTTCCTCTCCCCTAAGACAGTCTGCTAGATGGCCCAGCACACAGGCCTCATTGTAAGTCTTGAAATCTGGGAACCCAATGCCTCCAGCATTCCTTGCAGTCCTCATGAGCTTCCATAAGAATTTTGGTATTTTCCTCTGTCCACTGAGGAAAGTGCCTATCAACATGTTCAGTTTAATCAGCAATGTTTTACTTACACTTTGTGGGATGAAACGAAGAACATAAATAATCCTTGGGAGAATGCTAACTTTTGTAATATATACTTTCCTTCCCTGACTAAAATTCACCATGGGTCAAGGTGTGAAGTCCAATTTCAAATTTCCAATGATTCTCAAAAAAATATGTTACAAACTTCCCCTCACATCTCAATCCTTCGCTACTTATATCCGCATCATCTGAAACCACATCGTCCTCAATGCCTCCAAAACACAAGAGAGTGTCATAGCTTTATTTATCAATACACCTTATAACTGGACACTCCACTGTACGGCCACAGAGAACCTAGCAGAGCTAGGGTGGGGTTTTCTAGGTCAGATGACAGGAGCAAGACATCACCAGCATGTAAAGCATATTCAATGTGTATGCAATAATAAAATAATACAATACTCAATAGAACAAGTTAATTTCAGTAACCAACTATATATTTAATAGGGCCCTGCCTTGATGCACCTGTGCTGCAGTCTTGATATGATAGTGGCATATCCTGAAGAACCATAATAGATATAGGGCATTGCCTCCATTTGTCATTACAGCCTCATTGTTAATACGTATTGCTTGTGTATGTTCATATGCCATTTCTACAGCCTCTTACCTTAAGAAGGTGTGCATCAATGTCAGGAGCCTGAGGCGCTTGAGCCTGGAGTTTCATCAGCCAATAATGCCCCAATGTTAACATCGGTCCCAGGCTCTGTATATCAGTAAACATAATTTAACTCACAGGCTTGCATGGCACCATGCTACCAGATTTACACACTGCAATAAAAGACAAATTAGCATCCAATTCAATGATATTCAATAAGGAATATCATCGTGGAAGGGGGAGGGCAGAGATTGCTTCAAGTGACAGCAAGATTCACACATATTAGTGAGGCGAATGCAAATCTCTCTACCCTACTGGTGTTAGTAGCTGAACCCTCAAAGCGCCGTTGAATGTATTGCCTTGTACTTTACGTTTAAGGATTGCTATTGCATATTTGTGAGTATGCCCTCTTAACAGTATGTTTTTTTTTTTTGTTTTTGGAAAATACACACTTAGTAAATCAATATTCAGGTTGGAGAAATGCCAGACATCCCAATGTGTTCCATGTTATGCGTGGGTGGATTATTTTCTGTATTATACATGCACAACTACAGAAGCTAAACTGCAAAGAATAAAAATCGTCTGGGATGACGGGATATTCCTTTGTAAATACAGTTAAAAGCATTTTCCTAATTCGCTGAGCTGATTGCATTAATATTGACGCCCTTTATTGGTTGCATTGTGTTAACGTAAACTATGAAAATAAAGATTCACAGACCAATATGTTAGACACAAAGAAAATACTGTTCTTTGGTGAATTCACAGATCTAGATATTCAGTCTTTTCAGTGCTGAAGAATATTGAAATGATGAGGTTCATATAAAATCACACAGATCAGCATATCACATGCTGTTGTACTTAGCAGAAAGCAAGCACACCCAGGTTGGATAAGCTTGCTGGAGGGAAAAGAAGGGAGAATTTTGTTTTCGTTTTGCAGACAGACTCACACGTTTTATTTTCAAAATAGGAGGCTTGCAGTGGATTACCTTGAACCAGCCGGTGGGGTTGGTATCAAAACCAAGAAGCAGAGTCCCAGCAAAGAGCTCAGAGGGGAAGACACTAGCCGAAGGAGCAGAACTGCCCGAGACCCTAGCAGAACGGAAAGTGGCAGCAACAATCCAGGAGAGAGACGCAGCTGGGGAGCCCCAGGCAGACTGCTAGTGGGACGGAGAGCAGCAGAAACAAGCCGGTAGAGAGTCGTAGCTGGGGAGCACCAGGCGGAGTCAGGCCAGCACGGCAGCAACACTGACGTACTTGCAACCAAGCCCGGGCACAATGGTTACTTTGTTGCAAGCCACAGAACGGGCGGCGCATGAAGCGGCCAACATAACTGAAGGTAACGAGCAGAGGCTGTCTGGCGAAAGCACCGCGAGATGGGCTCATACGCATGTAAAGCATTGCATAAAGTGACCAGCATAAAATAAAGGAAAATAACAGAGGCTGGTAGGTGAACGAGGGCTCAGAGGCTTGTTACGGCATTGCACAAAACTTGAGGCAAGTTAAGGGTGGCTGAAAGAACATAACATAATACTGGCCCAGAAAGCTGGGGCTCCGGTTGCAGTGGAACTGCTTAAGACTGGCCCAGAGCGGCAAGAGGGTAAAGCTGCAGAGAGCCCCTGGGCATAGCAGAGGAGCAACGCAGAAAAAAAAGGGAGCTCCACGATTGGGCAAAAGTGGTAGAAAAGGTGGTTGGCGCACAATGGGTGTCAGAGGATCTGCGAGGAGTGGACCAGAGCAGAAAGATGGACTAGAGCAGAGAGATGGCACCCCTGCTGATCGATGAAAGCAGTGGGAACGAGTCAGGTGGGGCAGGATTGGAAATACTGCCCAAAAGATAGAAAAGGAGAGGGGAAGCATCCAGCACAGCAGCAGCAAAAGTAGCAGACGAGATCCGAAGTAAGACAAGCAAGAAAGAAAAAAAAAACCACAAGTACTTTGAAAAACAAAACAGTAAAACGTATTTTAAAAATGTTACACTCATGGAAGAAATGGGGGCAGAGGAAAAAGGAAAAAAGAAGAATTTAGTCATAATCAGCTCCCTGTCTTAGCTGTCTGTTGCCTGGCCCTCTACCTCGCATGCCCCATTTATTACAACTTTAGGCGCCTCCCCTTCTTGATCCCGGTTGGTCACCTCATTCTCTGCCTCCTTCATGGGTTCCTCCGCCCTTACCCCGAGTCCTGACCTGCCCTCTGTGTTGTTTTTCTTCTTCCCCTTACTTAATACATCCTTCTTTTTAAGCCATGCCTGCATGTGTTCTGCCTCTCCATCCCTACTACTGTCAGCGCTTGTGTCAGACCTGTATGACAACTGAATTCTTCTAGTTGTCACACAAGTCTGACACAACGGATGAAGGCACTCCTCTTCAGATAAGGTCTCTAGCGCTAGTGGCTGTCAGGTCTTCCATGCCAACTGTTTCGCGTCTCTTTATGCCTGCTTTCTTCTCTTCTATGTTGTAATGTTCAAGCGCCCTGATGCCCTCGGGCTACCAGCGCTTTATAAAAATATATACATACATACATACATACAAGCAATTACACCCCAGAGAAATCATGCATCTCACCTCGCAAGTCCAGGCTGCACCCCAGCGAAAGGGCGAGTCTCCCCTTGCAAGCCCAGGCTGAACCCCATTGAAAATGTGCACCTAACCTCGCAAGCCCAGGCTGCACCGCAGCGAAAACAAGCACCTCATCTCGCAAGCCCATGCTGCACCCCAGCGAAAACGGGGGTCCTCTGTCGCAAGCACAGGCTGTACCCCAGCAAACATGTGGGCCTTGCACCTCAAGCACAGGCTGCACCCTCCAGATTGGCCACCTCCCACAAGCAGCCGCCTCCAGACTAGATATCCCCCACAGGCTGCTCTCTCCAGACTGGACACCCCCCACAGGCAGCCCCCTTCAGACTGGACATCCCCCTAGGCAGCCCCCATCCAGACTGTACATTCCCTGCAGGCAGCCCCCGTTCAGACTGGACACCTCCACAGGCAGCCCCTGTCCAGATGGGACACCCCCCACAGGCAGCCTGCCCAGACTGGACACCCCACTCAGGCAGCCCCCTCCACACTGGACACCCCCCCCAGGAACACCCCCATCCAAACTGGACACACCCCACAAGCAGCTACCTCCAGATTGGACCCACCCACAGGCAGCCCCCTCCAGACAGGTCACCCCCTACAGCCAGCCCCATCCAGACTGGACACCCCCCACAGGCAGCCCTCTCCAGACTGGATGCCCCTAGGCAGTCCCGTCCAGACTGTACACCCCCCACTGGCAGCCCCGCCAGACTGTACACTCCCAATGCAGCACCCGTCCAAACTGGACACCCGCCCACGCGGCCACCCTCCAGACTGGACACCCCCCACAGGCACCCCCTTCCAGACTGGACACCCTCCAGACAGCCCCCTCAAGACTGGACACCCCCCATAGGCAGCCCCCTCCAGATTGGACCTTCCCACAGGAAGCCCCCTTCAGACAGGACACCCCCTACAAGCTGCCCCCTCCAAACTGGACACCCCCCACAGGTGGCCCTCTGCAGACTGAAAGCCCCCCAGGCAGCCCCCGTCCAGACTGTGTACCCCCACAGGCAGCCCCCGTCCAGCCTGTGCACCCCCCACAGGCAGCCCCCTCCAGACTGTACACCCCCATGCAGCCTCCATCCAGACTGGCCACACCCCCAGGCAGCCCCTTCCAGACTTGACACCCCCAGACAGCCCCCTCAAGACTGGACACCCCCCACAGGCAGCCCCCTCCAAACTTGACACCCCCCACAGGCAGCCCCCATCCAGACTGGACAAACCCCACAGGCAGCCCGCTCCAGACTGGACACCCCCCAGAGGCAGCACCCATCCAGACTGAACAATCCCCACAGGCAGCCCCCTACAGTCTGGACAGCCCCCACAGGCAGCCCTCTGACAGTCTCCCACAATACCAGTGCAATACATGTCTGCAGCTCACCAGAACATTAGTGTTATGACAGCACCATGAAGGGCAACACCAACGTGTACACTGTAAATATGACTAACTGGAAGCACCAGAGGTCCATCCATAATTGGAGCATCTGCTCACATACCCTTCCAGGCCTTCATCAGCCAACCCATGCACATGAGACAAGTGGTTGGAAATCCATGTGCATGTTTTCCTGGGCACATTGCCAAGGGATCAAATCACAGTAACTGAATGCGTGTGCATGACAGAAGTAAACCTACCAAACGATGTTGCAACATACACAAACAATGTCCAGGCATGTCACAGCCTGAGCATCAGTGACGTGGGTGGAATGTGTGGCCAAATACCTGTGAGTGAACAATCACATGACAGTGCCATGCATAGGTGAACGTAGGGCAGTCAGAAAGAGCATGACTCGCAGAGACAGGAGAATTGTGCTACCACTCCAGAAGACTGAACATGGCACGCTACTGCATTCCAGTCATAGAGGTTGAGCGACACATGAGAGAAGGCAGTGTGTTACTGTACATACTGGTGGGCGTGTCTAGACGACATGGGTTTTACACAGCAATGCCAAAGAAACATGCTATTAATGTGACCATGAACTCCTCCACAGGGAGCACACCTCCCTCCACCCCAACCACACTGATGCCAAACACACATTGATGCAGCACAGGTAAATGCTAATGAAAACATCCAGTGCAGACTGAGTTGTCTGATTGACCAACCTCTACATGTTAGGCACATGTGCATCCTACAATCTGTAACCATCCCAGCAACAACAACACACAAGCAAGCACGCCACAAGACACTTGAATTGCAATGGAGAGATGCACTGGTGAAAACAGAAGGATCAAGGAGGAAGACATACAAAAGAACTGCATGAGGCGTGGAATATAACAAACAGAATGATGTATTGGACATATATATGTAAAAAATAAACGGGGAATCAATCCTGGGGAAATATGAAATCAAAAAAATATCCTATGCCCAAACAACTATATACAATACAATATACAATAAAAACAGGGAAGGAAAGTCTTCAAAGTGCATAGGAGCAGCTGCATGCCTCTGCAGGAAATCCTACCCCCCTGCCTCCTATATGTTGCAAGTTGAAGACTGTGCCATGTTTGACACCAGCAGTCGTTCCAATACTGCAGTATTTGAGTAAAGGTATCCACTGAGAAAGACTTACCGAATGTATCCCCGAATAGAAGACAATCTGAGGGAGGAACTAGCTGAAGGAATATAAAAAAGAGTGAAAGAGAAGATAGTGATGTCAAAAGAAACGAGCGTGACGCACTGAGAATACTGGCTGAAGTGAATGTATGGATTTTACAGAAACTGATGACGAAGTTAAGAATCGAGTAAACTTTCATATGCATAAAAAAGAATGCACACATGCAAAGTGGTACAGAAATGCAAATGTTCAATAATTGTACAGACACCGAAACACAAGTAGACTAAGTGATCATAGAAGCTGGCTACACGTAGCGAAAAGACTGCAGGTGAAGCCACTATTTTATAGGAACTGGAAATCGGTGTCATGAATTTAGTAAGCTGAAACCCATGGAGAGGAACGGCCGAGAATTGTGTTGCAGCAAGAATAAGCTGAGATTATGAAGAGCCCGGCGAGGCTGTCTGGCCTGGCATCAAAATAGAAGTAGCCTAGGTTGAGTATCGCTTCTTGAAAGCAGTGAATGTGCAATGGATGAATCATACCTTATTAAGGGTCAAAGAAAGAACACAAAGACTGCCAAGTTATATTCATTTAAAATGAATGGACCAGAATCATGGTCTCCTGTCACGTGAGCTAAGGATGGAAATAGAGTTGAGCTTGGAGTCCTAGTGCAACTATAGTGAAAGCCTGTACTCCCATATATTCCCACAGACAAGGATACTTTGCAAGGCCAATTTCAAAGAAAATCTCCATGGCAGAAGGCATGGATGATCAGAGATGGTGGGCTAATTGGGTGCGGAGGTAAAGTCAAGTCCACCTCCTGGAACCTGGGGATGAGCGTTTGTGCTGCTAAGTGAACCAAATGTTACAGACATGGCACGAGCGTGCCAACCAATTGTAGAGGGCCGCAAAATGAAGAACCAATGACAAACCGTGTACGTAATCATGTTGGAGATGACATGTTGTAGAGATAGGCATAGAATGTCCACCTGACAGTAGACAGCCAATCACAATCCCTGTCCTTATAGATATTATACTTAGATGTTCTCCTTGAACCAATTATAATCAGCTGTAGGTTTTTCTTATTTGTATGACGTCACTTCTGATGTATTTTTAGTATAAAGTGTATGTTTTATGAGAAATTTGTCAAGAACTGAGCGAACATCCGTTGATGTCCGTAGTAACCTCCCTGTTTTAGATAATTGTTAATAAAACAGCAAACTTTGCCATCTTCCTGGGTTGCTTTGATTATTTTGAACCCCATCCATTGCATGCACGTTGCTAAAGAACCTTAAGTTCAAAAGTCTGGGCTAAATCATGAATATAAAAAGGAAACCTACACCTAAACAACTATTTACAAAGGCAGCGTGCTAGTCCTCCTCATCTCCAATCTCACTCAGCCTTTCCACCAGGGCTGAGTCCAGTGCCACATCCTCATCCCTCTGGCGGGCCTCTGTTGTTGCCTGGAGGGTTTGCAGGGTCTCCAGAATGTGTGTCTCTATCACTCGGGCGTCCCTGCAAGTGGCCTCCAGGACAGCAGCCTGCTTCCTTGCCTAATGCAGCACAATTTCAGCCCTGGCCATCACAACCCTCGCTTCCCGAGACCACTGTATCTCTGCTCCAATCTGCCTTTTATATCCACGAAACACAGAAGACATCGGGCCTCATTACAACTCAGGCGGTAAGGGGTTAACGGCAGCGTAAACAGCGCTGACCCTTACCGCCTGAGTACGAGGTCCCTTAGCGCCATGGAGGTTTTAACACCTGCTTTTAGCAGGTGTTAAAATCCATGGCGCTAAGGGACCATGGAGTTAATTACGCCACCGTAATTTACGGTGGCGTAATTAACGCCTTCCCCACTCCCATTATGCCCTATGGGGCAAAAATGGGAATGGGGAAGGGTAAATGGGGATTGGGGACTTACCGCCCCCGCCAACCTCGGAATGGGGCGGTAAGTCCGCCAACCACCATGGCGTAAACATAGTTTACGCCATGGTGGTAAAGTCACGGCCCAGGCGGTAACTTACCGCCTGGGTCGTAATGAGGCCCATCCTGTCCTTCGCGTCCTCGTGTTCCTCCTGCTTCACATTTGACACAAGCCTCCTGCGGTGGTTTGCCCTGAAACAAATAACCTCCTCCTTGTTGCCACCTGCTGCCACAGTGCCTACTATGTGGGTACACCCCCCAAGCAGATGACAATACCCAAGGGCGTACAGCACCTGCACTGCTCATGGGTGACTGCTGTCCTTCCATTGCCGGAGCCCCTGTCGGTGCCTGGGAAAGCATGCTGACCACCTCAGCTGATGTGCCTTGGACTCCCAACTTGGGCAGGGGTGTGGCCTTCACTAGACGGGGCATTGTGGTTGGGACTGGTGTAGAGGGGACCCTGGTGGTGTCTTGGTTGGAAGGCACACCAGATGATGACTGGCGCACTGAGGAGGAAGACGGGGAGGTGGTCACAGCAATGAACATCCCATGGAGCACACCACGGAACAGGCATGTTGCAAGCCAGCCGATGAGGCGGGATATCTCAATGTGATGATGTGCAAGCAGACTACCAATAGCCTTGCACACATCACAAAGGACAGCTGTCTGCCTCGACAACCCGGCCTGCAGGTACATACGCCTGTGTCGTTCTGGGTGGACACATCAGCCAATACCTGGTGGTGGGTCTGGGTGGAGACATCTCAGCAGGCGCATACTGCTGCATCCGATGGCCCAGGGACTAGATCTTGCACAGGCACCTCCACAGTACCCTGCACAGCCTCATGCCCCTGGGGCAGAACTACAATAGGCATGACCACCTCAACATCACCACCTGACCCCATGGACTGGACTGGGCACACACATCACATGGACATGCAATCCACATCCATGCAGACACCTTCCTGGCAATCACTCCGCACATTCACATCAGGCTATTTGCCACTGTCACAACCAATCATTTGTGTATGCTATGCACACATGCATCATTTGGACATGCACATGTGAGCATGCCACAGCAACAAGCACATACACATGCCATGCACACACATCAACTGTGAGGCCTCAAGCAGTGTGATGACCAATCACATCAGAGTCCCGTGAATTGGAATGTCTCTATGTGACTAAGCCAGACATCCAAATCAACGTGTTGCATCCAGGCATAAGGGATGCTTAGTGACACATTCCCATCTTTGGCACAGACACATTAACATCATACATGCATATGACTCCGGCAACACTACCTCAGCTGTCAAACTTGTTACCCTGGCACGTCTCAGACACAAGTAAGATTGCATGTGCATGGTCTGCAATGCAGCACAACACACAATGCAAGTGATAGCACATTCAAAATACATATTGGTCTGAATGCACACATGGAGAGCAATGTCTGGGATATGCATGCAGGCATCTGTCTCAGAAGCATTCTTGCTGCAAGTCTAAAGGGGTCACTGCAAACATGCTGCAACATGCACATAGCACATGCACCGTAGAGCATTGCAGCACATGGCTACTCACCAGTCGACTTAACACGTTCACATAACTCGCAGATCTGGGTGTGCAGTGGTGGATAGAACTTTTCCAGGACCTGCAAGTTGTTAGCTGATGTCCAGCACCTGCGTGCACGGTGCACCTCCCGGGTGGCAAAGGCCTGAACGTACCCCTGCATGGTCTTGAAGGTGTGGGATGCCACCCCTTCCGAGATGATTGCATCCGTTATCACATCCCAGATCTGCTGATGTCCTTCCTTGACGTGTTGCAGCAAAGGGTTGAAGAGAGCATCATAATGCTCCAGGACCTTCTCCATCAGGATGTCAACTTCCCTGGCATGAAGTTGACAGCCCTCTGCCTCGCTGCCTTTCTGCTGAGGGGTTGCAGCTCTGGTCTGATGATGATGGTGCAGACATGGCAATCCGTGAGCCAGGTGTGAATGGGTAAGGTGGTCCTGGAGCTGTGCTGTGGAGCAGGGTGGTGGAATGGCATGGTGGGAGTCAGATGAAGCAGCTGAGGTGGTCGCAGTGCCAAGGACAGGAGCATAGGCAATGGCTGGACAGCAGGTACACCAAACACAGTGCAGGTGGGCAGCAGGCACACACACTGGACAGGCAGTAGCAGATGGCTAATTTGGAAGCAGCACAGGGCAGTAGGAGGCAGGTAAAAAGGCACAGAGGCAGGTGCGTGAGTCTTCTGTGTATATCTATGATGGCAGCCGGAAACAGGGTGACAGAACTTTGCGCATAAAAAATTAGCGTGGACACGTGAAATCTGAGGAAAGTCCCTCAGCGCGTAACTTATGTGACAGGTGCTGCACACAGGTGTTGAGCATGCCATAATCGAGGATACATTAGAACATGTAGAAGCAACTCCAAACGCGCGTGCGAAGGGGAGGAGATGGACAAGTGGAGTACTGCGTACTTTGGGGTGCCACGTAATCCGTTCACTTCAGGTACAGTACAAACTTCTTATTTTGGTGGGGGATTTGCCTCAGCGCATAAGAGCATCTACTTTTAATTTTTGTGAGGATAATGGAGAGTTGCGTACGCATTATTCCAACTCTGGGTGCCCCTGTGTATTGTGTACCTCTAGTGTTACCTTTCAGGTAGCTTTTTGGGGTTCACATATGCATTTTTTGCGTTGCTGGGTGTCTACCTTTCTGCGGGTATTCTGTGCATGTATATGTGCCTGCGGACTGAGTGGCGTGCAGTGATGACTGCCAACACCTGGTGTAGGCAGCCTGACTGCGTGGCCTGTGAGACCCCCCCCCCCCAACTATGGAAGTTGTCCGCTGAAATGACCCAGTGGCAAAAAAATGCAGGACATTGAGCACCTTCTCCAAGGTATCAATGCTTGGGAGCACAGAGCGGGGGGTGTAAGGTCATCTTCCCACTCCCTGACCAGGTCTAGGATGATACGAGGTGGAAACCTATACCTGCCATAGACATGGTCATCAGGCATCCCAAAAGGCTGGTCCAGGGGAAAGAAATGCGGGCCCTGGCTATTCTCCTCCTCCTGCGGTGTCCCACGATCAGTGCTGCGACAAATGGGGCATTCATCGTAGCTGTATATACGTCTTTGTTGTTTGCGCGCACTTTTATACTGTGCGCGGGGATGCTTCCACCTGCCTTCGTGTGGCAGACGTGTTGACGCATATGCACGTCTTTTGCCGTGCTCGGGTTTCCCGTATTCGAATCCATGAATACGTGTTGTTCGCGTGCGTGTGGGCGTTCCGTGTATTTCCCTGCAGTACTTCCCCAGTTATGCCTTCTTTTTCACGCATTGTTCCCCATTCTGCATGTTACGCCCCGTGTCCCGCCCCCTTTTTGGTGTGTGCGCTGACGTTGTGCGCTTTCCCTGTGTGCGTTGTGCATGGCGTTCGGGATGTTGCAATGATTTGTGCGCCCGTGTGCGCCATGCACGGGTTTGGCGCACATCCCGAGGGAAATACGCGCAGGGACTTCATTGAATTGCAGGCGTGCGTGTGCGCCTGTTCTTTCACGCTTGCGCCAAGATTTTCGGCGCACGTTTGTTCCATGAATCGGCCCCTTAATAAATTAGTATTGGGATTAATTAACAGAAATTAGTCTATCAATGGGCCCTCTGAAAAAGGTGGGGGACTCCGTTTACCCGTATGTAGCCTCGACTTGAGCCCTGTAATAAGTATTACAGTTTATTGGCAGCCAAGTTTACCTTTAGGGGAATCACAAGTAATATAATAGTTTTGTTGGTGTCTCTCTATTGGAATCCTGCAAAAATGGCTCTAGAAGATTTTCTGACATGTTTTAATGAAATTATAGGTGCTTACAAAGAAGGAGCGAATAGCAACCATATTGTTATTATGGGAGATTTCATATCAGATTGAAGATATGCAGTGGAGCCCAATATTGCTGCTAACGTAAATTTCAAGAGTACCAAACAAGGAAGGATTTGGTGGCATATGTTTGATAACTGGAATGTGCATGCTGCTTATGTCTGCGTGGAGGGAGATATTCCTGCAGCCCGTAACTCAACAAACAATATGGACACATTGTGTTTACATTACATGGTGCTCTCGGAAGATTAGTTTGACAAGTCTAATCGATTGCTTGTGTTGGAAACGGAGGTCAGCGAACATATGATATTAACTGAGACATTCACTATATATGAAAACTACCATGTTAATAAAGTGGTTAGCAATCTGGTAGTGGGAGCAAGTAGAAATAGGCGTCCAAGAAGATTTCCAACATACATAACTAACTTTAACTTGCGATTGTGTCAGACTGTTGATTGTAAAACACTGGAAAGAAGAATTGAGATTTGGACCCCTGCAAGGGTTTCTTAAATTGATAGATGATTATAATGGGCAAGATATTAAAAAAAACACAAGGGACTATTGAGACAGCATGTACATAGATATGACAGATTGGTGCCAGAGAAAAAGATGCACTTGAGGCGCGCCATGTGACAGACAAAAAAAGCTGATGTACCAATCTTGGAAAGAATCAGGAAAACCCGGGAATTGTGCCAAACTTATACAAACTGGTTTAAGGGTTAAAGTTTTAATCTAACTAAAACAGTCAGCAAATACATTGTGGAGATAATTGCTAGGAAAAAAAAAACATTTTTGGCAGATTATTAATGAACACTTCAGGAAAAACGTAGAATTACTGAGTAGCCCAATTAGAGAGGATACCTGGAAGCTACATTTTCATTATTTATGTGAGGGAAATGTGACTGATTGCCACCATAGCGTGCTGCCAGTCTCTTGGACACAGGTTTGTCCCATAGATCAACTTGAACATCACATCCACATACTATCCAATTCAAGAGCCCCAGGTCCGAATGCTCTGAGTAACTATACTTTGGAAACAAATCTGTGTTTAAGGGCTCAGATCTTGACACTATTATTTTAAAAGATTATTGAAATGAAGACCACACAGAAATCATGATAAGGTTCTGAAAATGTGCCTATATTTAAAAGAGGTGACCACCTCAGCCTGCACAATTACAGGCTTATTGCTTCGATCATCGTAGAAAGTAAGATATTTGCTTCCTTCTTGCTTAGAGTACTGGGATTTCCAAAATAAATAAAAAAACAATACTTTCCAAGAAACAAACAGGCTTTTGGAAAAGGAAAAGGTTTCTGATGGGTTGTCTCCAGGAAAAGGGCTGGGATCAGGGAGCTGCTCCAGTGTATGCAGCACCCATAGGGTTCACCCAGGCCTGGGATACAGTGAACATAGGCAAGCTCTGGCAGAAACTAAAAAGATGGACTGTTCCAGAATAACTGTTGGCAATTCTGGTACATCTCCATGAGGGTATTTATCTTCAGGTGAGATTGAATAATCAAGGAAAGCTCACAGATACTTTTGTTGTTCATAGAGGTTTGCAACATGAGTGTGTTCTCTCACCTTGTCTATTCAATCTATATCTTGAAGATTTAGAGGAGATACTGTTAGCAAAAGAACTTATCATGCCACGCATTGGCACATAAAGGTGCAATGGATGTCATATGCGGATGACATAATTGTGTTAGACAATACCCAGAGATGCCTACAGTAAATGCAATGGACATTATGCTACCGTAAATGAATTAAGAATTAATGGAAATAAAACTACGATAAATAGATTTGCCCAATATGCCAGAAAACCATACAGTTATAATTGGAGTCTTGAAAAGAAAAATCTTCTGCCGGTCAACCATATTACTTATTTGGGCTTTATATTAGAAAGTCGTCTATGCTCTGGATGAATGGATTAAAGGCTAAAACAAAACAATTTGCAGCACAAATGATAAAGATTAACATAAAGTATTGTCGTTTTACGACACAGAATCTAATTGATTATTGCAAAACTAAGTTGGTCCCCACAATACTCTATGGACATGAAGTATTTAATCTGTCTGGTAGTATAACATGGGATAAGATAGAAGCTTTGATTTGGAATAATGCTTAGATTTTATCTACTTCAGAGCCTATCATAGCAGTAAAATACAAACTTGGTTTATCTTCAGTGAGAGGTTTATTTAATTGAAAATCTCTGAACTTTTATGGAAATATTTTAGCAGCAAATGAAGACAGCTTGTATGCTTCTATTAGCAGAGAATTGTAAGTAATGAGCACCGGACCTATTGACAACTTTCAAAAACGAATAAATATCATCAGTGTGGGATTTTTGTAATTTGAATGAATTACGTGAGAATCTGTGTAAAGTTAAAATTGAATTACTTTGACGGGATTGGATTGAGACAATAGAAGCAATGTTCAGGCTGAAGATCCATGTGAGTCTGTTACTTGTGGACAAGGCCCTAGGATTATTGCCACAATATATGAAGAGATTCCCAAATTCCTATTCCAGAATTTATTTCTTACGATTCCGGCTGAACCTAATTAAACCAAATTAAATAAAAAGCATCAGCGACAGCACAAAGTTGGTTTCAGGTTTGTGTTTAATATGTGCTGATAGTACTAGTGTTCAGACTTTGAGGCATTTATTTACTGAATCTCAGGCACTCATGGGCTGCAGTTACATTATTTCCATAGATTTGTACCATCGCAAAATGGGATACCACAGAAGATTTCTGGTGCAGATTATCTGCAGGGAGGGAGACTAAACTAACAATTGCACTTGTGAGGTTTCATCAGAAACTAAATATCTCATAGCTCATTAGGTGTGTTTAATGACAGCGAATGAGGAAATGCAATGGTTGGTTAGCAAGAATATTAAATCATGTGATTTTAAGTGTCATTAAGGATAGAAGTATTTTAATAAAAATAATATGATGTAATTTGTCAATGAGATTATAATTTTACTGTTATATATTTGTGTTTATATTGTCATATACTATATTTTTATAAGTATTGCGCAGTATTTGAATTATGGCTAAACTTGTGTATTTATGTATGAGGTTAAACAAAAAACAAAATAAATAACATGGTAGGGCACATTTGTTGCTGTCTACATTGCACTGCATATCGTCGAAAGCCACATATTGCTTACTGCCCTGGAAAGTACCTATCAGGGGTAACAGCTACTGCCCCTGGTGATCCTCAATTAATGTCTGAGCCCTGAGTCTAACACCCATCCATTTATGTGGCTCCCATCTAATTCTGAAAGTTGAGGGACATCAACACTGAAGTCTTTGTATAAGGATTTGATTCCCAGACAAATCACTGCCACCTGGCTGCATACCAGCCACTATTCCTTTGGGCTTAAAATATCAGTGACACTAACACTCACAAGATTTGCTCTTCTAAACTATGACTGATTCAAGGGACAAAAAGCTGAGCCACCATAATATTGCCATCGTACTTGAAAGACTATGGAGGAAACACACATTGAAATGCAACCTCAAGGCGTGCCTCATTCACAACATGGATACACATGTTCTCTCTAGATAGCAAATAAATGCTTGCTCCAATGTTCTGTCAATGCTGCCGACAGTTCCTCTCAAACTAGATGTCATAAATAAACTCAGAAATCACCAAAAAAGATCAAACATGTTATTATCACCCCCTTCTGAAAAGGCCATACATAAATACCAATGCATGGAAAAAAACACTTGAAAAAGTGTTCACCTTACAACTCTCAATGCACATTAAATCAGACTACCTTCAATACCATGGACCATAACAGGTTCTTACGTTGCCTCAAATTGACCTTCAGCATTGAGGGGCCCATGCTCACCTGGGTCTATTCTTTGTCTACTGTTTGGAAAGATGTTTCCTTTGTGCAGATTCTCCATCTTCTTCAGTGGCACCACCGCTGCCCTCTGTATATCTGTTGACTGGTTTGAGATCCAAACCTGTTTTATGGGAGTGAGAACCTTTTTAACCTCGCTCCCTTGCTTCCCTTATTTAGTTTTCTGGGCACTAATTGGTGTTTAAGGGTACTAAAGCAGAAGTAATGTTCTTCCATTTAAGTTAAAGGTGTAGCACTACTGCTATCCTGAAGGGAGGTAAGAGGTGTCCTCGAAGGTAACAATATTTAGCTTTCTTTTGACTTTGTAGGCATTTTCCCATATTTAGTGATAGCCAGAGAGGCAGGTGGAGGTGGCACATATATATCTTACACTCTTTAACTGCATGGCAATATTTTATTCTCAATAGTGTTCAAAATGTCAAGCCATGCTCTTTAGCTCTCTCTTTGTGCTTCACTGTCCTTTTGGTTTTCCTTCCCTAGGCATCGATAGGACATTGCCTTATATGGGCATCCTCCTCAGGAGCTCTGGCTAGAGCCGGAAAAGTGAATTCAATTGTGAGTGTATATTGAACTGGGTTGGACTGATTAAGGTGCTGCATGCAGACTCAATATATATCCTGAACCTTGTGTGACCTTGTGTCTGGTCATGGCTTGGTCTGGGCTGGCTAACCACGGTGGGGAAAGCTGATGAGAGTTTCAATATTGCTGCTTCCCTGATTGGAGGCTTGGATCACTCAATTAGAGGATATTGGTAGAGGATATGTAGCTTTTCTTTAGTCGATGGCTGAAGCCAGTGATCTGAAGAATGTGAGGCCACAGAAGGAATCTGGACAGCTGCTTTAGGGAAAACCTTTTCCCAAAGCCTATTTTCTAGGTGTCCAGGAGCACACCTTAAATTCCATTTTTTTTTTCTTTTGATTTATAATGTGTAGATGGGTGCAGGGGAGAAAACCAACCCCGACACAAGGTTGTATAGTCAACAAAAGAACAGCAGATGCCCACACCTTTGTGGAACACTGCCGTCCCCGGCACACCAGATTTGTATATTATTTTTCTTTTCCAAAAATCCAGCAGAATGCACAATTTTCCATGAAAAGGTTTACTTTGTCTTATTCCTTATTTCTACTTAGCAAGTTGGAAATCACAATTAATTCATTTATACAAGCCTATTTTTTAGACAATAAGAATTCAATTGTATCTCTTCCAATATCCAGAATTCCCCAAATCACAACAAAGTTTTTGGGAAACACAAAAGGTTTTACATATGAATAAATCAATGTTTCAATAATCCCTTGTGCCCTGGTCTATGCCTTTCGGGAAAAAGATTACCTTCATCGGGAGCTGTCTATTCAATTCTTTGTATTCCTCTTTTCATATCTAAAACTCATAATACATGTTGACCATGTAAGATATTTCATAACGTATTCCACCTTATTAATATTGTTGATATTCATCTTAATGATTCATCTCTTAATATTCACCTGGATGATTCTGCTTTGCACCAATTTCTGAATATCTTCCTCCTATCAAGGTTCTCCTATACATCACAGAGGTAATGTGTATCACGATAACCCCTACCCTTCTTCTATGTTCATCAATATCTAAATTTTTTATGAAAAATGTATTAAAAAAAGTAGAGATAATTCCCTCAAGGATCTACTATAAATTTACCTGTGTGGTGTTTGATATTGGGATTCCACCAGTGCGGTATCTGGGGATTATCACTTACCTGTTTGCTTCTATCTGTGCTTTTGTTCACTATGTGTTCATCTGTTTGTGCCTTTGTTTGCTAGATTGCGTTGTACCTTGTACAGCTTCAAGTCGATCCCCAGCAAATGTTAGCAGGGTAGTTTATATTAAAATATATGTGCCTTAGTGGCAGACCAAGTTGCTTGATTAAAGAGGCCTATGTTGGGGCTTTCTAATCTGTTTCTGCATGTGCCTGCTCTCTGTGTTGTGGATCCGCGAGAAGCGATTCACTCAAAATGGCCACTTTCTGTTGTCATATGTCATCACATGCAGATGCCACCCTTATGTGTACTTTAGTGCAATAGTGCTGTGTTCTTCTGTATATAGTAAAGATAGTTAATGAATGTTGAGAAAATATGAGGAGGAAGTGACCTTAGTCATTAATGTAGCATCATTAGGAAACTGAATAAGCCAACCTACCAGTTAAGAATACCCGTAAGGAAGATAACAACATGGATTATAGAATTTGGAAATTATATACCCAAGTTTCACAACAAATTGAACATCATGGATGGGGAAGACCACACTGCATGTAATCATGCCCCCTACACACCACTATGGAATAATAGAACAATACATTCATTAACTATTTTTACTATATACAGTAGAAAACGGCACCATCGCACTAAGGTAAACATAGGAGTGACATCATCACATGACGCGGTGATGGCGTATGATGGTAAAAAGCAGCCATTTTGAGTGAATCGCTTCTCACGGTTCCACAACACGGAGTGCAGGTGCATGCAGGAACAGATCAGTAAGTCCCAAAATAGGCCTCTTTAATCATGCAGCATTTTCTTCCTCTAAGGCTTAGATTAGTTAATATAAACTAACCTGCTTACATTTGCAGGGGATCGAGACTGGACAGAGACAGTTTTTAAATATATATTACCCCACTTTTACCCACAGAGAAGCCTTTGTGAGACAATGATAACAGTTTGAAAAGGGACCACAGATCTTTCAGCAAATTGGAGTAGACCAAGTGATAATCCTCAGACACCGCAGTGGTGGGATTCTACTATCAAACACCACACAGGTAAATTACTAGTACATCCTTGAGGGCATTATCTCCACCTTTTTTATTGCAAAGCAGAATCAACCAGGTGATTATTAAGAGAGGATGAATACAACAAATTGGATAGACAGCTCTTGATGAAGGAAATCTTTTCCCGAAACACGTAGAGCAAGGCACAAGGGATTGTATTATTATTGAAACATTGATTTATTCATATGTAAAACCTTTTGTGTTTCCCAAAAGCTTTTTTGCGGTTTAGGGAATTCTGGATATTGGAAAGAGATACAATTTATTTTTATTGTCTAAAAAATAGGCTTGTATAAATGAATTGATTATGATTTACAACTTGCTAATTAGAATTAAGGAATAAGACAACATAACCCTTTTTTAAAGAATATTGTGTATTCTGGTGGCGTATTGGAAAAGAAAAACAATATACTAAGTGATTGTTTGTTTTACAAAACCATTGCCAAAGCCATCTACCACTTAGCAAATCTCTGCACTCTCATTCAAATGGGAGACCCTCCAGAATGCCTACCTCACTTGAATTTCAACCTATACAGTTCTGAGTCCTGCATCGCCAAGGTTGTCCTCCTGGGTGTCTGAAAAGTCGTGGGCATATAGATGCATAGACCATCTGGAGATGGGACTTCTTCTGTTACCTGGATTTCGCCAAGCCTGGTGCTGTGAAACCTGCACTGCACTCTCATTTTGGGCCTGGTCATCACAGCTCTGCTGCTGATTTCTGTGAGAAGAGGCACCTTGCTGAAGCTTGAATCCTATGTCTTCCTGCCTGCAGAACTGACCTCATGTACTCATCTTTTCTGGGGTGTTCTGTGGGTCTTCCAATGTCACAGGATCAGAAGTAGCAGATATTTATCTTCACCCTGCATCTAGCATGGTGGTCATTGGAAACATGTTGTCTCTGACATTGACTGAACCCAACTGCCAAAGTTATCAAATGAAGAACACTCCTGATTGGGGTTTTAAGGGATGGTTCTCATTGCTGTTTTGAAGTCCCTTAGATCCCCATTCACCAACATTGGGTATAATTCCTTCACTTCACCTACCCTTTACTTAAACTTAGTGGTAGAACCTGGCTGTAGAAGTCCTGTCTGGGCCAATTTAGATGACAAGGACTGATAGCTGACCACGTCCCTTTCAGGAAATCAAATTTTTAAATAATACTAAAAGTGCCACTAACTAGAACACTTACTACTACATTGAGCCTATTTCTTCCTATCGTAAATCTTTCATTAACTTGTAACCCCTGCCCCTCCCAGTGTAGACACAACCTTACCTTGAAAGTGTGGAACACTTATTTTTTGGTTATGGTTGGACTCATTGTATGTAGTCAGCTGTTGGGTGTCCTGACCCACGTTTGAGCTATCATGCTGCAACATTTGGTGCTGTGGGCTTAGAAAATCCAAGATGGCCAAAAAGCCCACATGTGCGCCAGAATCCAGGAGAACCACGCAGTTTGTGCGCACACCAAAATGGTTGCCTAACTTGCCACCCACCAGTGCGAGCAGGATGGGCCGGGGTGCCATGAGTGAAATGTGTGCCAAAGGAAAAACCGCACTTTAAAATCACCTTTTGTTTCCCTGAATGCCAGCTCTAAATGCCTATTTCAAACATTGCAACATATCCAAAAATCTCACTGAACACCAGCAGACATCTGGCAGGATGAAGTATGTGTGCATACAAAATCTGGGAAGTTGAAGAGCCCCAAAACTATGTTCATAACAAGACTGGCTGAGCTCTGCAGGTCTGCAGCAGCCTAACTGAAACTGGATTTAAAACTGCCAAAAATCTAAAATGTTTAAATTAACTGAGTGACCTACTTTTGAGTGTCACATAGTTTGTCACTGTTGAAATGTCATAGTTTTGAACTTAGAATCAGCATTCTAGCTGCATATGTAAAAATTGTCTTGACTTAAACTGGGGAACAAAAAGTGACATTTTACCTGAAACCTGGCTTAAGGAAACTGGAATTCTGCCAGACAGCTACCCCCGACAGGAGTGGGGGCTTGCCCAAAAATGCATTCCCAGGCCTGGCTGCATTCTGTTGCTCCTGCTAAAACGAGGTCACACACTCTCTGATTGAATTACCAGGGGATTGCAAGAAACTAAAGAAAGGGCCCAGGCAGATGGTTTATTTGGGTGGTCGTAAATGGCTTCCTTTTGAACAAAGTCCTTCCTTGACTCAGGCAAATGTTATATTGGGGGCCGTAAAATAGCTTCCTCTTGGCAGAAGCTGGGAGGGGCAGGGTCTCTGAGCTTGGCAGAAACTGGATAAACTGGTTTCTACACCATGTGATCTGAAAAGACACACCCCTGTTGGCCAGAATATGATTCTAAGAAAGATGTATAACTCACAGTGCGGACTTGTCAAAATTATTTAAATGATACCATCATTCTTGTGATTTTTCTGTGCACGTTTTAAGACGCGTTGGGAATTTGTGTGATGTTCTGGGGCAAAACCCTGCTATTTATTGACACCACATACTCTGTGTTTAAGCTAGCGACCTGGAAAGTTACTGAGATATGTGTGGGGGGGGTGTATATGTGTATAAATCTGGAGAAAAATCCGATGTTGCAAAACCCACTAAAAAGCACAAAATGATGCCATTTCTGAATGCAAGCTCCCAGGAAAAGCAGAGTTTGAACAGAGTATACCTCATGTGATATGTGATGGGTGCATGTAATTTTAAACAAATGTGTACCTGTGCAAATATGTATTTGGGTCAAATATAGATTTGTGTGCAATTTGACAGGGGAGTATCCTTTCTGCAGACCATAAAACAGCATCACCATGACACACATTTCCTTCCCCCAATCAAAGCAGTGCAGAAAGCTTGACCAATGGGCAGTTGAGAGAGGGGCTGGCTAGTGATGCTGCACACACACCCACTTTCAAAAGACATAAAAAAAAGACTGCTGGGACAGGTAGAGAGATTCAATTCCATTTGCTGCGGAGCATGCTGACCGACGACTTCGCATCCAGAGATCCTACCTTAGACTTCCAAGCTAAACAGAGACTACAGAACTTTGAACCAAGAAGGCCCACTGCAAGCAAAAGTATTTGTCAGCAGGCCCAAAAATCATTTGTTTAACTTTCCTCTGAAAGCTTAGAATCTCAGCTTTTCAGCAAGCTTAGAACCGACTTGCTACTCCTTATACTTTTGCCGTAATCGTGATTCACGCATTCACGAATTTTGCCGCGATTCGCGATTTGGTTAAAAATCCAGCCACGTGTGAAAACAGCAGCTTCCTTGCTTTCCTTTGCCAAAAATTCGTTTAACCTGCTAGTTACTCCTAGATCCTTGCTAAAGAGTGCCCAAACTCATCCCAAGTATATTTCACTCACCCTGAACCTCCTAAAGGGAATTAAAATCATTTTCAGCATATTCCTCACTTCATTGCCAGCACATATAAAAGCATTTTGGGCCTGTGTTTCAAACTTCTGTAGTCTAAGCTTGCTGGGGTGAACTGAATTACATTTCATTGCATTTCTAAGAACTGTGTGCTCTCCTCTTCATTTCCTTACCTTGCATAAAGGGGGGGGGAGTGGTTTGCCAGAGAAAAGTGATTACATTGTTTTGTTGAAATCATATTGAGTATTTTCTGTATTGCATTTTCATTCAACATTGCATCCATCTGAAACTAGATAAAGCATTCTCTACCACCTTATTCTTCTGTTCCTATTCCCAAGCGTGCTACCTCATCCTTTATACTACTCCTGGGTAATCAAATCAGTTTATTAGTAGAACATTACCCATTGTTGTTAACTGCTCATGTTCTGAAGTGTGATATTAATTATTAATTTATTATAAAGTGTGATATATATATATTGTTTACATTCTCAAATAAACCGTTTAAACTTGCAAAACAGAACTACTTCTTGGCTCAGCGGGGTCAGGGGGGTTCCAAGAGAGGGGTGTTATATAGGGGTAGTCATCCAGAACTCATGAACTGGACATAAAGATATATCAATAAGGGTTTCCATTCAGTATCCCAGACTAGGCATTGACTTAGCTGTAGTGCTGGATTGAAACCTCTTACAAAGTGGGGGCTCGTCCGGGATGTTTGGGTTAGATCTATCACTTGTGCAGATTAATACAGTGTGCCAGCTGACCAGATACACATATCCGGTCGGATCACCACGCTGTGTTACGCTGTAAATCACTCCTCAAAGGAACGCTCTAAGGAAAATGTCTGTTTTGCAAAAATAAAATACAAACTTCTATAAGTCAGGAAGGAACTCAAATTCCAGAATGACTACCTTGGTAGATATGAAAATAGCCAGAGAGCACTTCTTACATAAGCTATTTGTGAGAGGTGAGTGGACTCATCAGGACCAGACGGTCTGGTTGCAGGCAATCGCACCCCAGATCACTGAAACAGGGTCAGATAAATAGGAGCCATGCAGGACAAATGTGCTGAAAGACAAGATCTGGCGAGTAGGCAACTGCTGGCATTACAGAAGGCCCAATTTGATCTGGACTCTTCTGAGCGGAGGCTGCAGAGGAGCCGGGAGTCAGAAAATGATAGTAGGCAGTATATCATTAAAATAAAAGAGGACATGGATATACTGCAACAGGAAAAGGCTGATCAGGATACCAGAATTCTGGCCTTGCAGAAGGAACGCCAAGACAGTTTGGACTCCCTACTGCAGAGCCAGAAAAAGCTGGAGCAACATATCAATTTCAACAGGGCATGCACAGAGCAGGTAGCCACCCTGCAAATCCAACTAGACAGAGAGAAAGAGGAGAGCAATAAACTGATCCTGAAAGACCTGGATATCCAGGCAGAGTTTGATCAGGAGCGCCAGAAAGCTGGTGCCTTCCAAAGGCAAAGGGACGACCTGACGGTACAGATGCAGACTCTTAGTCAGGAAAGGGACACCTTAGGCCAGGAAGTCTGCCATTTAAAAAGAAAAATGGAAGAAAATCACCTGGCCCACCAGGGACTGGGTGACCTCCAAAATGAACACCAGGACTTGCTAGAGCACACCAGGAGGGTGGAGGAGGCTCTGGCAAGACAGGAGCAGGCCAGAAGGGATGGGACTCAGGAGGTAACCCTCCTGCAGCAAAGACTGGCCCAGTGCTCCAGGACCAATCAGGAAACGCAGAGAGAGAATGAGGCTCTCTGCCAGCACAATGATAGGCTCCAACAACAGGTAGCAATGCAGGAGAGACTGATAGAGTCTAGTAAGGCCTTAACTGAGGAACTGAAGGCGCAGGCTCTTGCATTGCAACAGGGAGCAGGGGCGGATAGAGACCAGGTTCGCTGGGAAAGGGAAACTCCTGAGCATAACCTCAGGAGCCCTAGTACCAGAGGCCTTTATCTCTCTCAGTCCTTGGACGCTGCCACCCCCATGTCCCCTGGCGCACATGAGCACCGGGCCACAGGGATGGCAGATTACTATCCAGCCAGAAGCATGGGGCTCATAGGCCAGTACCTCCCAGGAATGGATGGGTGGGCATCCGGGTATGGGCACCCAAGCACAGTGCAATTTAGTGGGGAACCCCAGGAGAATAGGCCCATTAAGGGCATCCTGAAAACTTCTGCCCAGTTAGGTCAGTGAGGGGGTACCCATCAAATCCTGGCAGCAAGGAGGAATCTGAAGACTCCTCTGAACGGCGCAGGACACAGGAGGCCAGGTCCCCACATTCTGCCAGCCATTTCCAGGCTCGCAGAATCCGGGAAAACCTGGAAGATCAGACAGGAACCTCTGGGAGCAGTGCCTCTGAGTCAGAGGATGAATGGACCAGGGTTACCCGAACCAAAAAGGCCAATAAGGCAAAAAGGGCCTTGCTTATGGACCCATTGAAGCAAATAAAGGCAATAAGGAGTGTCATCATGCCTTATCACAAGAACGCCAAGTATTCTGTTTGGGAACCCTTGGATCTTTACGAGCAAATGATGGAGACTTTTCATTTGAAGGACAGCCAAAGCTGTATTCAATATGTAAAGTGGACCTTCTCACCAGAATACTCCAGTTTCTTTGCGGGGCTGGAGGACCAAAATCATTTAAGATGGTCCACCTATAAGGCGGCCATCTTGAAACATTTTCTGTTCACAGAAATCCTCAAGAGGCTCGCAAGGCAGCCTACAATTTGCAATGTGGGGAGGATCAGGCTCCACAAGAATTTGTGCACGAACTGAAACGTGCCTTTGCGCAGACCACCAGAAGGGTGCGCACAGACAGCCGAGAATTTGTCAATACATTTATCCATGCCTTGCCCAAATATATAATGACCCAGCTCGTGAGAGATTTTCATGAGAAAAGATCTTTAGACTGGGTCATTGAACAGGCTACCCGGATCTATAAGGTGCAGAAGCCCATAGAAAATAAAAGCAATACCCAGAAAAATCCCAAAACCAACAGCACCCCTGCTGCTGCCAAGGTGGCAGAGGTAAAGGTTGCCCCCGTTTTAGATTTGGAGATGGGGGGGGCCTAAAAACCTGCCTGCACCAAATAATTCACAGCCCAGAAGGCCCTTGGGCAAGTCACAGACAGGGAGTAGAGGAGGTAGTCCCACAAATGGGGTCCCCCGCTCCCCTGACTGTGTAATTCCCCGCTATAAGGGAAACCGACCAATCCTGGGTTATGTGTGGACTCCTCCAGCCCAAGGGGGGGGGATCCAGCCAAGCACCTAACCCGGGAAACTTCCCTCCCAACTTCCCCCAGGAGGGCAGAAATTCTCCAAATCCTGGGCAGAACTATTTCCCCAGGTATCCACCCAATTTCCAGCCCCAAAATCATCCATCCTTCTTTCCCCAATTCCCTGAGCCCAGATAACCTAATCCGGGAGAGGGGAGGCCAAGGGTGGAGGGGTACCAAAATCTTCCCAACCAGGGGTACTACCAGAGAAGGGATAGCTACCCTTCCTGGGATCAGCCCAGGGGAGGAAATAGAGCCCCGTATCAGCCTGAGCGGGTTTCACAACTTGAGCGACAGGTCCAAAATATGGCACGAGATCTGGGTCACATACTGAGGGCTCAACAGAACCCTCAGATGAGCATGCCACCGCTGAATGCCCCAAACTCTGGACCTGGTGCTCCAGAACAATGACGGGGGCAGCACCCCGATAACCCACCGGTTCCCAGGGAGGAGGCACAAGGGCAAGGGGGGTGTAAAGCCTTGGAGGAAGCTTCCTTCACAACTTGTAAACAGCCCCTGGAAAACCAGGAACCGGAAACAAAATCTCCTACCCCTGAAAGCCTGCCTCCCAAGGAGCAGAGGGGGGGTAGGAGAAACAAAGGACCCAAACAGACCCACTTTGTGGAGGAGGTACAGATCTTCCAATTTGAGGGAGAGGGATCCTCAGAAGATCCTGGGAAAAGGATATTCTCCTTCAGAGATGGGGGAACTCCTCCCAAAGAAAAATGGGTCCCAAGGGATTCCAATCCAGACTGGGGAGATATGGAGACTGAGCTACCGCCGCCCATCATCTCATCCCAGAACCCACAATACCAAAATCCCCTGGTTCAAACCCATCCTGGTGACTGCCTCCAAAAAGGGGGGGCGGCCCAGAACCGGAAACAGGGGAACCCACAATGGCTCTGATCTCCAGTTGCCAACTTTGTCTTTCAGATTCCCAAGACTCTCCACAGAATTCTGCCCAAATCTCTTCTCTACCAATGTCCAAAACCAGAAGGTTAGCCCACCAGTTGTCCAAAAATGTGCATTATCTGTGCCCCCTTGAGGAGAAGGAGAGAAGATACTATGCCCTGGTACATGTACAGGGGCAGGGTACAATTTTGGCACTGGTGGACACTAGATCCCAGGCTACCTTTCTGTCCAAAAGGGCCTTTGAGGGACTAAATGCAGGACGGGGGGAGAATTACCGTATTCCTCTCACCTCTGTTCCTGGACAACTGCAGAACTTTGACGGGAAGGAAATTCCTGTCGAGGGAACTGCAGACTTGGACATTAAAATTGGGCGACACAAGGTGAAACACCCGGTCATAGTAGTGACTCCAGAGGGCACCCCTTGTTTACTAGGGAATGACCTCCTGAGAAGGTTGTCACCCCTAATAGATTGTGTAAACAAGGTCCTCTGGACCCAGACTAGCCGACCAATAAAATTAAAACAGAGTGTCAACCATGTTAGTTTAAACGGCACCTGCCACATGGTTGAACAAAAATCTGACCAAGTAGAATTTCACTTCCAGAACAACCAAACTCCAGATGTGACAGTAATAGCAGCAGGACAACAGACTGGTGATGGGGGGTCCTCTCTATTTCTGAAAATCAACCTTCCTTCCAGTGTAAAGTGGTACTCCACGCTGGAAGGAAACACTTTGAAATTCTTTACTAATCCACAATCAGAAACTCCCACTCCTATAGTCCAGAAAGATGTGAAATCAGCTCAGAGCCTGGCTGATATTCAGCAAATTGGAGAGCAGTTGTTCATCCCTGTTCAGTTAAATGATGGGAAGGACTCTGTTCTCGCTCGAGTGTGTGTGAACAAAGCTAAGAGCTTCAACAGCGAAGCCATGTTCCGCCAACTCCCAAAAGATCCAGCCATTCCCACATTCAAACGGATAGACAAATGGGAAATGGACCTGGAAGCGCCCAATTCCAAACATCTCCTGCCAAGCAGGTGTATGCTCAAAATCTCCATTGGCAACAAGAGCATAGTCCACAATTGTTGGGTCGTGCGAGATGTCACTGCTGCTTTTTACTTAGGCAGTGACATTCTCAATCGCTTTGCCATTAGTTTGGACCTAATAAACTTCAAAGCTTGGTCCCGATTAGCGGATAATCCCATGGGCTTTGATGATCTAGAAAAAGCATTTAGGTCAGCTCAATTGCTACCTTATGCAGTTGAAATTCAGATCAAAGAGGAAGTCACCATCCCAGAAAGGACCCGACAATTCACACTGGAAGTGAAAGTTAAAAGAGGACAATATTTGCAAAACCTTGATGCTTATATACATCTAAATGCTTCTCTCCAACAGCAAGGGTTGGGGGTAAACCCAACTCCATTAGTCAACATAGAACATGACACCATTCCAATAGATGTGGATAACAGCGACTTAAAGAGTATTACTCTAGCCGCAGGCACCATTATTGGAATGGCGGTTGATGACCGACATTTTTCCATTGATTTAGGAAATGAACTGTTAGGACCAATCCCCAAGGACTGCTTTGACAGTGATGACAATACAACACCAGACAGGATTTTTACCCGGCATGGGGGGAACTTCCTGGTGACACTTCTTGCCCTTATGGTAAGGAAGATGTGACTTGTGACTTCAGGAGGGATGAGGTGATTTTCCAGGTCCATGAGGGCTGCCTTTCCCACCTGAAGCCTCCAGTCCAAATCAGCACTCTGACCAGGGACTTCTCCACCCAGCTGGAGGAGGCCGCTGAACTAGCCAAACCAGAAGTCTTTCCAGGCTTCAGGCAGATGGTGGAAGAGAGAGTCAACCTAGCTGATGCCTGCGTGACTCTGGAACAAAAGCAAAAGTTGAAACAAGTTTTCTTGGATTTCCAAGATCTCTTTGCGGTAGACTCATATGACTGTGGTCGCACCGACATCCACACAACAACAATCCCCACGGACCCTGGCATGACTCCAGTGTTTGTGAAGCAATATCGTTTGCATCTCGCATCAATGGAGTCCCTTACTGAAATAATTAAGAACCTTGGGTCCCGGGGAATAATTCGTCCAATACACAGCACCTTCAATAATCCAGTGCTGGGAATACTGAAGCCAAACGGCCAGTGGAGACTCTGCACCGACCTCAGGGAGCTCAACAAATGGGTCCATACTTCCCGATGGCCTCTGCCCTACATTGACCAAGGGCTGGCCCAGATCCAGGGGTCACAGGTATTCACTGCAATAGACCTGACCAATGGATACTGGACTGTGCCTGTCAGTAGGGAGGACCAATACAAGCCAGCAGTACACATGTACCCGGACTCCCTTCGGATACCTCAACTCCGGCAATTAATTCAACATTTATCTACACAAGGCCATGCCCGACCTGGGTGCAAGGGGTAACCTGGCTTATGTAGATGATGTCCTCATCAAAAGTTCATCTGTGGAGGAACACATAGCGGAGATCCGTTATGTTCTGACACAGTTGAGGGCCGCCGGAGCAAAACTTTCCTTTCAGAAAGCACAGTGGTGTAGAACCCGTGTTAATTTCTTGGGGCATGAGATTACTCCTAAGGGTCTCTGTCCCCAGGAAAATAAAGTGGAAGCACTTCAGAAACTGAAAGACCCCACAACTCTGCGGGAACTAAGGAGCCTCCTTGGACTGACTAATTACAGCAGGAAGTTCATTGAGGGCTACACAGAGATCACCAGACCCCTGATTCATCTCCTGAAGGGGGGGTCAAGTGGGAATGGGGTCCAGAACAGGCTGAGGCAGTAAGACAACTCAAAAGTAGCCTCTCACAAGCGCCCTGCCTAGCTTACCCTGTCAGAAACAAGGAGTTCTTACTGGAGACAGGGTTCTCTAATACGTGCTTGACAGCAGTATTATACCAAAAGCATGACAAGGTCAATAAAATAATCTCCTATGCGAGCAAAACTTTATCCTCTGTGGAGGGAAAATTCAACGATTGTGAGATGGCACTCCTGGCAACGGTGTGGGCATTGAAGAATTACCGCCCGTTTATCCAGGGGGAACACATCATCGTGGAGACTCCACACCAGCCTCTGCAATATCTACAAAGTGACAGAATCCGGGCCGGAAATGTAAGTAATTCCCGAATTACTTCCTGGATTCTGTCAATGCAAGGCTTTCCTGTGGAGGTCAGATATGGCCAAAACAAGAAGAGTCCCCTCGCGCAAGGTCTGGCTGACTTGCATGATTGTGCCAGAGAAAACTGTCTCGAGGACGAAAGTCTAAAAATCAAGGAAAACATGGAGGCATACCTTAATTCCCCACACAAAGTCTTTGAAGAGGACAAGTGTGAGGGAATGCCCACTGTCTATGTGGATGGATGCTCTTACCATGTTGACAACAACGGGAAGAAAGAACTGGTGGCTGGCGTAGGGAATGCATGGGTGAAGGAGTTCCCAGAACCCTCCGCCGGATACAAAATTGGTCCCCGAAGTAGTCAGGTGGCAGAATTGATGGCTGTGCATCAGGCCATCCTCACTGCTGTCCAACATCAACTCCAGGACCTGGTCATAATCACTGATTCGGATTATGTACGGAACGGGTTCGTGGAGCACCTGGTTAATTGGAAAACCAGAGGCATGTTATGTGCTAATAACAAACCCCTGAAACATGGGAAGTTAATCCAAAACATTGATGATCTGGTCACCTCGAAGGGGATGACCATCTATTGGAAGAAGATCAAGGGTCATTCCAAAGTAGAGGGACCAGACAAAACTGGAAATGACTTAGCTGATCAGCTGGCCAAAATCGGGGCCATCCAAGGGAATCTAATCGAAATAGAGTCCCTGTTGGGGGAAATCCAGGTCACTGCTATCACTAGGTCCCAGACAAATGCTCACAATGATCTTTCAACTGCCCAATGGAGCAAGGAGACCCCTGATGCTGATTTGATTACAGCTCAGAAGGGGGATCCAATTATTGGTAAGTTTTACCAACACCTTGAGGACCCTGAGAACTTTCCCCTGACGGATACCGAGTACATTGGGAAAGAGGACCTAAGAGTGTTGATGAAATGTCCAAAAATTTTCCGGATCCAAGATGGTTTGTTGGTAAGGAAATCCAAAGCTGGCCAAGATCAGTGGGTGGTTCCTACCTCATTCCGAAGCCTGATGCTAAGTCACGCCCATGATGCGGCCACCGCCGGTCATAGGGGGTTTCACACAACATTGGAAATCTTAAGAGAGGTTGCATACTGGCCACACATGGGGCAGGACCTCAACCAATATTTGAAGGGTTGTCTTGTGTGTGCACAATTTCAGCCAACATCCCTCACACACCGGGCGCCTCTCCAAAAGAGGGGAATGACACTCCCATGGTCAGATTTACAAATCGATTTTGTAGGCCCCATGATTCGCTCCGCTAGGGGGAATAAGTACATGTTGACTGTGACATGCTTGTTTACCAATTGGGTGGAATGTCTCCCAGCCCCAAACTGCAAGGCAGAAACGGCAGCTGCCTTGATGATTAACCACATCTTTTCCCGTTTTGGTCTACCTCAAAGGATTGAGTCCGACAGAGGTAGCCACTTCACCAGTGAAGTAATGACAAAGATGTGGGAGATACTGGGGGTCAAGAGAAAGCTACGCATTGCTTACAGGCCAGCTTCTTCTGGAGCAGTAGAACGCTACAACCGGACAATTGTGAGCATCTTAAAAAAGTTTGTGGCAGATTCTGGGCCAAGTTGGGATATCCGATTACCTCTGGTCCTAATGGCCATCAGATCTACCCCTTCATCTGCAACCAAAATGTCACCATTTGAGTTGATGACTGGGCGCAAGATGGTGCTTCCTCAGCATTTGCTCTACAGGACCCAAGAGCAGACACTAATAAATGCCTCCACAACTCACGAGTATGTGGAGAATTTAAGGAAACACCTTCAACATGCTTTTGCTTATGCTCAGCGGAATCTAGAAAGATCAGCTGATAGCATGAAGACCCACTATGACCTGAAAACTTCCAGGAAGGAATATCAGGTGGGGGACCGGGTCTATTTATACAACTTCCAAAGAAACCAGGCGAAACAGCGAAAATGTTTGCCTACATGGAAGGGACCCTCTGAGATTATAGACAAGATCTCCCCTGTGGCCTACAAGATCCGCATCCCCAAAGGCGGTTTGGCAGAGGGGGAAGACAAGTGGGTCCACATAAACCAGTTGAAGTGTTGCCATCCCAGGCACACTTTGCAGCAACTGGAGGAGTCCTCTGCAATCCCATAGGGTACCGCTCCAGAGTAATTCAATTCCAACCCTAAAAGATCCTACATATAGCCTATCAAATTCTGTGTTTCTCAAGTTTATGTGTTCCTGTCTCTTCATTTAAAAAAATGTGCATGTTCATATCTGTTGAGTTCTAAAATATATATGCCACCCCACTATATCAATGGTGGGCGAGAAATGTCCATGAATAGGTATTGCCGCTTTTCCTTTGTCGTCCTAGGAGAAAGAAAACCTGGAGACTGGCCAAGGAGGACAATCCGGGGACCGGGAGCCGAGACCCAAGGGGCCCGGGGTACCGCCCAATATTCCCATCAGGACCGGCGAGGAGAACCGATCGATCAGTACCGGATGGAGGAAAAGATGCTGAACTGTGCCATTTGCAGAATTGGAAGAAGATTATGCGGACATACCAGTGCATGGGTCATCACCTTCTGTGCACCCGACTCCCCTTCGACTCAGATTTAAAGTGCAGTCGGGTGGGGGGGCTTTGTTGGGTGTCCGGACCCACGTTTGAGCTATCATGCTGCAACATTTGGTGCTGTGGGCTTAGAAAATCCAAGATGGCCAAAAAGCCCACATGTGCGCCAGAATCCAGGAGAACCACGCAGACCAAAATGGTTGCCAAACTTGCCACCCACCAGTGCGAGCAGGATGGGCCGGGGTGCCATGAGTGAAATGTGTGCCAAAGGAAAAACTGCACTTTAAAATCACCTTTTGTTTCCCTGAATGCCAGCTCTAAATGCCTATTTCAAACATTGCAACATATCCAAAAATCTCACTGAACACCAGCAGACATCTGGCAGAATGAAGTATGTGTGCATACAAAATCTGGGAAGTTGAAGAGCCCCAAAACTATGTTCATAACAAGGCTGGCTGAGCTCTGCAGGTCTGCAGCAGCCTAACTGAAACTGGATTTAAAGCTACCAAAAATCGAAAATGTTTAAATTAACTGAGTGACCTACTTTTGAGTGTCACATAGTTTGTCACTGTTGAAATGTCATAGTTTTGAAGTTAGAATCAGCATTCTAGCTGCATATGTAAAAATTGTCTTGACTTAAACTGGGGAACAAAAAGTGACATTTTACCTGAAACCTGGATTAAGGAAACTGGAATTCTGCCAGACAGCTACCCCCGACAGGAGTGGGGGCTTGCCCAACAAATGCATTCCCAGGCCTGGCTGCATTCTGTTGCTCCTGCCAAAAGGAGGTCACACACTCTCTGATTTAATTACCAGGGGATTGCAAGAAACTAAAGAAAGGGCCCAGGCAGATGGTTTATTTGGGTGGTTGTAAATGGCTTCCTTTTGAACAAAGCCCTTCCTTGACTCAGGCAAATGTTATATTGGGGGCCGTAAAATAGCTTCCTCTTGGCAGAAGCTGGGAGGGGCAGGGTCTCTGAGCTTGGCAGAAACTGGATAAACTGGTTTCTACACCATGTGACCTGAAAAGACACACCCCTGTTGGCCAGAATATGATTCTAAGAAAGATGTATAACGCACAGTGCGGACTTGTCAAAATTATTTAAATGATACCATCATTCTTGTGATTTTTCTGTGCACGTTTAAATCTGGAGAAAAATCTGATGTTGCAAAACCCACTAAAAAGCACAAAATGTTAACCATTTCTGAATGCAAGCCCCCAGGAAGAGCAGAGTTTGAACAGAGTATACCTCATGTGATATGTGATGGGTGCATGTAATTTTAAACAAATGTGTACCTGTGCAAATATGTATTTGGGTCAAATATAGATTTGTGTGCAATTTGACAGGGGAGTATCCTTTCTGCAGACCATAAAACAGCATCACCATGACACACATTTCCCTGCCCCAATCAAAGCAGTGCAGAAAGCTTGACCAATGGGCAGTTGAGAGAGGGGCTGGCTAGTGATGCTGCACACACACCCACTTTCAAAAGACATAAAAAGAGACTGCTGGGACAGGTAGAGAGATTCAATTCCATTTGCTGCGGAGCATGCTGACCGACGACTTCGCATCCAGTGATCCTACACTTAGACTTCCAAGCTAAACAGAGACTACAGAACTTTGAACCAAGAAGGCCCACTGCAAGCAAAAGTATTTGTCAGCAGGCCCAAAAATAATTTGCAGACTATCAACAGCCGGGCGAGCTGTTTGAATTCCCTGCCTAGAATATTGCTGTGTCCGGAGAAAGCGGGACTAGGAGCCGTGCAGACCGGTGCTAGACCAGAGCAGCAGAACCCAAGATCCAGGAGCAGTGCCGGTGACCCAGAAAGCAGAGCTGTACTCGGAACCAGAGACCAGATCGCTGTGAAGTGCTGTGCGCAGTGACCGGATCCGTGACAAAGTCGCCTTCCTGTCCAAAATCTCTTGTGAGTACTCAGCAAAACTCAGAACCTATCCCTTAGTTTAATATAATATAATTCAATCTATTTAACCTAAGTAGAACTGTCACCTGTCAATTTCTAGCTGCAAGCTGTCGCTTTGAACTTTTAAAATTTCAAATCCGAAAAACTACCTTTATTTAATCATCCGTATCTCTGGAACCGTTTGGGCTAGGAACTTGGTTTAACTTTCCTCTGAAAGCTTGGAATCTCAGCTTTTCAGCAAGCTTAGAACCGACTTCTCCTTATACTTTTGTCGTAATCGTGATTCACGCATTCGCAAATTTTGCCGCGATTCGCGATTTGGTTAAAAATCCAGCCACGTGTGAAAACAGCAGCTTCCTTGCTTTCCTTTGCCAAAAATTCGTTTAACCTGCTAGTTACTCCTAGATCCTTGCTAAAGTGAGCCCAAACTCATCCCAAGTATATTTCACTCACCCTGAACCTCCTAAAGGGAATTAAAACCATTTTCAGCATATTCCTCACTTCATTGCCAGCACATATAAAAGCATTTTGGGCCTGTGTTTCAAACTTCTGTAGTCTAAGCTTGCTGGGGTGAACTGAATTACATTTCATTGCATTTCTAAGAACTGCGTGCTCTCCTCTTCATTTCCTTACCTTGCATAAAGGGGGGGGGGAGTGGATTGCCAGAGAAAAGTGATTACATTGTTTTGTTGAAATCATATTGAGTATTTTCTGTATTGCATTTTCATTCAACATTGCATCCATCTGAAACTAGATAAAGCATTCTCTACCACCTTATTCTTCTGTTCCTATTCCCAAGCGTGCTACCTCATCCTTGATACTACTCCTGGGTAATCAAATCAGTTTATTAGTAGAACATTACCCATTGTTGTTAACTGCTCATGTTCTGAAGTGTGATATTAATTATTAATTTATTATAAAGTGTAATATATATATATTGTTTACATTCTCAAATAAACCATTTAAACTTGCAAAACAGAACTACTTCTTGGCTCAGCGGGTTCAGGGGTGTTCCAAGAGAGGGGTGTTATATAGGGGTAGTCATCCAGAACTCATGAACTGGACATAAAGATATATCAATAAGGGTTTCCATTCAGTATCCCAGACTAGGCATTGACTTAGCTGTAGTGCTGGATTGAATGCTCTTACACAGCATAATGGTGCAATTGTATGAAGCCTGTAATATCTTCAATAATATTTGTCCCCAGTCATTGTGTATGTATTTACCTATCACTGTATTCATTCTAGAGTGTGGTGTGTTTACCCATTGGACACCTAACTCTTACTGCATAAGTGTAAATATGTTTTTACTTACTTGCAGTATTCTAGCTTAATGCAGCAAGTTGATAAATGAATAGGTGCACTTACCTGTGTGAACAATCTAGTGCTTAACAACCCCTTGTGTATGTTATCTGTACTTTGCACAATGTTGCAGCATGCTGTCCTCTGTTTGATCTAGAGATGCAGGTGAGTGTACCCCCTCAGCAACCTCCTGGGCCCTGGTTAGCAGCATTTTGGTAAAGTATTCTGGCCTCTAACCCCCGTTGGCCATCCTCGCCTTCCCAGACCCATCCTCGTTTTCTTATCCCTCCTCCCAGCCCACCCCCATCCCGTGATTGGTGGACATGTATCCATTTCGTTTGGCCTACTGGCCCGCTTTGCACCATGCTCTCCTCTGATCAATCTGGAGATGCAAGTGGGTGTACCCCCAGGACCCTCTTGGGACCTGGTTAGCAGCATTTTGGTAAAGTATTCAGGCCTCCAGCCCCGTTCGCCATCCTCGCCTTCCCCAGACCCATCCCCACTTCCTTATCCCTCCTCCCGCCTCCCAGCCCACTCCCGTCCCCTGATTGTTGGAAATGTATCCATTGCGTTTGGCATACTGGCTCGCTTTGCACCGTGCTCTCCTCTGTTCGATCTGGAGATGCAGGTGAGTGTACCCCCCCATGACCCTTTTGGGCCCTGGTTAGCAGCATTTTGGTAAAGTATTCCGGCCCCAAGCCCTGTGTGCGCCATCCTCGCTTTCCCCAGATCCATCCCCGCTTCCATATCTCCTCTCCCGCTGTCCAGCCCACCCCCGTCCCCTGATTGGTGGAAATGTATCCATTGTGTTTGGCCTACTCGCCCGCTTTGCACCGTGCTCTCCTCTGTTCGATCTAGAGATGCAGGTGAGTGTACCTCAAAGGACCCTCTGGGGCCCTAGTTAGCAACATTTTGGTAAAGTATTCTGGCCCCCAGCCCTGTTCATTGTCCTTGGTTTCCCCAGACCCATCCCCACTTCCTTATACCTCCTCCTGCCTCCCAGCCCACTCCCATCCCCTGATTGGTGGAAATGTATCCATTGCGTTTGGTCTAATGGCCCGTTTTTCACTGTGCTCTCCTCTGTTCGATCTGGAGATGCAGGTGAGTGTACCAACTAGGACCCTCTTGGGCCCTGGTTAGCAGCATTTTGGTAAAGTATTCTGCCCCAGCCCCGTTCGCCATTCTCAACTTCCTCAGACCCATCCCCGCTTCCTTATCCCTCCTCCCACCTCCCAGCCCACCCCCGTCCACTGATTGGTGGAAATGTATCCATTGCGTTTGGCATACTGGCCCGCTTTGCACTGTGCTCTCCTCTCTTCGATCTGGAGATGCAGGTGAGTGTACCCCCCATGACCCTTTGGTGTGATGGTACTGTTAATGTCAGCCTGCACCAAACATTTTAGCATTGTGATTACTAGACTGCATCATACCACTACAACTGTCCAATTGCCTCCATCCATGTTCATTATATGGTGAAACCTACTGCATTGTGAAAACTAGACCTCTCTCCCACTTTAAAGGACTCTCAAATCCAAGGGTAGCCTCCATCTTTGTTTAGTTTAGGGTGAACCTACTGTGTTGTGAAACATAGGCCTCAAATCTCAAATCTAGAGTTAGCTTCCATCATTGTTTAGTATATGGTTAAACCCAGGCCTCTCTCTCACTATACAGGATTCTCAAATCTAAGGGTAGCCTCCCTCTTTGTTTAGTATGTAGTGAACGTACTGCATTGTGAAGCTTAGGCCTCAAATCTCAAATCTAGACGTAGCTTCCATCATTGTTTAGTATATAGTGAAAATGAGGCATCTTTCCCACTATACAGGACTCTCAAATGTAGGGGTAGCCTTCATCATTGTTTATTAGATGGTCAAAAATACTGCATTGTGAAACATAGGCCTCTCTCCCACTTTAGAAGATTCTCAAGTCTAGGGGCAGCCTCCATCTTTGTTTAGCATATGGTGAACCTACTGTGTTGTGAAAGCTAGGCCTCAAATCTCAAAACTAGGGGCAGCTTCCATCATTGTTTAGTATGTGGTGAAACCCAGGCCTCTTTCCCACTATACAGAACTCTCAAATCTAGGGGTAGCTTCCATCATTGTTTGCTATATGGTGAAAAATACTGCATTGTGAAACCTAGGCCTCTCTCCCACTATACAGGACTACCAAATCTAGGAGTAGCCTTCATCTTTGTTTAGCATATGGTGAACTTACTGCATTGTGAAACCCAGGCCTCTCTCCCACTAAACAGGACTCTCAAATGTAGGGGTAGCCTCAATCATTGTTTTGTATATGGCAAAAAATACTGCATTGTGAAACCTAGGCCTCTCTCCCCCTATACAGGATTGTCAAATCTAGGGGTAGCCTTCATCTTTGTTTAGCATATGGTGAACCTACTGCGTTGTGAAACCTGGGTCTCTCTCCCACTATACAGGATTCTCAAATCTAGGGGTAGCCCCCTTCTTTGTTTTTTTATATCATAAAACTTACTGTATTGTGAAACCTAGGCCTCTCTCTCCCACTATACAGGATTCTCAAATCTAGGGATAGCATCCATCTTTGTTTAGCATATGGTAAAGCCTACTGCATTGTGAAACCTAGGCCTCAATGATTATGGACTCTCAAAGCAAGGCCTGTTTCCTCTGCTGCACTGGACAAAGATCACCCCCCCGCCAGAACACCTTGAAGCTTACAGTACGTATATCGCACACCATCAGTGTGGACACAGGCCAAGCATCCATGCACTATAGAATGCTGCTATGGCTAAGCACATCCAGTCTAGCATCGCATATAGCTGTCCAGACTGAAACACCTAACGTACCTCAACACCTCTGCCACTAGCATACAGCGACTAACATCCGAAAGGAACTCAGTACAGCTGGCCACACATCGACTCTCTCAACAATAGCAATCTTTCGCAAATCTTCAACAGCAGCCACCCACGTGCCTGACCTCTCTTCAGGCTGCGTAGTCGAGTCTTGTCTACCACCCAAGTCCTGCACCGGCAACATGCACACATGCATCTCTTAAGCTAAATTCCTTAGACTTTTCTACTACATAGACTACGGTCACCAGGGCATTCCAACCAGGAAAAAGTGCATTGAGGCCACACAAGTTGGGAAAGAGCGCTATATAAATAACTAAATACAATACAATGCTATGAAATCCAGAAATAGAAGTACAAAACCTAAAGGTCAAATTTGACACACATTTTACATTCAAACTCCAATTAATGTGGTCACTAAAGCAGCATTCTACCCCCAGGCTCCCAGGTGGGCAATTCCTCTTCTTCTATCACCCTCTCAGAAGATTACAGTGATCGTCTCTACAGTAATTCTTTGGCAGGACTACATTGCACTGCTGGTGAGACCACTGTACCGCTTACATTGAGCCCACAATTATGCTGCATGCCTCACATTAATCTTCCAATGTTTGGTCCTAATCTCTCAGGCAAAGCAAGGCTGCTAGTGTAATATAATATCATATTCAACTGTATACAGTAATTGCCACAGAAAATCTTTCACGGCATCACCTCATGCTATCTCACCATGTTGCCCTCTAAAATCTTCTAAACAAATACCTCAAGGTAATCCTGATGATTGGACCAAGATACTCTTCAAGAGTTATCTAGGGTATTAGAAGTGGGACAAATTCCTGCATCATGTCAAAAGGTGATCTTAATCCTTATCTATAAGAAATGCACCGGGGACATCCCTTTCAACTACAGATAGCTTGCAATGCTGGATGTCCCTGGAAAGGTTTTCTGTAGTTTTATATTAGATGGACCCCAAAATTGGGCAAGAGACATGTCCTTGTTTCCTCTAAATCAAACCGAGTTTCGCAAAGGAATGAGTACAGCCCCCAACATCTGCACTGTACCAAGTTTGATCTAAGGAGCTTTATATGACATATATGTATTACTCTAAATCTTTCGACAGAGTGATAAGGAACAGATTATAGTACAAATTGTCGAAATACGGTTTAAGATCGGATGTGCTTTACTTATTAGAGCAATTTTATTCTGAGACTTCTGTGGCAGTTTCACTGAACTCCCAGGGCACCCTCTGTCGATATATATCTATATTTGATGGCCTAAAACAAGGATGTGTTTTAGCGCCGACCTTATGTTTTTAACATATATTGCTGTTATGAATATAGCTTTGAATTCTGCACACAACTTTCCCCCAAAAATAAATAATACTAAGAGCATATGGCTGTCATATGCTGATGGCATTGTGCTATTTAATAGAACACAAACACGCTTACAATGTAGCCTAATGGCTCTTGAAGCATACTCTGCTGATAACAACCTAAAATTCAATTGTGCAAGTATTAGATTATGCGTGTGAGTACTAAGCGATCAAATCAAAAGTTTAAGTGGATGTTGGGAGGCAATATCATGGAACAGGTGAAGTTGTACATCTATTTAGGAACCATTATTTCTCACACACTGCCTATTAAGCCATTGCAGCATCACATAACTCCTAAAGCCCTTAGCAGATTTGGCCTCATACAATCCTATGTGCAGGCTAAGGGTGGTCATTCTGTAGAGGATACTGTGTCTATATATAAGACTTGCATCATTCCAGCAATACTATATGGCTTGGAAACTTGCTGTGATTCCTCAGACTAGACCGATCGAGGCAATTTGGATGGAATTAGGCTTGACATCTCTATATAAGTAAGGATTAGGAAAAACACTCTTTACATAAACATTCTGTCGGACATGGGCAAAACCTTAAATAACTGACATACCCAAAATGGTATACAACCAACTTATCTGCTACTCTCCATGAAACAATTAGCATAACTTTTTATGAATTGATAGGCTGGGGGCCAGAGACCACATGTATGATGGTTTGGCTATATCTATAAAAACTATAGAGGAAAAAAGGAAGGTATGGGACAGAGCAAATAATGATGTTAATTTGCAGGAGAGATAAAACGATGAGGAATTTGCATATCAGTCATTCCACTACCCAAAACCAGAACACTATATTTATCAAAATCTGAGACGCTTTGTCATGCTGCTCAGATAGAACCTCTTACCTACTCGTATGGTGAGGGGTGCATGGTCACACACACACACCAATCGAAGATAGAAAGTACAGACTATGTAAGCACTCTCTTGAGACCTCTTAACACAGTGATCTACCCTAGCAACTAGATACGAGATGCACTATTATAGATTCGTCAGTCGAATGTGAGACATCGTGGACAATCAATTCTGGTCCACCTTAATATGCTCAGCATGTAATGTCATATCTAATGCAGCATTTATGGTTTGCTAAAGTGCACTAGAAATGATGACACAAATTGAAGCTAGTGTGCAGTAATGTGTTGATATTATTAATTTAATTTTAACTTATTTACTGAAACATCTGTATTTTTAATGATGAAATACCTCTGATAATCTGCGTGTTACCCGTCAATGCAATACAAACCCAAGTGCTTTGATGTAAGATCACTGAAAGGCTTTTCATTTTAGGACTCACTTCTTACACCACCCCGCATGGTGCCAGACCGTAATAAATTGAGAAAAGTGCTAAGAACATAGTTGTTCCAACTAGTGTATGAACCATTGTGTTTCTTCCAAGAGTCCTCCTACAAGTTGTCAGGAGAACAACTCCATCCAAACAGCAACCTTGAAAGAGACTTCTCATTTTAAGGGCAACACTTCCTGTATCCGGGAAATGGCAGAATCTGGAAAGGTATTCACAGCCAATAAGAGAGAAGCAAAGTATTTGGATCGTTCATGCATTTGTGAGAAATGTATTTTAAGAGACTTTGCTTGTGAATGGCAAAGTGCATTTCCAGGGTGCTTTCAACCTAAACTCTGTACCTGATATCCACAACGTCTCTGCCTCTGATCCTTTTATAGAAAAAAACATTCATTCATTATGTTGACTTTGTCAACTATAATGCAACTTGAATGAGAATCTAATTTGTGGTTCCAATGGTTGGTCACATAATGTGTTCATCAGGACGGCAGGTACCTGCCCGAGAGGTAGGACTTAAACCAATTCAGGACAGTGTCATAGAATCCAATACTTTTGTAGACGAGGGGGAGAAGAATGCATCGGTCGATGGTGTCAAATGCAACTTTGTGGTCAAGGAGGACGAGGAGGCATGAGTCACCTTCATCCATGATTTGGAGGGCATCATCCACCACCTGGATGGTGGCTTTCTCAATGCTACACTTGGGGCAGGACCCCGACGTATAGTCATTGGAGAAGTGCAGTTTTTCAATTCTGGGGAGTAATTGTGTAGCAACTACTTTTTCCAAGATTTTTCCAATAAACAGACATTTGTAATGGGCCAGCAGTTGGCCACATTATCTGGGTCTAGGGTCATTTTTTTACAAAAGGGGAGTCTGAGAATGAACCTTCTGTCATGGCGGCATTAATGATAATGAAGAGTGCATTGAGCATCTGGCTCACTAATTCTTAAATGAGGAGGCGAGATGATGTCATCAGAGTAGGAAATTGGTATGAGGGAAGTAACTGTTTTTATAAGGTCTTACGGAGAGAGAGAATTTGGTCCAGAGGGGCATTTTGTGTGCTGGAGTGCAGGGTGGGCTAATGCGGTGTGAGGTTGATTTTGTCTTAATGTTCAATAAAACTGTTGTTGATTCCGTTGCATTTTTCCTGTGTTGCTGGAACCTCAGGGTCGGATGAGGGTTTGGTACAAAGTTTTACTACTTCAAAGAGGTCATTGCTCCTGTTAGAGGTTGCCACAATGGTTAATGGTAAAACCAGATGTGCAGAGCGGGTCCTGCGAGGGGACCTCGTAATCAGGCTGTACGGGTTGACGGCGCTGGCACCTTTACCGGCGCCATTAACCCCTTACCGCCTGACTTGTAATGAGGCCCAAAGTCTTGCCTGTGAGTTGTATTGGCTTCCCGGTGAAGCCAGTCAATGTCTTGCCTGTGAGTGGTATTGCTCTCCCGGTGAAGTCAGTCAATGTCTTGTCCGTGAGTGGTGTTGCCTTCCCGGTGCAGCCAGTCAATGCCTTGCCTGTCAGTGGTATTGCCTTCCTGGTGAAGCTAGTCAATGGCCGTCATTATGACTTTGGCGGTAGTCATGCCGCTATTGGCGGCATGGCTGCCGCCAAAATCGGGTCCGGGTTCCCAGAATGGGCCATTCTGAGTTTGGAGGGCCCGGTAATTCCTCCCTTCAGGAACCCGGGCCCGGACCTTCCCAATTCCCATTTCAGCCCCCATAGGGCTGAATGGGAATGGGAGAGAGAGCCAACAAAGGGCTGATTACGAGCGGCCCACTGTTTGCTCCCTCTTCCCCTCGGGGGACCCGCCCTGCACGTCTGGTAAAACCAGACGTGCAGAGCGGGTCCCGCGAGGGGACCTTGTAATCAGGCAGTACGGGGTTAACGGCGCCGGCACCTTTACCAGCGCCGTTAACACCTTACCGCCTGACTTGTAATGAGGCCCAATGTCTTGCCTGTGAATTGTATTGCCTTCACGGGAAGCCAGTCAATGTCTTGTCTGGGAGTGCTGTTGCCTTCCTGGTGATCTTTCTGATCGCAGAACATGGTTACAGCAGACTTTCAGCTCTTCCCGGATTCTGCGGTTCTGACTGAGGTTGGACAGAATTCCCATCTCTGATTCTTTCTAGCTGCGGCATTTAAAAATTCATGTTACAAATGATTGCACTTCAAATGCTCTGGCAGCCAAAGCTTTTACTCATACAAATGCACTTGAGAACAATGTGATAACACCAAAAAGAGTAAAGTTTCTCACAGCACATTACTTCATTTCCATTTAAAGGTGAGACTTTTCTTTCACCTGGAAGTAACTCTGAATCCTAAATTACTTTATTTGAAATTAAATCTATTAACACTAACATTTACAGATGATTTCAATAGAAAAATGTGTAGCTTTTTTTTAACACACATGTTTATTTAATCTTCTAAATGAGCGTGTGCACGTTTTTGAAAAGTTTCGGTTACATTTTCAGCCCAGCTATTTGTTTAGAATCGTTTTCCCTTCGTGCAACTAATTCCTGTAAAAACATGTTTTCTTTTTTTGCGGGAGATGTCTCCACAAACATTAGGTAAATGTTACCCACGTAATGAAGGGGAACCATTTTGAAAACGCTGAGATTCCGAAAGAATGTACAGTTCTGAGCCGAACAGAGTAAAACAGGCAGCAAATAAGCCACGCACCACTTACCGATGTTGGATGTGTGGCTGCTCCTTAACATGGCTCCGTCTCTGAATGTTAGTTCTTGACTTCTGGACTTAACCCTTCAAGAAAAAGGCTTACACTCGCACATTTTGCGGTTGAACCCTGTTTTCACATGCTGACCTTCAATCTCCCCCACAGAAACACTCCCCTCAGTATAAGGCTGATCCAGCCAGCCACACCCCATTCATGTATCAATTTCAGAAAACCACAGATAGCAATGCAGTTTCCTTTTTCCCATTCATAGCAAATTGGCAAATCATTTTATTTCATTATTAACACGTTCTTTTCTTATGTTTCTCCATTTGAAATAAAGAAATGGCAAGAGTGCACCAAAACGAAGTTCGACTGGACCGCTGTGCCCAACAACACCGAGAGGAAGGGAGGAAACAAGGTACCATGGCCACAAGAAGAAAATACATTCACAGAACAGTAGTAAAGCTCGCCTCCTACATTTCATGATGTGTCCCTCGCTCCACCTTAACAACAACCCTCCATAAATTATAACATTGTTGTCCATTTTTTAAGGGTTCTTTAGAGATTTTCTTATTCTCTTACATGGTCACATAAAGCAGCAACTTCATACCTCTAATGCTTTTGTCTCCTTTTCTTCGTTAACATCGCAGAAAGGGGATCATATATCATTCATAGCTTTGTTTTTGTTGTCTTGTTCTCCTTTAGAGTCTGTAAACATGAACTCGCCACAATCCTAATCCAAGGCCCTTTGCGGCCGGTCTGTCCTGCAGGGTCTGGAATGTGCTCTGGGGATTTGTGCTGTAATGAGTGTACAGAGAACAACTTATGACGACTGGTCTATGCTGTCTGCTGGGAATAAGAGTGCTTTGAGTAGAGAGGCAATTGGCTGAAGTCACCTTATGGCGCCTGTTTTTTTTTATACCTTTATAGTACTGTTAGTCATCACCTTCTGCTCAACCGTTCCTGTGCCCACCTCTGTCTTGCACACCATATTTTGTTACCCAACAATTCCAGCACACAATCGTATTGTTTAAACCAACAACTGCAGCAGTCACTCAAATTACCATAGCTGTCCACCAAGCCAGCTTGTGCTTCCCAGCTATTCCAACTGCCACTGCTGTGCATCAAGCAATCTGTGCGTGCCCTCCTGTAATCTCCCGCCGGTGTCCCTCACACCATCATCTTCTAATATACTTCCAAGCAAACCACACTGACGCTCCTGGGCTGCCTGCTGCTGCAGAGGCATCAGAACATATCTTGATGTCCAGTCATACAGCATCCGCTGTTCTCCCTTCAACACACCCTGTTGCCCAACCACCTATGTGCCACCCTGAGTCTGACAGCATCACCTGTTGCCCATCCTTGCATTCCCTTTGCTGGCCAGTGATAAACTGCTTTGCAGCCATTCACTTACATCTAAATTCATCACACCAAATCCTACTGGTCATGTGCCCACTCACTCTGCTGCCTAACACTCCATGTGTTACTGTTCAATCATTCACCAGCATTCATCACATCATCTCTTCCTACTGAGCTATCCACTCTCATCACCATCCATCACACCATCTCCTATTGTTAAGCCATCTAATCCCATCCACATACCATCTTCTGCTGTCTAGAGATATGTTGTACCTAACCATTCAACATCTACTGTCCTCCATCCGACTTGAGCTGTTACTTAACTGTCTGCTCTCACTGTCATCCATGACAACATCTCCAGTCAAAAGGATGGGCATATACACCTTTTTGTTCCATGCAATCATACTCACAACCTGCACAGCTCATTAGAGCCGTGGTTGAGGACAATTGTCTTGTCAGAAAATCTCGTTATGACCGAGGCCCTTAGGTCCTCTTATTTGCTCTTGGTATTATCCTTCTTTTAGTCAGGCACACATAATACACTAATGCAGCACGCATTGTGCTAATAGAAATCCACATACGATAACCATCTATTCATGCTGAACAATTCAATTCGTACTGCTATCCATCAAGTCAACTCATTTAATGTCATGGGACCATCCATGGTTTTTCAGCCATGCTAGCTCTTAATGCCTGTAAATGGGCAACATCCTATTATCTAATCACTCAATGAAACACTGATATTTAAACCATAGCTAAATTCCCAACCACTGACCATCAACTGCTGTCATTGGATTTATACAATTGCCCATTCATCCAACTCCCAATGCTGCGCATTGAACAGCCTCATATTGCCCAACCATACAAACCTACTGGTATTTGACTCTATCTTACTTTCAAACATGCCAAATCAAGCTGTGGTTTGACCAGGTCCTTCTGTACAACTTATAAGGCTGCCTTTGGACCATTTATCAACTTTTTAACAGTTACAACTCATAACTGCTGCCATCAGACCATATTTTGCTGTCCCACCATTTCAACTCGTATTGTTGTCATTAGACCATTTCCTCCTCTTCCACTATCCAACTCCTACTGCTTCTCATTATCCCATATCTGACTGTCCAACTACTCTATCACTGCTGGCATTATATCATATGTTTCTGCCCCAAATGACTACTCTACCAAAGTCCACCAGACCCAATGACTATGCTTCCAAAGTCCACCAGACCCTATGTTAATGCCAATCATCAAATCTCCATTGCGGTTCCTAAAGTATTGCTCTTCTGCCATCCACTCCGACACCATGAAATTCACAAAAGAAGATGTTATCTCAAAGGAGTTACCTATGACTGTCTTTCAGAAGTCAAGCACCTCAAGAATGCATGGATGATTTCCTATCAACCATACAGTCATCTATTTTCTTGACAATGTCTCCAATGTAGTCACTTAAATATGGACTGGAGAATTCTGTGCTCAAATGTAGCCCCTGCATTATTTTGCATCCCACCACCCATGCACAATCAATTTACAGAAAAGCCAGACATTAACAGAAATTCTCTAATACCAAGATACACAAGGCCATAAACCCAAAAACTAGGCATGGAAATATGAAACTATTTCCAGGAAGAGCTGAAAAGAAGCCATACTCAGAGACAGTGAATAGAATCTTTAACCAAAAGTGGTCACACTTGACACATGTGTCTCTGCATTATTTGTTTTTGTTTCCAGCATTAGATTTAACCCTCTTTCCGACACTCCTGAAGAATTTAGTGCAAATTTTAGGATAGCAAGTATAAGGCAATAGTTAATAGTTGTATCAAAAATAGGAGTATACACCAAGGGCTCCCAGGTTACAAAAAGGGCAAGAAGTTCTTTTCTTCTATGAGGCTGAAGGTGAGATTTTTCAACTCTTGTACGGAGCCAACCATTTTGTAACCAAGTTGATCAAGCACCTGCTGGCACACACTTTGGGCGAATTCTACAATTTCATAAGACAGTGTTAATCTCCAGCTTTCTGCTATTGCTGCAGAATTTCTCAAAGTTCCAAATTTGTGTTTGGCTGAAGATTTGTCACCCCGCGTGTTGTTGTGTATCCATCGCTCCACGTTTCCATCAATGGGAATACCAAGGAAGGAATAGATCTCTTCGGTTTTCCCCATTGGATCTCTGGCCAGGTCTTCATACCTCACTAGCATGTATTTCCCCTTCAGCCAAGATGGCCGATTAAGCCCAGTTGATACAGAATTCAGAAAGTCATCGCAAATTCTGGTAAGTTGGGTTGTGTCTAGGTTGTAAGGCTTTCTACCAGTGGCTTTCCAGATCCGCCACAATCTATAAGGGTCCCGGAATGTTTCACTTCTGGAAGCCAGGATACCCCTGGGATCTCTCACCAACTGAATGATCTTTAGATTAAGCCTTGGGTCTTCAACTAGAGCTCTAAGGTCTTTGACCTCTGGGACTCGCACTGTCTTGATAGCCACATGTCCATGTTCTTTGCAGGACTCGGTGGCCAATGTCAAGTTTAAGGTTCCACATTTTTTGACACACTCTCCGTCTTCCATTGGGCTATCTCCTGATCCCAGCGCCTCACAGACCGGTGGAGAGCATAAGGCCTTGCTGGAACCTCTTCGGAACAGCGAGTCTGTTGTGTGATTGACTGGTTGGGGCCTGATATAGTTCTCCAGAAAGTAGAGGTCACAGTCGTACAGGCTTCTCAGAAGGTCCCTGCTGGCTCCTACAATTACCTGCCTCTCAGACTTGCTCGGTGACGGCTTTGGAATAAGTGTAAACTGAACATGATAGAGTGGCTCAAACAAATAGAAGATGTCAGAATGTTGATTGAATAGCTGCCCCCCAAAAGAGGAGCCAGTTCTGGTGGTGGCCAAGATGAGGATGTGAATCTTCTTAGAGAGATTATAAGATGTGGATGGACTCTCTTCGCAAAGCCGGTCCAGCCCGTCTGTATCCGGGCTCAGTGTGCAATTGACTGGATTGGGGCTTGGACACATGTGAAAGGACTTGGTGGTGAAGGTGCGAATTGCAGTATACTGTATAGCAATGGAGGCCAAAGCTAATAGGAAGACAGCCTTCCAGGAACATTGCATGGCTGGACGCCGTCATGGAGCTTCTTCACGGTCCTCTTAGTATCTGCAACAAAAGAAGAATTAAACACTGAGTTAATGTTTCAAAGACATACATATAGATCAGGGCAGTAAACTGCAACATCAAAACTTATTTTCATTAATCTATCCTCCCCTGCTTCTTCCTTGAAAGTTGATTCATGTTAGGGATTTGATTTACTACACCTCCAGATCTGCTCTATCGATCACATTCCGGCAGGGTTACTACTATGTGAGGTACGCCCCTGTCTGCAGCTAGACAAGTTTTCTAATTGGCCGCCTCTTTTAAAACTGGACGGTAAATGGAGGCGTAAAAGTAGAGTGTAATACTCTTACAACTCCATTTAGCCCTCCGCCCCATTTTAAACCGTGCATTCCTCCTACATCTTGTCAATGTGCTTCATGTTATGCCTGCATGACATTTTCATGCAGGTGTAAAAATAATGGATTCCTATGGATTACACCCCGGTTTGGCAACTGGTCAAAACCAGGCGAATTCCACAATGACACATTAGTAAACGTCACCTGCGAAGCGTATTTACATGCACTGTTTAATATTTCACGAGATGGAGGGAAAAAGAACAATTAAATGAGGTTGCTTCGCTCTTGCTCTTTCCTTCTCTCCTGCGCCTTGTGCGTAATTAGATATGGGGGATCACAGAGCGTGTACGAGCTAACGTAGGTGGTCGCCTGTATGCAGTTTACCATTTTTTTAAATGACGGTCTGGGTCATGCATGTTCGTGGTCTCTTCACCTCAGCATCCAGTGGTGTGCAAGCTCACTGTGGCAGGTTTTCAGATGTCCAGTTCGCAAACTTTTCTCCTCAAACAACGTTATTGCACATGGCTTTTCTGATGATGTGAGTGAATGTGAGGGGGTGTAATGAATCCTAACAGTATTATCTGCCGGATAATGTTACTGTGGCTAGTCTTGATATAGCTCAAAGGCAAACTGAAAAGTGAGTTAAGCATTTCATGCAGTCTACTGGCTAAATTGCTAACCTGGAAATCTAATTCCTAAAAGTACATATTTGCTGTGAATTGAAGTGATGCTGGTGTTGAATAGTTGTTTTTCTTAGTTAAACTTCCAAACTTTATCAAGCTAATACAAACCAGGTAATGCCGGGAAGTATTTGAAATAAAGGAATGGACGGTGGCCTTCTGTAAAACAAGAATTTGAATTCCTGAAACCAAGAGGCTCCAAATACCTTTATTTCTATGTACTCCTCAAAATACATGAACACACTGAAAATGCCCCTGCTAGACCTTTTGTCTCTATATGGATCCTGCTTAGAACCGGTTAGGCAGTACATAGACAATTGTGTACAACTAGTAGCAAATACCACCAGAGCATTCCTTAGGGATACCAGAGGTATTATAATACTGGCTGTACGGCTTCACTTCACATTAGATATTGCAATGTAATTCACTTATGGCTTAAAATAACTCCATATGAATATTATGTAGCAAGCAGCATTGAAAGAAAGTGATCTGTAGAAAGTCAGATACGATATGGCTACCCTACTCAGTTCCAATTAAACTTGTTATGGATCTATTAGAAGTGGTTTTGTACAAAAACTTTTTTTTTAAACTTTAAAACAGTATCTTGCAAACCAATTAAAAGACCACAAGTGGGCAGGGGTTTCTCCAGTCTTGTGTACATCTTTTTGGCAGACCTTGAAGGTAAATATATGTTAGCCTCAATGAATTCACCGAGCAAATTGTTTGCTGGAAAAGAAGCATTGACCTTTTTTTTATGGGGATATCAACAGTCTTGCCACTTATTTAAAGGGTTCCATGTGATCTTACCGAACAGAATCTTAACGAATGAAATATTACCAGGGAAATATATATATATATATATATATATATATATATAGATATATATATATATATATATATAACATTTTTAAATTGAGGGGTTCTCCCTAATCCCCTTGTTTCCCCATGCTTCCAACCCCACCCCAAACACTACCCCCACCCCTTTTCATCGGTTATCCCCACCCTCTATATATTACATTTATGGTATTTTTTCAGTAACATTTCATTCCTTGTTTTCTTTTCAGTATTGTTACTGTATACCATTGAAAGTGGATTAAGAACTTGAAACCCAATCTGGAAATCTGGAATTCACTATTTATCACTAATGCAGAATTATCCCCATTGGATATAATTATTAAGCAAAGGGATTGCAAGCTTTGTAACTCGTTACATTGTAAACATACCGAAAGGTGCGCTAGTCTTCACTACCGCATCCAACACCCTAAAATGCAGACATGCAGTTCACCTTGCAGGCGATCTTTCATGCTGCAAGACTGTAAGACTAAATGGAGCATGGCAGTGCCCTTATAGATCACCAGCCGAGCGGAAACTATTCTAGATGCCTGTTGAAAGAAGACTGTAAGGGTACCAGCTTTCAAACAGGCAAGCTGTACTTGCTCCCAAAGAAATTAAAGCTGAATTAGATATGTAAGCAGGACTTTTCTTTTTTTCTTTTGCTACACCCCCTAGAGTTAAGACATTGGCACATGCTTTCGCTGTATGACGCCTCTATTCCTAGGGACATGTGGGATGTTTTACCCATGCAGCCAAGCCCTACCATAAAACTGTGCAGTACTGGCATTGAAAACATCATGATGGCCAGAACTCCCCAGAGAGTGCACAGGGAAAACATGAAGAATAGGCTGCCACCCATTTTTGCCTATGTTGTGAGCACAGGAGGGCACTGCCTAAAACCACCATTGAGCTACACACACAGTAGCCTGAAACCATTGGGAATGGCAATGCTGATTGCCAAAAGCAACCCAGAACTGTGGGGAATTAATTTTCTTAATGTCAAAAATGGATGCAGTACCGGTGCTCACCACTATCAGAAAGCCGGCGTTTTAAAACCACCAGACTTTTGTGTAAAACTGAACAGAGGAACCCAAACCAGGCCAAGGAAAGACTTGCTAAGAGGTGGATACAATGTAAAACTATATTCTGAAATGACTTGAAGGAAGTCATTATTTAATGTACATGTAAAAATTGTAAGTTTGATTTAAACTGGGAACTAAAGTGACATTTAGATGAATTCTGCCTGACAACTACCCTTGACAGGAGAAACCTGCTCAGCCACTCTTTCCAGGCCTAGCTGCATCCTGCTTCCCCACCAAAAGGAGATGACACCTCTCTGATAGGATTAGGGGAGGGGCACCTGCAGGAGGTTGAACAAAGCCCGGTCCTGGGCTCAGGCAAATGTTATATTGGGGGGGTCGTAAAGTGGCTTCCTCTTGGGGGAAACTGGGAGGAGCAGTGCCTCTGCTAGCAAGTTGAGCTTGGGGGAAGTGGATAAACCAGTTATTCCACCATGTGATGTAGGAAGCCACACCCCTTTTTGACCAGGGCATAATTTTAAAAAGATAGATAACTCATAGCGCGGACTGGTCAAAATTATATAAATAATATCATTATTCTTGTGATTTTTCTGTTCACGTTTTAAGAGGTGTTAGGACAGTGTGTTGTATTCTGGGTGGTTGCTAGCAGAAAATAGGGTTTTACTCCAAATGTCTGCATGTTAAAAATCGGACACTTCATCAATTAATGTCCATACTCCTTGCGCACATTTCTGTAATTTTTGGTAAATGTCCGATATTGGTAAACCAGTCAAAAAGCGCAAAATGTTGTCATTTTTGAATGCAAGCCCCCAGGAAGATCAAGGCGGACAAGCATGGACCATAAGGAATATATAATATGTACATGTAATTTCAACAAATTGTGTATCTGGGAAATATGTATTTGAATCAAATATAGATTTGTGGGCAAATTGACCAGGGGAGGATCCTCTGACCCATAAACAGACCTCATCATGGTGACAATCCATTTCCTTCCCCCAATCATGGGAGAGGGGAGAATTGGGCCAATGCCAAGTAGAGAGGGGCAGGCTTAGCTAGGCCCAGGCACACACCCATTTTTAAAACACATAAAAAGGAACATTGAAATCCAGGTAGGGACATTCACTTTCCACTTTCTTGCGGGACGCTTTGCCAGGAGACTCCAGACTTCGAATCCATCAACCTCCAGAGACCAGAGATCCAGAGAGACCAGAGATCCAGAGAGACCAGAGATCCAGAGAGACCAGAACTGTGCAGTGCTGAGAGCAGAACCAGAGACCAGACCGCTGTGAGCAGAACCGCCAGAAGTCCCGTCCAACCTGACCAGACCTTGACGGCTTATTTCAAAAATATAGTGTGAGTACTCACTGTGCCAAAACCAATCTCTTAGTTTAAAATAATCTAATCCAAACTATTTTAGCCTATTAGAACTGCCTCCTAGAATCGTGTCATTCTGTCATCTTTAAAACTGAAAACTGTCATCTGTCATTCTGAGCTGTAAAATTTCAAATCCGAAAACTACTTTCACAAAATCGTCCGTATCTCTGGAACCGTTTGTGCTAGGAACAAGATTTAAAGCTAAGATTTTAAGCTTTCCAACAAATCTAGAACCGACTTGCTACTCCTTATAGGGCCTCCGTAATTACGCTCGACGCCCGCGATTAAATTTACCGCGATTTGCGATTTGGCCTGATTTCATCATCTGTAAAAAGATAGCCACTTTTGCCTGAACTGCTAAAATTTGTTTGCAACCTAATAACCATTCCTGAACCATTGTTAGGGCTGACCTGAACTGATTTAAAGTGTCTAACACTCACCCTGAACCTCCTCTAGGGAATTAAAAGCAATTTTAGCATTTTTCACTTCCTTGCCACCACATTACAAAACACTCTTGCCCGTGTTTTAAAAAGCATACCTGTTGTCTAAGCTTGCTGCGGGGGGAACCGAATTCCGTATTGTATTTGATTGTATTCCTGAAGACTGTGTGTGTTACTTCCATCTCCTTGCATTGCATATAGGGGGAGGGGGGGTGAATTGCCACCAGGGGAAAAGTGAACATATTATCTCTTGTGAAACCATATCAGTTTATTTTCTGTACTGCATTTATTCCACCTTGCATTTCCTTGAAACCATAAAGCATTTCAGCTACCTCATCCTCTATACTACTTCTAAGTAACCAAATCAGTTTACCAGTAGAACATTATCCATTGTTGATCACGGTCATATTTTAAGTGTGATATCCAATATTAATTTATGATAAAAGTGTGATAGATGTATATTGTTATTTTTCTCAAATAAACCTTTTAAACTTGCAAAACAGACCTACTTCTTGGCTCAGTGGGGTCAGGGGGATTCTAAGAGAGGGGTGTTATATAAGGGTTGTCATCCAGAGTACATGAACTGGACCTAAAAATATATCAATAAGGGTTTCCCTCAGCATCCCAGACTAGGCATTGACTTAGCTGTAGTGTTGAAGTGAAGCCGCTTAACAAAGTGGGGGCTCGTCCGGGATCCTGGGTTAGATCTATCACTTGTGTAGATTAATACAGTGTGCTAAGTGACAGGAGACATACATCCGGTCGGATCACCACACTGTGTTATGCTGTAAAGCACTCCTCAAAGGAACACTCTAAGGAAACGGTCTGTTTTGCAAAAATAAAATACAAACTTCTGTAAGTCAGGAAGGAACTCATTTTCCAGAATGACAACACTGGTAGACATCAAAATAGCCAGAGAGCACTTCTTACATAAGCTATTTGTGAGAGGTGAGTGGACTCATCAGGATCAAACGGTCTGGTTGCAGGCAATCGCGCAACAGGTCACTGAAACAGGGTCAGATAGATGGAGAGATCAGGGTGCCCTACATGTGGCCCTGAGTGAACTATATGTGGCCCCTAAAGCCAAAGATGAACATAATAAGATTGCCAGGATAGCGGCATATTTGTACTTATATATGGGAGCCATGCAGGACAAATGTGCTGAAGGCCAAGATCTGGCAAATAGGCAACAGATGGCGTTAGAGAAGGCCCAATCTGATCTGGACTCTTCTGAGCAGAGGCTGCTCAGGAGCCAGGAGTCAGAAAAGGACAGCAGACAGTACATCTAAAATAAAGGAGGATATGGATGTGCTGCAACAGGAAAAGGCTGACCAGGATACCAGATTTCTGGCCTTGCAGAAGGAGTACCAAGAAAGTTTGGACTCCCTACTGCAGAGCCAGAAAAAGCTGGAGCAACAGTTAGACTTCAATAGGGCATGTGCTGAGCAGGTAGTCACCCTGCAAAGCCACCTAGATAGGGAGAAGGCAGAGAGCAATAAACTGATTTTGAAAGACCTGGATACCCAGGCAGAGTTTGACCAGGAGCGCCAGAAAGCTGGTGCCTTCCAAAGGCATAGGGACGACCTGGCGGCACAGATGCAGGCTCTTAGTCAGGAAAGGGATACCTTAGGCCAGGAAGTCTGCCACTTAAAAAGGAAAATGGAAGAAAATCACCTGGCCCTCCAGGGACTGGCTGACCTCCAAAAAGAACACCAGAACTTGTTATAGCACACCAGGAGGGTGGAGGATGCTCTGGCAAGAAAGGAGCAGGCCAATAGGGACACGGCTCAGGAGGTAACCCTCCTGCAGCAGAGACTGGTCCAGTACTCCAGGACCAATCAGGAGGCACAGAGAGAGAATGAGGCTCTCTTCCAGAACAATGATAGGCTCCAGCAACAGGTAGCGATGCAGGAGAGACTGATAGAGTCTAGTAAGGCCTTAACTGAGGAACTGAAAGCGCAGGCTTTTGCATTGCAAAGTGGGCAGGGGCAGATAGAGATGAGGTTCGCTGGGAAAGAGAAACTCCGGAGCATAACCTCAGGAGGCCTAGTACCAGAGGCCTTCATCTCTCCCAGTCCCTGGACTCTGCAACCCCCATGTCCCCTCGCTCGCATGAGCCCAGGGCCACGGGGATGACAGATTACTATCCACCTAGAAGTATGGGGCTCATAGGCCAGTACCTCCCAGGAATGGCTGGGCGGGCCTCCGGGTATGGGCACCCAAGCACAGTCCAATTTAGTGGGGAACCCCAGGAGAGTAGGCCCACTAAGGGCATCCTGAAAACCTCTGCCCAGTTAGGTCAGTGGGGGGGTACCCATCAAATCCTGGCAGCAAGGAGGGATCTGAAGACTCCTCTGAGCGTTACAGGACGCAGGAGACCAGGTCCCCACATTCTGACAGCCATTCCCAGGCTTGCAGAATCCGAGAAAACCTGGAAGATCAGACGGGCACCTCTGGGAGCATTGCTTTGGAGTCAGAGGATGAATGGACCAGGGTGACCCGAACCAAAAAGGCCAATAAGGCAAAAAGGGCCTTGCTTAAGGACCCATTGAAACAAATAAAGGCAATAAGGAGTGTCATCAAGCCTTACCATAAGAACGCCAAGTATTCTGTTTGGGAACACTTGGAGCTCTATGAGCAAATGATGGAGACTTTCCATTTGAAGGACAGCAGTAGCTGCATCCAGTACGTCAAATGGACATTCTCTCCAGAAAACTCCAGTTTTTTTGCAGGTCTGGAGGACCAAAACCATTCAAGATGGTCCGCATATAGGGAAGCCATCTTGAAATATTTTTCTGTTCATAGAAATCCTCAAGAGGCTCGCAAGGCAGCCTACAATTTTCAATGTGGGGAGGATCAGGCCCCCCAAGAATTTGTGCAAGAATTGAAGCGTGCCTTTGCGCAGACCACCAGAAGGGTGCGCACGGACAGCAGAGAATTTGTCAATACTTTTTTCCATGCCTTGCCCAAATACTACATGACCCAGCTAGTGAGAGATTTTCACGAGAAGAGGTCACTAGACTGGGTCATTGAACAGGCTACCCGGATCTATGAGGTGCAGAAGCCCATAGAAACTAAAAGTAATGCGCAGAAAAACCTCAAAACCAACAGCACCCCTCCTGCTGCCAAGGTGGCGGAGGTAAAGTTTGCCCCTGTTTTAGATTTGGAGATGGGGGGGCCTAAAAACCTGCCTGCACCAAATAATTCATAGAACAGAAGGCCCTCGGGCCAGTCACAGGCAGGGAGTCGAGGAGGTAGTCCCACAAATGGGGTCCCCGCTACAAGGGAAACCGACCAATCCTAGGTTATGTGTGGACTCCTCCAGCCCAAGGGGGGGATCCAGCCAAGCACCTGACCTGGGGAACTTCCCTCCTAACTTCCCCCAGGAGGGCAAAAATTCACCAAATCCTGGGCAGAACTTTTCCCCCAGGTATCCACCCAATTTCCAGCCCCAAAATCATCCATCCTTCTTTCCCCAATTCCCTAAGCCCAGACAACCTAATCCGGGAGAGGGGAGGCCAAGGGTGGAGGGGTACCCAAATCTTCCCAATCCGGGGTATTACCAGAGAAGTGATAGCTACCCTTCCCGGGATCAGCCCAGAGGAGAAAAAAGAGCCCTGTATCAGCCTGAGCGGGTTTCACAACTTGAGCGCCAGGTCCAAAATATGGCACGAGATCTGGGTCACATGCTCAGGGCTCAAAGGAACCCTCAGATGAGCATGCCACTGCAGAATGCCCCAAACTCTGGACCTGGTGCTCCAGAACAATGACGGGGCAGCACCCCAATAACCCGCCAGTTCCCAGAGAGGAGGCTCAAGGGGAAGGGGGGTGTAAAGCCTTGGAGGAAGCTTCCTACCCAACTTGTAAACAGCCCCTGGAAAACCAGGAACCGGAAACAAAATCTCCTGCCCCTGAAAGCCTGCCTCCCACGGAGCAGAGGGGGGTAGGAAAAACGAAGGACCCAAACAGACCCACTTTGTGGAGGAGGTACAGGTCTTCCAATTTGAGGGAGAGGGATCCTCAGAAGATCCTGGGAAAAGGATCTTCTCCTTCAGAGATGGGGGAACTCCTCCCAAGGAAAAATGGCTCCCAAGGCATGCCAATTCAGACTGAGGAGATGTGGAGACTGAGCTACCGCCGCCCATCATCTCATCCCAGAACCGACAATACCAAAATCCAATGGGTCAAACCCATCCTGATGACTGCCTCCAAAAAGAGGGGGGCGGCCCAGAACCCGAAACCATTTCCATTTGCCAACTTTTTCTTTCAGATTCCCCAGGCTCTTCACAGAATCTGCCCAAATCTCTTTGCTAGCAATGTCCAAAACCAGAAAGTTAACCCACCAGTTGTCCAAAAATGTGCATTATCTGTGCCCCCTTAAGGAGAAGGAGGGAAGATATTATGCCCCGGTACAAATACAGGGGCAGGGTACAATTTCGGCACTGGTGGACACTGGATCCCAAGCTACCCTTCTGTCCAAAAGGGCCTTTGATGAACTAAATGCAGGAAGGGGGGAGAATTACTATATTCCTCTCACCTCTCTTCCTGGACAAATGTAGAACTTTGACGGGAAGGAAATTCCTGTCGAGGGGACCGCAGATTTGGACATCAAAATTGGGCGACACAAGGTGAAACACCCGGTCATAGTAGTGACTCCAGAGGGCAGCCCTTGTTTACTAGGGAATGACCTCCTGAGAAGGTTGTCATCCCTAATAGATTGCGTAAACAAGGTCCTCTGGACCCAGACTAGCCGACCAATAAAATTAAAACAGAGTGTCAACCATGTTAGTTTATACGGCACCTGCCACATGGTTGAACAAAAATCTGACCAAGTAGAATTTCACTTCCAGAACAACCAAATTCCAGCCGTGACAGTAATAGCAGTAGGACAACAGACTGGTGATGGGGGGTCCTCTCTAATTCTGAAAATCAACCTTCCTTCCAGTTTAAGGTGGTATTCCACACTGGAAGGAAACACTCTGAAATTCTTTACTAATCCACAATCAGAAACTCCCACTCCTATAGTCCAGAAAGATGTGAAATCAGCTCAGAGCCTGGCTGATATTCAGCAAATTGGAGATCAGTTGTTCATCCCTGTTCAGTTAAATGATTGGAAGGACTCTGTTCTCGCCTGAGTGTGTGTGAACAACGGTTAGAGCTTCATCAGTGAAGCCATGTTCCTCCAACTCCCAAAAGATCTAGCCATTCCCACATTCAAACTGATAGACAAATGGGAAATGGACCTGAAAGCACCCAATTCCAAACATCTCCTGCCAAGCAAGTGTATGCTCAAAATCTCCATTGGCAACAAGAGAATAGTCCATAGTTGTTGAGTCGTGCGAGACGTCACTGCCGCCTTTTACTTAGGCAGTGACATTCTCAATCGCTTTGCCATTAGTTTGGACCTAATAAACTTCAAAGCTTGGTCCCGATTAGCGGATAATCCCATGGGCTTTGATGATCCAAAAAAAGCATTTAGGTCAGCTCAATTGCTACCTTATGCAGTTGAAATTCAGCTTAAAGAGGAAGTCACCATCCCAGAAAGGACCCGACAATTCTCCCTGGAAGTGAAAGTTAAAAGAGGACAGAAATTCAAAAACCCTGATGCTTATATTCATCTAAATGCTTCTCTCCAACAGCAAGGGTTAGGGGTAAACCCAACACCATTAGTCAACATAGAACATGACACCATTCCAATAGAGGTGGATAACAGCGACAAAAAGAGTATTACTCTAGCCGCAGGCACCATTATTGGAATGGCGGTTGATGACCGACATTTCTCCATTGATTTAGGAAATTAACTGTTAGGACAAATCCCCAAGGACTGTTTTGACAGTGACAGTGATGACAACACAACACTAGACAGGATTTTCACCCGGCATGGGGGGAACTTCCTGGTGTACACTTCTTGCCCTTATGGTAAGGAACATGTGACTTGTGACTTCAGGAGGGATGAGGTGATTTTCCAGGTCCATGAGGGCTGCCTTTCCCACCTGAAGCCTCCAGTCCAAATCAGTACTCTGACCAGGGACTTCTCCACCCAGCAGGAGGAGGCCGCTGAGATAGCCAAACCAGAAGTCTTTCCAGGCTTCAGGCAGATGGTGGAAGAGAGAGTCAACCTAGCTGATGCCTCTGTGACTCTGGAACAGAAGCAAAAGTTGAAACAGGTTTTCATGGATTTCCAAGATCTCTTTGCGGTAGACTCATATGACTGTGGTCGCACCGACATCCACACAACAACAATTCCCACGGACCCTGGCATGACTCCAGTGTTTGTGAAGCAATATCATTTGCCTCTCGCATCCATGGAATCTCTTACTGAAATAATTAAGAACCTTGAGTCCCGGGGAATAATCCGTCCAGTACACAGCACCTTCAATAATCCGGTGCTGGGAATATTGAAGCCAAACGGCCAGTGGAGAGACTCTGCGCCGACCTTAGGGAGCTCAACAAACTGGTCCATACTTCCCGATGGCCTCTTCCCTACAGTGACAAAGGGCTGGCCCAGATTCAAGGGTCACAAGTATTCACTGCAATAGACCTGACCAGTGAATACTGGACCGTGCCTGTCAGTAGGGAGGACCAATACAAATTGGCTTTTACCTTTGGGGGCCAGCAGTACACCTGGACCCGGACTCCCTTCAGACACCTCAACTCCGGCAATGAATTCAACATTTTCTTAGATAAGGCCATTCCCGACCTGGGTGCAAGGGGTAACCTGGCTTAGGTAGATGATGTCCTCATCAAAGGTTCATCTGTGGAGGAACACATAGCGGAGATCTGTTATGTTCTGACGCAGTTGAGGGCCGCCGGAGTAAAACTTTCCTTTCAGAAAGCACAGTGGTGTAGAACCCGTGTTAATTTCTTTGGGCATGAGATTACTCCTCAGGGTCTCTGTCCCCAGGAAAAGAAAGTGGAAGCACTTCAGAAACTGAAAGACCCCACAACTCTGTGGGAACTAAGGAGCCTCCTTGGACTGACTAATTACAGCAGAAAGTTCATTGAAGGCTACGCAGAGATCACTAGACCCATGATTCATCTCTTGAAGGGGGGTCAAGTGGGAATGGGGTCCAGAACAATCCGAGGCAGTAAGACAACTCAAAAGAAGCCTCTCACAAGGGCCTTGCCTAGCTTACCCCATCAGAAACAAGGAGTTCTTCCTGGAGACAGGGTTCTCTAATACGTGCTTGACGGCAGTATTATTCCCAAAGCATGACAAGGTCAATAAAGTAATCTCCTATGCAAGCAAAACTTTATCCTCGGTGGAGGAAAAATTCTACGATTGTGAGAAGGCAGTCGTGGCAACGGTGTGGGCATTGAAGAATTACCGCCCGTTTATCCAGGGGGAACACATCATAGTGGAGACTCCACACCAGCCTCTGCAATATCTCCATAGTGACAGAATCCGGCCCGGAAATGTGAGTAATTCCCGAATTACTTCCTGGATTCTGTCAATACAAGGCTTTCCTGTGGAGGTCAGATATGGCCAAAACAAGAAGAGTCCCCTCGTGCAAGGTCTGGCTGACTTGCTTGATTGTGCCAGAGAAAACTGTCTCGAGGAAGGAAGTCTAAAAATTAAGGACAACATGGAGGCATACCTTAATTCCCCACACAAAGTCTTTGAAGAAGACAAGTGTGAGGGAATGCCCACTGTCTATGTGGTTGGATGCTCGTACCATGTTGACAACAACGGGGAGAAAGAACTGGTGGCCGGCGTAGGGAATGCATGGGTGAATGAGTCCCCAGAACCCTCCGCTGGATACAAAATTGGTCCCCGAAGTAGTCAGGTGGCAGAATTGATGGCTGTGCATCAGGCCATCCTCACTGCTGTCCAACATCAACTCCACGAACTGGTCATAATCACAGATTCGGATTATGTACGGAACGGGTTTGTGGAGCACCTGGTTAATTGGAAAACCAGAGGCATGTTATGTGCTAATAACAAACCCTTGAAACATGGGAAGTTAATCCAAAATATTGATGACCTGGTCACATCGAATAGGATGACCATCTACTGGAAAAGATCAAGGGTCATTCCAAAGTAGAGGGACCAGACAAAACTGGAAATGACTTAGCTGATCAGCTGGCCAAAACCGGAGCCATCCAAGGGGATTTAATCGAAATAGAGTCCCTGTTGGTGGAAATCCAGGTCACTGCTATCACTAGGTCCCAGACAAATGCTCACAATGATCTTTCAACTGCACAATGGAGTAAGGAGACCCCTGATGCTGATTTGATTACAGCTCAGAAGGGGGATCCAATAATTGGTAAGTTTTACCAACACATTGAGGACCCTGAGAACATTCCCCGGACGGATACCGATTACATTGGGAAAGAGGACCTAAGAATGTTGATGAAATGTCCAAAAAGGTTCTGAATCCAAGACGGTTTGTTGGTAAGGATATCCCAAGCTGGCCATGATCAGTGGGTGGTCCCTACCTCATTCCGAAGCCTGATGTTAAGTCACGCCCATGATGCGGCCACCGCCGGTCATAGGGGGTTTCACACAACACTGGAAATCTTAAGATAGGTTGCATACTGGCCACACATGGGGCAGGACCTCGACCAATACTTGAAGGGGTGTCTTGTGTGTGCACAATTTCAGCCATCATCCCTCACACACCGTGCGCCTCTCCAAAAGAGGGGGACGACACTGCCATGGTCAGATTTGCAAATCGACATTGTAGGCCCTGTAATTCGCTCGTCTAGAGGAAACAAGTACATGCTGACCATTACATGCTTGTTTACCAAGTGGGTGGAATGTCTCCCAGCCCCAAACTGCAAGGCAGAAACAGCAGCTGCCCTGATGATTAACCACATCTTTTCCCGTTTTTGTCTACCTCAAAGGATTGAGTCAGACAGAGGTAGCCACTTCACCAGTGAAGTAATGACAAAGATGTGGGAGATACTGGGGGTCAAAAGGAAGCTACATATTGCTTACATGCCAGCTTCTTCTGGAGCAGTGGAGAGATACAACCGAACCATTGAGAGCATATTAAAAAAGTTTGTGGCAGATTCTGGGCCAAGTTGGGATATCCGACTACCTCTGGTCCTAATGGCCATCAGATCTACCCCTTCATCTGCAACTAAAATGTCACCATTTGAGTTGATGACCGGACGCAAGATGGTGCTCCCTCAGCATCTGCTCTACAGGACCCAAGAGCAGACACTGATAAATGCCTCCACAACTCATGAGTATGTGGAGAATTTAAGGAAACACCTTCAGCATGCTTTTGCCTATGCTCAGCGGAATCTAGAAAGATCAGCTGATAGCATGAAACCCCACTACGACCTGAAGACCACCAGGAAGGAATATACTGTGGGGGACCGGGTCTATTTATACAATTTCCAAAGGAACCAGGCCAAACAGCGAAAATGTTTGCCTACATGGAAGGGACCGTTTGAAATTATAGCCAAAATCTCCCCTGTTGCATACAAGATCCGCATCCCCAAAGGCAGTTTGGCAGAAGGGGAAGACAAGTGGGTCCCTATTAATCAGCTAAAGTGTTGCCATCCTAGGCACACTCTGCAACAGGAGAGGAATCCTCTGGAATCCCAGAAAGGACCGCTGCAGATTAATTTAGTTCCAACCCTAAAATATCCGACATATAGTCTCTAAAATATTATGACACTTGTAAGCCACTGTCTCTGAATTATATCTTGTTTTTCAAAATTGGAATGCTATGTCTATTAAAGTATAAAATGTATATGTCGCCCACTATATCAATAGTGGGGGAGAAATGTCTATGAATAGGTATTGCCGCTTTGCTTTATCATCCTAGGAGAGATGAAACCATGGAGACTGACCACGGAAGGCGACCTGGGGACCGGGAGCGAAGATCTGAGGGATCCGGGGTACCGCCCAATCCTCCCATCAGGACCAGCAAGGAGAACTGATTGATCGACTGGAGGGAGGAAAAGATGCGGAACTGTGCCATCTACGGAATTGGAAGAAGAGGAGGTGAACATCCCAGATCTTGTGAGTTCCATCAGTGAAAGATCAGAATGGCCATCGCAAGAGGGGGGCTTGTATGACGCCTCTATTCCTAGGGACATGTGGGATGTTTTACCCATGCAGCCAAGCCCTACCATAAAACTGTGCAGTACTGGCATTGAAAACATCATGATGGCCAGAACTCCCCAGAGAGTGCACAGGGAAAACATGAAGAATAGGCTGCCACCCATTTTTGCCTATGTTGTGAGCACAGGAGGGCACTGCCTAAAACCACCATTGGGCTACACACACAGTAGCCTGAAACCATTGGGAATGGCAATGCTGATTGCCAAAAGCAACCCAGAACTGTGGGGAATTAATTTTCTTAATGTCAAAAATGGATGCAGTACCGGTGCTCACCACTATCAGAAAGCCGGCGTTTTAAAACCACCAGACTTTTGTGTAAAACTGAACAGAGGAACCCAAACCAGGCCAAGGAAAGACTTGCTAAGAGGTGGATACAATGTAAAACTATATTCTGAAATGACTTGAAGGAAGTCATTATTTAATGTACATGTAAAAATTGTAAGTTTGATTTAAACTGGGAACTAAAGTGACATTTAGCTGAATTCTGCCTGACAACTACCCCCGACAGGAGAAACCTGCTCAGCCACTCTTCCCAGGCCCAGGCCTAGCTGCATCCTGCTTCCCCACCAAAAGGAGATGACACCTCTCTGATTAGATTAGGGGAGGGGCCCCTGCAGGTGGTTGAACAAAGCCCTGTCCTGGGCTCAGGCAAATGTTCCTCCTTGGAGAAACTGGGAGGGGCAGTGCCTCTGCTAGCAAGTTGAGCTTGGGGGAAGTGGATAAACCAGTTATTCCACCATGTGATGTGGGAAGCCACACCCCTTTTTGACCAGGGCATAATTTTAAAAAGATAGATAACTCATAGTGCGGACTGGTCAAAATTATATAAATAATATCATTATTCTTGTGATTTTTCTGTGCACGTTTTAAGAGGTGTTAGGACCGTTTGGTGTATTCTGGGGGGGTTGCCAGCGGAAAATAGGGTTTTACTCCAAATGTCTGCATGTTAAAAATCTGACACTTCATCAATTAATGTCCATACTCCTTGCGCACATTTCTGTAATTTTTGGTAAATGTCCGATATTGGTAAACCAGTCAAAAAGCGCAAAATGTTGTCATTTTTTAATGCAAGCCCCCAGGAAAATCAGAGGCGGACAAGCATGGACCATAAGGAATATATAATGTGTACATGTAATTTCAACAAATTGTGTATCTGGGAAATATGTATTTGAATCAAATATAGATTGGTGGGCAAATTGACCAGGGGAGGATCCTCTGACCTATAAACAGACCTCATCATGATGACAATCCATTTCCTTCCCCCAATCATGGGAGAGGGGAGAATTGGGCCAATAATAAGTAGAGAGGGGCAGGCTTAGCTAGGCCCAGGCACACTCCCATTTTCAAAACACATAAAAAGGAACACTGAAACCCAGGTAGGGACATTCACTTTCCACTATCTTGCGGGATGCTTTGCCAGGATACTCCAGACTTCAAATCCATCAACCTCCAGAGACCAGAGATCCATAGAGACCAGAGATCCAGAGAGACCAGAGATCCAGAGATACCAGAACTGTGCAGTGCTGAGAGCAGAACCAGAGACCAGACCGCTGTGAGCAGAACCCCCAGAAGTCCCGTCCAACCTGACCAGACCTTGACGGCTTATTTCAAAAATATAGTGTAAGTACTCACTGTGCCAAAACCAATCTCTTAGTTTAAAATAATCTATTCCAAAATATTTTAGCCTATTAGAACTGCCTCCTAGAATCGTGTCATTCTGTCATCTTTAAAACTGAAAACTGTCATCTGTCATTCTGAGCTGTAAAATTTCAAATCTGAAAAACTACTTTCACAAAATCGTCTGTATCTCCGGAACCGTTTGTGCTAGGAACGAGATTTAACTGTCATCTTAAAGCTAAGAGTCTACTCATTATACGGCCTCCGTAATTACGCTCGACGCGCGCGATTAAATTTACCACGATTTGGCCTGATTTCATCATCTGTAAAAAGATAGCCGCTTTTGCTTGAACTGCTAAAATTTGTTTGCAACCTAATAACCATCCCTGAACCATTGTTAGGGCTGACCTGAGCTGATTTAAAGTGTCTATCACTCACCCTGAACCTCCTATAGGTAATTAAAAGCAATTTTAGCATTTTTCACTTCCTTGCCACCACATTACAAAGCACTCTTGCCCGTGTTTTAAAAAGCATACCTGTTGTCTAAGCTTGCTGGGGAGGGAACCGAGTTCCGTATTGTATTTGATTGTATTCCTGAAGACTGTGTGTGTTACTTCCATCTCCTTGCATTGCATATAGGGGGGTGAATTGTCACCAGGGGAAAAGTGAACATATTATCTCTTGTGAAACCATATCAGTTTATTTTCTGTACTGCATTTATTCCACCTTGCATTTCCTTGAAACTATAAAGCATTTCAGCTACCTCATCCTCTATACTACTTCTAAGTAACCAAATCAGTTTACCAGTAGAACATTATCCATTGTTGATCACGGTCATATTTTAAGTGTGATATCCAATATTAATATATGATAAAAGTGTGATAGATATATATTGTTATTTTTCTCAAACAAACCTTTTAAATTTGCAAAATAGACCTACTTCTTGGCTCAGTGGGGTCAGGGGGAGTCTAAGAGAGGGGTGTTATATAAGGGTTGTCATCCAGAGTACATGAACTGGACCTAAAAATATATCAATAAGGGTTTCCCTCAGCATCCCAGACTAGGCATTGACTTAGTTGTATTGTTGAAGTGAAGCCGCTTAGCAGACACTATTACATGCACGGATGGTTCACTGCTTGTCGCCACACATCTAATTAGACTAGGGGCCTGGGTCACAGAAGCGTTTTATAATGTGCAATCCCCTTAGAAACCACTCTGTGAATCAGGCCCTACGTCTGTACATCAGAAATACAAATGGTAAGTCTGTAAATTCATGAACTGCCAAACTAAGTATGGAATATGTGCACTCATTTGCTTGTGCAAGAATATACATTGGCATGCCAAAATGTTCTATAGTCACAGCTATGATTTAGCATGTTCTAAAACCAGGCAAGCTCAATTAGCGTTAAAATTGTTTAAGAATGATTTACAGTGTCTCGTTATTGACACTCTCGCTCCAGATTTAAATTCCTTTCATGCAACATCAAGATTTTAAAAAGAAGATAGAGCAAATCTTGATAGTGAGGCTAAATACTCATATTAAATGCCTCAATGAGAGTACTACTTGGTAGGTTTCTGTACAGCATATATAATCTCTTCTAGAATATATAAATCATTTTAGATGGGATATGGAGATAATAAAAGTAGTCATTTGTCACATGTATAGCATTTTCTCCTAAGCAGTGTATGTTATTAGAACTTAGACCAAAAGTAGCCAGCAGAGACAGGATCAATCTGATTAGAAAAGAAGAGTCTTCAGGGAGTGGCAAAAGGGGAGGTGATTATCCATCCTGCGAAGGAAGAATTGGAGAGAGTTCCAGGCCTTTGTTGCAGCAATGGAGAATGCTCAACCACCTACCAGGAATATCTTTGTTCACCTATTTATGTTTTTATACCAATACATAAAGCATGCAATTGGTGATATTTCTATAAACCACCTAAATGTCTACATGTGTTTGGTTATCTAAATGTGCATTTGAAATAATTCAATTGTTTTGGGAATTAGCATTTTTCGTTTCTCTAAGTGCCAGCTATTGTTCCCATGTAGGGACACACAACCGTGTGTTTGGTCAATGGCACAAATGGAGCACCGTGTCTACTTTGTTTATATAATTAAGGAGCAAATCAAATGGGCATTACCTCTGACTAGGATCATCTAAGGATAGCTGTGCAATGGGGATTGGCCATGCATACAACTCTATACGCACAGACAATTGTACAATGTGTCCCAGAGCCTCCAACTTCTAAAATATTGCAAGGTCTCCACGGGAGGCAACACAAATCTTCATGGAGTTACTGTTGTCACAGACATTTTATTGTCACAGCTAAATCCTGAGACTGACTGAAAGTGAATTCAAATTTAATGATTCCAAACAATGTAATGCTAGGGTGACTGTTGTGAAAAATCAAAAGAGCACCAGGTCCAGCATGCATTATATAGTCAGTGATTCAATGATCTCAAAATACAACAGAATACATGCAAACACACAAAAAGCTTAGCTCATTCAAGAAATAGTGACTTGGCCCCCCAGAGGAAAGTATGTCACATGAAATCAATCAAACTATGCTGACCCTCAGAAAAAGCACAGACATAGATGCAAAACTAAGTTCAATGCTACAGGATGCTAAATGGGAAATACCCTCTAGCAGTCTATCTTGCAAGCAAAGACAGGTAATGCCAAAATAATAGGGTCAGTGACCACAGTCTTGAAATTGAGAGAGTCTGGTAAAGGCAGTCTTGTGAAGCAGAGCAAGAGAGTATCTGCCAACAATGTAACCTGGTGGTCAACAAAGCCAACTTCCTCTTACACTGCCCGAGCATGTAAAGACCCGAACCGAATGCAATAAAGACTTCTCCAAAAAGATAATGGTTCACAAAGCTTAACGATGAATAAATAATACAAGCCTGCTAGAAGAAAATACCTGAAACAGCAAAGAAAACATATCAGAATATATATGGAAGCCTGCAACATCATCAAAGAATTGAGAGCCCACCTGTACAGATAATCTGCAAGCTTTGCCAATACCTGTGTCTCCATAGATCAAGCCAATGAAGCATTATTTAATTGGACTGAATAAAGTGAATTTAATTTAATTAATCACAGATTAAAGTGTCAGATATAAAGCTCTGTGGTTATTATTTTGTTTCCAAAATGCTGTTTTTGTTTTCATACAAAGTATCCAGACAGCATCATTGTTTCGATTTGTCTCCTTCTCATCACTAATAGATGTATTTTAAAAGAGTACAACATTAATATACCAATGTGTCCATCTTGGAATAATAACTTTGTAATAGAAAATAAATCATAAGGGTATTCTTTGTGGCTTGCTAAGTAAGACAGGCATAACAAAGCCTATTTACACTTTTAGTAAAAGTAAGTACATTGGATCTTTAATAGCTTTTTTGCTGAGAATACACATTGGTGTCTCTCAAATGCCCTCACTTCTTGGAAAGGGTTACACTCAGATTGTAACTAATTATATGTTCCTTCTGTGAGCACATGAACAATCTTTCATTTACCTTGCTGGCCAATGATTGTAAGCAACACTGCTGAATATATAGAATTGTTACAGTATGCTCAAACACAAATAGAAATTTAAAAATGCAATTCTGGATTCTGCAGCTTGGTCCACAAAGCCTATCTGGGACACTCTCACCTTGCACCATATGGTGAATATACCCTCAGTGTGATATTGACATTTCTCCAGGACACCCAATATGACAATGCATAGCTCAAAAAGCCAGACCATTGCTCAACTCAGAATATGCCTGTGTAGCTGCTTTTCTCCTACCTTTTAACACAAACCTGTTGTCTGATATTGCTGCAGTGGCTCCACCAAATCTGAACCTGACAATGTGACACTCACCCCCAGAAAGAGAGAGAGATAGCTAGTTTGGTGTATGTTATCCTAGGCACAGTTTATGTTGTCAAAAGAGAAATCATATCGTGCCTCCTATTGCAATAAATATATGAATATTGGCATACGCCAAGCTGCTCGAAAGTCGCTTGCGAAAGAATCCGTGTTGCAAGGTCCTGACCTTAAATCAACGTAAGCCGCCATTTTAGGTCAAACCGCCATTTTAGGATTCACTCTGTAAAAGTCACCCTGTGAGTTAAAATGGTGGACGATGTCATTCCAGAATACAACATGGCCGTCTTGACCTCTGTACATAGCTAATATATAACTTTCCTGCAGGCCACTTGTTGAGGTCGTGAACTGAGACCTTGTCCTTCGTTGACCTGTGTGTAGAAGGATTACTCGTGCAATGAAACTAATCCAAGAGCATATGTTGAAACAATGTATTCAAATACTGAACGTAGAACATCTGTTTAACTACACTGTATTAATGTTTGAGAAGGCCTGCATGGAAAATCTTAGAATACAGAGTTATTGATTAGGCTTGTTGATACATGTTTTAAAGGCAAACCAGTTATATGCGGTTGTTCGTGACTTGGCATGAACCCTAGATCGGTGATGTATTAAGTGGAATATTAACCCGAAGTGGGGCTGGACATCGTGCCCACCAAGTGTATAAAAAGCGAATGCATTCTTATGTACAACGTCTCTCACTGAACACACTGAACCACGCTGGAGTTCGTTGTGTTGTACTGGGGGCCGATAGCTATCTGATTTTGCTCTGTTTTTGTAACTGGATTCAGTATAAAATAAAGTACTTTGTATGTTCCTTTGTAACCCGTGTTCAGTGTATTTCCTTTTGGGGTACTCCGCCTTGATATTTTGATTTTGTTTTCACAGTTGGCGCCCGAATAGGGACCCTCAAGATTGATGCCGGATTGTTGAAGGTTGACGCACGCTATCGGACTGGGATTGGACTGTGTGACATAAGGGGCCCCAATGAACGAGACACGACACCTCAGCAGCGCTGCACGACCCGATCCTTGGACGATAAGCGTGTGGTCCAAGACAGCATCTTGACGAGGGTCCACTTATCGAGGCGGGCAGATTTGTCGAAATCACCATACACGAGGTATGATTAGTTAGGTAAGATTCTTTGAAATATATCACACACGTTAACATGCCACAGGGCTAACGTAAATGCCCACTTAGGTCAGAGGAAAACAAAATGAAAAATATACAGCACAATGAAAACCTATTCCACACAGCACACAATGACATCTGCAGCCCTCATGCACACAGATACACAGACACCCCTATTCAGTTGTTAAAATGCAACAAATATTCCACAACAACAAAATACATCTGCAGCCTCCACCGCACAGACTCACAGATATAGACACATGAAGTCACACACATACACATATTCAGTCCTTCTCAGTAGTGTTGGGGGAAAATACACAGCAAATGCAAATACTTCTGCAAAATGCATATTTTGCAGGATTCAAGACAATCACACCTATTCAGTCATAAAGTGCAGTAGGGTTGAAAGGAACAAACTGAATGAAGAATATACTCTTAAATGAAACATATTCTGAAAAACACACATTCACAAGATGATCTGTCACAATAAACGTTCCACAGGGGCACCATACAGGAACAGTAGGGTTAGATGGACCCATAAAATGAAAAATGTAAAACATATTCTAAAATGCTAAACAAATATGCACCCTACCACAAACACACACACATACACACACACGCACACACACACACACCTACACAACACTATTTAGTTATGCACAGCAGGGTCAAAGTGACAAAACAAATTGTAAAATATACAGTGAAATGAAATATTTTCCACAAAATGCTCAAAAACATCCACAGTCCTCAAAACACACACACCCCAAATCAGTCAATCACCGTAGGGTTGGAGGGAGAACACAAAATGAAAAATATTCTACAAAATGCATAAGATGAACTTCTGTACCCAACACAAATCGGTCAACATAGCTCACAAATGAAACATTATTCTCTTGCCAAAACAAAGAACGAGTAGGAAAAAACATCTTTAAAAAAGTCAAGTTTGCTATCTGCAAAAAATTAAAATCTGCAAACTTCTCCAATGTTAACATTTTAATGAATGCATTCTTCAACACTTCACGTAAAATAAAACCAAAAATACATTATCAACATACAAAGTAAAAACTAAATATTATTAACTCTTTATCAACAATCAGAAACTGGAAAGACATCGGGCCCGATTGATGGAATTATTTGCACATAAAATGGGGTTTTCTGCGCGCAACTGTGTGCAAGTCCACCATTGTTGATTCATGGAATCGAAATGCGCTGTACTTTTCCTGGACTTGTGTGGAGTTCACGCTGGCTCGGCATGTCTGTGCGGGTCATTGAGGCCCTTGTGCGAGACTCCACGCAGAACGTGGCCGTGGCTTGCGCAAAGGGCTGGGAAGGGGGCAGGACACCAAAAATCAGAAAGAACATGTAAAAAGTGGGTGTACCGAGGGACGGACACCAGGCGGTCCCTCTCATACCCACAATTGCACAGCACGTGACGTATTCATGGAATCATTTGCGCAACCTCTCGGCCAGAAAATGGTCACGGAAGTCCTTCATAAGATCCGCCAGCCGAAGGCAGGCGTAAGTACACTTGCGTGTTGGATTTGCAGCACAGGGTTCTGGTTGCATGTCAGATTTTGGGGTGTGTGTACTCAACCGAGGTTCCTATGTGACTTAGGGGTGCATGTAAGCAGTGCAGCTGTGTGCAGGAATTTACCGAGTTATGATTTTTCATACGCAGGTTGTCAGGGTGCCAGGAGCATTTACAGGGGACCTTGCGTAGGGTCCCCAAAATGCAAATCTGCTTGTGGAGGACCTCATGTACTGTTTGAAGGGTGCATGTATTCCCGCCCGGGGGAGAGTCTAACGGTAGCTGATCTGGCTGTTTAGGCTTAGCACGTGAGCCTGTCAGGGGCATTCCGGCCTTGACATGCGAATACGGTTACTTTGCACAAACAATTCCAATTCCATCATTACAGAGGGCGTGCTTTTTTTTGTTCAGCGCCAAGGGTCGCTCTGTGTTCTTCTCAGCGCGTGGCCGTTGTGGGAATTTTGCACACATTTCCATGAATCGGGCTCAGGGTCTTAGATTTGGTGGTTTTAATGTTTGTTTTATTTTCTGTTTAGTATTTAATAATAAACTGTGCCTATTTGAAAGTTTATAATTTTGAACTTTTGAAAGAATGGCAACCTTGCTATAAAAAAAAAAATAAACATGTTTTACCTTCTAGGCCTCACGTTCTCCTCTTTTCATAATACCATGTCTCTTACCATCTCTTCTTCCACGCCCACTCTAACCCTTGCACGTTTCTCCTGCTCCCCTTAACTCCCTGTTCGTATGTCACCCTCCTCTCTTGTGACGTGCACATGCATCTCTCTAAGACATGCTGATGCCTAACTTCAGCATGAGAAAAAAACAAGCTGTTATGACTCGTGTGGTGAAGGTGAATCATCAGGCTGTTTCCTTGGTCTGAACACATGTCTTAAATCTGATGGAGGGCAGCCCAGAAAAAAAGAAAAAAAAACAGCTAGAGGCCCGGTGCCAGTAAGCGGGTAGTGCATCAGTTCCAGAGGAGATCAGCTGTGTGTCCATGAATCATTGAAGGGGAGGTGTGTCATTGGAAACCCGGTACATATAAATGCAGCTGTTGGAGTAGTTGTGAGAAAGAGAATTGGGTGGAATGCCCCAGGGAAATGTCACAAGGGTCGATCTCCTGTGAGGCACCAGCATTCGCAAAGACTACTATAAAACCGCATAACAAAAATTGTTTATCATTTAACAGAGGGGCTAAATGCTCAGACTTACAAGTAGGATTTTAATACATGTGTTGTCTATGCAAAAACAGTTTCATGCAAATTGCCCCTGGTGATTTTCGATGGAACAAATCTACAAAAAAATATATAGCCTCCGAGGATACTTTAATGGGACAGAGTAAGACATTATTGGCATCTTTTATTTTTTGTTTGATCACTTCAAGATGCCTGCCATGACAGAGTGTTTCAGCCGATTCCATTTCCCTGGAACACAGTGTGGACATTCTGAACACTTCCTGTGCGACCATCGTCTCAAATGGAGTGCAGTCTGTGTTCATAATTTTCCTGAGTGGTTGGGCACTCAGTAAGGGGACAATGTGACCTTGTGCAAGTCAAATCTTAAGCAATATGGAAACACTCAGCCCACCTGCCTCTATTCCAGGGATGGGCTTCTTGGAAGCTCTGTCTACTTTTCTCTGATTCAAAATAGGGCACCTCAAGAACCGCCAGGCAGAGGATTCTAGGATTCTATATTCTAAACATTTAGCACTATTGGATTTTTTGTTTTATTCAGTTTGTATAGAACAACTATTACCATTGCTGGCATCTTGGTGGTCAAAATCATTGGCCAGAAATCGATTGACACATTCAGAAGGAGACCATTAATTTAAGTGAATCGAGGGGCTAAGATCAGGGCTGAAGAAAGGGCTCAAATAATAACCTCCTTTTGTCTACTTTGCAGAGTAGGTCGGAGATATTACATAGACCGTTATGATAGGCATTCCAAAGGCAAGAAGATGCAACCGAGAAAGCACGGCAGCCACTAAAAGATGTAGGGAGATAGGCAAAATTCGATGTAGTAGTCAATGAGTTTGATATAGCAAAGGCTAGAAGCCTAATAAAACGGTCAACACCAGCTCAATTCCGCATTCCGCTCAGGGCCTGTGTGGGGCTCTTATTTTATTTATTGGGTATTTATAATGCTCCTATAAAGCAGATTGGGAGGTGGGGCACAGGGATGAAGACTAACAAAAAAGAAAATGAAACAACGGTCCTACTAAACCTTGGGTCATTCAGATTGTGCAAGTGCAGTAACAAGAAGTGTGGGAGTGGGATCGGAGGAAAGTGCCAGCCAGAGCAGAATGTGCTAATGCTAAGGAAGTTCAGGTCGGAGTGGAGAGCGTGCAGAGTTGGGGGGGAGGAGGAAGAGGAGAGGGCCTGGGGGTTAGGATGCAGGCCTGGGCTAGGCAACAGGCAAGTACTAGGGGAGGCCAGGTGGATAAGTTCCAGGGGAATGCAAAGAGTGCAGGGGAATGAAGCTCCACATGCTGAGTGCAAGGATGGGGCTGGATGGGCTCAATAGGAGTGCAGGCCCATCAAGGCTAGTGCAGGGGGAGGGAGCCTGGTAGGGAAAGTGCAGGTAAGTGGAGTGGGGGTCATGGGAGACTGAAGTGCTGGGGTAGACTGAACAAGGAGGGCCTGGTGCCCTGTAAGAATCAGAAGGAACCAGGCAGACAGTCAAAAATGGCAGAAGGGGACATTAGCAGGGGAGGGGGAGAGAGAAGGAAGAAGAGAAAAGGAGTTTCTTGAGAAGCTTCTGGAACTTAAAGAGATCCAGCTCAAGTCTGAGATGGACAGGGAGGCCATTGCAGAGGAAGGCTCCTGCGGAAGAGAAAGATCTGCCCCCTGCTCTTTGCTTGGAAAAGTGTCTGATCTGCAGAGAGTTGGAGCTAGAAGACCGAAGGGCTCTAGCAGGGAGGTAATTAGGGAGACAAAGTTGGATGTAGTGGGGCCCAGGCCCCAGAAGGCCTTGTGGATGATGCAGAGGGTCATGAGCTTGAGCCTTGCAGCAAGTGGGAGCCAGTGAACAGATTTTAGGGCTGGAGAGATGCAGTCCCTGGGCTTGAGGTCAAGGTTAAGTCTTGCAGTCCTATTCTGGATTAGTGGAAGGGGGTGGTGGGAGGATTTAAGCAGAATGAGGAAGAGGCTCTTGCAGTAGTCCAGCGTAGAGAGGACCAGAGCCCTGGAGACATTGAGTTTCTGGAGGAAAGTGAGGAAAGGAAGAATGCCTCTGAAGAGGTGCAGCTGGAAGTGGGCCTTCTTGGCTAGGTCCTGGTGTGAGGCGAGAAGAAGAGAGAGAAGCTGAAGATGACACCAAGGTGTTTTTCCTCTCAAGAGGGTGAGGGGAGGATGCCCATGGAGAAGGGCCAGAGAGTAGGAGGGAAGGAGGGTGCTGGGGTAAGGCAGAGAACGTTAGCAGCACACCGTGCCTGAATAGCAGTCAGACAGTCGGGAATAAGAGAGGAGGAAGAGGAGGAAGAGGAGGAAGAGGAGGGAAGGTTGAAGGAGAGCTGCATGTTGTCTGTATAACACAGGCAGTGAGGAAAGAAGGCAGCGATCAAATGGGCTAGGGGGGCAAGGTAGATGGTGCAGAGCCATGGCAAGATGATAGAGCCCTGAGGGACATCACAGGTGGAGAGTGTAATGGAGGAGAGTAAAGGACCCAGTTGAACCTTGGATTGTCGGTCAGAGAGGAAGCAGGTCAAACAGTCCAGTGCCAGGTCTTTGATACCAAGGGTATCACGGTGCTGATTTATAAGGGTGGCAGGGTTAACCATATCAAATGCAGAGGAAAGGTCAAGAAGGTTGAGAACAGAATGAGAGTTGGAATCGAGATTTGAAAGCAAGTCTTCACGGCTGTTCAGGAGTGCAGTTTCCATCCATCTGGCTGCTCTTGACATCAGACTAGTGGTCATGGAGACAACCAATAGATTCAGTATGGTGGAACAGCTGGGAGAGGACCAGTTTCTCCAAGAGTTTGCCCAGGAAGGAAGTAATGGAGATAAGGTGGTAGTTAGCGGGCAGGGGGGGTTGGCAGAGGGTTTTTTGATTAGAGGGTGCACAAGGGACTGCTTGAGGAGTGGCAGGAAGGAGCCAGTGGCAAAGAAGTGGTTGCAGAAATCAGCAAAAACTGGAAAAGGGAGGCAATGTTCTCTTTGATAGTTCTGGGGGGGCTCCTATTTGGAAGAGACTATATTGAGAGGTTTTCCTATTGTGTACCTCTTGGCTCTTTTATCCAAACAGCGCTGGTAGCTTTAATATCAAATTCACCATTTTTAGGTGTTTTCATGTACAGTGTCTACTCATACAGCAATTAAAATGTTACGTTCATTTTTATTTCTCATTTTAATTTGGGACCTTTTAATGCAACAAAGAAATGGTCTTTTATTTTTTTGATATAAATCTCTTTGTTTAGATTGCATCTTCTTTAAATCTGGACTATCATGCATTGTGATTGCTTGATGCTTACATCCCATACCTTTGGGATGTTTTAACCCACTCTGCTCTGCCCTGCGGCATCACTGTGTGCTGGTGGCACCAGAATCAGCAAAATGGCCGTGAACCTAAGGAAATTGCACGCCAAAACCTAAGGAAATTGTGTCCCATCAAGCACAAAAAGATGGCTGCCAAATCTACTTTGCCTACTGTCAGTGGTGGAAGGGGACCACACTGCTGAAACATGCCACTGGGCTTCCTACCAAGGAAAAATGGAAACTGCATGAAAGGCAGTGTTTTATTGAAAGAAACCCATAAATTGCTCTTAAATCGCTTTTTCTTGGTTGCTGAAAATACAAAATACCGGACCAAAAGACCACAAAACATACAATATCTTTGCTGGGTGTTACCCACCACTCCATTTAAGGAATCAATATGAACACTCAATGTCAGGAAAAGTGGAATCTATCATCAAAATATCCACAGTAAAAAGTGTGCTTGCCTGTGAAAATCTGTCAAAATATGGGCGCAGTACCAGCGGCCGCCTGTATGACAGCTGTCATTAGTTGCATCAGAAGCTTAAACTTGTGCAATTGAAATCAAATGTCTATAATTTAAGTGACCTGTTATCAAAAGTAATATAGGTTGCAACTATTTAATCTCCATGGTTTAGAGACTGGAATTAGAGTTCTAGTTGCCTGTTTTAAAATTTAACAAAGTGACTTTTAAAGTAAGCCTGATTCAAGCAGAACTACAAAGCAACTTCCCTCACTGGGCAAAGTACCTCCCTTCTGCTCTCTGGACCAGGAACTCACATTCAGGTGTTGATTAAGAGGGGAGGGGCACTGGGTCTGCTCCTGGGAACGACAATGAACCTTCCTTGGCTGAAAGTATATGCAGATTGTAAAGTGTCAACATTGGCATCTGCCAGAGGAAGAAGGCGGAGATTGCTCTTGAGCTACAAGATGGAAATGGAGGCAGAGACAGACATTTTTGTTGATTCACAAAGCACAGAAAGCATAATTCTGAAAAAAGACTGATAAATGACTGTGCAAATTTGTAGAAATTATATAATTACCAGCATTGTTAATGTGATTTTTGGTGCACATTTTAAGAGGTGCCAATTGTATTTATGTCAGAAGCATGACACTTCATACGATTATGCTCAGATATCATGTGCACATATGTACAAAATTGTGGACAAATTAGATGTTGTGTCCCGGACAAAAAGTGTGAAAAGTTGTCAAATCCAGACCCAAGATCTCACCGCAACAAGGATTGGAAGAGGGTTTGCTCCACAAAATATGTGATCTATGTATGTTATTGGTATAAATATTGTACACATGTACAGATGTATTATATAAAAAAATAGATTTTATGTGCAAAAGACAAAGGGGAGGATGTTTAGCCTCATAAACTACTTCATCATGGTGACACTCTGTTTTCCCCTCCAATCAAGGGCGAAAGCAGACTTTAGCCAATAGACTACCTAGGGGGTGCACCTAGGATAATTCAACATACCCACCCCTTTATCAAACACATAAATAGAGACAGCTTAGGACCTAGAAAAAAACACTGATCCACCCACCATCCCGGATTTGGCAAAGCACTCTGAAGGAGATCCATCCATACTCCTGGTTCCAGACTACAGAAACTTTGGAAGCAGAAAGGCTCAGAGCATAGCTGAACCACTTTCAGCTGGGCCTAACTTCCAGAACCATCCCTCAACTTAAAGGGGGAACCAAAGGAAGCAGCCAGGCTGTGCTGTAACTGCTTGCCTGCCAAAGAATTATCTTCATAACCAGAAGAGCGACTAAATCCCAGTCTGGTGCCGTGCTGTGCTGTGCAGACCAGGAAGCCATTGCAGATCCAGTCCAGTCATACTGTGCAGTGTAGACCAGAGTGCCTTGCTGTCCAGTCCTGCCGTGCGGTGTCCAGAGCGCCTTTCTGATCGCGGAACCAGATCAGTCCGGTGTGCCCAGCAGTCTGTCCCAAGAAGTATCCCTGACCAGAATCCCTGACGGTTCCATTCAAAACATTGGTAGTGAGTATCCATAGTATAGGATTGTCACTAGCCTGTGTACTGTCCATAGTCATCCCTATCCAGATCAAATCTCTAATCATTCTCTCTAATCATTGCTAGTGCTTGTCTGAAACCATACAAAGTGGCTCCCATGAGAAATTCAACAATAGCAGTAATTTAAACCATTTTTAGTGTTTTACCTATTCCATTCAAAGTCAACTTTAAAACCGTTTTTGACAAGTTTGCCAATCAATTCTGTTTTTCTCTGGTGTTTGCTGGGGGGGGGGGGATTGGGATTGATATATTTTGTTGAATTCTGCATTCCTGAAACCTGTTCTCTCTCCTTCTATCTCTTTATATTGCATTTTGGGGGGATTGAAGAGTTTGCAGGGGGAAATGGTAATTACATTGCCATTTGATTGAAACCACACAAAAGTATTATTTCTGTGCTGCATTATTTTTCCCATCATTACTCCTTCTGATTAAAGAGATTGTTGAGTGTGACATCACCCCATTGGTTGTTTTTTTTACAACCATTAAAAATAGTGTGAAAATCATAAATAAATACCTGCCTGATTCCTGGTTCAGTGTGACCGGGGGGCAGGGGGGCTATTCAAAGAGAGGGGCGTGATATGAGTGGTACATCGTTCAGAATAAAATAACTTATAGACACAAATAAATAATTAAGGGTTTCAGTTGTGCATGCCACGCTAGGCATTGACATAGCTGAAGTGCCGGATTGAAATCACTTACATACCACCTGGGCCAGATGTACACCTTGATCTGCGCCTGCATCGCTAAAGATGAGGGTAGCCAATGGTAGTGCAAGAAGTGAGTGCCTGATTGACAGAGGTTTTTCAATGGGATTGCATCATTATAAAACTCTTCTGGGAATCCCTGGCTCTCTTCAATTTGCAAGCAGTTCACTAGGGCGCTGTGTGAGATGCTCTAAGGTGCAACAAATCTCCTTGCTCTCCCACTTGACTCTCTCTGTGTTTTCCTCAGAGGCACTGACAGAATATAAGACATCTTCAGCCTCCTTTTCAAGAAGCAGGGATGTTGCTAGGTCTGGAAAAGACCCGGGGCTATGCTAATGTCGGCACTGTCGGGACTCAGGGCTAGCTAGCCTTTTGGTTGTAGACCCTGAACTTCTATCCCAGGCTACAACCAAACGACCCAGGGCTATAGCCTCCTCACCCCCCCCCCAAGCGATGCCTCTGCCTAGAAGGTGCCTCAGTTGACAGATGGTTCTTCAGAGACAGAGAGAATGCTCCACATCCGGGGCACCTGCTTAAAAACCCAGAGACGGTTCTGTTGACATTGGGAGGTGTTTCCAAGTCTTAAGAAACAACAGCCACCAACAGATAGATGTTATTTCCTATTGGCGCAGGCAGGATTCTAAACATGTAGATGCACAGTAGAGAACACAGCATATGAAGGCACATTGATGTCAGTGACCGTGCATGCTTAGGTTGAATAATCTTGCCGCAGGGAACAGAGTTTACGTACAGGGTGTAGCCAGCTTGGACCTCCTGCCCTCCCAGACCCAGCAACAGAAGCCCAGACTCCGCCATGGATCTGCGGGCTACGGAGTGACTACTTGGTCTGTCTGCAGGTTGTTTTGCATCTGTCTTCTTTTTAAACATGCAAGGAATATTGGACAGATGGTGTGGAAAAACTCTCTGCCAAAAGAGACTTATAATGGAAGCCTTTCATTATTCACGTCTGGTGTATTTTCTTTATTTATTTTTTTTGGTTTCTATTTTCCTTGCATTATTATCATTTTTACATCTCCAAATATTGTGCCTCTAGTGCAACACGCCTCAAGAGCATTTTTGATTTTTAAGTGAACCTGTGTTTCCATGTTTTGGAAATGCAACATCAACAGTGTGGTCACTGTCCTAGGCTGGTCAGACCGCGGCTGATGGTGGGCTCAAGGACCAGCATGATTGTGCAACTCCTAGCACACATTAAATGGCTGCATAACTGTGCCTCCGCTTCTTAACGATAAGATAATAATAATAATAATAATAATAATAATAATAATAATAATAATAATAATAATATTAATATCCCATTTTATGATGTTATGTAGAATCTCATGCATCGACTTCAGAAGCAGGAAGGTCTGTGTCAGCCTAGCAGGAATTTGGGTTGTTTTCCTGCTTGCCGGGCATAGATATCTGGGTGAGTGCGTAATCCACTGACCTATCTTACTGGTGAGTTATTCTGAAGGGTGGCAAGAAATCAGTTTGGATGGAGAAACAGTTTTGTGTTCATCCTTAGCTTGGTCTATATAGGTTTGGTGGGCATAGATTCCTTCATCTGTTACAGAGGTCTCCGAGAGGAATACAAACCTGTAATGTAGAAGGACACCTCTGCCACAACTTAAGGTGAAGTTTTCAGTGAGCGGATGCACACTGTGTGGGTGTATTGCCCAAACCGATCCCATGGGGTGCATGCTTCGAGGTGGAGGCCAAGTGCTGTACGAGCACAGTAGAGGTCCCTCCAACCAAACGATAATGTTTTCAGCGAGAGGGATACCTCGTACCGGTTTTCATCACCAAATCACACCTAGAGTGGGTATCACCATGACGAGACAGACATTCTAAAGACACAGAGTCCATTGTCAGGCCTCGAAGATGGTTCCAACACACAGAGAAGGCACACACTGATGGACCTAGAAACCACACACATCAAGTGCTGAAGCCTACATAGACAAGACGTGCATTGCATGGGCATATGTGCTGCGCTCATGTTGAAGAGAGGGCACAGGTTGCATGGGCAAAGAGACTAATCCCGCACCTGGATGTGGTGTCCACCTACCCAAAATGCCTTGCACATTGGTGCTGAGTCAAATTGTCTTTGTACAGGCAAGTACTGCATAGGCATAGAGTCCCCATCCATCCGCCGATTCCCTCAGAGAAATGGCATTGATTGGTTAGGCAGAGAGGCCACCCATTGAGGTTAATGGCCTAGTTAGATGGCAATCTGTCTATAGTCATGCAGCTACTATCCACCCTAGACTTCTTTTTTTAATACATCGTCTCGGGTCATCTTCTTTGCAATTGGTATCTGTAACATTTGTGACTGAGCATTAAATTCTCCCCTCACTGCACCCCTAGACCTGAACCTATCACACAGATGGGGATATGGACCTCCATAGAAATGAATACTCAATTAAGTTAATGTGATGTAGACGGTCCATCTAATAGAGCTGAAGCGCCCAGGGAACATCACTTTGTTTTATCCCTTTGATATTGATTTGTCAGTATTTTTAAAACAATTAAGGTTGTTCTGATTGGTCATGTTTTCCCCCGGACCATATTAGCAGTCATTCATAGAATATGTTCAGTATTTTGTTAACCTTTTTGCCTGGACAATAACGTTTTTAACTCTGTAGTGCTCACTCCCACTTTCGGTGGCATCCGTGGCATTAGGTGGCCAACGTTCTGCCAGCATATGCCCAAAGTAGGCCCAAGCAATGTGAGTGTCTCAATGAGTGTTCAGGTATGTTTCCAGCTCTCTTCATCCCTGAGCATGGGTTTCATCGCTATTCTCACTCCGGGACTCCGGGAATACTTACAAAGTATTCCTGTTCTGATTAATGGGCTCTGCGCGTATTGCACATGCTCGTTTTTCCATGAAAAAGAAAGAGGAACAATGATGGCTATCACTGAGGAGCATAGAAAAGGGAGTAAGTCCCCTTTTCTATGTCCATGGTGGCGAAGGAGAGGGAGCACTAGTGAGGTCAGAACAGAAGGTCGAGAGGTGAGTTAGAGTGGTGTATCGGGGAATTTGCGTTTTGCGGGACTGGTTTGGGTATGGCGTGCAGCAGCGTCTAAGGAGCATCAGGGTAGAAATGGTGGGCTTGGGGAAGAGGATCTGGAGGCAAAGAGAGAATGCGGGTGGTAATCTTTGATTCAAGCCTGTGTTCCTCGCCTGCTGATTGCCCGTCGCAGCTTCTTTGATGTCTTCATTCCCCGGCATAGCTGCTGTGGTGAAGTCGTAGGTTTGGGTAAGCTACTCAAATGTGAGTTTCGAGCACCTGAAGGAGTCCTCTCGCCTGCCACTAGCTGGGAGAAGCTGGAAAGGAGAGTGTGGGAGCTCAGGGAATGTGCGTTAAGCCTCAGACTCTTCCCTACTTTACTCTCCCATTAGGCTTCTGAAAGGTGATACATTTTATAGTAATCGCTCCTAACTTAATGATATTGGTTGAATGTAGCAATGGTAACCGATGTTCATGGCAGATGGACCTGGGGAGCAATATCAGTTCAGCGCTGTGGAAACTGAAGAAACGCTGTTTGCGCTGTGGCCACTATAGAGGAGTTCTGTAAAGGGCCTGTGTTGCTGCTCTCCCCACACCTCTCCCCACACCCCCATGTCTGGTGCCTCCTCCATCAGCACCCAGCCCACTGAACAATTCTTTGAGCGCATGTTCCTACTATAGCATCCCTATTAATATAATGTGTGTGCCCAGGTATGTTTGTTTACCCGCTCTTGGGCTTAGCGATCATGAGTTCCAGTTTAACTGAAAGTATGAGTTCTGCTGTTGTCTGTAATAAATGCAACTTTGTGGTTTTACTATTTTTCTGTCTTTTTCTGTTTTGAGATCGACTCTAACGGTTTCGTCAAAAAATCTACCATTGCCACATTGTAATGTTTAAAGTATTCACTGGTTGTGGGGTAATGCTTAGCGTATGTTACATTTGCAAGCGTCGCAAACACGTTTGGGAGGTCTGATTAACATGCACATAGGAACGTGACGTTGCAGGAAGTGACCATCTCTAAGGTGACATTTGCAAATTGAATTCAATTGACCTTTTCTAGTGGAAGAAAGCGTGCAGCTCAAATGACCATTTGCCTTTAGAAAATGCAACAAGATACGAAAAATAACCCGTGGAACTAAAAATATTTAGCTGCAACGCTGTTGGCAATGTATCGAAGGAGCACGAACATTTAAACCCAAGAATCTTTATCAAAATATTCCCTGCAACGCAAAGTACTACATGATTTGTGTGAGTGCTCAGAGAGGCGCGGAATCCTGTGGCACCACATATTTGATGCTGATTCTAATGTGTGGCTTACACCCACAACCACCATTAATCCCCCTCCAACCCTCTCCTACCCCCCACCGTGGGAAACTGGACCTTAGTCTCCTGGGAACGTGAAAAGAGCAATTGTGAAGTAAGAGGGGGGTACAGCAGACCCAGAGGTTGCAGATGCAGGGATGGAGCTAGGCAGGGGTGAAATGCTGTGTATTAGCATGGATGTGTGGTAGTCCACTTTGTATGCAGTATCATTGAGAGCGTCACAACACAGAACAGTATGTATTGGGCTAGTATACACACTGGGATTTCATGTCAATTTGATGAATTATAGGTTACAGATCGGGTAGTGCTGCATGTGTGAGGTGCTTAAGAATGTGTCCAGGCAATCCTGGTGTAAGCAGGCTTGAAATATCTGCAAATCCCTTTTCATTTGACTGCAGGCAGGTTCCCGAATAGTAATTGCAGGATTTCAGAAGTAGGCCTAAACATGTCTGGAGTTGCTTGCGGTCTCCTGCAGAAGAGATGTGACCAAGCAGTTCTGGCTGGACTGCCCCTTTTGGTCTGGGACCAAGCCTGATTTGCATATGGTCTTTCCCCTTTCTGTAGTGGCTTGACAGGTGAAGAACGATGGTCTGGAAGATTGCCCAGAACAATGCCAGAGGTTCAGATTGATTCAAAAACTTCCAACCATCACCACTTTTGTTTTGCTCAACCCAAGATTTCGACATGTGAGATGGTGAATGTTTTTGGTACGAAAATTCAGGGGAGTTTGATAGACATAATTAATGAAGTAAAATGTGATTATTCACGGACTTTAGAAGTGAAGGTATATGATACATGTGTGTTCTTTATTGTTCCTTGTTGATTTAGGAAGTCATTCCTTAACGCAGTCGCCCAAATGCGATTGGAAAGTAATTGATTGTTGTGTTTCCTTTGAAAGCAAATAGATTCTTTTTATCACTGTATATTTTCTGTGAAGTTGACAAATGGACACATGTTGATTTTGTTCGACCTTTCATCATCCGTGGACTGACTGTGCTTGTCTATGTGGGGAAAAGATGTTCTGAATGTCAATTGGGTAACAATGCCAGCTGTTTGATGTCAGCCAGCGGGTGAAAGTAGGGCATTTAAGATAATGATTGAAATAATACAAGAGGAAGAAAGCTATTTGAATGAGACCCTTCACCATCTGCCCTTGGAAGTGAGTCTTGAAACCATGTTCCTATGTCAGGACACCACCTCATTGGGCATACCATGTATTGTAATCACAGCAAGATACACGCTGGTTACTACAGTTCAGAGTCCACACATTGACCCATTGAAGATGTACATTTGAACCATTTTCCTGTTAGCTTGTTTCATCAGCTACTGGGCATTTCAGTGCAAGGTCTGTAAATTTAGGCTGTGCACACAAGACTAAGATTCAATGTAGATTCTTCATGGATGCGAATGAGGGAATGACATTTTCTTCTAAACAGGCACCCATATCAGGAAGTATTTGTTACACAGATTTGGTGAGGCTACTATTGCATAATGCGGATCTTACATACTGACATGAAAGTCCAATTTCTGGGCTATAGAAACCGTTATGGCACTGAAATCCCATATGGGCTGGAAGTTGGCCAATACAATGATTCAGCGTCATTGCCCCCTGATGTGTGTGCACTGCAAGCAAGGCTCTCAATGCAGTGCTCCCTTTAAACATGGGAGCACTACGATGGGTGCCTTGATGCCAGCGCTGCTCCCCATCTCCCCCTGCCCACACCTGGCAGACATGACCCGGGCACTAAAATCGCCCAAACTTTATCGTACTAAGTTATTGTGGATAGTAAAGCACCCTTGCTGGATACAATCACCACCTGACCGCACCTGGCAGAGGCAGACCTGCCCCTCCCCCATGACCCTCCTCCCAACTGCCACTCCAATACCTTGCCAGGCCACACCAAATAGATGCCACCCAGCTAATTTCTAAGCCTGCACCCCCCCCCCTATTCATCATGCCAAGCCTCTCCCTGAAAGCCCTGACCTGCACAAGAGGGAATGGCACTGCCCCACTTCCTGTCATCGAAAGAGGCCGCTAGGTGATGCAGCTTGACAGCTTTGGGTTCCCTCCTCTAACTTCCTCAAAGCCATATTTGTGTATATGCTATTCTCAGAGCTCCTGGTGCCTGGTGCACCCAAAGAATACCGGTGGACTGCTGGGCTGGGATGTACCACCAATTACTTGATTCCAGTTAGGTTACCAGTTCCAGCCTGGAGCAGGTGCAGGTGTTGGTGTAAAAATGCCTAATATCGTGAATATTTGGTGAATCCTGATTGTTGGCGTTATGCAGTTTGCTCCAGGGGGAAGGACGTAGAGCTCAGCCCTTATGCAGTGTGAAAGTATGAGGCGGAGAATGAGTAGTGTGTCTGTGGTGGCTGGCCGAGTTTGACTGTTATTTGTGTTGGTCTGACCTGGGCTAATACTGCCTGTTATATCCAGCTGATCACTGTCATTCCTGGTGTTTGGGAACATGGTTTTGCTGTTCCCTCTTTTCTTATTATACTCACTCATTTTTCATTAGGATACCAGTTACTAGAGTGGCAATGCTTAAATCTACATTGAGATCTACAGATTCTGTCCCATTTCTTTTAAACACATAAATCCTGTGGCTACTGAGGCTCCCCGTCACAATGGCATCATAGTGGGGCCTGCTGTTGTATGATAGATGTTTTCACTAGATGTGCCCAAAGAAGACAGCAGTGGCAAAATACGAGGAGTTTGGGTGCTGAGTTCAGTCTGCAGCAGAGAATCGTGGTGCAAGGAGCTGCAGCTACAGTGTGCAAAACTCTGTTTCATTGACTTGGAGGTGTGGCTTTAAGGAAATAATAAGCCCAACTATCCTTTCAAAACCCCTGTAAAGTGCGGAGCACGCGCTGAGTTCGGGTGCTGAGTTCAGTCTGCAGCAGAGAATCGTGGTGAGAGGAGCTGAAGCTACACTGTGCAAAACTCTGTTTCAGTGACTTGGTGGTATGGCTTTAAGGAAAAAATAAGCCCAACTATCCTTTAAAACCCCCTGGAAAATGCAGAGCACGCACAGAGTTCGGGTGCTGGGTTCAGTCTGCAGCAGTCCACAGCAGACAGCAGTAACAAGAGGTAAGAGGGTCTTATGGCAGAAAATCGGCCGTTAACCCATCTTAAGTATAAACAAGCACAGAATTCTCTGGCATCCGTTTCAAGTCTCATGGCTGAAAATGGGCGACACAGAAGTTGCGACAGCGAAACTGAAATTGCAATGATATTGACATTGCGTTCGAGAGTGAAAAAGAAACGGAGCAGGGAGGGGAGTTAGTTGTTGCGACATGTGAGCCGAGGGGGGCAGCGACTCCGAGAGCGACGAGCGCTCTGCAGGAGACGCCTATCCCCCTGAAATCAACAATAGCAGTGAACACGATGCACATGGCACGGACTGTGGAAGCTGTCCCAGATAACATTGATAATGTAGCAGCTGGGGAGAGGGGGCCAGCGGTCCTCACACCCCAGGCTGCATTGTGGTGCAGTGCCGGGACCATCGTGTAACAGTTCTACAATCACATTTGGAATCTGTGTCAATAAATGAGATCCCAGAAAGGGCGATGATCCCTTCACCTAAAGAAAAGGCTGTCTTGCATGACTCGCTAATCATTCCCTCAGCTGGCAATGAAGGCCGGTCAGAAGTGAACGAAGATGTTAGAATGCTCCCAGAAAACCCACATGGTATGGACAAAACTACATCAGACATAACTGGGAATGGTCCGTGTGAACATGAAGACAATCTGGAAGAGATTGAAATAATTACTGGAGCTTTTCAGTCACTGTTCGACGTGACTGATGCGGAATTACTGGCAATAGATGTGCCACGTTTCTTCATTGACACAAATATGCTGAGGTTTACCTTTCCACAAGAATATAGAGACTTACCAAATGGAGGAATTGTGAGCACACCGATACAGAAGAGTGTGTCCAGCCAGAATGAGAAAGGTGACAACTCCTGGGACATTAAAGGACGAAGTAACAGACTCGAAAATAAAATAAGAAGGCAGAACAGCGTGGAAACATAAATTGGAGGAGAGACCAGTGGTCTTGCTGCTGAATTGCAGTGGAGCCGAGACATGGGCTCATGTAACAAGGGGATTGATCTAGCGGGGCATGAGGCAAACTTGACGGCGAGGCTCCAGGCGGACTTCGAGAAAATTAAAGCAAGATTGGCGGAAATCTTTACTTCCTCAAAACCGGGAAGGTCTGCACTACCAGGGGATGGTGTAAGTACCGGTACTGCCCGTAAGTCCGATATTCCGCTGAATGATCGAGTAGAAGAAACGATCCAAAATTGTAACCTTACCGCGACAGAGGGGGTTATGTCGGCGGCACAATGGGAAAGGGCGGGAACCGAATGTGACATGCAATCTACTCACGAAAGCAATGAAAGGTCAGCATTTGAGGGAAACGGAAAACCACAAGAAAATTGGCTGAAACTGGGCAGAAAGCAAACAAATCTGCATACTATGTGACCGGGATGAACCATGGGGTGATGAGTATGGACCATTGACAATGGACAAGGTCGAAAAGCCCGATTACACAAGGAACAAGTGAGCAGAAAAAATGAACATTGTAAATGCTGGGGGTCCTGCCACTAAGGAAACAGACCTAAAATCAAATGTATCGGCCGCAGCTGCAATACAGATACACAACAACGTTTTAACAGCTGCATCTTTGGCCCTAATTCCATTCATAAAATTATACAAAAGTTTAAATGAGCAATACAAAATAATGGTGCGGTTTTGGGACACTTGTATGACAAAATAACAAAATGGAAGTGCAGATTTCTGCCTGTCAACAACGACAAAAATCTGAAGAGTCCCAGGTGGTAGAGAGTATAAAAAACCACAATGAGACAATTTCGAAAGAAATAAGAGAAAAAAACAGCACATTGGACGAAATATTTGGTGTGTTCAAAGTGATGGCTGGGCAGAGACCTCTACAAGCAACAGAAATACCAATCGTGGTGGAGCTCAGAGTAAACGCTGCCACACAATGCCACTTGGACACAAAAACCCCAAACAGTTTGTGAAAGAACAAAGAAAAAATTGGAAAAAAAGAAGCATATTCAGAAGACATCGAATCAAACCAGTAACTCAAGGAAATGTATAAGAAATTTGATGACTCCAGTGAAATTATTGGCGTTTGTAAGGGAAAAATCTGAGAAATCAAAGAAAAACAATCCTGAGGAAAAGGCCCCCAAAGGATTGTTTAAGTTAGAAGCCACAAACCCAAAAAAGTGTATGAGAATCGAATCAGACCAAAGTACGGATTTGTCAGTTGATCCTACTGAGGATTTATGCAATCTATCTACATACTCGGATTATGACGATGATGAGTGCACAGTGTTGTCAGAAGGGGCACTGCAAAACGAAAAGAAATGTGTCTCAGAGCTCCCGACACAGAGTACACAGGAGAAACAGCTGATAACAAAAACACGAGCAATTGAAATGGGAAAAAGCAAGATGCCTTTGGGAAAAAGAACTTTGGCAAATCAAACAAGCAATTCTACTAAAATGCATCCAGAAATGAGTGTGGAGCCTAAAAACAAAATTACAACGGTGTTGAATCCGAAACAAACACTAGCTAAAAATCATAAAATAGCTAAACCAGCAGCGGAAAAACAATGACAAGAACACAAAATGCTGGCACGAAAGATAATGATTGAAAACGTGCTCTGCAATGACATTGATGTAAATCTGAATAGAGGAAATATAATGCGCTTGTTGCACTCAGTGCCGGTGCTACGAACCATTACGTCTGATGACATTCGCATAGTTGAGTACACGTCAGAAATCATGTCGATTTTGTATTATTACACATAAACTCTCAAGCATTGCGTACAATCTTGTTGAATGCAAAAGATGAGCTATTGTGTCTAGGGTTTGAGATTTCAGATTACGACCAGTTGGAAAGTAGTGCATCAGCAATGGGCAAAGACGAGCAGGGTCAGAAGACAACCATGGAACAACGACAAAAAGATCTGAGGAGGCATCTGAACATTGAGTCACTCCCAAAAACGCAGAATGTGAAACGTAAGTTCGAGATGAAGAAGCATTAGCGAGAGAAGCCTGGCAGTGATTTTGCAGCAACTGTAATATCATGGAACACAAGGGGGTTTACCCATCTGTATAATGACTTCCCAGTGGCCTTAATTGATAACTTTGCAATGTGCCTGCAGGAAACATGGATGTGTTTACCTCCAGTAAAAGATGGGTATAGGATACTCATAAACCCTGCGGATAAAAATGCAAAAGGAAGACGTTTTTCTGGGCTAATAACAATGGTGAAGTCAGGCACAAACTGTGATATTATAGACGAAAACAATTCAAACAGTTATGTGCAAGCGACAACTCTGCAATACCCCAGTGGATCCAAACAGAAACCCCAAACCTTGCTCTTGCTGAATGTCCATTGGAATCCTCTAAAGATCTCAGATGGTGCGTTTATATCATCGGTGATGAAGATAATAGATAAAAATCAAAGGACTTGGCAAGATCTATACATCATTGTGTGTGGAGACCTGAATATTTCCTGGTTCAATGAAAATAGAGAATGAATAGATGCCAAATCCCCTGATGGTCAAAACACAAACACAAGAAGAATGCAGTGGAATGACGAAATGCAAGGACGAGACAGCAATATGGTTAATGGAACTGTTAACGTCGACATGCTGCCACAATGCACTTGGCATAACATGGGCTATAACAAGATCCTAGACTACATATGAATGTCAATAAAAGTGTTTGACAAAATCAATAGTTTGAAGATTGTCCTGACGGAGAACAGTGACCATCATGTACTGGTGATGTCGTAGTGAAAAATGTGCAAAGGAGAGTCTGGGGTCGATGGCCAAGCTCTGGAAGTAAACCAGGGGCGAAACAGACTCAGAATTAAAGAAAAACAAATTAACAAACTGACGATCCAGGTACAGGAGCCAAATAATGATAACATTGATTCAATAGACTATGTAGCACTATTGCCAGGTTTGACTCTGGGATTCTCTCAAAAACAGTTTGGTGACAAGGACCATAAACAAAATTGGAGTGGCTCATTAACGAAGGAAAAGAAGTGTTTAAAGAAAGAATTAGTGGACATAAAATCACGTTTTGGGGCCAGTGCTACCAGTCCGATAAAACGGAGAAAGCAACAATACCGAAACTGGCTGAAAGCCTTTTCGTGTCAGAGGGATCAAGAGCGAGGGGAAGAAATGCTAGCCCTAATAAAAACAAAAAACACAAGAGAGATATGGAACATCTTGAATAGAGGTTCTCTTAACCAAGCGGCGTCGATGGCATATGGCGTGGCAGAAAGTGATTGGCTAGCACAATTTCAGAAAGTGTTTTCAACACCTGAAACAACAGTGTCGCCGGAACATGTAAAAGAAGATACAAGTTGGAATGTAATTGAGTCTAGTGAAGACATCTGTGATGCCATCAAGAAGCTTAAGAACTCAAGGGCTGCTGGACCTGATGGCATTACAAATGTGATGCTCAAAGAACATAAGCATGCATGGTCCCTCTTCATTGAAAAACTGTTTGCATTAATTGCCGAAACTCAGAAAATACCAGCTTCATGGAATAAAGAAATAATAGTTCCAATTTTCAAAAAGGGCAGTCGGGCTGATCCAGCCAATTATCGCCCAATCGCCCTGCTGGATACAATTGGAAAGGTGCTCGTGGCTTTCCTACAAAAAAAGCTTTCGACCTGGGCACTTAAAAATGAGTTATGCGACGAAAGGCAAACAGGCTTCACCAAAGGAGTCGGCACAGATATCAATCTAGCTTTGGTGAACATACTGAAGTTGAAAGCCCTGCAGAAGAAGGAAAAAAGATTTCTTGCCTTTATTGATTTGCAGCAGGCATTTGATACTATAAATAGAGAGAAACTATGGCTGAAATTGGAGTCCTGGAAATGCCCAAAGGCCTTGTTATACCCAATAAGGGCCTTATACTCAGAAACATCAATCAGAATCAGGTTAAATGAAAGAGGACATTTGTCTGAGCCCATTGAAACTACCAAAGGGGTGAAACAGGGCTGTCCTCTGGCTGCAGCCCTGTTTAAGCTATATATTGCTGATGTGCCAACTGCCCTTGCAAGTGTCAAATGCTTTCCACCAAATGTCAATGGGCAGCACATAAATTGTCTAATTTACGGAGGTGATTTGGTATTGCTTGATCGTACCCAAATAGGCTTACAGTGACTATTGTCAAAACTAGAATCTTACATGGACAAAAATGATTTAACAATGAATGTGAAAAAAATGAAAATCATGAACCTTGGGCCTTCAAAAGGCAGCATAAATAACAACTTCAAGTGGCAAGTCTATAATGTCAAAATTGAGGTAGTCACTGAAATCCGATATCTGGGGATTCTGATGAACAACTCAATACGAGAGTGGAGTTGGGTGAAAAACCTATATCAACAGATGAAACCCCTCTTGCTACAAGGAGCAAGATTAGACTCATTATTTGGGAAATTTTCACTAATACCGGTATGCACGTTTTACGTTCAGAAAGCAGTGCCTGCAATAACATTTGGGGCGGAGGCAGGGTGGAATATTGATCAGAAGTTATGGTCGCAATTGGAAGGTATTTTTTGGCGGCGTGCCCTGAGACTGCCAAAGTACATATCAATGACCATAGTACGCCATTAGCTAGCCCTACTAAGAAAGATGGTGATCTCGAATCCAGAACAGCGTACAAAATATTAGCACCTGAAGAAAACATCTGCATACAGGCTTATTGTTGTGCTGGTCTGAGAAGGTGAAAGAAGCAATGCAAGCAGCTAACATCTCTATGGATACGCTGTTAGATCGCCTACAAATGGCAAGAAAGAAATTGAAGGAGTGGCTATGGATTGAAAATCTTGACAAATATGGAAAGCTGCCCACAGCATTAGATCTGGGGTTGACGATGAACAAAGTAGATAACATGCCAAAGTATCTCGTTCAATTTCCATCAAGATATCATCGAGATAGCTTTTTTCGACTACGAACAAATTTATACCAATCGAAACAAATGATGGCGATGCAACGCATTGGAACTGCAGAGGACGACGCATGTAGATATTGTCTAACACATGAAGAGACAACAAAACACCTAGTTACTGAATTCTCGTCACTCAAGGACTTATGATCCATCCATTTGTGTAAATTTGCCCCTAAAATTGACATGATGGAACATTTTTGGGCACGCATTCTAAGTGGAAGCTCGATCCACTTGATTTGTGCAGTTATTAATTTTCTTGATAAAGCCACAAACTGATGAGAGAAAGAAAATGAAATCTAAGTGTAAACTGAATGAATTAATATGAGAAAAAGTTGTAATAAAAGTTTGATATAAACTAGATGTTACAATTAAAAAAAATAAAAAAATAAGAGAAGGGAATTAATGAGTGATGATCTTTGCCACTTAACAGATTCTTTGACCACTAGCCAGTACTGGAAAAAAGATTGTACGATTGCCATGACATGACAGAGTGATTATATAGGACCTCTTGAAACTTTCCAACTGGATCACCCAAGTCAGTCTGAGGAGGGCACTTCTGAACTTCAAAATGGGAAAACGGATTTCGTATCTCTAGCAGTGAATAAGGCAGTGCAATCCCCTTCTAAGAGCATGGACAATGTCATTGCTGAAGCACTCTCGAGTTCTAATTTGGGAGAGAAGGGAATTAATGCTGCTGGAAATGGCAGAGCATCAAGGAGAACATAATCTGTGACCTGGCCAAGTGTGAGCCTGGGTAGGCTCCTTGGAGAAGATAATCCCTCATATGGGGTGGACAGACCTTGTCAAACAGACAGTTGTATAAAACAGGTAGTGGCCAGTAAGGCAGAGCTAAGTTGCCAAACCGACCTGAAGCCAACCAGTAGCCTATTGGCTGTAAACAATGTACCTCCTGTAGGCCATACTGTATTGGAGGGCTTAGCCCTTGACATAGTCCTGCCACCTGGTCCTACTGCCCCTGTATGCAACGTGACGCTTAATTGTCCCAATCTTCCGGTACCCAGTTGTTCCATGAATATTCCGATTTGCCCCCCTTTTTGGAGAGAGATATATATTAGAAAGGCTTCAATGCCAGAGAATATGGACGCATATCTAAAACGATTTGTTTGTGGATCTTAGAAACATGGTTATTGTGAAGGTGAATAAACTGGGAAGACCTGAGTCAAGAGGAGTCCTTCAGAACAAAGTTGTGGCTTGCTAACAGTGTATAGTTGGTGGGAGCTACATTAGAAACCAGGATTTTAGACTTCTGCTGAGGGTACAAATCAAGGAGTGGTCCTTGATGAATGGCTTAGACTGTATTGTCATTGGCTGTAGCCATAGTAATCTTCCATTCTTTCTGAGCTGTTGCAACACATAACCTACAACGAGCCTAAGAATTGGAATGGACTGACTCTTTATGCATTAGTTTTATTCTGTGTTTTCTGTGTGTACTTACTGGAGTGTGATGCTATAAGTGTGTGTTATACTTATTGTAGCGTCTGAGGCCTATGGGTGAGTTGGCACCTTAAAGAAAATAAATTAAATCATGTTATACATGTTTACTGGGAACTAGCCAGTACACAGCAACCTCCCTAGGCAGATAACCTTTTTTTTTAAACCCCCTTCACTCCAACGATGGAACATGATAGCTTTATAGACATCCCCTTTTTCAGTACCTAGGGTTATGGACATGTAAACCTTGTTTAACATCGTCGCTGCATTTGGACCGTTACTCGGTATTCAGTGCCTCAGCTTAAATATGTTCCAGTGGCAAATATCCACTATTATCCAGAACAACAGCCACGTCACTCACCACAGACAGTGAAGGTCTAGGGATTTCCTTGAGAAGACAAATATTCAATTGCAGCCCCTGCTCCACAATCTTTGCATCTCTGGTATGTTCTTTGGCTGCCCAAGAAACCGAAGAATTGGATTAGCGAAAGAATGATGAGGCCATGCTGCTTTCTTTCTTATCTACGAAGAAGAGAAGTAGAGATATAAGTGGGGAGACAGGAACCTTTGATTAACACAGACAGAAAAGATACATTGATTTCCAGGAGGGTCCCATGGGCACAGATGTGTGGTACCAGATATGAGCTGGGAATAACAGGTAAGCAGGGTCAGTGATGTGCTAGACAGAATATGCCAGTAGCGTATTTCCCTGTAGGTCAACTCTCTGCAGTTCTGCCACCTTTCACTCTTCCTTTCCTCCTTAGCTGGCTTGTCAGAACAAACCTGAATTGTAAGATGGAGGGTAAGAGAGGACAGAGATAGAATGTGACAGGACTGCATTTCGGCCTGTATTTCCTCCAAGTTAATAGGCTTTCTGATGTGCAGACCCACTAGTCCGTCCTGGGAAGGATGCTTGAGGATCTCAACCCGACAGCACAGGAAAAAAAGTAAGGACCTCTTAATGCACTTTTACTGTTGACATTTACATTTGGAGACGCATACGGACTGCTTTGCCCTTCTTTTCTGTCTCTTTTCGAAGAGTTTACAGTCTCCAGCTTTACCCATGCTTCCTGAGTCGTATTGTGTCCCAGTTTCTGAATTATGTGTGTCTCTACCCCCTCCGGTGCGATAGTTTTAAATCCATTCACTAACCTCTCCTTTAAATGACTGACTTTCTTTAATATGGCAAAAAATGTTGTAATGCATAGTTAGGGCATGCAGTTCTAGCCAAAGCACCCTATATAAATAATAATGTAGACCCCATTTCTTCGGAGATCTGAACGCATGACGGCTGCACAACCCATCCCACTCCACGTTTGAATGGTTCTCTGTCTCTCTCTGGCCCCTCCGACTCATGATTCGTATCCTTTCCCTCGTTCATCATTCCTGTTTGTATTGCATGGACCCCTTCCCTCCTGTTTTCCCTCCGTGTCTTGCATCATGCATTGCTACCATCATCTGCTTCCTTCTGCACTCCCCATTAATCCCTTTTGTCTCTCTCGTTTACCTCCGTATATTTCTTCTCTACAAATACCCTCCCTCACCATACCTTCCTTTCTTTGTTTCATTTCTTAATATTTGTGTTTCTGATCTTTTTCCAGTGTAAGTATTGTTTATGCGTTCATACTCTGATCTCTTCATTTTTCAACTTTTTCATATTTTGTATCATTATATTTTCTGTAACTCTTAGGAGCATGTGTTTTGCTCCAAATCGTGATTCGAAGGCGAGGACCTGGTATGCTTGCACTCAGGCGATGGCAGGTCCCTGATGCCAAATGTTCATCATATGCACAGCAGAGCGCAAGTGTGCATGGTAAAAGGTTCCGTGCACGCGTATATGTTGCCTTTTGCCCTACACTTTTGCACTCTGTTATGCAAAGTGAGTAATGCTGCCTGCCATGCTCGCATACCAGGCAGTATTTACTTTTAATTGTGCACGCTGCCTGCCACACTGGCGTTTAATTCAAAGTGTACCTGCTGCCTGCCATGCCATGCGCGCATGGCAGGCAACATGTACAATGGATTCCTATGGGGTCTGCCTGCTTAATGCTGGTGCATAAAGGCGGTGGACCACAAAGGGATCTTCAGCATTTGTGTCTACATGAAAATCCTTGCTGGTGCAAATGCTGGGGCATTTGTATGGCAGAGACGAAGGAAAGCGGCAGACACACAAGCTACTTTCCACCCCTCCTCTCTGCCACAGAAAATGTTTGAAAATGTGGTGTGGCATGAATGAAAGGCGTAAGGGCCTTACTCAAGGCTTTTGTGCCGTTTAGTCACATTACACCACATTTGAAAATGAGTTCCATAATGTTTGCTGTTGCATGTCTTCATCTTTTCTTCACTCGCTTATACTGCCCCTCTTTGTTGTTATTTCCTTCCATGCTCTGAATGTTATCTTCTGCTCTTCCTGCTCGCTAGCGTTGCCACCACCCTCTGATATCCCACTATGTACTTGTGCATCCCTTCTGGTGCCCGAATTAGTCTGCCCCTCCTCTCAAGCAATCAAATAATCAATGATGTGGCCATAATTATGGATAGTGTAATTATAATTGATGAGTTAAACGAGTGAATTCAATCATTTAATGTAGCTGATAATTGATTAGGTGTGAAAGGGTGATCATAAACCTATTGCAGAGGAATGAGTGGTCAGTGCTAAGGGTCTCCCGAACCTGGAGGACAGGGGCAGTGGAGCCAATGGCAAAAGTACCACGCGGAAAATGAGGAGAATTGCACCAAGTCGTGTGCCCGTGAAACCATGATGGGCCTGGTAATTGGCTGTTCTCATGCACCACTGCAGCTGGAAGGCCAGTACGGATGGGTGAGTATCAGTCAAAAGTCAGGTTCTAAGCTGGTTTGTTTTCAATGTGCAAACGGGAAAGCCTCGTATCTTGTGAGGGTAAAGCTGGAGACCAAACACAGCATGATGGATGAGACTGTGAAAAGTGAGAAGAAGAAAGACAAGTGATGGCATTGTGGGTAACCACATGAAAAGGGTGAAGGATTCCTTCACTCCCAGGGTTCACTCTTCTGAAAACACTGTATATGTCTAGATTTTGAAAACGGTAAGTCTGAAAACCCAAAGTTGGAAAATGAAGTCTCAAAAGAGAAAGATTGAATGTAAACCGTTGTTTGTACTTTGCATTGAACTGCCTCTAGGAGTGAACATATGTATTGCCTTGCTGCGTTTCATTTGCTAGGTGCTTGTTGAGTGTTTTTCCACCTGCACCTCTCCTGGTATCCCCCACTCTCCGATTCATCTGTCACACACTACAGTCTTGTATTTTACTTTAACTTTGACTTTCCAATTGCCCTGAGCACCCATCAGACTCCTTTCCACGAAACCAGGTGTTCTTATGACATTTTATAAATTACTTTTTTAATGTTAAAATATGTTGACACGGTTCTCTTTCCCTCGAGAAATCACATGAAAATGTCCTCCTAATTTGGTTAAATGCTGCTTCATGTTTTCAAACATTTTTAAACCTTTTCTGATGTTTGGTTTTCAAACTTTAGTATTTTCAAAGATATTCTTCAAATTAAACTTTCAAACTTGTGTTTTTGAATATAACACCATATACCAATTTTAGAGGGTGTGCATCACTGACTTACTGGTTACAATTACGCAGCCATGGTGTGGAAATCGAAATAATATTGTACCTCCTATCGCATTGTTTGAATGTATGTTGGCCTACGCCAAGTTGTCTAAAAACATTGTGTACATAGATTCCGCGGCAAGGTCTTGACATTAATGTATTGTGCAAATCGCCATCTTGGATTAAGCCGCCATTTTAGGTACTCTTGCAGTGTGGAAGTCACCCTGAATAACAAAACGGAGGCCGAATGACATTTTGATTGGGATTCTGGCCGTTGTGACCTCCGCACACATGCATAAGTAATATGCCCGCAGGCCACTTGTTGGGGTCCCGAACTGAGACCTTGTCCTATCCCTGACCTATGTGTAAATGAACGACTGTATCAGCGGAACTGATCAAATTGCTTACATTATGGGATTGACCTGGCAACGAACCCTAGGCCTGGTCCGAAGAATGGTTAACCCGCGAGGGGGGTTGGCCAAGGCTGGATAAAAAGTATAAAAACCCGAGTACCCCAATGTTCGCTCTCTCACACTAACACGGCAAACTACCGTTGATGGTTTGTTCTGTTACTCTGAGGGCCGAATAGCTATCCGTATGTCAATTGACTTTGGTTTGGTAATTGTTGTAACTTTGAATAAAGCGCTTTGTATGTCCTTTGTAACCTGTGTTGGTGTGTTTCCTTTGGGCTTCCCGGACTCATATCAATTTTTCTGTTTCCACAGTTGGCGCCCGAATAGGGACCCTCAAGATTGATGCCGGATCATTGAAGGTTGACGCAGACTATCGAACCGGGATCGGACGGTGTGATTCTGCGGGCCCGACCGATCGAGACGCAATACCTCGGCAGCGCTGCACGATCCGATCCTTGGACGATAGTCGTGTGGTCTGATACGGCATCTTGACGAGGGTCCAATTTTGAGGCGGGCAGATTTGCTGAAACCACCAAAACACAAGGTAAAATTCGTTAGGTAAGTTCTTTGTAAACCGTACGGTCCTCCTTAGGTTTGGTCAGGTGCAGTCGTGACCCGGCTCTTAATTTAACCCTGACACTTTGAATTTGGCGTATTGTATCTGCAGACACAATTATTGAACCAGGTAACACCAATTTTTTGTGTAGTGCCTGGGAAATTGTCTAGCTGTTTTAGGGCTCTGTTCCACAGCGATCGACAATCCTTGGAATTTAGCTGCCCGGCACCACAGGAGGGGTCGCCGGCGTGTACTATGTACTGTAAGTATGGCATTGGAAGTATAGTATTTAATGATATTTGGCACAAACAGACCAGACATGCCTCCGAATTTCAGTGGCCAATCAACGGTAGTTTTGAAATCCCCCGTATTGAATACCTAGAATCGATCTTGTTAAAGAAAAAGGGTAGACCAGCAGCCTTTGATGTGTTACAAAATTGGAAGAAAGAAGCATTGCAGCAGCTTAAAAGTAGGGATAAACATGCACGTCGTCATAAAACAAACGCTGAAAAAGCATTATTATATGATAAAGAAAAGCGGACAGAATCAGTTAAAAATATGGATAGAGCCTTTTCACTCGGGATCCAGAAAATGTATCCCTCTAAAGATTTCCATGTGTCTGAGGAATTTATTGAGAAATTATTAAATGAACGCAGGCCCGATGCCTCAGCGCCACCTCCGTATGCTCCTGTTTTGGGCACTTGGCCCATTCCTGCTGTTGTTCCTGTTACTATTCCTGTTCCCCCTGTACAGCCTATTGTTCCTAGTCCCTTGGTTGTTGTTCCTCCGCCTATCGCACCGCCCCTTCCCCCTGCACCTGCACCTTTGTTAAATTTACCTATACCTCCGCTCCCGAGTGGCCCCGTATTGATTGGAGTCGATCCAGGTGCAGGGTCAAAGATTGTGACTCGTAGTACTGTTTCTGCAGATAGGAAACAGGAATTGTTTGCATGGGCTAAGCATTGCATGGAGAAAGGTGATCAAGCTAATGTTTTTTTCTACATTATCTAATTTGAATAGTTTTCCCCAGAAAAATGTTTTTATCGAAGGTTTGGGGACTCATTTGTGTGTGATGTGGAGTAGATTACAAAATTCGGATCTTCCACAAGGGGTGAGATATCTGAATGCTTTGGCACTTTCGAGGGACACAGAGCAGAAAGTATATGGACATGTTGAAAGATTGTTTGAGTTTAGGAAAGACTTTGAAAAATCACGAGATGAGGATGATGAAGACGATAGAATATATGTACAGAAACGGTTCCTTCCATGCCGTAGAGCGGCAACTGAGGAAGTACGAATTTGTACCAAAGATGCGGTTCGATGGATATCAGATTCATCGATACCGCCAGACGAAGTGTATGACACGTATAGTCAGTATACAGTAGAGATGCAAAGAAAAGTAATTCAGGTGATGGTGCAGCACCTGCAAGAGGAATGTGTAAGGAAGAAGGTTAGTTGCCCCATAGAACTATTGGGGATTTGAAAAAGGGCTTTTTCGCCCGACACCTCTACAGCTGCCTTAGCGCTCGACCTGGCTCTATTGCTTAGTAAGCGGCCGGAGGTACCTATATCTCAGTTGCCTATGAGAGAGGTTCCTCCGACCTTTGCCCCAAAAGTTGAGATCCCCGCCAACGCGGCGACTGGTGCCCCCGCGGTGGATATCCCTGCACATTATGTATCACAATTCGTTCACGTCCCGTTTTCACGACAGGAAGTGAACACAATTAGACAATCAGTTCCCGATATTAGGAAAAACCCGACAGGGTTTTACAAAGAAATAGAGTCCGTTCTACAGTCCTCTGTGTTCACCTTGAGTGACATTGACTTGTTATTCCCTGTACTCCTACCCGTAGATTTATGGAAACAGGTTCGGACAATAGACGATGTGCCGGGGTTGGGAGATACGTGGGCAAATATGATTAGAACTGATGGAGAAAGGCCAGCTGGTGAGATACCGCCACAGGTAATACTTACTTTACCTGATAGGATTGTCGCTAAATTAAAAACTATAATCCCAGAAAAAAGGATTATTTGGGACAAGCTTACGGCCTGTGTTCAAGGGAAAACTGAAGGCGCCACCGAATTTTTCAATAGATTCGAGCAGGTATTTTCCGACTTCAGTGGACAGGATTTAGGTACAGAGTCGGGGAAGAGGTTGTTCGTGGACAAATTTGTACGTGGATTGTTACCTGACATCCAGTCACAAATTATGTCCTCTGAGAGCGCTTGGCAGGCAAAATCTCAATCTGAAGTTTTGCACATGGCTCAGTATTATGAGAACCGTGTTAATAATGAGAAGGAAAAAAATGAAAAGAGAAAGGGAGATTTGAAAACCAAAGTATTATTACAGCAAATTATTAGAAACCCCAGAGAAGGTATGACACAAACTAGAGGTCAGTACGTTCCAAAAGGAAATGCTCCTCTGAGTCCTATAAATATTAATCAATGTGCTTATTGCCGCCAGGAAGGTCATTGGCGAGCACAGTGCCCTGTCCTTCGCCAGAGGTCAAGCAGTGCGTTTGGGGGTATGGGTAGACGACCTAGGGGCCGCCCTGGAGCAGGGGGCCCTGACAGAGGTCAGCTTTTGCAAGATTCTCAGCAACCTTTTTTACGGGAAAATCAGATCTCGAGTATGGACTCGAGAAACATATTTGATCACCCTTCTGCTGCCTACCTTTCTGAAGAGCTTCCTTCTGATGAGGCTCTATTTTATTAGGATTGCCCGAAGCAGGGTTTGGAACCTTTGCCTATTCCCGTTAATCAAAAAGGCCCCTATGTTGAATTATTAGTGGGAAATAGGAAACACCAGTTTTTGATTGACACTGAAGCACAGACGTGCTCCATTGATCACTCCAGGGTTCCAAACATCCCACTGTCAGGGCAAACAAATGTTTCCGTAGGGTTTTCTGGTATACCAATTGTCTGTCCGGTTTCTGCGCCGGTATCCGTTTCTTCTAACTTCAAACTGTGGAGAGAATTTGCTGGGGTTGAATTTGTTAAAGAAATTGAACGCAGTAATTCATTGTTCTTCGGATGGAGTACGGCTGACGGTTTCACCACAGCAACTTCCTAATTCTCAGTTCTTGATTCAACCTTTACCTCCCGAGTTCAGCATTGTCCCGGAATGTTTGTGGGCCGTGGACGACAATGATGTCGGAGTGTTACAGATTGAGCCCGTTAAAATAGTCCTGAAACATGGGGTGAAACTGCCACGCATCCCGCAGTATAAAATATCAGTAGAAGGTGAACGTGCTTTGAAATGCATTGTCTCCGATTTTGTACATCGTGGGGTGATCGAGGAGATTACAGGTAGTTTGTGTAACAGTCCGATCTTACCTGTATATAAGAAAGGCGACAATGCAATTCCATACCGGTTTATAATTGATCTTCGTGCTATTAACCCAGTGGTCGCCCCACAATTTCCAATTGTGCCTGATGTGACGACGATATTAACGATGATCCCTGCTCCGGCTACGCACTTCAGTGTTGTGGATCTAAAAAACGCTTTCTTTAGTATCCCTATATATAAAGAAAGCAGATATTTGTTTGCGTTCACCTTGGGGGGACGCTCATTTACATTTACAAGGGCACCTCAAGGGTATACTGCAAGTCCCAGTATTTATAGTAGAGCTTTAAAAGAGCAGCTCGACACCATTGAATTGCCACATACTTGCACGCTGCTTCAATATGTTGACGATTTACTTTTGGCTGCAGATTCTGAGAAGGCCTGTAAAGAAGGCACTATACTGTTGCTTGTTCATCTAGCTAAAAATGGTCACAAAGCTTTGCTTATAAAATGTCAATATTGTTGTCAGGAGTTTGCCTATCTAGGCTACCTCCTGTCAGAGGAGGGGAGAAGATTGACAACTGAAAGAATAAAACACATTTCTGGCATGTCTGTTCCAAATACACAGAAGGAAGTCAGAGCCCTGATAGGGATGGCGTCCTACTGTAGGTTGTGGATCCCGAATTTCGCACTAGTGGTAAAACCGATGTTGGCTTTGACGAAGAAGGGCATTTCTCTGCCACTGCCATGGGAATCGGAACATCAACGATCATTTGAGCTTCTCAAAACCGCGCTATGTTCGGCACCGGTTCTGGGTACTCCAAATTATGACAAGGCCTTTGTGTTGTTTGTGGATGAATGTGATGGATGTGCTTTGGCTGTGTTAACACAGGAACACGGAGGGAAGAATAAGCCGTGCGGCTTCTACTCCTCCGCCCTTGATCCTGTCGAATGCGCTTTGCCAAGATGTTTGCGCGCTGTTGCTGCTGCTGCCGCGTCTGTAAAAGTGAGGGAATGGTCCAAAGCCATGATTTGATTTTGATGGTACCTCACTCTGTTGATATCCTATTGAACAAAACCCAAACGCAACACCTCACCTCTGCACGGTTATCAAAGGTATGAACTAATTCTGTTTGCCCCTCATATTCAAATTAAGAGGTGTTGTGTTCTCAATCCGGCTGAACTTTTACCTTTCCCGCAAAACACTGTTTGCGGTGACGAAGAATCACATGACTGCCTGTATACCACCGAGCAAGAAACAAAGGGCAGGATAGATCTCACAGACACTCTTTTGGATAATGCAGAAGGGGAGCTGTTTTGTGATGGCTCCTGCTTCAAACTTTCGAATGGTACATGTACAGCTGCTTATGCAGTTACTACATTGAGCAAAATTGTCGAAACTAAGAGAATTTCGCATAACTCCGCGCAGGCCGCAGAGATTATAGCGTTGACCCGAGCTTGTGAACTTTGCCAAGGGTGAAGAGTAAATATATATACCGATAGCCAGTACGCATTTGGGGTGGCTCACAACTTTGGAAAACTTTGGTCGGAAAGAGGGTTCCTGACCTCACATGGGACCAAGATTCAGCATGGCCCTTTGATAGTGCAATTACTTTCGGCGCTCTCACTCCCTAAACGGTTAGCAATAATGAAATGTGCCGCACATTGCAAGGTCATAGATGATGTGGGCAGAGGGAACGCTTTTGCAGATTTGATAGCCAGACAAACGGCCACAGATCTTAGCACAGACATGTATACCTCGAGGGAAATGAGAGACGTTTGCATAATGGATGAAGGTATTGGGTCTGTGCGAGATATTCAGACTGATGACACAATGGAAGAATCTAGAAAGTGGGCTGAAGGAATGGGGAAACTGGATGACGAAGGGTGTTGGGTGGATACATCCGAAGGGAAATGGTTGCTTCCTGATTCTTATGTATTGGCGATGGTTACGGTGGCACACGGTCCTACGCATGTGTGTGCCCAGCAGATCACGAAAATGTTAGAACAGGTTTGGGTAAATGACAAAATTCTGGAAACTGCAAAGAGGCACGTCCAGAACTGCATGCTCTGCCTACAGCACAATGTGGGAAAGGGGGCAGTGACTCCAAGGGGAAGTTTTGGGCCCCCCTCTGTCCCTTTTGAGGTTATACATTTTGATTTTATTGAAATGGAGCGATGTAATAATCTGAAATATGTTCTTGTAATTATTTGTGCCTTTAGTAAATGGGTCGAGGCTTTCCCCGTCAAAGATGCTACCGCCATGACCACTGCAAAGATTATGGTAAAAGAATTATTTCCTCGATTTGGGCTCCCGAGGATAATCTGGTTGGACAATGGTCCTCACTTTATTGCAGCAGTAATTTTGCAAATATGTGCAGCCCTAGGTATTGAGAAACAATTTCATTCAGCTAGGCATCCTCAAAGTGCTGGGTTGGTAGAAATACACAATGGTATTTTAAAGAATAAACTTGCAAAAACATGTGCTGATACCAAACTGAAATGGCCAGATGCTTTGCCTATTGTGTTATTAGCTATGCGTACCACACCTCAGACTAGAACTGGGCTTTCTCCATTTGAGGTAGTGATCGAGAGGCCTGCTAACATTTGGGGTCTCCCGAAACCTAAAGCCCTGAGGGAGGTGGAGAATGCATTGCTTGTAGACTACTGTAACCAGTTAACTAAAAACCTGTATTTCATCTACCACCAGGTGCATGCTGCTTTACCTGTACGGTTCACGGGCCCAGGACACGATATACAGCCTGGAAGTTGGGTCCTCGTGAAGGCCTACGAGAGGTCTTCCTGTCTCGCGCCTCGCTGGCGGGGACCCCACCAGGAATTGTTGGTCACCAGGACAGCAGTGCGGGTGGCTGGAAAGAAGAACTGGATTCACGCGACGCACATCAAGAAACTTCCTCACCCGACGCCACACGCTACAGAAGAAGCAGAACCCCTCGCTGATGCTACAGTCTCTGATCTTGGAGTAGCAAACAGCGCTGTGAGTGCATCGGAGAAGGTCTCTGAGCCTGAGGAGCTTGGGGAACAGTCCATCTCGTCTCCGCACTCTCTTGAAAAATCACTTCCGGAAAACACTGTTTCGAGCTCTGCGACTTCCGTCGCCACCGACACGTCGCTTCCCTCAGGAAGTGACGATACTTTGCTTCTGGACCAGACAAATTTGGGTACCATCAGGTACAACCTTCGACCACGGAAATAGAACTACGGCATGAGTGTTGTGCATCTGGAAAAGGAAGTGATCGGAAAATTGTTTTGTTTTGTTGAACAAAAAGGGATTCTGCTGGCTAGGGTTGGGAAGGATTAAGAAATCACACGACCGTAGTGTCGCCAGCAACGAACATTGGGGTCGTCGATCAAGGAACTACGATGCCTGCCACCTTCACCGCTGCTCCCTGCACTGGACTTTTAGATAAGGGGGTGACCAACTCGAACAATGAACAATGTGCCTGGGCCCGAAAACGTCCTGTTGTGTTTTGATTTTGATTATTGTTATTTTTGCAACTGCTGCTGTAGGACTTTGGTATTTCGAAGAAGTCTATCCTTTGAAACCTTTATTACCGACCAAGATCGTACCAAGTGCTTTGACTCCCTCTGTACACCTTCACACTCTGTCCCCTAGAGACTCCCAACATAGACAGAAGTATCATAATAACACTCTGATGATAGTAATGAATGCTACTCATGCCATTTTTAATAAGAGTAATTGTTGGATTTGTACTCACTTACCGCAACATGGGAACAAGGGACTGGGATGGTATATACATCCTCTACCTTTAACGACTTCTTGCTATGCCTCTCTTAGAGCACTATTCTTTGGCCGATGGAATGATAGCATCTCAGGGAACTTTGATGGAATTAATTTGAATGATTTCGAGAAACGTGAATTGACTCCCCTGGGATGCTCGCTTTTCGCAAATAGAAGTAAACCTAACGTTGCTTCTATTAGGCCGTCTGACAAACTATCTGTTCCTTTTCAAACTCTGATTTCCTTTAAAATGGCTCCGATAGGCAATAAGGACTCTGTACCTCCTTCTTATTCTGTAAATCATAGTCCCCACTCGGTTCCCTTCTGTGTGCAGAGAAATGGCACTAGGCCAATGGGAGATTTTGAAACTTGTAAATATATTGTAAATCTGACTGGGGAAAACAGGCCTCTGTATGTAGGAGGGCCTGTTTATTTTGTTTGTGGTAGTTTAGCATTTCCCTGGTTGCCCAAGGATTGGCAGGGAACCTGTTATTTTGGAATATTGTTACCCGGGGTATTTGTAGCAAGTACCTTGGACGTTTCTAAGGCTCGCCCACGGCGAGACAACAATGGAGCTACCCCTGGGCAAGTATTTGGGGACATAGCTAAATCGGTTGTGCCCTTTTGGGGACAAATAGCAAACTCAGAGAACATTAGGGGATTAGCAAGGGTATTGGAGAGAACAATCAACCGGACCACGGACATACTCTACAATATGACCTTAGAGCAAAAGGCGATAAGATTGGTAGCACTTCAAAATCGGATGGCATTAGATGTCATCTTGGCAGAACGAGGTGGAGTATACAAATTAGTGGGGTCCGCTTGTTGTGTTTTTGTACCAGACTCCTCACAAACAATTTTTAAAGCAATTCAGAACTTGCATACCCTCAGTTCTGAAGTCCATATCCCTGGAGGAGACTGGAACCTTAGTACTTGGTTTTGGGATTCTCTGCGATCTTGGGGTTGGAAGGTGCTTTCCGTCATTCTGGTTATTTTAGGGATTCTGTTATTTCTTTGTTGTTGTTTTCAATGCCTCCCAAGTATATGTGGAATGATAGCGGGGTTTTGTGCACAAGCAGTGATCGCAATAGGGCATAAGATATATACCCCAGATACAGCATCTAAAGAATTCATGTTACAAGAGGTTCTTATGAACGACCTTATGGCTATAGACATTACAGACAATGACGCGGAACCTATGGATGATAATACATGGAGTCATTTTCGAAAGTATTAGGGATGATGTTTAGCACTTGGCATAGGCCAAAAGGAGGGTCTGTGGAAATCGAAATAATATTGTACCTCCTATCGCATTGTTTGAATGTATGTTGGCCTACGCCAAGATGTCTAAAAACATTGTGTACATAGATTCCGCGGCAAGGTCTTGACCTTAATGTATTGTGCAAATCGCCATCTTGGATTAAGCTGCCATTTTAGGTACTCTTGCAGTGTGGAAGTCACCCTGAATAACAAAATGGAGGCCGAATTACATTTTGAGTGGGATTCTGGCCGTTGTGACCTCCGCACACATGAATGAGTAATATGCCCGCAGGCCACTTGTTGGGGTCGCGAACTGAGACCTTGTCCTATCCCTGACCTATGTGTAAATGAACAACTGTATCAGCGGAACTGATCAAATTGCATACATTATGGGATTGAACTGGCAACGAACCCTAGGCCTGGTCCGGAGAATGGTTAACCCGCGAGGGGGGTTGGCCAAGGCTGGATAAAAGTATAAAAACCCGAGTATCCCAATGTTCGCTCTCTCACACTAACACGGCGAACTACCGTTGATGGTTCGTTCTGTTACTCTGAGGGCCGAATAGCTATCCATATGTCAATTGACTTTGGTAATTGTTGTAACTTTGAATATAGCGCTTTGTATGTCCTTTGTAACCTGTGTTGGTGTGTTTCCTTTGGGCTTCCTGGCCTCCAGCAGTTTCAACCAAAAGTGTTTGTTTTTCCCAGGCTCAGCAAGGGCCTATTGGAGAATGCTGCTAGATGGAGCGTGAATTGGACTGATTGGGCATATGTGCACAATAGGAGTTTTCAAACACAATTCAGACAGTGGGCCTCATTACAAGTTTGCTCTTCCGGTAACAACAGTGCCAGTAAGCTACCAGCACCATTGTTACCCTACTGGCAAACTACGAGTTCTGCTCACGTGTGCGTTTCAGCCCGCGGGCAGACCAGCACCCCCAAGCAGACCATGTCGGATGCACCGGCACCATTCACGAATGGTGCTGGTGCATTCGGTCTCCCCATTCCCATTGAGCCCTATTGGGCTCGAATGGGAATGGGGAGCATTTTTTTCTGCCGGGGATTCCCCGGTAATTGCCCTTTCCTGGGTGGTGGAAAATAAAATGACTCCGACAGCAGCCATGCCAATTTTACCAGCACGGCTACCCCTAGAGTCATAATGAGGCCCAGTGTCCATTTTCCCAAGTGGAGCGCTTCTTCCAGGCTGAACTCTATAGGCGGGGCGAAGGTGAAACTCCATCTGCAATGGCATGCCATATGTATGTATTCATGTATTAGCTGGCTATGACAGCCAGTGTTTAGTTTTTGGTGGGGGGGGTGGTGTTAGGGTAGTTGCCGAGGGCCAATCAGCTCTGTTTTATGGTGGAGTTGTACGCATATGGCAGTACCCATTGGGGGTTTACTGGTAACACAAGCATAGCCAGTATTCAAATGGGGTAAGTCTACTGCATCAGGCAAGGTGAGTGTAATGGATTGCTATCTGCAACGGTGTGAAAGCCATAGTATTTGAACACCTTTATTACACAAAAAAGCCTGTAATTCTGTTTCTGAAAGTGAGGTCTGCTAATCAGACCCCCTTTCATAAATACTACATGTCAAAATTATACTGCACATGTAAATCTTTGCTGAGACAGCCTCCTGGTATCTTCAGCACCAGCCCTGCAATAGCACAGTGTTATTTAAATGGACACAGTGTACATGTGCATTCCTGACTGCAGGCAGATGTGGCTTTTTAATCTTCTGGATGTCTGGTCCCAAACTAAATAATGATATGCCATGTTCAGTCTAGTTGTAGGTCAATCTTAAAATAAACACCTTGCCTAGGTGTAGTATGGAGACTACTAAGAGAAGATAATTATATAGCCACAGCAATTAGATATCACACTAGTTCAGCTCTGTGACTAAGGTCCAGCAATGACAGGGCTTATATTTATTAGTGTGTGGTCTGACTATGTTCACAGCTTCTATGTGGGACAATAGTCTGGCTGCTGCCTTTCAATCCTACTGCAGAAATGAAATCCTTCCTAGGTGTGCCCTAGGCACCACCTTCCTCCCAGGGCACAGGAACCCTCACCAGGAGATTCCCTGGTAATTTGTGCTTCAAAGGCAAAAATGACATAACAAAGCCACACCCCCACCAGGGTGCTGACAACTGAGTTGCTTTGAAGTCATCAAGCATGAGAAAGTCTGGCAAGGTCCCTTGCTGTCTGCGGGGACTGTGTGGCATGCCCTCAGGAATGCTCTTTACTGGGCTTCCATACCCAGGAGAAACCACTCTGCACACAAGCAACCTAACATCTGTGCTTAGTCTGCCTTTCGTGCACTGCTAGATTCCATTCAACTCCTTGTCAGACTTTTCCATCCGGTTAATCGCTGGCGTAGTTTAACATGCCCATGACCCACCCACAACCCCCTGGTAGACCATTTCATTGCTTCCAGGGCAAAGCTCTGGGCGAAGTCTAGGAAGGTCCCTAGCTGTCTGCAGCTGTCTGCAGATGGGAGACGTGTTTCCTGTCCTTTATTACTGGCCCTAGCCACTCCTTTCATTTGACATTATGTTTTCTTTTCTAATACATCCTTGCTGCTTCCTCCACGCCATTCCAATTAGACTTTAAACATCCCTCTGACATCTGCCTTCCCCACGCCTATACCCTCCTCACTGCAGGGTCTTTATTGTCTTTCTTCCAACCTTTGCGCTGATTAGATCATCCCTCTTCTGTATTACTTACTCGACTTTGTCTATATTTATTGTTTTCTTTGCTTATTTTTTCCTATCCCTTTGTGCTATACCTCCCATCCTTTCTCCCCTCATTTATCGTATCATAACCCACTTAATCTAACTTATCCTCATGTCTCTGTTTGTCCTACTTCCATTAACCTTGCTCTCTGGAATGTTTACTCTTGATACTTTTTTTCATATAAACGTATACTTTCTTTGCATCACAGAAAACGTGTTTATCTTCTGCTAATTCAGCCACACCAGCTGCCTTGACAACTTCTTCCACAACTTGTTCTCCCCTCAGCCCCCACTTGCTGTGTCAGGGTGTTGGCACTGAGATCCTGTACTGCTCTTCATGTTCCCTCTCTCCTTCTCTGGTTAATTCACCAAATGTATCTACATTGGAATATAAGTATTCTCTCTTTTTTAAGCCTGCTCATATTGCTTTTCTTTTGATCTATCACCCCCTGGCCCTATCAACTCTTTCTGTGATGATCTTGATGCCCTTAAGTCCTTCTTCACACGTTTGACACCTTGTTGCTTCTACTTGTTGACTTTAACCTCCATCTTTCATCTACTCTGTCTTCTGTTCCTCTCTTATCTCTTCTTGTCTCTATCTTTTCCCCGTCCATTCTCATCCTTCTCATACATATGATTCCTGTTTAGATCTAATGTTTACCTCCTCTCTTTCACTGGCTTCGGTCTCTGCTTCTCCTATTCTCTCTTCAGAAGATGCACTTCTATCCTTCTCTATTATCACTCCAATAACTTCATCTCCTTCCATACCTCCTTCCCACACTTTTCTTCATCGGAATCTACGTAACTTTAACACCTGTTTTTAACTTTTCTGTTTCCTCTTCTATTTCATCCTGGCAAGAACTCTCTGCCTCCTCAGTAAACTCTGATTTCTTCTCTTTCTATTCTGCTATATATGATAATCTTGATTCTCTCTATACCGCTTCTCCCTTTACTCCTACACACAAACCCCCACAACCTTGGATGACTCCTTCATTTAGCTTGCTACGGCGATCTCTGGGCCATGCTGACCGCTAATGGCAAGAGTTGCAGTCATCCACAAATCTGACTCTTTTTTCCTCCCTACACCCCACTTATGATGCATGATCTACTTTCAGTCAAACAACAGTACTACTCGAATCTTCTCGTTTCCTATTCTTCACACCTGGCTCATATATCATGGGAGCATAGCTCAGTGGCAATGTGCTCGCCTTGGAAGCAAAACGACACGGAGCAACACAGGTTCGAACCCCGGGTCTGGCTTCGAAACCTCTGGCTATTAAGCACGTTATAAATAACCTATCATATCATATTTCAGACCCTGTCTCGTATTACAGCTACTCCGCTTCCCGACCTGGGTGTTATCACCTTCCTCTTGGCTTCAGATTTGGCAACCTACTTTTCTACTGAAGATGACCATCTTCGCCCCTCTCTTTTCACGTGCACAACTTCACCTGCCCCCACTTCTTTCCACCGTGCCTCTTTCTTTTTCTTCTTTTCACTATATCACTGATCCTGCTACTTTTCTTTTCAAAGCTCATCCTACGTCTGCCCCCATTGATCCTCTCCCCACTGTGCTAATCCCTAAACTCTACCCTTCACTTCTTCCTTAACCTGCCTTTTTAATGCCTCCCTCCAATTTTCGATCTTTTCAACTATTTTCAAGCACACCACGATTCCACCTATTCTAAAAGAAATTCACTTAACCCCTTCTTGCCTTCTAATTATAGACCTAATTCTCTCCTTCCCTTTCTCTCCAGGGTCTTGAAGCATATCGTCTACACTCAGGTTTGCTCACATATCAACCCTAATTCTCTCCTTCTTTATTTCCAATCTGGTCTTCGACCTTGTCACTCTACTGGGACTGCTCTCCTTTCTGTCAATAACGCACTTCTTTCTGCTAAGTATTTTAAACACTATTTTCTCTTGGTATTCTTAGATCTGTCTGCAACGTTTCACACTGTTGGTCACTCCCTTCTGCTTCTCTCCCTTGGCTATCTCAGCTTTAAAAATTCGGCTCTTCATTGGTTCCATTCTTATCTTTCTAACTGCACTTATTCAGTTTCTTGGGCTGGTGTCTCCTCACCCACCCTACCTTCCGATCCTGGTGTGCCCCAGGGCTCAGTCTTGAGTCCCCTTCTCTTTTCTTTGTACACTATTACAGTTACTTCTGTTATTTCTTCCATTGCGCTATCTAATCACTTTTACACTGAGGATTCTCAGCTCTTTCTTTCTTTTTCTGCCTTTACTGCAACCATTCACAAAACCATCCCCTCCTGTCTTCTGGTGATCCAGTCTTGGATGTCCAATCACTTTCTTCACCCCAATCCCTCCAAGACTGAGATGCTTTTCTGTCCCACTACTGTATCCCTCCTGCATTTCTTCCTAACCCTCTGTTGTTTCTTCCTAATTCTCTATCACTTCATTTGCACATAACCTTGGAATTTATTTGGATTCTTCCCTTACTTTCACCTCTCAGATTCCTTCACTTGCTTGTTCCTGCGCCTGCCGCTTTCATCTCTACAACATCCTGGAAGCGAGAAAGACTCTTTCTCTCCTTCAATGCCTCCAAGCTGCTTGTATCCTCTCTTATTTTCTCTCAACTATTCTATTGTTCCTCTCTTCTCTTTGGACTGCCAGGCTCTTATCTTTCCCCATTGGGTTCAGTCTATAATTCCACTGTTGGTCATCTTTTCTCTCTCTTCCCGCGTGACTCTGTACATCCAGCCATAGTCACTCTTTGCTGGCTTCCTTTTCACGCTGGTTTCCTTTTTAATTTTCTTTGCCTACTCTTCAAATCTTGCCATAACTTGGCTGGCCCTTGTTCTCCTCGCATGTACCTTTCCTTTATCATCCCTGCTCCTTATGTTCAGAATCCCAGTTTCTTCTCAGTGCCCCTCATCCGCCGTAGGCCATCTCTGACTTCCGTTCATTTTCTATGTTGGCCCCTTCTCATCGGAATGCTCTTCCTCTCTCTTTTTGTTCCATTTTGTCTTATCCTCTATGTTTCACTCACGTTTGATGGACTATCTTCTCTCCCTCTATTTTGTTCCATTGTGCATTTTGCTTTATACCATTTTGAAAATGTTCCTACAGCGCAAAATGCAAAATAGAAAGTGCGGGCAGTGTTATAGTAGCCAAAAGGCAGGGATCTGTTGGGCTGAGAGAGAAGTTAAACCATCTTTGTTTGCATAAGGGCTCTCTACCCCTTCCTGTTACCCTTATTTCTTGAAGAACAAGACACTCAATGTGGTCAGGAGGCAAAGGGCACTTGTTACAACAGTCTGAATGTTACCCTTTACAGCAGACTTGGTCTTATCCCTGTGATGTCTGCCTTATAAAAAGAAGACATCCTCTCCTTCTTCGATTCAACTTTGGACTCTGAAAGAAAACATATTAATTTGGAACTTTGTTCGGGATACGAGTTGGGCGCAAAGGGATACAGGGCACCGGTAAGGACACCGGTGCCAGTAATTCCTTTGCGCCCTATTCTGAGTTCCCTTATCAGGTCCCTTCCTTAACGCCTGGTTTCAGGCATTGAGGACGGGACCCGTTAAGGGACTTTAGAGCTAATAACGGTACTGCAATTTGCGGTACCGTTATAAGTGCCTTCCCCCTTCCCATTGAGCTCTATGGGGGCTCAAATGGGAATGAGGATTGGCTTTTTCAATGGGGATTTACCGGTCCCGCAAATGTCGGAATAGACCGGTAAGTCTCCATTGAACCAGGGCGGACTCAGTAACGGTATTGGAGGTAGTCATGGCGCTAATAGCGCCATGATTACCTCCATACTCGGAATGAGGCCCACAGTCTATTCAAAAGTCATCTGCCATATAGTTGAAGGCAGAAGCTTCCAAGTCAGAGGAGAGCACTGCGCTTTACCATCCCCAAGATCATGATTCTTGGATATGAAGGACCCCTTTGTCGGCATCAGACAACATCTTGGGGTGGAAGTGCATTACTAAGGACTCACCTTGTCTCTGAAGACTCTGGATTGGGACTCCCAGCAACGCCGAGGTTAAGGAACAAGTGAGATCCATGATTCCTGCATTCAACCATTTGTGAGCTATACCAACGTGAACATTGATTGTGTGTCCCAAGCTTCTTTGTGCATGTGCCATTGCTGTTTGAATTGCAGCATGTGTTGGACCTAGGAGACCCACTCAAACCCCTGATGGTGAACCACTGCCTCATGAAACACCAAGAAGCCTGGCTCAATGCTGTTGAGCCCACTAAGACAGGAAACCAAAGATTCTGTGAAGAGGGTATGTCTTCCTGGTATAAATTTTGGTACCATAGTGACTATTGTACCCTCCTTCTACATCTTTTTCAACAAAGAAATATACTTGAACTATTGACATTTTTGTATTTACGGCAAGTACCTCACAGTGAAACCCCTGCTGATCAACCCAGAGTGCCCATTTGCACCAAGTTCTACATTCTCTGTGTTTCTTTTGCAAGGGTGTGTGTGTAGTAATATGAGTTTGTGTTATAAACTATCATATTAAAGTTCCTATAATTAAATAGAAAAGTGCTTTCAAATTGCAAATGCAGCACAGAGGTTAAAGTGAATTCATGGTATGTTATTTCGTGTTGGGTTGAGAAAACATCACTGTAAAGGACCAGAGCGGGGGTCTGTACTTCCGCTCTCTATATGGTAGAGGAGAGGCACAGAGGACCCCAGCCAAGATTCTCTTTTGTTGTAGTAATGGACGAGCAATCAAGGCCTAGCTTCTCAGGAAGGTGATGCGGGCTGGTTCTTAAGTACAGTGTAGTCCTCAAGCACCCACAAAGGAATGTCCACACACTGTATCGGTTAAAACACAGTCTTTATATAATTAATATTCAAGGTTATATACAACATCACGATAATGCACTTTGTATCTACAATGGCAAGTAATTACAATTCTACGTGGTACCACAGTTACTATTAGATCTCTTTAAAGTGCATCAACTGTACGGTTAAATGGCACACAAATCAAGTCGTAAAGGAAACCAACAGCAGTGAAAAGAGGAAAGCAGTTGATACAAACAATTGGCAGAAATACTGGTCACTACCGTTAAACACAGCTCTTTGTGGAGATCCCCCCACCAGGGCAACCTTTACAATAAAGATACAAGCCCAGTCCATATATTGTTCACAATAGGCTTCCCAATAGTTCTTCAGCCCCAAAGTACCTGGCGTTGTAGCATTCCTCGTCGGGAAATCGACGGCCCTTCTTGAGTGCCCTCCATTTAAGGCAGGAGTCACGGGTCGTCGAACGTCCGACAGAGAACTGGGTGAACTACGATGGTGAAGGAGCAGCTTCGTTCCTAGTGGTGCTCGTTGACGGGGAAGCGTAAACATCCTGCAAGGAAGAGGCGTGCGGGGCTCCTCGGTGTCGATAGTTCTGGACTGCAAAGAGTTTGAAGAACTGTGGCCCAGCAAGGGCATTGAGTCGTCGCGTCTCTGTGGTCTTTGGGTGGTAGGGAAACCCACCGGTGGATTCTTCTCGGCGTGTCAACGGTCAGGCCTTCTCCAGCAGGATACAGCGGCGACGATGCGGATGAGAGCGTCCTTGGATTCAAAAGTTCTTAGGCAAACGGGAGTACGGCGGCTCCGGTCAGCGACGGCGGTTGTCAACAGTGGCGGACAACAGTCTAGGCGCTTCTCCTTGGGATTCCACAGCAGTCCCCGTCTCGGGTCGGCAGCCTGTCGAAGGTCTGTCTACCAGGGAGCTTTGGCAAAGATCAGCTGGTACACGATGGTCCCTCATAGCTCGGGAAGAGGGCACCTTACCAGGTCCTCTCTGGGTCAGTTCTTGGAGACACAGCAGCTTTCAGATTGTGAAGGAGCGCAACAGCACTTCTTCTCGTCCAGCGGGGCTTCAAGGTCAAGCTTCAATTACTCCAGTTACTCGTCGTAGTGGACTTCAGCTTCTGAACACGATTCCTAGCAGTGAGAGGTCCCCAGATATGCTGTTGATCTCTCATTCATTCCGCTGGGTCATACTCAAGCATCCAATCACGGCGAAGGGCATTCAGGCAGGCAGGCAGCCAATCAGGCACACAGTGCATTCAGGCCATTCACTTCTCTCCAGACACTCACAACAAGTTATGTGTATTGGGACAAGTACCCAGCCATTCAACATTCCACACTGCATTCATACCGGTTTCGGGCAGGGGTGTCTCAGTCATTGTGTCAAACACCAGATTCTAGACACCCACAACATGGAATGCGTATTTGTCACACACTTCATTCACCCAGGTCCCACCCACAGGCGTACCCACAACATACGGTCGTTGGGAAGGCTCAAGCCAGTCTGGTCAGCCCTTCCCCACACTACCATAGATGGAACTTCCACCCAACAGCCAGTCAGGGGGAAGGGACAGAGTCAGGGCTTCCCGGGACTTCGGGAAGGTCAAGGTAACAGGCGATGGAAGGCAAGAGGCCATGGGGGCCATCTTGTCTCCATCAGGAATCTACTGATTCCAATGACAGGGCCTCGGCATTCCCAAAATGGAGGATGCTCAGGGCACCAGTCAATTCAGCACGGAGCTGCCACCAGCCCGCACCCTGCTCTGTGGGTCACACACAGGTGGCCAAAAACATACACTAGGGGCACAGGGTTGCACCCCTACCCATGGGTGCCATAAGGCTATCCCATGGGTCTGTTCACCAAAACCAAAGGAGAGAGCTGCACCGCCAGGAGACCCACATGAACTCCTGCGTGGAAAACACAGCAGAACACGCGATAAAAATCAGTAAAGGACAAGGATACGGTGGCCCTGTCCCACCGATACATTTCCAGCATCACAATCACAATGTCCACCGCGGCGTAAACATTGCGATGGGAAATAATGACATGTATATATACTTGTCATTATAAACTGCATGCTTTGGGTATGTTCTAAGACCAGTTAATGTGATGTATTTGCACGCACTTGCGGCTTAAAATCACAATTCTTCCTGGGATATCACCGAAATGTCAAAGATGTCTAACTGTGCTCAGGTTTACGTGGCATGTGTGAAAAGTGTGTCACACATTGATTTTGGACCTTGGCCTGTTCCTATAGATCCCCATGTCAGTAGGTTGTGATTTATGCAAACTATCTTTCGCTCAACATAAGAGGCGAGTGTGACTTACTTGCATGTGCAGATTCAAGACATAATTCTATGTGTGAATATGCTTTACTCAATGAATTTGGAGTGGAGCAAGCTGAGCATTCCAAGCTCTTCCCATATACATTGTGCAAATGATGGACTTCCCCAATGGCACTTTTAAGGCGTCTAGTTACCATGTTGTGTTGATTGTGGATGACCACTTTTCAATTAGTTCATGTAGTTTTCTCTGCCTTCTTAAAAGTATGATCAAAGTCCACTTTTTGTGTTTATTAATATCTTAGCATCATGTGGTTTCTGCTCGCACTGTGGCATTCGATAATTAAAATACCCATTGGAGATTATCGTCCTGGGTATGAAAGGGACACTAAAGACATTTTGAATTGAATGTTTGTGTTGTTACTGGGGATTTTGAAGTTACCTGTCCAAGTAATGTGAACTATCTGAGTTGTTGGATACTTTCTGGTGAGGTGGAAACACAGAATAAATTGTGTAAACGTTATGGGTGTCTGAGTTTTTTTTTTATATATATAGCTTGTTTCAATTAAGATCCTTGAAACCATTGTTCAACAAACGTGTTCATTCAAGTGAGGACTATATTGCAATTGTATTCCTCGCGTTATGCCCTGTCCAACTACCATGACACCTCGATCTTGCAAGAATTGCTGCATTTCAGTGTCATCCCCAACTCTTTCAATAGCCTCTATCCCCCCTGAAACGTTTTTCTCTACCACCCTTTCCCTGCATCAACCATGAGAATGAGCAACTCCGAACCCATGTGCCTCTTTAGCTACACTACATTACTGGGATGTGTTCTCTTTACCGCTACCCGCGGTCCTTTCTACTCTTACTATCACTCTCATTGAGGCTTGTGCCAAATAATTCAACAATCTAATCTCCTTTCACTGGTCTCAGCCCAATAACCACCTGCTATCCTCCAATCTATGCTGTCGCTCTCTGTCAATGCTCTCATCTTTATTGGCTAATGACTTTGCCCATTACTTCACGTCCAAGACAGACCTCACATACTTCCATTCTCACCATCTCACCACTCACCTCCTTTTTTCGTTTTTTCCCAGACAAGTGTTCTCCTTTCTATACAGCTTCCCACCTGCCTCCCTTGCCGGCGTTTGGCCAGTTCTCGTAAGAGCCATCCCATGCTGTGCCCTCATCGACTCTTTTGCTCTGCAGATACTTAATGATGTACTCTTTCTTGCCCTCAGCTCTCCTCTCTACAGAACCTTTTGCTGAACTCGGGCTCCTTTCTCCCGTGCTTTAAAGGATCCACTGTGCTGCCCACCTTATAAAAGCATTAGCCCAGTCTGACTCCTGACCCACAATTGTAAAGACCTTAAATGTGTTGTTTTTAATCTTTTCATAAATGACCTAGACATCCAAAATCTCAAGGGCCCTCTACAGTCTGGCTTCTATAGTCATGACTTTAAATTCGGATGTCCAATTTCTTAACAACCTCCTGGCATTCCAAGCTCATATCTGTCCTCAGCATTCTTCATCTCACGGCTGTTCTTTCCATGGCCAAGCACACCTCTAACCTCAGGATCCTCACTGACCTTGGCATCGAGGATAAATACTGGCATGGACTTCTTAGGCCCTCTCGGACTTATCTTTCCCCATCTCATGGAAAACAGCCCCCTAGCAGTGGGAGTACCACAAAGTGTCCGTCTTGGGACCACTGTTCTTCACCCCATTTGCAGAGTTCCTGGGCATGCTCAAGTCATCCTTTGGCTACCACTACCATCTCTTTGCTGATGATACCCAGATCAGATCGTCTTCTTTTTTACGACCTTTCCCTTCACCTCTCCTTTCAAATCTCCAACTGCCTCTCAGCCTTTAGACGCTCAATGACAATTGGATGTATTTTGCTCAACTCCACAAACACTGAGGTGCTCTATCTCCCTGCTCATCTTGCACACCCCCTCCACCGCCTCTCTCATTGCTTTGTCAACTAACCTTTTAACTCTAACCTTCAAAGCTCACCATTTTAGGATCCTCTTTGGCAGAAACTGCAGACTCCACCAATTCATCGTTTGCAGCATGGCCTGGAGCAAATTCCCCAACAAAAGGAAAATCCATCACCTGCTCGCATGCCATGCCATGCAATCTCTAGTGCCTACCTTTGTAGACAGTTGTCTTAAAGACTGTTTTAGGAGACTTCTGGGTCTCCTTCCCTACTTTTCCCCCCTGTCAACAGAATTCTAAAATTCACCACTCAGATACTCTTTAAACATCCTCAGCTCCTCTCTTAACTAAGTTTACGGCCTCCAGGCTGGGTGGCTCTGTGTGCAGCGTCAGTTCCACTTTACATTCCCACCTGTCTTCAAAACTATCCATGGTATTGATACAACCTACCTAGGCAACACTGCCAGCCACTACTCTTCTACTCACACTCTTTGCTCCAGTGCCACACTCAAGCTCTCTCTCTGGTCCCTGCCCCCTGTTCTCTTTCCTGATTCCTCTCTTTTGACCTCCTTGACCCCTTCGCTCGAACTCACGTACCCCTGCAAGGCAAAACAACACCACTATACATGCATTTAAATCAGCTCCGGAACTGTATCTCTTCTCCTTTAATTGGCACACCACACGCACTATTTCCCTAGGACCACTGCCCTGAAATTCTCACCCATAATACTGTGCGTGTGGTAAATACTGTTCCTACTCTGCATTTGACATTTCGCATATATATCTGAGTACCTGAAAACAATGTTGGCAGTGCAAAGTCACTTTGCACCAGTGAAAAGTACTTTGCACCTTGCAAAATATTACATGAATCAGGACCTGTTTGTTCTCTGTATTATGTGTCCAAGGTTCCCATTACTATGGCCGTGCACTGCTAAATATCAAACCAATTGCTCACCAACCCGGGCAGAGGTAAAGCTTTGAATCGGACTGCTCAGACCTCTGTCATCTAATTTCAATCTAACTGCCACCACGACACCCAAACAAATGCAAATGTGCGGGAAGAAATGAACTTTGGATACCTTTATTTATGTCTTTTTCATGCTCGTGTGGAAATACGTGAATGTGCTGACTCCTCCTAATAAGAATGCTTTTGGTTTGAACAGTGGATGCAATGGTGCTGTGAGTGGAACCAATGTTTCTGGTGAGTTCAGGGTTAATTGTCCAAGACTGAGTATTCCTTTCCAGAGATGGTGGGAAATGAAAGACTGACCTGTTTTTTTTAAAGGTTGCACACATGTATTTATTCTCTAAATCATGAAGTTAAACTACGTGTGCAAAGACTTTGGGGGGAGAATCCCAAAACCTAGCGAAAATAAAAAAGCACAACGTCACGCTTTTTATGTTTGCGCTTGTTTGATGAATTCCCAAAGGTGACCTGCACATTTTTAATGATGTGGTCAGTGGCAGAAATGATGTGCTGGCTGGCCTCCTTGCATACACCGCCATCGGGAGCGCTTATGGCATGCTCCAAGCACCCCTACCAGTGCTAGGGACACATTTCACAGTGACAGGCACTGTTTGTCATGGTGAAATGTAAAAACAATGTATTCAGGCATTCCTATCCGTATTTGAAGGATAGAAATACAAGTGGGACAGTAGCAGTTTTTGTGACGAATCAACTTCCGGGGCACCACTGGTCCAGGGATGAATATCGGGTTCTAAATAATCAATCAGCCCCACCCACACCTCTAGTTCACCAGAAGGGATCCGAACAGATTGGAAATACAAGCAAATTATAAACCTCCTTGTCCAATTCTGGTAACATGGATGGAACGGCCCACTTATCTCTGCAAGGTCGTGGATACTTGGTTAGTTGCAACACAGCAAAAATACAATTATTATCCAATGATAAAAGAGACTGTCCAGTCAAGGTTGTATACCAATATCTACTTTATTATTATTCAACAGACAGTTCTAGCACACTACAAAATACAAGCTACCCTGTAAGGGAATGCAGAGGACAGACAGTTTCTAAGAAGGAAAAGGGATGCGCTCTGGATAGTGACAGGACGGTAGTCGTTACATTAATTAATTGCAATAGTTCAAGGATACTTGATTTCAACACAAAGGGGGCAATGTGTCATTAAATGTCTCTTGGGGCCTGCAGAGAAGGACCAGGGGGACAGAAACACAATGTACTTTGTGAGTGTAGATGTTTTGGGTGCTCAACAGGGTTGAGTCGGTTTCAGGGCGCTTTGCAGCTCCTGCGACAGAGTTCAAGGTGGGAGACATCTACGGGTATCAGGCGGCAGGCAGCTCGGCGAGTGAGGCTGGATGGACTGCTGCAGGCTGGCCTACACACTGGCTCCTACACAGTGGCTCAGGGTCAGGAATCTTTGTGGCAGTGTTGGTTGGTGGTCTCATGCATTGGTCGAGGAGTCTCGAATGACATGAGTGACTGCAGCGTGACAACAGTTGCAGCTCAAAGGGCTCAACTGGCTCGAAAATGTCTTTTAAGGCAACGCTGGTTGATGCTTGATGATGCACTCCAGCTCACTTCTCCACTGAGCTTCTGTCATTCTTTAAGGCAGACGGCCCAAAGTGGAGGCGAGTGTTGCAGGCAACAGCCTTGTCATTGGTTTGGTTCAGAGACTTTCTGCCACTTCCCACCTAGGAAGCTTGTGCAGAGCCTAGCAGGGCACGCTGTGTGCTGGCTGGGTACTTGATCTGGAGCTGCTGGAGAGTCTTCTGGATTCAGTATCTCCCTCTGTTTCCTGGGAGATGTTAAAGAGAGGGATTGTGCTTCCCTCTTTGGAAATCCTGGCCATCTTTCACTGGTGGAAGCTGTAAGGCAGACTGTACCTTCAGTCAGGGTCCAAATTAGTTGTTCTTGTTAATCCTAGCAAAGTCTTCATATGAACTGTCCAAAAGAGGGGCTCAGCCTTCTTTTAAATCCAAATGGGCCACAGTGATGTGGTGTAGACTAACCCTTCCTTAATGATCCAATAATGGGTCCCCACCAACAATCTCCTGCATGCCTGAAGTCATAACAAGAGTGCTTTTAAACAGAACAGTTAAAGGGGTGAAAACATGAAATACTAAGTCCCACCCATCTTCCTGTCTGTCTCTCTGGTTAATTGAGATATCTGTGGTTCCTGATTAAAATGGTAGGTCTCCCTTGAAGCTGCAGTGAGAACAGACTTTCTGTCTCCATCAATCCACATACTCGTAACTTCTGAATGACATACCCCTGAAGGGGTTTCCTACTGTAAACACATATTCCCAGACATGACAGGTCACTGTCCTTGATACTGAGAGGCGGGAGCTGGCTTCAGGTTGACACAGTGTGTATCAAAGTTTGTTGGGGTTTCCTGTCTCTTTTGTTTTAGCCTATGCAGTCAAGTATGTTAATTATGTTAATTGCTGCCACCATCTGCAGAGCGTAAAAAAACAGACAGGGCAGACCCGTGGAGCCTTTGATAATTAATTAGACTGGCTATGGCAGGAAGAAGGTTTTGGTCCTCCCCTTCTGAGATGCATAGTGTACTCCACCTGTCAAATTCCAACTAAATATGACACGGAGGACTGCGCCTATAGGCTGTGTCCACCATCAGTACACGTGTCTATGTGTATGTCCTGCGGTGAGCATAGGAAAATGTGTGCGTATAGTCCCACATATTTTCCAGAGGTTGATCTACCATCATTCAATTTCATACAAAAATTTTAAAAAGCCCAGGTGAGCGCACACCCACCGTGCGGATGGTCGAATTCCTCACAAACCCCTCTGAATATTTTTCGTGGTTATAGGGGGTTGCAAAATCCTGCCTCCAATAAGTCTGCACCAGTGACATTAATATTTCAGCTATACGGTTAAACAAAACATTAAAGATACAATAGCTGAGGGCTTTAATAGTTAATGCATTAGACACATGGCCATTTCTTGCAATCGTATGTGCTGCTTGTGTTGGTGAACGGGCCCAGAACTGTCAGGCAGGCCGACTAAGCCCTTTACCCATCAGAGGTTGATAAATTGAGTACGATAACATTGGATAAAAATAACAGCAAATATTTCAGAACTTAAAGCAGGAGGAATCTGTCGTTAAGCCCTAGATAAAACGTGATTGTGTGTGTAGAGGGTAATTCGAAGGGTGCTAATTGGCTCTGTGTAAGAGTGCATGCCCAGATACAGAAGAAGAAGGCTGCTTCCGCTGTATGACGCTGAATTTATCGTGACTTAATAAGCAGCACGTACATAACTTCTCACAAATCCCATGAAATGAGTTATCACAGACTCGAATTAACAGGTACTAATCGGGTTGATTCAGGCAAGGATCGCTGTGTGATCCACCTGGAAAGTGGTGTGTCTCTGTTTCCAGTTTATATTTCTTTTACAGGACATATTATATATATATATATATTTATATATATATATGTTTAAATATATAATCAAATATTTATCTTAATGTGCATGTTTTAAGAGCAAACCAATGTCGCACTGCGTTCCTTACAGTTTTGAAATGGAAGCCTTCAAACAAATCCAAGAGATGGTGGATGCCTCCATCCCTGCCTGCCGCCAACTCCATCACTGCTAACACGGTACTCAAAATCCGTCCTCACCATCTGCATCCACTGTGATATGGGAACAGGCGCCGCCCACTGCTAAGGATATCCCCCGCACACTAGGTTGAATCAGGGCTTCTACTCACTCTAGCCGGAAAGATGCCACTACCCGAATATTGCCACCGCCACATGGATGAGAGCTCCAAATCCCCATCGAATGCTTCACTGACTGTTCCCTGTGCAAACATGATCAACTTCCCCCTTCCCTCACATGTTACATGTACCAATTTAGCCACGAACCAGTGTCATTGAACACCTCTCCCAAAAGACATGAAACATCCAAAGGCTGAATCGCGCCACCAACTTCGATAACACAATGCCTACCAAAGCATCCTCACACCACACGCACATAAGGCGTCCTTCCGTGCCCGGATGCCTCAAGTGCGCTAGAAACAAAGCCACACACAGTTCCCAGGTACTTATGCACCTCATTCATCATCAATAGAGCAAAGCTTTATTCATTTTACTTTTCTTCCCTCTAGCCAAACCCAGCCCCCATGTTTCCCCATCTGCCATGTTGCAAGAGCTAGGGTGGCCAACTGTCCCGTATTTTGCGGGATTGTCCCGTAATTGGGGACTTTGTCCCGCAGTTTGCAGCGTGGCTGTGCGGGACGCAGGTTGTCCCGACTTGCTATGTTCCCTTCCCTAGAGTGTGAATCTCGGGAGACAGCTAGTCGGGAAAACCTGCCTCCAGCACAGCCACTCTGCAAACTGAAGTGGCCGGCTACATGCCATGGCACTGCCGCCTAGTGCTTTCTTTATCTGGACGCCTCTGGGGACCAGGGTCCTTTTGAGTCTGCAGGCCGAGCTGCTGACGCTCTGACACCTGTGTTCATTGCAATGCTAATGCTTTGTTCCAGGGTTCCTGATGGTCATGTTTGCAATTAAAAGACGTGACCATCACCTCCCAAGGACAAACCATTTGCATTGCAATTAAGCCAGGTGTTAAGAGCCATTAACCCATTTAAATTACAAATATGGGGGGCCAAACGTGAATGACTCTCGGACTTCATCTCCACCTTGTGGGTAAGTGTCCTGCAAAAGGATATAAAAAAGTTGCCCACCCTAGCAAGAGCCCATGCAAATGGCAAGGGCAGGCGGTATAACACCCAGCTATAAAATTACCAGTAACCTACCTCACTGCTGCCAAGCACGCCAAGATTCCGCCCCCGTCGTGTGTACAAACATGTGCGTCGCTGAACCTCCTCGAGCACAAGAGATCTAAAACAGACCAACGCTTCATACTAGTAAGCAGCCCCCTCTCCCCCCTTACTGGACGAACCAGGATGCCACACTTCAAAGTCTAGGGCCCACTCGTGGCTCGGCACGTGGCCCTCATTCAGTCATTGATGATCACAGATCCATTCACCCACCAATGGGAAACAAGTAGTAAGGTCAGGGAACAAGTGTGTACTGCAAAAATGTACCGCTGACATTACAGTACTGTGACCAGGTCCCAAGTCCTCCAATGCACCTCAAACCTGAACTGCTGCACCCGAAGCAATTCTGCTACTAGATGTGCACACAGCTGTTCCAATGCACCTCGGTAATGACGTCCACCTGACTTTCGTAGCACTGAATCAATATATAGCTCTACTATATAGAGTACTTGATCGCGGGCCTGTAGTTCACCTGCCATTTGAGTTATGGACGAACTGCAGCTCTGGCAATATCCCTCCACTGCAGGGCTCAAGTTGAGAAAGGACGGTGTCCTCCCACTTGTTTAAGGTTGTGCGACAGTGAGGCACGAAACTTAACCACGAAACCACTAGTATCCCCAGTCAAACTGCCATGAAACACTCATAATGACGTTCTGCTGTACAGGACGTGTTTTCTTAAACATGTTTAGATATAAAAGGTGCGAACCTTTTTCTAGTTATCAAGCTACGTTTGAAGAAAGCATGCTCTCCGGGAAAATGCTAATTAGTCCTGTGTACTTTTCGTGAGTTGGTAAAGATATCTTGAAATATACAAATGTCGTTCAGTTTACGTTCACTGCTTGTCACATCTTTGCCCGTTGCATACCCAGAGCCCCTCAATTTTTTTTTGTTTTTGTTTTTTTGTTTAGGACTGGAGTAGAGCCCTGCAGTTGCGAAATGCAATATTCAAGTGGATAATGTTATTATGGGAGCCAGGCACACACCTGCACACATACCTTCAATTCCGGGCCGGCAATGAGCCCAAAGAGAGCACTAACAAAGTATCTCCATCCGGACTTTCTTGAGTATCTGGTGGAGCAGCATGGCAGGGGCACGCTTCTCTGGAACAGAATGCGCTGCTGCCAGGGAAAGCCCGCTCTCTTGTGTGTAGAGAGGGGGGGGTAGAGAGGTTCAGCCTTGGTCTCTGAGCACTCAGTCTTTTGTCCACTCATATACGAGGCGTCTCTGTTCTTGCAATGACGTGTGCAAGTTGAGACCTACTTCCCAGCATGGGCCCACCTGGGTGTGCCACCCCGTGGGAGCGACACGAGATCCGCGCCATTAAAAAATAAATAGGCCACGAGCTGTGAATCTGCTGCACACATTGACCAGGGGGTGGGGGCAAGGCGATGGACTGGTCTTTCATCTTCACCAGCGAGCGGGTACGATAGCTCAGTCGCTTGAGCGCATCCTGCAGGAATAGTTGGGTAGCTTGCAAGTTGTATGTTCAAACACAAGTAAGCCGGTTCTGTGGGCTAATTTCCCCACTACAAAAAATGAACTCTTAAGCTAGAGCTCGAAACCTGTTAAAACCCTGGGCGGATGGAGCACGTGCCTTGGATAACTGCTTCCAGCCAAGTAAGAAGGCTCGGTGGGTTATGCACCTGCATCACGAATCTACAACCAGCGGGTCTCCTTGTAATGCCCTCAGTTATTAAACAACTATTACCACGCATGTGGAAGATAATTAAACGTGTAATTTATTTCGGGGTTTTATTGGTCGTGATGCCGCATGCTCGCTTCGGGGCGCTAAGTTTCACATGCTAGGTTTGCAATTACAATATTTGATCAAAAAAACGCCCCTTAGAACATCTTCCTTTTAAAGGGCCAGGCTCTTCAGTAGCCTTGTCTGATCCCATTTTGGGCCTGAGTCACAGAAGCATTTTATAATGGCGTAGGGTGACCAGACGTCCGGTTTTCCCGGGAAATCACCCTCCGTCCGGGGTCCCGGGAGTTTTTTTTTCATTTTAGAAACCGCATCCAGGGTTTGCATGAGTAATTAAAATTGCAATTATTTTTCACAACACGTTCAGAATGTTGGAGCTGGAGGATTGGCTCAAAACCCCAACCTTTCAGGTAGATGTCACAACACTTACTGACTGTGCCACAGAAAATGGCTTGAAAATGAGGGTACAGCAAACCAATTAATATCATTTAGAGCAAACGTTTGTTTTGAATGAACAAGCCAAGATTCACAGACAAAAGCAGATCATATACAGTTTATAGAAATGAGAAGTGCTGGAAATATGATTGTGCAGTGGTTGTGAGGGCATGTTGGAGGAGGGGCGGTAATTGCTGGGCTGTGATGCAGTAGTCCTTCTTTTATGTTGTGAGTCGTCCCGGTTTTTTGTTTTGCAAATTTGGTCACCCTATAATGACACAGTCCCAAAGGAAAATGCTCTGTAAAGGTGTAGAGCTATCGGGCAAGGGGGCATATATCTCTCAACTCGCACACGTTTGGCAGCTGCCTCCTCCCTTGCAATCACCTGACTCACTCACGCAGCCTCATATACCCCAATCACTCCAATGGGCTCTCATAGCCCCCGCCCAACAATCAGGTGTTTTTACCCACCTTGGCGCCACAAAATGTTGAGCGCTATGCAATGGGGGCAGGGTTTCTCGGCACCAAGACTTTGCCAACCTTTGCAGGCATGTGTAATCTCACAGCTCCTACGGCAGTGGGAATAACAATGCCAGCCCCAATTTTAGACATGCTGGTCCCTAGAGGTTGAGTTAAGGCCTGTGGTCTCCCTAATACAAAAATGACATCAGGTATTTTATTCAACAATCCACTCTAACATAAATTCAACAGAAAAAAAGTATTCCGTTTGAAAATATGTTCTTTACTAATGAGGCATGTGCAAAATCGGCCATTGGCGAAATGGGGCACTTGCAGGAGCACACTCAGCCTCAAAATGTTCGGGGGACTGGATGACAGTTTTGAAAGCTGGTCGTGAGCTCGGCCATTACCCGTTGGGCTCTCTGCCGTGCCACCATGCCACCTTTGTTTGAGCCTGTGAGGCTGAATAGCTATTACACCTTTCTTTGGCCATTAGATGCGTTTTCAACCCAATTCTGAGGCTATGGAATTGCACAAAGAGAGGCTAATTATTGGAGGCCTGCGCCATCTGAAAATGGTCCCAGCAGGTAAGCGTTTGGCTGCATCATAGGGGGTATATAGATATTGCCTGGCTAGTCTTTTGCCCTCAGCCACGGCGTATTTACTTCTGCTGCTACATGCATGATTTTTTAATCTTAAATATTCTGCTCCGCCAGGTGAGAAATGTATTTGACAGGCTCTTGCTCTTGCTGTAGCTTCCAGGGTTGAGAGTCATGGCAGTGTTCTGCATTCAATATATACAGCCCTCCCAATTTTGTAGAGCTACAGAGAAGCTCTTTAGGACAGTGCCTGAAAAAAGTGCAGGTACCATCAGGTTCTGCGTACGTGCTCTTCATGTGCTTGTAATTGAGTATATCTTAACTTCTGACCAATACTTTCAATAGAGGAGTACCAGCATCTCTGATCAGAGATGGATTACTTTTAGTGTAAAACTATTGTCACTTCTTAATAGGGGCAACACTGGAACTAAACAACATCAAGTGTACCCTCCAGATACATGAAATGTTCTGGAGAAAATCGCACCAGCAAGAAGAGCTCATTAACTTGGGAACCCTCCATTCAGCACCGAGGACATTCGTCACCACAGCCAATGTAAACTACCACACGAAAACCAGTAGTGAAGTATCCTACAAGAGAAGAGGGGTCTTCTAATCCGTGAAGCACTCAAGCACCCGCTGCCAGGCCCTGCAACACTGCAGTTCACTGGCAACAACACCATCATAAGCTTCTTCACAGAGAAGCTAAGACAACAACCACATTGACAGCTCCTGACACACCACATACACCCCACCCACACCATCCTGGCCTGACCAACACTCTTACAGCCCTCAAATCCACTTTCTGCAAAGACATCTTCCCCATTGTGAGGGGCATCACAGGTAATGTACTCACACCACTTTTCAACATCATTAACACATCCCTCATGCAAAACGCAATGACAATGGGACAGATTTCACCACTGCTGCAGAAACTGACACTCATTACGAGGAGGTGGCCAGCTACTGCACCATCATGCATCTTTGCTTCCTCAGCAAAGGGATGGAGAAGACTGTTGCCCTCGATTCGCATGTAAGTGTCACTCGGCACAATGTCCTGTAGGACTACCAAACTGGGTACTGGACAAGATGCAGCACAGAGACCATTGCCTTCCAGGTTACCAATGATGCACTGCACATCCTGGACAAAGGATATCCAGGCTTACCCAACCCACTTGACCTCTCTGCCAACTTCAATACTGTTTTACAGGAAGCCCTCCTCAACATTCTTCACCACATGCATGGGCTTTGACGGAACGGTCCCAGTGATGTCCAATAACACGCATAGTTCCACAAGGCTACATCCCATCCACTGTCACCTTCAATCTCTGCATGAAACCTCTGGGACAACTGTTCTCCAACACTGATATCAAGATGCACCTATTCACAGAGGACACGCATCTTAATCTCAAGGTTAATTGCATCAACGACATCCATCAACTCAAGCACTGTCTGCCTCTCATCAAGTCTGTATGTCAAACACCTACCTGAAGCTCAACCCGGCAAAGACCAAATGCATACTGGTAGGAAACTACACCAAGCAAGACCAAGTCCATAACTGTCTGACAACCTTGAATCTTAATATATTGAGAACTCAACTTTCACCCAATGCAAAACATCTTGAATTTACCATCGATTGGAACTTCTCATTAAAGACACACACACAGAAGAAGAACCAAACGTAAATCAAGCATTTCATCCCGGTCAAAAGTTTCAGAACAGTTCTATAATCCCTGGTGATCTCCTACATGGACAGTGGCAATGCTCTACTCAAAGGAGTCCCAATTGACATCTTGGCCCCTCTGGAAAACATTGATCATGATGCAACATGCCTCATCACAGGACTAAGAACATGCAACCACATCACCCCTACCTTAAGGAACTACACTAGCTACTCCTTCAAGCATGCATGATGTTCAACATAGATTGCAGTGCACCACCAGAAACCGCAACACCACAAGACTGAAAACCAAAAACTACAGGAAGGAAAAAAACAGGGAAATAGCCATTTTCCTGCTATATACACTGCGCAACAAATTACCGATGCAGATATGGCTGCCCCCCTCCCCATCCTACACTCCAGGAGAGACCTGTGGACCCTACTCTTCACAGAACATCTCGCCAACCACTGACGACTACACACAACCCTACTTTGTTCCTTGTATGGCTACTCCTCTGTCCCAACCCATTCCAGCTCCTCTGCACACTCTGCAACCCTCTGGGTGTTTCCCCAATGTTCAGGGCGCCATTGCTTCCGAGCTAGATTTGCACTTTTTTAAATCCTACCGATACAAACATACATACATGCATGCGTGCATACGCAACTATAGGGAAATAACACTTTCAGCAGGTCATACTGGCACTTCTCAGCCCTTTTAGTGCAGGATTATTGGCAATGTTCAGAAGCGATACGATCTTTCGAATGGAAGCGTACCAGCATGTCAGCGTACCGATGCAAGACTTGCAACAAAATGCGGTGCCAATTCCTAGTATGGATGCAGTACTTTCATTGCAGGTCTGCTATTGTGCAAAGTTATACAAAATCACCTTCTCATCAACAATTCCATCAATCAAGCAATTGTTTACAAGTGCAGGTACTTGACATTTTGGTCATTAACCTAATTGCCACTTCCGTTCGTCGATGCATACCACTAATGCTCTCAGAACACAGCACTGTCAATCACGGAGATTAGCATATCCGCTAGGGAGTGGGCTTGGGCGAACTAGTTCTGGGATAGAGCCAACCACCTGGATTGTGGGTGGTTTAAGGTCCCCCAAATGTTGAAACCTTTCTGAAAATACATCTGGAAAAGTTTGAGGTTCACCCATAGTTTACCAATAAGGTCTCTGGGATGGAGGGGGTGCTGGTGTTATCCCCCACAGGGCTCTGCAACATTCTGGACTGCCCTACTGTGGCATGGTAGGCACTGAGCGGAGTCTGTGCTGCGGAGGCAGGATGCCTTGGGGTGTAGTGGGAGATATAAAAAAAAGCGGGTGCTTACTTGGGGTGGCTTTGACTAAATGTGCCCCCTTTCAAAATGACCTAATCTTATTCACCCATCACTAAACTCTGGAAGCTGTGACCCCTGAATATTCGGCATTCATATTATATGCACAGGACAGGGCAAGCAGCATCTTACTACTGGGCGACTGTGCTGCACTGCAAGGACTAACGGTAATATTGTGTTCATTGGAAATCATTCCTATTTTCTCCAGCTGCTCATGTTCATATCTGCTTTTGAATGTGTTCTTAGGGGCAAGTTTTGATTGAAGTTACTTAAATAGTTTGTTGGTCTGGTGTACTAAAAATTATAGTCGAATAACATACAGGTATATCGGTGACGTTGCAGAATGATATTGCCACTGAAAAAAACAGACTATTCACAGGCCTACGCCAGTGCACTCAGCTTGCATCCATTTCGTTCTCTTTTTAGTGGCTTAGCAAAAAGCCTTGGCACCAGGGACCTGATCACAAAGTGTTTCTCAATCGAATGCACTTGTGATCTTGGGCCTTGTCTGAATCAGGCCACAAGTGGTTGTTGCACATGTTAGGGTCTGAGGCAGGATAAAACTGGCCTATAGGGCAATGCCCGAAAGAAAAATGCAAAATGCTAGTGTGGGGCAGTTTTGTTTGGTCAGAGTGGGTCACTTTTTTGGCCAGTGAGCGCCCGTTTGATGAGTTACTTCACTAGGCGGTTAGTAGTTTTGTCCATTGTTATTGAAATATATTCTTTAAATTGCACAACTTGCATTACATTTGATCAAAAACCTTCCCCATGGGTACTACTCAAACCTTCAGTCACAAAGGAATGAATTGCCATTCGCAACTGTGGGCCCCTTTTTGATTGGTGCCCTAATTATATGCCCAGTCCGACCCTGGTATGAGGTGGATCTTTGAATCCCAGGTAAACTCTTTTTCGGCTTCACTCCTCACTTGCAGCACTGGGAAACAATGTTACAATCAATATCTTGGCAGAAAATACCGTACAAACAAAAAGTAATGATATGTTTCCCTGAACATCTTGAAATAGTTAATGCTCTCTGGGAGTTAGGATTTAGAGTCAACAATTGCGATTTAAGAAATTCTTCTTGGTTCACACATGCAAGAGTTGGAACACACTGCAAAAGGCATGTGAGATAAAGGTTAGGCAGCATCGTGTTCTGTCCTGCAGTGCCTATTCAAGGCCTTGTTAAAATGGAAAGCGGACCCCAGAAGAAGGTTCAAAAACCTGACTGGCCACAGCGCGTGTTTGCTGGCAAACAGGGCAGTGTTGTGATTGCGGTTCACTGTCTTCTATGCCGCACAAAGTGCAATCAGAGCTGAACAAGAGTTTGGGGCTAGCAGCCACACATCTCCCCAATCCATACAACAGATAAACAGATCTGGAAACTAAACCGACATAAATAAATAAATAAATAAATAAATACATAAATAAATGAAGCCGCTCAAACCCTCTTGCAGGGGAATGCTTGTCAGCTGTGCGTTTAACCGTGGATTTAAGCATTGGCTAAGAAAAAATGGACATCCCAAATGAAACACGAGTTTAGGTCTTTCCAGCTGGATACTGGACTGATTACTTCAGACTTGGAGTCATCCTGCACTCTGCAAGTTTGAATCCTGCAGAATGGGCAACAGCGCTTCAATGATCTGAGACCAGTGAGCACCGCTAAACTGGTTAATACCACCTCCCATTACAGCTTTTAACATTTAGTGGAATCTGGTGTAAAGCACCATTTAATATAAAACAGGATGGCTCGTGATCTCCACGCCCTTGAAGTTAAACTGGGCAGTTTGTCGCTAGAGCTGTGGAAGGTGACTGGGCAGTTTACACATAAAGAAGTGGTCTCCGTGCACATGGGTTCTTCATGGAATGTTATTGAGGGGCCTCCTGGGCCCATCATTGACGATTCAGCCGAAGTTGCTTTTAAAGTCACTTCTTTCCAAATTAGTTTCCTTACTTGGAAAGCTGCTCAGTCATTGTTTTACAGCGCGCCCACTCATTTTGTGTGTTACACATTCGAAAAATGTGATCAGCACATCAACAACAAAAAAAAAACGTTGATCTGGGACGACGAGCAAGACTCTTGTAAAATCTATTTATTTAGATAAACACAAGTAAACAAAAAAAATGGTTTTAACGGTAAGATGGACAAAATGGTGAAACAATGCTGCCATTGTCATATTTGTACAGTATTCTAAAGCCCACACTCAATGCACATATGATGTGATAGGAGGGCCAGGAGGAAAGTAAAATGATCAGATCGCCTTTGGAGATGATGTTATAAGGAGGTGGAGTAGCTCAGCCACTGGATGTTGGTGCCCCCCTGCTGGGAAGTGAGGGATTATGTTATGACGGCAAGGTGTGGGAGGGTTGGCTCAGTCACTTACTGTTGGTGTGCCCAGTGCTGGGAATGGGAGATTGCTATCAGATGATGGAGAGGATTGGTCACTTGATGTCGTGCACACTGCAGGGGGATGGGCGTTTATCACTTAAGGAGATGGTAAGGCGCGGTCACTGGATATTGGTGGGCCCCGGCTGGGTAAATAGAGATTAGGTTAATTGGAGGTAGAGAGGCTGTTGGTCTGCCCACTGCTTTGGAATGGAAGATCACGTGTTAGGGAACTGCTGAGGCTCACGTGCTTGATATGGGCGTGTCCATTTCTAAGCAATGGAGATTGTTATGAGGGGGATGGAGAGGCTCAGTCACTTGCCCTTGGTGTGCCCAATGCTGGGTAATGGGAGATTGTTATGAGGGAGTGAAGAGGCACAGTCTCTTAATGTTGGCGTGCCCACTGCTGGGGAATGGGAGATCATGCTATGGGGGAGGAGAGGTTCTGTCACTTGATGTTGGTGGGCCCACTGCTGGGGAATGGGAGGTTATGCTGTAAGAAGGTGGAGGGGCTTGGTCAGCTGATGTTGGTGTGCCCCCTGTTGGAGAACGGATTTTTTAAAAAAAAAATATTTTTATTGGTTTATACAAACCTTTAAAAAGAAGACAAATACAACACATATAAACATTTTTCCACAATCCATACATTCCAAGTCTTCGCCCTCCGATCAGTTCAATTTCGTTTAGGTACACAGGTTCGAAATAACACATGCATAAATTACATCACTTTGGAGTTTAACTTTCATTAGGCTTTGATTTTATAGGCACATCATTCAGTGCGTCCTTTATCACACAAATAAATGCCACTAGAGCGTATAAGACAGGTCGATTAGAGCCGTCGAATAAGGCTCTCCACCAATCGTTCTTTGTCAAGGTTTGGTATTTAGCGGTTATTGAACCAAAAATGCTAGATCTTTGCCTAACAAACCCAGAACATGACATAGTCAAGTGTTTTAAAGTCTCGATTTCAGACTGGCAAAAGCGGCACTTTGAATCCAGGTCGGCATGTTGTGCCCAAAAACTTAAACATTCCTTGGTTGCCAGAATGTTCAGCCTAAAGTGCATATACAAAGCCCTGCTATGTTGGTCGGGAAAACAAGTAAGGTAGTTTTGCAGCTGCCCATATACTCTAGTTTCCACTGGGACATCCTTCATTGTTTTCGATTCCGATCTTGCAGTACATGTTCTGATCCAGTCCACTCTCCACATCTTCTTTTTGGCCTGGTCTGGATTGTCCATCAGGGTCTGTATATGTATAGAAATGTCGTACATTACTAGGACTTCGAGACATAATCTGTTCCTTTGGGATAGCATTGTTTCAGATGTATCGTTTCCCAGAGGCTGTATTATGCAGATTTGTGGCAACGGATCTTTTTGCCTCGTTTTCCTAAACAAACTTAGTAGGTTCCAAGCAACACGAGCTTGTATCGAGATATAGGAAAGTTCGAATCTTATACAAATTGTGGGCGTACCCTTTGGTAAACATAACACTTTGGACCAAAAGATGTTTTCTAATGCGTTCCACAACTCGTAATCACAGCCAAAGGCATTCTCACCACCATATATAAGTGCAGGCACCACTTTTTGTTGAAAAAAGGTTACAGTAGGTTTCAAAGAAAACAGAACTGTGAGACTTGTCCTTGGCCTCAAGCCCAGGGACCGTATCTCTCCAGGACTGAAATCTCTACACTTGCTCCCAGTGGTTGCGAGGATTAAGTTCAAAACCCTCTGCATTGTCCACAAGGCCTTCTGGGGCCTGGGGCCTAAATACCTTCAACTCGCTCTTCCTAAATATCTTCCTTCCCGAGCCCTTCGCTCATCCATCTCCAACTCCCTCAGGGTCAGCCGCTTCTCCAAGCAACGAGTCGGGGGTCGATCTCTCGCCGTGGCAGGGTCCTCCCTCTGGAACAGCCTTCCTGCCTCCCTGAAACTTGAGGAGAACCATCTCCGGTTCCGGAAGCACCTCAAAACCTTCCTCTTTGCTTCTGCTTTCTCTCTCCCTCTCCCCTGCTAAAGTCTCGACATGAATCTGCACCGAATCTGCAACTGGGCCACTCTCACCGACCTCGTTCCTGGTCCCAGCCACTCTCCTCTTGCACTGCCTCCCTGGCAACCCCTGCACTGAGGGACTGTTCTCTGTATCCCTACAGCCCCCCTTTTTCCCAGCACTTGTCTGCACTTACCTTGCACTTGCCACCAGCTGGCCCTATTTATTTACTTATTCTACTTACTTGTACTGCACTTCCCCCTTCCCCTAGCACTTTTCCCCTTCCCCCTTCCCCTGCACTTGCGCGGTCTGAATGTCACCTGGCCTAGTAGGATCGTTGTCTGCCTTCCCCTTGTTTCCCCCCCCCTGCCTCGTCGCGCCTTGAAACACTTGTGTATAGGCGCGTTACAAATGCCATATCATATCATATCATATCATAACTTCCCAAATTTTATGTTAATCAGGGAGGCCTGACACGCCAACTGGCGGCATTTGTTTTTGGTCGCTTCAACCCAAGGAGCATCATTTCGGTTGGCGTTAATTTTCATGCCTAGGTACGAAGTGTTCTTCACAATCCTAATTGGTTCTTTATCAAGAAACCAGTTAAATTTTGTCACCTTCCCATTATTGCCCACAAGTTTTTCAAGGACCAAGATCTCACATTTTTGTTTATTTATTAACAAACCATTGGCCACTAGATATTTTTCAAGAGTGGTGAGTTTACGCTGCAACCCTATCGGTGTAGAGTCCATAAGAATAAGGTCGTCAGCGTACACAAGATAGTCAATATGTGTACCATTGATTTTTGGTGGAAAGGTTGCTATATCGGTAAAGATCTCCTTAATATCCGATATGAACAGATTAAAAATGGAGGCTGCAAGAGGACACCCTTGTTTCACTCCTCTGTGTGTATTGATAGGAGCCGATAGTGAGCCTTTGAGATCTAATCTGATTTTGATTGTGGTATTAGTGTGCAGCTCACGTATAGCCGCCAATAGGCTAGGAGGACAATTCCAGGCACCCAGTTTTCCCTAAAGCAAATCTCTGTTGATACTGTCGAACACGTGGGATAAATCAATTAAAGCCAAATATACTTTGGATGTCGAGCGATGAACTTCCATCTTCAGCAGGTTTATCAGCAGCAGGTTCACTCCACAACCGACCCCCTTCACAAACCCAGTTTGTCTCGGATCCACCCGGTTGGAGTTAGTGGACCACTTTAGTAGTTTTTGTTGCAGGAGGGTGGCATAGATTTTTCCCAACACGTCCAGCAGCGCAATTGGTCTGTAGTTTTTGGGATTACGTCTGTCACCCTTCTTAAAAATTGGAACAATCACCGCAGATTTCCACGATTTAGGTGTACTACAACCTTGCACAATCCCTTGGAATAGTATTGTACAGAAGTCTGACCATTCATCTGGATGTTGTTTGATAGAGAAATTGGTCAGACCATCCGGGCCCGGAGCTCTGCAATCATGCAGCTTTCTTAATGACTTGAAGGATGTCGTCTCTAGGGAATACGATATCCCAATGAGTAAGAGAGGGACCGACCCATTCTGAAGTTGTCGCATCTTTGCAGAAAAGCTCAGTATAGAAGGACGTCCACTCAACTTCTGAGACCAAATTTTCTTGGAGGGCGTGCTGTGGAGCTAAAGTGGTGTTTATTAGTCTCCAATAGTCTGTTCCATTGTTACTCGTCATTTTGGACAGCATCAGCTCTGCATCGTTTTGTACCATAATCGCTTTATGAGATTTGAGCCAGTTCTTGTATGCTTGTCTCTTTGCTCTTTTTACGTTGTTAATATTTGGGTGATTTTGTCCGTGGGCATTTCTTAAGTCACGACATAAGGCTCTTTTATGTTGAAGAATTTCCAAGTCAAATCTATGTTTGGGTGAGAAGACTGCATGTTTTAGTTTATTTTTCCGTTCTTCGAATTGAGATAGCAGATGGGAGTATTCCGGTGACTCAGAATTATTTTGAAATCCCTTGGTGATATGAGTAACCTCTTCAGTTTCAAGATGTAGCCGTATTCTGGATGCTCCAGTTCTCACTGCATGCGGCCACGTTCTGGTCTCGCACTCCATAAGACTATGAAGACCTAGAGTCACCATATCATGGTCACTATGGATCATATTGGTGATCTCCATACGAGTTGCCCTCATGTGTAGATTTCCGGAGACAAACATATAATCAAGCGTCGAACTCTGGTCACCTCTACGCCAAGTAGGTCGAGCAGGTATATCACCAACTGTTTGGCCGTTTAACATCGTTAACCCACGTAGGTCCAATTCCGTGCACCATTGATTTACTATCTTCTCTTGGTGGGTATTGAATGATTTTTTGGCGCCAGGTAGATGTAGATGCGTGATACAATCAATGTTAAGGTCACCGCAGACGATAAGCTCGATCATGTTCTCCTTCTCTGTTAGGTCGTCAATTGTTGAGGTAACCTGATCAATAAAGGACTGTGAGCCAACAGCCGAATGGTTCCAATATAGGTTTATGATGTATAATTTAGGTGCAAAAGCGTTCCTTCCCACATAGAGACTGATCACCACTACTTGTATAAAAGGAGATGGATTGAAAGATTCAACAATCCTGAGGCCTGACACTATATTTGCCGCCACTAAGAGACCAGCCATAGGTCTGCCCTTAGACTGTTTGATGGCCGGATTGAACGCAATTTCAAAGCCTTCGAAGATGGGGATCCCATTAAGCCATGTTTCCTGCAAGCAAATGAGGTCCAGATCAGTAGCCCAGGGAGTATTGAACAGATGGGTAAATCCCCTCGTGTTCCAGGATCCTATTGTGCAGGTCTGCCGGTTCCCCTTGGCTTGGCATTATTTGTCAGCTTCGCAATTTAAGGTGCCGGCTAACCAGGACCAATCATTATCTGGTACGGCTGAATTCACTACTTCCTCAGTGTCATCACTAGAGATTGGGAGCCTTACAGCCCCTTGCATTGTTATCCTTATGGGATCACTCATAGATATTTTATCCGTCGAATCATCTTGTGAGCTGCACATTTGTGACTGCGCTATTTGCGGTTGTGCGGTGGTAATGACATGAGCATTTGATTGTTTAGCTTCATTAACAGGCAAACAGCTCAAGTCATTTTCCAGAAGCCCAGACACAGGGTGTTTAACTACTACAGATATGTCGAAACCCAAAGACATCAACACCGGGCCTGCTTCCATCAGGATATCTACTATAAGTTTTGATTGTAGATGGAGTATGACCGCATCATTTTTGTTTTCATCAAAAAATTCAACGGTTTTCAAATCTCCCGATTCAATAGCTCTAAGGCTAGGCACAAGATGACATAGCCATAACACATTGTGGCGATTTAAGATTAAATCATCCGAGGAATCTATCCGTTCCAGGAGAACTTGATATCGACCCTGTGGTTTCTGAACAATGCTTCTGGCTTGTTTATCCTTTGATTTCAGGGTGCTCTTGCTATTTACTGCCTTTGGCTTGTTGGTTGTAGAGGTATCAAAACTGTGGCACAGCAGAGCACCACCTGTGCGCTCGGAACGCATCTGTTCCAGCACATCGTATTTTGAAGGGGCCACAGCTTGGGACTCATTAAGACTATCTGCCTTCTTTTGAGTCGCAGGAGCATTTCGTTGGCCATCTTTGTTTAAGGCGAGGGTTACCAATTTCATGCGTTTCTGGTCCAGTGTTATGAAGGTTGACAAGGATATTGGAGCGTCAGCTTGAGTTAAAGTAAAGGGATAGAGGACTTGACAGCTTCTTTGTGCTTTGTTGCACTGGATTTGACTTTGTCCTTCGCTCGTGGTGACTTTCCCAGCTGTGGCATCAGTCGTAAAACCTTTCACAGCCGGTGCAGTCGTAACGGGCAATACCAGTGGTTGATGAGGTTTTGGAGCCGTATGAGAAACACACACCTCTTTAAGTTGTTCCACCATAACCTGTTTTAGCATAATCGGAGCAGGTTGGCAATCGACGTTATTCGTCGCATCAGGAGCCATGTTTGGTGCACACACCTCTTTAGGTAGATCAACCAAGACATGTCTTGGCATGGTTAGAGCAGGTACACAGTCGATGATGGGCGCCGCATCAGGGAGGCTCAGATCCTAGTCGTTGACTTCCTCATAAGTTGACAAGTTCAGTAGCTCTTCGGATACACAACTAATACCTGATTGGGATTGTAGGGCTTCATCTAGCCCCGTTGTAGTGTCTTTTGGGCAAGCATTTGTGTGGCGACTTGTACCTTTTACAAAAGTTATATTAACCGTCACATTAACGGTTTTGATGTTTCTTAAGAACTTGCATGAGTCATTTCCACGTTTTGTTTTTTTGTGGATTGATTTTTCGTTTTTTTATTGCAATTGCCCCTTCCGGCGTTTTTGCCCTTCAATGGCCCTTGAATGATCACAGACTACTTGAATATGTCATAAAGAGTTGAATCCATAGGGTCAACAGCAAGGGGTATCTGTGTAGAGTCATCACTAACCGATTGGATTTGCGCTCCCAGATTGGAGGTAGACGCAGTTTGTGGATCTAAGAGAGTCAGATTGCCAGTGGCTTGGCTTGCAGTAAGGATGTCATCAAATAGCATAGTCAACGCCTTTTCGTTGGAATGTGAGATGAGAACTTGTACGGGTTCACTAGTAAGCACTTCTTTGTCAAAAATCACGTCAGGCAAATTGCTCTCCAGTAGCCTCACATTTTCTTTGAGTGTAGGCTTACAAACTGAAACATCACTTTGACATGGAGCGTTAGTTTGTTCCATGTTATTACTTGGAACGCATGGAGTATCCAGAGCATTTTTGGTTATAGTTAAGTGAGCACAACTGCTCGGGGCAAATGCATAGGTAGTTGGAGCTCCCGAAAAACACCTTGCTTCGCGTCAAAGTGACTTTCATTTCTTTTTTTAAAAAGATTTAATGCTTCTTTAGCCACCTCTGCCAAAAGTTTCTTATCAAGATAGGCATTTTTATTGGATTCAACTAAAGAGTCGAGGGCTAACTCAGTTCTCTTTTGGGTCCCCCGCAATGACTCTTTGTACGAGCTATGTGCATTTTCAATTTTCAGGAGTTTCAAGTTAATTGTTGCAGCCAGGCTAAAAAGATCTTTCGTTGTGTCGTTCAGCTGTTCATACATCTTCAAAAAGGGGGCAGTAGCCAGTGTCATCGATGATATTATGATCGCTTGCAAGTCTTTCATATTTTGCTCATGGCCAATTGCCTTAACCTGGGGCGCTTCCTGCCATTCTCGGCATCTTCTACGGTAAGGCACTCGTCGAATTTTGGGAAATGGACGTTCCATTAGAGAAGAGTTTGAAATGGACAGATCCGATGAAGAATGAAGCACTGAACTAGAGCCACCCTCCGCCTCTTCATTTAAATTCATATCATCATGTAAACCGTCAGGGATGGATTTTGACGTGTTACATGACGTTTTGCTTTTCTTATCTGGGAGCATCTAATACTAGGTGAAATACTCGAATCCACTCTCCTACGTTTGGAGAAGCTCCTTGTGCGGGGGCTTTGGCTATGCTGTTTTTTAGTGCCAAAGGAATTGGTGGTTTTGAGGGTCTCATTACATATGCCCATTTCCTCAGGTAGAGTGCTGTTTGATGCTTTGTGCGTTCTTTCTTTATTTAACTGCGTCAGATCAGTAAGCAGTTTATTGACAATGTCCAGAGATTTACGTCGATTTTCATTGTGGTACAGAGCATTTCCCTTGCTAATTAGTGAGGTCTGCAAAGGTTTGCCTATGTCCTGTGCAGGATTACCACCCACCTCATTAGCATCCAATGTAGGAAAAAAGACATTATTTTCATCAACAAGTATAGGCACTGTATCCAAGTTATGCAGGGGGGAGGGACCCAGATACTCGAGAGTACTAAAGAATCGGGCACGAGGAGACCCCAGATTACCCTCTCCACTCTCGCCCATAACCCCATTGGGGCAAGTTGTTGGAATGATATCGACGTGGGTTGCATCAGCAACGATCAAAGGCATACTCCAAGCGGCATTATTCGTTGCTGGTAGATCACGCGCGTTCAACGCACGCCATGCCAGCTCACGCAGGGGAATTATCATACCAGGCAGGGAAGCAGTAGGCATAATGTTATTTTGTACTTGCATACAACAAGCTTCACAGGCCGCCCTTGAGACCGCAGTCACACAGTTCACAGATGGCGTTTCCAAGAGGCACGACCCGCCCGTCTCTTTAGCAAAACCCGCTCGAGTTAAAGAGTTCGCAATGTTCATATTTAACTCGGCAGGATTGACAAACTCTTGGGCTTCCATGTTTAATTTACAGGACATGTTTCCACTTACTTGGAGTGAAGGCGGCACAGCGGCCGCGGACAAGTCTATCAATGTAACAGGCAGCACACGCTGAACATCCGGGTGACTGAGCGAAGCCGATTCCAGCTTTCGTTGAGCGCGAGTCTTCGCGAAGGAGGCAGGCTTCGAGTAGTCGCGCATGATGAAAGTAAACGTCGCCGAGAAGCCGGGGAGCAAAGAGAAGTCGGGGATAGTCCGGGACTCCACGGACCTCCTTCCACTCCTTAGACTCTCCCAGGTGGCGATGCACCCTCCACGCGCCAAAGCCGCCAAACAGCTCAACAGCCACTTCCCAGCCCTTCTGTCCTCAGGGCTTACGCCGCAAGGGCGCTGTGGGAGTGACTTTGAGCACGCCGGATTGTCACGTGCCTTCGTGAAAGAAAAAAAAAAGCAAAGAAACCTCTAGGCAGCCGGCGTCCTTTTCACCGACTCACTTGGCCTTTAGCTCCAGGTATGCAGAAAAGATGCAAATTAGTGCAAGCCGACGCTGCAGGGGACAGTTAGTGTTATAATCCATGTGCGGCTCCAAACAAATAGAAAAATCAATCCAGTTGGCTCTCTTGAGACGCCGCCACAGCTCAACAGCCACTTCCCAGCCCTTCTGTCCTCAGGGCTAACGGAATTTAATGTTAGATACAGAGGCCCAGTCCCTTGGTGTTGGTGCGCCCCCTGCTGGGGAATGGGCGACTATGTTATCATACGATGGAAAGTCCTTGTCTCTTGATGTTGGTGTGCCCCCTGCTGGGGAATGAGATATTATGTTATAGGAGGTGCAGCGGCTCAGTCACTTGATATTGGTGTGCCCCCTGCTGGGGAATGGGAGACTATGTTGTAGGGGGTTGAGTGGCTTGGTCACTTTCCCATGGTGTGCCCCCTGCTGGGGAATGAGATATTATGTTACAGGGGGTGGAGAGGCTCATTCACCTGCTGTTGGCCTGCCTGCTTCTGGGGAATGGGAGACTATGTTGTCAGACGGTGGAGAGGCACAGTCACTTGATGTTGTTGTGCTCACTGTTGGGGAATGGGAGGGTATGTTATAAGGAGGTGGCAAGGCTTGGTCACTTGATGCTGGGGTGCCCCCTACTGGGGAATGTGAGATTATGTTATAGGGGGTGGAGAAGCTCAGTCACGTGCTGTTGTTGTGCTCACTGCCGGGGAATGGGAGATTATTCTATAAGGTGGTGGAGAGGCTTGGTTACTTGCTGGGAATGAGTGTTTGTGGTGCCCAATTCAAAGGTTTATATATAAAGTAGAATGAAGGACTGCATGAACTTGTGATTAATCCACCTTCAAATCGTGATATTCTAGCACTGCAAAGATTCCTGCAATGTATATCTATAGAGACTCAGAATCAATGTCTGTAAGGTATAGAAAGAGAGTTTGATATTTTTATAAATGGTTTGAAAATTAGCTGTACTGTTGATATGCTCTGTCCTTGATGTGGCAGGCTACGTTCACTTAGTTTCAGTGGAAAACAGAATAAGCAGAATTTAAACTTAAAATAAATGATCTCCCACTAAGTTCTTTTCTTTAAAGTTCTTTTTCTGGTTCCTTACACAGACAGTCACATTTTCCGGCACAGCAGCACTGTTTGTCATGGCCTCCACCTGTAGACACTTCTAGTGCTTTAAGATCATTGACAAGTATCATCCATAGATTGCTGTCACCACCTGTTCCCTATTCTTTGCAACCAGCACATAAGGCTTATTTGTGCGAGAAAACCTGGTGATACCTTGTAGTTTCAAAGACATCAGACCCGCGGCTGCCAACAGCAGTTGTTTGGACCCATGTTGGAGTCACAGAGTACCCAGCAGAAGGGTACTACCTTAATAGGGCACAGAATAGATTAACTTGAAGGCTATGATGAAGCAGTAATACTCATTTTAAATGTACAATTCTCTGAAGTTCAAGGTCACAGCATGTAGGATCCTTTCAAGCAAAGATAACTAAAACATCGACACAAAAGGCGAAACCATAGAGGGTTCTGGCACTAAAGCTAACAGCATCTGCTCAAGCTAGGTGAAATATCAGTGTCAGTGCGGGATCTCTGCACCTCAGGTTCTTTAGGGGATCCCTCCATCTGTTGTTGATTCCACGAATCAATGGATCGTGAACTCTCTTGCATAAACAGAATCAGCAGATTCGGAGTAAACATGAAAACAACAGGTACACGGAGAGCAAGTGTGATTGAGAGAAAAGGGGGAGAGCAAGAGATGGCATGTACCATTTTGCAACCCCATTAGAATTCTGCATTTTCTTCAATGCATTTTGAACTGTGCTGTAGACCTATCCATGAGTTATACTGTTGCATACGTCTTAGTTTTAACATTTATTTCAACCAACCCAATGAACAAGCCTCTTTCTAGACAGAGTGAATTCTAGGATGGTTGCAGGAGAAGCTCTTGATGGAATGTCACACATGAGCCAAAATCAGGGGGGCATATAGGTTTTAAATAGGCTAAGCATTTAGCCATTATTGAGAATCAGTCAAATTCATACTTGCTCGAAAGCAACACTGGTGCCCCTCCGTTGGTTCGTCTTTTTCAGTGATATTGCCTTTGAATAAAAGCAGAGAGGGGACAAAGGAAAACAGAGCCATTGGGAGCACAAGACATTGTCCACAATGGAATTGTTAGGAAGCAGGGAATAGGAATTTGGCTGCCCCAATCCAAATCTTTCAGGATTTGGTAATGGCGCTCTGTAGCAAAAAGGGGCGTAGGCCAAGTGTGGAAATGCAAAGCTAAGAACTCGTAGTTTAAATCTGAGATTCCAAGCAATTTGTAAAAGCATTTAAAATAAGTTGCTACAATTCAAGGATGTAAGGACGGATGTTCTCCTCTTACTCCAAAATAGATTTTCTTAAAAGTGCAAAGTCTGCAAATTCACTGGCAATGAAACCAATCACAGGCCTTAACTCAAGGAAACATAACCCAGAGAGAAAAATGCATGACATATATCTCTAGAAGGCCACTGACAGCAGAAGAAGCGGGTTGGGGGGGAGGGGTGTGGGGGGGGGCTGTGGGTGTGTGTGTGTGTGAGAGAGAGAGAGAGAGAGAGAGAGAGAGAGAGAGAGAGAGAGAGAGAGAGAGAGAGAGAGAGAGAGAATCGAAAACTCCCTTTCTCTAGGACAGGGGTATACAATCTTTGGCTCTCCAAATTTTGGAACTGCAACTCCCATTAGCTATAGTCAGCATAGCCAATGGTGCATGATCATGAGATGCGTGGTCCAAAACATCTGGGGTGCCACACATTGCAGACCCTGCTCTTGGGTACTGAAGTCACCTTCACTCAGCACATTCTCCCGGCCACTACTAGTGCCTGAGCCAGCAGTCTCCCATGCTCCATAAATCCCTGTGCTACACCATCATTGGTGGTTTACATGGAATAAACCCACCGTATTCCATCAAGGAGAAGGAGATGCAGGTGTTTCCATCTTTACAGAACCGCACAATGCTGCAATCTGTGCCAGGCTCACAAACGTATGCCGCAGCGGTCTGGTCTCACAAGTGGACCACATGGTGGGGTGTTTCTGTTTACCCCCTTGAACACCAGGGAATTGTGAGTAAATTGGAATGATGGAGTGATGAATCGGCTCATGCTGGACCACCAGGGAATTTTGGAAACGGTGAGATAGGAGGCCCACTGAACAAATAGGGACATTATAAATCACTCAGGGTTGGTGCCCGCCTATTCCCCTTCGATATCTTGTGAGGCGTCGTTTGGGGAAGCCTTTTGGATCACCTGACAGGAGAAGAAAGGCAAAAAGGAGAGAGAGGACATACAGCCTCATTACGAGTTTGGCGGTATCCCTGCAGTAAATCTGCTAAGATACCACCAAACGGTTTTACGTTACCACCACTTTGTACGGCAAAATTACCACTGTGTTACAAGTGATGGAAAGGGGTGTTAGTCCTCATTAATTGGAATCCCTAGGACTCCATGGGGATCTCGGCAGTACTACCACTGGTGGTAATTCTGCCAGCATTAATACCCGAGATTTGACCGTTTTGGGACAGTAAAGCAGTGGAATTACCACCAGCATTCTGCTGGAGGTATGTCCTACCCCTCACCTCCAAACCTGTAGTTCGGCAGTTTGGTAATCCGGCACTAATGCAACGGTAAACCGGCTTTGGCCACACCACTGAACTCATGCCACCAGGAGCCCGAAAGGATGGGGTGGAATGGCAGGTGGACAAAACAGGAAGTAGAAAGGTTAGGTGGGTGGAGATGGGAGAAGGATGATTACTAGACCCCCAGGGTTACATAGGAAAAGGAGAAAATGGGGCATAGCACGTAAGTAGCAGCGGTCTGTCCAGAGGGTGCCAAAGACAGCTAATCCTATTGACTCGGCCTGCTTATCACTGCAGAAGGTTGAGTATCCTATCAGTGGCTTGATTGCGCTAATTTAGCTACGTGTATGCAGCTGCAGGCTGTCCAGTTGAGAACATGGGCATCGACTTGGGGGCATATTAGCAAACTGAAGTGGATAGCGACTACATATTGGGCCTCATTATGAGTGTGAGGAAAGGCAACAACGGCGCCGGTAGTGCTACCAGTGCCGTTGTTACCTCTCCACCACACTACGAGTTCTGCTCGCGGGTGCCAGTATGTACGCCTGACCAGGCGTGCATACCGGCACCCGCGAGCAGAACTCATGATTGCACCAGCACCGTTATTAACGGCGCCAGTGCAACCATGCTCCCGACCCCCATTCTGCCCTATGGCGCAGAATGGGGATCGGGAGGCCGGCCAAAATGGCACCCGCGTATGGCCAATTATCGGGTCCGCCATGACTCGGTTATTGCCCATTCGTGGGTGCTTGAAAAAAAACAACTCTGGCGACAGCCGTGCCCTTAATAGGGGCACGGCTACCGCCAAAGTTGTAGTGAGGGCCATTAACTCTAACGTTAATAACAATTGGGCTGTAGCATGTTATCTATTTTAAAGCCAAGTTATAGTGACGGTATTTGCATATGAGGCTAATTATTTCTCTGTGAGCATGTGTTGCGACCCACCGGCCCCACTTTTTTTCAAAGCACGCAAGCCGCCACTGCACCTAAGGACCTTTTCTACGGCGAGCCTGCTCAGCAGAGCCGAGCCCTGCTCCCTAGGCACCCGATTTCTGCTCTCAGTTAAGCAGTGCTGGGCGACCCAGCGTAGAAACGAGCAGACTTCCTCCCCTCCAGGCAGGCGGCTCATTGCCTCTGAAAGGCAGCAGCCCGCTATGAGGTCTCTAGGGCTGCATTGCTCCTTCTCGGCCCAGAAAGCACAGGCTGCCGAGTCCCACAGGAAGAGGTTCTTGTTCGCAGCCCGGGGGCCTGCTGCACCAGATACGCCTGAAGTCGGCCCTTATGAAGCGATGTCAACCCATCCTGTGACCTGATTAAACATTCAAAGACCACACTTCCAGGGTGGGGTGCGCAGAGCGCGGCCCCCAAGGACTGTGGGAACGCGGGCTGTGTTCTGTTCAGCTTTTGTCCTGCACATTTTCCCATAACCAGAAAATGAAGGTCCAAAAATAAAGGAAACGGTGAGAAACTGCCAGGATTCAGCCGGTGTGTCGAAGTACATTGTGAGATATTGAAGTGGTTGAGGAAAGTGATCGAGGAATTTGCGAGACCCATTGAAGTCTATGAGGACAATGATGCACATCGAGCGTGGCTATGTAATAGGGAGAATTTCTTGGCAATTAAAGAGATTGCATGGAAATGAATGAGGTTAGTAGTCTATAAATGAGCGAGACTCCATTGAAGTCTATAAGGGAAGAGAGGCTACAAGTGGACACGGCTAAGAATGGGTGAGAATCCAGTGGAATCTATATGGGTAGTGATGTACATCTAGTGAGGCTAAGATGCATAAGGCCAATGTATATGCAAGGAAGGAGATTTGTGTATAAAGTGGATGAGATATTTATGTAAAAATAGATTCCATTGAAATCTCTGAGGACAGTGATTAACATTGAGTGAAGCAATATACATGAGGACGATTTACAGGCAGGGAAGGAGATTTAATCGAAGTCGATGAGGCTAGTGATGCAGCATTGGGTGAGATGCCATTGAAGTCTATAAGGGCAGTGATATGCATTGAGTGGGGCCAATGTACGTAGGGCAGATTTATAGGCGAGGGAGATATCATTGAAGTCTAAGGGCCTCATTATAAGGCTGGCGCTCCCGGAATGAAGGGGGCCGGTACAGCACCGACCCCCTTCATTCCGGGAGCGCCGATTACAAGCTTCCCATCGCGGGACCCAGATCGCACGCCTGGTAAAACCAGACGTGCTTTCCGGGTCCCACGAGGGGAAGAGGGAGGCAATAACGGGCCAGATGTAATCTGCCCGTTATTACCTCCCTCCCCATTCCCATTGAGCCCTTTGGGGGCTCAAATGGGAATGGGAATGGGTTCCTGCAAGGAGGAATTACCGGGTCCTCCTATGTCGGAGTAACCCGGTAAGTCCCCATAGCAGGAACCCGGTAATGGAGCCTGGAACGGAGGCAGCCATGGAGCTAATAGCTCCATGGCTACCTCCATTCTCGTAATGAGGCCCTAAGAGTCAATAGAGGTACTAATGGTGAGGCTCCATAGGTATATACGTGCAGAGATGTGTATTGAGAAGGCTAAAGTACATAGGGCCGATTAATATGCAAGAAGTGGATGAGACTATCGATGTAAGAATGGGTGAGACTCCATTGAAGTCTATGAGGGCAGTGACATACATTGAGAGGGACGATTTATAGGCACTGATGGAGATTTCATCAACGTTGATGAGGTTGGATGAGGTTGGCGATGTACGAATGCATGAGGCTCACTTCATATGGCTGAAGTCAGAGATCGGGAATGATTGATGCTCCAGTAAAGCATTGAAGGACATCGGGCCTCATTACACGGTAGGCGGTAGCCATGGCGCTATTAGCACCATGGCTACCCCCTTACCGCTTTCCGGGTCCGTGTTCCCGGAATAGGGACTTACTGGGTCATTCTGACCTTGGAGGACCCGGTAAGTCCCCATTCCGGGAACCATTCCCCATTTCCATTTGTGCCCCCATAGGGCTCAATGGGAATGGGGAAGGAGCTAATAACGGTACAGCAATTCGCGGTACTGTTATTAGCTCTGAAGTCCCTTAGCGGGTCCCTTCCATAACGCATGGTAAAACCAGGCGTTAGGGGAGGGAACCGCTAAGGGACCTCGTAGTAGGGCAGTAAGGGATTACCGGCACCGGTGCCCTTACCGGTGCCGGTAATCCCTTACCGCCTACCGTGTAATGAGGCCCATCGTTAGGAAGTGAGCGTGACTCTATTGATGTGTCTGAGGTTAGAGTAACGGATGAGGATGATTCTATTGAAGTGTATGAAGTTAGAGTTGGGGGTGCTAGAGACTCAATTGAAATAGACATAACCACATTGACACACCACACTGTGCAGGCAAGTCAACCAATCGCCCCAAGACTTCTATGCTGTAGTAGATTTCCACAAGGTCCTTGAAGCCATTGACTGTACACATGCAGCACTGCAACCCCCCAACACACAGCCCACATATACAAGAATAGGAAAATGGGCATTCCGTCAGTGTACAGGCCATCTGCAATGTGAATGCTAGTTACCTTGAACACACCAATGATATCTACATCCTCCAACATTCACCAGCCCATCAGGCCCAGTCATAGAGAACCTTAGGCAACATGTGTCTGCTTGGCAAGTATGACTGATCATACACAGCCTACTACACACACACACAGAAGCGCATGCAAAGCATGCACTTAGAAAGCTAAACAATTTGGAAAATCTATTAATTTGCAGGGAACAGTGTTCATACCCACTCTCGCCTTTCCTACTGACAATCTTCAGGAATCCATAAATCCCAGGTTAGTTGAGCACACCTTTTGTGTGCTCAAGTCACAGTTCCACTGCCTAGATCACTCCGGTGGTATCTTGCTATGCAGACCACCAATGGTATGCAAAATAATACTAGTGTCTTGTGTGTTGCACTACATTGCAACACAACATGCACTTTCTTTAGTAATGTAGGAGGGTTTGTGCCCATATCTATGTGTTCCATCGATACCCCTAGCAGAGGAAGGGTCCCAGGGAGAGGCCACCTGCAACCATGTGACCTATACATTCTTTGCATAAACCATACGCTGTGTTATCAACACACTTCAAACCTCCATCCATGATTGGTTTCACTGATGAGAGAGGCCAACACCTGTCTTCTTAACATAACATCCTGAGAAAGCTTGTCCTAGAGGGACAATGGTTGTGTGCACAATGACAGAAAACACATTGCAAGCTAATCTGCCTCTACATGCCACAATCATACTTAACAAACACAGGATACACATACCCCATGACAGACTCCATCACTACCCTTTCACAACATAGGGACTCCCATCATCACATCATCCAACTTAACAGAAAAACACAACACAAACAATCTGCATTGACACAACTAAGAAACACGTATACATCAAGAGACCATATACTGCAACTAAGGCTTGAAGGACGCAGACACCACATCAACATGCCACATTGGCCATGTTATAGGAAAAGAGTCAACATAACCACGCATCACACTGACATAACAGTTTAGTAATTTGAGGAGCCAGTAACACAGACACATGGTGCAAAATTACACCAGCTATACTCCTAAGTGTGGGCTTGCAATACACTCTCTTTGACTGAACATGAATACCAATGTCTACATGTGACTGATCAGCGTCAAGCCTGTACAACGGAACATAGACCTAAGGAACTCCATAAGTGAATGGCTAGTATTGATTAAAACAATGAATGCAGACCGTATTGCATAAACCCCTCCAAAAGTAAAAGAGTTCAGTGAAAATAACATACAGAGACATGGCACCTCACAGCAAATATCACAGCGTCAGACATCTCAAACTCCACCATCAGAGTTAACACAGCAGCCAGACCCAACTAATTGCAAAAGGTAATGGAATCAAGGAGAGACATCATGTCTTCTGTCCCTGGCCCACATCCTCCTGTGCAGCACTCAGGCTTACAGTGCTAAAGTCTGTTGCTCCATTTCTACAGAAATGAGTGAGAGATGGCCATGCAAAATAACACCAATGAGAACCAGGTCCTGGTGCATATCATCCCTCAATGCCACCATGTCCCGGTGCTTGTTCTCTGTCAATGCTCACACCACCTCGTGAAGTGATAGCATATAGCACCTCATGGACCATCTGTGGGATATTCACAGATAACTCCTCTAGGATTTGCTGTTGTCTCCCACTTGCATGCAGCAACTCCTCCTCTAAGTCCGATTGGCTACCATCAAAGTGCCACCCACGTGTGCATGGCCTATGCAGGCATGACAATGGCCTGTGCTGATGTAATGAACCGACACTCCGTGGGTAATGCCCTCTACCTGATCTAGTGGAGTCTCCCAACAATGAGGATTCCAGTGAATGTGGCAATGGTGCTGACTGTGATCTAGCCCCTGCAGTGGTGGACACACCAGAGCAATGCAGATGTGTGTCTTGACTCACATGTGCCTCAGCATTCCGTGTACCTACAACAGATCTATCCATTTGTGGCTGAAGGCAAGGTGGCCGGAGTCTGTCCCTCTGACACAGCCTCAGACATTAAGAGGAGGAACCCCTCCTCCTATTGGATGGTAAGCTTGGCCCGTGCAAGAGTCCTCAACTATGTCAATCACATCAGTAGTGACATCCTCAGAGTATGAAGAGTCATCAGACCTGCCCACAATGGCCTTAAAACATGTGGGATGGTCACTGGGTACTGCTTGCCAGATTGAGGTGGTAGACGGTGCAGCCTGTGCTTCGATGAGGAATCATTGCCCATAAAGGGTCACACAACTCATATCAACAAACTTTCCATTTAAGCATGTATCGTGGCAATGCATCTTCAATGTACTTCAACAGCACAGCACTACATGCACCCAAGCATGCTAATGGATACCCATTCCCATCCCAGATGAATTCCTCAAAGAGCACTTTACATGACACAAAAGCAAGCAATCATGCTACTTTCCAAGCTTCTTCCATGGACATTTAATTCACACAAACACATATAGCTGTGGGCCCTGGGAATGTCTTTCATGAACAGTGCATAATCACCACTCAGAAAAACAAGCAAGAACTACAAACCCACTAATCGATTTTGACTGTGCATACCATGCAATCCCAATGCCATGGAGCCATACCCACCACATTCAGTGGGCATGTGGTGGATGAGCCATGATCCTTAAAAGACCCATGTATAACACACCTGCCAAGGATACTGTCAATAATCCCTCAGCCACAGCACACATAATCCCTCATATCCACATTCTCACTTGATGAGTCTGCCGATCCATAAGCCATTACCAGTCCATGCTTCACAAGACATGCAGCTCCCCATTTCATTGGCCGATATGTAGGCCCCCATACAAATGCCAAACAGGGCCAATTAAAGAGACACACAGGGTAGAAGTGTCACCGTACACAAGCAGCAGCCTTTTGACCATACAAACAAGAGCATGCCGGCCATGTTAATGCACACAGTCTAGGGGGCCAGTGAGTGTCTGTGATGGCAAAGGCCTCTGCCCATACCCTTCTTGAACTAGGCTACATACATGCATATGCGCGTTACCCTGGTACTTCCCGAGGCCCAGCCTTTATGGCTTATTGACAACAATCGGTTGAAAAGTCATGTGGGACTTGCATCCTCTGTTCCACCTTGTCCTTCATAATGTACACAACTTTACAAGTGTCCCTGAAACAGCTACATGTTTGTTGTGAGTCAAGGCTGTACATGACCAGAATGTATTCTGCGAGGCAGTCTTTGATTGTTACTCACAATCGGCAGACATCATGATGATTGACATTCCAACACTGCAACCTCTGCCTGGTGGGTGAGCACAGAACGCCAAATAGCATGTGCAATATCATTTAGTGATACTCCTCCCATGATGGCGGCCCCAGGAACTGAGGACATGACTGCTACATGGACTGCAATAAAGTGTATCCCATACCAAGTCATTTGTAGTGCAGACACATTGCCTTCACTTTAAACTTCTCTTGGCCACTGTAACCTGTGTGTTGCTTTCCAAGGGCAGCTTTGTACGATGTCTCTTGTGGCAATGTAAGACTGTCCCTGGAATGATGCCTTGCATCACGCTTGCCAGACCGCATTACATAGGACGGTGCATAGAACTGTGGAGAGGAAGCAAAAGATTCCGGATAAAGGCCTAACTAATCTGGAATCTGACCCGTTAGAGGTAAAATACTTCATGCAATTGTACATGTCCCAGAACCACCTATCTAGAAAGGCACAATCTCAAGAGGCACCCTCAATAGGTGACATGGCCCACATACAATCATGAGCATGGAGCCACAAAAGTATGTACCATATATGAAGGAACTGACAAGTGTGTCTGAAACAAAACATTGCACACTGTACCCTTCCACACCGAAGAGAGTGCCCATCCGCTGCAATACAAAAGTGAACAAGTTCATCGCATCCATCCACCAGGTATCCAGCAGGCCACTGTAGAATAGCTGCAGTGCAATTAATTATTATGCAGACTTGTCCCTCACCAGATATGGCCACATTTGTGTTCCATGTGATATTTTTGAATATTGAAGGGTGCACTCCAAAAGGGCTGATTTTTAACAAATGTTGAGGCAAATTTGGTACGTTCCTCAATATTTGCTAATATGACTTTTCGGGGAGGGGTATTCACCCCCTCCTCCTCACCTCCCTACTAAACAATCACCCGCCCTTACACATTCAATCAGGGGGTTCAGCCCCCCTTGTTGCCCCTTCATCCCCTGACCCCTCCCTGACATGAATATTAGTACCTAACCCCCCTCACCTTACAGGAAGACACATATACACACACCAAACACAAACAGAATCACACACTTATTTGCCCAGCCCCCTCCCTTCCTCTTAGCAAACACTTCTCCTAAACACACAGGCCCTCATTAGGACCTTGGCGGAGGACCATGGCGCTATTAGCACCATGGTCCATGGCGCTAAGCTGCCAACTCCGCCATGGTGGTTGGCGGACTTACCGCCCCATTCCGACCTTGGCGGGGCGGTAAGTCCCCAATCCCCATTTACCCTTCCCCATTCCCATTTTTGCCCCATAGGGCATAATGGGAGTGGGGAAGGCGTTAATTACGCCACCGTAAATTACGGTGGCGTAATTAACAACAAGGTCCCTTAGCGCCATGGATTTTAACGCCTGCTAAAAGCAGGCGTTAAAATCACCATGGCGCTAAGGGAACTCGTACTCAGGCGGTAAGGGCCGGCAAGGTTTACGCCGGCGTAAACCCCTTACAGCCTGGGTCCTAATGAGGCCCACACAAACACACTTACACACACCATCTCCCCCTCAACCCCTAAACATATATCACACATGCATATTTAACACACAAAGATCTAACACTGACCTTGTACGTCCATGGCTTCCCTCTTCTGGCACAGCTGCTCCTGTCAGCCCTTATGCATACTCGTCTGTGCCCAGGGCCATGCCAGGTCCCCCTAGAAAGACTGCTCTGAGCTGTCTCAGAATGGTCCTTCTAAAGCAACCTTTTTAATTTCAGAAAAGTGAAAAAGGTGTTTTCATTTAATAGCCACATGTGTGTCCATGGCTCCCATGCCATTGACATGCTCACTCAAAATGAGGCCACTGTCAACCTCTTCAATTTGGTTAATCAACTTTATCTGGTGGTTCCTCTACCAGTTGCCTGGGTTGAACGCACAACCCTCCCCAACTTCTCATTGGGTCTTTTTCTAAGATCTCCCATGCACTTACGTACCTCCTTGGAAGTACGCGGTTCCACTCCACAGGCATTTATCTTATCGGTCACCTGCTGCCATAGATGGATACTCGCTGTAACTTAAAGAGTACTTCCTGCTAAAGTAGCAGGTCCACATAATGCACCTCCACAAAGTTTGTGAAAATGACTAGCTCCTCATCCATTAACTTTATTTTCCCTTGGTGACCCCTGCTCTTTCTGTTGCTTTGCATGGTCTGAGTAGTGTACATGTCCACTGTGATTACTCAAAGGAAATGCAATCCACTGTGATTGTGCGAAGGAAATCATATGCAAATATGCACCCCCTCCTCATAACAATACACTGCATGAAAACCACAAAGTGCATAAAATGTGCCTTGCATAACGTATGTGCTGAGGGCCTTTGCTTCGGCTGCTGCATCATAGTGCTCTTGATGCCACCTGTATATTCCTTGTCCTCCTGCCTATCCTGATGTGATGCCTCTGCCTGCCTTCTCTGCAAGACAACTCCTCTGGCTGGTTGTCTGTCATTGGTGGCTGACCACTCACACTTTCCTGGAGTGACTGTCTGCTGGAGCACTGCACACTAGTCTAACATCTGTTTCCCCCTCCCACCTTGTCTGCTTCATCTCAACACAAACAGCTCCATCGAAACATCACTACAGCTACTCAGGCCGGGAACACTTAAGGCTCACTCTCACCCCAAACAACCTCACCTTGTCAATGGCTAGAACATCGTCAGACCCCACCAATTTGGAGGTGGCATCCTGGGTGACCAGGTTCTGAAGCATAATAAGTCTTTCTTCAGTGCTGAGAGGAAGCTTGGGGTCAATGCCCATTGAAGGTTCTGGGAGAGTATTACGACTTTTATCAATGCAGAGGAGGGTGGCAGGCTGTTCTGTGGACAATGTGAAGAAGCACTGGGATGACATGAGTATCCGGAGTTAGAAGATGCAGAGGGCAGCCACTGAGGTAGGACACCGTGTGGAAGTCCATTCAAATGGGTGCCATTGTGTGACGCCACTACAGGTCCAGATCCCTGAAGAAGATGAGCACAACACTTCATTCCCAGGCCCTTGACCTGCAGGCCCATATCGAAGTTGCTGGTAGGTACACAAAGGGAACCACGCCATGCAATGTCACTGTGGCATGGATGAGATGGCATGAATGGGGGCGGGTGGTGCACTATTTTTAACAGTAATAGGGTTGTGTCCAACAAGTATGTTGCATGGTGGCTCATTGACACACTGCAACAAAGGTAAGGAACACAAATGCCTAGTGGAGGCACACAGGGCTTACATGCATCTGGTCAAGTAGTGGATGCAACCTCTGCCAGCTGTTAAAGGCAGGGGCGTTGCTAGGGGGGGGCTAAGGGGGCTATAGCCCCTGATCTTTTGGTTGTAGCCCCGGATAGAATCTCAGGAGCTACAGCCAAAAGACTAGCTAGCCCCCAGTCCCGACAGTTCCGACATCAGCTTAGCCCCCGGTCTTTTCCAGACCTAGCAACTCCCCTGGTTAAAGGCATATATATATATTTCATTCTTAGGATAATCTGCTGCATGCAAGTCCTGTTCACTGGGTGTGATGCTATCACAAGTGAAGGATTTTAAGGACATGTCATCTCGTCATCTGCACAGACTGCATCCCTCTTGTGCTGCATGATGGCTGCCTCTGAGAGATGCAGGCCATGTGGGGGGTGGGAGGTGAATGTGTTTGGAGTGTTGATTCACCTACAAGTAAATGATTGCACGGCTGCCCATCTGTTATTTGAGATGCTCCGGCCGCAAGACATTTCATGTTTCCTTACTGTGTCAATGTGTTTTGTCATAGAGCAAAAGAAGTATCGCACGTTTTCAGGGTGTCAGGGAACAGAACATGGTGACATTTAGTGGATGTGTGATTGAGGGGTCACAAGTCCATACTCCGGTGTTGACATTTGAAAAAAGAATACGTATGTATTGCATAATGTTCTCTCAGAGTGGCTCTCAGAGTGTCTGTGATGCTAATAGCAAGATGGATAGACATCTAGTGAACATGAGGCCAAGTGTCCCCGTTACACTGCCTCTACAGATGTCATGTATGACATGCAACTACGTGCACATGTTATTTGCACTAATGTCTGCATGACCAAATGTCTCAGTTTTCAATAAACATGTTGTTACATTGATGCTTTTCCCCTGTCCTTCTTTTTCAGTATCGTAAACAGCTGAAGAGGACCCTCCCCCTGAGGAGGAGCTGCATGCTAGGCATAGGACCTCAAGATTGCACAGCAGTATCGACCCCCGGCCCTCCCATTGACAATGAGCTCCACAAAGGGGCATGTGCCTGGGGTTGTGAAATCCTTCAATGCCACAGCTGCTGATATGATATGATATGATAGTTTATTTATATAGCGCCTATACACACTGTGTTTCAAAGCGCTTCAAGGCAAGGGAGGGAACAAGGGAAAATACAATGACATTCTTATAGGCCATGAACAGTAAGGATGTGAAATTAACTATCGTACTCGGCCTGACGACATTTCAGATGGTGCAAGAGCAAAGACATAGATAAGGAAGGGAGGGGGAGAGCGGGAAGGAAATGGAAACTGACAGGGGACTACCGTACTAGGCCTGACGACATTTCTGGTAGAGCCGGAGAAAAACAAGAGGTGATGAAGAGGGGTGCAGAAAGGGAGGGGAGGAACAAAACAAGCGACTATCATACTAGGCCTGACAACATTTCAGATAGTGCTGGAGGGGGGGTGGGGAGGAAAAAAGCAGTAAGGGGATGGGGGAGGAGATTGGAAATGTCACTGTTGTGGACACCTCAGCAGCAGAGGCTAAGTGAAGTGGTTCCCAGGAGACTGGAGACCTGAATTGTGATGTCAGGGATGGGTGAGGAAGGGGAAGAGGAGGACATTGAAAGTCTGCACTCTGCATCTGGTGCAGGATCCGAGGGGGATTTGCATGCTGCAGAAATGGTCATGAGACAGGAGGGTGTGCAGAACACCGTGGATGAGTCAGAACAGCCTCCTGTATTAGCTTGATCAGCTGCAGGCCTATATGCCTTCTCTGTTTTTCCTCCCCAATTCACCGTCAGAAGACACCATCCAGGCCAGGAAGCAGGATTTGCCCAGTCAGAGAAGGTGTGAGATACAAATAAAGGCAGGTAGGAGGGCACATCAGATTTGCAACATCATGTGCGAAAGACAAGTGAACAGGACAAGGGTGCACACACAAGTGTCACCTGTGTGTGCATTGATGAGGCAGGAGAAGGAGGGGTGTGCAGACTGGGACGCCGAATGTGTGGCAGCCATTTCTCGGCCCGGAAAATAGGTGTAGGCATGGCCCATGCTCAGGTTTTCATTGTGGAGGACTCTGACATGACTGTTAAAGAAAATGAGAAAAGAAGTATTCAGACCCTAGAAAACCTCCATATGGAGAGGGAAGCCTGGATCTGGAAGGTTAATGTGGAGACTGAGTTTTGCTTGGCCCAGACATTTATTCATGAACATTTATAAAGCGCACAGCAGCCCGGAGGCATCGTGGCGCTGTTACAGACAGTAAGAAACAAGTTGCTGGTTACAGTAAAAAAGCTTGGTTACAGTAGAGTGAGGCTGATAAATCACAAAGGTTAAGAGGCTGTACAGGAGAAGCAGAGCAATCAGAAGCATGGACCACGGAGGCGAGGGGTTCGAGGGGAAGGGGCGGAAATTAGTTAAATTGTTTGGTTTTGAGGCGTTTACGGAAGGCAATAAGGGAGGTAGCTGAAATGGAGGGGCAGGACACTGTTTAATACCTTATGTTAGTGTGTGCTTGTTTCATATTTGGTAGGGATAGTTTCATGTTCTGTTGGGCAGTTTTTATTTATTGTTTTGTTCACAGGTGCCAGATATATTGCACACTTTTATATTAGATTTTTTACATTTTCCAGGCCAATATATGCTGTTGTGTTGTTATTGGAGTGTGTGGTGAATTTGGTTACTTGGTGTTGAATGTGTGTGTGTGTGCGTGTTAGTGACTATGCCACAATGGGCCTCATTACGACCCTGGCGCTAAGTGAAAAACAATGGCGCTAAATGGTTACCGCCATCGTTTTCCGCCAGGTCCGATCATGACCCGTGACCGTTAACTACGATGCCATTAGCGGCATCGTAGTTAACGCTGGCGCTAACTGCGCCAAGGGTGCGCGCACGCGACCGGCCACACCGTACTTAACGCCATGGCGGAAAGGTACGCAAATGCTGACCCAAGCGGACATGCACCTAACGCCATCACCCAGCCCGTTAAGTACCTTACCGCCATGGTGCAAATAACGCCATCGCGAACCAACCGTAAAGGGCCATGTTAAGTGAATGCAGCTGCCACAGGTGCACAGAAACAGCACAGGTGAAGGCAATACAGACTCAGGGAAGCACAAAAAGAGCACACCCCACCCCTTCCCACACCCAGTCACACTCCACAATGATGCCAATACGACTAGCAATGTTGGGGCTGGAGGACCTGATAGCAATGCATGTGCTACAACAGCAACAACAACAACAACAACAGGCAGCACAGAGGAGACGCAGGAGGAGAAGGAGGGCAAGGCAGGCCCAGCAAGCCCCACCAGCACAGCCAGTGCCACCACGCAGGCAGCCCCCAATCCCACGCATCAGAGCCAATCCATTCAACCTCACTGCTGAGCAGATCCACACCCTGTACCGTTTGGACCGGGACACCATCGCCGCCATCGTAGACATGACACACAACGACATCGTCAGCATGATAGAAAGTCCAACCGCCATCCCCCCCCCCTACTGAAGGTAGTGTCTGTACTCCACTTCCTGGCCACAGGCACCTACCAGCACACAGTGGGGCACCTGCATGGCATTTCACAACCATTATTCTCACGAACACTCATCCAAGTGCTCGATGCCCTCCTCAAGCACACAGACGACCACATCTCATTACCACGGACTGCCCAGGAGATTGCAAACACCAAAGTGGGTTTCCATGCACTAGCCGGCATACCCGGTTGCATTGGTGCCATCGACTGCACCCATGTGGAATTGGTGGTTCCACGTGCCATGGAGGTACCGTACCGCAACCGGAAACAGTTCCACTCAATCAACGTGCAAATGGTCTGTGACTCCAACAAGATCATCACACATTGTTGTGCCCGATTCCCCGGATCAACCCATGATTCAATGGTCCTGAGGAACTCCACAATACCACGCTACATGGAGCGACATGCAGGCCCAAGATCCTGGCTACTCGGTGAGTCCAATGTTATGGAAGTGGGCAGGTGAATGACGTACCGATGCATACTCCACCTGGCAGAAAGGGGGGGGGGATGATGCATACTCCACCTGGCAGAAAGGGGGGGGGGGATGATGCATACTCCACCTGGCAGAAAGCGGGGGGGGATGATGCATACTCCACCTGGCAGAAAGGGGGGGGGGATGATGCATACTCCACCTGGCAGAAAGGGGGGGGGATGATGCATACTCCACCTGGCAGAAAGGGGGGGGATGATGCATACTCCACCTGGCAGAAAGGGGGGGGGGTGATGCATACTCCACCTGGCAGAAAGGGGGGGGGTGATGCATACTCCACCTGGCAGAAAGGGGGGGGGGATGATGCATACTCCACCTGGCTGTGAGTAACACAGAGAACGGAGACAGCGGATGGGCACTCACAATGCACACAACCCCTCAGCATACATTGGGTGATGGCATGCAAAACAGGCCATGGGAGCCATGAGCATATACTGGTTGCATTGTGTGAATCAATCAGTGCATGTAGAAGTGAGCCAAAGTAACAGTTGGATGCGAGCCATGGCGGAACATCATGTTCCTGATCAGACAACATGACTGACACATACATTCTCGCCTACATACAGGTGATGCAGGCTATCCCCTGAAGAGGTGGCTCCTTACACCAGTCCGGAACCCGCAGAACCAGCACGAGGAGGACTTCAACCGTGCACATACACGTACTCGTGTGGTCATAGAGCAGACATTCGGACTATTGAAGGCACGGTTCCGAAGCCTCAGCAGGTCTGGTGGCGCACTCCTGTATGGCCATGAGAAGGTGGCAAAGATCGTCATGGCATGTGTCATGCTACACAATATGTGCGTCAGACGGAATGTGCCCCTGCCCCCTGACGCAGAACTGCAACCACCTGACGATGAGGATGAGGAGGGTGCAGATGGGGCGGCACCCCATGGAGGAGGCGATGCACAGGAGGGGCGTGCAATGCGCCAAAGTATCATCGACCACTGCTTCTAGCACACACGGCTGGTGTTTATCACATGGAGACTGCACTTGGGGCACTGTGTGTCTCTGGGACATGCACACTGTGGACTGTACACCAATAAAGCACACATACGCAATGAAAATGTCCACACATTACTTTTTTTGAAAGAATAAAGTGTATTGAAACCATGAAATGTCGTGTCACACCCCCTCCCACCTCCCCCCTGCACACCCCAACACACCCCCTCCCACCTCCCCCCTGCACACCCCAACACACCCCCTCCCACCTCCCCCCTGCACACCCCAACACACCCCCTCCCACCTCCCCCCTGCACACCCCAACACACCCCCTCCCACCTCCCCCCTGCACACCCCAACACACACCCTCTAGGTTTCAACAGATGCCTGTGACAGTGGCCACAGGCTGTTACAAGCCCCCTCTCCCGGCCCCCGGGGCACCCCTGGCTGTGGAGCGCAGGTTACGACCGGAACGTCGCACAGGGCTGCTCTGCGCAGAACTGGCAGTGGAGGATGTCCCTGGCTGCCCCTGTGCATGCACGTCCTGTCGTGTGTGGGTGAGGCCAGTGACCGCACGACGCAAGGCCGCAAGTTCTGCACAGATGTCCCTGGACATGGCCTGCATGGCATCCCTCAGGGTGGCACTGCTCTGCGCCACTTCGGCCCTTAGGGTCTCCGTGGCCTGTTCAATGCTAGACCTAGCCCCCACACATTCCGCGGCATGCTCATCCAGCATTGCGGACAGTTGATGCTGCCGTTGAGTGATGTCCTGGAGGGACTGCTGGCCGTGCTGGCCCATGGCCAGTGCTGGTGGAGTGATGGAGGGGCTACTCCCCTCCTGTGGAGTGTGGACAGGGCATGGGGTGGATGGCCACTCCTCTACCTCTGTGTGCCCCTGTGTGTGACCCTCATGGGGGCTGGCGTCTGAGAAACAGGGGGAATGTAGTAGGTCAGTGGGGCTTCTGACCTCGTGCTCCATGTCCGAGTCTGAACATGCAGCTGTTGCAGCTGTCTCCCCGATGTTGCTGCTGGCCGCTGACCCCCTGCCTCCTGTGGCAGGCAATGTCGGTGGAGGTGGAGCAGCTGCTGCTGGCCTGCTGCCAACAGGGGTGCTTGCCGGTGGGACCTCCGGTATGCCTGCAGTGGGACCTGCTTGTTGTGGGGTCTGCCTCACTGCAGCTGAGGTTGAGGGTGCAGGGCCGTTGTTGATGGCCTTCTTGTCTCTCTTTGGCGCAGGGGTGTCCTGGTCCTCTGGGTGTGAATCTGTGCCTGTGGTGGAGCAAAGGAGGGAGGGCGTTATTGATGGGTCTGCGTACTTTGGAATGAAATTTTTGACACTATTGTGGTCAGTGGATGAGGAAGATTTCAGGCAGTGCCATGCAGGTTGTCTCCTTTTGGTGTGGGATGTGGATGCAGGTATGCGGGTGCCAGCAGTGTATGCAGGGTGGTGCTCGCATGTGGCTATGGGCAGTGTTGATATGTGTTGCATTTACACTCTAGGGCAACCTTGTGCTACACATGATTGGACTGCTGTGACTATGGCATGTCTTGTTTGAGGCACCTACCTTCATCGCCTGATGTCGGAGCTCCCCTTTCCATCCCTCCGACGCCTTCAATGGATTCCATGCCCATCGTGGTTGCACAGATCTCCTCCCACGGTTGGAGTTTCAGGGGGGATTCCGACCCTCCGCCGGTACCCAGGGCAAGGTTGCGGTTTGCTGAGATGACGGCTCTGACCCGTATGCGTAGGTCATCCCAGCGCTTCCTGCACTGCTGTGGGGTGCGGGGTACGGTCCCCACCGCGCTGACGCGCTCAGCCACCAGGGCCCAGATGGCCTTCTTTTTCCCGATCGATGTATGGTCATGTCCGGGGAGAAAACGACACCTGCGTTGTCTTGCAGGGTCTCCGCAAGCATGCAGAGTTCCTCCCGGCTGAATCTCTCCTGGCGCTGGCGGTCACATGCCTTTTTCACAGATTTAGGCATTTTCGGGTACTTGGATGGGTGGGTGGTTGGTTGGGACAGGTGTCAGGGTTGGGTCTGGTGTTGTTTGGTAGGATGGCGATGGATTGTGTTTTTCAAGATGGCCGACGGGCTGTTTCCCGTTCCGGCGCGATGACGCTATTTCCGGTTTGACTTTTTACGGCCGCCGCTAATTACGGCCGCCACTACTTACGGTGGCCGCTACTTACGGTGGCCGCTACTTACGGTGGCGGAAGTGCACCTTGCTCGCTTAACGATGCCGGTAGGGGCCTTTTCCGCAATGGCGTTAATTGCATTACCGCCATGGCGTAATGCTCGTGCGCGATGGGTCGTGATGTGGCGCGCTTTACGCCATCGTCCCACGGCGTAAACGCTCATTACGCCATGGCGGTAATGACGGGCGATTACCGCCAGGGTCGTAATGAGGCCCAATGTGTTTGGCTCATCGTCTTCATGTTCCATGGTCCGTGGTGTAAGTGTCACAAGCTCGAATGCCATACTCTGTGGGTTCATCAGGTAATTTACACAGTCCTGCAGGACATGTTTCTATGGTTAATGGTACCTGGCTGGTACGTATCAGGGTAGCATAGCCACTGTATGTATTCAGAGAATGAACAGTGTTAGCTGGTGACATGGTCACAGTTTTCACAGTGGCGACTATCACAGACTGTGCGAGATGTATGGCTTGCCACAAGCACAGGTATTTATGTATTGTCCTTTGAGATCATTATGTGTCTCTGCTTTGCACACTGCACATTTATTTCAATTCTTGATACGGCTTTTGCTCGGCTTTTAGCGTGGTTGCATGCGTGTGCATTTGGGACAGCTCCCGTGCAGCCTGTGAGAGTAACAGGGAACTATTTCAGCAACATCCCTAATTCCCATTGATGTGGAGTGCCCCTTTGTTTCAAGTGATGTCTGTGATGTGTTGTGATTGATATTCCTCGTATTTGTTGGTCAGCGTCCATTAGCCACATATCACATATTGTGCACCATGCACATTTAGCAGCACAGCAGACATCTGTGTGGAATGTGAGATTTGTGTCTCCGGCCAACACAGATCTACCATTACACATGCCAGTGTTTGCTATATATGGAGGCAGTTGATTAATGGTTGGTGGGTGGTTGAGTAGGTATCATGGCCAGTGACATGTTATGGCATTTCTTGCTATTTGTTTCATGTGTGCATTTATTGATGGTGGGCATTGCCTCGGGAAGCAACAGAGCACACTCTTAGTACTATGGGGATGTGCACATAGATGGGAGCAGATGGCAAGGGATCAACACAAAGATGCAGGGAAATAACAATAGGGGAGTGCAAGAAAATATGAAGTAAGTGATCTATATGCAACCAGGTGATGTAACAAGGGGGCGGGATGAGTCATTCTGAGGTTAGGTGGGGTGTGAGAGTGGGTGGTGGTAGGTTTCGTGGAAGAATCATTCCTTTAAGATGATGATATTGAGTTAATTCCTGAGTGGTACAATTGCAAAGGGAAGTCAGATGTTGATGAGGAGGGTATTCCAGAGCCTGTAGCCATTGACAGAGGGAAGGTCTGTGTTGTACCTTTTTCCTTCCTGTCCCAGTGAAGTGGGAGTCTGCATGTTTCCTGGATAGTAGGGCAAAAGAGATCTGCAAGATGGCTTGGGGACTTGAGGATGATAGGCTTTTAGATATTGTTTGCTATTTTGACCGTGATATGTCTTAGAAGTGGGTGCTAATGCTGTTCAAGGAGAGTGGTTTTGATGTGGTAGACTTTACAGTCCTCTGATGAATAATGCAGCAACATGTAGGGTACCTTTCTGGTGTGTCAGGATGGTGTTTGGAAATGCTTCCATAAGGGTATTCCCACCATCGAGGTCTGACCAGATCAAGCCTTAGACAGCAGATTTGATGTGCTTTATTGGTTAAGGCAGTTCAATTTCCTTTTCAGTGCATGTTGGTAGTAAGGCTTTTTTTAATTACTTGCTAGGTGGTTCTTGAAGGAAGGGTGTCAGTAATGGTGACACCCAAGGTACTTTGCACCTGTGGACAGCTAGTGCAAGTGGATGTAGGTCACGTGACCTCTCCCACACCCACCTGTGTAGCCCTGCCACTTGACTTCCTTTCTTCACTGTTAGATTAGTGGCCATCCCAAGCCCTGACTGCCTAAGTGTAGGTGTAGGACAACCGTGATAAAGGATGGATACTGTGTGGACCGGTTTGGACCAGAATGGCCCACAACCAAATGCCTTGCTCTTAACACATCATGTGAGCTCTGTGTAACGATTCCTACACCTCTCTCTCTACAGTACATACACCCCATCAGCACTACAGCAACTACGACTACATGAGGAACGATGTTCCCCTACAACCATTCAGCAACATGCCATGCAGCTTTACCTCACTAACCTGAACCCCACACATAAGTTGAACAACATCTTCATGTCTGAGACCTATATGTCATCCACCTACACCCTCACCCCAGAGGTCCTAAGCCAAAACCACTACAACTTAATGTGAAGAGACCATCCAAAGAAGATGGTCAGAGGCCTCACCATCATTCACAGCGGTTCATGCACGTGCTCCCACGTGGCCATCATGCATATTAGCTCTTTGTAAAAACTCTCCAGACTAGGTCTATCATGACTAACTCTAATTTGGCACAGAGAAGGGACTTTGTTTTATTTGCACCCAGGAGAAACAAATGGCAATCAGTTATAAGGTATAGCCTACACAGTAAACCCTTGTGGGAAGGCACGCAGCATGGCCCAGTGGTGTCCGTTCATTTGATTATTGACATGGCTGGCGTGACCACTGTTGAAGACCTGCCTCCAAAGGAAGTTGGCGATTTGAGAGCCATCAGCATTCACACCTGTCCTCCTGTGTTGACATCCTGTGGTATGAATATCTTTCATGGCTTTGATGCTGTTCGATTTGCTTGCTCGATTACAAAGTTCTTGGGTGCTGTTTAATTTTTTCAAAGAGGGTTTAAGAGGTTTTTCTTGTGATTATGTAATATTTTATATGTTGTAATTATGTAATGAATTGGTCATGAAGTGTATATTTGTAACTGTTATGTTCATGGTTGTGTTAAGTGGTCTTTGTACAACCAATATCTCAATAAAAAAAATGTTTAAAAAACTCTCCAGGCACGTGCTGCTTTCACCAACAGCCAATGCCAGCTTTAACATTAACCAACTACCATCCAAGGGCAAAAGATGTTTGATTGGAGACTTTACAGATTTGGTCTGCAAAATATCTTTCATTCACTACAACAGCTTCCGAAGTGGGCTCAACATTCCAGGCAATCCAGCAAACAATTGGCTAAACAATGGTGCCCACCGCCTCCTCAACACTCTGACCCAGAAACAGTAAACAATTCACACAACACAAAGGTAATGTTATATCTCCTTCCTCATCATCAGCACCCTACACACCCTGAGTCATGGTTCTCAAGGCATACTGAACTTGTTGGACAATCTGACATTTACTTTTCATAGTATTTACCCCAGTCAAGTATATCTATTGGTCAGCTGGTAAACAGGCCTTCAGATGATTCTGTTGCTTCTCAATGTAAGATGTCACTGAAGACACCAGAAACATGCTCCTCACATGGGCCCATGTCCGCGAACATAAACACGACTTCAACTCCCTTATTCAAACAATGTATAAGTCTTGCAACTAACATCAACCAACATGCACGTATGTGCAAACACACCCTGAAGCTTTCACCGTCCACGCTTTGGTACACTGGAACACTGAATAACTCAGCCTCTACAAAAGAAGCATCAGTTGCCAAGTAGAAACGTGGGCATGATCCTGCACCCCCTAAATGAATGCCTAGTTCTGGGAAGTCTGCACTACACACAGACAACTGATCACCACTGCAAAGGAAAAATATTGCATGAACACCATCAGCAAGGACACCAACAAAGGCAGTGACGTCCTTGATGCCATGAAGCATTACATCAAAAGTCTCCCCAAAACACACATACTGTGGTCCATGGAGGATTCCAACACCATGAAATCGATCCTCTTATAGAAGTGTTTCAGGATCTGCATGCACAAAACTGCAACACACAAATGATTGCACTACCCACATCCCATTTTGCACTGGCCCACTTTCAAAAATCTCACCATGGAACATCTGAGATAATGTCTCTGTTCACTGAAGGCCACGTCGTACACAGTCGACATTCCCCCTGCCTGCATGCTGTAGTAGACATTTCCAACTGAAGCAGCTGTCCCTCAGCAGGCAATCATCCACAGCTCCCCCAGTCAGACACCTCCACCTTGACACTCAAGATTTGATCCCTCGAATGCAGTAGCATTGCATGACCTCCAACGCATGGAGGCAGACAACATCCTTCAGTCTTAGCCATCTTGCTACAGATCCTGATGCTGTACAGATAATGCTACCATCGTTAGCGTTGTTTGGTCAGTTTCTAATGTCATTGCCATTCACTTCATTTTGCGTATGATAAGGCCACTCACAGACTACCTTCGGGGCGGGGGGACGGCTGTTCGTTGCTGTTGTGTCGTCTAATGGTATGGAGCTATGTGTGTGCAAGGTGCAGTTTAGGGCTGACCTAGGGGAGTGATGAGGGCGTGTATGGTACTATAGTTTTACATTTTGCGTGGTTGGGTTACGTGACGTGTTTTCTTAGGGAATCAGCTGGTTGCGCAATAGTGTTGTGCAGTACACTCTTAGTGCTGCCACTAACAGTTTGCACTAATTCAGTGTGCTTATTTTGTAAATCGGACTCAAAGTGTTTGGTTCCACCAGTGGTGCAGAAAATGTCATGCTGCAAGGTATTGGAATATGAGGATGTAGACTTTTTCTATGGAGAGATATTTTCTCTGGAAAATAGTCCATACTGGCAGTACTGTATGCTACAGGACATGAAGGGGATATATAAGGTTGTCACTCGACATCTCTGTCTTACTTACCCTGGCCCGCCTCCCCTGACTCCATTTCCGGCCTCCTACTTTTGCTAACGATTTTGTTCACACTAGGATACTTCCTCAGCTAATCCTAAGTGCATTGTAACCCATGTAATATATGTAATTAGTATGATTGTTATTTGCTGGTATTGTTAAATTGTGTAATGTAATCTCCTTGCCTGTATGTTTTTCCTTGCAACCGTTGTACAAATTGTGCCCTGATGCCCCCGGGCCTGATGGTCTGCGCGTTATAAATAAACAAATACAAATACAAATGCTAAGTGCACTCCCGAAACATACTTAGAGAAATAAAAAGGTGGGCCCAGAGGATGTTATCAGATCCTTTTCCACATATCTGGAGCCCGGTTTTGACCAGAGTCACACTGAAAGAGGGTGCATGTTCCCACCCTTTGTGAAATGCAAGTTTCTTTACTGCATGCATTCACAATATGTTGAAGAGCAGGCCAGCACAGAATCATGGGCTGTCGTTCATAGATGCGGCAAAAATGTGTGGCACAGGAATGTGCAATATGCATGAACGACTGGGTGCATGTGTGTGGCATTCACGTTAAAACTAATATTTCTATTGCTTACATTAAACACACATTTATGGCTGAGCGTGCTAGAGCATATATTTTATGTGTACAGTACCCTGTTTAAAACGTACTCTATTATCCGTCCTAGCTAAACAGTACCTTTTCTCTCCATTCAGCGATGTGGACTACATTGTGTAGCTGCATCGTATTAGCATGACCATATATGTTACTGATGATTGTAATCAATATGATCAATGTTTTACTAGTTATTAGTGCATATCGCATCATGATGATCTATGTAGAAGAGCAGGTGACATCTTCTGCAGTCCACAGCAACTGTCCAAGTGGATGTCTCTCTTGATTTGCATTGCTTTTTTTTGTTACTACTTTTTTTTTTGTTTTGTCTCATGCAGGTCACACTAGACACTGTGAGGAATCTTGTGTTGCCATCCCTTCTCCAAAAGGGGAAGACCCTATCCATGAGGCCAGGGTGGTGAGACCACTACCTGATAGTCCCCCATCGGGAGGGAATTCCCCTCTGGGATACAGGGAGGGCATCAGGGGACAACACAGTATTCCAAATACTCATCCACCTCATGCACACATCCCTCCTTACCGTCCTCTAATCCTGACTGCCTCCCCATGTACGCATGTCAACCCTCCTATATTTGTAGTACCGGAACGAGGAAGAGCAGGGCTGACTATGTTGGATCTCCAGGACAATCTACTGTGACGAGGAAGAGGAACAGAGCCACCATGCAACACTCAGAGAACTGGGTGGAGCATTCTAGTGGTCAAACCTCAAGCCTAATAATGATGGAAGAGGAACTAACATTGCTGTCAGTCCCTCCTCGGAGGCACTGTGAGCGAAAGTCCTTTCCAGCATCAGGGCAAGCAGAACCTGTAGCAGTGGACTGGGATGTTGTGAGGGAAGTTCAGGTATCCTCATCTACTCCGCCAATAGTCGAAGTGCTGGAACCAGCCACAGCAGTCTGCCCTAGCACAGGAGAGTGTCACACGGCAAGGCCGAGCAGGTATACGTTGAACGGGCTCCCCGGAAGTGAAGCAGAGCTACGTAACACAGCATGAATATAGACAAGAGTGAAGGAGAGCTGTCAGAAGGTACCAAGAAAACTGGGAAGGTGGCAGACAACCAGGAGCCCTGAGTGAAGGTACAGGGGCTGCCCTGGGACTTCCGTGTCGTGAGACAACACAATGTAAAGGGGTCTGAGATCGGTATGTGAGAAGACAATGTAAAGGGGCCCAGAACCCACACATAGCAAGCCAATACGAAGGGGTCTGGGACCTGTGTGTACAAATCCCCTGTAAAGGGTTTTGGGACCCAAGGCCAAGAAATGAATATAAATGGGTCTGGGACCGGTGCGTGAGAAACCACTGTAAAGAGGTTGGTGTCCCAAAGCCAAGACATCAATAAGAAGGTGTCTGAACCTGTGTGTGAAATTCCATTGCGAAGGGGTCTGGGACCCAATGCAATCTGTTGCAGTGGAGTACACCAGGATTGCTGACAGAACTGTTGTAAACCTAAACAAGGTCTGGGGAAGGAAGATATTCCACCACCGACATTAGCCAGTCCCTGGTAGGAGAGTACACCAGGACTGTCTGTTGAAATGCCACAAAAAGCCTGAGAAAGGCCATAGGAAGGGAGGCATTCCCCAACCACATTGAACCACCAAGCAAAGCCTGCAAAAGGCCAGGGGAAGGGAGATATTCCCCCTACTTGGTGAAACAGACTCATCCAGAAGAAGGGAGTCATTATTAAGCACCAAGAAGAGACACATCTAGTTTAGTTTTGTTATAAGTGAAAGGGATAGAAGTAGAATTTTGGCGCTGGAAGGTGACACTTTATTTTCGGACATTCTGACATTTCCGTAATGTTTTGTTGAGGCGGGGAAACCCCTTTTGGAGTTAGAGAAAGCTAGGGTTTCTCCTTTCTTTTGGTATGAATAAATGTCTTTGCCCAAAAGTGTGCAACCTGTGTGTCAATCTCTTCCTTCCACAACCTTACAACACCCTAATAAGAAGAACAACGATTGATAGAGAAAGTATATGTGGGCTTGGCACTTCTTTTGAGCATTGTGGCATGGAAATGAATGGGGTTAGTAGTCTATATATGAGCGAGACTCCATTGAAGTCTATAAGGGAAGAGAAGCTACAAGTGGACACGGCTAAGAATGGGTGAGAATCCAGTGGAATCTATATGGGTAGTGATGTACATCTAGTGAGGCTAAGATGCATAAGGCCAATGTATATGCAAGGAAGGAGATTTGTATATAAAGTGGATGAGATATTTATGTAAATATAGGGGCGATTCCATTGAAATCTCTGAGGACAGTGATTAACATTGAGTGAAGCAATATACATGAGGACGATTTACAGGCAGGGAAGGAGATTTAATCAAAGTCGATGAGGCTAGTGATGCAGCATTGGGTGAGATGCCATTGAAGCCTATAAGGGCAGTGATATGCATTGAGTGGGGCCAATGTACATAGGGCAGATTTATAGGCGAGGGAGATATCATTGAAGTCTAAGGGCCTCATTATAAGGCTGGTGCTCCCGGAATGAAGGGGGCCGGTACAGCACCGACCCCCTTCATTCCGGGAGCGCCGATTACAAGCTTCCCATTGCGGGACCCAGATCGCACGCCTGGTAAAACCAGACGTGCTTTCCGGGTCCCACGAGGGGAAGAGGGAGGCAATAACAGGCCAGATGTAATCTGCCCATTATTACCTCCCTCCCCATTCCCATTGAGCCCTTTGGGGGCTCAAATGGGAATGGGAATGGGTTCCTGCAAGGAGGAATTACCAGGTCCTCTTATGTCGGAGTAACCCGGTAAGTCCCCATTGCAGGAACCCGGTAATAGAGCCTGGAACAGAGGCAGCCATGGAGCTAATAGCTCCATGGCAACCTCCATTCTCGTAATGAGGCCCCAAGAGTCAATAGAGGTACTAATGGTGAGGCTCCATAGGTATATACGTGCAGAGATGTGTATTGAGAAGGCTAAAGTACACAGGGCCGATTAATATGCAAGAAGTGGATGAGACTATCGATGTAAGAATGGGTGAGACTCCATTGAAGTCTATGAGGGCAGTGACATACATTGAGTGGGACGATTTATAGGCACTGATGGAGATTTCATCAACGTTGATGAGGTTGGATGAGGTTGGCGATGTACGAATGCATGAGGCTCCCTTCAAATGGCTGAAGTCAGAGATCGGGAAGGATTGATGCTCCAGTAAAGCATTGGAGGACATCGGGCCTCATTACACGGTAGGCGGTAGCCATGGCGCTATTAGCGCCATGGCTACCCCCTTACCGCATTCCGGGTCCGTGTTCCCGGAATAGGGACTTACTGGGTCATTCTGACCTTGGAGGACCCGGTGAGTCCCCATTCCGGGAACCATTCCCCATTCCCATTTGTGCCCCCATAGGGCTCAATGGGAATGGGGAAGGAGCTAATAACGGTAACGCAATTTGCGGTACTGTTATTAGCTCTGAAGTCCCTTAGCGGGTCCCTTCCATAACGCATGGTAAAACCAGGCGTTAGGGGAGGGAACCGCTAAGGGACCTCGTAGTAGGGCAGTAAGGGATTACCGGCACCGGTGCCCTTACCGGTGCCGGTAATCCCTTACCGCCTACCGTGTAATGAGGCCCATCGTTAGGAAGTGAGAGTGACTCTATTGATGTATCTGAGGTTAGAGTAACGGATGAGTATGATTCTATTGAAGTGTATGAAGTTAGAGTTGGGGGTGCTAGAGACTCAATTGAAATAGACATAACCACATTGACGCAACACACTGTGCAGGCAAGGCAACCAATCGCCCCAAGACTTCTATGCTGTAGTAGATTTCCACAAGGTCCTTGAAGCCATTGACTGTACACATGCAGCACTGCAACCCCCCAACACACAGCCCACATATACAAGAATAGGAAAATGGGCATTCCGTCAGTGTACAGGCCATCTGCAATGTGAATGCTAGTTACCTTGAACACACCAATGATATCTACATCCTCCAACATTCACCAGTCCATCAGGCCCAGTCATAGAGAACCTTAGGCAACATGTGTCTGCTTGGCGAGTATGACTGATCATACACATCCTACTACACACACACACACACACACAGAAGCGCATGCAAAGCATGCACTTAGGAAGCTAAACAATTTGGAAAATCTATTAATTTGCAGGGAACAGTGTTAATACCCACTCTCGCCTTTCCTACTGACACCCTTCAGGAATCCATAAATCCCAGGTTAGTTGAGCACACCTTTTGTGTGCTCAAGTCACAGTTCCACTGCCTAGATCACTCTGGTGGTATCTTGCTATGCAGACCACCAATGGTATGCAAAATAATACTGGTGTCTTGTGTGTTGCAACACAACATGCACTTTCTTTAATAATGTAGGAGGGTTTGTGCCCATATCTATGGGTTCCATCGATACCCCTAGCAGAGGAAGGGTCCCAGGGAGAGTCCACCTGCAACCATGTGACCTATACATTCTTTGCATAAACCATACGCTGTGTTATCAACACACTTCAAACCTCCATCCATGATTGGTTTCACTGATGAGAGAGGCCAACACCTGTCTTCTTAACATAACATCCTGAGAAAGCTTGTCCTAGAGGGACAATGGTTGTGTGCACAATGACAGAAAACACATTGCAAGCTAATCTGCCTCTACATGCCACAATCATACTTAACAAACACAGGATACACATACCCCATGACAGACTCCATCACTACCCTTTCACAACATAGGGACTCCATGTAATGCCATCATCACATCATCCAACTTAACAGAAAAACACAACACAAACAATCTGCATTGACACAACTAAGAAACACGTATACATCAAGAGACCATATACTGCAACTAAGGCTTGAAGGACGCAGACACCACATCAACATGCCACATTGGCCATGTTATAGGAAAAGAGTCAACATAACCACACATCACACTGACATAACAGTTTAGTAATTTGAGGAGCCAGTAACACAGACACATGGTGCAAAATTACACCAGCTATACTCCTAAGTGTGGGCTTGCAATACACTCTCTTTGACTGAACATGAATACCAATGTCTACATGTGACTGATCAGCGTCAAGCCTGTACAACGGAACATAGACCTAAGGAACTCCATAAGTGAATGGCTAGTATTGATTAAAACAATGAATGCAGACCGTATTGCATAAACCCCTCCAAAAGTAAAAGAGTTCAGTGAAAATAACATACAGAGACATGGCACCCCACAGCAAATATCACAGCGTCAGACATCTCAAACTCCACCATCAGAGTTAACACAGCAGCCAGACCCAACTAATTGCAAAAGGTAATGGAATCAAGGAGAGACATCATGTCTTCTGTCCCTGGCCCACATCCTCCTGTGCAGCACTCAAGCTTACAGTGCTAAAGTCTGTTGCTCCATTTCTACAGAAATGAGTGAGAGATGGCCATGCAAAATAACACCAATGAGAACCAGGTCCTGGTGCATATCATCCCTCAATGCCACCATGTCCCGGTGCTTGTTCTCTGTCAATGCTCACACCACCTCGTGAAGTGATAGCATATAGCACCTCATGGACCATCTGTGGGATATTCACAGATAACTCCTCTAGGATTTGCTGTTGTCTCCCACTTGCATGCAGCAACTCCTCCTCTAAGTCCGATTGGCTACCATCAAAGTGCCACCCACGTGTGCATGGCCTATGCAGGCATGACAATGGCCTGTGCTGATGTAATGAACCGACACTCCGTGGGTAATGCCCTCTACCTGATCTAGTGGAGTCTCCCAACAATGAGGATTCCAGTGAATGTGGCAATGGTGCTGACTGTGATCCAGCCCCTGCAGTGGTGGACACACCAGAGCAATGCAGATGTGTGTCTTGACTCACATGTGCCTCAGCATTCCGTGTACCTACAACAGATCTATCCATTTGTGGCTGAAGGCAAGGTGGCCGGAGTCTGTCCCTCTGACACAGCCTCAGACATTAAGAGGAGGAACCCCTCCTCCTATTGGATGGTAAGCTTGGCCCGTGCAAGAGTCCTCAACTATGTCAATCACATCAGTAGTGACATCCTCAGAGTATGAAGAGTCATCAGACCTGCCCACAATGGCCTTAAAACATGTGGGATGGTCACTGGGTACTGCTTGCCAGATTGAGGTGGTAGACGGTGCAGCCTGTGCTTCGATGAGGAATCATTGCCCATAAAGGGTCACACAACTCATATCAACAAACTTTCCATTTAAGCATGTATCGTGGCAATGCATCTTCAATGTACTTCAACAGCACAGCACTACATGCACCCAAGCATGCTAATGGATACCCATTCCCATCCCAGATGAATTCCTCAAAGAGCACTTTACATGACACAAAAGCAAGCAATCATGCTACTTTCCATGCTTCTTCCATGGACATTTAATTCACACAAACACATATAGCTGTGGGCCCTGGGAATGTCTTTCATGAACAGTGCATAATCACCACTCAGAAAAACAAGCAAGAACTACAAACCCACTAATCGATTTTGACTGTGCATACCATGCAATCCCAATGCCATGGAGCCATACCCACCACATTCAGTGGGCATGTGGTGGATGAGCCATGATCCTTAAAAGACCCATGTATAACACACCTGCCAAGGATACTGTCAATAATCCCTCAGCCACAGCACACATAATCCCTCATATCCACATTCTCACTTGATGAGTCTGCCGATCCATAAGCCATTACCAGTCCATGCTTCACAAGACATGCAGCTCCCCATTTCATTGGCCGATATGTAGGCCCCCATACAAATGCCAAACAGGGCCAATTAAAGAGACACACAGGGTAGAAGTGTCACCGTACACAAGCAGCAGCCTTTTGACCATACAAACAAGAGCATGCCGGCCATGTTAATGCACACAGTCTAGGGGGCCAGTGAGTGTCTGTGATGGCAAAGGCCTCTGCCCATACCCTTCTTGAACTAGGCTACATACATGCATATGCGCGTTACCCTGGTACTTCCCGAGGCCCAGCCTTTATGGCTTATTGACAACAATCGGTTGAAAAGTCATGTGGGACTTGCATCCTCTGTTCCACCTTGTCCTTCATAATGTACACAACTTTACAAGTGTCCCTGAAACAGCTACATGTTTGTTGTGAGTCAAGGCTGTACATGACCAGAATGTATTCTGCGAGGCAGTCTTTGATTGTTACTCACAATCGGCAGACATCATGATGATTGACATTCCAACACTGCAACCTCTGCCTGGTGGGTGAGCACAGAACGCCAAATAGCATGTGCAATATCATTTAGTGATACTACTCCCATGATGGCGGCCCCAGGAACTGAGGACATGACTGCTACATGGACTGCAATAAAGTGTATCCCATACCAAGTCATTTGTAGTGCAGACACATTGCCTTCACTTTAAACTTCTCTTGGCCACTGTAACCTGTGTGTTGCTTTCCAAGGGCAGCTTTGTACGATGTCTCTTGTGGCAATGTAAGACTGTCCCTGGAATGATGCCTTGCATCACGCTTGCCAGACCGCATTACATAGGACGGTGCATAGAACTGTGGAGAGGAAGCAAAAGATTCCGGATAAAGGCCTAACTAATCTGGAATCTGACCCGTTAGAGGTAAAATACTTCATGCAATTGTACATGTCCCAGAACCACCTATCTAGAAAGGCACAATCTCAAGAGGCACCCTCAATAGGTGACATGGCCCACATACAATCATGAGCATGGAGCCACAAAAGTATGTACCATATATGAAGGAACTGACAAGTGTGTCTGAAACAAAACATTGCACACTGTACCCTTCCACACCGAAGAGAGTGCCCATCCGCTGCAATACAAAAGTGAACAAGTTCATCGCATCCATCCACCAGGTATCCAGCAGGCCACTGTAGAATAGCTGCAGTGCAATTAATTATTATGCAGACTTGTCCCTCACCAGATATGGCCACATTTGTGTTCCATGTGATATTTTTGAATATTGAAGGGTGCACTCCAAAAGGGCTGATTTTTAACAAATGTTGAGGCAAATTTGGTACGTTCCTCAATATTTGCTAATATGACTTTTCGGGGAGGGGTATTCACCCCCTCCTCCTCACCTCCCTACTAAACAATCACCCGCCCTTACACATTCAATCAGGGGGTTCAGCCCCCCTTGTTGCCCCTTCATCCCCTGACCCCTCCCTGACATGAATATTAGTACCTAACCCCCCTCACCTTACAGGAAGACACATATACACACACCAAACACAAACAGAATCACACACTTATTTGCCCAGCCCCCTCCCTTCCTCTTAGCAAACACTTCTCCTAAACACACAGGCCCTCATTAGGACCTTGGCGGAGGACCATGGCGCTATTAGCACCATGGTCCATGGCGCTAAGCTGCCAACTCCGCCATGGTGGTTGGCGGACTTACCGCCCCATTCCGACCTTGGCGGGGCGGTAAGTCCCCAATCCCCATTTACCCTTCCCCATTCCCATTTTTGCCCCATAGGGCATAATGGGAGTGGGGAAGGCGTTAATTACGCCACCGTAAATTACGGTGGCGTAATTAACAACAAGGTCCCTTAGCGCCATGGATTTTAACGCCTGCTAAAAGCAGGCGTTAAAATCACCATGGCGCTAAGGGAACTCGTACTCAGGCGGTAAGGGCCGGCAAGGTTTACGCCGGCGTAAACCCCTTACCGCCTGGGTCCTAATGAGGCCCACACAAACACACTTACACACACCATCTCCCCCTCAACCCCTAAACATATATCACACATGCATATTTAACACACAAAGATCTAACACTGACCTTGTACGTCCATGGCTTCCCTCTTCTGGCACAGCTGCTCCTGTCAGCCCTTATGCATACTCGTCTGTGCCCAGGGCCATGCCAGGTCCCCCTAGAAAGACTGCTCTGAGCTGTCTCAGAATGGTCCTTCTAAAGCAACCTTTTTAATTTCAGAAAAGTGAAAAAGGTGTTTTCATTTAATAGCCACATGTGTGTCCATGGCTCCCATGCCATTGACATGCTCACTCAAAATGAGGCCACTGTCAACCTCTTCAATTTGGTTAATCAACTTTATCTGGTGGTTCCTCTACCAGTTGCCTGGGTTGAACGCACAACCCTCCCCAACTTCTCATTGGGTCTTTTTCTAAGATCTCCCATGCACTTACGTACCTCCTTGGAAGTACGCGGTTCCACTCCACAGGCATTTATCTTATCGGTCACCTGCTGCCATAGATGGATACTCGCTGTAACTTAAAGAGTACTTCCTGCTAAAGTAGCAGGTCCACATAATGCACCTCCACAAAGTTTGTGAAAATGACTAGCTCCTCATCCATTAACTTTTATTTTCCCTTGGTGACCCCTGCTCTTTCTGTTGCTTTGCATGGTCTGAGTAGTGTACATGTCCACTGTGATTACTCAAAGGAAATGCAATCCACTGTGATTGTGCGAAGGAAATCATATGCAAATATGCACCCCCTCCTCATAACAATACACTGCATGAAAACCACAAAGTGCATAAAATGTGCCTTGCATAACGTATGTGCTGAGGGCCTTTGCTTCGGCTGCTGCATCATAGTGCTCTTGATGCCACCTGTATATTCCTTGTCCTCCTGCCTATCCTGATGTGATGCCTCTGCCTGCCTTCTCTGCAAGACAACTCCTCTGGCTGGTTGTCTGTCATTGGTGGCTGACCACTCACACTTTCCTGGAGTGACTGTCTGCTGGAGCACTGCACACTAGTCTAACATCTGTTTCCCCCTCCCACCTTGTCTGCTTCATCTCAACACAAACAGCTCCATCGAAACATCACTACAGCTACTCAGGCCGGGAACACTTAAGGCTCACTCTCACCCCAAACAACCTCACCTTGTCAATGGCTAGAACATCGTCAGACCCCACCAATTTGGAGGTGGCATCCTGGGTGACCAGGTTCTGAAGCATAATAAGTCTTTCTTCAGTGCTGAGAGGAAGCTTGGGGTCAATGCCCATTGAAGGTTCTGGGAGAGTATTACGACTTTTATCAATGCAGAGGAGGGTGGCAGGCTGTTCTGTGGACAATGTGAAGAAGCACTGGGATGACATGAGTATCCGGAGTTAGAAGATGCAGAGGGCAGCCACTGAGGTAGGACACCGTGTGGAAGTCCATTCAAATGGGTGCCATTGTGTGACGCCACTACAGGTCCAGATCCCTGAAGAAGATGAGCACAACACTTCATTCCCAGGCCCTTGACCTGCAGGCCCATATCGAAGTTGCTGGTAGGTACACAAAGGGAACCACGCCATGCAATGTCACTGTGGCATGGATGAGATGGCATGAATGGGGGCGGGTGGTGCACTATTTTTAACAGTAATAGGGTTGTGTCCAACAAGTATGTTGCATGGTGGCTCATTGACACACTGCAACAAAGGTAAGGAACACAAATGCCTAGTGGAGGCACACAGGGCTTACATGCATCTGGTCAAGTAGTGGATGCAACCTCTGCCAGCTGTTAAAGGCAGGGGCGTTGCTAGGGGGGGGCTAAGGGGGCTATAGCCCCTGATCTTTTGGTTGTAGCCCCGGATAGAATCTCAGGAGCTACAGCCAAAAGACTAGCTAGCCCCCAGTCCCGACAGTTCCGACATCAGCTTAGCCCCCGGTCTTTTCCAGACCTAGCAACTCCCCTGGTTAAAGGCATATATATATATATTTCATTCTTAGGATAATCTGCTGCATGCAAGTCCTGTTCACTGGGTGTGATGCTATCACAAGTGAAGGATTTTAAGGACATGTCATCTCGTCATCTGCACAGACTGCATCCCTCTTGTGCTGCATGATGGCTGCCTCTGAGAGATGCAGGCCATGTGGGGGGTGGGAGGTGAATGTGTTTGGAGTGTTGATTCACCTACAAGTAAATGATTGCACGGCTGCCCATCTGTTATTTGAGATGCTCCGGCCGCAAGACATTTCATGTTTCCTTACTGTGTCAATGTGTTTTGTCATAGAGCAAAAGAAATATCGCACGTTTTCAGGGTGTCAGGGAACAGAACATGGTGACATTTAGTGGATGTGTGATTGAGGGGTCACAAGTCCATACTCCGGTGTTGACATTTGAAAAAATAATACGTATGTATTGCATAATGTTCTCTCAGAGTGGCTCTCAGAGTGTCTGTGATGCTAATAGCAAGATGGATAGACATCTAGTGAACATGAGGCCAAGTGTCCTTCCCGTTACACTGCCTCTACAGATGTCATGTATGACATGCAACTACGTGCACATGTTATTTGCACTAATGTCTGCATGACCAAATGTCTCAGTTTTCAATAAACATGTTGTTACATTGATGCTTTTCCCCTGTCCTTCTTTTTCAGTATCGTAAACAGCTGAAGAGGACCCTCCCCCTGAGGAGGAGCTGCATGCTAGGCATAGGACCTCAAGATTGCACAGCAGTATCGACCCCCGGCCCTCCCATTGACAATGAGCTCCACAAAGGGGCATGTGCCTGGGGTTGTGAAATCCTTCAATGCCACAGCTGCTGATATGATATGATATGATAGTTTATTTATATAGCGCCTATACACACTGTGTTTCAAAGCGCTTCAAGGCAAGGGAGGGAACAAGGGAAAATACAATGACATTCTTATAGGCCATGAACAGTAAGGATGTGAAATTAACTATCGTACTCGGCCTGACGACATTTCAGATGGTGCAAGAGCAAAGACATAGATAAGGAAGGGAGGGGGAGAGCGGGAAGGAAATGGAAACTGACAGGGGACTACCGTACTAGGCCTGACGACATTTCTGGTAGAGCCGGAGAAAAACAAGAGGTGATGAAGAGGGGTGCAGAAAGGGAGGGGAGGAACAAAACAAGCGACTATCATACTAGGCCTGACAACATTTCAGATAGTGCTGGAGGGGGGGTGGGGAGGAAAAAAGCAGTAAGGGGATGGGGGGAGGAGATTGGAAATGTCACTGTTGTGGACACCTCAGCAGCAGAGGCTAAGTGAAGTGGTTCCCAGGAGACTGGAGACCTGAATTGTGATGTCAGGGATGGGTGAGGAAGGGGAAGAGGAGGACATTGAAAGTCTGCACTCTGCATCTGGTGCAGGATCCGAGGGGGATTTGCATGCTGCAGAAATGGTCATGAGACAGGAGGGTGTGCAGAACACCGTGGATGAGTCAGAACAGCCTCCTGTATTAGCTTGATCAGCTGCAGGCCTATATGCCTTCTCTGTTTTTCCTCCCCAGTTCACCGTCAGAAGACACCATCCAGGCCAGGAAGCAGGATTTGCCCAGTCAGAGAAGGTGTGAGATACAAATAAAGGCAGGTAGGAGGGCACATCAGATTTGCAACATCATGTGCGAAAGACAAGTGAACAGGACAAGGGTGCACACACAAGTGTCACCTGTGTGTGCATTGATGAGGCAGGAGAAGGAGGGGTGTGCAGACTGGGACGCCGAATGTGTGGCAGCCATTTCTCGGCCCGGAAAATAGGTGTAGGCATGGCCCATGCTCAGGTTTTCATTGTGGAGGACTCTGACATGACTGTTAAAGAAAATGAGAAAAGAAGTATTCAGACCCTAGAAAACCTCCATATGGAGAGGGAAGCCTGGATCTGGAAGGTTAATGTGGAGACTGAGTTTTGCTTGGCCCAGACATTTATTCATGAACATTTATAAAGCGCACAGCAGCCCGGAGGCATCGTGGCGCTGTTACAGACAGTAAGAAACAAGTTGCTGGTTACAGTAAAAAAGCTTGGTTACAGTAGAGTGAGGCTGATAAATCACAAAGGTTAAGAGGCTGTACAGGAGAAGCAGAGCAATCAGAAGCATGGACCACGGAGGCGAGGGGTTCGAGGGGAAGGGGCGGAAATTAGTTAAATTGTTTGGTTTTGAGGCGTTTACGGAAGGCAATAAGGGAGGTAGCTGAAATGGAGGGGCAGGACACTGTTTAATACCTTATGTTAGTGTGTGCTTGTTTCATATTTGGTAGGGATAGTTTCATGTTCTGTTGGGCAGTTTTTATTTATTGTTTTGTTCACAGGTGCCAGATATATTGCACACTTTTATATTAGATTTTTTACATTTTCCAGGCCAATATATGCTGTTGTGTTGTTATTGGAGTGTGTGGTGAATTTGGTTACTTGGTGTTGAATGTGTGTGTGTGTGTGTGTGCGTGTTAGTGACTATGCCACAATGGGCCTCATTACGACCCTGGCGCTAAGTGAAAAACGATGGCGCTAAATGGTTACCGCCATCGTTTTCCGCCAGGTCCGATCATGACCCGTGACCGTTAACTACGATGCCATTAGCGGCATCGTAGTTAACGCTGGCGCTAACTGCGCCAAGGGTGCGCGCACGCGACCGGCCACACCGTACTTAACGCCATGGCGGAAAGGTACGCAAATGCCGACCCAAGTGGACATGCACCTAACGCCATCACCCAGCCCGTTAAGTACCTTACCGCCATGGTGCAAATAACGCCATCGCGAACCAACCGTAAAGGGCCATGTTAAGTGAATGCAGCTGCCACAGGTGCACAGAAACAGCACAGGTGAAGGCAATACAGACTCAGGGAAGCACAAAAAGAGCACACCCCACCCCTTCCCACACCCAGTCACACTCCACAATGATGCCAATACGACTAGCAATGTTGGGGCTGGAGGACCTGATAGCAATGCATGTGCTACAACAGCAACAACAACAACAACAACAGGCAGCACAGAGGAGACGCAGGAGGAGAAGGAGGGCAAGGCAGGCCCAGCAAGCCCCACCAGCACAGCCAGTGCCACCACGCAGGCAGCCCCCAATCCCACGCATCAGAGCCAATCCATTCAACCTCACTGCTGAGCAGATCCACACCCTGTACCGTTTGGACCGGGACACCATCACCGCCATCGTAGACATGACACACAACGACATCGTCAGCATGATAGAAAGTCCAACCGCCATCCCTCCCCCCTACTGAAGGTAGTGTCTGTACTCCACTTCCTGGCCACAGGCACCTACGAGCACACAGTGGGGCACCTGCATGGCATTTCACAACCATTATTCTCACGAACACTCATCCAAGTGCTCGATGCCCTCCTCAAGCACACAGACGACCACATCTCATTACCACGGACTGCCCAGGAGATTGCAAACACCAACGTGGGTTTCCATGCACTAGCCGGCATACCCGGTTGCATTGGTGCCATCGACTGCACCCATGTGGAATTGGTGGTTCCACGTGCCATGGAGGTACCGTACCGCAACCGGAAACAGTTCCACTCAATCAACGTGCAAATGGTCTGTGACTCCAACAAGATCATCACACATTGTTGTGCCCGATTCCCCGGATCAACCCATGATTCAATGGTCCTGAGGAACTCCACAATACCACGCTACATGGAGCGACATGCAGGCCCAAGATCCTGGCTACTCGGTGAGTCCAATGTTATGGAAGTGGGCAGGTGAATGACGTACCGATGCATACTCCACCTGGCAGAAAGGGGGGGGGGATGATGCATACTCCACCTGGCAGAAAGGGGGGGGGGGATGATGCATACTCCACCTGGCAGAAAGGGGGGGGGATGATGCATACTCCACCTGGCAGAAAGGGGGGGGGATGATGCATACTCCACCTGGCAGAAAGGGGGGGGGGATGATGCATACTCCACCTGGCAGAAAGGGGGGGATGATGCATACTCCACCTGGCAGAAAGGGGGGGGATGATGCATACTCCACCTGGCAGAAAGGGGGGGGGGATGATGCATACTCCACCTGGCAGAAAGGGGGGGGGGATGATGCATACTCCACCTGGCTGTGAGTAACACAGAGAACGGAGACAGCGGATGGGCACTCACAATGCACACAACCCCTCAGCATACATTGGGTGATGGCATGCAAAACAGGCCATGGGAGCCATGAGCATATACTGGTTGCATTGTGTGAATCAATCAGTGCATGTAGAAGTGAGCCAAAGTAACAGTTGGATGCGAGCCATGGCGGAACATCATGTTCCTGATCAGACAACATGACTGACACATACATTCTCGCCTACATACAGGTGATGCAGGCTATCCCCTGAAGAGGTGGCTCCTTACACCAGTCCGGAACCCGCAGAACCAGCACGAGGAGGACTTCAACCGTGCACATACACGTACTCGTGTGGTCATAGAGCAGACATTCGGACTATTGAAGGCACGGTTCCGAAGCCTCAGCAGGTCTGGTGGCGCACTCCTGTATGGCCATGAGAAGGTGGCAAAGATCGTCATGGCATGTGTCATGCTACACAATATGTGCGTCAGACGGAATGTGCCCCTGCCCCCTGACGCAGAACTGCAACCACCTGACGATGAGGATGAGGAGGGTGCAGATGGGGCGGCACCCCATGGAGGAGGCGATGCACAGGAGGGGCGTGCAATGCACCAAAGTATTATCGACCACTGCTTCTAGCACACACGGCTGGTGTTTATCACATGGAGACTGCACTTGGGGCACTGTGTGTCTCTGGGACATGCACACTGTGGACTGTACACCAATAAAGCACACATACGCAATGAAAATGTCCACACATTACTTTTTTTGAAAGAATAAAGTGTATTGAAACCATGAAATGTCGTGTCACACCCCCTCCCACCTCCCCCCTGCACACCCCAACACACCCCCTCCCACCACCCCCCTGCACACCCCAACACACCCCCTCCCACCTCCCCCCTGCACACCCCAACACACCCCCTCCCACCTCCCCCCTGCACACCCCAACACACCCCCTCCCACCTCCCCCCTGCACACCCCAACACACACCCTCTAGGTTTCAACAGATGCCTGTGACAGTGGCCACAGGCTGTTACAAGCCCCCTCTCCCGGCCCCCGGGGCACCCCTGGCTGTGGAGCGCAGGTTACGACCGGAACGTCGCACTGGGCTGCTCTGCGCAGAACTGGCAGTGGAGGATGTCCCTGGCTGCCCCTGTGCATGCACGTCCTGTCGGTGAGGCCAGTGACCGCACGACGCAAGGCCGCAAGTTCTGCACAGATGTCCCTGGACATGGCCTGCATGGCATCCCTCAGGGTGGCAGTGCTCTGCGCCACTTCGGCCCTTAGGGTCTCCGTGGCCTGTTCAATGCTAGACCTAGCCCCCACACATTCCGCGGCATGCTCATCCAGCATTGCGGACAGTTGATGCTGCCGTTGAGTGATGTCCTGGAGGGACTGCTGGCCGTGCTGGCCCATGGCCAGTGCTGGTGGAGTGATGGAGGGGCTGCTCCCCTCCTGTGGAGTGTGGACAGGGCATGGGGTGGATGGCCACTCCTCTACCTCTGTGTGCCCCTGTGTGTGACCCTCATGGGGGCTGGCGTCTGAGAAACAGGGGGAATGTAGTAGGTCAGTGGGGCTTCTGACCTCGTGCTCCATGTCCGAGTCTGAACATGCAGCTGTTGCAGCTGTCTCCCCGATGTTGCTGCTGGCCGCTGACCCCCTGCCTCCTGTGGCAGGCAATGTCGGTGGAGGTGGAGCAGCTGCTGCTGGCCTGCTGCCAACAGGGGTGCTTGCCGGTGGGACCTCCGGTATGCCTGCAGTGGGACCTGCTTGTTGTGGGGTCTGCCTCACTGCAGCTGAGGTTGAGGGTGCAGGGCCGTTGTTGATGGCCTTCTTGTCTCTCTTTGGCGCAGGGGTGTCCTGGTCCTCTGGGTGTGAATCTGTGCCTGTGGTGGAGCAAAGGAGGGAGGGCGTTATTGATGGGTCTGCGTACTTTGGAATGAAATTTTTGACACTATTGTGGTCAGTGGATGAGGAAGATTTCAGGCAGTGCCATGCAGGTTGTCTCCTTTTGGTGTGGGATGTGGATGCAGGTATGCGGGTGCCAGCAGTGTATGCAGGGTGGTGCTCGCATGTGGCTATGGGCAGTGTTGATATGTGTTGCATTTACACTCTAGGGCAACCTTGTGCTACACATGATTGGACTGCTGTGACTATGGCATGTCTTGTTTGAGGCACCTACCTTCATCGCCTGATGTCGGAGCTCCCCTTTCCATCCCTCCGACGCCTTCAATGGATTCCATGCCCATCGTGGTTGCACAGATCTCCTCCCACGGTTGGAGTTTCAGGGGGGATTCCGACCCTCCGCCGGTACCCAGGGCAAGGTTGCGGTTTGCTGAGATGACGGCTCTGACCCGTATGCGTAGGTCATCCCAGCGCTTCCTGCACTGCTGTGGGGTGCGGGGTACGGTCCCCACCGCGCTGACGCGCTCAGCCACCAGGGCCCAGATGGCCTTCTTTTTCCCGATCGATGTCCTGGTCATGTCTGGGGAGAAAACGACACCTGCGTTGTCTTGCAGGGTCTCCGCAAGCATGCAGAGTTCCTCCCGGCTGAATCTCTCCTGGCGCTGGCGGTCACATGCCTTTTTCACAGATTTAGGCATTTTCGGGTACTTGGATGGGTGGGTGGTTGGTTGGGACAGGTGTCAGGGTTGGGTCTGGTGTTGTTTGGTAGGATGGCGATGGATTGTGTTTTTCAAGATGGCCGACGGGCTGTTTCCCGTTCCGGCGCGATGACGCTATTTCCGGTTCGACTTTTTACGGCCGCCGCTAATTACGGCCGCCACTACTTACGGTGGCCGCTACTTACGGTGGCCGCTACTTACGGTGGCGGAAGTGCACCTTGCTCGCTTAACGATGCCGGTAGGGGCCTTTTCCGCAATGGCGTTAATTGCATTACCGCCATGGCGTAATGCTCGTGCGCGATGGGTCGTGATGTGGCGTGCTTTACGCCATCGTCCCACGGCGTAAACGCTCATTACGCCATGGCGGTAATGACGGGCGATTACCGCCAGGGTCGTAATGAGGCCCAATGTGTTTGGCTCATCGTCTTCATGTTCCATGGTCCGTGGTGTAAGTGTCACAAGCTCGAATGCCATACTCTGTGGGTTCATCAGGTAATTTACACAGTCCTGCAGGACATGTTTCTATGGTTAATGGTACCTGGCTGGTACGTATCAGGGTAGCATAGCCACTGTATGTATTCAGAGAATGAACAGTGTTAGCTGGTGACATGGTCACAGTTTTCACAGTGGCGACTATCACAGACTGTGCGAGATGTATGGCTTGCCACAAGCACAGGTATTTATCTATTGTCCTTTGAGATCATTATGTGTCTCTGCTTTGCACACTGCACATTTATTTCAATTCTTGATACGGCTTTTGCTCGGCTTTTAGCGTGGTTGCATGCGTGTGCATTTGGGACAGCTCCCGTGCAGCCTGTGAGAGTAACAGGGAACTATTTCAGCAACATCCCTAATTCCCATTGATGTGGAGTGCCCCTTTGTTTCAAGTGATGTCTGTGATGTGTTGTGATTGATATTCCTCGTATTTGTTGGTCAGCGTCCATTAGCCACATATCACATATTGTGCACCATGCACATTTAGCAGCACAGCAGACATCTGTGTGGAATGTGAGATTTGTGTCTCCTGCCAACACAGATCTACCATTACACATGCCAGTGTTTGCTATATATGGAGGCAGTTGATTAATGGTTGGTGGGTGGTTGAGTAGGTATCATGGCCAGTGACATGTTTGGCATTTCTTGCTATTTGTTTCATGTGTGCATTTATTGATGGTGGGCATTGCCTCGGGAAGCAAGAGAGCACACTCTTAGTACTATGGGGATGTGCACATAGATGGGAGCAGATGGCAAGGGATCAACACAAAGATGCAGGGAAATAACAATAGGGGAGTGCAAGAAAATATGAAGTAAGTGATCTATATGCAACCAGGTGATGTAACAAGGGGGCGGGATGAGTCATTCTGAGGTTAGGTGGGGTGTGAGAGTGGGTGGTGGTAGGTTTCGTGGAAGAATCATTCCTTTAAGATGATGATATTGAGTTAATTCCTGAGTGGTACAATTGCAAAGGGAAGTCAGATGTTGATGAGGAGGGTATTCCAGAGCCTGTAGCCATTGACAGAGGGAAGGTCTGTGTTGTACCTTTTTCCTTCCTGTCCCAGTGAAGTGGGAGTCTGCATGTTTCCTGGATAGTAGGGCAAAAGAGATCTGCAAGATGGCTTGGGGACTTGAGGATGATAGGCTTTTAGATATTGTTTGCTATTTTGACCGTGATATGTCTTAGAAGTGGGTGCTAATGCTGTTCAAGGAGAGTGGTTTTGATGTGGTAGACCTTACAGTCCTCTGATGAATAATGCAGCAACATGTAGGGTACCTTTCTGGTGTGTCAGGATGGTGTTTGGAAATGCTTCCATAAGGGTATTCCCACCATCGAGGTCTGACCAGATCAAGCCTTAGACAGCAGATTTGATGTGCTTTATTGGTTAAGGCAGTTCAATTTCCTTTTCAGTGCATGTTGGTAGTAAGGCTTTTTTTAATTACTTGCTAGGTGGTTCTTGAAGGAAGGGTGTCAGTAATGGTGACACCCAAGGTACTTTGCACCTGTGGACAGCTAGTGCAAGTGGATGTAGGTCACGTGACCTCTCCCACACCCACCTGTGTAGCCCTGCCACTTGACTTCCTTTCTTCACTGTTAGATTAGTGGCCATCCCAAGCCCTGACTGCCTAAGTGTAGGTGTAGGACAACCGTGATAAAGGATGGATACTGTGTGGACCGGTTTGGACCAGAATGGCCCACAACCAAATGCCTTGCTCTTAACACATCATGTGAGCTCTGTGTAACGATTCCTACACCTCTCTCTCTACAGTACAGATACACCATCTCCACTCATTAGCAACAAGGCTGCTCACACAACATCATGGACATGGCATTGATGCTACTTCACACATGTCAACATACACCCCATCAGCACTACAGCAACTACGACTACATGAGGAACGATGTTCCCCTACAACCATTCAGCAACATGCCATGCAGCTTTACCTCACTAACCTGAACCCCACACATTAGTTGAACAACTTCTTCATGTCTGAGACCTATATGTCATCCACCTACACCCTCACCCCAGAGGTCCTAAGCCAAAACCACTACAACTTAATGTGAAGAGACCATCCAAAGAAGATGGTCAGAGGCCTCACCATCATTCACAGCGGTTCATGCACGTGCTCCCACGTGGCCATCATGCATATTAGCTCTTTGTAAAAACTCTCCAGACTAGGTCTATCATGACTAACTCTAATTTGGCACAGAGAAGGGACTTTGTTTTATTTGCACCCAGGAGAAACAAATGGCAATCAGTTATAAGGTATAGCCTACACAGTAAACCCTTGTGGGAAGGCACGCAGCATGGCCCAGTGGTGTCCGTTCATTTGATTATTGACATGGCTGGCGTGACCACTGTTGAAGACCTGCCTCCAAAGGAAGTTGGCGATTTGAGAGCCATCAGCATTGACACCTGTCCTCCTGTGTTGACATCCTGTGGTATGAATATCTTTCATGGCTTTGATGCTGTTCGATTTGCTTGCTCGATTACAAAGTTCTTGGGTGCTGTTTAATTTTTTCAAAGAGGGTTTAAGAGGTTTTTCTTGTGATTATGTAATATTTTATATGTTGTTATTATGTAATGAATTGGTCATGAAGTGTATATTTGTAACTGTTATGTTCATGGTTGTGTTAAGTGGTCTTTGTACAACCAATAGCTCAATAAAAAAAATGTTTAAAAAACTCTCCAGGCACGTCCTGCTTTCACCAACAGCCAATGCCAGCTTTAACATTATCCAACTACCATCCAAGGGCAAAAGATGTTTGATTGGAGACTTTACAGATTTGGTCTGCAAAATATCTTTCATTCACTACAACAGCTTCCGAAGTGGGCTCAACATTCCAGACAATCCAGCAAACAATTGGCTAAACAATGGTGCCCACCGCTTCCTCAACACTCTGACCCAGAAACAGTAAACAATTCACACAACACAAAGGTAATGTTATATCTCCTTCCTCATCATCAGCACCCTACACACCCTGAGTCATGGTTCTCAAGGCATACTGAACTTGTTGGACAATCTGACATTTACTTTTCATAGTATTTACCCCAGTCAAGTATATCTATTGGTCAGCTAGTAAACAGGCCTTCAGATGATTCTGTTGCTTCTCAATGTAAGATGTCACTGAAGACACCAGAAACATGCTCCTCACATGGGCCCATGTCCGCGAACATAAACACGACTTCAACTCCCTTATTCAAACAATGTATAAATCTTGCAACTAACATCAACCAACATGCACGTATGTGCAAACACACCCTGAAGCTTTCACCGTCCACGCTTTGGTACACTGGAACACTGAATAACTCAGCCTCTACAAAAGAAGCATCAGTTGCCAAGTAGAAACGTGGGCATGATCCTGCACCCCCTAAATGAATGCCTAGTTCTGGGAAGTCTGCACTACACACAGACAACTGATCACCACTGCAAAGGAAAAATACTGCATGAACACCATCAGCAAGGACACCAACAAAGGCAGTGACGTCCTTGATGCCATGAAGCATTACATCAAAAGTCTCCCCAAAACACACATACTGTGGTCCATGGAGGATTCCAACACCATGAAATCGATCCTCTCATAGAAGTGTTTCAGGATCTGCATGCACAAAACTGCAACACACAAATGATTGCACTACCCACATCCCATTTTGCACTGGCCCACTTTCAAAAATCTCACCATGGAACATCTGAGATAATGCCTCTGTTCACTGAAGGCCACCTCGTACACAGTCGACATTGCCCCTGCCTGCATGCTGTAGTAGACATTTCCAACTAAAGCAGCTGTCCCTCAGCAGGCAATCATCCACAGCTCCCCCAGTCAGACACCTCCACCTTGACACTCAAGATTTGATCCCTCGAATGCAGTAGCATTGCATGACCTCCAACGCATGGAGGCAGACAACATCCTTCAGTCTTAGCCATCTTGCTACAGATCGTGATGCTGTACAGATAATGCTACCATCGTTAGCGTTGTTTGGTCAGTTTCTAATGTCATTGCCATTCACTTCATTTTGCGTATGATAGGGCCACTCACAGACTACCTTCGGGGCGGGGGGACGGCTGTTCGTTGCTGTTGTGTCGTCTAATGGTACGGAGCTATGTGTGTGCAAGGTGCAGTTTAGGGCTGACCTAGGGGAGTGATGAGGGCGTGTACGATACTATAGTTTTACATTTTGCGTGGTTGGGTTACGTGACGTGTTTTCTTAGGGAATCAGCTGGTTGCGCAATAGTGTTGTGCAGTACACTCTTAGTGCTGCCACTAACACTTTGCACTAATTCAGTGTGCTTATTTTGTAAATCGGACTCAAAGTGTTTGGTTCCACCAGTGGTGCAGAAAATGTCATGCTGCAAGGTATTGGAATATGAGGATGTAGACTTTTTCTATGGAGAGATATTTTCTCTGGAAAATAGTCCATACTGGCAGTACTGTATGCTACAGGACATGAAGGGGATATATAAGGTTGTCACTCGACATCTCTGTCTTACTTACCCTGGCCCGCCTCCCCTGACTCCATTTCCGGCCTGCTGCTTTTGCTAACGATTTTGTTCACACTAGGATACTTCCTCAGCTAACCCTAAGTGCATTGTAACCTATGTAATATATGTAATTAGTATGATTGTTATTTGCTGGTATTGTTAAATTTTGTAATGTAATCTCCTTGCCTGTATGTTTTTCCTTGCAACCGTTGTACAAATTGTGCACTGATGCCCCCGGGCCTGATGGTCTGCGTGTTATAAATAAACAAATACAATTACAAATACAAATACTAAGTGTACTCCCGAAACATACTTAGAGAAATAAAAAGGTGGGCCCAGAGGATGTTATCAGAACCTTTTCCACATATCTGGAGCCCGGTTTTGACCAGAGTCACATTGAAAGAGAGTGCATGTTCCCACCCTTTGTGAAATGCAAGTTTCTTTACTGCATGCATTCACAATATGTTGAAGAGCAGGCCAGCACAGAATCATAGGCTGTCGTTCATAGATGCGGCAAAAATGTGTGGCACAGGAATGTGCAATATGCATGAACGACTGGGTGCATGTGTGTGGCATTCACGTTAAAACTAATATTTCTATTGCTTACATTAAACACACATTTATGGCTGAGCGTGCTAGAGCATATATTTTATGTGTACAGTACCCTGTGTAAAACGTACTCTATTATCCGTCCTAGCTAAACAGCACCTTTTCTTTCCATTCAGCGATGTGGACTACATTGTGTAGCTGCATCGTATTAGCATGACCATATATGTTACTGATGATTGTAATCAATATGATCAATGTTTTACTAGTTATTAGTGCATATCGCATCATGATGGTCTATGTAGAAGAGCAGGTGATATCTTCTGCAGTCCACAGCAACTGTCCAAGTGGATGTCTCTCTTGATTTGCATTGCTTTTTTTTGTTACTACTTTTTTTTTTTGTTTTGCCTCATGCAGGTCACACTAGACACTGTGAGGAATCTTGTGTTGCCATCCCTTCTCCAAAAGCAGAAGACCCTATCCATGAGGCCAGGGTGGCGAGACCACTACCTGATAGTCCCCCATCGGGAGGGAATTCCCCTCTGGGATACAGGGAGGGCATCAGGGGACAACACAGTATTCCAAATACTCATCCACCTCATGCACACATCCCTCCTTACCGTCCTCTAATCCTGACTGCCTCCCCATGTACGCATGTCAACCCTCCTATATTTGTAGTACCGGAACGAGGAAGAGCAGGGCTGACTATGTTGGATCTCCAGGACAATCTACTGTGACGAGGAAGAGGAACAGAGCCACCATGCAACACTCAGAGAACTGGGTGGAGCATTCTAGTGGTCAAACCTCAAGCCTAATAATGATGGAAGAGGAACTAACATTGCTGTCAGTCCCTCCTCGGAGGCACTGTGAGCGAAAGTCCTTTCCAGCATCAGGGCAAGCAGAACCTGTAGCAGTGGACTGGGATGTTGTGAGGGAAGTTCAGGCATCCTCATCTACTCCGCCAATAGTCGAAGTGCTGGAACCAGCCACAGCAGTCTACCCTAGCACAGGAGAGTGTCACACGGCAAGGCCGAGCAGGTATACGTTGAACAGGCTCCCCGGAAGTGAAGCAGAGCTACGTAACACAGCATGAATATAGACAAGAGTGAAGGAGAGCTGTCAGAAGGTACCAAGAAAACTGGGAAGGAGGCAGACAACCAGGAGCCCTGAGTGAAGGTACAGGGGCTGCCCTGGGACTTCCGTGTCGTGAGACAACACAATGTAAAGGGGTCTGAGATCGGTATGTGAGAAGACAATGTAAAGGGGCCCAGAACCCACACATAGCAAGCCAATACGAAGGGGTCTGGGACCTGTGTGTGCAAATCCCCTGTAAAGGGTTTTGGGACCCAAGGCCAAGAAATGAATATAAATGGGTCTGGGACCGGTGCGTGAGAAACCACTGTAAAGAGGTTGGTGTCCCAAAGCCAAGAAATCAATAAGAAGGTGTCTGAACCTGTGTGTGAAATTCCATTGCGAAGGGGTCTGGGACCCAATGCAATCCGTTGCAGTGGAGTACACCAGGATTGCTGACAGAACTGTTGTAAACCTAAACAAGGTCTGGGGAAGGAAGATATTCCACCACCGACATTAGCCAGTCCCTGGTAGGAGAGTACACCAGGACTGTCTGTTGAAATGCCACAAAAAGCCTGAGAAAGGCCATAGGAAGGGAGGCATTCCCCAACCACATTGAACCACCAAGCAAAGCCTGCAAAAGGCCAGGGGAAGGGAGATATTCCCCCTACTTGGTGAAACAGACCCATCCAGAAGAAGGGAGTCATTATTAAGCACCAAGAAGAGACACATCTAGTTTAGTTTTGTTATAAGTGAAAGGGATAGAAGTAGAATTTTGGCGCTGGAAGGTGACACTTTATTTTCGGACATTCTGACATTTCCGTAATGTTTTGTTGAGGCGGGGAAACCCCTTTTGGAGTTAGAGAAAGCTAGGGTTTCTCCTTTCTTTTGGTATGAATAAATGTCTTTGCCCAAAAGTGTGCAACCTGTGTGTCAATCTCTTCCTTCCACAACCTTACAACACCCTAATAAGAAGAACAACGATTGATACAGAAAGTATATGTGGGCTTGGCACTTCTTTTGAGCATTGTGGCATGAGAAGGGACCCATTTGCTATTTTATCTAACTCATTGTCACATTAATATGATTTGAAAACGAATTGTTGCCTGAAAAAAACATCTGTCTTAAAGGTAGCAGGCTGATTGCAGCTACTAAGATGCTTGTTATTTAAATAGTTCTCAGATGAAGTTGATTTAAACTACAGTTTCTATCTGGAAAAGGAATCTGTCTACAAGATAATGGACTAATCACATCAATCAGCTCCCTTTCCTCAAGTAAGCATGACTTCAGTTATTATGTTAAAGTATATTCATGCCATGCACTATCACCACCGGAGTGGTCCCCTGGTGCTCTGGTGGATCTGAAAGGCAAGAGGGTAGGTTAATAGGACTGACCGGAAAAGTGCAAGAGAGCTGGTATGTGCTGTTGGCAGCTTCATTTCGGTTTACAATGCTCACTTCATTTGTATGCATACAGCATAAAGCTCTGAATTAAAGTACTTTACTTGTCTCATTTTATTTCATTTTGAATAGAAAAAGTTATCAATACTAGTATCGTTATTTTATTGGGATGATTTGTAGAAAATAATAATATATGAAAACTGTAATGTTAAAAATATATGAATGGGGATACACAGAAGCCTGGCATTCTCAAATCCCCAAATGTTTTGTAAAACTCTGATATGAGGCCATCCAGTCACAGGGTCTTGCATTCATAAGGATTGTTGTCTTTAATGTGGTTCTATAACTATCTATACGACTGTGCCCATCTTGAGTTAGCTTTGGTAAACGTATGTTGTTTAGGAATTTGGTAAAATGTGTGGTTTCTAAACTGCAATATAGTCTCAACCTCTCCAATGAGCCCTGTCCCCCACCTTCTTGCAGTATAGTGTTTCGTATTTATGGCTTGTGTTTTCCTCACTCTGTAACTCATACGCTTACAACCATTCCCCTAAAAGCGCCAATGTATCTCCATAAATAGAGTGACGTAGGCGTAATGGTGTGGTAAATATTAATTACATTTTTCTTTTTTTAATTGTTGTCTCGTCCAGGCATAGTCTTGCACTGATGTCAGTGTTTTTTATATGTATGTTAATGAACCCCATGTATCTTTGTTTTTTAGCAGAGGACAATGAGTGCCTGCTACTTTCATTTATTGCCATACGCTGTTCAATTCTAGTGCAGATTTATTTTCTTTTCTTTTTTTACTTAATTTTGAATCAAATTGTTTAAAAAAAACGATTTGATTTAACTACCTTGGTGGCCTGCACTTAACTTACACTGCACTTCACCTGCTGCTCACCCACGAGCATCACAGCACCCATCCCATACCCTCTCTCTTCTGCACTTGCACGTTCTGAACACTCACAAGGCATAGTAGGTTTGTCTCCTACATCCCACTGTATTATATTTATATATATATATATATGTATATATTTTTCGGATTGTAATATGTAATTGTTTATTACCCCATGCCCTCCCCATTGTTGCCCTGTGGGAGCTTTGAAACAGTATTTGCTTCCTGTATGAGCACCTTACAAGTGAACAATAAATAGATAAAGGTATCCTGAAAATCATTAAAAAGAAAAAAACAACACAAGAAGACTGTCATCATTAACACGCAAATCCCTCAAACTCTTTCAGTGATTGGCCTGTAGATTTTTCTAACAAAAATACAGTGGCCTTCAGAAGAGTTGCTTGCATTGGTTGTCAGTGTGGTACAGTGTGGCACATTAAAGGGCTTGAATATGACACTTGGATGGGGGCCCAAGTGTACATGTTGTCAGTCTGCTATTTCTGGCACAGGTATCTTAGCCAAGAGGTAGATGCAAACCATCTCTTAGGTGAGGGCAAGGCAAACTTGTTGCTGGAATTTCTATCTAAACAAGGTTTGGGATCATGTATTGCATGATGGAATTTGAAACAAACTCTTGTAGCAAGACTAAGATCAAGCAAGATCAAGAGCCTACTCACCAAGGAATGACTCTTACCTTAAACCTCTGTCCACACACCCTCCACTCCAGCCCTAACCAGAGAGTGGGCAATCTGCTCCACCAAGGTTCCTCCCCTGGTTGCTTGTAGATCCCTTGCTGCCAAATCGATCATCCTCCCCCTCTTGCTAGCTCCCCATTGCCTTGTGTTGCTGCCTCTCTTAGTGTGTACTTCCCCCTATGATTGCAACGTGCGCTGTTGCTTCCCAAAGTTAGATCCATGCTCAATAAATACCCTAATAATGATATTAATAATAATGATAGGAAAACCCACAGAATTGTTACAGACTTACAAGCAGTCCAATTGAAAAGGAAAACCCAAAGGGTTAAATAAGTAGTCATCTTTCTAATTCCCTATTTGAAAGCCACACAGCCTTGCTAGATTATTGTACATGTGGCCATAAGTCTGCCTAACAGACCCTGGGCCATGGGCTGGATGCAATCATTCTCCACCATAATTCCCACAATGGAAGCCGGCATTTAGAGAGTATGTGTGCTCGCTTCTCCAAGGGCTGTGTTGCTGAGGCTCCTAAATGTGACTGTGATATGGCTTGGCCTAAGTTGTGCAAATCTACCTTAATAGAAAAAATGAAGCGGTACTGACTTGCGTGCAGCATGGGGTGAATTAGATGCCGCTTTGTAGCCTGATGCATTGTTGTAGCAAAGGTGTTAAGTGCATAGGGTGATTACGCTCATCCTTTTTGAATAGGAATGCATAATAGCTCAGCAGTGAAGGGGTTAACAGAGAAACCTGTGCACTGCAGAGCGCCAGTAACAATGTCCCTTTCAGACGGAGGGTATTCACGCCCTTCAAAGAAATAGTGCCCAAACTTTTTAATATTAATACAGATCAAGACCAGGGTCAGTAGGGGATGAACGAACACCACATCAACCCCCAGTTAGATGGAGAGAAACAGGCAACAGAAACAAAACATAGACACGGCCATCAAATATGGCATAAAAAGCAGGGATTAAACACCCAGTTTAATATAGGACTGGGGTCTCGAGTCCGTGAACCTAATTCCGGGACCGAACCACTGCCTTCTTTGCGTCCGTAGTCAGTCTCACACCCTCAGGGGGGAGCAACGGTGGTGCTGCGCCTCGTGGAACGTCTTACTAGTGTTCACCATAGGCGATAACCTATCACACGACGTTTCCTTCATCCATCACCTCCTTCAGCGCCTCTTCTTTGATAGACATCCTATTAAACACCACAATAATTGGCCTGTTTTCCGCGACACTGTAGGCATAATAAATGCCAGCCTGCCTTATGTGCAATACCAGGACACATAGAGTCATCGAGCCCCGTAAGTGCCAAGGCTGACACTGAGATGTTTGCCCCACCTCCTCACTAATTCCCAACACACGTGAATGGCAGCAACGGGCCAGTGGCTGTTAATAGCCAGCTCAGTATTTTGAATAAAAATGTCTTCACTTCAGCCTGCATTTTAAAGGAGGCAGCTGTGTCCACCTCCAGACCGCTAGAGCTCCTTTCCATTACACACATCCTTCTCCCACGTCTAGCCACCTGGCCTGAAAGGTATGCATGAGTGCTCTTCAACTCATCCACATCCTTTGCCACGCTGAAAAGGAGGGAGTACACGTCTGCTGCCCTGAGGACTTCCTGGGCCGTTTCTGATTGGCTGTGGGAGTCAATTGTTGAGCTTGTTTGGTGTTGGGTGACATGTCTAAGCTCTTTTTTTGGCATGGTACTCACAGGGCTCAAGTCGAGGGTGCACGTGGGTAGACACAGTCCCCCCACCTTTTTTAGAGGGCACCTTGATATGTTAATTTCTGGTGACATCACATTCAATTTGTATGTTAATGAGTTCCCCCCACTTTTATAGGACTTGGCTCCTGGGTACTCATATGTATATCCAGTGAAATATGAATTGTCTTAGTCCAATCCATAGATCGGTCGTTGACAGGGGACAAGTAGGAGCTCACAACTCAAGCTGCTTCTCTGTTGCCAGGCATTCTACAATCCAGCGCCAGAGACGTTTTTATGGGAGGGAAAAAGGGGCACCTGCCCAGGGCCCCCATGTTGGAGGCAGGGCCCCACAAGGCTACCTGATATGAAGAAGATTCCATTGTTCACCAGTCTTAAATAGCACATGTCATGATAGTTTATGGGGTGCCTCTGAGCCTCTAAACTCATTGCCTTTCTGTTTTGACAAGTACATTCTGCCTTGATCAATTCATCATGTATTGCTCTCTGTGTTCACTGTGTTATCAGGGTTGGATTGGCCCCTCGGCCGTTGGGCCCTTGGCTGGGCCGAAATCGTCCCTGGGGTCTGGGGCCAGTTGCTGGCCATGCCTGGGCCGGTTTGGAAAAAAAAGAAGTGAAAAAAAAATGTTTTCCAATTTTATTTTTCTTTCAAAGAGCCTTCTTAGGTCGATAAATGAATACCAACACAGATTGGGTGATATTGTATGCATATTTGTTCTATAAAAAAGAGTTTAAGCGTAAGTGCTATACAATAACATATCATTTGGCCTTGAACGTCTGCTTGGATTCACAGTAATTTAGTCTACTTAGGGCCAATGCTATTTGATGACACTTCCTGTTTTGTCAAGGGGTGAAAGACCGTGTTTCATCGATTCCCAGGATGTCACTTTGGGGTGAGGTCAAATTACATTACTTCTGGTGATGTCATCAGTGGACAAGGGGCGAGGGTTGGGGCACTTTTATTTGGGTGACCGGGCCTATTTCTTGTCCCGTCCGACCTGTGTGTTATACATAGTGTGTGTGTTCCTTATGGCACAACGTTGTAGCATTCTTTCCTTCCAGTGGGAATTATGTTAATCATGTGCAATAGGCAATGTTGAAATGCATATTGATAAATTGAGTGCAACAGTGGTTAAGAAATTAGCTCAGTGTGTGAAGCACCTATTGCAGAGATATGTGTTCATATGCACAATTAGAATATCACATTCCAGCAAGGCTGGCTGAGCATCTCCTATGTCAGTTGTTTATAAACCTGCCTGCATACGTACTTAGCTTTGCAGAACAACACCTGCTATTATCAGCAATGTGCCTGCCCCAAATAGTTGCTATAAAAACTAAAATATTATCCGTATGATGAAGGTCTAGAAATTGGTTTGATCAGATGGGGTGTTGTAAAATCTAGGCAATTGCCACCAACGATGGCATAAACTGTTAGTCCAAAAGGTGAATAAGAATGTAAATTCAAGGCTATGGAACAAAAGCATTCATGGATGTATCCTGGATTTGCCAGCAGACGATACAGTGATCCTGGTAAAATCATCTACTACATCTTATATTACTGTACTGTTTTCTGTGAGGTTTGCTGTCTTGCATGCTGCTGTTATAGTTTAGCTCATTACTTGATCTTGCTTCTTATGCAGGCCATTTGGGTGGCAGGCATGGTAGAATGAAGAAAGCGGACGATATGTTGCAGGCCTCAGGCAAGCATATTTTAAAGTCTGCTTGTTTGACACTAAAACTGTTTGCTTTTTGGTAAAAGACAAAGGTTTGTATGCACGTTTATAAATTAAAATGTCACAAGCCATTGTTTTGGAAGAATTTAAAGCTTTAGATTATAAAAGACAAACCGAGGTTAAATTTGTTAAATCACATAGATTGGTATGCTGGTTCTTATAAACTTCCCTTGATGATGGGGAGAATGAAGCTCGAATCATTCCCATTTTGCATAACACCCATCTAGAATATTTTGTTTAAAAATGGTCATGTTTGGTAATGTGATTAGTGTACTTTCCAAGTCCTTTTTTTTATAAAATGAAATTGTTTTAGTTCATGGTAAGAACTGGAAACAAAAGTGTTCAAATGCAGTAATTGCAGAGTTGGCACAAATCCGAGCTTCTCTCCTTCACCCCTTAACCATTGTGTGATCCTCGGCATCTCATTTAATCTTGTATTGCCTAACTTCTCAATATTGTCAGTCCCTAAACCTTTCAAAATTGTCAGCCCTGCCGAGTGATTTCCTTCTCATGGTATGATCTTCATAAAAGCCTTATTCCTGGTTTCACTGTGTTAATAGTGAGCAAATTTTTATCGCACACCACAGACATTAGTTCCTTTGATATCTAATGGCAACACTATTTGAAAACCATATCCCACTTTTAATCTCTGTCTGGATAAAGACACCTTCCTGGTAGCTTCTAATCTGCCGCCACTATCCATGCAACTGTGTGTGTAGCGTTCTCCTTCCTTCTAATTGGTGGTCTCTATCCATGCATGAGCCCTTTTGCATTGTGTGAGGCAGCTAATGTGAGTTCTCTGTCTATTATGGGTTACATGCACCTTTTATATATACAGTCCTGCATTAATACTACCCGCTGCATACATTGCTCAATGTTATTGATAAAGTATCCTGTATGTACTAGAACAGTAGCCTCTTCGTAGACTGCTAACGTTGGTCTTCAAATGCTACTTGTTTATCATTCTGAATGAAGAGGCTAAGGGGACTTAAAGGGAGTAAACCTGCTTATTATGCTGCGAGACAGCATATCAACCTATAGGTTTTGAGCACGACAGGTGGCCTGGGGGGCGTGACCAGCATTCTTGATCCCTTAATTCCTTTGGTTTGGTGGAGGTGGGCCCCAAAGAAGTCCGTGCCCAGGGCCCCAAAAGTGCTTAACATGGCCCTGTCCAGCGCCCTGGTGTGTTAGCATGTCACGATTCATGGATTGGTTTGAGATGCAGATGAACCCTGCGTTTGCAGATTGGTTTTAGAGTGTCGGCTAAGGGAGTATATATAAAGGGCAGTGTGGAATCATTAATTAGTGGTTACATTTTTGGGAAACTAAATAAATGTTTTGATTTCAAAATATAGGCACTTCTCTTTATGTTCTGTCTGACATGGAGAGATGTTTCCTTTCAGCCACTAAGGTCTACTGTGGGTTGCATTGTTTAGGAGAACTATCAGAGGGGAGACATAAGGGGATTCAGCTGTAAATAGACATTAACATATAGAACACCAGTAAACGTGAAGACATTACAGGAATTCAGGATGTAGTGCAAATGGCAAACTCCCTCTTCAAAGGAATCTGTCAGCTTCTCCTCTCTCTTGATACTGTGGGTAATTATGCCAAACATCATGGGGCCATTAAGACAGGGCACTTTCAAGCTACCTGTCCATGGCAACAGGTGCTTTCGTGTTGACCCTGAAATGTCCATTTATCTCATTAATTGTTTGACAAAAGGACTGATTGAATGAATGTCCTCAACCAAATTAGGGCCAGCATCCTTTGCATAGTTCAGCACAGCTCTATCTGCACCCTTTGAGCTAGGCTCCCCAGCTCGCTCTTTCCCTCCCTGGCGCCCTCGCTCTGAACCATGGACTGCTGAATACACATAACACAACAGATCGCCATGCATCGTCACTTGCAGCAGTGGTGCAAAACCCGCTCTACTGCTCCCCTCTCTACCTACAAGGACTTCATTCCCTGACACCTGGACTTGACTCTGGTAATGTAATTTAAGGTAACAGGATTTAAAAAGCGCAACTAAGGCCCTTAGGCATCTAGGCGCTAAGCACTTAGTCCTCTCGCTATACTAATCTCATATCCTATCTCTGCCTGCACCCGTTCAAGATGTCCATGACAGCCCAGGCCAATCTTCTCGCTTCACAGACTGGTATCTCTGTGTGCAGCCCTACCCCCAAAGACGTTTGCAATGTGTATCCCCTTCCGAGACACAAAGGCCACCTTGAAGCCACGCCGAACCATAGAGCCCACTGAATGATGAGACTCCCAGAAGGCTTACTCTTCAGGAGTTAACTTGTCCCGCCCTCACCACCGAGACTTGTCTAGTACGGTGTCTGCTCTTCTTTATTGCGGGGTCTCTCTGTCATTGTCAATTCCAGAAATGTCTTTTGGACCACGCACGTCTGATCCTCGTAGCCCCACCGTTTGCAATCCCACTCTTGGCCAACCTCTTCAAAGCCAGGCTTTTCTGGAACGTGTGATTTTAGACTAAATTTGAGTCATATGTCTGTGAAAGTTGAATAGTTTTTAAAGTTATTCTCAGCCGATAGATATTTGCAAATTGTATTTATGAGACTGAACTCCTTACTCTATGAGGAGCATGCACTGTTCATTTGGTCTCTATGGCCTCTATGCGTCAGATCTACCCCAAAAAGTTGCCTTTTTCACGAGCAAGTTCCTTTGCCTGATTGGTCTTATGGACATTTCTTAGTTTGTGGCATGTACTAGTTTTGCGGGACACCCGGGGATGAGGCCTATATCCCAACCCATTAAAACAAAGGTAGCCACTAATCTCTTAGATCATGTTTCTCTATGAAGAATGCTTGAGAGAAGGCCTTCCACTAGAAAGCCAGCAATAACGGTATAACTGGTTGCCTTTCTCTGCCTGACTTCCCAGACCGAATAAAATTAAAAATAAACTATTCAAGACAAAAAGCTCCAGTGTTTGTATACCTCAACATTTTTAATTGGAAGAACCTATTAGCAGCCAGGAACTTCAAATTCGAATGTATATGACCCAATAGCCCTATAAGTGCTGGGGCTCTTAATCTAGAACCAAGACTTTCAATGGTGATTCCAAAGGGCCTGGGAAGAGGGACCTTTCTGAATGGGGCTCAACAGAAGTTGCCACTTCTTCCCACCAGGGACAGCCTGGTACCAGACCACCCCTTGACCACTGTAGCCTACGTCTGTTTGCTTTCAAAATGAAGTGGAGATCGGGCAACTAACCGAGGACCTGCTGCCTGGAGGCATGACCTTCACCTGCTGACATACAACTTCCATGGAACACCTTCAATGGAAATAGCCCTGCATATTCAAGCCAGAAACAAATGCCAGGATCTACCTGCAACAACTCCCAAAACTAGTTACGTGTCTAGTGAGGCCCAGCGAGGCTGGTCTACCTACACTTTTCACTACACCCGAGAAACATTTGCACCGAGGAGTGGTGACGTTAGCTGTTAATCGCACAACTGCAAAGCCGTGTTAACATCCTATCAGGCTCGGACTGGCCAATAGAGCAATAGGCCCACAGCCGAACCAAAAACACAAAATGCTGGCGTGGGCCAGTTTTTCTGGTAAAAATTGTCCACTTTTTTTGAAAATTTGGCCCAGTTTGATGAGTTAATTAACTCTGCGGCTAGTGGTTTTGACCATTGTTGCTGAGCAAATATTCTCTAAAATGCACAGTTTGCATCACACGTTATCAAAAAACTCCCCATTGGTTAGCATTCGAACAGTGTCACAAACGGAATGAATAGCCATTTGCAACGGTGGGCCACTTTTTCATTGGTGCCCGAGACAATTTTATGGCCCACTCCGACCCTGCATCCTATCTCAACTGCACATGTTCCCAAGACCACAACTGCTCCCCTGGTCCAGGACACACTCCTTTTGCCACGGCAAAACAGGGTTTTGACCAGTGCAGTGAGACTCATTAGACTGAAAGGCATCTTTAGAGATGCTTGCTGAGCGTATGAGGTCAGAGATGGATTAAATAAAAAGAGTGTATTAAAGTGTATGAGCCCCTTGGTGCAGACATAAGTGAGACTCAATTAAAATGTGTGAACCCAGTAATGTAGGAATGAGTCTGTGCTGATGCGTAAGGCGCCAGTGATGTAGGAATGAGCAACACTCCAATGAAGTATATGAGTGCGCTGATGTTACATTGAAATAGACTCAATTTATGTAATTCAGTCCAGTGATCTAGGCATAAGAGAGACTGCATCAAAGTGTATGATGCCACAGGAATAAGCGGGAATCCATCACCAGAACTCTCAGGTTTTCCGTGGCCATGTGTAGAAGGTCCAACCGACCTATATTCCTGCCTATGAACTCTTGGGCATTTAGTTATTTCTTTCCCGTTTAAAATGTAAGAAAATCACAAGTTCCATAATTGCAAGCAAAAACTGGAATGGATGGCCTTCTCACGCATGGCCATGGGCAACTTGACAGCACTGCATTACAGTGTACATGGTCAGTGATGTATAAATGAGTGGTATTGCCTTGACGCGTATTAAGACACTAATGAAAACATATGAGTGGCTCCTTTGACATTGAGTCCAGATATGTAGTCTACTGATGATTGAATGTGTGAAACTCTGTACAGTTTAGAAGTACATCGATGTAGGAATGAGTTTGACTCCATTAATGTGTCTGAGGCCATATATTTAGAAACAAGTGTGATTCAATTAAGCATGGGTGAGTGAGTGGGGACATGGGAGACTCCTTTGACATATTTGAGGCCAGTGATTTGGGAATAAGTGAGACTCGATTAAAGGGTATGAAGACAATGGTGAAGGAATGAGTGAGAACTATGTGAAGTCTATAGCTGAGGCTTGTAGTGCAACCACAATGGAGTAGTAAAAGGGTCCTGTTACTGACAGGAATATTGTACACAATTGTAATAGTGTGATAGCACTACGCGTTTATGTGTTGCCTGCTTCATACGCATATCAGCCCTTGAATGCACGTTGGTACCATTTGCATTCCCACCTCCATCATTATCTGCCACACAGCCGCAACTGATGTTGCGCATTGCAACAATTAACGTTAAAGTACTATTTACAATGGTGTGATTATAGCCTAATTAGATGTTCATGTTATTTAATTATTATTTCATTTGACTAGGTGCTTGAATGTTAAAATGTGAGATCTGAAACTCTTAAGTATCTGAATGCCCTTCCCAGCATACAAAGTGTAGAGCTCCTGCCCTCATGCCAGCTGTCTACAGATACAGGCAATGCAGGGCCAGTCTCAGACATGGCACCACAGAGACACAGGGAATGCAAGGTGCAGTCTGTTGTTCTTCACGAGCATGTTATCTATAGACATATAGGGAATCTAGGATTCAGTCTATACCTCTATCCCTACATTGTATGTTGTCAACAGGCACAGGGAATCCCTGGCCCAGCCCATTCCTTTGCCTAGTCATGTTATGTGCGGGCAAAGAGAATCTACGGCCCAGCCCACTCCTCTGCCCAGATAGCGGATGGGTGCAGCGTCCCTTTGTATGAAGGAAAATCTTTAACAAAGATGGCTGCCATGGAAAGGGAAGGCAGGGCTCTGTACGGAGTCCCTCTTCCCTTTCCATGGCAGCCCTTGTGAGCAGAGCGGAAGGTGCTCTGAATAAGGTAAGTGGGGTATTTAAGAAAAATAGAGATGGATGGTTGGGGGAAGATGGCGGAGGGGGGATCCGACCGTCATGCAGTGTGGAACACAGGCTTTCACCAGAGGTTCAAGCCTGAGTTCCTAGCCACCTGATTGGCTGGCACCCCTCCACCAGGGTGCTAATGGGTTTTAGAAGTCTCACACTTCAAGATGGCAGCCTCCATTGATGGATCCCATCTGAGACTGCATCAAACATGAAGCCTACATATATAGGGGCCTATGGCATAAAGTCCTTACAGACAGCGGTGGAGCCTGAGAAAAAAAATCCCAAAGCTGACGTGTGCAAGTCACCATATTAAATTGCCATGAGGGCCTGGAATCATGAGGATAATTCTGGAAGAGGAGGATCCTTATTTAACAGATGGTCTCAACCAGTACCAAGGCCTGATAGAGAAATTGTAGGACAGAGCATAGAGGGGAAGGTGTTATTTTTTATGATGACCACATTTGACGTTATACAGAAAGAAAGCCATGGACCAATTCCACAAACATCCACAATGATTGCCTTCTGGAGCGAAGGCAAGTGACAGGCCAGTGCACCAGATGGGTCTAGAAAATAGTGTGTTTGCTGGTGATTTGATTGGTGTCACCGTAATGGGCAAACCTCTTGATATACCCACCAGTGCAGTCATGCCAGGAGAGTAACAGTCTTGCTGGGGTAAATAAAGTTGATCACGTGATCGTGTATTTCTTCCTATAAATGTCCTTAATGATTGTGGAACTGTCAGATGCAGTGTCAAACGTATTCGAACAAGGTTGACAAATTAGTTGTATTGAATGTGTTCACTAAATGTTGTGTGACCCTCTTATAAAGGGCCCAGGAAAGTCAGCTAAATCAGCAAGGGAAACTACACATGGTGTTGGAGGTTAGGCTTCCTGGGTAGTACAAGTTGGGCAGTAGGTGGACCAATTGTGAGCTCACACCGTCACCGGTGGGCCTGGCTCCTAAAAGGAGACTGCGGCCTACAGACTGATACATCACCTGCCATCCAAGATGGTTAATCTGTGTTTCGCTATCCATACAGGGAGCACTGAATTCTGTCTAACACATAATTCTATGCAGCAGTGTTTATGGTAGCAGAAAGGGGATTATGTGCCCTGCTGGCTATGGCAGACATTAAGTCAGCATGCAAGCTGTTGCCAGATCACTCAGATAGTTTCCAGCTGCTGGGTTTTGCAAGGAACAATGAGTACTATTATGACCTCTCTTGGTTGATGTATTGCACAATTTCCTTTGAAATGCATCTGCATCCATGCAAGGTGTCAAGGTTGTTCTGGTCAACTTCCTGATAGTGGGGCAAACAGGGTATAGCAAATGCAAGGGATGGATGCATTAGGAATAATGGGCAAGATGCTTGGCAAACAATCAAAGCATGACAAAGGTGAATGACCTGTCATGTGCCTTTCCTTTCTAGGAATTGGGCTGGACATAGTTACACAGGAAATATGTCAGCCGGCGGGCAAGGTAAGTGATTTCAGGTAAGCAGTAAGAGTTTGCTTAGAGAGTAGAAAGGTCTATAACATTTGCATTCATCACTGAGTAGCTCACCTTTGCCATCGTAGCAATGCGTCTGGGCAGGCCAAAATCAGGGTTAACAAGGACCAAAGGAGCCCAAAGCATACAAATCACTTTAAACGGCTGAAGAAAAGCGTAAAGGACAAATTGAGGTGTCGGATCCATGATGAACTTTATTGGGTTATCCCTGGGAATGGACACTAGAAAGCGCATTTCTATTCTATTCTATACAAATTTTGTAAAGTGCCAACTAGCCCGCAAGCATCAGAGCGCTGACAGAACACACAAACATGAAGACATTAAAAGTACAGTAAGTGGTGCTAGGACTGTGTCAACGTGAGAGGCAGGCATGGGTAGAGTTAGATACCTCCACCATCAAATAGATGATTTTTTTTTTGATTTTTTTTAACTGTGCCAGAGAGGGGAGTTGCTTGATTGGTAGGGTAGATTGTTCCAGACTCCTGGACCCCAGGCGTTGAAGCTCAGATCTCCAAAATGTTTAAGTCTGGTGCAAGGTTGCGAGAGTAAATCCCTATTGTAAAACCACAGTATCTGTCTGCACAGCAGTCTGTTAATGCAATATTTGAGGTAATCAGGAGCATTCCCTGTGAAGCATTTATAAACTATGCAGGATGCTTTAAAACAAATCCTATGCTGTTTCGTCAACCAGTGTAGTTTTCTCAGGGTATCCGAGGCATGATCTTGTTTTCTAATGCCACAAATGGCTCTAACGGCCCCGTTCTGGGCAACTTGCAATTTCCTGACATTTGCCTGTGTAGTACCGGCCAAAAGGCTGTTGCAGTAGTCAAGCCTGGAATTAACGGTTGATGTGGCTTACAGAGCCGTATTGTCTTCTGACAGGTAAGGCTTAATCTGCCATAGAAGCTGAGTCATATTGTGTGTATAGGATTATGGGATGTTTTAACCCACTAGGCTCCGCCCTGTGACATCCCTGTGTGCTGGTGGCAACAGAATCAGCAAAATGGCTGCAAAAGCCCTATGCGCGCCAGAACCTATGAAAATTGCGCATTGAAACACAGAAAGATGGCTGCCAAATCTACTTTGCCTGTTATCAGTAGTGGAAAGGAGACCTCACTGCTGAAATATGTCAATGGGCTGCTTACCGAGTAGAAATGGAACACTGCAGGAAAGGCAGTGCTTTATTGCAAGGAAACCCAGAAATTGCTCTTAAATCCCTTTTCTTGGTTGCTAAAAATACAGAATACGGGTCCCAAACAACCGCAAACATCCACTCTTCTGGTGGGGTGTCCCATGCTATGGAATACAAGGAATTATTGTGTATTTGCAATAGCCAGGAAAGTTGAATTGGTCACAAAAACATCCACAACCAGTTTGCCTGCCTGGGAAAGTTTTCAAAATCTGGGCGCAGTACCAGTGGCCGCCTGTGACTGTTTCAAAAGCCTATTTGAAACTGTAAAAGTTGTACCATTAAGATCTAATGTCTCAAATCTAAGTGACTTGTTATCAAGAGCAAACTAGATTGTCACTATTTAAACTTCATGGTTTAGAGCCTAGAATCGGTGTTCTAGATGTTTGTGTTAAATTGTAAGTTTATTTTCAACAAAGAAAAATGTAACAAATTGACTTTTAAAGTAGCCTGATTAAGCTAAAACTACAAAGTAACTTCCCCCACTGCGCAAGGCACCTCCCTTCTGCTCTCTGGGCCAGGAACTCACATTCAGGTGTTGATTAAGAGATTAAGGGCACTAGGGCTGCTATGGGAAGAAACAATAGGCTGCCTCCCAGGCATGGAGATGCTAATCAGGAAAGATTGTAAAGGATCTCTGCCAGAAGGAAGTAGGCAGAGATTACTGCTGGAGCTGCAAGAGCCAAGGAGGCGGGGATAGACACTTTTGTGGATTCACAAATGGACAGAAAGTATATTTCTAAAACGATTGATCATTTCTGTGGACAATTGTAAAAAAAAATATATAAACCCCGGACTTCGGAACCTAAATTTTCACTGCACATTTTAAGTGGAGCCAGAACTCTGTGCTATGTTCTGGGACATAACTGTAGAAATTGTGGTTTTATTCCAAATGTAATCATGTCAGAAGTACAAAAGTTCACACACTTAGGCTCCTATGCAATGCGCACATGTGTACCAATTTTGGACAACATAGATATGGTGTCCCGGACAAAAAGTTCAAAATTCTGCCGAATCCAGACCCAAGATCCTACAGAGACAGGGCGTGATTGAATACTTGCTCCACAAAATATGCGATCTAGATATGCTATTGCTGTCAAGTTTGTAAAATTGTAAATGTGTATTATAAGAAAAGTAGATTTCATGAGCAAAAACAAAGGGTAGGTTTTCCCTGCCTCATGGGCCACATCGTCATGATGACGCTCTGTTTTCTTCTCCAATCAAGGGAGAGGAAAGACCCTGGCCAATGGAATACCTAGGGAGTGCACCAGGATGATTCAGCATACCCACCCCTTTGTTGAATGTATAAGTAGAGACAGCTGAGGGCTCACAAGGACACTGATCCACCCACCATCCCGATTTCAGTGAAGCACTCTGCAGGAGAACCATGCATACTCCTTGTTCCAGACTCGAAAAACTTTGCAAGCAGAAAGGCCCATTTGCAGAGCATAGCTGAACCATTTTCAGCTGGGCCTAACTTCCAGAACCCATCCCTCCACTTAAAGGCGAAACCAAAAAGAAGCAGCCAGGCTGTACTGTAACTGCTTGCCTGCCAAAGAATCATCTTCATAACCAGAAGAGCAGATTAAATCCCCATCTGGCGGTGCCGTGCTCTGCTGTGCAGACCAGAGAGCCATTGCAGATCCAGTCCAGTCATGCTGTCCAGTCCTGCGGTGCGGTGTCCAGAGGGCCTTGCTGATCGCTGACCCGTCCAGTCCGGTGTGCCCGGCAGTCTGTCCCAGAAATCTTTGACCAGAATCCCTGACGGTTCCATTCAAAACATTGGTAGTGAGTATCCATAGTATAGGATTGGCACTAGCATATGTACTGTCCATAGTCCTCCCTATCCAAATCAAATCTATCTTATATCCAGAACTGTATTGCTACTTTTTGACTTGCCTGAACTCTCTCTCTTATCCTATCGTCCTTCTGTAATAATATTGTTAAAATCATCTTTGCGCTGATATATTTTATCTGAAGAAAGGCAAGCGTCTCGGCAGGCAAAAACCTGATCGGTGACGTCCTGGTCTGGTGGCTGTGCCGTCGTGTAGTTTGTATTTTCATAGTTTATCCCTAGTGTAAAGAAACCTTGTTTGTACTTTTAAAAGTGCATCCTTGTTTTACATTTTTCCTCTATCTGTAAAAAAAACGACCTCCACGAAAATTTTCATAACTTCTTCATATTTCATGGACCCAAAACCGCACCTCAACTCCTTATCGTTTTTACGCAATCGCGCTTACCACGCGTGGAAACGTTTGCTGCAAAATTTTCGTTTGGCTCAAATCTATAACATTTGAAATAGCTTTTCATTGCACCCGACCTCAAAATTAAGTTTTCAACTTGCTTATCACTCTCCTATCATTGCTAGTGTTTGTCTGAACCCATATAAAGCGGCTTCCATTAGAATTTCAACAATATCAGTGAATTAAACAATTTTCAGTGTTTTACCCATTCATTCCAGCCAACTTTAAAACCATTTTTGACAAGTTTGCAATCATTCCTGTTTCTCTCTCTGTGTTTGCTCGGGGAAATTGGGATTGATACATTTGTTTGAGTTCTGCATTCCTGAAACCTGTTCTCTCTCCTTCTATCTCTTTATATTGCATATTGGGGGGATTGAGGGGTGTGTAGGGGGAAATAGTAATCACATTGCCATTTGATTGAACAAACCCATAAAAGTATTATTTCCGTTCTGCATTATTTTTTCCCATCATTGCTCCTTCTGATTAAAGAGGTTGTGTAGCGTGACATCACCCCATTGGTGATCATTGTATACTCATTAAAATAGTGTGATATATTGTACATACATAATAAATATTTTAACTCTGCAAACTAGCCTGATTCCTGGTTCAGTGTGACCGGGGCAGGGGTTAAAAGATAGGGGCATGATATACGTGGTACAAAGTTCATAAATAAAAGAAGTTATGGACACAAATAATTAATTAAGGGTTTCAACTGTGCATTACACGCTAGGCATTGACTTATGTGAAGTGCCGGGTTGAAATCACTTACAAGATTGGGGGCTCGATGCCGGGATTTCTGAATTAGGCATACCACTTGTGACAGTTTGATACAGCGTGATAAATGACGGGGTACATAAACCCTGTTGGGCTACCACACTGTGTTACACTGTAAAAGCACCCCTCAAAAGAAACACTCTTAGGAATTTGGTCTGTTTTGCAAACATAAAATAACTCCTGTAAATCAGAAAGGAAATTAATTAATATTTCCGGAATGGCGACCTTGGTAGAAATCAATATGGCAAAAGAACACATGCTGCACAAATTATTTGTCAGGGGTGAATGGACAGAACAGAATCAAAATGTTTGGTTGGTGGACATCAAAGAACAGGCCAGTGCAACAGGATTAAATATATGGCAAGATCAGGGTCCATTACGTATGGCACTGAGTGAACTGTATATGGCCCCTAAGGTAAAAGAAGAGCAAAATAAGATTGCCAAAATAGCGGCATATCTGTACCTCCACATTGGATCAATACAGAAAAAATATGCTGAGAACCTAGATCTGGCAAACAAACTTCTACAATCATTACAAAAAGCCAAACTGATCTGGACTCTGCAGAGCAAACGCTACAAAAGAGCCAAGAATCAGAAAAAGAAACCAGGCAGTACCTGATAAAAATAAAAGAAGATATGGATATCCTGCAGCAGGAGAAGGTAGAGCAGGATACCAAAGTACTGGCCCTGCAGAAAGAGTGCCAAGAAAGTTTGGACTCTCTACTGCAGAGCCAGAAAAATCTGGAACAGCAAATACATTTTAATAGGGCCTGCGCAAAGCAGGTAGTAACCCTGCAAAACCGACTAGCCCAAGAAAAAGAAGAAAATAATAAATTAATCCTCAAAGACCTTGACACCCAGACAGAATTCGATGAGGAGCGCCAGAAAGCTGGTGCACTCCAAAAATAAAGAGACGACCTGGATGCACAGAAGGGTACTCTTACTTAGGAAAGGGACACCTTAGGCCAGGAGGTCAGTTATTTAAAAGATAAGATGGAAGAAAATCACCTGGCCCTGCAGGGACTGGGTGAGCTTCAAAAAGATTACAAAAAACTGTTAGAGCACTCCAGGAGGATGGAAGATGCTCTGGCAAAGAGCGACCAGGCTAGTAAGGACAGGACTCAGGAGGTAACCCTCCTGCAGCAAAAATTGGCCCAATATTCAAAAGGGACACAGGAAGCACAGAGAGACAATGAGGCTCTTTGTGAGAAAAAAATGATAGGCTCCACAGACAGGTAGCTATGCAGGAACACAATTGATAGAGACTAGCAAGGCCTTGATAGAGGCACAGAAAGGTCAGGTTCTTGCATGGCAACCGAGAGCAGGGGCTGAGTGAGATGAGGTCCGCTGGGAAAGGGAAATACCTGAGCATAACCTCAGGAACACTACTACCAGAGGCCTTCATCTCTTCCACTCCATGGCCTCAGCCACCCCCATTTCCACTGGCGCACATGAGCCAAGGGCCACGGGGATGGCAGACTTCAATCCAATGAGGAATATGGGGCTCATAGATAAGCACCTCCCAGGAATGGATGGGCGGGCATCTGGGTATCGGTTCCCAAGTACTAGGGCCATATTCTCTGATCATGGAGACTCCAATGAGGGGAGGGTCAGAGAAATGGATCCTCAAAAATACCATTTACCCAGAGACCAGATGGTACAATTTAGTGGGGAACTCTATGAGAGTAGGCCCACTAAGGGCATCCTGAAAACCTCTGCCCAGCTAGGACAGTGGGGGCTGGGAGGTACTCAGCAAATCCTTAGAGCAAGGAGCAATCAGAAGACTCCTCTGAGCACCACAGGACTCAAGAAACTAGGCCCCCACATTTTGCCAACCATTCCCAAGCTCGCAGAATCCGAGAGATCCTAGAAGACCAGACAGGCACCTCTGGTAGCAGTGCCTCTGAGTCAGAGGATGAGTGGACCAGGGTCACCCAAACCAAAAAAGCCAACAAGGTCAAAAGGGCCTTGCTCAAGGATCCCCTAAAACAAATAAAGGCCATTTGGAGCGTCATCACGCCCTATCATAAGAACGCAAAATATTCGGTTTGGGAGCACCTTGAGCTCTTTGAACAAATGATGGAAACTTTCCATTTGAAGGACAGCCAAAGCTGTATTCAATATGTAAAGTGGACCTTCTCTCCCGAGTACTCCAGCTTATTTGCAGGGCTGGCGGATCAGAATCATTACAGATGGTCCACCTATATGACGGCCATCTTGAAAGACTTTTCTGTGCCTAGGGGAGACATGAGGACCCCGTACTAGCCAGAGCAGGTGTCCCAACTAGAGCGCCAGGTCCAAAACATGGCACAGGATCTGGGCCGCATGCTGAGGGCACAACAGAACCCTCAGATGAGCATGGCGGCGCAGAATGCCTCAAATCCAGGACCTGGTGCTCCAGAGCAATGACGGGGAAGAACCCCTACAACTTGCAATGTGGGTAAGATCAGGCCCCACAAGAATTTGTTCAAGAATTAAAGCGTGCCTTTGCGCAGACCACTAGAAGGGTGTGCACTGACAGTAAAGAGTTTGTAAAAACTTTCTTCCATGCTCTCCCCAAATACATCATGCCCCAGCTAGTGAGGGACTTTCACGAGAAAAGGTCACTAGACTGGGTCATTGAACAAGCCACCCTCATTTATGAGGTGCAAAAGCCAGTGGAAAATAAAAATAATCCCAAAAACCCCAAACAACCAACACCCCGGCTGCTGCTAAGGTGGCGGAGGTGAAGGTTGCCCCCATTTTAGATTTAGAGATGGGGGGCCTAAAAACCTGCCCGCACAGAATCAAAACAACCCCAAACCCAGAAGGCCCTCGGGCCAATCACAAACAGGGAGCCAGGAGGCAACCCCACAAATGGGCCCCCTAACTCCCCTGATTACATCAGCCCGCAAAACAAGGGAAATAGACTTATGCTGGGTTATGTGTGGCCTCCTCCAGCCCAAGGGGGGGTCCAACCAGACAGTATCTAACCCAGGGACTTCCCTCCCCACTTCCCCCAGGAGGGCAGTAATCCCCCAAATACTGGACAAAATGTCTTCCTAAGGTACCTACCAAATGTCAACCCCCAAAACAATCCACCCTTCTTTCCCCACTTTCCTGAGCCCAGACAACCCAATCCGGGAGAGGGGAGGCCAAGGGTGGAGGGGTCCCCAAATTTTCCTAACCCGGGGTATTTTGGGAGAAGGGATAGCTACCATTCCCGGGATCAGCCCAGGGGAGACATGAGGACCCCGTACCAGCCAGAGCGGGTGTCCCAACTACAGCGCCAGGTCAAAAATATGGCACAGGATCTGGGCCGCATGCTGAGGGCACAACAGAACCCTCAGATGAGCATGGTGGCGCAGAATGCCTCAAATCCAGGAACTGGTGCTCCAGAACAATGACCGGGGAAGAACCCTGACAAACCCACCGGTTCCCAGGGAGGAGGCACAAGGGGAAGAGGGGTGTAAAGCCTTGGAGGAAGCTTCCTTCCCCACTTGTAAAAAGTCCCTGGAAACCCAGGAACTGGAACCAACATCTCCTGCCCCTGAAAGTCTGCAACCCAAGGAGCAGAGGGGGGGGGAGGAGAAATAAAGAGCCCAAAAAGACCCATTTTGAGGAGGAGGTTCAAGTCTTCCAGTTTGAAGGGGAGGGGTCCTCAGAGGATCCTGGGAAAAGGATCTTCTACTTCAGAGATGGTGGAACTCCTTACAAAGACAAATGGGTCCCAAAGGATCCAAATTCAGACTGGGTAAATGTGGGGACTGAGTTAGCACCGCCCATCATCCAAACCCAGAATCATCAGCATGAAAATCCCCTGGTTCAAATCCATCCTGGTGACTGCCTCTAAAATGGTGGGGGGGAGGTCAGCCAGAACCAAGACCAGGGGAACCCACAACTTCCCCCATATCTACCTGTCACCTTTTTCTTTCAGATTCCGAAGACTCAAAACAGAATCCTGCCCAAATCACCTTCCTGTCAGTGTCCAAAACCAAGAAACTAACCCACCAGTTATCCAAAAATGTACATTATCTTTGCCCCCTTGAGGAGAAGGAGGGAAGATTCTATGGCCCGGTCCAAATACAGGGGCAGTGTACAACTTTGGCACTGGTGGACACTGGATCCAAACCTACCCTTCTGTCAAAAAGGGCCTTTGATAAACTGATTCGGGAAGGGGGGAGAAATACCAAATTCCTCTCACCCCTCTTCCTGGACAACATCAGAACTTCAACGGGAAGGAAATTCCCATCGAGGGGACTGCAGATTTGGACATTAAAATTGGGCGACACAAAGTGAAGCACCCGATCATAGTTGTGACTCCTGAGGGCACACCTTGTTTACTAGGAAATGACATCCTGCGAAGGTTGTCTCCCCTCATAGATTGTGTAAACAAGGTCGTCTGGACCTAGACTAACCAACCAATAAAATTGAAACAGAGTGTCAACCATGTTACTTTAAACAGCACATGCCACATGGTTGAACAAAAACCTGACCAAATATAATTTCACTTCCAGAACAATCAAATCCCAGACGTGACAGCAATAGCAGTAGGACAACAAACTGGTGAAGGCGGTTCCTCTCTATTTCTGAAAATCAACCTTCCTTCCAGTCTAAGGTGGCATTCCACACTGGAAGGAAACACTTTGAAATTCTTTACAAATTCACCATCAGAAAATCCCACTCCTATAGCCCAGAAAGATGAAAAATCAGCTCAAAGCCTGGCTGATCTTCAGAAAATTGGAAAGGAGTTGTTCATCCCTATTCAGTTAAATGAAGGGAAGGACTCTGTTCTCACCCGAATGTGTGTGAACAATGGTAAGTGCTTCATCAGCGAAGCCATGTTCCGCAAACTCCCAAAAGATCCAGCCATTCCCACATTTATATCAGAAAAATGAAAACTAACTGTAATATGCGCAGAGAGGGGGTGTACCTCCGTGGAAGATTTGATGGAAAACCAATATGGTGAAACCCACTAAAAGCGCAAAATGTTGTCATTTCTGAACCCAAGCTCTTAGAAAGATCAGGGTTGAACAGAGACCTGTCTTAATTCATCTGTGATGTGTACATGTAATTTCAACAACTTGTGTTTCTGGGAAGCATATTTGGTTATGAAAAATTGTTTTTCTAAGTAAATGCAAGGGGGAGTGTTCTTTCAGCCAAGCCATAAACATAGCATCACTCTGACTCATTCTGACTCACAATTCCCTTCTCCAGTCAGGTCACAGTAAATCCTTTACACTACCAGCATCCTCAGTGGGTTGGGCATAGGAAGTCAGCCTTCCCACCCACTTTCAAAAGACATAAAAAGAGTCACTGAGACCCAGATAGACACATTCATTTTTCACTCTTTAATCGATTTCTGCGCAGCACGCTGCCCGACCATATGCAGAACTTAGACTCCAGATAGACTCCAGTACTTGAAGCAGAGAGGCCTGAACCAAAAGCTGAATCCTTCTCAGCAGGCCTCAGAATCCAGCAACCTAACCAAACTATTCAACAGCCGGGCGAGCTGTTTGATTCTGGCTAGAACCCCGTGCCAGAACCAGACCAGACCGCTGTGCAGTGCCTATAGCAGACCCAGAGCAGACCGCTGTGCAGTTCCAATAGCAGACCCAGACCAGACCGCTGTGAGCAGAACCAGTGCCAAAGACTGTCTGGATAGAGAACCGCAGCTCAATCTTGGCAAATCCGTGACAAAGTCGCATTCCAGTCCAAAACTAGGAGTGAGTATCAAGAACTTTACAGAAACAATCTCTTAGTTTAAAGTAATCTTATCCCATCCATTCAACCTGTCTAGAACTGCATTTAGAATTTTGTGTCCATCCTGTGATTTCAAACCTGTAAAAACGCCACATGTCATTCTGAAAACTTGACATTATTTCTGAAAATCTACCTCCACAAAAATGTCCGTATATTTTGAACCACACGTCCTAGAAGCGAAATTTAACTATCATCTTAAAGCTAAGAATCTAAGCTTTCCAACAAACCCAGAAAGAAATTCCTTATAGTTTTTCCGTAATCGCAATCGACGCACTCGGAAAAAGTGCCGCGAATTGCAAACTACCTCAATTTCACCACTGTTAAAAAATAGCTGCTTCTTGCTTGCAACTGCTGAATTTCGTTTCAACCTGATAATCCCTCATGAATCATTGCTAGTGGTGTTGACCTGAACTAATTCAAAGTAGCTGTCACCTATCCTGAATCACCTATAGGGAATTAAAATCATTTTTAGCATATTTTTCACTTCATTGCAAATCACATTTAAAAGTATTTTTGACTGTTTAAAAGCATACCAGTTGCTCTAAGCTTGCTAGGGTGGAACTGGAATTTGAACTGCATTTCGATTGTATACCTGAAAACCTGTCTGCCCTCATTTCCATCTCTACATATTGCATAGGGGGGTAGTGAGTTGTCACAAGGCAAAAAGTGATCATATTATCTCTTGTTGAATCCATATCGAGTTTTATTTCTGTGCATGCATTCTTTCTCATTATTGCTTTTCCTTGAAACCATACAAAGTATTCTCTGCCACCTCATAAGTGTGCTATCAAATATTAATTTATTCATAAAAGTGTGATATATATATATATATAGTTTAATTTTTCCAATAAATCTTTTAATTTGCAAAACAAACCTACTTCTTGGCTCAGTGAGGTCAGGGGGATTCAAAGAGAGGGCGTTATATAGGGGTTTATCATCCAGATTTAAGAACTTGACATACAATTATATGAATAAGGGCTTCCATTGGGCATCCCAGACTAGGCATTGACTTATTTGGAGTGCTTGATTGAAGTCACTTACAGAGTGGGGGCTCGTCCGGGATGTCTGGATTAGAACTACCACTTGTGCAGCTTAATACAGTGTGCTAATTGACAGGATACATAAATCCTGTTGGATCACCACCCTGTGTTACGCTGTAAAAGCACTCCTCAAAGGAACGCTCTAAGGAAACGGTCTGTTTTGCAAAATAAAATACTAACTTCTGTAAGTAAGGAAGGAAATCAATTTCCAGAATGACGACACTAGTAGACATTAAAATAGCGAGAGAGCACCTCTTACATAAGCTATTTGTGAGAGGTGAGTGGACTCAGCAGGACCAGACGGTGTGGTTGCAGGTAATCGCACCCCAGATCACTGAAACAGGATCAGATTTATGGAGAGATCAGTGTCCCTTACATGTGGCCCTGAGTGAACTATATATGGCCCCTAAAGCCAAAGATGAGCATGACATGATTGCCAGAATAGCGGCATATTTATATTTATATATGGGAGCCATACAGGACAAATGTGCTGAAGGCCAAGATCTGGCAAATAGGCAACTGATGGCATTAGAGAAGGCCCAATCTGACCTGGACTCTTCTGAGCAGAGGCTGCACATGAGCCAGGAGTCCGAAAATGATAGTAGACAGTATCTCATTAAAATAAAAGAGAATATGGGCATCCTGCAACAGGAAAAGGCAGAACAGGATACCTGATTTCTGGCCTTGCAGAAGGAGTACCAAGAAGGTTTGGACTCCCTACTGCAGAGCCAGAAAAAGCTGTAGCAACAACTGGACTTCAACAGGGCATGTGCAGAGCAGGTAGTCACCCTGCAAAGCCACCCAGATAGGGAAAAGGCAGAGAGCAATAAACTGATTTTGAAAGACCTGGATACCCAGGCAGGGTTTGATGAGGAGCGCCAGAGAGCGGGTGCCCTTCAAAGGCAGAGGGACGACCTGGCGGCACAGAGACAGGCTTTTACTCAGGAAAGGGATACCTTAGGCCAGGAAGTCTGCCAATTAAAAGGGACGTTGGAGGAAAATCACCTGGCCCTCCAGGGACTGGGTGAACTCGAAAAAGAGCATCAAAACTTGTTGGAAAGGAGCAGGCCAGTAGGGAAGGTACCCAGGAGGTAACCCTCCTGCCGCAAAGACTGGCCCAGTACTCCAAGACTAACCAAGAAGCACAGAGAGAGAATGAGGCTCTCTGCCAGCACAATTATAGGCTCCAGCAACAGGTAGCCATGCAGGAGAGACTGATAGAGTCTAGTAAGGCCTTGATTGAGGAACTGAAAGCACAGGCTCTGGCGTGGCAACAGGGAGCAGGGGCTGACAGAGATGAGGTTGCTGGGAAAGGGAAACACCTGAGCATAACCTCAGGAGCCCTAGTACCAGAGGCCTTCATCTCTCCCAGTCCTTGGACTCTGCCACCCCCATGTCCCATGACGCACATGAGCCCAGGGCGACGGGGATGGCAGATTACTATCCAGCCAAAAGTATGGGGCTCATAGGCCAGTACATCCCAGGAATGGATGGGCGGGCATCCGGGTATGGGCACTCAAGTACAGCGCAATTTAGTGGGGAACCCCGGGAGAGTAGGCCCTCTAAGGGCATTCTGAAAACCTCTGCCCAGTTAGGTAAGTGGGGGGGGGTACCCATCAAATCCAGGCAGCAAGGAGGAATCTAAAGACTCCTCCGAGCATCCCAGGACACAAGAGACTAGGACCCCACATTTTGCCAGCCATTCCCAGGCTCGCAGAATTCGGGAAAACCTGGAAGATCAGATGGGCACCTATGGGAGCAGTGCTTCTGAGTCAGAGGATGAATGGACCAGGGTTACCCTAACCAAGAAGGCCAATAAGGCAAAAAGGGCCTTGCTTAAGGACCCCTTAAAACAAATTAAGGCAATAAGGAGTGTCATCACACCTTATCACAAGAACGCCAAGTATTCTGTGTGGGAACACTTGGAGCTCTTTGAGCAAATGATGGAGAATTTCCATTTGAAAGACAGCAGTAGCTGCATGCAGTACGTCAAATGGACATTCTCTCCAGAATGCTCCAGTTTCTTTGCGGGGCTGGAGGACCAAACCATTCAAGATGGTCCACATATAGGGCGGCCATCTTGAAACATTTTTCTGTTCACCAGAACCCCCAAGAGGCTCGCAAGGCAGCCTACAATTTGCAATGTGGGGAGGATCAGGCCCCACAAGAATTTGTGCAGGAGTTGAAACATGCCTTTGCGCAGACTTCCAAAAGGGTGCGCACGGACAGCAAAGACTTTGTTAACACTTTTTTCCATGCCTTGCCCTAATACATCATGACCCACCTAGTGAGAGATTTTCATGAGAAAAGGTCGCTAGACTGGGTCATTGAACAGGCCACCCAAATCTATGAGGTACAGAAGCCCATAGAAAATAAAAGTAATGCGCAGAAAAGCCCCAAACCGACCAGCACCCCTGCTGCTGCCAAGCTGGCAGAGGTAAAGGTTGCCCATGTTTTAGATTTGGAGATGGGGGGCCTAAAAACTTGCCTGCACAGAATAATTCCAAGCCAAGAAGGCCCTCGGGCCAGTCACAGACAGGGAGTCAAGGAGGTAGTCCCACAAATGGGATCCCTCACTCCCCTGATTATGTAAGGCCCTGCTACAAGGGAAACCGACCCATCCTGGGTTATGTGTGGACTCCTCCAGCCCAAGGGGGGGATACAGCCAAGCACCTAACCCAGGGAACTTCCCTCCTACCTGCCCACAGGAGGGCAGAAATTCCCCAAATCTTGGGCAGAATTTTTCCCCAGGTATCCACCCAACTTCCAGCCCCAAAATCATCCATCCTTCTTTCCCCACTTCCCTGAGCCCAGACCGCCTAATCCGGGAGAGGGGAGGCCAAGGGTGGAGGGGTAGCCAAATCTTCCCAACCCGGGGTACTACCAGAGAAGGGATAGCTACCCTTCCCGGGATAGGCCCAGGGGAGAAAACAGAACCCTGTATCAGCCTGAGCGGGTTTCACAGTTAGAGCGTCAGGTCCAAAATATGGCACAGGAGCTGGGTCACGTGCTGAGGGCTCAGCAGAACCCCCAGATGAGCATGCCGGCGCAGAATGCCCCAAACTCTGGGCCTGGTGCTCCAGAACAAAGACGGGGACAGTACCCTGATAACCCACCGGTTCCCAGGGAGGAGGCACAAGGGGAAAGGGGCTGCAAAGACTTGGAGGAAGCATCCTTCCCCACTTGTAAACAGCCCCTGGAAACCCAGGAACCGGAAACAAAATCTCCTACCCCTGAAAGTCTGCCACCCAAGGAGCAGAGAGGAGGTAGGAGAAACAAAGGACCCAAACAGACTCACTTTGAGGAGGAGGTACAGATCTTCCAATTTGAGGGAGAGGGATCCTCAGAGGATCCTGGGAAAAGGATCTTCTCCTTCAGAGATGGGGGAACTCTTCCCAAGGAAAAATGGGTCCCAAGGGATTCACAGACAGACTGGGTAGATGTGGAGACTGAGCCAGCGCCACCCATCATCTCATCATAGAACCAACAGCATCAAAATCCCCTGGTTCAAACCCATCCTGGTGACTGCCTCCGAAAGGGGGGGGCAGCCCATAACCGGAACCAGGGGAACTCAAAATGTCTCCTATCTCCAGTTACCAACTTTTTCATTCAGATTCCCAAGACTCTTCACAGAATTTTGCCCAAATCTCTTCTCTTTCCTTGTCCAAAACCAGAAACTTAGTCCACCAGTTGTCCAAAAATGTGCATTATCTGTGCCCCCTTGAGGAGAAGGAGGGAAGATACTATGCCCCGGTACAAGTACAGGGGCAGGGTAAAATTTTGGCACTGGTGGACACTGGATCTCAAGCTTCCCTTCTGTCCAGAAGGGCCTTTGACGAACTAAATGCAGGAAGGGGGGAGAATTACCGTATTCCTCTCACCTCTCTTCCTGGACAACTTCAGAACTTTGACGGGAAGGAAATTCCCGTCGAGGGGACGGCGGATTTGGACATTAAAATTGGGCGACACAAGGATAGACACCCGGCCATAGTAGTGACTCCAGAGGGCATCCCTTGTTTACTAGGGAATAACCTCCTGAGAAGGTTGTCACCCCTAACAGATTGCGTAAACAAGGTCCTCTGGACCCAGACTAGCCGACCAATAAAATGAAAAGTGTTAACCATGTTAGTTTAAACGGCACATGCCACATGGATGAACAAAAATCTGACCAAGTAGAGTTTCACTTCCAGAACAACCAAATTCCAGACGTGACAGTAATAGCAGTAGGACAACAGACTGGTGATGGGGGTCCTCTCTATTTCTGAAAATCAACCTTCCTTCCAGTTTAAGGTGGTATTCCACACTGGAAGGAAACACTCTGAAATTCTTTACCAATTCAAAATCAGACATTCCCACTCCTATAGTCCAGAAAGATGTGAAATCAGCTCAGAGCCTGGCTGATATTCAACAAATTGGGGATAAGTTGTCCATCCCTGTTCAATTAAATGATGGGAAGGACTATGTTCTTGCCCGAGTGTGTGTGAACAATGGTAAGAGCTTCATCACAAATCCATGTTCCGCCAACTCCCAAAAGATGCAGCCATTCCCACATTCAAACTGATAGACAATTGGGAAATGGATATGGAAACACCCAATTCCAAACATCTCCTGCCAAGCAGGTGTATGCTCAAAATCTCCATTGGCAACAAGAGCATAGCTCATAATTGTTGGGTCGTGCGAGACGTCACTGCCGCCTTTTACATTCTCAAACGCTTTGCCATTAGTTTGGACCTAATAAACTTCAAAGCTTGGTCCCGGTTAGCAGATAATCCCATGGGCTTTGATGATCCAGAAAAAGCATTTAGGTCAGCTCAATTGCTACCTTATGCAGTTGAAATTCAGATTAAAGAGGAAGTCACCATCCCAGAGAGGACCCAACAATTCTCCCTGGAAGTGAAAGTTAAAAGAGGACAAAAATTGCAAAACCCTGATGCTTATATTCATTTAAATGCTTTTCTCCAACAGCAAGGGTTGGGGGTAAGCCCAACACCGTTAGTCAATCTAGAACATGACACCATTCCAATAGAGGTGGATAACACGGACTTCAAGAGTATCACTCTAACCGCAGGCACCATTATTGGAATGGTGGTTGATGACCGACATTTTTCCATTGATTTAGGAAATGAACTGTTAGGACCAATCCCCAAGGACTGTTTTGACAGTGACAGTGATGACAACACAACACCAGACAGGATCTTTACCCGGCATGGGGGGAACTTCCTGGTGTACACTTCCTGCTCTTATGGTAAGGAAGATGTGACTTGTGACTTCAGACGGGATGAGGTGATTTTCCAGGTCAATGAGGGCTGCCTTTCCCACCTGAAGCCTCCAGTCCAAATCAGCACTCTGACCAGGGACTTCTCCACCCAGCTGGAGGAGGCCGCTGAGATAGCGAAACCAGAAGTTTTTCCAGGCATCAGGCAGATGGTTGAAGAGAGAGTCAACTTAGCTGATGCCTGTGTGACTCTGGACCAGAAGCAAAAGTTGAAACAAGTTTTCTTGGATTTTCAAGATCTCTTTGCGGCGGACTCATATGACTGTGTTCGCACTGACATCCACACAACAACAATTCCCACGGACCCTGGCATGACTCCAGTGTTTGTGAAGCAATATCGTTTGCCTCTCACATCCATGGAGTCCCTTACTAAAATAATTAAGAACCTTGAGTCCCGGGGGATAATCCGTCCAGTACACAGCACCTTCAATAATACGGTGCTGGGAATATTTAAGCCAAACGGCCAGTGGAGACTCTGTGCCAACCTAAGGGAGCTCAACAAATGGGTCCATACTTCCTGATGGCCTCTTCCCTACATTGACCAAGGGCTGGCCCAGATCCAGCCCTACTTCATGTTTAATGACCAATTTTACCAACAGATTTCGGGCACCGCCATGGGTGCTACCTTCGCACCAAGTCTGGCCAATCTCTATGTCAATTCCTTTGAGCTCCAGCATATATATCCTTCTACCAACCCTTTTTGTGACAAACTGCTCATTTGGCGTCGCTATATAGATGACATCTTTATCATATTCAGAGGCTCCAATGAAGAACTCTTGGCTTTCCATGAATGGCTCAATACACGCAATATCCATCTGCAGTTTACCATGGAACAAGACAGAAACAAGACCCATTTCCTTGATCTAGATATTATGGCCTCACAAGGCGGGCTCATTTCTAAAGTTTACCGCAAAAACACAGATAGGAATTCCCTCCTCACATACTCGAGCTATCATCCTCAATCCCTCAGAGACAACTTACCGTTTGGCCAATTTTTGCGGTACCGTCGGCTCTGCACTAGGACGGAAGATTACATTGCTCAGTCCAAGACTCTCAAAAAGCAACTCATTGAACGAGGCTACCCGCAGAGGATTGTCCGGAACACATACAGAAGGGCCAGAAGCATCCCACGCGCATGTACCCTTGAACAACATCAGAAGGACTCAGATGTCACAACCATTACGGCTGTATTAAGTTATTCTCCACTACTTAATAAAATCAAAAAGGAAATTAAGTCCCTATGGCCCATTCTCAACACTGGTGCGTCTAACATGCCCACGCCACGGTTTGCACTAAAAAGAAGACGCAACCTGAGAGACGCCCTTGTCAACACGGTGCGGCCAGACACAGACTCTGCCAAGAACACACAGGCCACCCTATGGAACCAGACCAACCCAGTGGGCCATAGCCCGTGTGGCCTTTGCTCAATGTGTACCCAGACAGTTCGGAGCACCAGTCTGGATATTGGCTGGACTACTCCCTGGACCCAGAAATTCTTCACCAACTGCAATACCAAAGGAGTAATTTATATGATCACCTGCCCGTGCCATTTGCGATACATTGGGATGACTGCCAGAGAAGTACAGAAACAGATGATTGAACATAGATCCTGCATCCGCACTAAGAAACTTACAGCACCTATGGTTCCGCATTTTTTGGCGGAAGGACACACAGCAGAGTCTTTTCAATGGACCATTTTGGAAAAAATCAAGTACCCGAAGCGAGGAGGCAACTACCACGCTATACTCTTTACTCAAGAACAGAAGTGGATTTTCCGCTTAAATACCTGTAAACAAGGGTTGAACGAAGCAATGCAGTGGCAAGAACTGGCGGTGCTACAGCATTGAACCTTGACTTTTCATGAATCACTATTCTCTGGCTGATGTATCTGTGTGATTAACGGGATAACATATGAAATGTTTGATGCATTCTTTAACTGCTATATGTATTTCCGTTTCATTCACAACTGTCTCCCTTTTTTTCACCCATTGGTATTCTCCCTTTTGACCTACCCGTGTTGCATCTCCAACTCTTCTTGCCTTCTGTTTTGATTTAATCATCTGTTTTGATTTAATCATCTGGTGCACTTGTGGAACTCGCACAAGAGAGCTTTTTAGTTGTTCTTTCACCGTTTCCCCTTCTTTCACTGCTCATTTCCTGGCATTACTTTCACTTCTTCACCTGTTGTCCTGATCACTCACCCCCTGCACCCACCACCTGGCCCAGGCACCTTGCCTCACAGCCCCCCCTGAGAGTCCACACCAGGACTCCTCCCCTTGCCTGCCCCGACACCAGCCTTGTCCTGTCCTCACATACACACCCACCGCTGAGTGACCAACGATTGGCCTCGCGCGCGCTTACCTTATTGCACGGGCCACGCCTTGGCCGGCTCTCCCCCAGCCATCTCACCCGATACATGGCCACCCCCCTCTAGCCCTAGCTCGGCAGCACACACACCCTCGCATATGTGTGTCCTGATTGGCCGCCCGCAACATAGACTTCCGCCTGGGCCGCCTATTGATAGGCCAACCTTCCACTGACAAGCCCGTGACGCGCCCACCGCCGATTGGCTTACGCGCCCATCACGGATGGTGCCCCGCCTCCATGCAGCGTCACACACGGCAGACATCTTTCGCTGCCGCTCAGTACACCCACATCCTTAGGACGGAGCAGACTGCAGTTTTCATGCGCTCGCCTCGATTGACTTTTCCCAGGTATGCGTATTTCTCTGCTCCCTTCAGCACCGCCCGACAACCATCCAGTCCTTTACAGCATCGCTTTCTTTGCAGGTTCGCTACTGGAGAGAGCTCTCTCACTGCTCCCAGTGCATTTCCTGGATAGCTCAGTCATCCTTTCCAGGTAGGTCCCCTCGCACACTCCACGGTCCGCCCCCTCCCATCCCCCACCGTGCCCCCCCTTTTTCCCTCACGTGCACAGGTCTTGCCACTTTCTTTCCCTTCACCATGGGGTTGACTTGTCTATGTTGTTTAGCCACCATTACAGTGGCGCTCTTTGCTCTGAATTGGCGAGCACCTTGTCTTTGGTAGCATTCATTTGCCTTGTAACAGGTTTTTTAGCTGCACTTTGGATGCACCACTGTTGCAATATTGCAGTTAGAGGCTTTTTCATGCACTCTCTGCAATTATGTCTTTTGTGTCTCCTATTCCAGGATCCCTCTGCAGCCTGTTATTGCTGCCCTACTAAGAGGACAGTCGCTACTCAGCAGCATATGAAAATCGATCTTGTCCTGAAGAAGATGGTCGTTAATCACCCTTGAACCATCGAAACCGGTCGACCTCACCTGTTGTGGCCTCACCACAACATTTTATGATACCCCCAATACCAACAGGGGTTACTGCATGTAATTGAGAGAAAACCCCACAACAACATGGGTTTTCCCATCCCATAACAAGTGGGACAGTGCATTTTTTAGTGATATTTTGATATCACCTCACCCACCCTCTGGGCAACCACCCTTTTGCAAGGAACTTTCCAGTTATCAATGCTAAAATAAAAATTACATGACTATTCCGATGCCTCAATCTCTGCACTTGTGACGCCTAGCTGCTTAGATTTAAGAATCCGAGATTTAATTCCCCTCTCGCACTCCCCCACATCATTGTGCTGGTTGCCCTCCCCTCCCTCCTTCCCTGCATCAGACCAGCTTTTCCACCTGTGCCTAAGTGAACAGGACCATGGTTAACAAAAATATCATTAGTTGTTTGGTCTTGCCCTCACCGGCAAGTTGATGAATCTTTTTCCCCAGAAAACCGTTCCCTGTGTATCAGTATTTCCCTACGGTTTGGGAAGGCAATTGCCACTCTGGCTCTTCGAGCTTTAATTTCCCCTGTTGTTTTTTTCCAGTAAGAAAGGATGTCAGCCAGTCCAGTGCCCGTTCGGAGACACTAAGGGTACCATGGAGACTTTGTATGAGGATAGAATGGTTGACTGTGTCAAAGGCAGAGGAGAGATCGAGAAGGATGAGATCATCATGGGAGTTGGAGTCCAGAGATGCAAGCAGTCCTTCACGGGTGTTCAGTAGAGCAGTTTCCATGCTTCTGGATGCTCGGAATCCAGATTGATGGTCGTGGAGACCATCAACAAGTTCAGTGTGTGAGTTGAGTTGGGGCAATGCCAACTTCTCCAGTAGCCTCCCCAGGAAGGGGATGATGGAAAAAGGGCGGTAATTGGCAGGGCAGGTAGTGTCTGCTGAAGGCTTTTTCAGTAGTGGGCACACAAGGAAGTGCTTATGGGTGGAGGGGGAAGATCTGGTGTCAAAAGAGGGATGCAGAAATCAGTGAGTGCAGGGGCAAGAGAGCCAAGATTATCCTTGATGGTTCTGGATGAGCAAGGGGAAATATTTTTAAAAGAGACCTTCGTGGAGCGGACACCTCTGGTAACCTCTTCCGGTGTGAAAGTGTAGAAGGAAGAGAATGTGGAAAGAGGAGGGTGAGGGGCCAAAGGAGGCAATGGGGGGTGGGATGGGTAGGGAGGGTGGGTAGCAAGGGTGTTCAGGATGTCCTGAGCTTTTCTGGTGAAGTGTGTGATCAGTGCCTTGTAGAGTACCTGGGAATGAGAAGGGGAGGAGGAGACTGTGGAAGGATTGGCTAGTTCCCTGCAGATCTTTAAAAGTTCAGCATTGTTGTTGGTTGCACCAGAAACCCATGCCAGAATTTGGGCTCTATTCTTGGCACGGATTGAGAGTCTGTATTGGCTTTGAAACAGGCAGCAGGCCAGCTTGTCAGAGGGTAAGCCTGGGGTTTGCCACATCTGTTCCGCCGCCCTGCACTTTTGTTTGAGAGTTGAAAGGTCAGAGTCTTACCAGTTGTTACGCTTAGAGGCAGGTTTCATGTGGATCCTCATGACTGGGGCAAGACTGTCAAGAGTGTTGTTGACGGAAAGGTGGATGTTGCTGAGAGCAGAGTCAGAGGTAGTATCAGAGTGAGGTGGTGAGGGGGATGAAGGTGGAAGCAAATGCAGCAGATGACACTTGTTTCATCCGGCAGATGTTAGTGAACAAGGTTGGCAGGGCTTTTTGGCAGGCAGTCAGAGAGCCAAAGGGACCCAGGTAGAAGGAAATGAGAGAGTGGTCTGACCAGGAGAGAAGGGTGACTAGTGGGGGGAGAGAGAGGTCAGAGTGCATGAGGGTGTCCAGAGTGTGTCCAGCTGAGTGGGTTGGCCCAGAAGGGATAATGGAGAGGAAAGTTGAGGTGCAGAGGTCAGTGAAGAAAGTGGATGCAGTGCCAGGGGAATCCAGTTGGATGTTGAAATAGCCCAGGAGGAGGAGGTTGGAGGTGGAAGAACGTAAGGAAGAGCAGAAATCAGCCCATTTAGAGAGGAACAGGGTGGTGGCGCATGGAGGCCGGTAAATGGTAGGAATGGTTAGGGTGAAGATGGGAGAGATGACCAACTTCCAAACCATGCTTTCAAAGGAAAAGTAGAGCTGGTGGGTGATATGGGAGCAGGAACCCACTCAGGGAAGATTTAGGCAACCCCCCGCCCCCGCCAGTGCAGTGAGTTTGAGGCTTGGAGATGATTTTAAATCTGTCAGGGAGGAGGGAATCAAAAGCAGTGACTGAGCTGCCATTGAACAATGTCTCAGTAAGAGCGAGAATGTCGAGTCGCCAGATGGTGGAGGTCTCTGCCTTTGAAGGATTTATGAGGAAGAGTACAGGGGCAAGGTACACCATTCAGAGGAGGTAGAGGAGAGAGAGTAGTAGGGGGAGATGTAGGAGATGGAAGGAAGTTAATGAGAGAAGGCAGGATGCGGTCAAAGAGAAGAAAGTTGGGCTGTGGACCTTGAACCAGGATAGTTTTGTTTGTTTGTTTGTTTATTTGATAATGCGCGCAAAACCAGTGGGTAGCCTGGCGCAACAGAGAAATTTACATGAAAACCTAAGCTTGTTACAGTAATTGGCATGAGTATATACAGCACAGTGACAAGAAGAGCACATATATGAGCGACTATATACAAGCAAGTGTCTGTAAAACACAGACGGCAAGGAGTAAATATATACAAGAATATATACAACATATTCCCATGTGCAGGGCATGTCACGGGGTGTCTAGGCAAAAGGGTAGGTCATGGCTGAGGGTGGGAGTAAACTAGATGTAAGTTGGGTTATGTGTCGTTGGCGCGCAGCCACTTGATTATTTTATGCCTGAATTGCAGGTACGGTTGTTCTATTCTAATGTCAAGTGGTAATTTGTTCCAGCAGTGGGCAGCTTTGACAGGAAAGCTAGTTCCTCCCGCGGTGGAGCGTTTAAACCTTGGAATCTCTAGTTTGGTGGTGTTAGCAGATCTCGTGGGTCGTGTGGAGATGTTCCTGTTGATTTATTCCGTAAGATTCGGGGGGCTAGGTTGTTTAGGCATTTAGATGTGAGGGATGCTGTTTTGAGTAGGATTCTGTCCGTTATTTTTAGCCAGTTAGCCTCTTTTCTGAAATTAGTGATGTATTCTCTGTAGGGGATACTTAGTGCTGCTCTTAAGGCATTATTCCGTAATCTTTGAAGTTTATCTGTGATATATTTGTTAGTTCCAGCATACAGGGCATTGCAATAGTCTAGCCTAGACATAATAAGGGTGTTAGCTAGTGTAATGCAGCTGTCACTGGAGAGCTAAGGTCTAGATGCACGGATGAGTTTGCAGGTGTAGGTGGTGGAAGAGGCGAGGGAGTTGACCTGTTTATTGAGAGTGAGGGAGGAGTCCAGATAGAATCCAAGGGTTTTAACCACAGACATCACCTTGATGGGGTTGTTATCAATGCTAAAGGATGTGTAGTTTGGGCATAGTTTTTGAATGTTGGCATCAGAGCCTAGAATTAGTAGTTCCGTTTTATCGTCATTCAGGCAGAAGCTGTGTGTAGCCATCGATGCCTAAATGAGGGTGTATATCTTGTTCACCAGGTCTGAGTCTGTCTCGTAGTTGCCCGAAAGGGGTATGAGGATCTGGGTGTCATCTGCGTAGTTCGTGTAGATAACACCCACTCTGTCCAACTTGTCAAACAAAGGCTTGGTGAAGATGTTATACATGGTGGGTGAGACACAGGATCCTTGTGGGACACCGCAAGTTATTTTGATGGGGTCAGCTGAGTTGTTGGTGGAGAAGACTTGCATGGTGCGATTTGCTAAGAAGGATTGGGCCCAAGCTATAGCGTCTTCAGTGAAGTTGGCGGCAGATTCGAGGTGGTTGCATAGGACTCATTGGTCCACCATGTCTATGTGATAGACATTAACGAAGGAACGTAAGGATGAGAAGCCGGCCAAGAGGAATTCCCACTTGGTGCCACTGTCAATGGTAGAGGATGTGGAAGGACAGAGAGTGGAGATGAGATGGAGGTTAAATAGATTTGGAGAGGGGACAGAGAAAAGGACATCAGTGCAAACCTCTCTGGAGGAAGCGCTAACACAGGTGTCTGCGATGGGAATTCCAGGGTTTGCACTCAAGATGTCTTTCTTGTGCTTTTTTCTACCGGACATCGTGAGGGGGGTGAGTGGGTAGGTGATAGTGTAGCAGACGTAGGAGAGATGGAGAGAGCCATGAAGGCAGCAGAGGTTAGTAGAGGAATGAAAGAAGAGTGGCTGCACAGGCCAGTTCTAGCTAAGCCCACCAGTTGGGCTGGCCTAGTGGAAGTAGTCACATGGCATACATGCAACCCAGAAAGGAATCGAATATCAAGAAATAAGAGGTGCACAGATGTGAAAAGTACACACAGCCTACAATCAAATTTTAAAGAGGCACAGATGCTTTCTGAGGGAGGGGCACAGATGTAAAAAGTACACATCACCTAAAATCGAATGTTAAAGAAGCACAGATGCAATGTAAGAGAGGTGCACAGATGAAAAAAGTACACAACCAAAACAAAACGAATTTTAGCACAGATGAAATGCTGGATAAGTGCACAAGTGTGAACAGTACACACAGACTAAAATTGCATTTTAATGAGGCACAGATGCAATGCAGGAACATTGCAAAGATGTGAAAAGTACACAGGCATATGTAGCCACCCTGCACCCTCATCCAGGCGCAGGGTCCCTGCAGGTATGCAGCCGAGCCTGGCAGCCACCAAGAGGCCACTTGTAGCCCTCTTGACGCCCCAATTGAGGCTGTTTCTGCCATTAAATTACCATCCAATTTCCATTCATTTTATTTTATGCACAGACCTTGCAGACTGACTTCAATGTTTGTTAATATTCCAAACAGTGCCCTGTGCAGAACATGCAATAGCATCTCCACGGTATTGAATTTGAATGCAGGTGGAGATGCTTGAATCCCCATGGATTCCGCACCTGCATAAATCATACAGAATAAATAAGGGGACATTTTGCAAGCCCAAGAGTATAAAAGTAAAGAATACAAGCAAGGTGATAGCCGTTTGCAGCTTACTTTTACACTCCCAGGCGTTTTGCTGCCATTTGGTGTCCAAGAAGGAACGCAATTTCCCATGTACATTCCTCCTCCGATTTCAAAGGGTATATTGATTCACACTTACATGAGATTTTCATGCAGGCGTAAAAGGAATGGGTTTACTTGGAATCCCCCTGATTTTAGCATCTGCTAAAAACAGGCAGGTTCTATAGGAATCTATGGTGAATGCTGTCTACAAACCAGTATTTGCAGACAGCTAGTGAGGCCTTTTTGATGAAAATTGTATATCGCCTGAGGGGAACCCTGTACAGTTTACACTTACTTGCAAACATGTCCCCTCCATCCTGTTTTAGTCATTTGAACTGCAATTAGCAAAACAGAGATGTTAATCCAGGCGCAATCTCCTGTACAGCTTTGTTTTTGCAATACCCATACAAATTGAGTAAATTCCACCTGCCATTTACACATGCTAAACAGTGCTTTCAATAGTTCCTATAGAATTCACCTGCTTTATCAGGTGTAAAAATCAGTTGGATTACATTAGAACACAACGCATTTGCACCAGCATGAAAATGTCATGCTGGTGCAAAAGCTTGTGCATGTGTATGGTGGACAAGATGGGGGGGGGGGGAATGAAAATGCCCCTCGGTGCACCTTCTCCACCATGCAAAACAATGAAAATATAGTGTGATGTAAAAATAATGTGTAAATGTTTAACAGTGCATTTTCTGCATACGTTTTACAATACACCAGTAGACATATTTCCTTCATTTGCCATAAAAAAACAGTGAAATGAAAGAGTAAAAACGATGTTGCTTCTTTTACTGTTAAATGTTCCACTGCATTGTGTACATGTGGAAAATTGCTAACATGGCACCCAACAGTTAAGTGCTAACTTTGATGGTTCCATGCATGCAAATAACATTTTATACAAAAGCACCATGATAGGGGCTCATGTTACTACCAGAAACCTTGAAAGGACACTTGTTTTGCACACCTAATGATAAAATTGCATGAGAACCCAGAACCAACAAGGACCCTCCAACTTGTTTATGACCAATGCGGAACACAATGAAAATTACATGGAAAGAACCACAAACACACATGAGCTCAAGTTGCTAATTTGCGTAGATTGCTTGAAGGGGTGATTTACGTTTGTACTCATATGCAAACAGTTCCCCTAAGGGGAATTTTTGTCATGTGCGCGGCAGAGTGCACGTGATAAGTGTTAAGAGACTGTGGAAGGTTGTTTACACTTCTCTTTTGCAATGTGCAGTGCAAATAGAGTAAGCGCCGCCTGACATGTACGCATGTTAGGAGGCGTTTACAATGATATCCTATCGAATCCAAAAAGCAGGCATATTCCATAGGAAATGATTGGTTTTAAGTCAGTATGAACATCTCTTGAACATTATTATTATTATTATTATTATTATTATTTAGTATTATCTCATGTAAGCGTAAAACCAATTTGTTTTTAAAAGCGGAGGGCAAATGGGATGTGGAAACGTAACTCCCATTCTGCCCCTGCCCTGCACCTTCAAAAACACGGAAAATCCCTGCAGTGTGAATGGAGGCGCTAAAACCGGCGTAATCTAGCCCCACCATTTATGCTCCAGGGGAACGCCAAAATGAGCCCCACAGTGTTTGTGGTAAAGTCTCTTTCTGCGCAAGATGCACTGCATTTAAAAAGAGAGTAATGTAAGTTGGTCCTTGCACGGAGAGAATGGCAGCAGCTAACACTTGTGGGTCAGTGTCTATATTCATGTAATTTTGAATAATTTCCAAAATCGGGATAAAAAAAAGACACTTGACTGTGGAGCAATCCTGGGTGTTTATGCCTTTGAACACCTCTTATGGAACAACAATTGTTGGTGCAGCGTACAACGTAGGTGCACTGCGGTTTGTAATTTGCTTGTATCCCCAAGGATTCCTTCATTTATTTACAAGTGTAAAAATAGGCAGAATTCATAAGGATGGTGTCATCTCTGCCCGCATGTGCATCCTATGCAGGCAGAGATGCTGGCATATTTTGGCTGTTGGGAAATGGGAGCAGAGTATGTACTGCATCCTGCACCTCCCTGCTCTAAGTTACTTAAAATCACATGCATCGTTGTGAGGAATTTGCCCACCTGCACGGTGGGTGTGCACTTGCCTGGGCTTTTTTGAAAGTTTAAATTGAATGGTGGTAGATCAACCTCCAGAAAATGTATGGGGCTAATCCACACACATTTTTCTATGCTCACTGCATGGCATACACATAGACATGTGTTCTCAGGGTGGACACATCCCACAGGTGCAGTCCCACTGTCATATTTAATTGGGATATGGCAGGAGGAGTGCAAAATGCATCCCCAGAAAGGGGGCGGGGGGCAGACCTTCCCCCTGCCATGGGCAGCCTAATTAACTAACAAAGGCTCCATGGATCCACCCAGTCATTTTGTTGAACCCTGTAGCTGGTGGCAGCGATTTGCATATTGAGTAATTCAAACAGGCCCACATGAGGCCTGGCTGCAGAGGCTAACAAAGGAGACAGGAAACCCCAACACTCTTTCATATATACTGTGTCAACATGAAGCCAGCTCCTGCCCTCAGTTTCGATTCACAGTGAAATGTCATGTCTGGGAGTGTGTGTTTACAGTAGTCATCCTTGCAGGGGGACCCCTTTCAGAAGGTATGAGCATGTGGTTTGCAGGAGACAGAAGGTCTGGCCTCACCTAGGCTTCAAGAGAGATTGAACGCTTTATTCAGTTATCACAGAGAGCTAAATTAACCAGAGGGAACCATTGATCTACAACAGACAGGAAGATGGGTGGGACTTAGTATTATATGTTTTCACCTCTGTACCTTTTCTGTTGCAAAGCACTCTGGTTATGACCTCACGCATAAAGGACATTGTTGGTGGGAACCCAAGATTGGTTCATTAAGGTAGGCTAGGCCTACACCCATCCTTGTGGTCCATTTTGCTTTAAAAGCGGGTCAAGCCCTTCTTTTGGCAGATCATCTGAAGACTGCAAGGAGTAACAAGAGGAACTCAGCATCGGACCCTGGCTGAAGGTACAGTCTGCCTTACATCTTCCGCCAGTGAAGGAAGGGCAAGACTTTCAAGAGGGAAGAAAGATTGATCCCCTAAATATCTCCCAGTGAACAGAGAGAGATACTGAATCCAGAGGACCCTGCAGCATCTCCAGTACTGCTACCCAGCTATCACACAGCATGTCCTGCTAGTCATTGCAGCACGCTTCCTAGGTGGGAAGTCCCAGAGAGTCTCTGAATCAAAAAACAAGGATCAGGCAGCTGCCTGCAACACATTCCTCAGCTTTGGGCCATTGGCCTTAAAGGATGACACAATGGCACAAGCCCAGTGAAGAGGCTAGGAGAAAAGCTAGGAGAAGCACCTCGATGAGCATCTATCAACGTCTGCCTTAAAGGACAATTTTTTGTTTATTTATTGTGCTCTAATTAATACAAAAAGTAAAAAAACCTTTCACATATACATTTCATTTACATTATGTTCATACATGGAAGTGAAAAAATAAGAGAAAGAAAAACATATATGTCTATATATATATATATATATATATATATATATATATATATATATATTCAGTAAAAATAAAATTGTTAAAGGGACGTTATGGTTCAAAGTAAAACCGAAACACCCCTGAAATTCACTAGTTATGGTAAGCTAAGCAACCATAACTCGCACCACCAATGTGCATTGCTAAGACTAACACCCAGGACATCAAAGATGACATCACAAATGTTATTGATAACATCACTGATGACATCACATGCCTGGCTCCCTCTTTTTTCCTTTAGTAATATATCTTAGCCAGTAATACATAGGAACAAAAAAAATAAAAAAGTACTATATTTGTAGACTTAACACTTCAAATATGTTCTTACAGTAATTCATTTGGGGTTCATTTACAACATATGAAACATATACATAGGGAGAATACACGCTTGAAAGATACAAGTGCTTTCTGTGTATGAAGAAAATCAGTAAGGTTATGAACACTTTCTTATTGTTCTGCTGTTTTTTTATTACTGTACTTTCTCTGGATATGCTCATATTTCTATTTGCATTACTCTCTTTAGGGTGCAGTCACATCATGTGATAGGTATACATAGGGAAGTAGTAGGTTTGAAGCAGAACAATCATTTCTGTGCATAGAGATAATCAGATAGGTTATGAACAATAGCTGGTTCTACTGCTGCTTTTTTGCATACTTCACTTTCCCTGTATATACTCATATTTGTATGTATTGTTGTGTTTCTGTGTTTTGTATGTAATAATGAAATTATATATGAAGTGGGTTACATTAGCTACTTATAACATGTTGCACAGTGAACAAAACTCTAAAAAGCATTTAGCATTTCACTATTTAACATGGGAAAATTATGAATATTGCACCTCCATCATGTATGCTGCACACAATGCTTATGTTTATACATGAGTACATTATTATACTGTAAAGAACTTCATAATAGAATGCTATTTATATCAATGCATTGCTTAATGCACTACATAGCTCATGACATCTATTCCAATGATCCTTGACACTTTTGTTATCAACATAATAATAAGAATCCCTTGTACAGACGTTTCATGAAAAGTACATGCACATGTGATGTCATCGCTGACATTTGTGATGTCATCTTTGATGTCCTGGGTGTTAGCCTTAGCAATGCACATTGGTGGCGCAAGTTATGGTTGCTTAGCTTACCATAACTAGCGAATTTCAGGTTTTTTTTGGTTTTGCTTTGAACCATAACGTCCCTCTAACAAAGTTTTTCTTACTGAATTTCATAGGTTTTTAGTAGCGCAACTTAACCATAACGTCCCGTTAACAAAGTTTTTTTACTGTTTTTCATAGGTTTTTAGTAGCGCAACTTAACCATACCCTCCGTTTATCAAAGTTTTTTTTACTGAATGCACATATACATAGTGTGAATTTGATAGATGTTTGCTAGGATTCCCTTACTTGATATACATGTAACATAGAACATACTGAACCCCCTGCTAGTGATTTTGATGTCCGCGGACTGTGCGTATGTCCATGGACAGACGCGGACAATAGCAACACTACCCAAAAACTTAGGGGGTATTTTAGATATTTCGATCATGCCATATAAACACTGGACAAGTTAAAAAAGCAGCATACAAACATATTATATGTAATAATAAATAAGAAGTAAAACCTATATATGTAACACATCAACCATCCATTTAAATACCACATGTACTAAAATGGAATATACCAAAACCAAAAAGATATGCTTCCAACATAATTACCTCACAGAAAATGCACAGCTAGAATCAACAGCAGACCTACACAACAGTAAGAACACAATTTACCAGAAACTAGTAAGTAAACTTAATTGTTCTTATATATTTCTAAACTTTCTGTATTAGGTACCCTAAAATTAATACATTTTTTTTTAATACAGAAATGTTCAGTACTTTGGAATGGCTTGAGGAAAATTTCGCACGTGAGGAAATGTCTGAAGACAGTGATTACTAATGGTAGACACTTCTGTTTATAAGCAAATTAATAATCATTACTTTATTTGCACTGAACACATATATATATATATATATATATATATATATATATATATATATATATATATATATATACATATATATTTAACAGACCCTACAAACATTGAAAATAATACGCCAAAAGAGACATTAGAGAATAATCTGCAGTGCATGGAACAAAACATGGACATGCTTATGGAAAATGTTAATCTTTTGAAACATTTTGTGGAGGACCACATACAAGAAAAAAATAAATATCTTTGTCCCACATGCACATGCTCCCCCTCTCCATGTCCCAGTCAACTATCCCCAAACCCTCAACACCAAGAAAAACGTTTTGATGAGACTTCCATCCCTTCATCCCCTCCCAACCTCTAATTCCCCTATATTTGTGTCAGTTTCTGGTTCCCCCTCTCTTTCATAAATTGTGTATCTGTATATAATAAAAACAAATATTATGTGTCTTTTAATTCAGTCCTTGTGTTTTTTTTTTTTTAAAGGCAATTGGGATGTCCACAGACAGAGTGGGTGTCTGGGATGTCCGTAATTAACCAAAATGGAAGTGTCCTAATGACACTATACCTGTCCATACCGTTCAGAAACGAGATGGTTTTTCTTAGAAAACACCCAGTGTCCGGGATGTCCATAAGTAAATAAAATGAAGGTGTCCTAAGGACACTATACCTGTCCGTACTGTATGCAAGCAAAATGGAACTGTTCTTAGAACATGCGCTGTGTCCAGGATGTCTGTAATTAAAAAAATGGAGGTGTCCTAAGGACACTCTACCTGTCCGTACTGTACGCAAGCAAAATGGAACGGTTCTTAGAACACACCCGGTGTCCGGAATGTTCGCAATTAACCCAAATGAAGGTGTTCTAAGGACACTACACCTGTCCATACAGTCTGTAGAACATTTACTCACATGCACACCACACACATAAGTTCCACGAACATATCGCCTGTCCGTAACTGTCCGTCTCACTTTTGTCGCACTTTTAATTAGTTTGAGGACCCGAACTCTGTCCGTAGAACACCCGCGCACATGCGCACGACCGTTCCTGTGCATTTGGTGTCCTGCGGACACACGTTCCCTTCACGGACATGTTCACGACATCATCATGTGACCGCACCAATGCTGAGCGGGTGTCCTGATTTGCGGACACTGTCCGGGTCCCTGAACATTTTAAAAGTTTTTTTTCAGACAATCCAAAGTATTGTACAGTAAAAATTCACCATTGCACATGACCCAGACAATGACCCTGGCTTTCTACATACTTTTTGGAACTTTTGGAGCCTTTTGGGGTGTTCGATCTGTTTGCGGACAGCGTGGTTGTCCACGGGGTGTGTACCAGCACCCCTATGAAAGGCCACACCCCAGAGCTGATCTGTTGATTGTGCTTCAGGCTATTGCAGATTGACTTTTGCTGCCTTTGCTGCTCTTGCTGAGATTATCTCATCAACCCTGATGGCATCCATGGCTGCTGCTGCTCCAGCTGGTGCTACATCTGCCTCATCACCACCCCAACCCCTCCACCACCACCACCTCCACCTCCCCAAGGGCCTGCAGAGGGGAACAGGCGTGAGGATATAGAGGAGGAGGATGACGAGGATGAGGTATTGGAAGTCCTTACTACCAGCACTCGCCATGAGTCTTGGGTGTGGCGGTTGTTTACCATTCATGGTGACCTACCAAAAGCACGTGCGAACAAGGTCCTACCTACAACCAGTGTAAAATGGTGCTGAGTCGTGGGAGGCATAGTTCATACAGCTTTGGTACGACATCCATGAAGCAACACCTAAGGTCGTTCCACGGTGGGGCCACTCGCAAGGTTGTACCTTGTGATCAACGTAGTAGGTTGAGTTCCTCTACCACATCCTCCATTTCCGCTCCTCTCACCACAAGTGACACTCCTGTGGGAGAGTACATCCCTCCAGCTGCCTTACAGGCCATTCACAATGCTGTTGACCCTTACCTTTCGAGGGTCACAATATTGTGTATGTACTGCGACACAGTACTCTGCAGGGGTGAGAACCTTTGGAGTGCTTTCGAGACTACGGTCAAGGAGCACGAGAAGGTCTGCCCACTACCTGAATATGGCCCACCCTACATCTTCCTCTGTCCACCTGCCCTTTCTTATCCCCATGGTTGGTGTCCCTTCCTTACGCTCCTTTCCCCTCCTCTCCTAGTGTGTCATGTGTAAAAAACAACAAAAATATAAAACACCAAAAATCCCCTCAAAAAAGGCTCTTTTCAGAGCCGCCATTCACAGTTTAAAAATAGAAGTGGCAGATAAATGGTGCAGGGCTCCTGTGCATTTTTTAGAAGTCCGTGGGCATTTAAAATTTTAGGGTGCTGCCCTATCAAAACCATTGCACTTTACTCTTGGAGGATGTGATGGCTCTGAAAAGAGCCTTTTGATGGTGTTTTTGTGTGTTTGAAAAACTTGAAATGGTCAGCATCTACTGCAAAATAGATGGCTGTAATTCCAAAAAATGTTGCAATGAATTGTGTACATTTCTCAGAAAAATCTGATTGCCAGCATAAGTAAGATGGACTGCATCTCTGCGAAAAATGTATGCGCTACGAAACATAATATTTTCATTGTGAAAAGAGGACATGCCAACATCTCTTAGAAAGGCACAAACAGCCTTATTGACATTGCGCCTTGCTTTCTCCATTTGTGGACCAAATGAAGAAGAACGCAGCCACATTTGTCTCTGCAGAATACGAGAAAAAATTACTTGGTAATTTGGAAACATGTCCATGACCTTCTCAAATCCTTCTTTCATTGCAAATTGCAATGAAATTCCAGACACATGTCCTAAACTGTTCCCTCCACAATTGATTATAATTATGTCTGGATGATGCTCTGTCTCCAAAGTAGCACAGAGAGGTACCAAGTCCAGCAACTTCATTCCACACACTCCATGCTAGTGCACTTCCACATGTGGGAATCCAAGATCTACAGCTACTCCACAGCGTTCGGCATGCACCTCCAACCAATGTATCCATGAGTCTCCCGAAATCCAGATAATCTGTTTTTTGAAACACACAGCCATAGCTATCTGTTCTTCTCTCAGGAAAAAGACTTTCTGACAAACTCTCTCCTCACACAACACACCCAGTAAACTTTACTGACCAATCCCTTGCTCTGCTCATTCTCATTTGCATGCCTCTCCACCCCAAAATCCCAGTATGTAATACACACTGTCCACGGACTTCCGCCATGTCCGCGGACATATCGAACATCTGAGCGTGGTGAATGTAAATTTAAAAAGTGTGCCCCATTTCCCCTTTGAGGTTGGCTCTGAAAAGAGCCTTTTTGGGTTTTTTTTGCAGATGCTGTTATTTTGTTTTTTTTTTGTTTTTTCTTTCTTACTTTACTCTTAAAATCTTCACATAACCTTCTCCAAAGCAACCCTTACATTTCCAAACAGAATGGCATTTCCCATAAAAGATAAGGAAATGCCATCTTCTTTAAAATAAACAGCATTAATGGAATCAATATTCTCATTATTACAGAAGAACATGCCAGCTCTAAGCATGAAAGCACAAATGCTGCGGTTGATTGCACAGCTAGCAATGTTTTGCTGAGGACAAAAAATAGAACTATTGTCCCATATTGCCCTCGGTACTAATCCAGAAAAACTTACTTTGGCATTTGGAAGGATGTTCATTACTGCTTGAACCAAGTGTTCCAAATCTGCCAACAAAGTAGGGGCACTGACATAGCCCAAATGGAAAGCGCCATAGTGCAAACCACATGGGGACTGTTCATCCTGCCCATTTCTCCACAAACTTGTACAATTCCCTGTACATTGCAATCAGGCACAGTGCTCCACAACACCTCCACTCCTTTAACATCAAAATTGTTTGCCACATGCCTGCATTGAGCCTACTGCTGTAACCCATGCACAAACATATCTCCGACACCAACACCCTGACTTTCTCCACCTCTGCCATCTTCACTACACCCACTTTCTTTCAACACAATTCCACAACCTCAACATCTGATTGGCTAATCCCTACAATCCCCTTTCCATGCTGGATTTGCTGGAAAACCCTGGATTTGGCATTCCTTGTCCATGGACAGCTCTGGTGTCCGTGGGGCGCATAACTCTTAGACAGCCCTTCTATCATTTCCTTTTCACACTCTCTGCCATTCCCTCATTGGATACAGCTAAGCAGTCACACAACTATCCACCAATCACATCCAAAACCTCTACATCTAACTCCATCATCAGAGTTCAGCACTTCAAATGTACTGTTGATCAATCTGAGTACAAGTCTCATATCATTGGAAAGCACCTACTACAAAAACAACTCTACACGTCTACACTCTACGCGTCTCCAATTTCTACTTGCAGCTGCATGCAAATCCACATGCATTAATACAAACTACAGGTATGCATATTTTCTGCACAGTACATGTACAACACTTATGAATGCATATAAACAGAGTAACTGCCACTTAACCTGTACAACCTATAAAATGAACTTACTGTCATTTTTCCCATCTGCTATAATCAACTGTCACTTCCAAACCTGTCTGCTATCTATTTTTTTTTTTTTACACACACAGCTATCTAAAAAAATATAATATTAGAAGATGGGAGAAATAACAGTATAATTGTAGAAAAACACTTAGTAGTGCATTATAAAATTACACACAGCCAGGATAGGGTCATGCATCTTCATACGCTCACACAGATAGACACTATCCTTGAAAAGCTCCCAGCTGCAATAACACCAATACCTGTAAATCACATCCTTCTAATTTATTACCCACACCTTCATAAATGCATACATTCCATGCTTTTCTATACAGTATCTGCCATTTACCTTATAAAAACTGCAAAATAAGTATGTCATTATTTCTTCTTTCTCCTAACATTCAATAACACAGCCTTAAAAAACCAAGTGAGTTTCATACACTTAGTATTGTACTCATTTGCAAAGCATGTTGAACTAACATATTGTAAGTAAAATATAAAGGCTGCACATAGTCGAAGGAAACTGCATGCACACATTATGTTGAGATATCAAACAAGAATACTACTACAAAAACATAAAAATCAACGTCTAAATTAACATCAGTGCAATAAACACACAAAATTACTAACTTCTTTCTTTTACAATTGCAGTGAAGACCACTCTCCTGAAAAGCAGCAGCATCTGAAGTACAAACAACAACTCAGAAGAAACCTGCTCATTCCAAACAAAAAAGTAAGTGCAATACTACCATAATATTCTTACTTTTAATCAAACACACTATGGGGTTGATTCATGGAATTTGTGCACTGAAAAACAGAGATTTGTGGACCATTCTGCCCACAAATCCCCATTTGTTAAACAGGGATTAGCAGGCAGAATGGCGCACAAATCCCTGTTTTTCGGCGCACAAATGACATAACTAAGCCCCTAGAATGTTAGTATTAGAGAACAAAGAACTATTTTAATTCTATACCATTAGATTTAGTATTAGTGTTTCTCCTCATCACTAGCTTACTTTCTACTGTCATCTGAACCCCAGTATAGTAATACAAAAATAGAAGAATAGTCTTCCCAACCAGTTGTAGCTGCCCAATGCACAATCACACACTACCACGTACATCTTTACCATCATACTCTGACACTCATGCACACAGCAGACATACATTGCAGAAAAGCCCAACCCATACTTTCTTTTATTTTTCAACAGACCCCAAAGAATGCCTACCAAAAAGCAAGTCCATAGAAAGCAACGCAGAAGTAGAGCAAATGAAAATAAAAGTGTCCAAAATAAGCATCCATCTCCAGCAGAATTTTCACAAAAAGTTCAAACAAAACAGCTAATACAGTCATTAAGTGAAAAAAACAAGCTTCCAGTACAGAGACCTTGCCTCCTTTATCAAAATGTAAAGTGAAACAGAAAGTGATTAACAATAATTCAGCTACCACTACTGCTAACACTACTCCTATACATCCTGATATAGTGGCAAGTAACCATACCAAAAATGTTCTGCAACAGAAGCCATCAGAATCTTATAAAAAACAGGAGACAAATCATGCACAACCCTTAAAACCTACCGTAGAAAATTAATATTAGAAGCTTTCATAGACAGTGCAATCCTTCTCAAAAGGAAGTTATTTATTTTGGTGTTAAACAGAATGAAACAACTAACAAAACTAACTACTAAACTACAAAAAAGACAAAAATAACTTCTTAAATATCAACGGAGGTGAATGGAGTCACACCACAAGCAGAGAACCATAATTCAATGAAGAAGCATACAAACAAAAGCAAACAAACACAATTGCCTTGCATAGCAGTGGACCAGGGTATGAAAATACTGCTTACAAAAATATCCCCAGAAAACTCAGTATCACCTCTCCATTCGACTGAACCAGAACGTTCAGTATACAAATGGCCATGCATGTCAATGTGTAACATTGCCAAAAAATCTTTCAAATCTTTACGCCAGTTCCTCAATCAGTATGTGAAAGGCAAAGACAAAATCAAAATGAAACTGCTACAAAATATGGATACCTGTCCAGTGCGCAAATACACAGGACTACAAGGACATTCATTAACCTGCATTTCAGGACCTATTTGCAAAAGCACCTTCCATCATATCAAAATGATATCAACACATCATTCAACTATAAGAAATCTAGTCTATAAACTGTACTATGCTAAAAGTCCTGCTTTAGCACCAGCCAATTTAAATAACAATCTTCTACATGGTACAGCCAAAGACCTACTCGAAGAAATAGAGCATATCCAGAGAAAATATTTTGGAAGTGAAAGCCACTTACAAAATGCAATATCTTTACAACAGACTAGCACCAATTGTACAGATGGCAACGTTCTACTACACACATACAAAAAAGAAATACTAAAATTTAAAAGTACATCAGCTGAAGTACCAAACCATGTGTGTTTGTGTTGCCGCAGAACTTTTTATAAAAGTAACACAAACACTATAGACGTAACATACGAAATAGAAGACAATGAAGATTCCAAATGGTTTGAATTAGCACTCTACCTTATAGCAGAAAACAAATACAAAATAACTGACCCCTTAATACTTTGCAGTTACTGCACTACAAAACTTGACAACAACCAAACTCCTTCACATGCTATCACAAATAAATAAGAATTATTCCCACTACCAACACCACTGCAACAGCTCAATTTATATGAGAGCGTCATAATTCAAACAGTGCACCCATTTGAAGCAATAATACGCCTTCAACCAAAAACAGCTAAATTACCTCCCTCTGAATTAGTGAAAGGCATTTGTGGCAAAGTAGTTTATTTACCATTATATCTAAAAGAAAATGTGCGCACTCTGGAAGTGCAATGTCCAATAGTGCAATCTTTAATTGTTTTAGTAAATGGTGTACCTACAAAAGACAAAACATTTTTGCAACAACTCGTACACTGACATAAAGTTAGACAAGCCGTGCAATATCTAAAAGACTATAATGAATACTACAAAGAAATGAACATTGAAGAAAACTTAAGGGAAACAACTGAAATAATTCAAGAGTCACCAGAAACTGGTCAATTTGAACTTCTAGATCTTGCTACCGTATCCAATATTTTAGACCATTATACAATTCATCCATTACACTCTAATGACACCATAGATGATGCACTAGAAAGGTACCAAATGCGACAAATCAAAGGATCACAAATCAGCATATGAGGAAAAAGTATAGAAGCATGTGCTTTTCCTCTACTCTTTCCTACTGGGAATGGAGGAAGGTACGATGATAGACCCATTCAGATAACAGCATCAGAATACCGCTCGTTACGAATGTATTCTGAAGATCCCAGATTTAGACAAAATGTGGAATACATATTCCACCTACTCTTTGAAAGTGAACTAGCAACTCTATGTTACGGAGTTACACACACACATTGAAATCAGGAACCCACTTTCAAAATATGTCAGCTATGCAATTATTACAAAAAGTGCAAGAAAAAGATGAGGTTTTACAGTCAAGCATTACAAATCTGTTAGCAAAAATGCGTGGTACTAAAGAGTACTGGTTCCGATGTCACGGAGATGTATGTTGTATGATAAGAAACCTTGGCCCACCCACTTGGTTTGTTACATTAAGTTGTGCAGAATATGCATCGAAGATTTACATGATTTCCTACGCATATCAAACAGAAACAAAAAAACATAGATATACTAACACCTGGAGAACTTTGCTCTCTAGATCCTGTTAATGTTTCAAGATATTTCCATCATCGCTTCATTGCTATGCTACACTTTATTTGTAATAAAACTGTTCCTCCCCTCAGAGAACTGCAACACTTCTTTTGGAGAAAAGAATACCAAGCCAGAGGAGCACCACATATCCTAATGCTTTTATGGACTAAAGATGCTCCTAAATTTGGTCAAGACAGTGATGCCACTGTTTTACAGTTTATCGAAAAATATGTCACTTGTGAAATTCCATCAGAAGCAACAAATACATTTCAAAGACAAAAATATGGGAAATATTGTCGTCGCAAATACAAAAACAAAGGGAAATACTCCACCAAATGCCGCTTTGGTTTCCCTAGACCAGTTACAGAAACAGGTGAAGTGAACAACTTCATGTCTTCAGTTAGACATAGTGTTAAAGGTAAATCACCTAAGAACACATATTACATAAAAAGAACAGAAGAAGCAAAATATATCAATGATTACAATGCAATCATTGCCCCTTATGGAATGCAAACATAGATGTGCAGTACATTGCAGACAATTCCACTGCAGTTGCATGATATGTTACAGCCTAGTTAACCAAAGCAGAAAAAAACAGAGCTTCAAGACCTCTGGAATGACCTATCATCGGACAAAACACTGTCTCAGAAATTGTACAGCTTAGGCATACAAATGCTCTAATAGAGAATGCGGCTGCTATGAAGCTGCAGATCGTTTAATCGGTACTGCTTTGTATGGAAAATCTAAAAATATAGTATGGCTAAGTCTTGGTCCTGCTAAATCTAGAAAAAGAGTTCTCAAATCATACGATGACATAGAAACAATAGCAAAAAATTATCCCAACAGCCAAGACATTTTGAAAAACAATTTACTAGACACATACTACCCAAACAGGAGTACCACTTTGGAACCACGTGTCTATACCATATAGCCCAAAACTTCACATACAAAAATAATATAAAACTTGATGAAAAAAAAAGTAGATACAGAGTGACAAATTGTGAAGGCAGCTTAGTGAATCTTACCAAACAAAGCTTAATTAATCATATCAATTTGTCATTAAAAACTCCTCAACATAAAGAACTATATTACATGTCCCTGGTACAACTTTTTAAACCATGGAGAAAAGAAGAAGAGATACTAGATATCTATGACTATGAAGATGTTTTCAAAGCAAATGAAAGCACTATAACCGATGTAAACTTTACACAGTACAAAACAATGTTTCACTAGGTAAGGACACTCCAGACAGAAGTCAACCTTCTGTAACAGGAAGCCAAGAACCACTGGGACAGCCACTAATACCAAATGAGGCAGAATTAGCTATGGCATAAGTAGAAAACACCATGGGTTGCTATGAAGAAGATACAGAAGACATAACTGTACTACAATCAAAACTAAACAAAGAGCAGTGTACCATTTTTCAAGAAGTAACAAAAGAAATTGCACATAGTGTACAACATGAAAATAAAGAATGTACCTGCCAAAACTACAAACCTATACTACTATACTTCAGTGGTGAAGCTGGTTCAGGCAAAACATTCTTAATCAAAATCATCAGCAAGTTCCTTCAACAATTGACAAACAATAAACTGTCAGCTGTTGTAACTGCCCCCACAGGTTTAGCTGCCTACAACATAGGCGGTGTCACTTTACACCGATTACTACTCCTTCCAGTAGAACACCAAATCAAATTCGAATATTACAAACTTTCTACAGAATCTGCAATGGAAGTACGCAGTGTGTTAAAACAAATGAAAATGCTACTAATAGATGATGTGAGCATGGTCTCCAACATAATGTTGGCTTTGATTCACCTCAGATTACAAGAAGTACTCAAAACAAACTACGAGGAGGTCTTTGGAGAAAAACACATTATTGTTTTCAGAGATCTTCCTCAATTGGCAAGTGAAAGGTGAACCTATTTTTAAAACCTTAGGACACAAACTCTGCCGTAAAACTGTTGGCAGCATAGGAAATGTTAACCTTTGGCAACATTTGCAAAACAATTAACAGAAAACATGCGCCAGTCTGCAGACCTCACCTAGGCCAACATTTTAAAAAGTATTAGAGTTGGTGTACTATCTCAAGAAGCACAGCAATATTAAAAACCCAGCATATCCATACACTCTATGTCCATAACTCATGTGCTACTGATGTCATGGAACAATTAGCACACAAAAATGTCAATTGTATGTCCTTGATGCCAACTCTTGCAAGCTGTTCCAAATTCAATGAAACAATGTTGAAAAAAAGAAATGCAACCAATCATTGAAATTTGCTCCACAGACAAACTGGACGTACATGATATGACACTACCCATGTGTCAACAAGACTAAATACCTTAGAAAACTCTATCTCCAACAAAACTGGTTTGGAGAAAATATTAAAATTATCTTTAAACTGTGGAGTAATGCTTAAACATAACCTTGACGTGGAGCAAGGACTAGTTAATGGAGCACTTGGTACAGTTGTTGGTTTTCAAACATACCCATGTGACAACAACATTCAGTTTGTCAATATTCTCTTTGACAAACTATCAGAAGTAAAAAGGATGGCACGCTCAACAGCTTGATTCCTTCTTTTCAAAGACATTTATGTACGCAGAGAACAATGTTCTCTCACTCTAGCATACGCAGCCCCATTCATAAATCACAAGGTCTTACCCTAGATAAAGCATTGATAGATATTGGGAACACAGTCTTTAAAGAAGGCATGAGTTACGTACCACTATCACGCTTACGTATGCTTGACAGTCTATTTCTAATCAACTTTGATGAAAGTAAACGCTGATATTCCTTGCATTTTAGAATACAATAGACTACGTACACTATACACCCCCATCTAAAAACCTATCCTGTTCCACAAACGCCAAAAGGTTGTAAAAGAAAACTACTTCAAACAGAAATGCAGCAGGATCTCACTGCAAATCCTCCAAAGAGAGTAAAAGAAGATAATATTGCATCAATTACTACAACCAAAGAAGAATCTACTACTTAAAGTAACTCAGGTACTTCTTCAAAGAAGCAACACACACTCCGAAGAAATGACTTGGACACAGAACTATCTGGTCCATTCAAATTTTTAAATATAACTGATGTAAATTGCTACGCAAATGTAGCAGTGAGTATTCTATTTCAATTGCCACCAATTGTTGACAACATTTACTTACACAATACATACCAATTGCGTTTGCAAATGTTAGTCCTTCATAGAAATGCAAACAACAATCCTGACAACACATACAGTGTTCATGGAATAAGACAAGAATTGGACTACTGTGCTGGAATCGTGAAATTCACTATAAACTCACACGAAGATCTACAAGAATTTCTAATGTACTTACTACAAGTACTGGAAAACAAAAATATAACTATAAATGAAATCTTCCAGATTTCATACATGTGGAAACATACATGCACTCTGTGCAACAATATGGCACAGGAACAAATCCCTAATGTAAGTTTTGTGTATGTTTCCATACCTAACTGTGAATCCTTTCCATTTCAGAAACTTGTACAAAATGCAAACCATGGCAGATTATGTACTACCTACAATTCAGATAATCGCTCCACCTTACAAATACAAACACATAGTAAATACGTAATACTAATGCTTTTACGTTACAATGCAGATGGTACCAAAAACAACTGCAAGCTGACTAGATTCACACATGGTCAAGTATCACTTGGTAAGAAAACCTTCACAACAATAGGTATAATCTACCATGCAGGAGCCACAACCAATGCAGGTCACTACACTACACTGCATATATAAAAAAGAATTGTAATTGGTTCGTATGTAATGATAGTACCATTACTCTAAAGCAAAGATTACCAGCAAATCTTATACATGCTTATTTAATATTCATAAAACTAAAATTTTATAACTAAATTATAAGAAGAAATGAACAGTTAGAATACACCAACAAGTATTTAACTGCCCCAAGATTTTGCAACAACCAAACAAATAAATCAATGCCACCAATAACTAATCTGTGCATAAACATTAATAAAACTTCAATTAGAAAACTATAAACAGCTACAATACGCCAACAGGTACCTAACTGCCCCAAAATTCTGCAACAACCAAACAGATAAATCAATACCACTAAATTATAAAAATAAATAAAAAGTTAGAATATGCCAACATGTATCTAACTGCCCCAAGAATCTTCAACAACCCAACATATAGATTAGCAACTTGAGAATATAAATACAAAACTATAACCAGTTACAATTCGACAACACGTATCTAACAATCTGCAACCTGCCAACAGATAGAACATTAGCCAGAAACAACTACTAAACACTGAAAACAAAGAACAAATGTACTGTACCATAACAAAAAAGTTTTTTTTTAATTCAACATTTTTTTTTCCCACAGACCCAATGATTTAAGCAACAAACACAGAAAATGAGCAAATTGCACAGTACACTGGTTTGTAAACTACTAAATATGAGGGTCGAAATAAAGCAGAAATGTCTATTATGCAATGTAATAAGTGTTTATAAACTACCTACACTAACATGATCTTTTCTTTTATCACAGAAATTGACAAAGAATATATCTACTCCAGTTACCCACTTCATGAACAAAAATATACACAATCACAAAAAATCAACCAGTAATTATATTATAATAAATACAACTCATAAATACTGCTCCATAACACAACCATTGAAGCAAACATTTAACCATACACCAAAATACATAATGTATACTTCCATGGATATGTTATACTGCAGTGCTTGTTACCAAACTCTACAATCTCAATGACATGACGTAGCCAAAACTTCACATACAAACTATACAAATCAAACAGTACACAAATTGTAGATGTGTGGATATTTGATAGATGTTTGATTCTATGGGTGTGTTATGATGCAGTGGTTGCGGCCAGGGCCTAGAGTCTTGGGTGCATGGCCTATGGCCTACGGCCTTTGGCCATGCACCCAAGACTCTAGACCCTGGCCACAACCACCGCAGCATTACACACCCATAGAATCAAACCTTTTAACTGTGCCATATGGGCTACTGCAATGCATTTTTTTTGTCCGCGGACAGCCGCGGTGACCGTGGACATGACGAACACATAAGGGGTGCCTGCCGCCTAAACAAACACAGCATTTGACCCATCTCTTACTCCCCCATCCTCCCAAGCACTCTTACACACCAACACACTTGCCAAACTTGTATTTCTCCCCCGTTCGTTGCCGCGCTGTCCGCGGATGTCCGCGGATCCAAGATGGCAGGCGCATCGAAACAATACGACACACCTCACGCTTCATTCCAGCCAATCAGCGGACACATTGCATGTCCGCGGACATGACGCAAGCTGATTAGCCAATCAGTGTCCTGTCCGCAGAGCAAACAGGGAAGTGTGTCCACGGAGAAGACATAGATATCACTACTTTTTTGTGACCTACTTTTTGGTCATTTTAAAAAAAACTACTGGACGGATTTAACCAAATCTGGTGAAAATCCGTCCTGCCGTTTGGGCTGTAGGTGTGAGCAAAGTTTTTTCCCCATTCAGTCTATGGGAAAAAAAGACATTTTGGGACCACCCTATAACTTTGCCCCGCCCGGACCAAATCTCACCAAAACTTTGCAAAAAACTTCAGAGTGGGCCATATACTTTTTTTTGCAAAGTTTGGTGTGGATTCGTCCAGGGGGAGCAAAGTTGTAAGCCGCCCAAATAGTGCTCTTCCTATGGGATTAGCAACTTAACCATAACTACACAGCCACTACCGTGGCTGTATAATATATACTAAATCTTGTCATCAGTCAGATTCTTTTTAATAGTTTTTAAAAGTTTCCATTTTAAATATAATTTGCAAAAAGAGACATAAGTATAGAATTAGAGTTCGCTGTCTGCCCCACATTAGTCGATTCCAAGAAAGCCTAGTTTGTTCCTGCCATGACACTGTGTGTGCAGGATGCTAGACTCTCCTCTATCTTCTCTTCTCTGCAGTGTGTGTGCAGGGGATGCCGGATCCTCTGTTCCTGCAGAGGCAGTGACTCTCTCCTAGTCCATGTCTTCCCTGTCACTGTGTGCGCAGCAGGGAGAGTATTGGGCTTTTCCCTGTCCCTGCAGAGCCAGGGACTCTCTCTGAGTAGGTGTCTCCCCTGTTAAGGCGTCAATGCTCAGCGCACATGCTTCTAAAGGTGTGTCAGAGCTCCCTGCATTAATCTAGGCCAGGTTTCCTGATGTCTTTCAAGGATTGCATGAAGAACATGCTCCACTCCCAGGAAATACATTTGAATAGCATTATTTCCAAGCCACACAGCGTCCTCACTTCTCCAGTGAGTAACTGTGCAGTGGGAAGGAGGGGTGGTGGAGTGCTCTCTCTCCTCTGTTCCAGCAGTGGCCGGCCCTCTCTCCTAGTCTGCACTGTAACTTTTATTGACTGCGATAGGGCAAGGTGTGGGAGAGAGTGTATATTTAGAGGTATACTGGTCACCCTGGTGGAATCTACATTGTATGCGGTCGCTTCCGGTCTATGGCTCCTCATAGGTATCTTTCTGTTCTTCTGTTTCTTGTGCCTTTCTTCCTTCTCTCCTTTCATCTTGAGTCTCGCTCGTTCGGTCCTCTCTTTCTCTCTCGCTTTCCCGTCTGGCTCTCTTTTGGCTGTCCTCAGTGTTTCAGAAGCAACTTCTTACAATAGTAAAAAAACCCTGAACACATGTGCCTGCTCTTTAAGGAAACGTCCTGTGCAGTGCACTGAAATTGCAAGTTTCAACTTATTCCTACACAATTATTTTAAAACGAAACCATTCCGGAACTGTTTCTTGTTAAAATAAAAGTATAGGAACAGTAAAACGTAATTAAAAGAAGTAGAGGAGCACCGCTCCTGACCACTCCCGCCCACTTCGGCCCCTGCATGGCAGACAATGGAACTGTTGGCATGCCTTGCTCCCTCCACCCCACCTAAGCCCTCCTCACACTGGCACCCCTAACCAAGGCTGCTTATTTCCACCCCAAAACGTCCCAGGCATGGGCAGAAACCGGCCCCCACTCCCAAGGAACGATTTCTGCTTGGCCACGGGCCGAGACGCCGAGGGGCCAATCCAACCTTGATTCAGAGCTGCACATGTTTGAAGAAGTCCCACGGTTTCATTCTGTGTGTGATCAGGGGGCTCTTTTGACAAGAGTGCTCTGTTTAATATTAGATGTGAATCCAGCCACCATACATGCTATTTGGGGACTGATGCTTCCCCATGTTTAAATGGTATTAAGTTATGTTGTGTTTTTATATATAACGTGTCCCAGGCATGGGTCTCAAAGATCGAGAGATTCACAACGTGGTATATTCTGTACTTTAAATGTTTGAGTGCCTGTTGCAGAGATCGCAATTGACTGGTGTGATGAGTAGCAGGCAGTGGTCAAAGTGAGCGTGAGCAGTCGGGAGCGGTGCTCCTCTACTTTTTAAAAGTAAGTTTTACTGTTCCTATACTTTTATTTTAGAAAGAAATTGTTCCGTAATGGTTTCATTTTAAAATAAAAGTGTAGGAAGAAGTTGAAACTTGCACTTTCAGTGCACTACACTGAAGGTTCCCTTAACCTGTGTTTAGGGGTTTGAATTGTGTGTGGGAGGGCGTGTGGTGATGGGGTTTGTGGGGAGTGGGTGCAGGCCAGCAGGGAACATAGTTCCACTACTTCTTTTCGTACACTTCAACCACTGGTAGCAGGACTGACTCGCCCCACAAGGGGTAAACAAATAATCGCTTTAAGGTGGGTAAAGGAAGGCAATGTCTTTTCAGTGCATAGAAGCAGGATGAAGTGCTATATAAAATAGGGTGCCTCTATTCATTGTTATATTACAATGACATATTATTGAATTTATTATTATTCCAATGTATTGACAATGTACACATTTGGTATAAACATCCAGCACATCTGTGTTACAAAGGAACGATGGGTGCAATGTGCAGTGGTCCCGATCAATACCCCATGCATGATAATTAGCTGTAGAAATGACACCAAAACCTAAAGTAGAATTATTTTGTGGCCAGTGCTATTTTCTGAAGCGGTCATAAACTATCATATAATAAAACAAAAAGCTGATTTCTTGCATCCGGTAACCCCTTATCTGTTATAATTAGTCCGGGTATGCAATTTCACACCCTCAAATCTTTAATGTAGGCAAATGGAAAAGGACGGGAACAAAAGGTGTATTCTTTCTATGGCTAACAAGCCTCCTTCCCAGGTATAACAATAAGTTTGTGTTTAAGTGTCACCACTACTGTATAGTTCATGCACTGGAAACGTTTATTTCTTCAATGGCTGCAGTTGCTAATGTCCAATTGCTTGGTGGGACGAATTGGATTGTGCTCCGCAGGAGTGCACAGATGAGTAGGGGTAAAAAGGCCCATTCAGCAATCACACGTTGGCCGCAGGAAGGCGATGCTCTTGAGAGGGGTGTGAAGGTGAACCAGTAGTGAACCAAACAACGCAGTGGCCCTCATTACAAGTCAGGCGGTGGACCATGGTGCTATTAGCACCATGGACCATGCCGGATTCCGCCATGGTGGATGGCGGAATTACCGCCCCATTCCAAGGTGAGTGGGGCGGTAATTCCCCATTCACCATTTGCCCTTCCCCATTCCCATTTTTGCCCCATAGGGCATAATGGGGATGGGGAAGGCGCTAATTACGGCACTGTAAATTACGGTGCCGTAATTAGCACCAAGGTCGCTTAGCGCCTTGGACTTTAACGCCTGCAAAAAGCAGGCGTTAAAATGTGAATCAGGCGTTAAGGGTTAACGGCGCCGACGGCGCCGTTAAACCCTTAACGCCTGACTTGTAATGAGGGCCAGTATCACAGTCTAAAATAAAGGGAATGTCCAATCCAGTTTCTATTAAAATATATATACTTTAATCAAACAACCCTTCTGCACATGGAACAAAGATGGAATACTGTACAAAAACCCGCCCTAAAGGAAGAACAGAGAAGAGGCAATACACTGGAGAAAACAGCACACTGAGTGTAATTCTATGAGTGGTAGGTAATTCACTAGCCACAACAGGACATCTTAGATGAAAACAGGGGCAATCATGACCTAACCAGGATCTAGGGTCTACGTGGCCCGAGGGGGCAATTCAAAGTCAACAGTACCTGGATTCAGTTCTTGAGCGGCTGACGAAGTCAGCCCTGGTTCCGAATGTAGATGCAAATGGATTAAGCTCATTTCAGGCACTTTGAATCATGTGGCCCAAGCAGCAAGTGGGCGTCAATTAGGGACGATTTTGGGTGATCGGTGCAGTAGAAGGGAGGCTCTTATATATAAGGTAGGGGCAGTCCCAGGATAGAAACACTTTGCATTTGGGCAGGCCGAGTCGAGCTTTAGCTGCCATGAGTGACGCACCAACATTTCGAGTCAGCGGGCAACAATCATCAAAGTGGGGATTTTGGGTGCGTTGCTGTGCTTTCGATGAGGTAGAAGTTCAAGAGCTGGCTAGGTCAAGCTGTGATTGTAACCCATGGTTATAGTTGGTTTGTGACTTTCCAGTTCTTCGGTTCAGGTCCTGGCATCGAGCAGTTACTTCGGGCCTAGCAGGTGACAAGCTTTAGCTAGGACACAATGCAGTGCTGAGTTGGTTCAAAGTGCAAGCAAGTTCAAAGTGGTGAAGGAGAGCAGCAACCAGCACTGTCAACTACCCTCTTGTTCCAGTTGTGGTGAACACGGAGCAACCCGCTTGATGTGGTAGAACAGGTAGCTTCTGTCGGTCTGGTCCTCTGGTTGCTTTGAGGCCCACTCAGGGAGACTTGAGGATAGGATGGTTTCATTCAGGGTCTGCTCTCCCAGCTCAGAAAATTCTGGTGCAGAGTCGTAGGTCCTGATCCACAGCAGAGGTTACTCCGATGTGCTCTGGGAGAGGGTAGGGAACAGATTTTCCTCTGTTTTAGATGATTCCTTCTTCAGTTCAGGCTGAGGGCTTTTGAAAGTGCTACTTTCCCAAAAGAAGTCCGGTGAGATCATCAGATCTGAGAGAATCTGAGAGTGCTGCGCGACCCCTTCTTTTAAAAGCAAAAGTTCTCAGGTGATTGGACTAAAGCTAGCTGACTTTAGTGGTCTCATACCTGATCTTGAACGAAATGTGTATTTCTAATGTCACACCCAAAGTGCTTTGCTCCAGAGGAAGTGGAGGGGACAGGAAAGAGACAGAGGAGCAGTGATTATCAAGATGGCAGACATCTTCTTCATTTGACCAGAGATCTCCTGCCTACCATAATCCTGCCACCTTCCCTTCTTACTGAGAGAAAAGTCCTTGAGAGATGCAGCACCCTGGTGTGAGTCTACTCCTTTTGAAAGGGGATGCTCCTTTGATACCCAGGCCTGGAAATCTGCCTGCTTTGTGGCTGTCATGGGTCGAAGGGTGTTACCTTCCCTCACAAAAAGACCAACGAGGAATCCAGGCCTTCCAGGTTCCTGTCCTGCCATTTGGCAGGCTACAACTGGTTGACAAGAATACACATCCCCTTCCACAGCAGAGCTCTCTCACCGGAGCTAATACATGTGTGATATCAATTGGAATGTGGCGGCCATCATCATAAGTAGTACCATGCACTATGATTAAACTCAGACATAGCTTTATTTATTTAAGAGATTGTCCTGCTACCATCATGGGTTACTTTTGATCATCGTCATTGGGTATCGGGATGCCTAACTTAAATGCTGTCCCTGTGCGAAAGAGACTTTTCAGCTGGGGTTGCGACTTTGGATAATGATGCAGCAGGCCACAGATACATATATACTTTGGTTTTGGCATGGAACTTGCGAAAGGGGATTCGGATCTGCAGATTACCCTTTCTGAGATGGAACTACCTGCATAATTTTATTATTCAATCACAATTTTAAAAAAGCCACAAATGTGCCCTCTTGCCAGATGGCAGTCCTTCACACCTGTTAAATAAAGTTTCCTTCATCTGTCTAGCCTGTGGGTTGAGCACCTGCTGAGGCGATCTATGTATAACCTGATGGGCATTGATATGCATCCTGGCAGGGATAGTTCAGACTTTCATCTTTTGGAGACCGAGAATAATGGAATGATAGCAGCACCAGTTTTTAAGCACCTAGAGACAACCCAATTTTTGGTTAGTACTATATTGGGGCCGGTAGTTTGTCACCCAACTTTGTAATTTCTGTGATGTTGCACCAACAATATAAGACAACAGTGGCATGTGAATTCCTGATGCTGAATCCACAATATATGTCAGCATTGTCCCAGTAAATCACTTTCATGATGCTGCACCCTCAACATATATGGGGTTTGCCACTGTAAATCACTTTGATGATGTCGCACACAACATATGGAGGCATTGCTACTGTAGGTCAATTTGATGCTGAACACACAATATAGGGAAGCAATCTCACTCAAAACTATGTTAATGATGCTGTGACACAACATATGCCAATGGGGTTTGGACCCTTCACACTCCGGCCAGGTATCAAGAATGAGGATTAGAGTATATTCTCTCTTAATAATGAGCCAGAAATCATTGGTTGAGGTGTGCAACAAGTGTTTAATCTGATAGACAACACATGTTTCGACCCTCAGAGGTTATTTTCAAGGCAATTTAGTATGAGGATAGATAGCTTATCCTGAGCTGTGTTTGGGGGTGGCCCAATTATTCGACAAGTGGTTGTTCCACAGAGTTGTTGCTTGATAGCCTGATGGGCCATGTGGGGCATGATCAGATGGCCAGGCAGCTGCATTGGATACATTCATTACAAAGAGAGAATATACTTTCATCCTCATTCTTGACACCTGGCATAAGTGTGAAGGGTCAAACCCCAAATGCAACTTTATATCCCAGGGCATTGGGGCACCATCCTAAGTGAACCCTAACACAGGCAGCAGGGTAGAAACTAGCCATAAGATCGATAGCGAGAGTCCAATAGTTCTAGTGCTCCAACCCACTCCACAAAATACTCCGAGACTTGTAGAAATATACATATATAGAGGTCACCTACTCACAAGCATGCACACACACACACATATGCCCACACACACACACACAAATGAACACCTTTGTGGTTAAACTTACTTTCACACGATGATCCTCTCTCTGGTTTCTGCAGACAACAAGATTGCCTTTGCTGTCACTATGAAGGTGTGGACAGGAACAGGGACACAATGGGTGGCCTGGTGAAGAATCACTACTCCTTCTGTGCCTAGCAACGTTTTGGATGCAATCACTCCTTTGCTGATTCACACATCTGCCGATCAATGACACATGGGACTGGAACACCAACTACCAGCCCAGCAAATGGTAGGGTTGGTGTAGGAGCTTGGGTAAGGAACACAAGGTGGGTGGCTACCCCCCTATAACCGCTGGCTCCACATCTATGTTATAATGCAGCCCATTTGCAGAATTATGATTTGAACATCTGTACAATGGATCAATCAACAGGGAAAATCCACTGTAAATCAACTGTATCCATTGTGAGGATATCTGTTGGCTGTTTGGTGAACTCCACCAATGTCACAATTTCACTGGATTTCTTCACTTTTTTTAAATTAAGTTTAGCTATTCCTATACTTTTATTTTACAAAGAAACCGTTCCGGAATGGTTTCGTTTTAAAATAAAAGTGTAGGAAGTTGCCCTTCAGTGCACTGCACTGAACAGTCCCGTCAACAGCAGGTGCATTTGTGTAGGGGTATGTTTGGAACGTGGGAGGGGTTTGGCAGGGAGCGAGGACAGGCCAGCAGGGAAAATAGTTCACAACTTCTCTTCATACACTTCGACCACTGCCATTGTGGGGTAATGTGTTGGCGTTTGGTGAACTGCAGTCTTAAAAATCCATTTGCGCTTTGTTTTGATTTTCTGAACAGAATGACATGTTTGCCCATACTGCAGTTTGTGCTCAATCTGCAAGCTAGGAAATGACAAAGGAGAAAGTTAAATCTAGATTTTAATTTCCCTTTAGGAGTCTGTGGTTTTCAAGGTTGTCTGAGATCTGAGGAAACGTAACAATGAACATTGCTGGATTTATGTTAAGAGTCATCTTTTGACGATGCTGCGGTCTCTGTTTTATTTTTTATTGTATTTTATTGTTCATTTATAACACGCTTAATACCAGCGAGTGGTTTCTAAGCGTGGGATCAGGATTGAGCTATCCTTCCTCTCCCAAATTCCCTTGTTAGGGGACCTTTCATAAAGCCCACTATCCCAATGATTGTTTACACATCTTAGTATCGGTCTATACTACTCATGGAACGTTGGTCGAGTGGCAGAGCAGTCAGGCTTATCATAAGAGAAAGATGTGAGCTGTAGGCAGGTACACTGAACCTAGTTAGTAAAGCAGATCCAAGAAACGCTTATAGAAATAAGGGTCTATTAAAATATATAGTATTAAATGTACACAAGAGATTTTTAAAATACTTAGATCATTAAACCAAAACACATAAAATTACTTGTAGACACTTTTCAAAGGCCACTGCTTAGTTTGTAGTTACTCTCATTTACAATTGTTCCAGAGTTTGAAACTAATTACAGTTTTACCGTATTATCGGTAATACCTTGCACTTGTTCGCAGACAAAGATATACGGTAATTGTATTTAGTTAGCCAAACCACATAAGATAATATCTTTGGAGAGGGAAAACCATTGGTTAGTCAAACAGTATTAGATCTTAAGGTTTTAGAGATGGTTTATGAGAACAAACGCTTTTTAAGTACAAATCCTAACTATCACCAAAAGTCAGTTATGAGAGGGTTTAAAGACCAATGAAGTAGGAAAACAGCAACAGTTCCTGAGGATACTTGTATTCTCCAGTCAAAAGATGCTCGAAGAATAACACAACGTCAAAGATCCTGTTAAAGGACTCACAAAAGGGACACAAGCTGGCAGATTGGGTCCTGGGTAAGAGTGGACACTTTGGACACATCTTCGTACAGTCCAACGCTCTGGAGTACTTTCTTGGATTAAGGTAAGCAATACATTTTCTCCCACTATACCTTAGGTTAAAAGAACTGTTTGTGGCTGGATTCTCCGTGATGTAGCAGCACTGGACTCGACCTCTGGATTCCTTGGTCTGGTGATGAAAGGCAGAGACATTGGACAGTAACTATCAGCAGCAGTCTCAAAGGAGGACTTTTGGCACGGATTTCTTCAGCTTCTCTGGTCAGTCTGCCGTTTTGGTGCCTTTTCTGCAGCACCCACACAGGACACTATTTGCCCAATCGTCTCCAATTCCTGGAGACCAGCACTCTGGTGAGGGGACTTGTATGAGTTGAATTGTGTCTCTGAAGGTTCACCTGAAGCTCAGTGAAGACTTGGTCATATTTGGTCTTTCAAAGACTATGCACTGCAACTGGGCCCAAGGTCTCTTGGTATTAGCAGTTCACAGCTCTGGAAAGGCACAGCAACTCAGAAGATGGCTCAGACTGTAGTTAGTCTCAGGACTTGTTGATCCCACAAGTAGTCAAAGGGAAGGAGTTGTCCTCTTTGGAGTTCCTCTGTCGCATAGAAAATGGGGTCAGGACAGCAGTGGTCACTTCCCAGTGTTGCAAACGGTCTACAGACATCTCTGGTTGTCTTCTTCTTCTGTTACTTCAGTTTCCAGTGGTTGACTCGCCTTTATCTCCGGAACCTCACCTTTTATTCAGTTTCAGCACACACTCATCTGCAATCTCTATCAGCAGTTTACAGAAAGGGTCTGTTGGCTGTCCAATCAGGACAGCCAGACCTTGGTTCCATTCAGGCTCTAAGACAGACAATGATCAGAGGAGTGATCATTTACACTTGCTGTCAGCCCCGATAGACTGGAGCCTAAGTGGGGACACCCAAGGGTTCCCGCCAAAGGCAAAACACACACACACAGACCTCCCCCTCCCAGAATGGTAGAAGAAGGGCTAACAAAGAAAAACCATGCTAGAATTGGCAAAAAAAGAAAGGAGCCACCATGTTAGTACATAGGTGACCCTATTGTCCCCAATTGAGACTGTGAACACAGTGTGCGGTAAAAAAAAAGAATACAATAGTTGGTAGAAAATGTCCTCTACCACCAGCCATAACTAGAGGGCTGTCTATGTGACTAAAAAGTCACACGAGGTGGTGTGTGCCAATCTCTCAGAATATCAAGTTTTAGGGGCAATACAAAGTATCTCTATATCCTTAAGAACAGTAAAAAATAAGAATAAATCAAGAATCTCAAAGGAGAACCCAACGGGTTCTCAGCGACACTGCCCATAAGGAGCTGAAAAAGTAAAGTACGGATGCCTTAAAAGAGATATGGAGGAAAGTAAACTCCATAGAAAAAGTAAAACACAGAGAATAGAGTTCCAAAAGGTAGAGCCCACAAGAATGAATGAGAGAAATGTTTTTTTTTCACTCATTCAGGATACAAAGAAAAAGGTGCAGAATTCCAGCAAAAAGGGCTGGGGGTCTCACTAGGGAGGGGGATGGAGCATAAAAATGATAAATCTCCCTAACAGTCTCCCAATCACCCTGACCAACTATATGCTGTAACTGCAACGCCACTGAGGAATCCTAAGATAATAACACACTATAAGGACCCACCTGCACCTAGACTGTTCAAACATACCTTTGGGTAAAATGCATCCTCAGGATATTTTCAAATGTTCTGCATGATTTTATAATCAGAATATTCACTTCCAAGCATGATTGAGGCTGGACAATGAGCAGCATGGTGTTCCCAGTTGACACCCTGCCATGTTTAGAAAATAAAATTGCATACTGACCCATTTCTAACATTACATTTGTTTGTGTGTTGTTAACTAGAAGCATTTGCCATGAAGTTTTCTAACTGTAAATATAGTCTAAGGTAAATGGTCAGTGAAATACTGCAAAGAAACAACAGTCTTGTTCTAGGATTTGTGAGGTCAAGTGTCACAAAAGTCGTGCAGGTTCCCTAAATTAACATATTTCATAACATCATGGTGGCAGGAGTCTATGAGACATGAGGGTATCATGGGAAGTTAAATTAGAAACAAGTTGACTGGAGCAAGTCGACAGATTTCAAACTTCGTAATGTACAATATGTTCATTATTATTAGTAGTAGTATTATAAGTGTGAACAGAATCACTTCCACATCACATTGCTCAATGTTATCCATTGTGAGCACCTTATTTGCAGTATTGTGAAAAGTTGCCTTAAATATCTATTTAATCCTTGCGTGCAATTTTGACTTCTCCACAGGAACCCTCTACTGTGGGTTCACACAATATTATCCATTGTGGGCATATATGTTCACTGTTTGGTGAATTATCTATTACCTTAAGCCATACTTGTGTGTATCTTTTACTTCCCTACAAAGGTTCTCAACCAGAGATAACAGTTGTAAGGCATGTGCTACCATCAAAGACAGCACCCATGAAAAATACAACTTTGAATGTGTTGGGAGGCAGATGAATATGTCATCCATAGCTTCTGCTCCTTCCCAGCTCAATATTGCACAGGTGAAAAATGTTGCTCACTAAGACAACCATTCCACCCTTATCCCAGGCAGGTACAGCAGGATATAAACACAATCTAAGCTGAAGATGACACGAGTAACCAAACAAATGTTTCCACAATACATGTTCATGCGTTTGACACAAAACAAATGTTCATTCAACATTAAGAACATGTGCACTAGGTAACATATGCATTTATACATGAAAAATATTAACACAGCATTCATAAAACATGAAGAATACTAACATAAGCAATGTATAAATTGAATGCAACATGAACGACACGCATATATAGCTAACTAACATAGAGACATAAACAGTAATGGGCAGTCTTATTTTCCAAAATGGAAGCCACAACACGGGTCTAAGTAAAGGAAAGGTCTCAAGGCTTCACAAGAACTCAACATGCTGAAATAACAACATATAGATCTGTGCAGAGTTCTGCAAGTAGCTAGCAACCCATTCACAAGACACAAGCCATATATTCTCAGATTAATTAAGAGTACAACCAGCCTTTGTTAGCCAGGTGAAGGACAATTATAAGCCAAAAGACTCCATGAAGAATAACTCAAGAGTGTCCCCAGTGGTAAAAGAAACCATAACACTCACATTAATATTAGCTAAAAATCTATTAAATGTGGAGTGAAATAATTCTAAATATGGTCCCATCACACGTGACCCATAATTGGAGAACACCCTCTATTTATTACCAACAAACACAGATAGGACACCTGCCTTACTCCTTACACATATCACCAAACACGAGAGGCTACACAAGGACAAATATTAAAGATTTCACCCTGGCTCATGGACTAGAAATGAGGGAGGGCATTTAATGGAAAGGAAAGCAGTCTGTTGACCTCTGTCCTCCTACTCATGTCTGGCTCACAGCAGTGGACTGGCCACTCGGGCATTCGACCTGGGGCCGATTGAGATTAATCATATTAGGGCTGTTTTTTTTTCATAAGGTCAGGGCGCCAAAAAAATGCACCTCTGATTTTATATCAATCCTCAGGCTTGCCAGCCTGACGTGATGGCAGGGCTCAGCTGCCTGCCACTGCATGCCATGCATGCAATGTGGGGCCTGCCTGCACTGCTGTTATTATGTCCGCTCCCTGGGAGCCCACGCCATTGATATTCATGACCTCATCATCGAACTCGACCTTGACATGTTAGTAATCACAGAAACTTGGCTACACCAAGCATCAGGCCCTCTGCTAGCATTAGCTATTCCACCAGACTACACCATTCTCAGATCTGATAGAACCACCACTCCAGGAGGTGGTGTGGCCATCATTGCAAAAAATACTATCAAACTTAGATCAAGTTCCATTGAAATTATCTCAGGGTACAAACTACTACTCGCCAAACTCTCATTGAATGAAAACACCACAATTAACATAGTGGTCATCTATAGAGCCCCTAGCACAAACAGCCACCCAGAAACAGACATCCCACTAATACTGGCGCCCCTCCTCAAACCCAAAACGAAATGTATCATCATTGGTGACTTGAATCTAGGTTTTAATGACAACCAAGACACCAAAGCAACCGCCCTCATCCTGGCACTAAATGACATGAACTTCCGCCAACATGTCAATGTCCCCACACATACCAAGGGCAGAACCCTTGATTGGATCCTCACCCTCAACACCAACATCACCTTAGGCCCGATTACCGCACTGAACTGGACAGACCACTTCTGTATAGAATTTACTATCACTAGTGACGACCTTTGCACACCCAAGAACATACCTATGGATATCATCGAAAGTAGAAACTCCAAAAAGCTCACAGCTGAGAACTTCGACCCCACCTTGAACAAATTGCTAGATACCCACTCAATCCTCAGCAATGACCCAACTACTCTCGCTGAGTACTACCATAAATGCCTCTCCACAGCGATCAACACCATAGCACCTGTAACCTCCAAACTAAGGCGCCTCAACAAAAAATCCAACTTCTGGTTCAACGAGGAACTAATCGTCCTTAGAAGGAAAAAACGCTCTCTTGAGCATGCCCATAATAAACACCCCTCCCCGGACTCAGCCAAAGCCTTCAAAGACGCTAATACCCTCTACAAATCAGCTATCATCTCTCATAAAGCTAACGCCTACAATGCTCGCATTAGTAATGCAGCATCCGACTCCAAAGAGCTCTTCTCTATCCTTAGAGAACTTGAAAATCCACTTCCTACCGTCACATCCACAAACACAAGCAAAGAATGGTGTACCACCATTCAAGATGCTCTTGCCTCCAAAATCACTACGTTACAAAACAAAATCAATTCCAAAAAATTACTCTTAGCTACAAAAACCCCCCCCTTCCCCAACCCCTGCGCCCTTCCCAGTGACAACTCCAACCCCCCCTTCCAATTCACACCAGTCACCCACAATCTCGTACTCGATACTATCTCCAAACTAAAAGCATCCAACTGCAAAGGAGATACTGTCCCAGCCAAACTAGTCAAAGCCTGTGCACCCACCCTGACCCCCCTCATCACCAAATTTGTCAATGCCTCATTCAACTCCAATACAGTTCCGACTTGCATTAAAGAAGCTTGGGTTACACCACTTCTAAAAAAATCAAATCTAGACCCCACCATTCCAACTAACTATCGCCCCATAACCACGGTCCCATTCTTACTCAAAATCATCGGCAAACTAGCCTACAACCAAATTCAAACCCATTTAGAATCTAACCAGCTCCTCGGCACCAGACAATCAGGTTTCAGACCTAACCACAGCACTGAAACAGCTCTCTTGGACCTCAAAATCCAGATGGATGCCATTAGAGACTCAGGGAAACTTTGCATTCTCCTGTTGTTGGACCTCTCAGCAGCGTTCGACCTGGTGGACCACGACAAACTTTGCAACTCACTTGCCCGTGAATTCAACTTCTCTGGGGCAGCCACTGCTTGGGTGAAATCTTTCTTAACTGACCGCACCTCCAGAGTGTCCATAGGCAAAGAAGCAGCCAACCCCATCCCAGTCCCCATAGGAGTGCCCCAAGGCTCTTGCCTTTCTCCCACGCTGTATAACGCATATACCAAGCTTCTGTTCTCAGCACTTGACAATATGGGTGTCATTTACACTAATTTTGCGGATGACACCCAGATCCTTATACCTCTTACAGGCAACTATGACCAGGACACTTTAGCTATCAATAAAATTTACGTCATCATACAAAACTGGATGGCATTGAACAGCCTTTGTCTTAACGATGAGAAGACAGAAGTCCTCATCGTAGGAGCTCCAGCCAAATTAGCAACCCTTCAGCCAGAATATTCAACCATCAACATCGACGGCACCAATATCCCAGTGTCAAAACAAGTAAAAACACTGGGCATGTACTTCGATGCTAGCCTGACCATGACCAAACAGATCAACGTACTTTCCTCCTCCACGGCCTACACTTCCAAATTAATCGCACTCAGCCGACAATTTCTGACCCCAGCAAACTGCCTCACCCTGGCCAGAGCACTGGTTCTATCGAAATTGGACTACTGTAATGTATTACTACTGGGCACCTCCAACACCAACCTAGCCAAAATGCAACTTTTGCAAAACAAAGTCCTGAGGGCAGCACTAGGCATAAAAAAATCAGACCATATAACCAAGACCAGGAAAGATGCCCACTGGCTCCCCATCAAAGCCCGCATCATTTTCAAAACACTATGCATCACCCACAAATGCATTACAAAAAAAGGACCTATCTACCTCAATAACACTCTGCATCCTAAAACTAACATAAGATTACTGAGATCCAACGACAAACTCCTCCTGGACCCCCCTCGATTCAAAACTACTAGAGCAGGGGGCAGTAGCTTCACCACTTTAGCCCCCAAACACTGGAACACCCTACCCATCATCATCAAAAAAGCATCCTCCTTCAAGCTCTTTAAGAAACAGCTAAAAACCTGGTTATTCAACCAATATTAGCACCCTAAGTTAGGACCCCTCCATTGGACACTGTTGTGAATACTTAGGCCACTGTATATTGTTGTGAATATGTTGTAACCTATATCTTGTAATGCAACCTTTGTAATGTTTGATTGTGACTAATTTCTAAGCTATCTTATAACCTCGCCGTGACACCCGAGGGTCTGGGCGTGTAACAAATATACAAAATAAAATATACAAAATAAATGTTACCGGTGCCAAAATAACAACAAGCCCACCGTCCAGAGTCTGATACCAACTTCCCCACCCCCACTGCACCCAGCAATCCGCTCCAGCAGTCTACTCTGCCCTTCCCCACTACCTTGGCACCCATGTGGTCTCCATGCAGAGTGCAGAGCAGGCCATTTTGCACTACATTTGGTTTAATTTTCTGTGGCCTGGAGTGAATTGGCAGGCATCATGGCATGGCAGCCATATCTGGATCTAGGCAGCTGCTCAGTGCAGTGACCTGCACTGCATCAGAGAAACTGAGGAAGGGAGACAGGAGTAGTAAGACGAGCCTGCAAGACTCTTTCAAAGTGTGTCGGAAATCGTAATGCCTACAAGTGAACCCACCCATTAGGGGTGTACCCGGTATTCAGTGCTGACATTGCAGGTGTCACATTAACATTCATGGCTTTTGGAGTAGACCAGAGGTTATGGGTGTTGCTGAGTGTATGTTTGTAATGGATCAGAGGTTACAGATTTCAAAGAGTGGTTGCCATTCATGGTTTAAAAGGTGGGTCAGAGCAGGTTATGTATTTTGGATATGTGCCCTCATTACCCTATGATAGATTTGGGGAGAACAAAGGCTTATTCTTAAGAAGCACTTGGTATTGTACAGGTTGACAGGCAGGTGGTGCACTCGACAGTTCCCTAGGTGGCAAGCCTGTTTGCCTTATTAGGGGCAGACTCCTCGATCCCCCCTCCGTTGATAGAAATCAGGCCTGTGTGTGACCTGCACGCGGTGGTGCAGGTGTACATCACCATGCACATAACTTATTGCGCTGCCTGCATCCAGGAGCTGTTCCTAAAAGAACAGAACATTCTCCTGCTGGAGTGTGCTTTCCCTCCACAGGTGAGGGAGACCACCTGGGGAGCACTCATCATCACGTCCATGACTGACCTTTGTAAGAGGCCAACTGCTGGCCGCAGGGAAGGCAAGTCCCCATCTGTGGTGAAGGAGAACTTGCACTGGGCACCTTGCAATTACACCTTGTATGCTGTGCATGTGTGAAACTGCCTCCCTTGCTCAATTCTCCCAGGTTGCAGACGACAGTTAGATGAGCCCCCTCACTGCAAGCCTCTGTTCAAATGTCAGCCGCAGCCCATGGCATTTCCCTTCCGACCATTTTATGTGTCAGAGAATGTAAACAGTGCAGAATGACTGCTGAGGCATGAAGGGGAGGGTTGCTGGAGGAAGGATGTGTGCCCATTCCCAGGTAAATAGAGAGGGTGGTTCTACTGCTGTTGTTTCCTGTAGTGCTCTGCCCCTCACCTGCTGTCTACACAGGTTTAGTGGTGGAAATGCTTACAGATCTAGGGCAAGTAAATGGGGCATGCATTGGCCCAGGCACCAATGAAAAAGTCGCCCACAATCACAGATGGCAAACAATAATTTTTCTGACAGACTGTTTGAGTTGTACCCAAGGGGAAGCTTTTGTGCAAAAAGTGCATTTTAACAAATACTTGTTCAGTAACACGGGTCGAACGGTCTTTCTGCACACTGAAGTAACTCATCAAACTGGCCACCTTGGCTGAAAAAAAGAGTCCCACATTAGCATGTTGATCCTGCACTTCGGGTAGTACCCTGTGGTCTGACAGCCAGCCAAGCCAAAGGTAATCTTCAGCGGCCACCTAGGGAACCACCAGCAAGGACAAGCAGGAGATGGTGGGAGGCCAAAGGCCTGTAAGCATCAGTTTTGACCTCCCGTTGCCAGGAGACCAGTAATATGTCACTTAGCTGAGGTTTCAGAACGCCTTAGTCGTGGCTCTCTCATTTCCCAATTCCATGCAGAGAAAGCTATCCATTCCCTTTTTTGTTGGGCTTCTGCGATTTGCAGTCCTAGATTAAAAATGTTAAACAACAAACTACAACTCCCAGAATTGGAAGAAAAAAGCATGGCTTTCTCATGCATGGAATTGTAAAACTGGAGAACTCTGTTTAAGTACGAGCACCAAAGGATTAAAAGAAAATACCTTTTGATGCCTTTCTCACAACTAATATTGAATGAACTTGTCACTTACCCCACAAAGTCTTGTTTCACGTGCTGATGAGGCAGGCAAACTGCTCTTCTAGTGCTGTTAGAAACATCAGCAGACTTTTATACAGTGGCCCACACCATTGGATGGCGTTTCTTAGCTAGGAAGGGCCTCATTTGATGCTAGCTTTTCATTTGCCAACATTTTAATGGGAAAGGTCGCAACAAGTAAGGAGGGCTCTTTCCACACGCAGGCAGATTCGATCACAGGTAAAGTGCCACAGGACTGCCCCCTCCCACAGAGAGTATGTTGTTAGATCTACCTGTCAGAGGTACATGTTCCTTCCAAGTTAGAGTATCTATCCCACACACTGCTTGCAGGCGCGACTAGTAGAACGGTCTTTCCATGGCTCAAGGCAGTTTGGAACTGCACTGCATGACATTATCGGAGTTAGACTTAGTTTCTGCAATGGAAAATGTAGTTTTTGTCACAGGAACATTTCAGGAAATAAATGTGTTCTTTATGATTGATGACCTTTAAGCTCCAAACGTTATGATCAGCACCACTGTGTTTCATATTTTGAAAGTGTTAAGAATAGTGGTTTTGGCCACTAGGTGCCTAGGTGGCATATATCATGCAAGTATTGGGCATGGTTTTTAGGGCCAGCTCAAATGGAGCAGGCTTTGTGCCGAGGATCAGGCATGTGGAGGTGGACACGTGTATTTCCACCCGCTGCACGCTTATAGGTATGGTTTGCCCTATATAATGCCTAAAAATGCACATGTAGGGATTCTCTAAAAGCTTGTCAGTCATGTGCACCTCACACAGGCTTGCACTGATCTGTCACTGCAAGAAGCCTATTTGGTGTTCAGAGTGGGCGGGGCTTCGGTACCCATACAATGGTGACTATGACAAATGAACAATTCATTCAAGGCAACACAAGCTTAATAGCTGCCCGAGGTCCGATTACCACGGGACGGCTAGCCAGTAGCCAACAGGAAGCGTAAAAAAGAAACTGCCCAATAAAGGGCTTTAAAGGCGTATCTGTCAGCAAGTGGCTGATGTGCAACCTGTGTTAGAAGACGATGAGGGGACCCTGATAACGCCTCTGTATATCCCACGGGAAGAGAAAACGCAGCTTGTAAAGTGAGTTACATTATATATATTTAGTGCACGTGTTATCATGCAGGTGCCTAGGTGTCTCCGCTGCATCCGCGTGCTTGGAATGTTGTGGTTTGAAAGGTGCGTGTGTCCAGGGAGTATAGAGTTGGAGACGGGATTGAATGTGAGAGGAAGGTGGATACAGCAGGGCCCTGGGACTGCTAATAAACGGTGTCGAGTGAAAGGATCCAAAATAAAGTATCAATTGACCTTTTGATTGACAGTCAAAGGATCGAAAAAAAGGGTCGAATTTTTTTTAAATTTATTTATATATTTTTTTTAGTTTGGGTTGGTAAAAAAATGTTTTTATTAAAGAAAACGGGGAATTGGTGGGGGAACCCCCCCAAAACCCCCCCCCCCCAAAAAAAAAAAACAACCCTTTTTTTCGGTCCTTTGACTGTCGATCAAAAGGCATTCGATCCTTTTGTTTTCAACCCTATAACTGGCAACCCTAATAAACTTATCTTATTTTGAAGAGTAACGTGTGTGTTTCACTTTACAACACAAAGCACCAATTTTAAGCCCCAGAACCGAAAAAGATACATGAATATCGTGTCCGTGTTGCAACAAGACTGCTGAATGGCAACTTAGCGGCAGTTGCTGGGGGCCCCTCTGAGGCTCGAGCCGAGACCCCTTTCATTTGAAAGGCCCCAACACCGTCCTTGTTAGGGGCATTCACATACTGGGGCCTGACACACTGTATTCGTCATGATGTATGCTCTCTTATGCTATGCAATTTTATTGAATGGTGTGTAAAAAGTATGTTTTGCACAGGCTGAATATCTGTTTTGTTATAAAGGCTACTGCTGAAAAAAATATGTTTATATGCACTTCATTAGATAATGGGTGAATTGCTAGCTACCCATTCATTTGTTGTATTAGTATTCTTTATTATCACACCAGTAATCGGAACTTGTTTATGCTAATTTACAATGGCCATATCTTTAGTATGGCGTTGTACAGAAAATACTAACATTTTAATTTAAAGCAATTGTTTAACGGAATGTGCAGATTCCTCTGTATTTGGGTAGTGGGGAAAATATATGATTTTCAACAAATTGGCCCTCATTACGACCCTGGCGGAGAACCATGGTGCAATTTGCACCATGGTCCATGGCGCTAAGCTGCCAACTCCGCCATGGTGGTTGGCGGACTTACCGCCCCATTCCGACCTTGGCGGGGCGGTAAGTCCCCAATCCCCATTTACCCTTCCCCATTCCCATTTTTGCCCCATAGGGTATAATGGGAGTGGGGAAGGCGTTAATTACGCCACCGTAAATTACGGTGGCGTAATTAACAACAAGTCTCGTAGCGCCATGGATTTTTCCGCCTGGAAAAAGCAGGCGAAAAAAGCACCATGGCGCTACGGGAACTCGTAGTCAGGCGGAAAGGTACGCCATGCTTTACGCCGGCGTAAACCCCTTTCCGCCAGGGTCGTAATGAGGGCCATTGTCAGGATGTATTCCTTGATGTGTTTTAACAGGCTTGCCTCCCAGCCCTTAATTTTGCTGTAATTGTGTGCTATGCGATTCTATGGATTAATAAGTAAAATTAATTAGAACAAACATTTGCAAAGCCAACAGATTTGTCATTTGAATAAGCATTGAAGAGTGAGCCTGGGAAGAGTGAGGGGAAGAAAGGCAGCAAGGAGTGAGGGAAGGAGTGGATGAGGTGTGCAAATAAAAATAAGAATGGTGAAGAGAGATAGAAAGAGGAGATATAAGTATAACCTGGGGAAAAATAGAGCTTGGTTGGGGTTCATGTACCTCTGCTGTAGAGGTTTGCATTTAGCCTGCATATAATAGGCTCTAGTTGTATAATCAACACGCATGGGCAATGCCACCAGTTTGGGCTTTTGTGTAGGCATGGGAAAGGCTCTTGCCAGGTACTATCGTAGTGGTATTAACTGCCCATTGATGGTAGTATCTGTAAAATGCTGCGAGGACCTGGGCATATCATTTTCTCTTGGCCGTGCAGCATCGAGACTCATTTAAAAGTGCAACAGTTATAGTTTTTGTAGTTTTTGAATATATGTATATATATATATATATATATATATATATGTATATATATATATATATATATATATATATATATATAGGATGTAGCTATGTGATGTTGCCTTATTTAAAAAAAAAGAACAATAGCAATGTTATCACTGGATTTCTCAAGCATTCACACAAAACATTACATGCGACAAAGACCATTAACGCCCCATAAGTAGAATTTTCTGTACATTTGTGAATTAACATGATTAACGGATGAGGGCCACGTTTTTGGAGATGAGGGTCAGGCCATTTTAATTTAGATGCCCATGCCTATTTCTTGTACCATTCCAACCCTTCTGGCTCATCTCTTGACAACCTGTCAATTGTCCAAGGTTGGCTATTAAGAAGGCAAGCAATCAGAATCTCTAACGTTATGCTGTCCATGAAGCAAGGTGCCAGCCAATTACATAGTGTAGAGATTATTTCTTTTTACCTTTATCATTTTAGTGGTGGTTTCAGGAGTAGCCATCAGACAAGTGATACCGAATTCGAAATGCAACCCCTATAGAATGAATATTTAGTCACCACTATTAACCAATCCCTGTACCCCATAGGTTTTTGGTAACTAAGGTTACAGTATGATATCAGCTATGACAAATGTTGAATATATGAACCATTGTTTTTGATAGGCACGAGCACCATGCATTCTCTGCGTGTATGCTCTCTCTGCTTTATTTTATTGATAATAAAGCTGGTTTTTGCCTTACACTTTCTCTATTTCAGTTATTGAGTTTGGTTTCAACTGGCGCCAGAACCTCTGTGTAATTTGGGATTTCCCAGGCCGTCTAAACAAATGAATGTTATGGACTGGGAGTCTAGCTCTTATATTATTAAACCAAATATAAGGCAGGGGAAATGTGAAATAAACCAGACATCAATGCACAAGCAGCATACAAACATAACAGGATCCTGAAACATTTGTCAACAGCTTTCAGTACATCATCGACAGTTACACTAACAACACAGCACTACAAAATAACATTGATGCACACACAGCATAGTAATAAAAAATTATTTTAAAAACATAATTCCCTAACCTCTCCCCAATGCATACAGTTCCACTGGACTTTACACAGTGGGTGCGGCTGCAATACAATTTTCAGCTGTATGTGCTGTTTATGCATTAGAGACACTAGGGCACCTCTCTAAAATGCATCTTTGTGTGCCCTGGCTGAAAGTCGAACTCGCTCGAACCATACTTAACACTCCATAAAAGTGCAAATGTATTCAAGATTGGCACCACTGTGGAATAAAGTCAAAGTGCCAGAAACAACTTAATTAGAAAATGATCACTACCTAATTAATATATTACCATTTATGCACGCACAACACAAACAATTCCTCCTAAACACCTAATTACGAGGCAATATTAGGAACAGTCAGAGATGTTTAAAAGAGTTGGGTGAATATCACTGGGCACAGAAAGTGTTTTCAAACGTGAAACCCAAGAAGAAAGATTACTTCACTATAAAACTGGCCAAACTTCCCAATGATATGTATTAACCACATAAAACAAGACTACTATACACACACACACACACTTAAAGATAAAACCAGGGGCGGACTAGCCTATAGGCAACTCTGAAGATTTTCCGGTGGGCATCAGAACCCTGGGCATAATGGGACGTTTGTGTGGTATTTCCAAATGTCTCCATAGGAAAAGGGCTGTACTTGTTGAAAATGTTTAATACGGGGACACTTTGAGAATTATTTCCGGTGCCTCTTTTGGCCCCCATATCCATGCCTGGGAAAAATATATTGTATGGGAGGTCTCTTTTAAAATGTGTTTAATTATTTGCAGCAGGATCTTCTAACGTTCTAAATCAGTCCCACTTAAAGGAAGGCTGTGTGTGCCTTAGCAGAAGTGGAAGAAAGCGGGGTGGTTTATCTTAGAAGTCATAGATCTCTGCCGACGCTCTCCAGGAGTAGATACAAATCCGACTACAGAGAAGAAATCCCTCCCTCCGGACAAAACACTATAAAGGAAAAGAAAAAAAAAAGAACAGTCCATTTTTAATACAGATAGGTGCCAACTCTACCTAGGACATAACAAGAATATACGGAACGGTGTAAAACCCGGAACAGGTCGGAACGGGCCAGAACGGTACCCTAATATATAAAACGGCAGCAAAACACACGTGAAAACAATGCAAACACACATGAAGAACATTTTGGAAGTGGGGAAGGTTGAACAATTTGCTGTCATTAACCCATTGCGGCCATAAATCTACATTTTAACACTAAAAAGTACCCGGAACGGGCCGGAAAGCTACCCTAATATATAAAACAGTAGCACAATTCATCTGAAAATGATGCAAACACACACGAAGAACATTTTGGAAATGGGGGAGGTTGAACATTGGGCTGTCATTAACCCATTACTGCCCAAAATCTACATTTTCACAAGAAAAAGTATGCAGAACGGGCCGGAACGCTACCCTAATATATAATACGGCAGCAAAATTCACCTGAAAATGATGCAAACACACATGAAGAACATTTTGGAAATGGGGAAGGTTGAAAAATGTGCTGTCATTAACCCATTACTGCCCCAAATCTACATTTTCACACAAAAAAGTACACGTAACGGGCTGGAACGCTACACTGATATATAAAACGGCAGCAAAACTCACCTAAACGTGATGCAAACACACATGAAGAACATTTTGGAAATGGAGAAGGTTGAATAATGTGCTGTCATTAACCCATTACTGCCCAGAATCTACATTTTCACAAGGAAAAGTTCCCGGAATGGGCCGGAACGCTACCCTAATATATAAAACGGCAGCAAAACACACCTGAACATGATACAAACACACATGAAGAACATTTTGGAAATGGGGAAGGTTGAACAATGTACTGTCATTAACCCATTACTGCCCTAAATCTACATTTTCACACAAAAAAGTAACCACAACGTGCTGGAACGCTACCCTAATATATAAAACGGTAGCAAAACTCACCTGAAAATGATGCAAACACACATGAAGAACATTTTGGAAATGGAGAAGGTTGAATAATGTGCTGTCATTAACCCATTACTATCCAAAATCTACATTTTCACATGAAAAAGTACACCGTATGGGCCGGAACGCAACCCTAATATATAATACGGCAGCAAAACTCACCTGAAAATGATGCAAACGCACATGAAGAACATTTTGGAAATGGGGAAGGTTGAACAATGTGCTGTCATTAACCCATTACTGCCCAAAATCTACGTTTTCACACGAAAAAGTACCCAGAACGGGCCGGAATGCTACCCTAATATATAAAACAACAGCAGAACTCATGTGAAAATGAAGCAAACACACATGAAGAACATTTTGGAAATGGGGAAGGTTGAAAAATGTGCTTTCATTAAACCATTACTGCCCAAAATCTACATTTTCACACGAAAAAGTATGCGGAATGGGCCGGAACGCTACCCTAATATATAAAACGGCAGCAAAACTCATGTGAAAATGATGCAAACACACATGAAGAACATTTTGGAAATGGGGAAGGTTGAACAATGTGCTGTCATTAACTCATTACTGCCCAAAATCTACATTATCATACGAAAAAGTACCCGGAACGGGCCGGGACGCTACCCTAATATATAAAACAGCAGTAAAACTCACCTGAAAATGATGCAATCATACATGAAGAACATTGTGGAAATGGGGAAGGTTGAACAATGTGCTGTCATTAATCCACTAATGCACAAAATCTACATTTTTACACGAAAAAGTACCTGGAATGGGCTGGAACGCAAAACTAATATATAATACGGCAGCAAAACTCACTTGAAATTGATGCAAACACACATGAAGAACATTTTGGAAATGGGGAAGGTTGAACAATGTGCTGTCATTAACCCATTACTGCCCAAAATCTACATTTTCACACGAAAAAGTACACAGAACGGGCCGGAACGCTACCCTAATATATAAAACAGCAGCAAAACTCACCTGAAAAGGATGCAAACACACATGAAGAACATTTTGGAAATGGGGAAGGTTGAACAATGTGCTGTCGTTAACCCATTACTGCCCAAAATCTACATTTTCACACGAAAAAGTACACGCAACAGGCCGGAACACTACCCTAATATATAAAGCGGCAGCAAAACTAACCTGAACGTGATGCAAATACACATGAAAAACATTCTGGAAATAGGGAAGGTTGAACAATGTGCTGTCATTAACCCATTACTGCACAGAAGCTACATTTTCACACGGAAAAGTACACAGAATGGGTTAGAACGCTACCCTAATATATAAAACGACAGCAAAACCCATGTGAAAATGATGCAAACACACATGAAGAACATTTTGGAAATGGGGAAGGTTGAACAATGTGCTGTCATTAACCCATTACTGCCCAAAATCTACATTTTCACACGAAAAGTACACAGAACGGGACGGCACGCTACCCTAATATATAAAACAGCAGCAAAACTCACCTGAAAATGATGCAAACACACATGAAGAACATTTTGGAAATGGGGAAGGTTGAACAATGTGCTGTCATTAACCCATTACTGCCCATAATCTACATTTTCACACGGAAACGTACACGGAATGTGCCGGAACGCTACCCTAATATATAAAATGGCAGAAAAACTCACCTGAAAAGGATACAAACACACATGAAGAACATTTTGGAAATGGGGAAGGTTGAACAATGTGCTGTCATTAACCCATTACTGCCCAAAAGCTACATTTTCACACGAAAAAGTACCCGGAACGGGCCGGAACACCACCCTAACATATAAAGCGGCAGCAAAACTCACCTGAACGTGATGCAAACACACATGAGGAACATTTTGGGAATAGGGAAGTTTGAACAATGTTCATCATTAACCCATAACTGCCCATAATCTACATTTTCACACGGAAAAGTACACGGAATGGGCCGGAATGCTACCCTAATATATAAAATGGCAGCAAAACTCACCAGAAAATGATGCTAACACACATGAAGAATATTTTGGAAATGGGGAAGGTTGAACAATGTGCTGTCATTAACCCATTTGTACCCAAAATCTACATTTTGACATGAAAAAGTACACGGAACGGGCCGGAACGCTACCCTAATATATAAAATGGCTGCAAAACTCACCTGAACATGATGCAAACACACATGAAGAACATTTTGGAAATGGGGACGGTTGAACAATGTGCTGTCATTAACCCATTACTACCCAAAATCTACATTTTCACATGAAAAAGTACACGGAACGGGCCGGAACGCTACCCTGATATATAAAACAGCAGCAAAACCCACCTGAAAATGATGCAAACACACATGAAGAACATGTTGATAGTGGGGAAGGTTGCGCAATGTGCTGACATTAATCCATTACTGCCCAAAATCTACATTTTCACACCAAAAAGTACACAGAACGGGCCGGAACGCTACCCTAATATATAAAACAGCAGCAAACCTCACCTGAAAATGATGCAAACACACATGAAGAACATTTTGGAAATGGGGAAGGTTGAACAATGTGCTGTCATTAACCCATTACTGCCCACAATCTACATTTTCACACCAAAAAGTACACAGAACGGGCCGGAACGCTACCCTAATATATTAAACAGCAGCAAAACTCACCTGAAAATGATGCAAACACACATGAAGAACATTTTGGAAATGGGGAAGGTTGAACAATGTGCTGTCATTAACCCATTACTGCCCAAAATGTACATTTTCACACGAAAAAGTACACGCAACAGGCCGGAACACTACCCTAATATATAAAGCAGCAGCAAAACTAACCTGAACGTGATGCAAACACACATGAAGAACATTCTGGAAATAGGGAAGGTTGAACAATGTGCTGTCATTAACCCATTACTGCACAGAATCTACATTTTCACACGGAAAAGTACCCTGAATCGGTTGGAACGCTACCCTAATATATAAAACAACAGCAAAACTCAAGTGAAAATGATGCAAACACACATGAAGAACATTTTGGAAATGGGGAAGGTTGAACAATGTGCTGTCATTAACCCATTACTGCCCAAAATCTACATTTTCACACGAAAAAGTACACGGAACGGGCTGGAACCCTACCCTAATATATAAAATGGCTGCAAAACTCACCTGAACATGATGCAAACACACATGAAGAACATTTTGGAAATGGGGAAGGTTGAACAATGTGCTGTCATTAACCCATTACTGCCCTACATCTACATTTTCACACAAAAAAGTACCCGGAACGGGTGGAATGCTACCCTGATATATAAAAAAGCAGCAAAACTCACCTGAAAACGATGCAAACACACATGAAGAAAATGTTGATAGTGGGGAAGGTTGAACAATGTGCTGTCATTAATCCACTAATGCACAAAATCTACATTTTTACACGAAAAAGTACCTGGAATGGGCTGGAACGCAAAACTAATATATAATACGGCAGCAAAACTCACTTGAAATTGATGCAAACACACATGAAGAACATTTTGGAAATGGGGAAGGTTGAACAATGTGCTGTCATTAACCCATTACTGCCCAAAATCTACATTTTCACACGAAAAAGTACACAGAACGGGCCGGAACGCTACCCTAATATATAAAACAGCAGCAAAACTCACCTGAAAAGGATGCAAACACACATGAAGAACATTTTGGAAATGGGGAAGGTTGAACAATGTGCTGTCGTTAACCCATTACTGCCCAAAATCTACATTTTCACACGAAAAAGTACACGCAACAGGCCGGAACACTACCCTAATATATAAAGCGGCAGCAAAACTAACCTGAACGTGATGCAAATACACATGAAGAACATTCTGGAAATAGGGAAGGTTGAACAATGTGCTGTCATTAACCCATTACTGCACAGAAGCTACATTTTCACACGGAAAAGTACACAGAATGGGTTAGAACGCTACCCTAATTTATAAAACGACAGCAAAACCCATGTGAAAATGATGCAAACACACATGAAGAACATTTTGGAAATGGGGAAGGTTGAACAATGTGCTGTCATTAACCCATTACTGCCCATAATCTACATTTTCACACGGAAAAGTACACGGAATGGGCCGGAACGCTACCCTAATATATAAAATGGCAGAAAAACTCACCTGAAAAGGATGCAAACACACATGAAGAACATTTTGAAATGGGGAAGGTTGAACAATGTGCTGTCATTAACCCATTACTGCCCAAAATCTACTTTTTCACACGAAAAAGTACCCGGAACGGGCCGGAACGCCACCCTAACCTATAAAGCGGCAGCAAAACTCACCTGAACGTGATGCAAACACACATGAGGAACATTTTGGGAATAGGGAAGTTTGAACAATGTTCATCATTAACCCATAACTGCCCATAATCTACATTTTCACACGGAAAAGTACACGGAATGGGCCGGAATGCTACCCTAATATATAAAATGGCAGCAAAACTCACCAGAAAATGATGCTAACACACATGAAGAATATTTTGGAAATGGGGAAGGTTGAACAATGTGCTGTCATTAACCCATTTGTACCCAAAATCTACATTTTGACATGAAAAAGTACACGGAACGGGCCGGAACGCTACCCTAATATATAAAATGGCTGCAAAACTCACCTGAACATGATGCAAACACACATGAAGAACATTTTGGAAATGGGGACGGTTGAACAATGTGCTGTCATTAACCCATTACTACCCAAAATCTACATTTTCACATGAAAAAGTACACGGAACGGGCCGGAACGCTACTCTGATATATAAAACAGCAGCAAAACCCACCTGAAAATGATGCAAACACACATGAAGAACATGTTGATAGTGGGGAAGGTTGAACAATGTGCTGACATTAACCCATTACTGCCCAAAATCTACATTTTCACACCAAAAAGTACACAGAACGGGCCGGAACGCTACCCTAATATATAAAACAGCAGCAAATCTCACCTGAAAATGATGCAAACACACATGAAGAACATTTTGGAAATGGGGAAGGTTGAACAATGTGCTGTCATTAACCCATTACTGCCCACAATCTACATTTTCACACCAAAAAGTACACAGAACGGGCCGGAACGCTACCCTAATATATTAAACAGCAGCAAAACTCACCTGAAAATGATGCAAACACACATGAAGAACATTTTGGAAATGGGGAAGGTTGAACAATGTGCTGTCGTTAACCCATTACTGCCCAAAATGTACATTTTCACACGAAAAAGTACACGCAACCGGCCGGAACACTACCCTAATATATAAAGCAGCAGCAAAACTAACCTGAACGTGATGCAAACACACATGAAGAACATTCTGGAAATAGGGAAGGTTGAACAATGTGCTGTCATTAACCCATTACTGCACAGAATCTACATTTTCACACGGAAAAGTACCCTGAATCGGTTGGAACGCTACCCTAATATATAAAACAACAGCAAAACTCAAGTGAAAATGATGCAAACACACATGAAGAACATTTTGGAAATGGGGAAGGTTGAACAATGTGCTGTCATTAACCCATTACTGCCCAAAATCTACATTTTCACACGAAAAAGTACACGGAACGGGCTGGAACCCTACCCTAATATATAAAATGGCTGCAAAACTCACCTGAACATGATGCAAACACACATGAAGAACATTTTGGAAATGGGGAAGGTTGAACAATGTGCTGTCATTAACCCATTACTGCCCTACATCTACATTTTCACACAAAAAAGTACCCGGAACGGGTGGAATGCTACCCTGATATATAAAAGAGCAGCAAAACTCACCTGAAAACGATGCAAACACACATGAAGAAAATGTTGATAGTGGGGAAGGTTGAACAATGTGCTGTCATTAACCCATTACTGCCTAAAATCTACATTTTCACACCAAAAAGTACATGGAACGGGCCGGAACCCTACACTAATATATAAAACGGCAGCAAAACTCACCTGAAAAGGATGCAAACACACATGAAGAACATTTTGGAAATGGGGAAGGTTGAACAATGTGCTGTCATTAACTCATTACTGCCCAAAATCCACATTTTCACACGAAAAAGTACCCGGAACGGGCCCGAACACTACCCTAATATATGAAATGGCAGCAAAACTCACCTGAACATGATGCAAACTCACAAGAAGAACATTTCGGAAATGGGGAAGGTTGAACAATGTGTTGTCATTAACCCATTACTGCCCTAAATCTACATTTTCACACGAAAAAGTACCCGGAACGGGCCGGAACACTACCCTAATATATGAAATGGCAGCAAAACTCACCTGAACATGATGCAAACTCACAAGAAGAACATTTCGGAAATGGGGAAAGTTGAACAATGTGTTGTCATTAACCCATTACTGCCCTAAATCTACATTTTCACACAAAAAAGTACCCAGAACGGGTGGAACGCTACCCTGATATATAAAAGAGCAGCAAAACTCAACTGAACATGATGCAAACACACATGAAGAATATTTTGATAGTGGTGAAGGTTGAACAATGTGCTGTCATTAACCCATTACTGCCCTAAATCTACATTTTCACACAAAAATGTACCCAGAACGGGTGGAACGCTACCCTGATATATAAAACAGCAGCAAAACTCACCTGAAAAGGATGCAAACACACATGAAGAACATTTTGGAAATGAGGAAGGTTGAACAATGTGCTGTCATTAACCCATTTCTGCCCAAAATCTACGTTTTCACCCGCAAAAAAAGTACCCGTAAGGGGCCGGAACGCCACCCTAATATATAAAATGGCAGCAAAACTAACCTGAAAATGATGCAAACACACATGGATAATATTTTGGAAATGGGGAAGGTTGAACAATGTGCTCTCATTAACCCATTACTGCCCAAAATCTACATTTTCACACGAAAAAGTACCCGGAACAAGCCAGAACGCTACCCTGATATATAAAACAGCAGCAAAACTCACCTGAAAAGGATGCAAACACACATCAAGAACATTTTGGAAATGAGGAAGGTTGAACAATGTGCTGTCATTAACCGATTTCTGCCCAAAATCTACGTTTTCACCCGCAAAAAAAGTACCCGTAAGGGGCCGGAATGCTACCCTAATATATAAAATGGCAGCAAAACTAACCTGAAAATGATGCAAACACACATGGAGAATATTTTGGAAATGGGGAAGGTTGAACAATGTGCTCTCATTAACCCATTACTGCACAAAATCTACATTTTCACATCATAAAGTACCCGGAACGGGCCGTAACAATACCTTAATATATAAACAGCAGCAAAACTCACCTGAAAATGATGCAAACACACAAGGAGAACATTTTGGGAATGGGGAAGGTTGAACAATATGCTCTCATTAACCCATTACTGCCCAAAATCTACATTTTCACACGAAAAAGTACCCCGAATGGGCCGGAATGCTCCCCTAATGTATAAAACGAGAACAAAACTCACTTGAAAATGATGCAAACATACATGAAGAACATTTTGGAAATGGGGAAGGTTGAACAATGTGCTGTCATTAACCCATTACTGCCCAAAATCTACATTTTCACACGTAGAAAAAGTACCCGTGATGGGCCGGAACGCTACCCTAATATATAAAACGGCTGCAAAACTCACCTGAAAATGATGCAAACACACAAGGCGAACATTTTGGAAATGGGGAAGGTTGAACAATATGCTCTCATTAACCCATTACTGCCCAAAATCTACATTTTCACACGAAAAAGTACCCCGAATGGGCCGGATTGCTACCCTAATGTATAAAACGGCAGCAAAACTCACTTGAAAATGATGCAAACATACATGAAGAATATTTTGGAAATGAGGAAGGTTGAACAATGTGCTGTCATTAACCCATTACTGCCCAAAATCTACATTTTCACACGTAAAAAAAGTACCCGTAATGGGCCGGAACGCTACCCTAATATATAAAACGACTGCAAAACTCACCTGAAAATGATGCAAACACACATGGAGAATATTTTGGAAATGGGGAAGGTTGAACAATGTGCTGTCATTAACGCATTACCGCCCAAAATCTACATTTTCACACAAAAAAGTACCTCTGGTAAGCAGGAATTGAGTGTTTGCTGGGAAGAGCTCTGGGGTTTTTTCCTTAGTTGTGGTGTTGACCTGGTTGATCCAAGAAGTCAATATATGGCAGTTTTCCACAAGCTGGATCAGGGCTTTATGTCATTTTTCAGGGAGCTGTCCATGCTGAACCGTTAATATTGATCAACAGTGTTATGTGAAGTGAAGCCTGTTTGGATTTAAGTTGTCCATTGGTACGTTGTGGATTGTGGTGGATCTGGGACGTGTCTGGTGTATTTTGGTAAAGACGTTGCCTCTGTTAGTTGAAGGAAGTTGAAATTTGATTTGTTCTTGCCTGTTGATTTAACTTTTACCTCCACAGGTCTGTCAGAATATGAACGTGAGAATAGGGCATGGAGTCACAGGGGGGTTACTTGTGTATGTGGTGTGTATTGTGCTTACTGGGTGGCCTAGCAAACCACCTTCTGGGGTTAGGCAGTTTTGTTTGTGTTTTGTGTTGTAGGGTAGTGCCAGCCGCCTGGGCTGCTAGCTGCCAGCACATGGCACACCACAGCACTTTGGGGAGGTATTATGTGCCCGTGCCATTTGCGTTCATGGTTGTGGCTGGAGAAATGTTGTTGAGTGTAGTTTACCTCATTAGTTTGTTTCTGTGGAGGTGGACCCCACACTCACATGTTTTTTTTTGCCATTTGCTCAAGTGCGCTTTGCCATTGTGTGTTGTAGGGACCCCAGTACCCTTTGTGGGGGTGTCGCTCCCACACCTTGGATGTGGTGGTCTCAACCTATGTGTTTTTCTTGTGGTTGGGGTGCTCCTTGTTGGAGCACTGGTGGTGCATTTTCGTGTGCCATCTATTTGCAGTGGTGTAGTGTTGCTTGTCTGCTGTGCAACCTCAGTGTTGGTTTGGTTAGGTGATAAAGTGGTTTTGTTTGGTTGAGGTGGGTAGTCGGCAGTCGTTCCGAGGGGTGTGGTTCAGTCCCCTGTATGAGTTCCTGCTGTTTGGTCAACAGTGAGGATGGTGACGTGTTTTGGGTTGTGATATTTTTCTAGCATTTCATTGGTAGGATGGTTGAGGGGATTTTATTTATTTTAATTGTATTTATTTATTTAAATATGGTGCTGAAGGCCACAGGCATTGATTGGGGCTCCAGGTAACATCAACACCAAAAGACATACAGAAGGATGGGACAGAAGTCAGGAAAGTTGGGTCATTTCAAAGGGAGCATTACTTAAAAAGAAAGGTTTGCAGTTGTTGTCAGAATCTTGTATTGTTTTGTTCTTGTCTCAAGGTCAGGGGGAGAATTCCAAAGTTTGGCTGAGAGGACTGGGAAGTATTCTTCCAATGTGTTAGCCCGCTTGATGCTTGAGATGGTTTGAGTGGGAGTTTTCTGAGTTCTGAGCAAGTTTTACAGTGACTGAATATAGGACCTGTCATGGGTCACTTGGAGATGGTTGTTTTTTTGGGATTGTACTTTTGTCTCTCTGTTCTGTTCCCTTGCTCTTGTTGGTTTTATGGCAGGTGATGTGTTATGTCTTGCTTTCTCCCCTGTTCCTGTGCTGTGGCCCTTGGTGCTGTTGAATGCTTGTAGAAAGCTTGCCTGTGGAATGTTGAGTGTTTGTGTGTGTGTGTTCCTTGGGGGGCAGCTAGAAGTGGGCTGCTGGATTGAGTGGGTGCCGGTGGATGTCTCCTATGCTTTTCTGTACTTGAAGATCCTTTTGTACTTATCTGCTACCTAATATCCTAGAAATGTGTATGTAAGTAAAGAAGATACCTACACCTGCCTGGCCTCCCTGTGTCATCACTGAAGTACCCAATTAACATAATGAATGAAACATTTCAATTCTTAAATCAAATACTACTGGAACAGTGGTAACAGTGCAGAAGTAGTCTATGTATGTTGTGCCAAATTTCAAGCTATTTCCCATGAAGCCAGGGAGATGAGGCCGCTACCCGATAGTCCCCCTAGGGTGGTACTCAGCAGGTGGATTGCATGGGGAGGGAAACACCTCATGAGACCAGTGACAATCCACTTGGGAGAATGTGGTATTCCCCTCCTTCACTTTTGTCCTCTACTTCCCTTCACCCAACTCAGTCCCCACTTTCCTTATCTTCTATTCAGACCATTCTGGTCCGCGAACATTTATATGTTACAGTGGAGTGAAATGTATAATTCACATGAATGGGATGAAGAAGAGCGAGACTCCCCCTAGCTTAATGCAAATGATTACTGAGATGAAGGAGGCAAAATCCCACCGTGGAACCAACACACACAGTACAGTTGTCAATAAGCAATCCCTATCATTAAAAGGGAAGAAGGACTCAATGGTCGGTGGAATCTGCCCTGTAGGAGCAAAGAACAAGATGCCTGTTCTATGCCATAGAATACAAAGGCTAAGAGCTGAGACGCAGAGGCTAGTAGCAAGGAGAGAGAGGTCCAATCAAGGCAGATCTGCCCAGAGGCAGGAGCAAAGAAGCCAAACCGCTGAAAGCAGACCGAGAACGAAGACACAGGCAGCCGGAGACATGCCAAATGCAGCTGCACCAGACAAACACTGCTCTGCTACCTGATTAGACTGGAGACCACCCAGATGATTCCCAAAGGTAGGGAAAGGGTTGGCTGGTGGCAAGGCCATTAAGGGAACTAGAGCAGCTGAAAACCCATGCAGGCATATCCCAAAGAGCACACAGGGATGCAAATGGTACTATGTTTGATACAAACTTTGTAAATCATGCAAAGATATTCCGAAGAGCACAAGGGGATACCAGTGGCATTATACGTGATACAGATTTGATAAATCACGCAAATACATCCTGGAGAGTACAAAGGGTTGAACGAACTATGAGAATGTGGTAAAGCCAGGATGTCATCCTAAAGATTTCAAAAGGATAAAAGAGAGGATACTCAGACAAATGCCAACCTCAAGAAAATACCTATTTGTGATTGTACTTGGCAGGAGAGTATACCAGGTCGGTCTGAGTGGTTGGTATGGTTTTGGGTTATTGGGCTCAGCCATATGGGTATTTAAGAGGGGTATGACAGTGGGCATCTAATGAAAGGGACAAGATAAAAAAGGGGATAGGGAGGTGCAGTTTAGCAATGTCAGTCCTTTAACATTCTGGGGTACGAAGGGGTCTGTGGGTGCACAGGAAGGGTTGGCAGAGCAGAGGATGGGACGTGTGGAAAAAATCTGAGTGCATGGGGGATGAGAATGTGGGATATTGGAGAGTAGGTACTGAGGGGTAGGAGGGAAAGGAGGCTAGTGAGATCAGGGATTTTTAAGCCTTTCACAGTGAGAGACAAAAGAATGAAGTGTGGTCGGGGGGAGAAGGGTAAAAACTGATGGTCCTGGATAGTTTGTGACAGTAAAAATGGAGAGAGGAGATGAGGTTGGTGCAGGATATAACAGAGTATGGGTAGTGATTCCTTGTAGGTGACAAGAAGAAGCTGGGAAAGGATTTTGCAGCAGCAATGGATGTCCATATAGTATGATGAATCAGTAGTGATTCCCCCCAGAATCTTGACCTGGGACCCTTTGCATGTGTCCAGGGGAAGGCAGATGCTTCCTGATCCCAACCCTGGTGGTGGTGTTCTGCGGGAGGATCACATGGGGCGGGAACAGGCCAGGAGGAAGGAGAAACTCCCTTGTTTAATTTTCCCTGAAACCCCAATCTTGGAATGGCTTATTGTAAGGTAGAAGAAGTTAGGAAAACTAACTTTGTTGGCAGGGACTTCAAGTCCATAATTCTTTCAGTACTGGGACGAGGGAGAGGGATGCAGAGGAATATTGCTGTGGGAGCAGTCAGCTAATTAGTGTAAATGACTTACACCTGAGGGAGACTGAGAGGCATAAAAAGCCCCCACAGGTGCAGGAAGTGGGAGAACATGAACAGCAGGAACAACAGGAGAGGAGAAAGCAGTGCGGGCTGCAGAGGAAAGTGAAGCTGGCATGAGAGAAAACACTGGGACCATTGTGCAGCCAAGAGCGGTGTCAAGTCCTGAGAGGGTCTTTGCCTCGAGCTATTCCTGTTGCAGAGGTTGTGCAGTGGGAAGTGTAATAACGGGACGCTTTCCCATTGAAGGCTCGTTGTGCAGAGGTTGCACAGCAGGAAGAGGAAGTAGCGAGGGAGGTGTACCCTCGTTAAAGGCTTTAGGTGGCTGGGTTGCACCTGAACCTCTGTTGAGCGGAGGAAGATACAATTTCGAGTAGCATGAGCGGAGGTGAATCAGATGAGGCTGTTTGCCTGACCACGAGGAGCCACAATGACAGAAGACCTGCGAACACCAAGCGGAGCAGTTCAAGCAACTTACCTTGTGAGTTCACAGCTTGCAAGTGACTCCGGAGCGCTCTGACACTATCGACTGCAGGCAGTTTCACTCGCGTGTGACTGAGAGAAGCAGTGATTACAATTCTGAATACCGAACAGTACGAAACCAACAAATGTTTACTTATTAAACCAAAGTGACTGTGCAAGCAAGCATGTGAGTTGGAGGAAGGCCCAAAAACACTGTGACGAAGCTTTAGTCCAAACAAAAGCGTACAAACAATACCAAGCCAAGAGTATTTAAAAACCCAGTAATACCAATACAACAACCATTGCTCAAGGTCTTGGGAGGATAGCTCCAGGGCAATGTGCTCACCTTACAAGCAAGACAACACGGAGCACCACAGGTTTGATCCCTGGGTCCGTGCTTAGAAACCTCTGGGTATTAAGCGTGTTATAAATAACCTATCATATCAAATAACCTATCAAGGCAAGAGGGGAATAATGGGAACTTCAAGAGTTGTAATACAGATCACTAGATGATATAAACACACCTTGCCAGAGCCAAGACAGAAATAGTGTAAGACCACTTTCTGGTCACTATAGGGTTGTTGGTGTAGAGGGGAAAGAAAGCTGACAACAAGGCTGCCCTTCTGAAGAAGATTATCCAGAGGGAGAGAAGCATAGTTACAGAGGAATCCTAAAGAGCACTAATGTGATTCCTTGTTTCACCGAAAATGGTTTCAAGGGTGATGCTAACTAAACCTTGTGAAGTTGTTGTTCTTAGTTGAAGTTACCATTGAAGCACACTTTATTCTTTTGTGAAGTATTAGACGGGCAGGTGAGTAAACCTATGTGGAAAGTTGCTGAAGTAGAAGGACTGGCATGACTGAAAACCAGGTAGTAGTTGATGAGAGTGCTAAACGGTGGTTCTAACAAAGAACTCTTTAAATCCGTTCTTATTCCGGGAGAAGTTGGTACACACTATTTCTTTTAAAATGAAACGTAAGGAATGGAAGGGAATGGAATAGATGGAATGGAATAGATTTTGTAAAGCGCAGGATTTGCCTGAGGGCATCTTGGTGCTCCTTACAGAGCAGTGAAAGAGATAGCCTAGAAAAGAAACATTTTCAGAGCTTTGTGAAAAGCCAGAGGAATCGGGGTAGCTATGAGAGAAAGAGGTAGAGAATTCCGGAGAACAGCCGCAGCCACTAAGAAAGCGCAGCCACCAATGCAGCTATACCTGACCGATGGAACAGTCAGCAAGCAAGCTTTACCTGACCGCAGAGCATGGCTCGGGATGTCGGGCGAGAAGTTCACCATGAGGAATTCCACCCATGATCATAGAAAGCTCAGTGGACCAGGAAAAAGGTCTTGAATTGAATATGTTTGGCCACAGGCAGCCAATGGAGTTTGCGGAAAACAGCGGAGATGTGACAGCCACGAGGAGTAGAAGTCACCAATTGGGCAGCAGCATTCTGGAGGACTTGCAGATTATAAACAGGTTGGCCAAAGTATAGAGTGTTGCAATAGTACAATGAGGATGTAACCAGAGCAGAAATTACAAAGACACAGAGATGCTCTGGGATATAGGGGATGACCCAACACAAGAGCCTCTGCTGAAAATGGCCCTGCTGACACACAGAGCTGACTTGTGGCCCCATGGACAAGGACGCAGTGAATGTAACCCCATGGTCCTTGACCATTGAGACTGGCTGAGTAAAGGGGCCCAGGGAGGTAGGCCAGAAAGCTGGTGTCCAAAGAATATTAGATGTGGGTGGGGAGTACCAACAAAACCTCGATTTTATCACCGTTCAGTTTAAGCCAGTTGGAATTCATCCATTCTCCCAAGGCCTCCAGACAGGCACAAAATCTGGTAGCTGATTCAGGGCTGGAAAGATCCGGACAAACCAGTATCTGCGTGTCGTCGGTGAAGGAATAACAGAGGAAGCAGTGAGAGAATATCAGTTTGGTCAAAGGCTGGACGTAGACGTTAAATATGACTGAAGAGACGGCAGACCCTTGAGGAACCCCACATGATCTAGCCATAGCAGCAGGAAAAAAAGGAGGGAGTTATAGAATTTGACGGTCAGAGAGGAAGGAAGAGAACCAATCAAGGACGGTGCCCGAGAAGCCGGCACCTGCCAGGCGGCCTAGCAGGACTCCATGATTGATGATGTCAAAGGCGGGTGGCGGGTCCAATAGAATCGAGCACTGATGCTGCTCCCGTCATGAGTCTGCGCCAAGCTGTCCATGACAGAGACCAGGACATTCTTGGTCCCACGTCCTGGGCAAAAACCCCGATTGTGAGGGGTGAAAGAAAGAGTATTCCTCAAGAAAAGTGGAGAGTAGTGGACAGACCAGGGATTCAAGAAGTTTCTTCGGGAATGGTAAAAGAGAGATAGGACAGAAGTTAGAAGGGATCAGTGGATCCAACAAGGGTGTATTTAACAGTGGGATAACAGTGGCTAGTTTAAGGGAGGCCAGGATCACTCCTGCAGAGAGAGATGTATGAACTGCTTCTGTTAACAAATGAGCAATGTGAGGAAGGATATCATTAATAGGATGAAGAGGAATAGGATCCAGAGGGGAAGATGACCTGAGCTTAGTAACAACAGTAGTCACCTCCAGAACAGAGAAAGTAGGAAACACAGACCGAGAAACGGCCGGCGGAGGCTCTGATGGCTCAATATCATTTGCTGCTATTTACGTTAGCTGTTTGTACCATTTGCTGCTATTTTAAAGTTAGTTGTTTGTACCATGTGCTACTATTTTAAAGTTAGATATTAGTACCATTTGCTGCTATTTTAAAGTTAGCTGTTAGTACCATCTGTTGCTACTTCAAAGTCAGCTGTTAATATCATTTGCTGCTATTTTAAAGTTAGCTATTAGTACTAGCTGCTAGTTTTCTGACCTTGGCTGCACCCAGTGGCTACCCTGTGCTACCCCCATCCTGTCTTTCCCCCATCCTGTCACCGCCCCAACCCCCCTACGCTACTCTCTTTTTTCTTCCCCCTCCTCCACAACACCTATTGCACTCTCTTTCTCTCCTATTTTTTCGAACAAATTCTCCATTGACTATTCTACCTTTCTCACTAAGTCTGGTAGGAAGAAGTTCAAAAAGGATATTTTGGCCTCTAACCCTGGTCTCCCTATCGCTGACACCTACTCCAGTGCTTCCTCCACACAGACCATCACCGACATCCTCTTTGTCGTTCCTTCGCCAGACCTTTGATCTCCCCATATGGTCTCTGTGCTCTCTCCCTTCTCTTCCTCTCCTATTAATGGTGGCACCCAGTGGGAGGCACTCCTGCATCCCTTCCACTCCTCTAAGGTAATCATTAATGTCTATTTTAATGGCACGATCATGGTCCAAGGCCCTCAGGCCAACCTTCTCCTCTTTGATAGACGCTTCCCACGCCTCATCAATTTCCTTTATTTTCCTGCTTTCCTGTCTCTCCCTTCTTCATACTCCTTGCCTCCCGCTCTGCCTCCTCTTTGGCTACCTTGCCCTCTCCTCCTTCCTCTTCTGTCCCCCCTCGAGCTCCTTCTACACCTCTGCAGGGCATACCTCTGATTTGTACCCCTCCCCGGACGTCCTTCAAGGATGGCAACCATCTCCATATTGCCACTCTAAACTCTCGCACAGCTGTCAAACACTCCTCTGACATCTGCCGCTTCCTGGAAGAACTTGACTTAGATGACCATGGTCTCACCAAGACAAGGTTCACGGCCAGCTCTGTCACAAGCCTTGATACTCTCCTCCCTGATAGCTACCAATCCGCTTTGGCACCCAGATCCAACCGTTCCGGAGGGGGTGTAGACTTAATCTTCCAGGAGTAGATTCCTGCCTCTATCATTCATATGCAGGCCTACTGCGCTTTCAAATGCCTTGTCTCCAGGCTTTCTCTCTCTCCTGGCTACTCTCTTACCGTGGCTACTATCTATCGGCCACTTGGTCAAATCACCTCCTTCCTCTCTGAGTGGGTGGACCTCACCTCCTCCCTCCTGGCCTCCACCACTCAGCTCCTCCTTCTTGAAGACTTCAACATCCATCTGGATACTTCCTGTCCCTCCTCTGGACTCTTCCATGACCTCTGTGACTCCCTCTCTCTCTCTCTCGTTCTCTCTCTCTCTTTCTATTCTCCCCTCTTGCCAGACACACTCTGCTGGGCACATTCTGGATGCTGTGATCTCTCCAGATCTTCCCCTCTCTATCCCTCTGACCACTCCTCTCTCCTGTAGCGATCACTCTCTCCTTTCCACCCATCTCTAACTCTCTACCCCTCAGGCCAAGCCACATCCAACTCCAACACTGCCACCTACCTTCTTTGGCATCCTACCCATGAAGCATGTGTCAGTTGAGGCTTTCACTACCACTTTCTCTCCCCCTCCTCCTCCTCTGGTAGACTCACATCCTGACACAGCCCTTTCCATGCTCTACTCTTCTATCTCTGATACTCTTGATGTTCTTGCCCCTGTTTTGAAGATTTGCTTGAAGCCCAAAGCCAGGTGCAACTCTTGGCATGACTTTGACATTGTTGCTCTTAAATGCAAGTGTAGGGTGGTTGAGAGGAAATGGCGGGCTTCTTGTGCATCCTCTGACAAACTGGCCTGCTCCAAAGGCAATACCGTCTCCTTGTCCGCACTAAGAAGAGAGCTTGGCCTGCATCTTTGCGGCATCTAACAACTTGGCCAAACTCTTTAAAATCTGCAAGGAGCTGGCCAACCCTGCGGCAGTCTCTACCTCTCCTGTCACCTCCAAGGCCATCTGCATGGTCCCATGCCTTTCTTTTCATCTAAAAAATCCAGGATATCCTGTCCACCCTCTCGTCCTCTCCTTCTCCTCCCACAGCTGCCAGAAGCACTGAAAGTGCTCTCCTGAGCATCTGTGAAGACCTGCTCTCCAACCCTGATTTAAATATCCCATCTGTCCTCATCCTACTTGATCTTTCTTCTGCCTTTGACACGGTCAACCATGTCATCCTGCTCAATTGCCTCTATGATAACCTTGGTATCACTGATCAGGCCCTGGCCTGGCTGATCACCTACCTTTCCAACCGACCCTCCCAGGTTCAACTTGGGTCCTTCCTTTCCTCATTCTCACTTTCTACCTGTGGTGTTCCAGGGCCTAACCTCTCTCCTTGACACTTCAACCAATACCTGGCACCGCTTGCTCACTGCATTGTTGCTCTCTGCTCAAACTTTCAGTGCTATGCGGGTTGACACCCAACTTGTTTTCAGGCTACCCTCTGCCACCTCTTCTCCCTCTCTCATCGCTGACTGTCTGTCTGCAATCCAGGTGTGGTGCACCACCAACTCCCTCTGCCTTAATGCCAGTAAGAACGAGATACTCCTCATCGGCACACCTGCACTTTCTTTTCCTGTCACTCTCTGGCCGGCCTCCCTTGGCCTTCTCCCCGCTCCCACTTGCAAGGCTAAGAATCTCTGGGTCATGTTTGACTCCACGCTTTCCTTTTCTCCACACATCTCTGATGTCTCAAAAAAGTCTAACTACCACCTGCACCTCCTCAGAGGTATTCTTCCTTTCCTCTCCTTCTCAGAAGCTCAATGTCTGCAGAGCTCTGGTTCTCTCTAGGCTGGACTATTGCAACAGCCTCTTTCTAAATCTGCCTGCAACCACTCTCCACCCTATGCAGCTCATCCAGAACAAGACTGCAAGACTTGTCCTTGGACTCAAACCCTGGGATCATATCTCTCCAGCCCTGAAATCTCTTCATTGGCTCCCAGTGGCTGCAAGGATTAAATTTAAGACCCTTGGCATTGTCCACAAGGCTTTCTGGGGCCTTGGTCCACAATACTTTGAACTATCCCTCTGTAAATACCTTCCTACTTGAGCTCTTCATTCCTTCACCTCCAACTCCCACAGGGTGAGTCGCTTCTCAAAGCAATGAGTTGGTGGTAGATCCCTTTCCTTGGCTGGGTCCTCTATCTGGAACAGCCCCCCTGCCTCTCTGAAACTAGAGGAGAACCATCTTCGTTTCCGGAAGCACCTCAAGACCTTACTCTTTGCTTCTGCCTTCGCTCTTCCTCTCCCCTGCTAATCTTCTGCTTTGGCACCAGGCACCTGGTTACCCTGTGATATTGGGCCCAGATACGTGCCCTCCCAGCCACACACCCGCACTGCCTCCTGGCAACCCTTGCACTTGGGTCTGTATCTGCTACCCTACAGACCCCTTCCAGCATTTATCATACACCGTTGTCTACACCTTATTTTCGCACTTACACCTGCTGGCCGCACTACCTGTTGTTGTTCTATCACATGTTCAGCACTTTCCACTCCTCCCCTGCCCCCGCACTTCTCCCTTCCCTCTCCCCTGCACTTGCGCATTCTAAATGTAACTGAGCCTAGTAAGATCATTGTTTTGTCCTCCATTGTTTCCCCTCCCTTGCCTCGTCACGCTCTGAAACACTTGTGTATGGGCACGATACAAATAAAATATCATATTATATCAATATCAGCCTCAGAAGGAAGGTGAGTAATAGCAATATTTGATTGAATAAAAATGATTTTATTCATAAAACACCTGGACAAGGAATTACAGAGGGCCTGAGAGGAGGGAACAAGCCAGTAGAGAGATTACAAACCACTTTGAGCAACTCCCTGCGGTGATTCACAGAAGTTTCAATAAGAGATGCAACGTAAGAGATGTGTATTTCATGGCACATGAAATGGCAAGGTGATACTGAAAGGTGAACAGAGACCAGGCAAGCTTGTCCCTGTGGGTATAAGAGTGCCTCCACTTTCGATCCATCTGCCTGCGTTGTAGGCGAAGGGCATGCAGCTTGTCCATGAACCACTGCTGAGAGGGACGTGAAGATAGCTTTGATGTCTTGAGCAGAGCAAGGCTGTCAGCAACTGCGGTCAGAGTCCTACTTAAAGAATTCCTATCCACAGGGGACAGCCCTGAAAGTTGGACAAGTATAAAAGAGGTCCTATCAGATTTAGATACTGAGCACCATCCACGCCTCTGGAAGAATTTGGCTGGTGGAGCCGATGGCGGGCCCTTAATGCCCCAGGTGAAGAGAACAACAAAATGATCAGACCACAGGATTTGAAAGGCCGCAAAAAGAGTGATCTCAGCATCTGCTGAGAAAATCAGGTCCAAAGTGTAACCTAAGGAATGGGTCTGTTGATGAATCTGCTGGGTGAGGGAGAGTTCTTTCATAGAGGACAGAAAGCTTTGAACCTTAAAGTTATCCACCTCATTGACCTTAAGATTGAAGTCACCCACAATTGTAATTGGTTATTTATAAGGCGCTTAATATCCAGAGGTTTATAAGCGCAGACCCGGGGCACAAACCTGCGTTGCTCCACATTGTCTTGCTACCAAGGCGAGCACTTTGCCCCAGAGCTCCCCTCCAGACACAATGGCATATCATCCTGACAAAGACAGTTGTTGTTTACTTGAAGGAGACAAATGTAAAACCTGTCCTTACTCCAGGAGGAGTTGGAACGTATCACTTCTTTTTGTACATTGTTGATACAACTGAACTTTTTATTATCAAGTTTTGAATCCGCAAGAACTGTCTGGAACGTTGTGGCCAAACAGAATTTCCTGATTTCTTATGAACTGTGGAGCAAAAGCTTGCACAAACCTGGTGAAGGGGAATTAACCCAGGTTATGAGGAGAGGCAGTGACCATATTGTGAATGTAGTTTTATGTTGTATTGTTATATATAATTGTTGGATTGAACTGCCATACATTTCCATATTGATTTATTGAATGTAAAAGTGTAAGGGACAAATATCCTTTAGAGTGTTTTCTTTAGTTTATATTAGATGGGGAAATCCTTGTCAGGGTAGGGATAGTGACGTGTTTATCCAACCTTTTTTATTTAATAAAATGGCTAAAGTTGAAACGTCTTTACAAAGTCGTCCACCTCACATTTTTTACCAATCACAATAGGTTCTGAGATGCTGGATGGTTGGGGAACTCCAAGGTTCAAGACACGGGCAAGAGGGATAATGGTACTCAACTAGAGCACTAGTGCTAGGTTAAAATCTTGGAAGGCCTTCTCACTGGAGTTGGTAACAGATGGAAAGAGCACATAAAGGAAGGGCCTGACTTTATTCAGATGAGGAGTTGTTTAGTCCAGTGAGTTTCAGAAACATTCGGTTGACTGATTGGGGGAGGGTGACCAGAAAATTGTCAGATTATGAGGAGTGAAGGTGAAGACAGTGGCCGTAGTCATGTTCGGCAGGTTGAATTGCCAGGAGTTCAGTGGCAGAGATTTGATTAAGAGGTCCAAGTCATTGGAAAAGAGAGATTGATGACTCAAGAAGGTCAATAGTTGAGAATTATGCAAGAGGAGGTGGAGCAAGGAGCTGAATACAAATGTACTCAAAAGAAAATGAGGTTAAGTCATTGGGGAGAGAGGTGGATGGTGTGAGTTCCAGGGCAGCCTTGCCTGAACAGCCATCGGCTAAGGACCAGAGGCAAAGGGAAGCGCCCCCCAGAGCAGCTCCATTCCCTTTTTGCCCTTGTTAGCCCATGGACGCCTGACGTAGACAACCTACAGTGACTGACAAGGTAAAAGTGGTGTGGGTGGGGTGTACAGCCATTACTGTACTCCAGTAAAACACCACCACTCTTATTACCTAATATCATATATCTACCTGCATTCCATATTTTGCATTTAGCCTAAATGTGTAAGTTAGACATGGGTTTCTTCTAACTAACGTTACTAAAATTGATCAAATTCTGCATAATCAACTGAAAACTCTGAACTGGACACAACCATACCTCTACTGCACCACAACCCGGATGCACTTCACAAAACCCAACCCAGCATGAAACCAAACCATGCACAATCATACCTCACACCACATGCCAACCGAAAATGCACCAATGCCCAGTGACCGGTTTCTCCGAACTGAAGCTGCCAACAGTTTCTCAAAGCACTCTTGCTCTTTTCTCTCTCAATCCCTCTAACAACCCCTCAGCCCCAACACTCCATACATTGCAGATCTGCCAGTGTGCCAAGAGACTACACCAGTGGCAACAGTGTGCAGTGCAAGATCTCATAACATTAACATCATTTGCCAGTTTTGGCATCAAATGCCAAGTTCTTCCACCATATGCTCAAGCACTTCTGTGATACGACTGTGCTCTTCTACCATACAGCATAACCTCATACCTTTAACTGAAAAGTCCTATTCCATATATTCAGGTACTGGCAGAGACATCACTATAGACCATGTTCGTGAGTAATGGGTTAATGACAGGCATCATTTAACCTTTCTAATTTTCAAATGTTCTTCATGTGTGTTTGTATCATTTTCAGGTGAGTTTCTCTGCCATTTTATATATTAGGGTACCGTTCCGGGTACTTTTTCATGGTAATATGTAGATTTTGGGCAGTAATGGGTTAATTAGAGCCTATTGGTGCACCTTTCTCATTTCAAAATTGTTTTTCATGGGTGTTTGCATCATTTTCAGTTGAGTTTTGCTGCCGTTTCATATATTAGGGTAGCGTTCCGGCCCGTTCTGGGTACTTTTGGTGATAAAATGTAGATTTTGGGCAGTAATGGGTTAATGATAGCATATTGGTGCACATTTCTCATTTTATAATGTTCTTCATGTGTGTTTGCATCATTTTCAGGTGAGTTGTGCTGCCGTTTTATACATTAGGGTAGCGTTCTGGCCCGTTCCAGGTACTTTTTCATGATAAAATGTAGATTTTGGGCAGTAATTGGTGAATGACAGAATATTGGTGGAGCTCTCTCATTTCAAAATGTTCTTCATGTGTGTTTGCATCATTTCCAGGTGAGTTGTGCTGCCGTTTTATACATTAGGGTAGCGTTCTGGCCCGTTCCGGGTACTTTTTCATGATAAAATGTAGATTTTGGGCAGTAATTGGTGAATGACAGCATATTGGTGGAGCTCTCTCATTTCAAAATGTTCTTCATGTGTGTTTGCATCATGTTCATGTGAGTTTTGCTGCCATTTTATATGTTAGGGTAGCGTTCCGGCCTATTCCGGGTACTTTTTCATGATGAAATGTAGATTTTGAGCTGTAATAGGTGAATGACAGCATATTGGTTGAGCTTTCTCATTTCAAAATGTTCTACATTTGTGTCTGCATCATTTTCAGGTGAGTTTCGCTGCCATTTTATATATTAGTGTTGCTTTCCGGCCCGTCCAGGGTAATTTTTTGTGATAAAATGTAGATTTTGGGCAGTAATGGGTTAATGACAGCATATTGGTGGGGCTTTCTCATTTCAAATTGTTCTTCATGTGTGTTTGCATCATTTCCAGGTGAGTTTTGCTGAGGTTTAATATAGCGTTCGTGCCCGTTCTGGGTACTTTTTCGTAATAATATGTAGATTTTGGGCAGTAATGGGTTCATGACAGCATATTGGTGCACCTTTTTCATTTCAAAATGTTCTTCATGTGTGTTTGCATCATTTTCAGGTGAGTTTTGCTGCAGTTTTATATATTAGGGTAGCGTTCCGGCTCGTTCTGGGTACTTTTTCGTGATAAAATGTAGATTTTGGACAATAATAGGTTCATGACAGCATATTGGTGCACCTTTCTCATTTCAAAATGTTCTTCATGTTTGTTTGCATCATTTTCAGTTGAGTTTCGCTGCCGTTTTATATGTCAGGGTAGCGTTCCGGCCCATTCCGGGTACTTTTTCATGATAAAGTGTAGATTTTTGGCAGTAATGGGTGAATGACAGCATATTGGTGCACCTTTCTCATTTCAAAATGTTCTTCTTGTACCTTTGCAACGTTTTCAGGTGAGTTTTGCTGCCGTTTTATATGTTGGGGTAGTGTTCCAGCCCGTTCTGGGTACTTTTTCGTGATAAAATGAAGATTTTGGGCAGTAGTGGGTTAATGACATAATATTGGTGCACCTTTTTCATTTCAAAATGTTCTTCATGTTTGTTTGCATCATTTTCAGGTAAGTTTTGCTGCAGTTTTATATATTAGGGTAGCGTTCCGGCTCGTTCTGGGTACTTTTTCGTGATAAAATGTAGATTTTGGACAATAATAAGTTCATGACAGCATATTGGGGAACCTTTTTTCATTTCAAAATGTTCTACATGTGTGTTTGCATCATTTTCGGGTGAGTTTCGCTGCCATTTTATATATTAGGGTAGTGTTCTGGCCCGTTCTGGGTACTTTTTCGTGATAAAATGTAGATTTTGGGCAGTAATGGGTGAATGACAGCATATTGGTACACCTTTTTCATTAAAAAATGTTCTTCATGTGTGCTTGCATATTTTCCAGGTGGGTTTCACTGCCATTTTATATATTAGGGTAGCGTTCCGGCCCGTTCTGGGTACTTTTTTGTGATAAAATGTAGATTTTGGGCAGTAATGGATTAATGAAAGCATATTGGTGCACCTTTCTCATTTCAAAATGTTCTTCATGTGTCTTTGCATCATTTTCAGGTGAGTTTTGCTGCCATTTTATATATTAGGGTAGCATTTTGGCCCGTTCCGGGTACTTTTCATGATGAAAGGTAGATTTGGGGCAGTAATGAGTGAATGACAGCATATTGGTGGAGCTTTCTGATTTCAAAATGTTCTTCATGTGCGTTTGCCTCATTTTCAGGTGAGTTTTGCTGCCATTTTATATGTTAGGGTAGCGTTCCGGCCTATTCCGGGTACTTTTTCATGATGAAATGTAGATTTTGAGCAGTAATAGGTGAATGACAGCATAGTGGTTGAGCTTTCTCATTTCAAAATGTTCTACATTTGTATCTGCATCATTTTATGGTGAGTTCTGCTGCCATTTTATAAATCAATGTTGCTTTCCGGCATGTTCAGCATACTTTTTGTGATAAAATGTAGATTTTTGGCAGTAATGGGTTAATGACAGCATATTGGTGGATCTGTCTCATTTCAAATTGTTCTTCATATGTGTTTGCATCATTTCCAGGTGAGTTTTGCTGAGGTTTAATATAGCGTTTGGGCCCGTTCTGGGTACTTTTTCGTGATTAAATGTAGATTTTGGGCAGTAATGGGTTCATGACAGCATATTGGTGCACCTTTTTCATTTCAAAATGTTCTTCATGTGTGTTTGCATCATTTTCAGGTAAGTTGTGCTGCAGTTTTATATATTAGGGTAACGTTCGGGCTCGTTCTGGGTACTTTTTCGTGATAAAATCTAGATTTTGGACAATAATATGTTCATGACAGCATATTGGTGAACCTTTTTTCATTTCAAAATGTTCTACATGTGTGTTTGCATCATTTTCGGGTGAGTTTCGCTGCCATTTTATATATTAGTGTAGTGTTCTGGCCCGTTCCGGGTACTTTTTCGTGATAAAATGTAGATTTTGGGCAGTAATGGGTGAATGACAGCATATTGGTGCACCTTTTTCAATTAAAAATGTTCGTCATGTGTGTTTGCATAATTTCCAGGTGGGTTTCGCTGCCATTTTATATATTAGGGTAGCGTTCCGGCCCGTTCCGTGTACTTTTTTGTGATAAAATGTAGATTTTGGGCAGTAATGGGTGAATGACAGCATATTTGTGCACCTTTCTCATTTCAAAATGTTCTTCATGTTTGTTTGCATCATTTTCAGTTGAGTTTCGCTGCTGTTTTGTATGTTAGAGTAACGTTCTGGCCCGTTCTGGGTACTTTTCTGTGATAACATGTAGATTTTGGGTGGTAATGGGTTAATGACAGCATGTTGGTGCACCTTTCTCTGCTGAAAATGTTTTTCATGTGTGTTTATATCATATTCAGTTGAGTTTTGCTGCCGTTTTATATGTTAGGGTAGCGTTCTGGCCCGTTCCCGGTACTATTTCATGATAAAATGTAGATTTTGGGCAGTAACGGGTGAATGACAGCATATTGGTGGAGCTTTCTCATTTCAAAATGTTCTTCATGTGTGCATGCATCATTTTCAGGTGGGTTTCACTGCCATTTTATATGTTAGGGTAGTGTTCAGGCCAGTTGTGGGTACTTTTTCGTGCTAAAATGTAGATTTTGGGCAGTGATGGGTGAATGACAGCATGTTGGTGCCTCTTTTTCATTTCAAAATGTTCTTCATTTATGTTTGCATCATTTTCAGGTGAATTTCCCTGCCATTTTATATATTAGGGTAGCGTTCCAGACCGTTCCATGTACTTTTTGCTGATAACATGTAGATTTTCGGCAATAAAGGGTTCATGACAGCATATTGGTGCACCTTTTTCATTTAAAAATGTTCTACAGGTGTATTTGCATCATTTTCAGGTGAGTTTTGCTGCCATTTTACATATTAAGGTAGTGTTCCGTACCGTTCCGTTACTTTTTGGTGATAACATGTAGATTTTCGCCAGTAATGGTTTAATGACAGCATATTGGTGCACCTTTCTCATTTCAAAATGTTCTTCTTGTACATTTGCATCGTTTTCAGGTGAGTTTCCCTGCGGTTTTATATGTTGGGGTAGTGTTCCGGGCTGTTCTGGGTACTTTTTTGTGATAAAATGAAGATTTTGGGCAGTAATGGATTAATGACAGCAGATTGGTGCACCTTTCTCATTTCAAAATGTTCTTCATGTGTGTTTGCATCATTTTCAGTTAAGTTTTGATGCTGTTTTATATGTTAGGGTAGCGTTCCGGCACGTTCCGGGTACATTTTCATGAAAAAATGTGGATTTTGGGCAGGTATGGGATAATGACAGCATATTGGTGCACCTTTCTCATTTCAAAATGTTCTTCATGTGTGTTTGTATCATTTTCAGGTGAATTTCACTGCCGTTTTATATATTGGTGTAGCGTTCCGGCCTATTCCGGGTACTTTTTCATGATAAAATGTGGATTTTGGGCAGGTATGGGATAATGACAGCATATTGGTGCACCTTTCTCATTTCAAAATGTTCTTCATGTGTGTTTGCATCATTTTCAGTTGAGTTTCACTGCTGTTTTATATGTTAGGGTAGCGTTCCGGCCCGCTCTGTGTTCTTTTTCGTGATAAAATGTAGATTTTGTGCAGGTATGGGTTAATGAAAGCATATTGGTGCTCCTTTCTCATTCCAAAATGTTCTTCATGTGTGTTTGCATCATTTTCAGGTGAGTTTTGCTGCCATTTTATATGTTAGGGTACCGTTCTGGCCCGTTCTGGTGCTTTCTGGGTTTTACACACATGCAGAATATACCCGGAAGTGGCACCACTAAACTTTGTGAAATGAACAAAGTAAGTGCAAAACCTCACTGGCGATTGCTGGGAAGCCGTAACCAGCCCCTGTTAGGGCCAGATCTGAAAGAACAAGAAAGCTTTAGGGTTTATTAACTCATGTGGGCAAAGGTGTGGGGTCAGAGGAGCTCCAGTGTCATTGTTTTGCCCGTGTGTGTTGCTATGGGCCACGTCACTGCACGATCCAACCGGGGACTGCCGGCAGCAGGGTTATCAGCCCAGGCTCTGCGTCCGTGGGCTTATTCGTTGTCTTCTCGCCAGCTGGATTCTCCCACCCTCCAAACCCTATAACTTTTATTAATTTAGTGATTGCAGACTGGCTACTACTATTAAGATCTCTTTCTATCAAAGCTACGTGCAATCACACAAGCGTGATTAGGCACAGCTAAAATCTGAAGCCAAGCAACAACATAAAAAGACATTGTAAAGAAGGGAGGGTGCTGCGGCTGCCTCTCTACTCTTGGATTGCCTGGGGATAAGGGCATTGGAAAGAGACAGTGCAGTGTTGACCCCTTGCTGTTGGACTGCGTGACACAGGGATTTAATTGAACCTGGGCAAGCCGGGGCCGAGCTCTTGCAGGCTCAACATTCTTGTTCTGACGGGGGGGGGGGCTCTGTCGGGGCTCACTAATCTCCCCCGGCAGCCTTGTACCTCTACAGGACAAGGATTTATTTTCTAATGCCTGAAGCTCCCATTCATCTGCGAGAGCATCAGGCTTCAGAAAAAATGCCTTTAATCCATAATGATGGCACTGCACTTGTGAGGCCTCCCTTCAAGGAAGAGATGCTAATGGGCTGTCCCCACCATTATCGAAGAAAGGTGTGGCCGCTGGAAGCAAAGGCCTATTTCTTCTAAAGCTTGAAGCCCCCCTCATTCATGGGAGTTTCAGGTTGTAGGAAAAAAAGGCCTTGGTTTCCAGCGGCCTCACATTTTTAGCCTTAATAGTGACAATGCCCTTCCCCACGCATGATGCCTGGTGAGGGGCAGTGCCACCAATAAATTATGTCCCCTGCCAGGCCAGCCTTTAGCAAATAAATGCAGAGATCAGCACCCTCTCCGTGGGGGGATATCTAAGTATCCTTCTTCTGCTGCTAATTCATTTCTTGCTTCAAAGTTGTGTTGCTAGGTTACAATCATAACAACATTTTCAATTAACTGTCCATTTTCAAATCCATTTGCAATACACCTTTGAATTCCAAATTAACTTGCAACTTTACTGACCTCTAGTTCATATAAATTTAATTCTGTTCCCTTTGTACCTAAAAACCAAATAGATAAAAATTGGACTGATTACGTGTCATATCCTATCCTGATGTTAAGACTCTATTAGGCAGCTTGATCTGACAGTGACGTCAGACGGGCAGCTCTTCTCAATTTTAATCTCCTCCTGTCCACGAGATTAGGGACTGCAAACACGGCACCCTGTGTGAACAGACAGGGGTGTTACTGCAGGTCCCAATACATGTGGGCTATAAATTGAGCTGTACGTTTGCACCATTGTTGATGTAATGCATGATCACCTGTGACTGATATTCAAAGTGTTCTGTGAATGGATGACGAGGCACCAATCGGAGAACCAGTAGGGTGCCCCATGTCTGCATATAAGATGCCAGCGCTGCCCTCCGCTAAGGACTACAACATACACCACAGTGGGCACAGCGGCCATCTTAAGCTAGTACTGCTGTATATTCTAAACAATGCTGATTCAACCTTCCCTACATTCGATAACTTCAAAGGAATGAGGAGCATCCTCAAAACCTGGGTGGGACTTAACCCTATCCATTTATGATGGTTCGATCTTCCCATTAGACCTGCTGGTTGGGAGACATTGATATGTGCATTTGTAAATTGGTTTTGTTGTGCATGTTCAACATTCACTGTCACTTGTACTTTGCCCTCACAGTGTATTGCGCCTGCAGGGGGTGATGACTCGTGTGACTAGAAATATTGGAGTAGCAAGCTATGAGTCAGGGCATCCATATGGTTGGTGTGGGCTGAATTGCTTGTTCCCTTCATCCAGACCTGGGCCTGATTGTCCCACTGTGTAACTTGTGAATATGAACGTCAGGACTGTTGATGCATTGTATGCATGTGGAACAGTCAACTGATTGGTCTCTATCGTGTTCTGTAAGGGTCATGTTGACCTGACATAGGTCATTATCATGTTGATGTGTTGTATGTTGCAGTTGCTGGACTCGTATGGCTGGCACACATGTTTTGCTGTGTGTCATTGCTGTGTTGACTGTGTTGACTCTGCATGGGGACCGGTGTGCAGCCAATGGGCTGTTGTGTAGTGCATCATGGATGTGCATTGTTTCTTCCACCTTGCCGTGCTATGGTGTTGCTTGGCTCACTCATCCACTCTTCATCTTGCCTCGTTGCCATGTTTGGGGTGTCATGGCTTCAGTAACTCATGTAGTTGTGGCCTGCTGTCTCACGTGGATGCTTCATGCATTGTGGGAGTTGTTGTTGCATACATGCATGGCAGTCACTGCATTTGTGTATGCTTTCATGGTTGTACATCTACGGGGCACTCATTCACTCAGGTACTCACCAGATTTGCTGGTGGCGCTGATCTCTGCTGTGACCACGCCATCAATGCCAGTCATGTGTAGTATTCCAATGACCATCGCCTCCCAGAGTGTGAATTGGAGGGGTTTCACACTTCCGCCACCAGTGGCTGCCAGCTCCGTTCCGTGGATGGAAATGAAACACCTTACCCTGGCCTCCACCGTTTCTTCATCTCATCAGTTTCATGTTGCACATGGCCCACGGCCACCACCTTTTTCCTGATGATTCCTCATGTTGCATTTTTTCTCTGCTGGCTTGTTTTTCTCTGGTGTGCCTCGTATAGCTCCTCCGAGTGGGTAACCTTCAGGATTTGCGCTTCCTGAGCCTCATATCAGGGACCCTGCTTTTCTCTTTTCCGCCTGACATGATTTTGATTATCTTGGTGTTTAGACGGGGGTTTAGACGGCACTCCAGTGATGTTTTGCCGTCAGTGGAATTTCCGTAGGTGGAATTTCCTTCGGTGGAAATGCTGCCGTCCTACCTGCCGGTAATGATAATTCTGCTAATGTATGGAGATCATTTTGCCTGAACCAAGGTTTTTGGCGGTAATTCCATAGAATTACTGTTACCACGATTGTTGTATTCCCACGCCCGCCATGTTGGAAAACAGCAGTAATTCCACTGCAGGGCGATTACGCTGTTTTCCTGAACAAACTCGTAATGAGGTCTAATATTTTTTCAGCCCAGTCTCCAGGGAGCCGCATTAGGGTGCATTAGGATGGCAGTGCTGGCTTGGAAGCCCCAAACATTTGAAGAGTGTAGCCTTAACCCTTGGCGTACCATGGTGTTTGTGCTTATGGTCTTGTATTACTTGTTCAGAGCATCAACGTGGTCGTGTGCTAATTTTAATGTTTACATACAGCACATCATGCCTGTTAGCCTGGGGAATTGTTGAAGTGGGAGCAATGGGGACCCCCAGATGTCACCCCATGCATCCTTTACTGTGCAACCAACTGCGACGCCAGTCCACCAGCTCCATGCTGGATCCAGCCACAAGCTCTACTCTTTTGGGGGGCTAGAAGTATGGGAGTGGCTAATCTGATGGTTTAAAAAGCCGATGTTAGCAGAGGTCTGTCCAGGGTGACAACCAAGGGCATAATTGCACCTGCAGACTACGAAATGACCCGCAGTTGATTCACTACCCCTGGGTGTAAACAATGCTGGGGGGCCGACCCCAATCCACGCTTTCCTTCAGAACCGCTATTTAGTGGAGGATGTATCCCAAAAACCACTTCCCCATCACCTGCCATTAAAGATACACATTGCCCTAACGCATCTCTACTCGTTGGCAAGGGTAACTCCAGGTGGCTACTTTTCTTTTGCATTCTGTTACTTCTTTACTAGCTCTCAGAATTGGGAACATAAAGCTGCCGTCATCCTCGCTTTGATAAATGTGTTTCTATAACGATTTATATATTTGACAGATAGGCTTATTTTTCTATACCAAACACAGCTAAAAAGATGTGTGATCAAGCAAGTTCCAAAACTGCAGCCTTAACCCAAAACCCAGCAAGAACACTTAAAAGAGTGTGAGCTCGGCCAAATAGTGTTCTCTTATTATGCCTTATATTTCAAAATGTTGAGTATGTGTAAGTGATTCAGTTTATAATTCACATAATTAGAAAAAGCCCAAATCACATTTGATTCATGGACTTATTTGCGCGTAAAACGCACATTTGCGCCCCATTCTTCCCGAAAATCCCCATACTCCAAAAAGGGATTTTCAGGCAGAATGGTGTGCAAATGTGCGTTTTACGCGCAACTAATTCCATGAATCAGGGAGAAAATTGTAATCGTAATAGTGAGAATTCATAAGCACATCAACGTTATTTGTCTCTTGTTCTTACATTCTTGTAATCTTACTTCCCAGCATGCACTGCGCTACCAAATATTGATGTCATGCACAGTGAGGACATTTTCTGTAATGTCACTCCCGGCAATGCCTATTCGAATGGAAATTAGGGGCCTGTGCGTCTTTTGCTGCATGGGACCTCACAAACCCAAGAACTGGCCCTGCACCCAGACTGCTTTGAACACCAATGGCCCGGCTCAGCTTGCTCCCATTTTCAGACAACAGTCATGAGTAGGGTAAAACGGTCGCTACAAGCACATAAATACATTTGCCCTAAATATGGCTGCCTTACACCTCCCACCCCATCCATATTATTGTATGGCATAACTATATACCCTTTTGAACAACTCAATTTGGCTTCAGACAGGTTTGCACTTCATAGAATCGAATACAGACATATACATATGGATGTCATTTTAGGGTGGGTGGGTGCCCCACAACTTTTGTGGCACACCATTTTGTCCCACTCATTTGGAAGGGCTCCTTTCAATTAGATGGCATGCTCCCCACAACATCTTCAGCAAAGTTACTCCACTGCATATATGGATACATTTATACATTGACCTGAGCTTCATATTTATTTATTGAGTATTTAAAATGCGCCTATACCCAATGTGTTTCACAGTGCAACAAGACAAGGGAGGGGGGCAGGGAAGACAAAAACAAAAATGGTCCTACTAGGCCTTGCGACATTCGGATTGTGCAGGAAAGTACGGGGAGAGGGGAGGGAGGAAGTGCTGGTCAAAGGGTGGAAGGGCCTGAGGGATAAGTGAGTGTCAAGTGGTCAGAGCTGGGGAATGCAAAGAGTGCTAAGTCCAAGCTACAAGACTGGAAGGACTCAAGGGGTGTAGGGCAGGGAGAGGGGACCTGGAAGGGTAAATGCAAGTTAGGGGGAAGGGGTTCAGGCAAGACCAAGTGCAGGGGTAGACCGACGAGGAAGGTCTGGAGCCATGTAAGAATCTAAAGGAACCAGGCAGCCAGTCAAGACGTAGACAGGGACATTATCAGGGGAGGAGGAGAGGGAAGGAGGAAGAGAAAAGGAAGGTTTTGAGAAGCTTCCAGGACTTAAGAATAACTGTCTTAAGTCTGAGAGTGGCAGAGAGGTCATTTCAGAGGGAGGTACCTGCGGAGGAGAGAGATCTAACCCCACTATCTGCATGGAAAAGCATCTGATCTGTAGAGAGTTAGAGCTAGAAGTCTTTAGGGAGAGATATTTGGATGTGGAGGGGTCCCAGGCCCTAGAAAGCCTTGTGGATGATGCAGAGGGTCTTGAACTTGATCCTTGCAGCAACCGGGAGCCAATGGAGAGATTTTAGGGCTGCAGAGATGCAGTACCTGGGCATGAGGCCAAGGATAAGTCTTGCAGTCCTATTCTGGATTAGTTAAAGTGGGCAAAGGGAGGAGTTAGGCAGATTGAAGAAGAGGGTGTGGCAGTAGTCCAGCTTAGAGAGGACCAGAGCTCTGGAGACATTGAGTTCCTGGGGGAAGGTGAGGAACAGGAGAATGCCCCGGAGGAGGTGCATCTGAAACTGGCCCTTCTTGGCAAGGTCTTAGATGTGACTCGAGAAGGAGAGAAAGGAATTGAAGATAACACCAAGGTTTTTTGCCTCACAGGAGAGTGAGGGGAGGGGGGCCCATGGACGGTGGCCAGATTGAGGAGGGAAGGAGGGAGCTGGGGTCCCAATGAGAAGGATCTCTGTCTTAATGGCATTAAGGCAGAGATCATTAGCAGTGCACCAAGCCTCAATAGCAATTGGATAAGCAGGAATGAGAGAGGAAGAGGAGGAGGCAGAGGAGGGAAGCTTGAAGGAGAGCTGCCTGTCATCCACATAACACTGGAAGTTAGGAGAGAAAGTGGAAATTGAATGGGCTAGAGGGGCTAGGTACATGTTGAAAAGCCAAGGCAAGAGGATAGAGCCCTGAGGTACACCACAGGTGGAGAGTGAGATGGAGGAGAGAAAAGCACCCAGTTGAATCTGTGAAGGTTGGTCAGAGAGGAAGGAGGTCAACCAATCTAGAGCCAGGTCTGTGATGCCAAAGGTATCACAGAGCTGATTTATAAGTGTGGCATGACTGCCGTATGAAAGGCAGAGGAAAGGTTAAGAAGGATGAGAACGGAAGGAAAGTTGGAATTGAGATTTGAGAGCAAGTCTTCACAGGTGTTCCGGAGTGCAGTTTCTGTGACTCTGCCAGCTCTGAAGCCCGACTAGTGGTCGTGCAGACAACCAACAGATTCAGTGTCGTGGGTCATCTGGGAGATGGCCATCTTTGAAGGGTTTGCCCTGGAAAGGGGTAACAGAGATAGGGCTGTAGTTAGCCAGACAGGAAGGGTCGGCAGAAGGCTTTTTGAGGAGAGGATGAACAAGGGAGTGCTTGAGGGGCAAGGAGTGTGATCCAGTTCCAAAGGAGTGATTGCAGAAATCAGTCAAGGCTGGAGGAAGGGAGACAGGTGCCCTCATTACGACCCTGGCGGTAAGTAGCGGACATTACCGGCATGGCACAATTAACGTGTCCGTGCTGGTCACATACCACTAAAAGCGGCACATTACGACTTCTCGGGCACAAGCATTGCACCATGCCGGTAATGTAATCACCGCCATGGCTGTAATGTCCAAAAAACCCCACTTACCAGCATCGTATGCCATGCAAATAGCACGTCCGCCACCCTAGCGATCGATATCAGCGATCACCGCTAAAAGCGGTGACCGCAAATAGCGGGAACCGCCATTAGCGGTGACCGCAAATAAGCGGATCCGGAAGTTGCGTCACCACACAGGAACGGGAAAGGGCACGGCGGCCATCTTGAAAAACACAATCCATTGCCACCCTCCTCAACCAGTCGACACCTGACCCCCACAACCTCTACAAACCTTCACCTACATCCATCAATCCTCACAATGCCTAAATTTGTGAAGAAAAGTGGTGATCGGCTGCGGCAGGAGCGCTTCTCTCGGGAGGAGCTGAACATTTTGGCTGGAACACTTCAAGAACATGCCGATGTAGTATTCTCGACAGAGATGACCAGACCGGCGATAGCACGAAAGAAGGCCATATGGGCCATAGTAGCACAGAGGGTCAGTGCAGTTAGCACAACACCCCGCAATGCAAGTCAGTGCAGGAAAAGGTGGGACAATCTACGGGTAAGGAGTATACTGTCTGCAAACAGAAACCTGGGCATGGCAACTGGTGCAGGAGCAGAGTCACCAATCAAAATGCAGCCGTGGGAGGAGATATGTGCCACAACCATTGCCACAGAGAGCATAGAGGGGGTCGGAAAAATGGAGAGAGGAGCCCCAACATCAGGTGACGCAGGTAGGTGCCTTAAATCCAGCCATACCAAACTCACTGAAGTCCAGATTTTTGGGAAGTGCAATGATGCCTGACAGGGTTAACACGACACATTAGCAGAAGACTGCCTACAGGCAGTTCTGACCTCCACCTTGTACACATGCAGTATGCACACCCTTACTGTAGGCACCCACATGCCTCCATGCTTCTACCACCTTAAAGGGAGACAACCTGTATGTCTCGGCTTCCAATGTGCACCATCTAGTAATCAAAATGAATGCAGTCATTACAATGCCGGCTCAATGTCTGCAGACCCATCACTAACCCTTTCCCTCCTTTGGTCCACCACAGGCTCTCATTCGGACAGTGCTGACTAAGACACTTTCACCACACCTGCCAAGAGGGCCTGGCCCGATGTCCCAACACACCAACCCTCCACCTCTTCTGCAAAAACCAAACCCCCACAGCAGCCGAAACCTACGAGCACAACACAGGCCAGGGCACAGATGTGCACCAAGTCAAGCACCACGGTACCACCAGCAACAAACATCCACCAAGTGGTGCCCACTGAAGGCACTGGTTCTGCAGAAAGCAGCACGATTGGCGAGACTGCTGCCACCGCAGCTAGATCGGACAATGATGTAGGGGATGCTGATGTTGTTGTGGGTCCCCCCACTGGCCACCTTCATTCCCCCTACCTGTCCCCATGCAGCCAGCATGGTGGTGGCATACAGGGGTAACCCCCTGATAACTCTTGGCCAGCCACTCCATGCCCAGTGGAAGATGTGCAGGAGGGGAGCAGCACAATGGACACACCGCTGGTATTATCCTTATACCAAAAAAAACAGGAGTCGATGGAACAAATCATCACGCGCGAACAAATGTCCTCACTCTTGAATCAGCATGTGGCCGAATGTGCAAGTGCAAGGGCGGAAAGGCAACAATGTGCAGAAACTGTGAAGGCAGCCATAGAATCCTCCTTCAAGGAAATCTGTGCAGAATTAGCCGCGGTGTGGCACATGCTCACAGAGCTTGTTCACATGTCCCTCAAACTATGAGGGACATGTGTCCTTGTGAGCAGCCAAGTACCTCCTCGGCTGCCAGTTCTGCCCCATCCAGCCCCGTCTGCAGATTGGCCAGGAACCTGCGGAGTACAGGCAGGGGTGCCCCGGGTGCCGGGAGAGGGGGGTGCCAATAGAGGCCGCCCAGTAGAACAATCCCACATGATGCACTTGACCACAGGCATCCAAACACTTTTGTGGGGAGTTGATGGGGGAGGGGGGATGGGGTGTGTTGGGAGTTGAGGGGGCAGGGGGGATTGGGTGTGTTGGGGAGTTGAGGGGGGAGGGGGATTGGGTGTGTTGGGGAGTTGAGTGGGGATGTGGTGGGTTGGGGAGTTGAGGGGGGAGGGGGCTGGGGTGTGTTGGGGAGTTGAGGGGGGAGGGGGGATTGGGTATGCTCATTCAAATCACAATTTCAATACACATTTTGGTTATGCACAAATCACATGTGTGGACATTGCTCATTGTGTATGTGTGCTTTATTGGTGAACAGTCCACAGTGTGCATGTCCCAGACACACACAGTGCCCCAAGTGCTATCTCCATGTGACACCCACCGTCCATGTGTGCTAGAAACATTGGTTAATGAGAGTCTGATGCATTGCACGTCCCTCCTGTGCATCGCTTCCTCCCTGAGGTGCTGCCCCATCCCCTCCCTCCTCATCCTCATTGTCAGGTGGTTGCAGTTCAGCGTAAGGGGGCAGGGGCACATTCCGTCTGATGCACATATTGTGTAGCATTACACATGCCATGACGATCTTTGCCACCTTCTCATGGTGGTACAGGAGTGCCCCACCAAACCTGCTGAGGCAGCGAAACCGTGCCTTCAAGAGGCCAAATGTCTGCTCAATCACCACACAGGTCCGTGCATGTGCACAATTAAAGTCCTCCTCGTGCCGGTTCTGTGGGTTCCGGACTTGGGTAAGGAGCCACCTCTTCAAGGGATAGCCTGCATCACCTGCATGTGGGCAACAATGTATGTGTCAGTCATGACATCAGATTTCAAATCATGATGTGACACCATGGCATGCATTCATCTCTTACTTTGAACCCCATTTCCATGCACGAATGGAGTCACACGATGTGACCGCTATATGTGTATTCCTCTTATGGACTGTTTTGCATGTCATCAACCAGTGCATGCCGGGGGATACAGTACCTTGTGAGTGCCCATCCACTGTGTTAGTCCATAGCAGTTGTTTTGGTGATCTGGCAGATGTCCAGTGATATCAATGCTCTCATCATGGCACCATAGCTGTCAGCCTCATGATGACCTCACTGAGCACTACCAATGTTGTTATGCAATTTATTTGGGCCTCTGTGTCAGTGTAGTGGTGTATTGATGTTTATGTCCGTCATGTGACTCCTTTGTGCGCAGTTATGGGGGACTGGCATTTCAGTTGATGGTGTTTGGTGCCGTGTATTGGCTCAAGTCATTGCATGTAGGTGCATTTTGTTGAGGTGGATGCGGTCTGAATAGGTACAGTGCACATGCAGATGGTTGTGTCATGGTTGGGACACATCTTCATTCACATGGTAGGGCTGCTTACATCTGGCATTATGTGGTCAGGTGTCAGCTAAAGTCTGGGCTGCTTTAGGGTATGAGCTGGCTCCATTACCTCTGGTACTCGCAGCCAGGTAAAGTATGCATCTCCCCCCCCCCCATGTCAGCCAGGTAAAGTATGCATCCCCCCCCCCACATGTCAGCCAGGTAAAGTATGCATTGGTACATCAATCACCTACCGACTTGAGACTCACCGAGTAGCCAGGATCTTGGCCCTGCATGTCACTCCATGTAGCATGGTATTGTGGAGTTACGCAGGACCATTGAATCATGGGTTGATCCGGGGAATCGGGCACAACAATGTGTGATGATCCTGTTCAAGTCACATACCATTTGTACGTTGATTGAGTGGTATAGCTTACGGTTGCGGTACGCTACCTCCATGGCACATGGGACCACCAATTCCACATGGGTGCAGTTGATGGCACCAATGCAACCAGGTATGCCGGCCAGTGCATGGAAACCCACTTTGGTGTTTGCGATCTCCTGGGCAGACCGTGGTAAGGAAATGTGGTTGTCTGTGTGCTTGATGAGGGCATTGAGCACTTGGTTCAGCGTACGTGAGAACAATGGTTGTGAAATGCCATGCAAGTGCCCCACTGTGTGCTGGTAGGTGCCTGTGGCCAGGAAGTGGAGCACGGACACTACCATCAATAGGGGGGGGATGGCAGTGGGTGTTTCAATCATGCTGACGATGTCGTTGTGTATCATGTCCACGATAGTGGTGATGGTGTCCCGGTCCAAACAGTACAGGGTGTGGATCTGCTCAGCAGTGAGGTTGAATGGACTGGCTCTGATGCGTGGGATTGGGGGCTACCTGCGTGGTGGCACTGGCTGTGCTGGTGGGGCTTGCTGGCCCTGCCTTGCCCTCCTTCTCCTCCTGCATCTCCTCTGTGCTGCCTGTTGTTGTATTTGTTGTTGTTGCTGTAGCACTTCCATTGCAATCAGGTCCTCCAGCCCCAACATTTCTAGTCATATTGGAATCATTGTGGAGTGTGACTGGATGTAGGAAGTGGTGGGGTGTGCTCCTTTTGTACTTGGCCAGTCTGTATTGCCTTGACCTGTGCTGATTGTGTGCACCTGTGGCAGCTGGGAACACTGCACATGGCCATTTACGGTTGGTCCGCAATGGTGGTATTAGCACCATGGCGGTAAGATACTTTACGGCCTTCGCAAGGGCATTAAGAGCCCTTGCGAGCTTGACTCGTGATATTCCCCACTTTGCGCCATGCCGGTATTTACGACATGGGAGGTCGCGTGCCCGCGCGCTTGGTGCTGTTAGCGGCACCATCAACTACGGTGCCGCTAATTGCACTTTCTCGGGTCATAATCGGACCTAGCGGTAAGCGATGCCGGTAATCCTTTACCGGCATTGTTTTTCACTTACCGCCAGGGTCGTAATGAGCACCAGTGTTGTCCTTGATAGTTCGAGAGAAGCAGGGGAGCAACTGTTTGGATGAGGCTTTCATAAAGCGGACTTGTCTAGTAACCTCATCAGGTGATATGGGAGAGAAAGAGGTGAGTAGGAGGGAAAGGGGATGGGGGCCAGGGGAGGTCTGAGAGTGTATGAGGGAGAAAGGATTGATGTAGAGGAGAGTGAGGACAGGAAGTCCTGAGTTTTAGTCATGAAGTGAAAGGCCAGTTCAATGCAGAGGGCCAGGGAATGCAGAGGAGAAATGGAGACTGCATTAGGATTGGCAAGGTCCTTGCAGATTCTGAAAAGTTCAGCTGTGTTGTTAGTGGCCCCAGAGATTTGGGCATGAATGTAGGCCCTCTTCTTCAAGCAGATGGAGATTCTGTATTGCCTTTGGAGTAGAAGGGAGGCCAGTTTGTCAAAAGATGTGTTTGAAACCTGCAACTTCCGCTCAGCAGCTCTGCACTTTCGTTTCAGAGAGACCAAGTCGGAGTCATACCAGGTGTGGTGCTTGGAAGCAGGCTTCAATCGGATCCTCTTGACAGGGGCAAGGATGTCGAGAGTGTTGGAGAGTGTTGTATATGAAGCTAATACAGGCTGTGTCAGAGTGAGAGTCAGAGGAAGGAGTAGGGTGGGGGAATGAAGGTGTCAGGGAAAGCAGCAACTGGCACTCGCCTCATAGGTCACATGACAGAGAAGTAGACTGGAAGTGCAGGTGGGGGCTTAGCCGGGCGAACCGGGTGGTCCAGGAGAGAGGGAAGGATAGTAGGATCAGACCCAGGAGAGAAGAGTAGTGAGCGGGTTGGAGAAGGGGATATCAGCAGAGATGAGAGCATTCAAGGTGGAGGGAAGACTGGAGAAAGAAAGAGTGTCACAGAGGTTGTGGAAAAGTTGAGAGGCCGCTTCAGGAGAGTCAAGATGAAAATTGAAGTCTCATAGGAGGAGAAGCTTGGAGGTGGAGGCCTGGAGAGTAGAGGTGAGGTCAGACCACTCTGAGAGGAAGAGGGACACTGGGCCGGCTGTCTGTAGATGGTGGCCAGAGTCAGAGAGAGGATCGGAGAGACACCAAGCCTGCAGAGGAGGCATTCGAAGGAGGAGGAGGACTGAGTGTGTATGATAGTAACAGGGACCCATCCAGGGAAGATCATGGACACTACGCCCCCAGACCGGTTAGGCTAGGCCTGGGCTTAGAGAGGCTCTTGTATCCCCCTGGGAGGAGAGTGTCAAAACTTGTGACAGAGCTGGCTGTGAACCAGGTCGCAGTGAGAGTGAGGATGCCGAGGTTGGGATCCTCAAGGAGGTGGCAGATGTCAGAGGAGTGTCTGACAGCAGAGCAAGAGTTGAGGGTAGATAAATGGAGATGGTTATATGATATGATAGGTTATTTTGTACGTGCTTAATACCCAGAGGTTTTTAAGAGTGAAACCAGGGATCGAACCCATGTTGTTCCGTGTCACCTTGCTTTGAAGGGGAGCACATTGCCCCTGAGCTATCCTCCGGAGACGTTGCCACTTTTGAAGGTCTTCCGAGGAGGGGTACAGGAATGTAGTATACCCGTCAGTAGTGGCAGAGGGATCAGAAGGAGGTAGAAGGAGGAGTGGCAGGAGAAGGGAGGAAGTTGATGAGAGACGGAAGATGCCTATCAAGAATGAGGAGGTTGGGTTGAGAGTCCTGGACCATGACGGTGCCATATAGGTAGACATTAATGATGGCGCTAGAGGAAAGGAAGTATGCCAAGAGTAGTTCCCAATGTGTGGCACCATTAATGGGAGAGGAAGAGAAAGGGGAGAGAACAAAGCTCTGGGGAGGCAACGACAAAGAGGATGTCGGCCACAGTCTGCCTTAATAAATTGTTGACATGGCTCTCAGCGATGGGCAGGCATGGATTGGAGACCAGGAGACCTTGTAGAGGCTATACAGTGCCCAAAGGTATACAGTTTTTGTTGTTTGTCCTCCATTGTTCCCAAGTCACAACTCTATTAACCTAAAATTCGGCAAAACTAACTGGTTTGCATCATTGCCAAAACCTCTTCTGCTTAAAGAACCTTCACTTTCAGAAAGAGCACACGCTTTCTCTCCTCACTGGCTTCAGAGTACCCACCATTGCTTCTCTTTGTCACATACTTACCTCATCCAATATTTTATTTTTCTCTCACGGACATCTCCCAGTTCTTTTTATAGTCACAGAATGCCAAAATCGTTTGTTTGGTCCATTTTTAGGCGGTTATATGAAAGCCTAGACACCAGTTTAAATAAAGGGTGGAAGGAAACAAAGGAATTATGCCTCATGTGAACAGCACAAGCAGGGGTGCACCGGCCTATCGGGAACTCTGGAGATTTCCCGGTAGGCCTCTGCAATAGGGTTTGTTCAATATGCGTAAAATAGAGCAATTTTGAAATTATTTCCAGGGCCCTTTTGGTTCCCAGTCCACCCCTTGGCACAAGTGTCGAGCAGTGCTCACACAATCCACTCTAACGCCACCATTCAATGAAAGTTGGGAAATCTTCTACAATGTAGCCATTCTGATGTCCCAATTCCTGCCGAATTGGTCAGTGGCATCCATGGCAGTTATGTTTACAGTATTCTTTCAGAGTGCCAGTAGTGGCACTCGTTTTCCAGTCTACAGATCTGGGTCGCTCGGGGTCTAGGGACTGAGTAGGAACATAATTGTGTTATAAATGCCTGTATTTTTTACCTGTGTTTTTACCAATGTGCATTTTTTACACCCTCCCATTCCCCTTCACGGGAAAAGGGCCACCTCATGAACCCACCCTGCTCCACGTTTACCCCACCGTTTAGTCCTTATCCTCGATCCCCACCCAAGAGTATGTTTTTGGGGCACTTTCGAAATTGCCATTACAAAACTATTTTCATAATATTGGCGTTTTTTATGTTATTTTTGCAATTTTGTTCCAAAACAAACAGGCCTTCGCTGTTTTCACTGTTGCTAAAGCCTTTTCAGGTCACTTGGACTTGCACCCACCCATATGTAACTGGCCACAGTGTGAGCAAGGAAGGCGACCAAAGCCATCTTTCACATCATGGCAAATTGAACCGGGCCACTCCACCTTCCTCCGAGGTATTGGCCCCAACAATCAGAGAACACTCCTCTGGTCAAGCTCAGGTAATCATGGCAGCCAATCAACACAAGGCCACACTTTCAACATGAAATCTATGAAAAAGGCAAACAAGCACGTTGACGTGGCCACAAGACCACATAGAGCACTACAGAAAACGCCTAAATGAGTACATTACCATTACAGGCCACAATCTCTGACGTGGTAAGGTATTAACCACTAGTATTGGGCCGTGACTCCACTGTGCTAACATCAATGGTGGTTTATTCCATCAGAAACAATTCCATAATCTGCAGAGGCGATGATGGGCAAAGATGAGGAGGACCCATGTGAACCCATTGCCATGTTTAGAGAAAGCCTGAGGAGCCTCACAGAGCAGCAGCTGGACAGTTTTTCATATGGACAACCTTGAGGGCCTTAGTGAAACTGATACTAATGCCATGTATACCATTAAACATAATGAGCCATATAACACATGCAATCCCAAAGGTCGGCTGTCACATCGTTTCAAAAACATTCCTGTTTGAAAAGCTTATTCATGAAGAAGTATATGTGATGCTAGATTAGACCTCTGTGTTTTTGTGTGTTTTTTCTTTTTGTGAGACAGTGCTGGCAATGCCACACAGTGACTACACGGTTTTCTGTGATTCAGCTTCATGAACGTGTTGTACTTGTCCCGTTTGCAATGCCGTTCAGAAGTTCAGAGATGTAGAGATGTACCTTGTCCTAAGTGTGTAACCACTCTCATGTCAAACACCCTGCAATCGGATTGTTGTGGATTACTAAAAAAACAACATTATTTTAGAGATTGTTTTACAGAGGAACGCCGTCATTCCATTTCGAATAGTCTGGCTGTTACACTGAAGTATGAATGGCCGCTGTTCCTGCACCATGGCCTATTGGGCCACAGACAGCAGGTTTGATTGCCAAATGAATACCCAGAACTCAGCGAAGACGTTTTCCTGGAAGTACTCCAGAGGTTCCACCCGGCTACTGCAGGCAGGAACCTCACTCCTCTCATTATGCCCATTTAACATGAATGCCAAGTAACATAGGTCAATATAGTAGGAGGTATTGCTGCACCACTTGCAAAAGACAATATCTGAATGCAGCGCTTCCTGGCAGCAAAGGCGTGCCCGTGAGTCCTCTAAAGAATTCCTAGTGAGAGGAGTGGCTCTGAGCTCTATGTGACTTGCACATTTGCCATGTATCTAAGGATGAATCTTGTCAGTAAACAGCCGAATCCATTCTGAAGTGCACTGGACCTACGCCATGCATTCAAGAAGTTTGATGAGCCTTCTTCAAGCGTTGGATAAAGTTCCCACATCCTGATCCAGTGTTGGGACGAGTTTTCGGGTGATTTGCTTGAATACATTTCCTTAAAGGAGAATTAATCTTTTTTTTTTTTTGACAGGTTGATTTTGCTGCATATATATGCGGGGGGACCCTCTCAGCTCCTGCCACTTAAACCCCCAACATTATTTCCCTAAACCCACACCCCACATATACATGCAGCAATATCCATTGCGAAAAACGTGTACAATTCTCCTTTGACGAAATGTATTGCGCCGTAATCTGCCGATCCTGTGGGACCAGTCCCCTACTGGCTACACAACCCCAAAGATACTGTGTTCACTGTCTTCTCAGTATAATCCTGTGTAAACCTTTCATTGATGGATGCCCAACATGCCTATGATCCCTCTGATCCATCTCCCTACACTGAAGAAGTTCTTTCTCTTGGTAACCCCCTGCAAGTGCTTTCCTGTGTGGGGTGAAAATACAGCTCTGGAGTGACAGAGATGGAGAGGCATTGCTAGGACCCTATAGCGAGATTGAAGTTGGCTAATGTGGAGTCTCATTGAAATATAAATGCCAGTACAAAACAGTGATTTCCACCTGGCCTGGTGAATAAGCGAGCATGGGCCTCACTCAACTTTATCAAAATGGAAAGGCACTCAGCTGATGGAGAGTGTGACTCAGAACACTGATATTGCTAACAATGCCCAATGAATGGGAAAATAAATGGGGTGCTGCAGATGCTGACTTACATTTTAGGAACAATCAAGTCTGAGCCATCACTGTCCTATCTGTAGGAGAATAAACTGGTGATGTGAACCCTTCTCCAATCTTGAAAATCAACCTTCCTCCCAGTTTTAAGTGGCATTGCACACTGGAAGGGAAAACTCTGAAATGTTATACTAGTTCAGATTGAGAGGAAAACACAAATCTCATGACAAAGGTTGATGAAAAAGAAGCTCAAAGTATGACTGACATCCAGATAAAGGGCGAACAGCTGTTTTCCCCCTTTAGATAAATGAAGGAGAGGAGCCTGTTCTCGCCAGAGTATGCCTCATCAGCGAAGTATTATTCTGAAAAACCTCCAAATAATCAGACCATTCCTACATTTAAATTGATTGATAAGTGGGAAATGGGCCGGGAAACTCCAAATTCCGAACATTTCCTGCCTAGTAGGTGTATGTTAAAAATTTCCATTTGCGACAAAAGCATAGACCATAATTGTTCATTTGTGAGAGATGTCTCCTCCACCTTTTATTTAGCAAGTGACATTCTCAATCGATTCACAATTAAATTGGACCTAATCAATAACAAAGCCTTGTCCCGACTCAGGGGTAACCCATGGGCTTTGACAACAGCGAGAAAGCATTCTGGTTAGCTCAATTGCTGCTTATGCAGTTGAAGTTCAAGTGAGAGAAGTGGTTACCATCCCAGGATAGATGCGAAAATTTACAATTCCCCTTAAAATGAAGCGAGGACAGAACCTCAAAAACCAGGACACCTATATACATTTGAATTGTCATCCCTAACAAAAAGCTTTGTATTTACATCTGACACCCCTAGTTGATCTACAACATGACACCTTTTGAATATTGGTGGATTGCAGCGACCCTCAAAGTATCACTTTGGGCACGAACACCTTTATTGAAATGGTGGTTGATGGCCAACATTATTCTATTTATTTAGGTAATGAGATCATTGGACCAATTCCAAATGGCTGCTTCCATATCAACGGTGTTATCCATCTGGAAAATATTTTTTACCAGGAACGGAGGAATTTCTTGGAGTACTCTTCCTGCCCTTATACTATGGCAGAGTTGACCTGTGACATCAGGAAGGATGAGGTGGTATTCAGATTCAACAGTAACTACTTCCCAACCTTGGAACCTTCTGTCCAGGCCAACACCATCACAAGAGATCTCACAAACCAACTGGAGGATATCACTGAAATTGCCAAGCCCGAGGTCTTTCCAGGCTTTAAGCAGATGGTCGAAGAAAGAACCAATCTCGCTGATGCCTGTGAGAAAGAGGAGCAAAAATATAAGCTGAAACAGGTGTTTCTATATTTTCAGGATATCTTTGTAGTGGATTCATATGACTGTGGATGCGCAGAGATGCATTCAACCACCATACCCACAGACCCAGAGTTGGATCAATTATTTATGAAGAAATACTGGTTATATCTGGCATCCCTGGAGTCACAGAGATTATTAAAAACCTAGAATCCAGTAGGATAATTTGTCCAAACCACAGTACCTTCAACAACCCAGGAATCGGATACTCAAACCTAATGGCCAATGGAGACTTTGTGCAGACCTAAGGGAGTTAAATAAATGGGTCCAAATGTAAAGATGGCCCTTCCCTACATCGATCAGTTACTGGCCCAGATCCAAGGGTCAAAGGTGCTTACCACCATTGACCTGACCAACAGTTACTGAATGATACCTGTGATTAGGGAAGACCCGTTTATGCTTGAATTTATCTTTGGGGTCAGCAATACACGTGGACCCGAACCCTCTTTGGATACAAAAACTCTGGCAACAAATTTAACATCTTCTTACATAAGGCCATGCCCAATTTGGCCAAAAGGGAAAACCTGGCCTATGTAGATATTGTCTTAATCAAGAGCTCAACTGTGTTTGAACATATACTGGAAATACGCTATGTTCTGACCGAGTTGCAGAAAGCCAGAGCAAAACTGTCCTTTCAGAAGGCACAGTGGTGTAAGACCCGCATAAACTTCTTAGGGAAGAAATCACCCCTGGGGATCTCAATCCCCAGGTGAAAAAGGTGGAGGCATTATTGAAATTGAAAGACCTACTACTCAGGGAGAACTAAGAAGCCTTCTTTGACTCACTAATTATAGTATGAAGTTCATTTAAGACTATTCAGAGGTCACTCGATCCTTGTTCCAATTATTAAAGGCTGGGGTCAAGTGCGAGTGGGGTCTAGAACAATCTGAGGCAGTAAAAAACTAAAGAGAAGCTTTTCTCAAGCCCTTAATCTGGCTTACCCCATAAAGAACAAGGCTTCTTCTTGGAGACAGGATTCTCAGATATTTGCTTAACAGCGGTATTGTACCAAAAGCAAGACAAGGTCAACAAAGTAACCTCGTACAGGAGCAAAACAATCAACAATTGCGAAAAGGCCCTCCTGGCAATGGTGTGGGCATTGAAGAATTAACGACCGTTCATCCAGGGTGAGCACATAATTGTCGAGACTCCTCACCAACCCTGCAATATCTCCAAAGTGATCAAATCCGAACAGGGAATGCAATTCCAGAAATAGTTCCTGGATTCTGTCCATGCAAGGCTTTCCCGTGGAAGTCAGATATGGCCAAAATAAGAAGAGTTCTCAAGCACAAGGATTGGCTGACTTGCAGAGCTTTGCTCAAGAAAACTGTCTCGAGGACGAAAGTCTAAGGACCAATGACTATATGGAGGCATACCTGACTTCTCTGCACAAAGTCTATGAGGAAGACACGTTTCCGGGAATACCCTCTCCTTAGGGGAATGTGTGCTCCTACCATGTTGGCAATCACAGGGGAAAGGAAGTAGTGGCTGGTATGCGGAATGACGGGGTGAATGATGGCCCAGAACACTCTGCTGCATACAAAATAGGTCCCCGAAGTAGTCAGGTGGCAGAATTGATGGCAGTACATCAAGCCATCCTCACTGCAGCACACCACCAACTCAAAGAACTGGTCATAATTACTGACTCTGATTATGTCAGGGATGGGTTTGTGGAACACCTGATTAACTAGAAACATCGGCATGCTGTGTGCAAACAATAAACTGCTAAAGCATGGGAAATTAATTCAATCAATTGATGATCTGGCAACCTCTAATGAGATAAGTATCTATAAGAAAAAGATCAGAGTCCACTCCAAAATGGAGGGACCAAACAAAACTGGGAATGACATGGCAGACCAGTTGGCCAAAACCAGAGCCAGTCACAGGGATATCATAGAAACCGAATACCTGTTGGGGGAAATCCAGGTCACCGCTGTCACCAGGTCCCAAACCCATGCCAATAATGGACTCTCAACTGCCCAGTGGAGTAAATAAACCCCAGATGCAGATTTGATTACTGCTCAAAAAGAGGACCCAATTATGGGGAAATGTTATCAACATATTGAAGACCCCGTGATTTTTCCTCTGACAGAATCCAATTATATTGGGAAGGAGGATCACTGGGTGTAGATGAAGTTTTCCAAATGAATCCAAGACTGTTGGTACGGAGATCTATATCTGTATGTGACCAGTGGGTGGTAACTACCTCATTCCAAAGCCTTATGTTAAGTCAAGCCCATGACGCGGCAACTGTCGGTTATAGGAGGTTTCATACAACCCCTGGCGACGTCATTTTGAACCGTGCAAAAAAATCCATGAATCAGGCCCATCACCGTGAAGTAAATTATTCCACCTATTATAGAAGATGGGATTGTTCTTTGGATAGGAGATCTGTCTGTGTGAGTGTTGAACTCTCCAAAATGCATTTTGGAATAGTATCATTATTACAACCATAAGTGGCTACACTTTTTTCCATGACCTGATGAGTGTTTCTTTGAGTTCTTCGGTTGGTACACAGTCAATTGAAAAATAACAATAATACATTTTAGCAGTGATTCATGTCACACAAACATTTAATCGCATTGTTTTCTTGAATCAACAAACATATGTTGTGGTAAAACAAGCGTAGGCTAGACAAATTCATATTCATCAATTTGTGTTATCTAGGTGATGCTATAAATCCCCATCCACGATCAAGGTAATTAGGTATATGAAGTAGGAATCTATCAAGTTGGCGCCCTTTTATGACAACATGGCACTCATGCGTTCACATGGTTCAGCTTTAAAATGAACAAAAACAAAAGACTAACAGCTTTTTTTTGAAACACTAATAAAATAGTATAACACATATTGGTAATACCAAACAAGTCTTACCATGGACATGTCCCAACTCAGTGATTGAAAGCACAAAGTAAGGCTAAGCAGGAGTTGTGCTTTCTTCATCCCAGAAACTACTGGCAGCGTCTGACTGTTTTTGGTATTGGATTATATGCAGACACTTTGCCATTTGTATGTTTTATGGATATTCATGTTTGAATTGGAAACAGTTTAAAATCTCCCCATGCAATGATTAAAAACACCAGATCTGGATAAACAGACAGTTTGCTTTTTCTGCGATGCAATTATTGCCAGTACCAAACCGTTTTTTTTTGGTATTTAAATGTTGACTCTTAGCTGTTTAAATTGCTTTACAAAGTATGATGTTTCAATTAAAAACAACTTAAAATATCCCAAACGAAAAGGTTTGGCTAAACAGAGATCAGTATTTTGTCTTCCGTGTCCTATTATTAGTATTTCACAAAAACTGTTAGTCTGTTAAATGGTTTCATTCTAAACACCCATTTTGCTTTCTTTTCCAATGCAATTATTGTCAGTGTCCAAGGCCTTTTTGCTACTGTTATTCAGAGACTTTGCTATTTGTGTTGTTTTGCTTTCTTCTTCCATGCAATTATTGCCAGTGTCCAATAGGATTTTCGATATTTACATTCTGAAACTTTGGGCAACATAATCAAAGAATCTGCTATTCTCAAACAACCCATGAACAATGTTGGGATGTGAATGAGCCTGTCCCACCCCCTAGGCACTTACAAGTTAGGTGCATTTCACTCAGAGCGATAGAACCTACAAGGGGGGAGCAGCCCCCACCTCCACGGTGCATAAAAGGGCCCAGTAGCACATTGAAGTAGGTGAATAGCCCTAGCCATGTCCCTGCCCTGCGACTCCATTTTGTATTAGGCCCAGAACAAGACGCACTGAGGGCCACAGCGCTTGAATCCCAAGTTCACACAGAGGTGCCAAGCCATCGGCACACCAGGCCAGCTCTGCACGAGCCCTGTTCCCATGGAAGTCCAGTTCCCTTCTGTCCTTCCAGTGTTGTGAATATCTAGTATCACGTTTAGGAATGCGCCCTGCACAGAGTGTGAAACAGTACCAGGCCCTGCGATGCACCCATCCATCTCCACTAAACTTCCATCAGGGCCTCTGACCCCGACCCAGCCATGCCAGAGCCAGCCATGCTCCACCGACCCAATCCCCAGGCCCTAACCTCCCCAAGAGGCAAGATGCCCACCACAGATCTTAGCTCGCATGACTGTATATCTCCCCAATCACAACATATGTCCCCTGTAACATGAGGTACCAGGAAGGATAAATCAGAGATCTATCCCCGGGGGGAGACCTTGGGGCGGGAACTCCGATTTTTTTTTTTTTTTTTTTAAACACTTTATTTTTAACTTTTTGCTGTATCAAATAGGCAGTGCTCCAACAGGGAGTTGCCTAATGCAAGCCCCGACAACAGTCCTCCCCCCCTCCGCCCCCCAGCCCCGTGTCCACCATAACTTTGAATGTCACTGTCCATTGTTCAAGACAAATAGAAAGACTTCCACGTTGCCCCTGTATATCACCATCTTAAGGTCTCTTGTTCTGGGAGCTTGGATTGTTCGAATCTGAAGCCTCGGCGTTGTTCATCAGGTAAGTGATGTATGGGCCCCAGATGTCGGGGGGGCGCGCATGTAATGGCAGGGTCCGGATGAATTCGGTGTCCATATCTTGGCAATATGTTATATCCTTTTCCCAGTCAGCTATCTTGGGGAGTGCGCCGCGACCCCATGACATAGCGATTCTCCTTCGTGCCAGCGCCATGAGGAGCGCTGCTAACTTGCGTGATGCTGGCTGTAGATATTTAGTGAGGCCGAGAAGCGGACTCAGCGGTAGGGGGGTCACCTGCTCACCTATAATGTCGGATGTTATTTGTATAACGGAAGTCCAGAAGCGTTGGATACCAGGACATCCCCATGCCAGATGAAGAAAATCAGCGCTGGCAAATGTACATCTCTCGCACTGGGCTGACACTTTAGGGTGGTGTCTATGTTTCCTGACAGGGGTGTAGTACGTTTGGTGCACGAAGTTAAAGTGTATTAGCTTGAGTCGGGAATTTAACGCTACCTTCTGAGTCTGACGAAGAATGCAGGCCCAGTCTTGCTCACTTATCGGTTCTTGTAATGCTGATTCCCACCTTTGTTGCACTTTAGGTTGGAGTTTCCGAGTGTCTCCCACCAGGGTTTTGTATAGAGTTGACACCAGTCTGCCCTCGCCCTGCGCTAAAATGGTATTGTGTAGCAGATCCCAGATGGGGGGTTGTTTAGGGAATGTGGGGAATAGCCCCTGGAGGGTGTGGCGAAGCCTGAAATAGAGGAAGACGTCTAGGGATGTGTTCCCTCCCCGGTCTTTTGCCATATGGGGGGTCAGAAAAGTACCCTCTGGGAAGAGGTCTCCCAGTGATTTAATCCCTATTTTATCTATCCATAGCAGGAATACTCTTTCGTTTGTGAGGGGGATGCCGGGGATGAATTTTATCGGCAGAAGGGGGGAAAATCGTATAGCCACTCCGTATTCGCCAGCAATCTTCTTCCATATCGCATATGTGGATAGGACTGTATTCAGTGTTTTATGCGGCACGGGAATGTGGCTTATTATGACTGCAGCAAGCAGGTCGGGGGAAGCCAGGGCTCTTTCCACTTGCACATGTGGTCTAATGTAGTGGGTTGAGTACCAATGGCTTAGGAATTGGGCCTGTGCCGCCAAATAGTATTTTTCTATATCAGGGAGAGCCATGCCCCCTTTTGATATTGGTAAAGTAAGTGTGTCGTACGCCACCCGCGCTGGTTTCCCCGCCCATAATAATTCAAGGATCACGCTCTTGATTTTTGATAAGAAGGATTTGGGGAGAAGTAGCGGGATATTCGTGAAAAGGTATAGGAGTTTGGGGAGAATGACCATTTTTGTCAGTGAGGTTCTGCCCCACAGCGTTAGTGGTAGAGATTTCCATCTTTGAATACGTTCTTGTAGTAACTGCAGTGTGACTACGTAATTGTCTCTAAATATATCGTGGTGGCTTCGTGACATCTTAATCCCCAAATAGCGCACCTTCGAGTTTTCCCACTTGAACCCGTGGTCATCTGCAAACTCCAAAGTGCTAGGGGTCAGAGGGAACACTATCGATTTGGAATGATTGGTTTTGAGGCCTGACATTAACCCGAATTTTATCACCTCTCGCATTACGGGATTGAGATTGGTTTGGGGATCGCTGATGAACAGCATAGGGAGACAATTAACCTGTGCGGACCCAGCTTTATTCCTCGACCCAACTGCTCGGCTTGCAGCCTTGACGCCAGGGGTTCCATCACCAGGGCAAAGATAAGGGCCGAAAGTGGGCAACCTTGTCTCGTTCCGCGTTCTAGTGTGACCCCTGTGGATTTGGTGTTCCCTAGTGTGATGTATGAGCGTGGTTTGTTGTATAACAGAGCTACTAGCTTCAGGAAGAAGTTGCCCAAACCCATCTGCCTTAGTGTAGCGAACATGAAGGACCACTCGACTGAGTCAAACGCCTTCTCGGCATCCAATAATACCGCTATTGCCTGCTGCGTCGGGTCCAAGGCCTCAATGACGCCAAACAGTCTCCTGATGCCGTATGTTGTACTCCGCCCCGGAATGAACCCGGCCTGGTCACCCAGCACCAATGCCGGCATCAAGGGGAGCAATCTGGTTGCCAGGATTTTAGCTAGGATTTTGTTGTCTAGGTTGATCAATGAGATCGGCCTGTAAGAAGCGCAGTTCTCTGTAGGCTTTCCAGCTTTGTGCAGCATCATTACGTTAGCCTCGCGCATCGTGGGGGGGAGCGTCCCCCGCTCCACCGCCTCCTCGTAGACTTGTAGGAGAAGGGGGGCCACCACCTCCAAGTGCGCTTTGTAAAATTCGCCGTTGAGTCCATCAGGACCGGGGGCCTTGGTGTTAGGCAGGGATTTGATTGCTGTCTGAATTTCTTCGAGCGATATGGGCGCGTTCAAGGGTTCACGCAGGTCCTGGCTCACCAAGTACAGTTCCGTGTCATTAAGGTATTCTTGTATCGCTACAGGATGTGCTGTTCCTTTTGAACTGTACAGGTTTTGATAAAAGTCTCGGAAAACATTGGAGATCTCCTCTTCTGTGTAAACCCTCTGGCCTTGCGCATCTGTAATACATTCAATGCGGGGTGGGACTTTGTCTATGGTTAGTAGTCTGGCCAGCAGTGCACCTGGCTTTTGCCCCTCTCCGTATTGCCTGATCTGTTGCCTGCGGCCCAGGAGCTTTAGTTCGCGGTCCGCTGTCTCCCTGAACCCCAAGAGTTCTTTTTTGAGCTTGGCTTGGGTGCGAGGGTCTGGAGCATTGGAGAGGTTTTGTTCTAGTTCTTTCAGACGACGCTCTTTGTTGGATAATTCGCCACGGATCAATTTCAACAAGCCATTTTCTTTAGTCAGGCAAATTCCTCTTATGTAGCACTTGAGCGTTTCCCAAGTGGTGCATACGGAGTCGACAGAGTCTTGGTTGATCTCCAGGAAAGAGGCTATCTCGTTACGTAGTTCTGCAGCAAATACAGCGTCCGTGAGCGAACCGGGCTTGAATCTCCAGTTGAGGCCAGGCACTGTTACGCCCGCCAGGGTGGCCTCCAATACAACCATTGAGTGGTCAGGGTAGGACCTTGGCAGGATATGGCACGCTCCCCATCTGAACGGGCTATGGGTGGATGCCAGGATATAATCGATTCTGGAACTGGTGTTGTGTACCGCTGATCGGAAGGTGTAGTCCCTGCTGTCCCGGTTGTGTCTTCTCCACATATCAGATAGATTGAAGGCCTGACAAATTTCACGGACCTGAGTGCTCGCCTTGGATGGGGCTCCTGATGTATTATGGGACCTGTCGAGCCTGGGATCAAGTGTGGTATTGAGATCGGCTCCCCACACCACAGTCGTCGCGTTGGTCGCGTTCAAGTGGGACATTAGCCAGTTGAAGTTATCAGGTCCGTCTGTGTTCGGTGCGTATGAGTTCACCACCACCACCACCTCTTTCCCTGCGATTATCCCCCTCACCATTAGGGCCCTCCCCTCCGTGTCTTTCTTTAACTCGATAAAGCTGAAATTAGTTCTTCTGTCGATCAGGATCGCAACACCCCTGGCGAATGAAGAATAGGATGAGAAGTACCGATGACATCCCCATGACCTGGCCCAGTGTTGTTCTGACGCGGGCAGCAGATGAGTCTCCTGGAGTATCGCTATGTTGATTTTGTGTCTCCGAAGATATTGAAGGATTCTCCTCATTTTCGTAGGCTGATTGCCACCACGGATATTCCAGGTGGCGATTTTCATCGTTGCCGCTGCCATCTGGAGGGGTCTAGATCATTATGTCGAGACGTGGCTCGCGGGATTGACTGGAGTCGCTTTTCATAGAGGAGCAGGGAGGACGTGGCGATCGTTAGATGCATAGTTCTTCGTGTGACTGTCGTGGAACTGGGGTATGCGGGTTGTGGCGGTTTTGCTAAACTAACTTCCCTCCCCTGCACGGGCAACCCCCAACAAGCCCGTGAAAAACAAACCCATTTTAACCGTACAACCAGCATTGCTGTGCTCGGGGCGCAGGTGGCCCTCCAAGAGGGGGCTGGCTCCCTTCTTCGGATACACTGTTGAACTGTGGTGGCCGCTTCTAGGCAATCTTGAAGTCTCATGCGGCTGTTTTGGGTGGCTTATAGGCAAATCTTACGGCGGGTTTCTCCTTGGTCTGTCGCCCCTTTGTGGTCTTCCGTTGGCAGTAGCGGGTCTACATCCAGAGCGGTCCAGATAGTCACTCGTCTCTTCTGGTGTATTAAAGAACTGGGTCCTGCCCTCGTGTTGAATACGGAGTTTGGCTGGGAAGAGCATGGAATATTGTATCTGGTTCTCTTGTAATCTGCGCTTCACTGCCATAAACGATCTTCTCTGCACTTGGACCGCTTGGGAGAAGTCCGGGAAAACCTGGATCTTGTCGCCGTCATACTGGAGGTCCCCTTTTTCCCTAGCCGCCCGTAGAATGGCATCTCGGTCCTTGTAGTTGAGCAATCTCGCTATGATTGGGCGGGGATTAGCCCCGGGGATCGGTCTGGTGTTGGGGACTCGATGAGCTCTCTCTACGACGAACAGTTTGGACAGGATTTCTGTACCGAAAAGGTCCATGCATAACTTCTCAACGTAGTCCTCCATTTTCACGGTAAGTTGTTGTTCCCTGGCTCCCACGATCCTGATGTTGTTGCGCCGCGAGCGGCCCTCCAAGTCTTCGTTTTTGGCGCTTACTGCTTTCATTTGTACTTCTAGTGAGGCCACTCGGGATGTTAGGGCCGCTGCGCCATCGTCGAGGTCGGACACTCTCTGCTCGACTGTGTCCAATCTGTCAGCGTGTTTGTCCAGCTGGTGCTGGAGTAGGTCGACCTTGGAGGAGAGTGTGTCGAGTTTGCTTCCAAGACCCCCGATCCCGGCCTTAAGGTCAAGGAGGATTTCCCTGATGTCGAACCCGTGGGCCTCCTCTCCATCTTGGGCTGCGGCCTGGACGGGAGACTGCGCTCTGCTGTTCGAGGTGGTTGCTTTGGTCGCGGAGCTACCCTCGAAGTTCAGCTTTTTTTGAGATCTGTCCGCTTTCCTCGAGGACGCCATTGGTGCCCGCGTTGCGGGGGTCAGGAGGTACCAGGAGGCGGACCAGGGGTCCCGGGGCACTCGGTTTGTCGATTTCTAGCGGTGTGGCTCTCAGGAGATCTTGCCGCTGAGCCGGGCTGTACCACGCCTCCACCCAGGGCGCGCGAGCGAGGGCGCACGGGGCGCGCGTACCTGATCCTCGGCGGCGCCCAGGGAGCTCCTCGGTGTCCCTCTATGGCGGCCCCTCCAGGGCTCTGTAGGGTTTCTTTTTCGTGTTCGCCAGCTCGGAGCGGCACTCCCGGGTCCCAGGCCTCCTCCGCCGCCGTTCCACCGCGTCTGGCCTGCGCCCGCTTCCCGCCCGTGCGGGGAAGGGGGGGGGCTCTTCACCGTCGAGGAGACCGGATCCGGCGCTCGGGGGTCGACGGATGAATACCCTGTTCTGCTGGGGATCGTCTCGGCTGCAATCTGGGGGCGGCTGCGGACAATTTGCACACCACAGAAGCTTCGATTGATCAGGATTTCAGGGGAGCTCGGCGGAGCTCACAGGGAAGCCGCCATCTTGGACGGCTCTCTAGCGCCCTCTTCGGGAACTCCGATTTTAATGAAGCCCCAAAGGTAGGTGTCAATATAAATGTATTTTACCCTCCTTTCTCTCTGGCACCTCTTTCCTCTGATGCTGGGTGGTTGCCATAATGAATTAATAATCCATTTTAGCTGTTTATCTAAGATTGTATACACTGTATTTATGTGTGTCCTGACCGTCACCACTTGGATGAGCCCAGCTGACCCACATAGACCAAGATCAACAAAGAAGAACCAGCCAATTAGCGCCTGGCATCCCCAATGGAACGGGCCCATGTATATGTCACCTGCCAATTGGACATGTCGATTTGTACCCTATGTGATTGATTGATAGATTGATATTTTATTTCTATCGCGCTCGTACACAAGTGTTTCAGAGCGCGACAAGGCAAGGGAGGGGAACAGGGGAGAACAAAACAGCGATCTTACCAGGACCAGTGACATTGAGCATGCGCAAGTGCATGGGGGAGGGGGAGGGGAAAAGTGCATGGAAGGAGGGAGAGGTGGAAAGTGCGAAGCAGAGGAGAAACATATAAATAACAATAAATAAATAATAAAGGCAACAAACAGTGGTAATGCAGCCAGCAATTTGCAAGTGCTAGGTTTAAGGCAGCAGACAGGGTGGGTATTTTGGACCCAGGCCCCAGAAAGCCTTGTGGACAATGCAGAGGGTTTTGAATTTAATCCTTGCATCCACTGGGAGCCAGTGGAGAGATTTCAGAGCTAGAAAGATACGATCCCAGGGCTTGAGGCCAAGGACAAGTCTTGCAGTCTTGTTCTGGATTAGTTGCAGAGGGCGGAGAGTAAAGGCAGGTAGATCTAGAAAGAGGCTGTTACAATAGTCCAAGTTAGAGAGAATCAGGGCTTGAGATACCATGAGCTTCTGGGGGAAGGAGAGGAAAGGCAGAGTACCTCTGAGGAGGTGCAGTCGTAAATTTGACTTTTTAGAGACCTCAGAGATGTGGGCAGAGAAGGAAAGGGTGGAGTCAAAGATGACCCTGAGGTTCTTAGCCTCGCAGGTGGGGGTAGGAGGAGGGCCAAGGGAGGCCAGCCAGAGAGTGAGGGGAAAGGATGGTGAAGGTGTGCCGATGAGGAGGATCTCCATCTTACTGGCATTCAGACAAAGATCATTGGCGGCACACCAATTTTGAATGGCAGTTAGGCAATCAGAGATGAGAGAGGGAGAGGAGGTGGCAGAGGGCAGCCTGAAAATGAGTTGAGTGTCATCAGCGTAGCACTGGAAATTTGAGCAGAAAATGGAAATGCAGTGGGCGAGAGTTGCCAGGTATTGGTTGAAAAGCCAGGGCGAGAGGTTAGACCCTGGGGAAAACCACAGGTAGAGACAAAGATAGATGAAAGGAAGGACCAAAGTTGGACCTGGGAGGGTCTTTCTGAGAGGAAAGAGGTCAGCCAGGCCAGAGCCTGATCAGTGATACCCAGGTTTTCACAGAGACAGTTGAGCAGTGTCAGGGGTATTGACCCACGTTTGAGTCATTAAGCTGCAACATTTGGTGCTGTGGGCTTAGGAAATCCAAGATGGCGGAAAAGCCCACATTGCACCAGAATCCAGGAAAACTGCACAGTTTTGGCGCACACCAAAATGTTCCCCTGACCTGCCAACCACCAGTGCGAGCGTGATGGGCCAGGAGTGCCATGGGTGAAATGTGTGCCAAAGGAAAAACAGCTGTGCCAGTTAGCTTAGAAAGCGCTTTGAAATCACCTTTGTTTCTCTGAAATGCAAGCTAAAAATGCCTATTTTAAACATTGCGAGATATTCAAAAATCTCAATGAACACCAGCAGACATTTGGCAGAAGGTAGACTTGTGTGCATACAAAAACTGGAAAGAGAAAGAGCCCAAAATAATGTTCATAATGAAACTGGCTGAGCTGTGGATGTCAGCAGCCTAAGTTAAATTGGACTGAAAGACACTAAAATCTAAATGTTTAAAATAAATGAGTGACCTACTGTTGAGTGTCACATAGTTTGCAACTGTTAAATGTCATAGTTTTGAACTTAGAATCATGTCAGGAAAGGAAGAAGGCGATGGATATGGCAGGGGAAATGTGCACAAAATACACAGTAAACAACCTTGAATCTAACAACGTGCATTCAATACCCAAGACTCGTGTATACCACTATATGAAAAAGGAATGTAGGGTAAGCACTTAGAACCTCCTTATGACTGAAAGGAAAGTTGGCAAACTCCTTACCCACTATGCTATTACAGATACTGACAGCGCTAAGCCCACATAGAGGGCAAGCAGGGACAGAATCTGTGAGCTGACACTCTAGACGGTACTGAATAAAGAATTTGGAAACAGTACTCACAAGGACCGGAATGACCACATGAATGCCAGTACTCACGAAGACCGGAAAGACCACTTGGATGTCCGTATTCACGAGGACCGGAAAGACCCCTCAAAAGTCAGTACTAACCCACAACCCTGTAAATCAAACAAGAACCCAGAAGGCAGTAAAGGCAAAGAGTGAGGATAACTAAATACCTAAACCCAAGTCAAGAGGCAAGAAGGAATAGTACAGTGTGGAAAACAAAAGATAATCACACAGGAGCTAGTTACAACAGCTTCCCACACCTAATAATAAAATAGGAAATAAATGCAAAAGTGTAAAGGAAAACATGGCATGGATCCCAATAGAAGGTAAGGATCAGGAGCAGTGAAAGCGATATCAAAAGGGAAACCTTCCCACCCATCCAAGGTGAAAAGGCAGGAAACTAAACCTGTAAAGGAAAGATTAATGCATCAAGTCTTTCAGTAGCAAAGGACAATTTCTAGGAAACAGTGAACACAGGCAATAGGGCTGCAGCAAAAGGAAAGCTCAGAGAAAGGCTGCCTGCAGATAGAGAAAGGGAGAAAGGGATTTCCAGAAGGCAGAAATCAATTAAGCAAACAAATACGGATTCCAGGACAAGGAACAAGAAACACTAACTAGAAACTGGGCATAAAAACTAGGAACCAGGAACAAGGGACCAGTCACGACAGGAACGCTGCAACAATGACCAGCGCTGGACTGAAGCAAACTGAGGCTTTTAAAGCTGCTTAACAAGCACACCTCTCAGGTGTGCCGCCTGCTGCACCTGCAGCCACAGGTGTTGCCTATCCTCCACCCAACCTTGTCCTGCAAGGGAGGAGGTGAAGCAGTGAGCCAGGCACTCTGGGAAGCATAGTCATTCCGGAAGGCATAGTCATTAGATTAAAGTAGCACGCTGGCTGCCAAAAACCTGGAATGGATCCGGAAGGGAAGTAACTTGGAAAATAGGGTTTTAGTGCTCCTAATTCATCACAGTACTGTAGAGTAAGGTTTGGAGGAAATGTCCAGTAGGGAATAAACCCCAAACTATGCTCCCAAGTGGCGGGAACGGGAGCGAAGGGAGCGAGCCGTGGCAGTATACCCCCTCCCGCGGCCGACTCCAGGTGACCGCTACCCGCACAAAACATCTTCCTTCCACGACAGGAGCGCTTTGTCTTTGGAGGTAGCACTGAGGAAAACGATGACCCACGGGCAAAATTAGAAGGACTGGAATTTATAGAATCAGGCCGCAGTCTATAAGAGTCATAGGCAGGAATTCGGTGAGGAAGAGACTCATGGGTCGAAGAAAGGCATGAAGGACTTGCAGGACCCGAAGCAGAGTTGGAAGGTCCAGGAAGCTTAGTCACTGGAAGAGGATATGCATACATCTTTGAGGAGAGAGGCAGGCTGGTGCAACATGCCTTAGACAACGGTAGAAGTTCAGTTAGCCTCACTGCCGAGAGTGGACACACAGAAGGTGAGGAAACAGCAGGTTTCAGGAAATGTTTATGTTCGGAAGAGGAAGGTGGCGGCTGAGGTAGAGGTTCGGATACTCTGTCATCCATCTGGGTAAAGGTTTGTGGTTGAAAGTGACAAAGATTCGCCTGCATATGTTCCATGCGTTGGAGGTCTGGAGTTCCAATGGGTTGTACGAGGCTGGCACTCCCGTTGACAGTCATGTAGCCAGTCAAGTAGCCACCTTGTTGCACGTGGGATACAAACGCAGGAACGTTGGCATACTGATAGGAGTGTTAGATGCAGTACTCGGAACATCAGGCATACTAGCAGCGGGAGCAAAAACAGGCACATCTTGAACTGCAGCAGACATTCCCCTCCTTTGGCTACTAGCACCCAACTGGCGCTGCAGCTGGAGGGCCGTGCCCATCCCTTCCCTCAGGCTCATGTGGGATCCGGCAACAAAAGGGTTGTCAAGCGGTTGATCCAAACCGGACTCCGAACGCGGACCGTCCAGCCCGCTATCCTGGTCGGCTACTCGTTCGGTGACTGGGCCGTGGCGGATGGCATCCGTTTCTCTCTCGTAATACTCCAGGCAAGTCCAGCGGCCTCGCATGTAAGGCCCTCCCGAGTCGTGATCCGGCTTGATGTTTCTGAAGAGAGAGCTGGCAGAAGTCTCAGGCTCAGATGTTGCATATTCGGGAGGCGCTGATGCTACAGTCAAGTAGTTGGGAGAATTGTTTTGTGTACAAGGCAGACATTCTGGTGATCCCCCTGAAGCATAAGAAGGGCAAGATGGACGTTCATCAGCAAATGGTTGGGATTCAGGAGGAATCTCTGGAGCAGAAGAATATGCAGCAGGATCTGACAGTGTAGACAGGCACACCTCCGATATTGGCAGCGAGGCTGAGCAGGATACAGGTCTCTCATGAACTGAAGCCAAACTAGCAGTAGGCTCAGGGACCGAAGACATGCACTTAGAATGTACTACCGGAGGCTCCATGGCTGAAGGATAATCTGCTGGATGAGTCACTGTAGCCGAAGACAGACATGCCAGAGGAAATTCTGAGGCTGAGGGCATGCAAGCTGGAGCCATCTTGTTAGCTGAAGACAAACTTGTCAAGGTCTTTGGCTCTGACTGCGTACATGGTGAAGGCTCTTGGGTGACTGGCAGACATAGCAATTTTTTATTGATCGAAGATACGTGTGCCAAAGATGACTGCAGAGCTGTGGACAGGATTATTGAAGAGTCAATGGTAGTAGGAGGACAGTCTGAAGTCCCAGAAGTCGACAGACACACTTGTGGTTCAGGAATGGAAAGCCCCTTTAAGGCAGTTGACCCCTTGGCACCAGTAACCAAAGTCTGAGCTGTACCCCTGCCGTCCCTCTCCTTAGTGGATGACACAGAGTCTCTTCCTTTGTAGAAGTCAAAATCAACCAGAGGTATCACCATAGTAAAGTCTCTGTTAATCAGGATTTCGTCAATTGACCATTCCTCTGTCTTAGCTTCTGAAAGTGGCTGATTAACAATCAACAGTTCAGGGATCGCCTGCCGGGTTTTTGGTTCAGTAATCTGTGGAATGAGTCCATCAAAACATGAATTCTGCACTGTCTTTGACTGCTCGTAGTGACTGAAATTGGCATAAGGAAGAGCGAACACAGAGGTAGCATCGTTTTCCACATCAGCTTGAATGTCTACTTCAGTCTCAGCGGCTAGATCAAGGGCAGAACCTAAGCCTACAGTTGTGACTGATTCTGTGTATGTCACCATTGTGGATTGTGTTTGGAAATCAGAAGCATGTATGTGTTCAAGCTCAGAGTTATGACAAACTGCTACACAGGAAGCCTCAGGTAAAGGAGTGGCTTGTGAATATTCAGCTAACAGCAATTCCTGACAAACGGTAGGACAGTTGTCAGAACCTGTGCCCTGAATAAGCGCTGTGCTTGAAAAAAGACTTTCACTCCCAATAGATCTTACATATTGACAAGTATCATGATTTACAAAAGTCTACGCACTCAGGGACTGAACAGTATTCACTTCATCAACGGATAAAGTTGGAGGTGTATTCAGAAAAGACTGTAACATCTTATTCTCCTCTTTTAAGGAAATGTATTCTTGTTTTAACTCCTCAAATTCTGCTTTTAGCATGTCCCGCATTAACTGTACATCCCTATCAGTAGGCACAGGGGAAGGCATGGTGGCATCAGGGCTGGATCCTGCCCTAGCCATCTGGAAGTGCAGTGATTGTATATTGTCATCTACTGCTTGCAGGTCTTGTGATCTATACTCTCTCTTACCGACGTGGTCTGTGTTTCTTTTAAGCAGACTATTGGCATCAGACCCCTTGGCATTAGAGACCACAGTAAGAACCTGTGCAGAGGAGTAAGCTGTAGACTGAGGGCAGAAAACAGAAGATATGCAAGGAACCCCTCCATTCTTCATGCTTGAATCATGAAACTGTTCAATCTGAGGTAAAGCACAACCGGAGTCATGGGGTTCAATAACAGAGGTACTTGTGTGTATACATTCTAGCAGTGTGTTGTTTTCCACTGCTAAGGCTTGTGCGGACATAGACTCTGGATCAGAATTAAAGACAGAGCTAGGATCAGGCAATGTAGGATGGGCCACCCAGTGGGAAAAATACTTTGCACGTAAATACCCATTCGTGTCAAGGAGTTCATTTAAGTCAGGAGCAGAGATTCGATTTTCACAGGTAATTGTAAGGGAAGCTTTCTGTATAAACTTGTTAGAGGCCTTGCTGCCTTTCCTTCGTAATCTGGCCATGTTCAAACGGGAACAACGGCTGGTCATTCTGTCAGGAAAGGAAGAAGGCGATGGATATGGCAGGGGAAATGTGCACAAAATACACAGTAAACAACCTTGAAACTAACAACGTGCATTCAATACCCAAGACTCGTGTATACCACTATATGAAAAAGGAATGTAGGGTAAGCACTTAGAACCTCCTTATGACTGAAAGGAAAGTCGGCAAACTTCTTACCCACTATGCTATTACAGATACTGATAGCGCTAAGCCCACATAGAGGGCAAGCAGGGACAGAATCTGTGAGCTGACACTCTAGACGGTACTGAATAAAGAATTTGGAAACAGTACTCACAAGGACCGGAATGACCACATGAATGCCAGTACTCACGAAGACCGGAAAGACCACTTGGATGTCCGTATTCACGAGGACCGGAAAGAGCACTCAAAAGTCAGTACTAACCCACAACCCTGTAAATCAAACAAGAACCCAGAAGGCAGTAAAGGCAAAGAGTGAGGATAACTAAATACCTAAACCCAAGTCAAGAGGCAAGAAGGAATAGTACAGTGTGGAAAACAAAAGATAATCACACAGGAGCTAGTTACAACAGCTTCCCACACCTAATAATAAAATAGGAAATAGATGCAAAAGTGTAAAGGAAAACATGGCATGGATCCCAATAGAAGGTAAGGATCAGGAGCAGTGAAAACGATATCAAAAGGGAAACCTTCCCACCCATCCAAGGTGAAAAGGCAGGAAACTAAACCTGTAAAGGAAAGATTAATGCATCAAGTCTTTCAGTAGCACAGGACAATTTCTAGGAAACAGTGAACACAGGCAATAGGGCTGCAGCAAAAGGAAAGCTCAGAGAAAGGCTGCCTGCAGACAGAGAAAGGGAGAAAGGGATTTCCAGAAGGCAGAAATCAATTAAGCATACAAATACGAATTCCAGGACAAGGAACAAGAAACACTAACTAGAAACTGGGCACAGAAACTAGGAACCAGGAACAAGGGACCAGTCACGACAGGAACGCTGCAACAATGACCAGCGCTGGACTGAAGCAAACTGAGGCTTTTAAAGCTGCTTAACAAGCACACCTCTCAGGTGTGCCGCCTGCTGCACCTGCAGCCACAGGTGTTGCCTATCCTCCACCCAACCTTGTCCTGCAAGGGAGGAGGTGAAGCAGTGAGCCAGGCGCTCTGGGAAGCATAGTCATTCTGGAAGGCATAGTCATTAGATTAAAGTAGCACGCTGGCTGCCAAAAACCTGGAATGGATCCGGAAGGGAAGTAACTTGGAGAATAGGGTTTTAGTGCTCCTAATTCATCATAGTACTGTAGAGTAAGGTTCGGAGGAAATGTCCAGTAGGGAATAAACCCCAAACTATGCTCCCAAGTGGCGGGAACGCGAGCGAAGGGAGCGAGCCGTGACAAATCAGCGTTCTAGCTGCATATGTAAAAATTGTAAGTTTGATTTGGATGAAGAAAAACTGGGAACAAAAGTGACATTTAGCTGAAGCCTGGCTTAAAGAGATTAAATTCTGCCTGGCAACTACCCCGACAGGAGTTGAAAATTGCTCAGCCACTCTTCCCAGGCCTGGCCTGCATTCTCCTGCCCTCACCAAAGGGAGATGACACCTATCTGATTGGATTAGGGGAGGAGAGGCTGGGGACTGCAGGAAACTGAACAATGAGCCTTCCTTGGCTCAGGTAAATGTTAAATTAGGGGGGGTCGTAAATGGCTTCCTCTTGAGAGAAACTGGGAGGAGCAGTGCCTTTGGGAGCAACCTGAGCTGGAGGAAGTGGACAAACCAGAAATTCCACCATGTGCTTTGGGAAACCACACCCCTCTGGGCCAGAGCATAATTTAAAAAAAAGATGGATAATTCATAGTACGGACTTGTCAAAATTATATAATTAATATCATTATTCTTGTGATTTTTCTGTGCACATTTTAAGAGGTGTTAGAACTCTGTACCATGTTCTGAGGCAAAACCCTATGAATTATGAAGATTGCAGACACGGGGTTCACACTAGAAAAATGGAAATTCACTGGAACATGTGTAAAGAGATGGTGTACATCTGCGTCATTTTTGGTAAAAATCCAATATTGGTAAACCAACCAAAAACCGCAAAATGTTGTCATTTCTTAATCCAAGCTCTTAGAAACATCAGAGTTGGAACAGAAACTACCTTATATGATATATGATGTGTATATGTAATGTCAACCACTTGTGTATCTGGGAAATGTGTTTAGTTATGAAAATGATTTTCTAATGTTAAAGCAAAGGGGAGTGTTCTTTCTGTATACCATAAGGATGACACCTGATGACTCACTGCTCCCTTCTCAAATCAGGTCAAAGAGAAATACTTGACCTATCAAATCGTGAGTGGGTTGGGCAAAGAAAGTTAGCATCCACACCCATTTTCAAAAGACATAAAAAGAGCCACTGAAAGCCAGACAGGGACATTCATTTGCCAAGCTTCAACTGAATTCCTGCGCAGCACTCTGACGGAGAACTCCAGAATCCAGAACCAGAGATCCAGACCAGCAGAACCAGAGATCCATGCAGTGCCGAGTGCCAGACCAGACCGCTGTATCCAGAACAGTAGACCAGACCCAGACAGGTGTGAGTAGAATCAGTGCCTGATTGACCCGCCGAGCAGAGAGAACCGCAGCTAAACCTATTGACCAGATCTGTGACGAGGCCATTCCGTTTAAATTTATAGTGTGAGTATCTTGCCAGAACTGTGCAAAACCAATCTCTTAGCTTAAAATAATCTGATTCAAAACTTTTGAACCTGTCCAGAACTGCATCATAGGAATCGTGTGTCCCTTCTCCAATGTTAAACCTGTAAAAGTGTAATTTTGCCATTTTGAATCATTATTTCATTTCTGAAAATATACCCTCACAAAATCGTCCGTATCTCTTGAACCGTGTGTGCTAGAAGCAAGATTTAACTTCCATTCTAAACCTAAGATTCTAGGCGTTCCAACGAATCCAGAACCGACTTTCTATGCATTATAATTTTTCCGTAATCGCGCTCAACGCACTCGGAAAAAATGCTGCGATTTGCGATTTGGCTCAAATTTCTTCACTTGTCAAAATAGCAGCTTCTTGCTTTCCTTTGCTGAAATTCGTTTGCAACCTGACAATCATTCATAGAGCATTGCTAAAGTGATCCTGAACTAATTTAAAGTAGCTATCACCCACCCTGAATCTCTTATAGGGAATTAAAAAACAGTTTTAGCATATTTTACTTCATTGCCACCACATTTAAAAGCAGTTTGCCTGTGTTTTAAAATCATCCCTGTGATCTAAGCTTGCTAGGGGGGAACTGAACTACATTTGATTGTATTCCTGAGAACTGTGTGCTCTTCCTTCCATCTTCTATTGCATAAAGGGGGGGGGGGTGAATTGTCAAAAGAAAAAGCGATCACATTATCTCTTGTTGAAATCATATCAAATTATTTCTGTGTTGCATTCTGTCCCACCTTGCATTTCCTTGAACCATATGAAGCATTCTCTGCTACCTTAGTCCTCTGTTCTTATTCATGAGTAACCAAGAACTGTGCTACTGTAGGATTACCTATTGCTGATTACTGCTCATATTCACAAGTGTGCTATCAATATTCATTTATTATAAAAGTGTGATATATCTCTATTGTTTAATTTTTTCAAATAAACCTTTTTAATTTGCAAAACAAACCTACTTCTTGGCTCAGTGGGATCAGGGGGATTCTAAGAGAGGGGCGTTATACAAGGGTTCATCATCCAGATTATAACTTGTCATAAAAAAATATATAAGGGCTTCCCTTGAGCAATCCCAGACAAGGCACTGACTTAGTGGGAATGCTTGATTTAAGTCATTAAAAGAGTGGGGGCTCGTAGCCAGGGATTCTGGATTAGAACTATCACTTGTGCAGATTAATACAGTGTGCTAACTGACAGGATATATAAATTCTGTTGGATCACCACGCCGTGTTACACTGTAAAAACACCCCTCAAAGGAACGCTCTAAGGAAACGGTCTGTTTTGTAAACTAAAATACAAACTTCTGTAAATCAGGAAAGGGACACCTTAGGCCAGGAAGTCTGCCAATTAAAAGATAAAATTGTACGAACTCACCTGGCCCTCCAGGGGCTGGGTGACCTCCAAAAAGAGCATCAGAACTTGTTAGAGCACACCAGGAGGGTGGAAGATGCTCTGGCAAGAAAGGAGCAGGTCAGTAGGGATGGGACTCAGGACGTAACCCTCCTGCAGCTATGACTGGGCAGTATTCCAGGACCAATCAGGAGGCACAGAGAGAGAATGAGGCTCTCTATCAGCATGATGATAAGCTCCAACAACAGGTAGCCATGCAGGAGAGACTGATAGAGTCTAGTAAGGCCTTAACTGAGAAACTGAAAGCGCAGGCTCTTGCACTGCAACAGGGAGTAAGGGCTAATAGAGATGAAGTTCGCTGGGAAAGGGAAACACCTGAGCATAACCTCAGGAGCCCTAGTACCAGAGGCCTTCATCTCTCCCAGTCCTTGGACTCTGCCATCCCCATGTCCCCTGGCGCACATGAGCACAGAGCCACAGGGAGGGCAGATTACTATCCAGCGAAAAGAATGGGGTTCATAGGCCAGTACCTCCCAGCAATGGATGGGCAGGCATCCGGGTATGGGCACCTAAGCACATTGCAATTTAGTGGGGAACCCAGGAGAGTAGGCCCACTAAGGGCATCCTAAAAACGTCTGCCCAGTTAGGTCAGTGGGGGGGGGTACCCATCAAATCCTGGCAGCAAGGAGGGATCTGAAGACCCCTCTGAGCGGCCCAGGACACAGGAGACCAGGTCCTCACATTCTGCTAGCCATTCCCAGGCTCGCAGAATCCGGGAGAGCCTGGAAGATCAGACGGGCACCTCTGAGTCAGAGGATGAATGGACCAGGGTTACCCGAACCAAAAAGGCCAATAAGGCAAAAAAGGGCCTTGCTTAAGGACCCCTTAAAGCAGATCAAGGCAATAAGGAGTGTTATCACCCCTTACCACAAGAACGCCAAGTATTCTGTTTGGGAACACTTGGAGCTTTATGAGCAAATGATGGAGACTTTCCATTTGAAGGACAGCAGTAGCTACATTCAGTATGCCAAATGGACATTCTCCCCAGAATACTCCAGTTCTTTGTGGGGCTGGAGGACCAAAATCTTTCAAGATGATCCACCTACAGGGCGGCCATCTTGAACCATTTTTCTGTTCACAGAAATCCCCAAGAGTCTTTCAAGGCAGCCTACAATATGCAATGTGGGGAGGATCAGGCCCCACAAGAATTTGTGCAGGAGTTAAAGCGTGCTTTTGCTCAGACTACAAAAAGGGTACGCACGGACATTAAAGAATTTGTTAATACGTTTTTCCATGCCTTACCCAAATACATAATGACCCAGCTCGTGAGAGACTTTCACGAGAAAAGATCTTTAACTGGGTCATTGAGCAAGCCATCCGCATCTATAAGGTGCAGAAAACAGTGGAAAATAAGAATCAGCCTAAAAACCCCAAAACCAACAGCACCCCTGCTGCTGCCAAGGTGGCAGAGGTAAAGGTTGCCCCCGTTTTAGATTTGAGGTTTGGGGGCCCTAAAAACCTGCCTGCACCGAATAATTCACAGCCCAGAAGGCTCTTGGGCTAGTCACAGACAGGGAGTCAAGGAGGTAATCCCACAAATGGGGTCCCTCGCTCCCCTGACTATGTAAGCCCCCGCTACAAGGGAAATAGACCCATCCTGGGTTACTTGTGGACTCCTCCAGCCCAAGGGGGGGATCCAGCCAAGAACCTGACCCAGGGAACTTCCCTCCTAACTTCCCACAGGAGGGCAGAAAGTCACCAAATCCTGGCCAGAACTTGTTCCCCAGGTATCCACCCAACTTCCAGCCCCAAAATCATCCATCCTTCTTTCCCCACTTTCCTGAGCCCAGGTAACCTAATCCAGGAGAGGGGAGGCCAAGGGTGGAGGGGTACCCAAATCTTTCCAACTAGGGGTACTACCAGAGAAGGGATAGCTACCCTTCCCGGGATCAGCCCAGGGGAGAAAACAGGACCCCGTATCAGCCTGAGCGGGTTTCCCAGTTAGAGCGCCAGGTTCAGAACATGGCACAGGATTTGGGCCGCATGCTGAGGGCTCAACAGAACCCTCAGATGGGCATGCCGGCACAGAATGCCCCAGAATCTGGGCCTGGTGCTCCAGAACAATGACGGGGGCAGCACCCCGATAACCCACCGGTTCCCAGGGAGGAGGCACAAGGGGAAGGGGGGTGTAAAGCCGTGGAGGAAGCTTCCTTCCCCACTTGTAAACAGCCCCTGGAAACCCAGGAACCGGAAACAAAATCTCCTACCCCTGAAAGTCTGCCACCCAAGGAGCAGAGAGGAGGTAGGAGAAACAAAGGACCCAAACAGACCCATTTTGTGGAGGAGGTACAGGTCTTCCAATTTGAGGGAGCGGGATCCTCAGAGGATCCTGAGAAAAGGATCTTCTCCTTCAGAGATGGGGGAACTCGTCCCAAGAAAAAATGGGTCCCAAGGGATTCCAACCCAGACTGGGTAGATGTGGGGATTGAGCTGTCGCCGCCCATCATTCTATCCCAGAACCAACAAGATCGAAAACCCCTGGTTCAAACCCATCCTAGTGACTGCCTTCAAAAAGGGGGGGGGGCCCAGAACCAGAACCAGGGGAACCTAAAGCCGCATCAATAGACTGGGTAGATGTGGGGATTGAGCTGTCGCCGCCCATCATCCTATCCCAGAACCAACAGCATCAAAATCCACAGGTTCAAACTCATTCTGGTGACTGCCTCCAAAAAGGGGGGGGCGGCCCAGGACCAGAACCAGGAGAAATCGAATATCCTCTTTCAATTTGCCAACATTTTCTTGCAGATCCCCATGACTCTCCACAGAATTCTGGCCAAATCTCTTCTCTCGCAATGTCCAAAACCAGAAAATTAGCCCACCAGTTGTCCAAAAATGTGCATTATCTGTGCCCCCTTGAGGAGAAGGAGGGAAGATACTATGCCCTGGTACAAGTACAGGGGCAGGGTACAATTTTGGCACTGGTGGACACTGGATCCCAAGCTACCCTTCTGTCCAAAAGGGCCTTTGATGAAATAAATGCAGGAAGGGGGGTAGAATTACCGTATTCCTCTCACCTCTCTTCCTGGACAACTGCAGAACATTGACAGGAAGGAAATTCCCATGGAGGGGACTGCAGATTTGGACATCAAAATTGGGCGACACAAGGTGAAACACCCGGTCATAGTAGTGACTCCAGAGGGCACCCCTTCTTTACTAGGGAATGACGTCCTGAGAAGGTTGTCACCCCTAACCCAGATTAGCCAACCAATAAAATTAAAACAGAGCGTCAACCATGTTAGTTTAAACGGCACCTGCCACATGGTTGAACAAAAATCTGACCAAGTAGAATTTCACTTCCAGAACAACCAAATTCCAGACGTGAGAGTAATAGCAGTAGGACAACAGACTGGTGATGGGGGATCCTCTCTATTTCTGAAAATCAACCTTCCTTCCAGTTTAAGGTGGTATTCCACACTGGAAGGAAACACTCTGAAATGTTTTACTAATCCACAATCAGAAACTCCCACTCCTATAGTCCAGAAAGATAAGAAATCAGCTCAGAGCCTGGTTGATATTCAGCAAATTGGAGAGCAGTTGTTCATCCCTGTTCATTTAAATGATGGGAAGGACTCTGTTCTCGCCCGAGTGTGTGTGAACAACGGTAAGAGCTTCATCAGCAAAGATCCAGCCATTCCCGCATTCAAACTGGTAGACAAATGGGAAATGGACCTGGAAGCACCTAATTCCAAACATCTCCGGCCAAGCAGGTGTATGCTCAAAATCTCCATTGGCAACAAGAGCATAGTCCATAATTGATGGGTCGTGCGAGACGTCACTGCTGCCTTTTAATTAGGCAGTGACATTCTCAATCGCTTTGCCATTAGTTTGGACCTAATAAACTTCAAAGCTTGGCCCTGATTAGCGGATAATCCCATGGGCTTTGATGATCCAGAAAAAGCATTTAGGTCAGCTCAATTGCTAATTTATGCAGTTGAAATTCAGATTAAAGAGGAAGTCACCATCCCAGAAAGGACCCGACAATTCTCCCTGGAAGTGAAAGTTAAAGGAGGACAAAAATTGAAAAACCCTGATGTTTATATTCATCTAAATTTTTCCCTCCAACAGCAAGGGTTAAGGGTAAACCCATCACCATTAGTCAACATAGAACATGACACCATTCCAATAGAGGTGGATAACAGCGACTTAAAGAGTATTACTCTAGCCTCAGGCACCATTATTAGAATGGCGGTTGATGACTGACATTTCTCCATTGATTTAGGAAATTAACTGTTAGGACCAATCCCCAAGGACTGTTTTGACAGTGACAGTGATGACAATACAACACCAGACAGGATCTTTACCCGGCATGGGGGGAACTTCCTGGTGTACACTTATTGCCCTTATGGTAAGGAAGATGTGACTTGTGACTTCTGAGGGGATGATGTGATTTTTCAGGTCCACGAGGGCTGCCTTTCCCACCTGAAGCCTCCAGTCCAAATCAGCACTCTGACCAGGGACTTCTCCACCCAGCTGGAGGAGGCTGCTGAGATAGCAAAACCAGAAGTCTTTCCAGGCTTCAGGCAGATGGTGGAAGAGAGAGTCAACCTAGCTGATGCTTGCGTGACTCTGGAACAGAAGCAAAAGTTGAAACAAGTTTTCTTGGATTTCCAAGATCTCTTTGCGGTAGACTCATATGACTGTGGTTGCACCGGCATCCACACAACAACAATTCCTACAGACCCTGGCATGACTCCAGTGTTTGCGAAGCAATATCGTTTACCCCTCGCATCCATGGAGTCCCTTACTGAAATAATTAAGAACCTTGAGTCCCGGGGAATAATCCGTCCAGTCCACAGCACCTTCAATAATCCGGTGCTGGGAATATTGAAGCCAAACGGCCAGTGGATACTCTGTACCGACCTTAGGGAGCTCAACAAACGGGTCCATACTTCCCGATGGCCTCTGCCCTACATTGAACAAGGGCTGGCCCAGATTCAGGGGTCACAGGTATTCACTGCAAAAGACCTGACCAATGGATACTGGACCGTGCCTGTCAGTAGGGAGGACCAATACAAACTGGCTTTTACCTTTGGGGGCCAGCAGTACACATGGACCCGAACTCCCTTCGGATACCTCAACTCCGGAAATTAATTCAATATTTTCCTACATAAGGCCATTCCTGACCTGGGTACCAGGGGTACCTGGCTTATGTAGATGATGTCCTCATCAAAAGTTCATCTGTGGAGGAACACATAACGGAGATCCATTATGTTCTGGCACAGTTGAGGGCCGCCAGAGCAAAACTTTCCTTTCAGAAAGCACAGTGGTGTAGAACCCGTGTTAATTTCTTGGGGCATGAGATTACTCCTCAGAGTCTCTGTCCCCAGGAAAAGAAAGTGGAAGCACTTCAGAAACTGACAGACCCCACAACTCTGCGGGAACTAAGGAGCCTCCTTGCACTGACTAATTACAGCAGAAAGTTAATTGAGGGCTACGCAGAGATCACCAGACCCCTGATTCATCTCTTGAAGGGGGGGGTCAAGTGGGAATGGGGTCCAGAACAATCTGAGGCAGTAAGACAACTCAAAAGAAGCCTCTCACAAGTGCCTTGCCTAGCTTACCCTGTCAGAAACAAGGAGTTCTTCCTGGAGACAGGGTTCTCTAATACGTGCTTGACGGCAGTATTATATCAAAAGCATGACAAGGTCAATGAAGTAATCTCCTATGCGAGCAAAACTTTATCCTCTGAGGAAGAAAATTTCAATGATTGTGAGAAGGCACTCCTGGCAACGGTGTGGGCATTGAAGAATTACCGCCCGTTCATCCAGGGGGAACACATCATAGTGGAGACTCCACACCAGCCTCTGCAATACCTCCAAAGTGATAGAATCCGGGCCGGAAATGTGAGTAATTCCCGAATTACTTCCTGGATTCTGTCAATGCAAGGCTTTCCTGTGGAGGTCAGATATGGCCGAAAAAAGAAGAGTCCCGTCGCGCAAGATCGGGCTGACTTGCATGATTGTGCCAGAGAAAACTGTCTCTAGGACGAAAGTCCAAAAATCAAGGACAACATGGAGGCATACCTTAATTCCCCACACAAAGTCTTTGAAGAGGACAAGTGTGAGGGAATGCCCACTGTCTATGTGGATAGATGCTCTTACCATGTTGACAACAACGGGGAAAAAGAACTGGTGACTGGCGTAGGGAATGCATGGATGAAGGAGTCCTCAGAACCCTCCGCTGGGTACAAAATTGGTCCCCGAAGTAGTCAGGTGGCAGAATTGATGGCTGTGCATTGGGCCATCCTCACTGCTGTCCAACATCAACTCCACTATCTGGTCATAATCACAGATTCAGATTATGTTCGGAACGGGTTTGTGGAGCACCTGGTTAATTGGAAAACCAGAGGCATGTTATGTGCTAATAACAAACCCTTGAAACATGGGAAGTTAATCCAAAATATTGATGATCTGGTCACATCGAATGGGATGACCATCTGCTGGAAAAAGATCAAGGGTCATTCCAAAGTAGAGGGACCAGACAAAACTGGAAATGACTTAGCTGATCAGCTGGCCAAAACCGGGGCCATCCAAGGGGATCTAATAGAAATTGAGTCCCTGTTGGGGGAACTCCAGGTCACTGCTATCACTAGGTCACAGACAAATGCTCACAATGATCCTTCAACTGCACAATGGAGTAAGGAGACCCCAGATGCTGATTTGATTATGGCTCAAAAGGGGGATCCAATAATTGGTAGGTTTTACCAACACATTGAGAACCCTGTGAACTTTCCCCTGACGGATACCGATTACATTGGGAAAGAGGACCTTAGAGTGTTGATGAAATGTCCAAAGATGTTCCGAATCCAAGACGGTTTGTTGGTAAGGAAATCCCAAGCTGGCCATGATCAGTGGGTGGTCCCTACCTCATTCCGAAGCCTGATGTTAAGTCACACCCATGATGCGGCCACCGCCGGTCATAGGGGGTTTCATACAACACTTGAGATCTTAAAAGAGGTTGCTTACTGGCCACACATGGGGCATGACCTCGACCAATACTTGAAGGGTTGTCTGGTGTGTGCACAATTTCAGCCATCATCCCTCATACACTGTGCGCCTCTCCAAAAGAGGGGGATGACACTGCCATGGTCAGATTTGCAAATCGACATCGTAGGCCCTGTGATTCGCTCGTCTAGGGGAAACAGGTACATGTTGATGGTCACATGCTTGTTTACCAAGTGGGTGGAATGTCTCCCGGCCCCAAACTGCAAGGCAGAAACAAGGTTTCTTGATTATCTGCAAGGTTAATCATCAGCTGCTCTGATGATTAACCACATCTTTTCCCGTTTTGGTCTACCTCAAAGGATTGAGTCAGACAGAGTTTACCAGCAAAGTAATGACTAAGATGTGGGAGATACTGGGGGTCAAAAGGAAGCTACATATTGCTTACCGGCCAGCTTCTTCTGGGGCAGTAGAACGCTACAACCGGACCATTGTGAGCATATTAAAAAAGTTTGTGGCAGATTCTGGGCCAAGTTGGGATATCCGATTACCTCTGGTCCTAATGGCCATCAGATCTACCCCTTCATCTGCAACCAAAATTTCACCATTTGGGTTGATGACTGGACGCAAGATGGTGCTTCCCCAGCATTTGCTCTACAGGACCCAAGAGCAGACATTGATAAATGCCTCCACAACTCATGAGTATGTGGAGAATTTAAGGAAACACCTTCAGCATGCTTGTGCCTATTCTCAGCGGAATCTAGAAAGATCAGCTGATAGCATGAAAACCCATTACGACCCGAAGACAACCAGGAAGGAATATAATGTGGGAGACCGGGTCTATCTATACAATTTCCAAAGGAACCAGGCCAAACAGCGAACATTTTTGCCTGCATGGAAGGGACCGTTTGAAATTATAGACAAGATCTCCTCAGTTGCATACAAGATCCACATCCCCAAAGTTAGGTTGGCAGAAGGGGAAGACAAGTGGGTCCATATAAATCAGTTAAAGTGTTGCCACCCCAGGCACACTTTGCAATAACTGGAGGAATCCTCTGGAATCCCAGAGGGGGCCACTCCAGAGTAATTCAGTTCCAACCCTAAAATATCCCACATGCAGTCTCTAAAATATTATGATTCTTGAAGGAAAATGTCTCCTGATTATATCTTGTTGTTAAAATAAGACTGCAAAATGTATCCTGATGTTTAAAATGTATATGTTCGCCACACCATTAATAGTGGTGGAAAAATGTCTAGGAATGTGTATTGCCACTTTCCTATATCATTCTAGGAGAGATGAAACCCGGAGACTGACCAAGGAGGATGACCTGGGGACCGGGAGCAAAGATCTGAGGGGCCCGAGGTACCGCCCAATATTGCCATCAGGACCGGCGAGGAGAACCAATTGATCCAACTGGATGGAGGAAAAGATTCGGAACTGTGCCATCTACGGAATTGGAAGAAGATGATGCGGACATACCAGCGCGTGTATCAAAACATCCTTTGCACCCGACACCCCCTCGACTCAAAATCAAAGTGCAGTCGGGCGGGGGGGCTTGTCAAGGGTATTGACCCACGTTTGAGTCATTAAGCTGCAACATTTGGTGCTGTGGGCTTAGAAAATCCAAGATGGCGGAAAAGCCCACATTGCGCCAGAATCCAGGAAAACCGCACAGTTTTGGCGCACACCAAAATGTTCCCCTGACCTGCCACCGACCAGTGCGAGCGTGATGGGCCAGGAGTGCCATGGGTGAAATGTGTGCCAAAGGAAAAACAGCAGTGCCGGTTAGCTCAGAATGCGCTTTGAAATCACCTTTGTTTCTATGAAATGCAAGCTAAAAATGCCTATTTTAAACATTGCAAGATATTCAAAAATCTCAATGAACACCAGCAGACATTTGGCAGAAGGTAGACTTGTGCGCATACAAAAACTGGAAAGAGAAAGTGCCCAAAATAATGTTCATAATGAAATTGGACTGAAAGACACTAAAATCTAAATGTTTAAAATAAATGAGTGACCTACTGTTGAGTGTTTGCAACTGTTAAATGTCATAGTTTTGAACTTAGAATCAGCGTTCTAGCTGCATGTGTAAAAATTGTAAGTTTGCTTTGGGTGAAGAAAAACTGGGAACAAAAGTGACATTTAGCTGAAGCCTGGCTTAAAGAGATTGAATTCTGCCTGGCAACTACCCCCGACAGGAGTTGAAACTTGCTCAGCCACTCTTCCCAGGCCTGGCCTGCATTCTCCTGCCCTCACCAAAGGGAGATGACACCTCTCTGATTGGATTAGGGGAGGAGCAGCTGGGGACTGCAGGAAACTGAACAATGAGACTTCCTTGGCTCAGGCAAATGTTAAATTAGGGGGGGTCGTAAATGGCTTCCTCTTGAGAGAAACTGGGAGGAGCAGTGCCTTTGGGAGCAACCTGAGCTGGAGGAAGTGGACAAACCAGAAATTCCACCATGTTCTTTGGGAAACCACACCCCTCTGGGCCAGAGCATAATTTAAAAAAAAGATGGATAATTCATAGTACGGACTTGTCAAAATTATATAATTAATATCATTATTCTTGTGATTTTTCTGTGCACATTTTAAGAGGTGTTAGAACTCTGTACCATGTTCTGAGGCAAAACCCCATGAATTATGGAGATTGCAGACACCGGGTTCACGCTAGAAAAATGAAAATTCACTGGAATATGTGTAGAGAGATGGTGTACATCTGTGTCATTTTTGGTAACAATCCAATATTGGTAAACCAATCAAAGAGCGCAAAATGTTGTCATTTCTTAATCCAAGCTCTTAGAAACATCAGAGTTGGAACAGAAACTACCTTATGTGATATATGATGTGTATATGTAATGTGAACCACTTGTGTATCTGGGAAATGTGTTTAGTTATGAAAATGATTTTCTAAGGTTAAAGCAAAGGGGAGTGTTCTTTCTGTATGCCATAAAGATGACACCTAATGACTCACTGCTCCCTTCTCAAATCAGGTCAAAGAGAAATCCTTGACCTATCAAATCGTGAGTGCGTTGGGCAAAGAAAGTTAGCATCCACACCCATTTTCAAAAGACATAAAAAGAGCCACTGGAAGCCAGACAAGGACATTCATTTTCCAACCTTCAACTGAATTCCTGCGCAGCACTCTGACGGATAACTCCAGAATCCAGAACCAGAGATCCAGACCAGACCAGCAGAACGAGAGATCCGTGCAGTGCCGAGTGCCAGACCAGACCGCTGTATCCAGAACCGCAGACCAGACCCAGACCGCTGTGAGCAGAACCGGTACCTGATTGACCCGCCGAGCAGAGAGAACCGCAGCTAAACCTATTGACCAGATCTGTGACGAGGCCATTCCATTTAAATTTATACTGTGAGTATCTCGCCCAAACTGTGCAAAACCAATCTCTTAGCTTAAAATAATCGGATTCAAAACATTTGAACCTGTCCAGAACTGCATCATAGGAATTGTGTCCCTTCTCCAATTTTAAACCTGTAAAAGTGTAATTTTGCCATTTTGAATCATTATTTCATTTCTGAAAATCTACCTTCACAAAATCGTCCGTATCTCTTGCACCGTTTGTGCTAGAAGCGAGATTTAACTTTCATTTTAAGCTAAGATTCTGGCGTTGCAAAGAGAACCCAGAACTGACTTTCTATTCATTATAATACTTGTCAAAATAGCAGCTTCTTGCTTTCCTTTGCTGAAATTCATTTGCAACCTGAAAATCATTCATAGAGCATTGCTAAAGTGATCCTGAACTAATTTAAAGTAGCTATCACCCACCCTGAATCTCTTATAGGGAATTAAAAACCAGTTTTAGCATATTTTACTTCATTGCCACCACATTTAATGGGATTTTGCCTGTGTTTTAAAATCATCCCTGTGATCTAAGCTTGCTAGGGGGGAACTGAACTACATTTGATTGTATTCTTGAGAACTGTGTGCTCTCCCTTCCATCTTCTATTGCATAAAGGGGGGGAGTGAATTGTCAAAAGAAAAAGCGATCATATTATCTCTTGTTGAAATCATATCAAATTATTTCTGTGTTGCATTCTGTTCCCACCTTGCATTTCCTTGAACCATATGACGCATTCTCTGCTGCCTTAGTCCTCTGTTCTTATTCATAAGTAACCAAGAACTGTGCTACTGTAGGATTACCTATTGCTGATTACTGCTCCTATTCACAAGTGTGCTATCAATATTAATTTATTATAAAAGTGTGATATATCTCAATTGTTTAATTTTTTCAAAAAAACCTTTTTAATTTGCAAAACAAACCTACTTATTGGCTCAGTGGGGTCAGAGGGATTCTAAGAGAGGGACGTTATACAATGGTTCATCATCCAGATTATAACTTGTCATAAAAATATATAAATAAGGGCTTCCCTTGAGCAATCCCAGACAAGCCACTGACTTAGTGGGAATGCTTGATTGGAGTCATTAACAGCAGGATGGTATGGTTGACCGTGTCAAAGGCAGAATAGAGATCGAGGAGGATGAGGACAGAGGGAATGTTAGAGTCAAGGTTGGTTAGCAGATCTTCACAGATGTTTAAGAGAGAGGTTTCTGTGCTTCTGGCAGCTCTGAAGCCAGACTGGTGGTCATGGAGACAGCCAAAATAATTGGAATGAAGGTTAAACTGAGAGATGGCCAACATTTCCAGGAATTTGCCAAGAAAGGGAGTAATGGAAATTGGGCGATAGTTAGCTGGACAAGAAGGATCAGCTGTGGGTTTCTTGAGGAGAGGATGCACAAAAGGAGTGCTTCAGAGGGGAGGGGAAGGATCCAGAGGGAAAGGAGTGGTTGCAAAAATCAGCAAGGGCCGGAGCGAGGGTGTCAATGTGGTCCTTGATGGTTTTAGAGGAACAGGGATGAACTTGTTTTGAAGAGGCTTTCATAGATCGGACTTGTCTAGCAACCTCGTCAGGGGTGAAAAGAGGAAAGGACGAGAAGGATGGTGGGTGGCTAAAGGAGGGTCAGCAAGCACAGATGAAGAGGGAAGAGGAGGAGTGTGGGTGGAGAGGATGGACATGATGTCCTGGGTTTTTTAAATGAAGTGAGAGGCAAGGGCATTGCAAAGAGCCTGGGAGGCAACAGGAGGGGTAGAGACTGCAGCAGGGCTGGCCAGCTCCTTGCAGATTTTAAAGAGTTTGGCCGAGTGGTTAGATGCCGCAGAGATACGAGCTTGAATGTGGACTCTCTTCTTGGTAAGGACAGAGAGTCGGTATTGCCTTTGTAGCAGGCGACAGGCCAGTTTGTCAGAGGATGAACAGGAAGTCCTCCATTTCCTCTCAGCTGCCCTACACTTACGTTTAAGTGTAGCAAGGTCAGAGTCATACCAGGAATTGCACTTGGCTTTGGACTTCAAACAGATCCTCATGAGAGGGGCAAGAGCATCAAGCGTATCAGAAATTGAAGAGTAGAGTAGAGACAGGGCTGTATCAGGATGAGAGACAGCCAAAGGTGGAGGGGGGGAGAAAGTGGTGGCAAAACCCTCAACTGAAACACGCTTCATGGGCCGGATGTCCGAGAAGGTAGGTGGCAATGTTGGGGTAGGCTTGGCTTGGGGGGAATAGAGGGAGAGATGAGATGAGAGGAGGGAGTGATTGCTCCAGGAGAGAGGAGTGGTCAGAGGGATGGAGAGGGGGAGGTCAGAGGAGATCAAGACATCGAGTGTGTTCACTGCAGAGTGAGTTGGGCAGGAGGGGAGGATGGACAGGGAGAGGGAGTCGCAGAGGTCACAGAAGAGTGCAGAGGAGGAGCAAGGAGAGTTTAAATGTATGTTTACGTCACTGAGGGGGAGGAGTTGAGTGGTAGAGGCCAGGAGGGAGGAGGAGATGTCTGCCCACTCAGAGAGAAATGAGGTGATGTGACCAGGAGGCCAGTAGATGGTAACCACAGTAAGAGAATAGGTAGGCGAGAGAGAAAGCCTACAGACAAGGCATTCAAAGAGAAGTAGGTCTGAGTGGGAATGATAAAGGCAGGAATCCACTCAGGAAAGATCAGGGCTACCCCCCGACCGGACCGGGAGGATCTGGGTGCTGAGAGGATCTTGTAGCCATCAGGTAGGAGAGTGTCAAAGCTTGTGACAGAGCTGGCCGTGAACCATGTCTCAGTAAGACCAAGAACATCAAGGTCTAGTTCTTCAAGGAGGTGGCAGATGTCAGAGGAGTGTTTGACGGCAGAGCGTGAGTTGAGAGTGGCAATATGAAGAAGGTTGCCAGCCTTAAAGACCTTCTGGGGAGGGTTACAGATCAGAGGTACGCCCTGCGGAGGAGAAAGAGCCCTCGGAGGGGCAGAGGAGGAGGAGGAGAGCGAGAGCAAGGTAGCCAATGGGGGAGAGGAGAGGACAGCAGGAGATGAGAAGAAATTGATGAGGCGAGGGAAGCGCCTATCAAAGAGGAGGAGATTGGCCTGAGGGCCTTGGACCGATGACAGTGCCATTTAGGTAGACATTAATGATGACTTTAGAGGAGTTGAAGGAAGCCATGAGAACTTCCCAGCGAGTGCCACCATTAATGGGAGAGGAGGAGATAGGGCAGAGCACAGAGACCATATGAAGAGTCCATAGATCTGGCAAAGGAACGCCAAAGAGGATGTCGGTAAGAGTCTGTCTGGCGGAAGCATTGGAGTAGATGTCGGCAATAGGAAGACCAGGATTAGAGGCCAAGATACCCTTTTTGAACATCTTCCTACCAGACTTAGCGAGAAGGGAAGGATAGTCAATGGAGAAGCAGTTGGAGAAGATGGGAAAAACAGAAAGCGCCATTGGGGTGGAAGTAAGGAGAGGATGGAGATACTGGGGGGGGCTAAGGCAGGTAGGTGTGAGACAAAAGAGAGTGGTGAGGTCACTGGGTTGGCAAGTTACAGAGAAGAAACAGTATACAAGCAAAATAAAGAGAATTTCGCAATGGGCAGCAAGATTTGACTTTTTAGCACAAAGCAAAAACAGCAAGATTTGACTTATTAGCAGAAAGCAAAAACAGCAAGATTTGACTTTTTAGCACAAAGCAAAAACAGCAAGATTTGACTTTATAGCACAAAGCAAAAAAAGTAAGATTTGACTTTTTAGCACAAAGCAAAAACAGCAAGATTTGATTTTTTCAATCTTGGAATCGGATGTTAGCAAAAGGTTTTAGGAAGCACTGCGCAGCAGGATGACAACATGGGAGCAACAAGCAGAAAGAACAGTGATAGTCAAAGGCAGTAGAAGTGAGTCCATAAGGAGGGAACTAACCCATAGTTCTGGAGGTGGCAACGTCAAGGCAGTCCGGATTTCTTAGAGGAGTGAGGTGGCAGCATCATTGTGGTTAAGGTGCAGGGAGGACCCCAATTAGCGTTCCAGAAGCGGACAGGGAGCAGGCAGGGGCCTTGGAAGTGGGCCTTGCTGAGAGGGCCAGCTGAAGCCTGCCAGTCCCTGATTGGATGGAATAAAACACTCAGCAACGAATGGGAGTGCAGCACAGGGAGAGGTGATTCAGCACAGCCTGCCTACACAACAAAGAAAACCACGGTGGCCATCTTGGAAGGGCCAAAAACAGTCAAATAAGCAGCAATAGTAGGAAAACGAGTGCTTTCAAAATAGTAACGCAGCTCCAGGTATTAAAAAGCTCAAAAATGGCTGCACGATGAAAATTCCAAATAAAACAGTCCTTTCCAACAATATTATGCACATTTCCTCTATTTTTCCTTTTTTTCTTTTTCAAATTTCCATTTTTCAGATTCAATAATTCCCCAGGAGGTGCAGTAATGCACAGAAAGTGCACCTACCTAATGGAATGGTCAGCAGCCAGGCACAAACTCCACATGTGCAGGAGAACAACAGATGGCCAGGAGGGTGGAAACAGGACCTCACTCCCAGTGAGAAGCAGATGAAAGAATGATGTCACTGATGATGACTGCTCAGGTGATTTTTGGCAGAGCGCTCTTGAGGAGCAGAGTTCTTTGCTGGCATTTATATTTGTGTACAAGTAAACCTTGTTATCCTTGCAACCTATCTCTTGCCCTTATTCCCTAGTGGGTTGTATTTACTCTGGAGTGTGTGTTTCTAGGTCTATGCCTTCATTTGGTGTCCCGACGTGATTCCTCAGCCCACGTACCTGTGGCGTTATCCAGGGCCTGTCCGGAAAGGCCATGGCCACCTTCAGATGACCAGTCCACCAAAACGTGTACGCAAAAGAAACGGTTTTTATGGGTTCCGGCTTTGCGAAAATCCCACCTGCTCGTTGGAGCCGGGTGTGGCCCTTGGAGAAGCTGAGACGTTTTGGCAATTAACTGTGAACAGAGGCTTTTATAAGAGCACATACATGTGAGTATAGACTGCAAGGACTAACAATGTCAGGGTTTGGGAATGGATCAGTATGCTAGAGTGGAACATGCAAGGGATGAAAGTGATTGGAGTGAATGTAGTTTTGTATATGGCCATTCGTTTTATTCGTTTTACTTTTTATGCAAAATATAGAAGAAGAAGGAAAGGGAGCCTAGCCCCGAAAGAGGTTAGAAGGTGGTGCCACAGTGCAATATCCTGACCAGTGCAGGAGAATACAAATATAGAGAAAAAGTAGGATCCCCATATAAGTAGAGGGCTCGGGAATAAGTAGTGGTTGTTTTAGCTTGTTATTTTAGTTTATTGTTTTCAGTGTCCATTTTTTGACATGTAAGGAGGAAGTCCAGAAGGGGTTGTTATGGTGTGAATGAGAAGCGAGTAAGAGGGGAGAGGGAATGCTCTAAAGGGGGAGTGAAAATATCTGTTAGGTATATGATTGTCTCTGTGTTTTAAAGAAGCAGTAATGTCCACTTTGTTTGACAATGTAATGATAATTTGAACATGCATGTGATGCATATAGATTAATTGACATTGTATGCCGAGAGGGTGTAGGGGGACAGAAGAAATACACTGCAACAATATGTTTTGTGACCCCCACTTTAAACAAATTGACAGGCTTGGGGACAGATACCCCTTTACACGGGAGTAACAATCAGTAATGACACTCATAACGGGGCATTGTTCAATAACAACATGCCACTTGTGTGGGATGCACTGCGACAAGCCTTCCCAGATACTCCCGGTTTACACTCAATAATGCAATGCACTATGGGAGAAAAGGGAGACGCTGCACAGTTTATTCTTTGGGTACAAGAGATGTGGAGGGCAGAAACGGGCACCGCTCGCTTGGGACCAGGCAACATCGCTGTTTTTTTTTATCATAAAGAGGGGCTCCCCAAGGAAGTACAGAAGGCTTTGGACAAGATAGCGGGGGTGCAAGCAAAGGGTTAGCCTGAAATTCAAAGCATAATTGTATGCCACTGTAAAGAGAGGGAAAACAAAACTATTCAGAGAAGACAGACAGAGGAAGAGAAACTAGTACAAAACAAACTAGTGAAGGTGGCAGTGGTATCAGCAGTACCATACAAAGAACAGATGGTAGAGGAAGGGTGTTCCTCCGTCTCAATACATGTGATGATGGCATCTGTATGGGTCGACAACGGGAGGAAATCATTAATAAGCAAGACCACAATGGCAAGGTGGGCCACCACGAGGATGAGGTGGGTTCCAGGGACAGAGAGGAGGGGGGCAAGGGTAGTGTTGGGCATGTGTATGAATGGGACATTTTGCCAGAGAGTGCCACATCAGGCAGGGGGGAATTAGCACTATGACCAACCACAATACAATTAACAACAGTAGGGGAACCCCATCCTGCCAGCCCACAGGGCCCACCACAAAGTCCATATGACCCACGGGCTTACCCCCAGCTACCTCCCCCAATGCCAGGCCCTCCAACTATCATCAACCTCCTCACACAATGCAATCACATCAAAGCCACCCCAATTGTCAAGGCAGGAGGAAAAGAAACCCTTTTCCACCCCTCTGAACGGTGCAGTGGCGCCCTACCAAGGTGCCTGTGTCGTGGGAGGAGACTAGGACAGCCCAAAGAGAGCTCTTGCATGTCCAGTACTATCAACAATCTTGCATCCAGAAGAGGAACCACTCTTGGGGGTAGAGATAGCAAATAAGCAATTCATCTTCATGGTACACTGAGGGGCGGAAAAGTCATGCATTTGTGAAGGTGATTTTCCGTTATCAGGACAAACTCTCAACACGCAGGGATTCTCTGAGGCTGTAGTAATGGTTCCATATACAGAAGATGTGGATGCAAAAAATTGGGGGAAACATTGTGCGAGCACCACTCCTATACTATGAAAGCTTGCCTGTTAACCTATTGGGGAGGGATCTGCTTATTAGGTTGAATATGACCATATCATTCACTGAGGGCGGGATGGTTTGCGCCACTCCCGGCATTTGCTCCCTCAGGGCGATGCTGGTGGTTCACTCAGTGGCAAAGGATATAGTGGTGAGAGGAGTCCCAGTAAATCCAGATATGTTCATTTATGGAATATGAGTGTTAGCGAGAGCAGTACCCGAGATCTATACCTGAGCAGTACCCAAAAGAGTGGAGAGTACCTTCTGATTTTATCGTCCACCCCGGTTGCCAGCACCATCCTGTCCTCAGATTTAGAGGGATTGCAAATTTCCCCTAAACAAAGAGTAGCACGAGGGACAGATGTTCATGGGTGCCAAAGGGGCACATTTCTATGTGTTGAACCCAACAGGCCATTGTGAGAAATCACAGATGAAGACTTGTTTGAGGATACAAATGATGATGGGGAGATAGTACTAGAGATAGGCATTCCTTGCAATATCATGGTCCAATATTGAGAAGTGCCAAGTGCCCTCATCACCATTGTCGGTGGGCCCCCCTCCTTTTGTGAAACAGATTTACTGCAGGTCCCACCTGATCTGTGGACCACCAACCCACATGATGTGGGTATGCTCAAAGAAGTGACCCCAGCAAAAATCCCACTCAAGCCAGGTGCAGTACTACCCAGTGTGAAACAATACCCCCTGTCCGAGGAAGCAGAGGAGGGGATACAGAAGACGTTACAGGCCCTCCTAAAGCAGGAGATCATTAACCCCTCCATGTCACCATGCAATACTGTGATTTATCCTATCAAGAAAGCAACAGGGGTAGTTGGAGAATGATACAGGACCATTGCCCCTTAATTACATTGTCCAGAAAAAATTTCCTCTAGTTCCGAACCCTGCCTCAATCCTTTGTACTATCCCTAAACAGGCCACCCATTTCACAGAGGTGGATTTGAAAAAAAAGATTCTCAGTGCCCCTAGACCAGGAACCACAGTACCTTACAGCATTTATCCTGATAGTGAAGTGGTATTAACACTATTGCTTGCCCCAGGGGTACTCTGAAAGCCCCAGCATCTTAAATAGAATTCTGCATGAAGAGCTTGGTAACATTCAGGTCCCCATCACGATCATTCAGTATGTAGATGACCTATTAGGCTGCAGCGACAGCGAGCAGAACTGTGGAAGGGATCCCATCACTTTGCTCCAACTATCAGCACAAAAGGGGTATAAAGTATACAAGAAAAAAGTCCAGTACTGTTTGGCAGAGGTCCTGTACTTGAGCCAGCTCATTTCTAAAGATAGCAAATGAATATTACCAGCTAGAGCTGCAACAGTTCCCACCACTGCCAAACCCACTACAGTTAAAGAGATGCAACAATTCCTAGGGCTCTGCAATTACTGCCGAACATGGATCCTTGATTAGGCAGCCTACACTCAACCACTTCTCCAAGGCCCCAAGGAGGCACAATTGCAGCAGCCGCCTTTGCTATTGAAAGGGGTTCCACTATCGAGATGGGGTGTTCAGTAACACTGTATGTTGAGCACTCACTGTTTGCAATACTGGAACAAAATAATCCACACTGACCACCCAGAGAGCATCAGCATATGAAATCATCCTATCTAGTGCACATATTGTCATGGGAGGATAGCTCAGCTGCAACGTGTGCACCTTGGAAGCAAGACGACAAGAAGCAACACAGGCTCGATCCCCGGGTCCGCGCTTAGAAACCTCTGGGTGTTTAAGCACATTATAAATATGCAACTAAGACAAAAAGAATTATGCAACCAAAAAACAAACAAATCCTGTAACAGCACATTGATGCCTGCGGGCTGTGTGAGCGCTTTAAAAATGTAAAATAAATAAATAAATAGCCATATAGTGAGATGCAAAACAGTGAACCCAGCACCATTTCTCACAGAAGCATGAACTATCGAAGGCATGCAGCAGCATGACTGTGCAACATATGCAGGAGAAGGAGATGATATCCCAAAAGCAAGAGATAGCACCATAGGAGAGGGGGAAGTATTCTTTTTTGATGGGTCAGCATCAATAGATCAGGAGACAGGTGAAAAATATGTTGTGGTTGCAGTGGTGAGTTTGGAGGAAGGGGAATATGAAACAATGATCATTAAAAGATTTCCCAGAAATTTTTCTGTGCAAGCAGCAGAGCTTGTCGCATTGATCAAGCACTAAAGACAGCCAGAAGATGTTGTGTTACTATTTATTCTGACTCTATGTACGTCACCACCATAGTGCATGCGAGTCTGTCAAGGTGGAGAAGAAGGGGGTTCAGGAGAGCAGACGGCTCCCCAGTACAGCATGCACAATTAATGAATGAGTTGATTTTGGCTCTGAGCCTTCAGAGCCTTTTGTCGTAGCGGTCGTCAAGTGCTTAGCTCACACTCATAACACTGATGAAATATCATTAGGAAACGCTGCAGCAGATGCAGAAGCAAACAGAGCAGAATATCTCTCAACTCATATGGGTGCAGAATATGTCCTTACCAATCTATATGCGCCCGAGGTAACACATGCATATACAGCCCTACCTATAGCCCAAAGAATAGAAATACAGCGAAGGGCACAAATTGCAGAACAAGACATATGGCTTAAACGTGGATGCACACAATCACCCACCAACCTTTTGTAGTGATAGCAGGGGACAGGAAAAGTAGTCATGCCTGTCGAATTATTGTGCACTGCATTTAAACAGTTGCACTTTCTAGCCCACAGTTTGAAAGAACATATAGCTGCTGATCTCTGAGAAGATTGGTCTTCATTCCAAACTAGCAGGAACATCTTACACAAATGTTGGTCCAATGTACCATGTGTCAAGTGTTCAACACAGGGATGACTCTGAAAACATTGCGAGGGATGTTGCCCTGTCCCATCGGACCTTTCCAAGAACTGAACATAGATTATGCAGACATGGGACTAAGGTGCAATGGAGCACGGTACTTGATCGTGGTGGTGTGTCAATTCTCTCGCTGGGCGGAAGCAGGACCCTGTGCCCACCCAGATGCAAAATATGCCACAAAATTCCTCATCAGAGAAGTATTCCCTTGGTGGGGTGTGTGTGACATCATACGCTCTGACAATGGAACACACTTTTTAAATGAATTATTCAGAGAAGTAACGACTCTTTTAGAGATCAAATAAAACATGTGCTCAATTTAGCACCCACAACCAAATTGGCTGGTAGAAAAAATAAATGGCCTCTTTAAAATGAGATTATCAAAATTGAGCAACACACTGAAGTAGAACTGGGCTTATTGCCTACCTCTTGCGTTGTTTCAACTACACACACAGCCTAGCGAGAACCACCACTTGTCCTCCTATGAGATAGTGACTGTCCAACGCATTCAAACAGCAATGCCGCCAATGAGGAGAGAATCTGACGCCCATAGAGCAGCAATTGTATTAGGAGAGGAGTTCAAAGCATATCTTACACAGCTTACACGGGCCATAGGATGCATCTCAATACCGATTGCACCCCCACACACAGAAAACAGAGGAACAAAAACTGCCCCTGCAACTGATACCTCCCCAACCCAACCACTGTTACCGGGGGAATGGATCTATGTAAGGAGCTTTGTCAGAAAGTGGAATGCTCCAAGATTCCATGGACCCTCTGAAGTGGGTTATTCAACCCCTCTCGCAGTAACAGTGAAAGGGCTGAGGTACTGGATACACCTCTCAGATGTTTGTAAGGCACCAAACCACACACCACAAGTAAAACTGACTAGAGACACAACCACTACCTTGACATGAGTAGCCCAATGCCACGATTCATTTTGCATGTGGAATGTAAAAAGAGAAAAACATACATTGCTGTTAGGGCAAGGGCTACAAAGATGATTTATCTCTCTCTCACTCTCTCTCTCTTCTCTCTCTCTCTCTCTCTCTCTCTCTCTCTCTCTCTCTCTCTCTCTCTCTCTCTCTCTCTCTTCCTCTTACTTCATTCCTTCTATGATTCTGTTAATGCCCACCCTCTTCTATTACTTTCCACAGATGCAACATTGATGGAGCTGACTCCGCTCAATGAAAATGTAAATGTAGATAGCAGTAGGAAAAGGATTAGTTTTACTAGAAAGTATAGCTATAACTGTGGCCTGCACTTTGGAGCAATACTATTTAGTCTGCTAATGTTCATTTTCATATGATATGATAGGCTATTTATAAAGTGCTTAATACCCAGAGGTTTCTAAGCACGGACCCGGGAATTGAACCTGTGTTGCTCTGTGTCGTCTTGCTTCCAAGGTGAGCACATTGCCCCTGAGCTATCCTCCCGAGACGATTGGGGGTTTATTGGGCATCTTTTATCTTGGGCCCATATAAAAGAAGGGGTGGGGAAAAAGGACAAGGGACGGGTTTCAATGGTAGTGGAGCGGTAACATATCATTGAACCGTACAAGTTTACATAAAAAATGCAACAGGAAAAAGCCCAGTTGTTCTTATATTCAATGATAATATGACTGAAAGTTTACAAGATGTACTAAATGTTACTTTTGAAGCCTCCAGAATGTTTACATTTCAACAACCTACCTCAGTATATAATATGTTGTCCTCTCCAAGCCTTAACATGATTATAGGTTCCTCCAACATTCTTATCCAGAATGAAAGCCTCAATGAAAGTAGTGTTGTATTATAAATAAACACTATACCTGAAGAGAAAACCAAAAATAACACAAATACCTCCTGTAGCAAATCCCAATCCGTATTGTGCACTAGTGTAATGGTCCAGCTATTACCACCACATGCAAAGAGGTCAGTATGTAACACAAGTAGATCATATAGAACAATGTTAGAGTGACACAATTTCCCTTGTGCAGTGAAACAAGAAAACGGAAAGCACGCCAGAATAAATATGATGCATACCATGGTTTAGGAGTGGATAGGGAGGAAGACCTTCACCATCCTGGCCACTCCAATAGCTGGTACTCAGACATTGGTGAAATGGCAAGGCGAACGACTAATGGGAGTTGCTATGTTTGTCTGCACGCATCTGGGGCGCACAAGGTCATAGTGCCACAAGAGGTACTGCTAGTAGACACACAATGTCTCATTCACCTTGCACTATGTAGGATAAAAGGGACTTTTCAGGCACACAGCGTCCAGTTGAAACTCATTGAGCCGGACATTCAAAAATGCAAAGTGGGCTTGACCGATCTCAAGTGCTTTAAGAAACTCTTCTTGGCCGTAGACGGGACAAGCTTCTCAGAAAACAAATGTCAGTAATCAACATTCATGTGTAAAGCTGAAGGACTCTGTGGTTATTCTGAAGCAACACTAACTCTTTCAGACAAAACATGTGTGCAAATATGGACAGAACATGTGAAAAACTGACATGGGTCACAGCACTTGAGAAGCCGGTGAAAAAACAACACAAAGAAAATTATGAACTTTTTTTATAGTGAAGGGACTGTTTCTGTGGGGTCCAACAGACGATGCAACAGAACACGACTCATTCAAGACCTTAAAAAGGAACTGCTGGACTACTACTGGGTCTGGGCAAAAAAGCATACTTACACCTCCCACCATCATGGAGGGGTTATTGTTCGCTTGCAACGCTGCATTTAGCCCTGCTGGTAGTACCCGAAGAGCACCTAAAGGGGGGACCCTTGCCTGATGAAGGCCAAGTGACACCCGAGACAACTGAAATGATGGTGACCATGTCGCCTCCACAATTCTGTGTCCTCCCAGAAGAAGAGCGCCATGACCGACTGATCAGAACAAAACCATCTTCCAACTACCTGTCCCAAGATTCCTCTGATTTGCTTGCACAAATGCCTGATGAATATAAACTCTTCAGTTCAGCAGAGACATTGTTTGCATCTCTTGTGCCCGGTATCCAAGTTAGAGCCAACACCAAGTTGCTTCAAAATGTACATTGGAAGCTAATCCAGTTAGCAAATGACACTGAGGAAGGGTTCAACCTCATCAAGGTAGAACTAAGAGCACTTCAGATAATGACAATGCAAAATCGTTATTTTCTTGACCTCCTCACTGCACTGGGGGGCAGGGTTTGCAAAAATATCGGTAGTTCATGTTGCACGTTCGCACCTTCTACCGATGCTGAAAATGGGACACTAACACACATAATAGCAGCTGCACATGAACTTGGAGTAAAAATGAAGAAGGAGGCAGGAATGCAAGAGAACAAACGGGTAAACATGGCTGGGTACTGTCATGGCTTGGAATAACTATGAAGATGCTGATGCCTATCATCGTGTTTATTTTGGTGATTTTATGCGTGTGCCAGTTGGGTCTCCGCTGCTGTGCAAAGGCCATTCCTAATAGTGCAATGATGATGGTGACAATTGAGAACAACAATAGTAAAAAGGTACCTCAAGATACACAGGAAGTGCATGTTCAGACGGAAGAAAATGATGGTCTCAAATGCCGTATGGTTGTGATATATCATGGTCATGGGGATGTGGTGGACACTTATTATCACATGACTATTGCACCCCCACCAGACCGCGAGAATTATAAGGAAGTGTGAGTATATTTGGCAGCTAATGGGGATGTATATACATGACATGCACACCCGAACAATATGCACAGCGCAGGGAAAGTTTGAGAAGCATGTGCAGAGCATGGATGCCTATAAAGGTTAGCCAGGCATGGGCGGAAGCAGAACGGAGGGCAAATGAATGTATACATTTTTGTGGGGGGGAGTTTGTTACTGTAGAAGTAATGAAAGGGGGAATGTTGGAAAGGAAGTGAGCCTGTCCCAACCCCCTAGGCGCTTCCAAGTTAGGCAAATTTCATACAAAGCAATAGAACCTACAAGGGGGGAGCAGCCGCTACCTCCAGGGTGCATATAGAGGCCCGGTAGTGTGTAGAAGTAGGTGAATAGCACTAGCCACGCCCCTGCACCGTGACTCCATTTTGTATTAGGCCCAGAACAAGACACACTGAGGGCTGCAGTGCTTGCATCCCGAGTTCACACAGAGGTGCCAAGCCATCAGCATATCAGGCCAGCTCCGCATGAGCCCTGTTCCCACAGAAGTCCATTTCCCTCCTGTCCCTCCAGTGTTGCGAATATTTAGTATCACTTTCAGGAATGCGACCTGCACAGTGTGTGAAACAGTACTAGGCCCTATGATGCACTCATCCAATTCCACTAAATTGCCACTAGGGCCTCTGACCCCCCCCCCCCCAGCCAGGCCCTAACCTCTCCAAGATGCCCTCCAGAGATCTAAGCTTGCACGACTGTATGTCTCCCCAATCGCAACACACGTCTCATGTAACATGAGGTACCAGGAAGGATAAATCAGAGATAAATCCCCCAGGGGAGACCTTAGGGTGGGAACTGTGGTTTTAATGAAACCCCGAAGATAGGGGTCAATATAACTGTATTTTACCCTGCCTTCTCTCTGGCACATCTTTCCTCTGATGCACAGATGCCTGCCATAATGAATGCCGCAACCTTCTCCGCCAGCATGAGCCCAGCTGACCCACGTGGACCAAGATAGACAAGGAAGAACCAGCCAATTAGCACCCCGCATCCCCTATGGAGCGGGCCCCTGTACATGTCACCCGCCAATGGGACATGTCGATTTGTACCCTACATGATGATTTCACTGATGATGCCTTGGGCCTTCTTAATATGCTGCTCGTGTAATTTTTGAAGCACGCTCTCAAGCAGCCGAGTTCTTTGCTGGCATTTGTATTTGTGTCCAAGTAAAGCTTGTTATCCTTGCAACCTATCTCTTAGCCTTATTTCCTAGTGGGTTGCATTTACTCTGGAGTGTGCGTTTCGAGGTCTATTCTTTCAAAATACAGGACAAGGAGATGGAACAGATGTGTGACAAACAAGTGAATGTTGTGCCTAGACATAATCCATCTAAGTGGGAAAACAACTTCAAAACGATGCAATTTTAAAATTTACAAAAAAATGATATTCCCTCATCAAGGTCTCAGACCAAATTCATAAAAACTACATTCTACGTCTACATGAACGTTTCATCCTTCATGCATCACTTCAGGGACTTCATCAGGGCGTGCTTCTCTCTTGCCCTATTAGACTGAATAAATCGTAATACCAGCTTCTAATACTATATTCAGTGGATTGCCCACAGCCTATCACCAGTCAAATATTATTCAATATGTTCCAAAAACATTTTACATGTCAAGTCTTCAATAACTGTCTCATTACTGTGGAAGGCAATACATCACCACATCACAACATTTAATTTCTAGCATCTTTCTTTTTCTTTTACTTCATTTTCAAAAGGAAGTGCAGTTCATACAATCTTGCATTTCCCATCAACATACATTATTGATGTAGTCAATATAGTCAATTTTTCATCTAATGCTGTCATTCAACTCTTCCTTCCAAATTTCTTCTATATGGTTGCCAGAATTTGTTAAAATACGAGAACTCAATTAACTGCCCAAATGGTTCTATTCACTTTATAGTAATTTCAAACAATTTCTAGCTAACACAGGTTAGCATATTGCTCTACACTTACTAGTTATCAAAATGATGTAAGGCTCTACAATATTGTACACAGGTATTTCTTTAGTTAACTTGCTGTCACAATAGCACTGTTTTTTCCTCTCCAGACCTGCTGACAACAGTTCTGAATCACTATTCTCTTCAAGTGCATATACAATAACCATTTAACGTTGTAATACACTCATGTTCTCTCCTGTATTACTCAAATAATGTGTATTACTTTTGTGTTTGATTCCCGGATGTCCTACCAACTTCCCTCAATCATTCATCAGCCCCTACGCCATCCTTTTTATTTTCATTTTGGCTCTAGGCACTAGAATGTGCCTTTCTATTATCGAGAATCCTGTATGGCGTTGGCCATATTGTTTTCCTCAAACACGTTCCAGTGGTTCAAACACATAATACAAAGGTCTCATTAAAGGTCTGGGGGTCCGGAAATAAGGATGCCAGTAGCAACGTACTGCCACACTTTCCAGACTGGCAGACCACAACTCTGCTTTCCGGGGCCTCTGCATCCGGCAGGTCTGACATCGCAGGGGCATCTGCACAGGAAAGCAGAGTTGTCAGGGAAGTCTGGCACCTTTAGCCACGGTGCCGGTGCTTCCGAGTACCCATTTCCATGGAGCCCTATGGAACTCCACAGGAAAGGGGACTAAGATTTTACTCCTCCTGACTTCCCGGGCCTCCAGAACTTGTCCTGTTGGCACTGGGAAGTCAGGGGATGGAAATGCTGTAATGGGGTTGGCGCAACCGGCCGCTAGCACCGCCAGGTTACCGCCAAACTTGTAATGAGGATCAAAGTGTCTTAAATGGTGCCCATCATCCGCAACTCTCTTTTCAAATGATTTACCTTAAGATTTTCTATGAATCAGAAGTAGAGCCGAGGGTAAAAATGTTGTGCCAACTACGAGCATACTGAAGAGACTGTAATGTGCCTCTATGTTATCAAAAATCCTGTCTGATGTCGGCCATGTTGCTTTACTCAAACACTTTCAAATCATTCCAATGAAGGTATATATAACAATTGAAAGTATATTAAGTGACGCCCATCAGCCTCAACTTTTCTTCATGGTTATTTCCTTAGAATTTTGAATGAGTTAAAAATGTTAATCTTTCAAGCAAAGAGTGTGCTGCACACCCCACCATCACAGAAATTGAATTTTGTCAATTAATTTTTCTAAAAATTCAAATGACTAATAGTCTCAGGTTTCAAGTATTCTTGACAGATCATCTCCAATGACTGTGTTATTTGTCTGTAGAATAAATATGCACCAATATTTTAGAAGATCTTATTTTCTATTTTAATGTCTTTCTTGTTCAATCATATCAGTTTCATGCGTATTGAGGCAGTAAATCCATATTTGTTATTTAAACAAAAGCAATTTTTCGATGTTACCTCCCACTTGGGTCAATGAAAATGTTCAACAACCCACCACTCTAACATTTTCAGGGTTATTCACTTTTTCCAAGAAATGCTGAAACATAGGCATTAGCTACACAAATTAGAACAATGTTCTCCTATTCTTGTTATTTTTCTGGCTGTCAACCATATGTGTAAAATCGGACATGGGCATTTAATTGCATATATAACCTCTTTGGTTTGATAGTTTGAGAGATTGCTCAATTCCTAATTGTACTCATTATGACTACATGTTTTTTTAACTTGTGTGTATTTACAATTTATACACTGACCACACAGGTTATGTCCAATCAAAGACTGCATATTCACCACTGCCGGTCCTGTGTTGTGTTTCTTGGGATTTTGATAGGTTTTTAATAACATTTGATTTATACTTGACCCCTTTTTGAAAGCAAAAAGGTTTTTTGGCAGTGTTTGGTCAGATATGTTAATCAAATGTCAATGTTGACTGATGAGCTTTTAAATCTGATTACTCACATGTGAAGAATTAGTGATACAAATGAACCGATTTTCTGGTTGTGTTTTCTTATTGGAGCTAGGCAAAGTCTCCCGATCTGCACAGGGTGCTCTTCTGTATGTTTGGTGAGTTAATTTGTTTGGGTAACATTGTGCTTTTAACCATATTTTTAATGCACTTGCATGTCTCTCCAAATCTCATTTAGATGAACAATTCCACTGGATTCAAAGGAATTGTCCAACTGGAAGGTTTAAGACTCAATGGGTGACAGATGGTAAACTGCAGTAATGTGTTCCTGTCTGTTTGCTTTTTATTTACATTCGTCACCAACCAAGTTACCATTTTGTTTTTTTTATGTTTAATTCTAGATAATGTATTTGATGTTTATCGGATTGCATTGTGAACAAAGGGCCTGATTCATGGATTTGTTTACACAATGAAAAGTGACTTTACACACTTTTCAGTGCGCAAAACTCTTTTTCCTGATTCATGGATCGAACTTTGCATGTATTTACAGAACTTTGAGCCGGTCTATCACGTTATTGAATGCAGTCGAGCACTTTGCACACAATCCACGCAAACTGTGAGACGGGCCTACGTAAAGAATTAAATAGGGGGGCAGAACATGCATATTCCCCAATCCCTTGAAAAAATTAGGAAGAACAAGGAATAATGTAGGCGTGTTGAGGGACGGGGCACGCAAATAAATTGCATGCCCACTCAAGTGCAAATCCAAGCAAATTAATGGATTTCAACGCTCAACTTCATGTCGGGAAAAGTCAGTCGCAAACCCTGTGAACTCACGGACACATGATAGGAGGCTCAGAGCACTATGTTCATAGGATCCAATCTGCAAAGGTAACATTAACATAGCAATTTAGGGGTGACAGCATTTAGTTGAGGTGCCGCTTGGAGTTAGGCGTGATTGTATGCAGATTAGCAGGGTGCTGCCTTGAAATGCGGGGTATCATATGCAGGTTTACTGGGTGCTGCCTTGAGTTGCGCAAAATGGTATGCAGATTATCGGGGTGCATTTTTGTGTTATGGGGGTTCAAACGCAGTGTCACCGGTGTGAAGCCCTGGTTGGGGGGACGGGCCTCAGTATTGCTGGGGTGCTTTATGGTGGGGATGAAGTAGGCTCAAAGGTTGGTATATGTTGCTGGCTTTGGTTTGCATAAGAGTGTTTTGTGGGCGTACCGGGCGCCACTCAATTTTCTTTGCGCCTAGGCGTACTTTGAGGTTATAATTCCATCAATATGCGGAAATCACAAAACATATTTATGCGTGCTGCTAAGCGCAAAGTTGTTTTACGCACAGAGTACTTTGCAGGGACTTTGCACTTTTTCTATGAATCTGGCACTAAATGTGATAATTTGATTCATGTAACCAATCAATGACTCAATTCCAACTAACCACATTAGGAAAACATTGTCAATGTAACAATACCATTTTACAATGTGTTGCTTATACGGATTGGAATTATCATAAATTCATTTCTCCTCACAGCCATATATATGTTGGCTAAATTTGGTGCAAACATTGAGCACGTACGTGTGCCTTTGATCTGCAAAAAATATAGTTTCTTGAATAAAAATACATTCTTTGTCAAAACCACAGTGCCAGATATATTAAGCATGCAGTGGGAACTCAAAGTGGTATCATGTGTATATCTAACGACATTTTAATGATTTTATGGACCTGAAAGTGAGTACACATTTTACAATGTATATCACTTACAATCTTATATCGAGCTTTATCGTATTTTGGAATATTTGTTCAGTATTTGAGTAGATTCACCAGCACGTGTATACAGTCCACACACCTACTAACATTATGAACTGCAGAAATACCCTTTGCGATGATCTTATTACAAATAGGGGTCATTTTTTAAATAAAATGCTAATTGCGTGCACAGGTTAGAAATTGAGTGTAGTTTGGTCGACTGCATGCAATTTGTAACTTTTAAACATGGAGTGCTGAAGGAAAAAGTAAATACATTCCAAATTAACTATACTCTTTGTATTTAATCTTGGTTTTGTACTACATACTTGGTTTCACACACATTAGGGATGATAAGTGCGGTATAGTCCTGACAGCCTTGTGGTTGCAGCATTTGGCCAGGTTTTCAAAACACCAAGAAAGTTATGGTGGGGTTAAAAAGGTTTGAAATAAAAAAAAACATTCACTTCACCTGAAATGTGAAAACAGGAAAGTTTCTTTAGAGCCAAGTCACATTCTCCACATCTCCAACTAGTGGCCATCGCTGGATGTTCACATCCAGTTCTGAGCCACAATGGCAAGGTATTGTGGGTATGCAAATTGACTCAAATGCAAACCTTTTTCTCCAGGAAATTGTCTTTGTCTATGAGGGCAGTGCTAGTTTATACATAGCTTTATCAACCCAATACAGACATTTTGCAAGGCTCTATATATTACAGGGCATGCAGTAGCAGTGCAGTTGCTCAACCTATAGGAAGAGCACTTTTTTGGGCAGCTTATTACTCCCTCCCAAGACGAATGGTCACAAAACATTGCAGAAAAAGTATATGGCCCTGTCAGATTGATTCTGCAAAGTTTGGTGAGATTTCGTTAAGAGGGGGAAAAGTTATAGGTGGTGTCCCAAAATGTGTGGTTTTTCCATAGATGCAATGGAGAAAAAAAAGTTCATCATGCCTACAGCCCAAAACGCTGGATGGATTTTCACCAAATTTGTGACAGGAGCAGAGGCTTAATCCCGAAAGAGTGGTTTTGTAAATTTGCTGTAAATCTGTCCAGTGTTTTTTTTTTTTAAACAACCAAAAAGTAGATAAAACATATTTGTGATATCTGGACGTGCCCACAGATTGTATGGCAAAAAGCGTGAGGTGCATTATACTTTTGGAAATGCCTGTCATGTTGGATTCGCAGACAGCCCCCAGTGTCCGCAGACAGCACAGTGGGAGAAAAGTCTGGATAACACATGTGGGGTAATTTAGTGATGGAAAGAGGGGCTGTGAAGTGTGGGCGAGTGGAACAAATATAATAATGGGATACTTTTGTAGGTTGAAAAAGGCTGATCTGGTGTTTTGGCTGTCAACGGACACTGCAGAATTTCGCAGACAGTGCAGTCAACTGACAGCTTGGAAAAGACATTTGGGGTTATTTGATGGCTGAAAGAGGGCATCGAAATGGTAGGGAAGTGGAATGAAGGTAATGTGGAGCTGTTTTTTATAGGAGAAAAAGGGGGTTGTAAATGCTGTTGAGTCTGTGGTCAATTTCAGTGTCCACAGACATCATTTCAATTGCATGGGGGTCAGGGTGAGTTTCATTAGTTCATGGTATATGGTACATACTTGTTATTTAGTTAAATGTATCATGGTGGTTGTGGCCACTGGCTATGGACACCACAGTAGTAATATGTGTATAGTAATTGCTATGGTTATTTAGTTTCAGAGCGTTATGAAGCTGGAATCTCTGGTTAATTTTCTGTGGAAAATAACAGTACAATTTATTAAGCAGGATAGTTTAAAAGCTGTTGTTGTATACAATTTTACATATTCAATTTTTTAGACCCTCATAAACAGTACATCCTAAATTCTATGTTTGGTACAACATTAGTGTATGAAAGACTGCTGTTGTTTTCACATGAAACAATCATTGTGTCATTGGGAAAAAAATCTGTACTGGATTTAAAAAAAAAACTTGATTACAGTTACATTGGTGTAAGGGTGATAGCATGTTTGTTTGAAGTATATTGTGATTAAGGGAATGCTTGAAGTAGTTAGATATGTGTTGGCATATTCCAGCTACATTAGAGGTTAGAAAATGTTTTCTCACATAAGAATTTAGATGGTGTATTTGAAGTGCTTTGGAATGAAGGGCATTTTTCAAGTAGTTGGATACTTGTTGGCATATTCTAACTAGATTGACTTTCAAAAGTACTATTGTAGAATTATGTATGTAGTTAGATACCTGCTGGCATATTTTAACTGTTAATTGTGCTATATTTTAGTGACTACATTTGGGTTGAAGGAATATAAAGTAGGCATTTGTTAAATGTTCTGGTAACCTATGTTTTGGAGTAACTGGTGTTTTGCTACATTCAAACCAAACACTTATTTTTTTAACATATGCAGTATAGTGCCCTGAAGTGGTTGTTACTATACCTACTGTTGTGAAGGTTTTCCTTCCAAGAGATACGTGTCCGTGTGTGAAGCCTGTAAGCCTACAGTTGTGTTTGGTACCATCTGCATTGTACCTTAGAAGCAACAGTATGACATATTGGCTATGTGAGATTATTTGTATGCTGGAACAATGTCTCAATTGCAAATAGGGGCATACTATGTCATGTTTTGCATTCTGCAGAAGCTGGTGAAATGAAATGGATTCAGAATTTGGTATGTATACATACACAAATTGTTAATTAGGGATGTGGTCTTGTGAAACACGGTTGCAGAGAGTGCATGCATGTTTCCAAGTGTAAGAAATCTGGAAGATTTCATTTATAGGGATGATTTTGGTTTCCAGTACCTGTAGTAAGTACATTAGGAATTCTTGTGGATCTTCTTGTGTTTTTATGGTAAATTGTACCATTCCTGCACAGTATTACAATTTTTGCTTTATACCTGAGAAACTAAGTTTTGTCTGGATTGTTTGTGGCATTTCTATGAAGGACAAGCATTTGCAAACACAACTGGTCTGAGTCTTTTAAGTACATGTTGTGAACAATTGGTGAAAATTGAAAGAGAAGATTCATTGTTACATTAGCATAACAATTGACTCCATTTGTGTTAATGAATTTAAATGGATTTAAATGGACCAGAGAGTTCTGTTTGTAGCTCGCAAAACACAGGTACTGTCAATACGTTGTTTAAAAAAGGTACTTTATCAATGGAAATAATGCCATACATTTTACACAGTAGTGCAAATAAAATAAATGCAATTATTGCCTTCATTCCAGTAATTTATGTCTGTATATGTTACACATGTGGTGCAGGTTTGTGGCATATTTTGTGTTTACATGGTGGATTCATGGAAGACTGGGATTTTGCGTCCATAGACTAATACCTGCCTGTGTAGCTCGATCCATTCGTGATTAATTCCCCAGTGACATCGAACAATACCGTGGATTGTGGCAGCCAGCATCTCAACTGCAGCAGTATAATTTGTAGTGTCATTGATAAGTAAACTAAATACAAATACTAAAAATAATTCAAGCCAAACAGTTATGAGAAAGTTTTGTAAGTGCACTACACATTCAAACATACACGCGTATTGTTACATATTGGTGTGCAATAACATGTGGATTGGCCTATGGCGCTTGCCTCCTCCTCATATAACCCCCTTCAGTATCAATGGCAGTTCACACCTGTGATTGTACACTCACAATGAGGCTGGGTGGATGGGGATCCTCAATGTGCGGAACACCATGTGCATCTCAATGGCATCTTCCACACTGTGACTATTGTCCAAATGGTCACCACATTCCCGGGATCTCCAGACTTCCCTTAGAAGACACCGTTCCTGCAATGAACATATGTATGTGCTCCTTGAACATTGCCCCCGGCCAATCGCGCTTGCCCCATCCTAATCCTCCTGGCCTCACTTTTACATAGAAGCTCAACATCTGTAGAGCTAAGGTACTTTCTAGGCTGTACTATTGCAACAGCCTCTTCCTTAATCTTCCCACCTTCTCTTTCAGCCCCCTCCAGCTAATTCGAAATAGGGCTGCACGACTTATCATTGGCATCAAGACCAGGAACTGCACATCTCACCGTGGGTCTTCAACCTTTACCTGGCACCTCTGGCGCACCTAATCCCTACATTATTTTCTAACTTTCAGTGTTATGTGGATGATACTCAGCTCTCCTTCAAGCTATATGCTGGATCCTCTGCTCTCTTGCGTATTCCTCACTGTGTATCTGTGATTTATGAATGGTGTGCCTCCAACAATGTATGTTTTAATGCCAGTAAGACTGAGATCATTCTTATTGGACCCCTGATACCGCTATCCCTCTTTCACTCTGGCTGTCCTTCTTGGGTCCTGTACCTGCGCCTTCCTGTGAGGAAAAGAAACCTTGGTGTCATCTTTGACTCCACCCTCTCCTTCTGTCCTCACATTACAGATACCTTTAAGAAGTTCCTCTACCAGCTGCATCTACTGAGGAATTGTTCCTTTCGTCACTTTCCCCCACAATCTCACAGTCTCAAGAGTCCCCATTCTCTCTAGGCTGGACTATTGTAACAGCCTCTTGCTAAATCTTCCTGCCTCTACTCTTGGACCTCTGCTACTTATCCAGAACAGGACTGCAACCTTGTCCTTGGCCTTTAGCCAAGGGATCATATATCTCCAGTCTTGAAATCTTTACACTGGCTCCAATTGGTAGCTGCAAGGATCACGTTCAAGACCCTCTGCATTGTTCACAAGGCTTTCTGGGACCGGGAACCACACTACATGCAAGTTTATCTTCCTAAGCATTTTTCTTCTTGAGCCCTTTGCTCACCCACCTCCAACTCTCTGAGGGTTTGACACTTTTATAGGTAGAGAGTGGGGGGGGGCCAGGGGGGAATATTTCTCTCCTCGGATGGTGACTCCACCTGGAACAAATTCTCTGCCTGTCTCAAACTTGAGCAGGAACACCGTAGGTTCTGGAAGCAATTGAAGACTTTCCTTTATGCTTCTGCTTTCTCTCTCTGTCTCTCCCCTGTTGATGTTCTCGTTCTGCTGCACAAACTGGTTACTTGGCCACCCTATAAACCTTATGGGGACCAGGTTTCTTCATGACCAGTTGCACTGCCTTCGGGCCCACCGCGCATTATGGACTGTATCTGCAACCGCACATGTACATGCCTATTCACACTTACTTAGAGACTGGCACCCCGGTGTCACTTACTGGAGGTTGCTTATTGCACTCTTCCCTTCCATCCCCCTGGCCCTTCTCCTCGTGTTTCCCCTTGCACTTGCATGATATGAATGACACAAGGCCTAGTAAGACAGTTTGTTCAGTTTCCCTTTGTTTTTCCCTTCCTTGTCTTGTTGGGCGTAGAATCACCTCTGTACAGGTGTGTCATAAATAATTTATTATATTATATATATAATATCATTGTTGTTTTGTTCCCTGGCCCCACCACCACCATTTGTCAGTCTTGTGGCAACATGAAGATTTATTTTTGGGTGTAGGCGCTTCACTAATAACCAAGAAATAAATTAATAGAGTGGATGAAGTCCAGACACGCTGGAAAGTAGGTACCATGATAAGTGGCTGCAGACTGCAACAGACCAAAGGTTTATGTGCCACAGTGTTAGCCAACTTTGAAACAATGGGGGAAGGAATTTGTATTCCCAATGTGCATTATGAACATGCGCCTGTGCACATTGCACATTTACATCTTACTGTGGAAGGTAGCATGGGCTGCGTGCATGAATGCAGAAATGCATATAATTGCGGAAATAGATGTACACAGAAGCACGTAAGCCTGTACTCCAATGTTCGTGTCTCCATGTTTGTACGTGATAACTGTACTTCTCTTTCTGTCACTATTATACCTTCAGGTTCCTGCAATTATGCCGGACAAACTCGGATGCCTTTGTGGTTCATTTAAGGATGACGTTCAAGACCCTTGCATTATCCACAAGGCTGTCTGGGGTGTGGGGAAACACTACCTGCACCTTTTTCTGACAAACTTCTCTTCTTCATGATACCTTCGATCCTGTCACTCCAACTCTCTGCTGGGGAAACACTTCTCATAGAAGAGAGCAGGGGGTAGATAACTATTGACATATATCAAAATCTGTGCCTGTGTGGACTGCATCTGAGGTTATGTTTGAAAGAAAATGTAAATGGATAAGGAATAGGTGCATTGATACCATTCAAATGGAAGTAAATATTGTGATATGTGGTTTAATTGAAATATTTCATTTTTTTTTAGTATAGCTGATTGCCAGTGATATTGTTCATTTTTGTGGTATGTGTTACCAAAAACAAAACAGACTCAGGCACGCTGTGAAAACTAGATGAAGGGTCTCATTGTTATGCATCCTTGAATACACCACACTAAGAATTTGAAGGACTTAATGTGTCAAGAATTCACAAAGAAATTATTAGATTCACTATATTGAAAGCTTACGCCGGAAAGTAAAGTTTGTATTCCAGAAAACTGTGTTTTGAAGCAGTTGGTCTTCCGCTACATTGGAAGAATGGATTCACAAAACGCGATGTAAGCAAGATTTTAAATAATATTTATTGAAGTGTGGATTGAAAGTGTGCTGTGTGACATATGATGAACGTTCTAACGGATTAATGTTCAAATTGAACGTTCTAACGGATTAATGTTCAAATTGACGGAAAGAATAAACATCATGCGTGTTAATTGTAACTTTAATGTATAGTCAACATAAGAATGTACTGTGTATATTCAACTGTAAAGTGGTTACTGAAATATGTTTTTGCATTCTAGATTTTACATAGTCATATAATCCCGATGTGTGCAAGTCATGGGTACAGTCTACCGGCAGATGGCTTCTTCAACACTGTTAGGACAATCATTTCAACAACAGATCTGTGACAATGATCATCTGGGATGATTGCCAGACAACAATCTGTCCGTTCGCAGTTGCAATAAAAAGGTGCAACATGGGAGCGTAAAGGTGCTAGAAATGTGCAGATGTGAACGTTTTGCATTTATTTCATTTTTAAAGCACTCATTTCTCCTCTGTAATGGAGCGCCATGCATAGATTACTCTTCGGTCATGGAAGATAATTTTGTGTGAAGAACGCAAACACTTGGAATAATCGATCGATGCTCGGATTTGGCATTAGAAGATCACTGTTGACAGTTAGACTAAAAATGAGCACGATGCAAATTTCGGTAGCTATGAACTATGTCTGAAAAAGTTAACCAGATTTTCGTGGACTTAATTATATGTTTTCATTGTTGTGTCAAAATGAAAACTACTTGTTACTGTCCCCACTATTGCTGTTTTCTTCAAAATAAAATGTTTCTATGATTTTTATGATAAGAAACAAAAGTTGTGCGTTTGTTGTGGATGTGTGTGTTTAAGTTCCTGGTTCTGCATTAGATAACCTTATGACGTTTGTGATGACAAGGTACGTTTGGCTTCTCTGCCCATAAATTAATTGAATTAGGTGGAGCTCATCCTGAGCGTAAAGTGAGTTAGTGTTCAGGGAGGACAAATGTAATCAGTGCCGCAAGTGCCTTTGAAGTTAGGGTGCTAGAATCTTATTGAGTCAATCTACTTTATTGAGAAATGTAAAGTAGATGGAGTCTATAATATTATTTGGTTAGTTCTATTTTTTAACTGTGAAAGGTGGTTCCTCAAGGAACCATTTAAAAAAAATGTTTATTTTTATTTTGTTTGCAGGAGAGGTCATAAAGTAAGCTGGAGAGGGAAATGAGGCAAGAGGCCCCAATCACTAATATGGAGGGTCAGGTGGACAGGGGAAGATTTAGTGCATGTGTTACTTCTGAGGTAGGGAGCAGTGTTTCTCATGCTCTTTGATTACAGCTTCAAAAGCACTTCGAAATTGCTCCCACCTGTAGAGTGGTGTCTTGCAGTATAAACAGAGTACTGTTGTCTTTGAAAGATATGGAACAACAGCCTCTTTTATCACTTGCAAGGTAGCTGGTGGGATTTTGTGTCCCACTGAAGTAGGCTGTGTGGTTACAGTATTGGTTGAGGAAGATGAGGTAGAGGAAGACAGCCTACTACTTGCTAAAAAGGAACAACCTTTCTGAGAGCATTGCAGTGTTGGATTGGATGTGGTGGCGCGTGGGGGTGGTCCCGGTAAGAGGTAGCACAGGTAGTCCACGACAGAGTACAAAGTTGCACTCAGTGCATTTCACTTTGGTAGATTTAGCCTTTGGTACATTCCCAACAGTGGTAAAGAACTGCCACACCCATGATTCTCTCTTGGTACTATAGGTAGGCACTTCCTCTACCTCATCTTGTTGTTCCTCTTCATTGTCTTTGGAACAAACTTTCTGAGAGCATTGTAGTGGTTGGATTTTGTGTGGCTGCAAATGATTGCTTATCTTATCATAACTGGTGAATTTCTGGAGGTTTTCGGTTTTACTTGTAACCATAACATACCTTTAACACATATATATATATATATATATATATAAAAACAAAAAAGTCTGTGTGCGGCACGTTGCAGATGCACTCCTCCACCTCCAAGTGTATAAAATAATACAGGAAAGAATCCCTCAATTGTCACACAGTCCTTTATTTATGGATCCCTATGCAGGGACACAAAGCTTGTCTAATGCATTTCGCAACCCACCTGTTGCTTGATCACATATATTATTTCGAGAATAAAATAAAAAGAGTTAACAAAAGCGTACTGTCTACAAACATCGGTAATAATAATGTTACGTACATGTGTTGTCATTTTTTGTGTTGTAAAACCATGTGTCATAAGATTGCATGTCATGTGTGTTGTAGCTGTATGTGTTGTATGAGTGCATGTTATAGCATTGTTGGTCATATGAACACATTCCGTAAGAGTGTATCATTACAGTTTGTTTCATAAGAATGTTTGTAGTAGGAGATTGTGTGGTAGGAACATGTGTCATGGGTGCATGTGTCGAGAGTGCATGTGTAGTAGGTGCATGCGTTTTTGGTGAATGTGTCCTAGGTTCATGTGAGAGCATGTGTCGTACATACACATGTAATGTGTAGTATGCATATATGTAGTATATCATAGGAGTGTGTGTTGTAGGAGTACATGTCGTAAAATGTATGTCATCACAGTGTGTGTCATTCCAGTGTGTGCCATAAGAGTGTGTGTGGTAGCAGTGTGTGTCATAGAAGCATGTGTCATAGGCAGGGATGTCATTTAACTGAAATGCCAGGAGTAGCGAAAGTGCCATCACACATCCCTTGACCCCTGATGACATCACAGGAAGTGATATCATTTGACCCCACCCCAAAATGACAACATGGGAAGCGATGGAACATGACCTTTCACCCCTTAACAAAACAGGAAGTGACATCACATAGCATTGTTCCCAAGTACACTACAAAAAAATGGTTACTGTGAATGCAAGCAGATGTCCAGGGCCAAATGATAATGATGTTCTATTATAAAGCAGTTACGCATAAGCATTTTAAATAGAACTAACATACATACAATATCACCCAACCTGTGTTGGTACTCATTTACAGACCTCAGAAGGATAAAAGGCTGAGTTGGACTTGCCGGGATTCGAACCTTCAAATCACAAACACATCACATTAGCAAGTACTCAACCCACTGAGCTATCCTACCAGCTATATTAAAATTAGAAATTACATGCCTGAATGTTCTTAAAGTCACAAAGCAAATTATACTCTGTAGTAGATACCATTAAACTGGTAACTGAGATTAAACCGCAGGCCAGTTCATCTGCAGATCTGGTGCAAAGTTGGCCACCTGTCAAGCCTGTGTGGATCTACTTTTTAGGCATCAGAGGATTGCAAAATACATACCATTGGGCAGGTTCATAACTGTCTAGTAAAGAATTTAGAGTAGCAGAGGGAATGCAGCGCACTCCCATGGCATCCCGTACTCTGGTCACTCGTTACCTCATACATTCAAACAAGCATTCTGACAAGCATGCCAGTGAAATCGGAAAGATAGACACATCACAACAAAGCATTACTTGTGGCACAATGAAATCAAGGGTCACTTTATCTGCTATGGTCTAAGATGTCTACACTGTAGACAATCTTTTAGGCACAAGGATTTCATCAAGTGACCGAGGACACCGAGATGGAATGTCTTGTGATGATTATAACAGAGACAACGGCAGAAAAAAAACATGCTATAACTGCAACTTGCGAAAAGCAAACCAAATAGTCCAAAATGGATGCTTATTGTACTCTAAATGCTTTTCGGAGTTTTTTGTCTGAATTGTGAATTTGAGGTGTTTAAGAACAGGCTGAATCAGTGACTCACTGTCTGATGAGTGCCTGAAATAAACATTTAATGAGACTAGCAATTATTGTATAAAATTCAAGAAAGACAAATCATTTGTTATTCCTATCCTTCATCATTTAGGGTCACTGCTCAAAGAGTTACACTTGTGGAACCCACCGTTTTTTTTTAAAGAGGCCTGAACAAGAAAGCCAACCACTCCAGAAGAAAAGAGCAACTTGGCACTGACCACAGCCCAGGAGTTTAAATATAATGTTTTTGGGTGTTTTTTTGGGGGTAGCAAGGAAGACCACAGGGGTAGCAAGGGAACCTCAGGGTCGCAAGTTTTATCCCCTGGTGACTCCCAAATGACATCCCTGGTCGTAGACACATGTGTCATAGGAGAATGTGTCATACGTTAATGTGCCCTAGGTGTATGTGAGAGCATGTGTCATACGTCCACATGCTATCTGTAGTAGGCATGTGTGTCGTGGGACCTTGTGTTGTAGGATTGCACATCGTAGGAGCGCATTTCATAGAATCATGTGTCATTGGAGCATGTGTGTGTAGCAAAAACACACATGTAGTAGCTGCACGTGTTATATGAACACATGATGTAGAAATAAGAATGTGTCATAAGAGTCTATGGTAAGTGTGCATCATAAGAGTGTGCATTGGAAGTGTGTATTGTGAAAGTGTGTATGGTAAGAGCACGTGTCGTACATCCACATGTTATGTGTAGTAGATTTGTGTGTAGTAGCGTATTATAGGAACATGTATTATAGGAGTGTGTGTCAGGAGTAAGTGTTTTAGTAGTATGTTGAAGGACTGTGTGTTGTAGGAGTGTGTGTTATAGGAATGTGTGTTGTAGGAGCATGTGACATAGGAATAAATATGTTAGGTGTATGTGAGAGCATGGTTAGTACATCCACATCTTACATGTCATAAGAACATGTATGATAGGAGTGTGTGATGTAGGAGAGAATGTTATAGCAGCAAATGTTGTAAGAGCATGTGTCATAGGAGTGTGCATCATTACTGTGTGTGTAGTATGACTGTGCAGTAAGTGTGTATTAAAAGGGTGTGTATAGTAGGAATGTGTGGTGTAGGAACATGTGTCATATGAGCATCAGTCTTAGGTGCAATAGGCATAGGTGCAAGCTGTGTGTATAGTTTGTATAAAAGGTGTACATTTATTCCATCATGTTTAAACTGCCATCAAAATCAGCGGTGACTTTCCTTTAATGTGAGATTTTACGAGATGTTAATTGAGTAAAGTAGGAACTGTAAAACTTATATGATCTGTGGACAGTTCATATTGAAAGTGTGCATTTATTCTATCAGCTTAATACTGACATTGGTGTCAACTGTTAACTGTCTTTTATGTGAGTTTTTCAGAGATGTTAATTTGGTAATGTACCAATGGTAAAACACATACGCTCTGCGTAAATCATTGCAGCACATGTTGTAGGTGCCTCTGTGGTGTGGTAGGAATATTTTCTATAAGAGTGAATGTCACAGGTCCATGGGCCTCATTCTAAGTCTGGCAGTCCAGAAATATGGGTGCCAGTAGCAACGTACCGTCACCCTTTCCGAACTGCCACACTACAACTATGCCTGCAGGGGTTGTTGCTCCCAGCAGGTCTGACCTGCCGGGGACACCAGCCTCTGCAGGCATGGGTTTCACGGAAACACCAGCACTGTTAGCAATGGCACCGGTGCTTCAGTGTTCCCATTCCTGTGGAGTGGGGATCGGATTTACACTTTCTGCCACATGACATCCCGGGCCACCAAGAATAGTATTGTCCCAGAGGCACCGGGATATCAAGCTGCAGAACCGTGTTAGGAGGTCAGCAGCAACCCACGGGTAGCACCGGCAGGTTGCCACTGTTAGGCAAGAATTGAAGGAGTAACCCGGTGGGAAACTATACAACGCTTTTCATCTTGGTAATAGGTAACCCACCTATTGGTATCGGTCTGTAGTACACAAGTTGGAAGTGGGACTGAGCAGCTAGACTTATCTCAAGAGGAGTAAATGTGAGCTGTAGAGCTGTGGCATTGACATTCACCAATACAAGCATCCAAATAACACTTACACTCAAGGTGATTTAGTAAAATAATTACTTATTATTTAACAGTCAGTTTTATATAAGCATTCTTTAAAAAGGGCAATATGCATCAATAAAAATATATTTCAAAATACAGATTCAGTATGTAGTTGGCCAGCATTTCCAAGTGTTTTCCCAGGAAAGGAGTGATGAAGATCGGGCAATAGTTCGCAAGAGAGGAAGGGTCGGCCAAGGGCTTTTGCAGAAGGGGGTGCACAAGAGAGTGATTTAGAGGGGAGTGGAAAATTCCAGTGGCAAAGAGAACCTGCTTTGATGAGACTTTGATAGTTTGGACTTGTCTAGAAACATCATCAGGGGTGAACATCAAAAAGGAGGAGAGATGGCCTCAGACGGGACAGGAGTGGCAGAGGAGGAGGAAGAGGAGGTAGAGGAAGAGTGAGTGGACAAGGTGTCCTGCATTTCAGTACTGAAATGAGAGGCCAAGGCCATGCAGAGGGCCTGAGAGGGAACAGGAGAGCTAGAGAGTGCAGCAGGATTGGCCAGCTCTTTGCAGATTTTGAAAGGTTTGTCTGAGTTGTTAGATGCCACAAAGATGCTGGCTTGGATGTAGGCTCTCTTCATAGAGAGGATAGTCTGTACTGTCTTTGGAGCAGGCGGCAGGCCAGTTTGTCAGGGGGTGTGCCTGATTTTCACCACTTCCTCTCTGCGGCCTTCACTTTGCTTTTTAGGTTGGCAAGGTTGGAATGGTACCAAGAGTTGTACTTGGATTTGGGCTTCAAGCGGATCCTCATGACAGGGGAAAGGTCACCCAGAGTGTTAGAGATAGAGAGATGAAGGTTAGAGAGGGCGGTGGGAGGGTGTGAGTCAGCCAAAGGTGCAGGAAGAGTAGAATGGGTCGGATGACCTAGAAGGTAGGTGCAGTTCTAGATTCAGCTTGACCTGTGGGAAAGAGAGTGAGAGATGAAACTAAAGGAGCAGTGATCACTCCAAGAGAGAGGAGTGGTGAGAGGGTTAGAGAAGGGGAGGTCTGAGGAGATCAGAACATCCAGGGTGTGCCCTACAGAGTGAATCGCAACAGAGGGTAAAATAGAGACACCCTGCGTCTCCCGCTCAATGACGGTCAACGGACTGCCACCACCACTATGGACGTACACGGACATCATCATGTGACTGCGCCATGCAGCGCGATGCCCTGGCCTTGGATGGCATCCGTGACCGTGGACAGTTTAAAACTATATTTTTGGCCATTCTAAGATGTTTCAAGTTGAAAGTTTAACCTTCCATTTGAAGACCCATTCTTAGTTCATCTGCATTCTTAGTTTATCTGTCAACTTTTTACAACTTTAGAAGGCCTATTTTAGACTCGATAATCCGCGGCCAGCCAGTCATGCAGTCCATGGACGGTTCCTCTGAATGGACCCATGCGCTACCTTTAGTAATTCTCAATCTGGCTATTCAAGAGTGAACACAAGCTTGGCAGCAGTCGTGCCTATCCCTCCTCCCCAGGGGCCACCATCACCATCTGGAGGGACTGGACAGAGGAACGGGTGCGGTGATGCAGAAGAGGATGATGAGGAACAGGAAGATGAGGTGGAGGACGTTCCCACCTGCAGTACCCAGATAGAGTCATGAGTGTGGCTGTCCTTTACAACCACTGGGGTTATACCAAAGGCTCGGGCAGCCAAGGTGAAATGCACTGAGTGCAATGTTGTACTGAGTCATTGAAAACCTGGGCAGTACTCCTATGGGACCACCTCCATGTGCTACCACACCAAATCCAACCACCCAGGTGCTCTGAGAAAGACTGTTCCTTTCTCAGGGAGAAGCAGGTTAATGTCCTCTACCCCATCATCCTCAACCACTCCTGCCACAACACAGGCTGCTTCTGTGGGGCAGTGGGTCCTGTCAGTCGCCTTATAGGTCATACAGGACGCTTTTGAACCTTAGCTTTCGAGGGTCACAGTAGTCTGTCTACACTGCGACACAATGATCGGCAAGGGGAACAATTTCAAAGTGCTTTTCAAGTCTGTGGTCAAGGGGCATTAGAACCACTGTGAACCACCTATAATTTAAGTCCCACCCAACATATTCCCCTGTCCGCCTGGCCCTCCATCTCTGTGGTTGGTGCCCCCTTTCCTCCCTTCCCTCACCCACCTTAGCTTGCCTCTCCTGTAACAAACAAAAAAATAGAAATACAAAATCAAAAAACACAAAAAAAGTTTCTTTCACAGCAGAAAAATAGAACTAAAAACAATATCACAGGACTGTTTCAAGTCTACATAGTCTGGGGACAGTATGAATGTCCTTGAACACCTGAAGAATTCCAGGGGTGGGGTCGGGGGACTTAAACAAATCAACTTGTTTTTTGTTCCAAAATGGTGGCTCTTAAAATAACCTTTTTTTTTGTTTTCACAAAAACTGCTTCTAATTTTTTCTGTTTTTTTTATTATTTACTACAACTACTAAAAAATACTTCACAACATATTTCACAAGTTCACAAAAATTGGTTCAGTGCATTTGGGATATTCAAAACAAAAATCAGATTTCCAACATCAGTCAAATGCACTCCATCTCCTCGAAAAATATTCACAATATCAAACTTGATATGTTCATTATGAAAAGATGTTATTGCAAAATCCTGCAAAAACGAACATAAAGCTGTGTTCACATTGCACGTTGCTTTCTCGATTTCTGGCCCAAGTAAATTAGAATGCATGCACATTTGTCTCTGAGCCATATGAGGAAAAACAATCTTGGAATGTGGGAACCGTTCCATTAACTTTCCAAAAGCATCCTTCATAAATACGTTGTGATGACACAGCCCGAACTGTTGCCTCCACAATGAACAACAATGATGTCTGGACTTGAAAGTAGCCATATTCTCACAAAACTGTAGCAATACTGTCTGCTTCATTCTTCAAACTCCATACCATGAAACTTTCTAATTCTTGTAATCCAAGATTCTCAGACAATTCACACTGCTCATAATACACCCATGGTCCAGATAATCTGCTTCCTCAAAGCCATAGCCAACTTCACTGCACACAACAAAGATATCTCTTGCTACCCTGTCTTTCTGTACACCACACACACCAAACCTGATAGGGTAATCCCCGATGTCCCAGACTTTGGCGACTGCCTGCAGTCTCTGCAGTCCCCTTTTCATGTCTGGCATGCTTAAAGGACACAGACAGCACGTACAGTGTCCAGGGACTACTGTGGTGTCCGCAGACACCGTAGTACAGGGCAGACCTTCTACCCATTTTCGTTTCATGTTTGTAACACTCCCATATTGGCTGCTTTCAGTCACACTTCCATCCACCAATCACATTGAAAAACTCTACATGTAACCTTGTCATCTCAGTTCAACACTTCAGATGTACTATTGAACTCACAAAGTACACATCTCCAGCTACTCACACCTACCTGCATCAACAACTACTGTAAAATGCTCCAAGATTTCTATTTGCAGATTCAAAAATATCCACACCTAACAAGGCATAGTAGAGGTATGCTTATATTTTGAAATATAATTTTTTTCAACACCTTCATAAATATATATATGCATGGTTGATGCTACTTACCATGTAATACGCTTCTCAATAAGCTTATTCTCTTTTTTAACCACTCCATTAACTGCCATGTATTGCAGCATTCAGCACCTGCTCACATTAAGTGACAGTCAGTTGCAATGCTGTGCATTTTAAAAAAAAATATATCTTTTTAGCAGCATTTTGATGAAAGTTAAAAAATATATATGTGCATGTATAGCAGCACGGTGAGTAATTTTTTTTTATAAAAGAAAGGAAAAACAGATGAAAAAGATTTGTAGAACATGTTTAACTGGCACTGGGTGTGTGGATGTTTAATATGTTGGCAGTACATGCATGCTTTTCAACATGACAATCTGTAGGTGCTTATCAAGTCTTGTCCACTACACAACTTCTTCAAAGCATAAAAGACAAAGATGAAGTTTTGCAGTCCAGTAGCAGAACTTTCTTTGCAAACATGCGTGGTACAAAATAATACTGGTTACCACTTCACACTGATATACGTTATATGCTAAGGAACCTAGGCCACCCACATGGTTTGTTAGAACTCTGTTCTCTTGATCCTGTCAATGTATCAAGGTAATTTTACCATTGCTTCATTGCCATGCTGCACTTCATCTGCAATAAAACAACACATCCACTCGGAGAAGTGGAACACTTCTTTTGGAGAAAAGAATATCAATCCAGAGGAGCACCACACATCCACCTGCTTTTATGGATAAAAGATGCTCTCACATTTGACCATGACAGTGATGCCACTGTTTTACAGTATATTGAAAAATACATTACCTCTGACATCCATTCAGAAACCACACATAGTGACCTACATACACAAATCTTATGCTTCCAAAAACCTAAATGTGGCAAATATTGCCGATTTAGAAATAAAAACAAAGGGAAATGCTATATGTCACTTTGGCTTCCAGTTTGTGCAAATGTCAAGTAAATAGCTTGATGTCTTCTGTTAGACACAGTGTAAAAGGCAAATATCCTTAAAACACATACAACATTAAAAGGGACGATGAATCCAATTACATCAATGATTACAATGCAATCATTGTGCTCTTGTGGAATGCAAATATAGACATTGCAGACAAATCCACCGTGGTTCCAAGATATGTCACAGCCAACAAAGTTGGGAAAACTGTGCTAAAACACCTCTGCAATGACATATCATCTGAAAAAACTCTGTCACAAAAATTGTACAACTTTGGTATGAAAATGATCTTCCATAGAGATTGCGCATGCTACGAAGTTGAAAACCATTTAACAGGTACAGCCTTATATCGCAAATCTGCACACATTGTCTGGCTAAGCCATGGTCCAGCTTTATCCCAAGAAAGAGTACAATAATCCTACCAAGAGATGGAAAAGATAGCCACAAATGATCCCAACAGCCAAGACATTTTAAACAACAATTTAATTGACATATACTAGTCAAACAGATGTCCTGATTTGGTAAACATGTGCCTGTACGACAGAGCCCAAAACAACTCCTACATTAACAATGTCACACCAGAAAGCACAACTGGCAAATATTCAGTCTCAATTTGTGAAGAAAGTATAGTAAAACAAACGAAACCCAGCCTCATTAATCATATAAAGTTATCATTTGAGTCTCTGAAACATAGAGAACTTTAATACATGGCCCTACTGCAACTTTTTAAACCTTACAGAAAAGAAGAATTATTAGGAGCTCATGACTCATTTGAATCTGCATTCTAAGAAAATGAAAGCAGTATAACAAATGTCAATTTCAAACAATACTGTCATCCGCCGAGCTGATTGGCGGTTACTTCCGCATTGGCAGCTCTGTCGCAGAAGGCAGTACCACTAGTTCCAGCACGTTTCATCATTACGTGCCGTGTGGGTCTAGTCATTGCCCAAGATGGCGATCACTGGGAGGTACTAATTCATTCCTCACCCAGCAACCGTTGCATTGCAACCCCCGAAATTTGGCTTCCGCTTCTCTTTTGGGACAAATGCTAGTATTTTCCACTTTCTCGGCTTGCGCTTAGCCGCTCTCTGCCCATCTGGTCCGCGCTCCTTGCGTTCCACTTACCTCCTCTTCTTTAGCGGTTGGCTCATCTTTTCTCCGCTGCTTTCTTGCTCGCCCGGCTTTTCCGCGGTGAGTCTTTCTTCCTGATTTCCTCCTTCTGCCTTCTTTCTCTTCTTTTACTTGCCTCCACTCCTTGTGGTCTCTCATTGCTTCCTAGTTTTCTCCGCCTTTCCTTTGTGAAGATTCAGCTAAGAGGAAACTCTCCGGTTCCTAAGCACTTCCCCGGCTGGCTCCATCAGCTGATCCTTGAGTTCCGATTTCCTGGAACTCTTCATCTCAGCATAAGGGTTTTTTCTGCCTCCCCAGCTTTTTCCCTTAAAATGGCCTGATCACGGGAATTGTGCCTCAGGACTGCTGGCTTTAAGGGCATTCACTGTGGCTTCCTCTCGTGGCAGGCACACTTCATCTAAAAAGGAGAGAGGCTATCTGGCACGTCGCCACCTCAGTCTGGAAGACTTGGAAACCTACGACACAGGTGAGGAGAGTGGGGAGGAACAAGGGCTTGAAGAATCACCATAACAGGTCAAATACATACAAATGTTGGACAATGAAAGACAACACAAGTAAGAAATTGAAGCTCTACAAAGCTCTACTAGATACAGACACTCTTGAGGGCAGTCAACCTTCCCCTACAGGAAGCTAAGTACCATTTGGAGAACCACTCATTTTAAATGATGCAGAAATAGCCATGACTGAGGTAGAAAATACCATGTAACAATCTATACAAACTGAAGAAGACTTGTCAGTGCTCAAATCACAGCTAAATGATGAACAACTCACCATTTATCTAGAGGTCACTGAAGAAATTAAACATGGTCTTAAACATGAAACTAAAACTTGTAATTGTAAAAAGTATGTTTGTGTATGTAAGAGGTCTTCACTAGTTCTGGTAAAATGTTCTTAATTAAAATAATCAGCACATTTCTACAAGACGTAACAAACAAGAACCTTTCGTCTGATGTAACTACCCCCACATGTTTTGCGCCTACAATATAGGATGTGTAACTTTGCACCAACTACTGCTCCTCCCATTAGAACACCAACACAAATTAGAAAACAACAAATGCAGAATTCTAAAACAAATTAAAGAGCTGCTGATAGATGAAGTAAGCATGGTTTCCAAACTCGTGTTGGCTTTAATTAATTTCAGAATGCAAGAAGTCCTAAAAGCTCACTACTAAGAACTGTTTGGAGGATATCTTGTTCTTGTTTTTGGAGAGCTCCTACAGTTAACACCAGTAACATTTCAACCTATTTTCAAAACATTAGGACAAAAACAGTGCCGTAACACATTTGGCAGCATTGGAAATTTAAATCTCTGGAAACATTTTTGCTACAGAAAACTAACTCAAAACATCTGTCAGTCTGCAGATCTCACCTATGATAACTTTTATAAATGCATTAGAACTGATCTGCTTACTAAATATGCAAAATCCATCTTAAATACTAGACTAATCCATGAGCTACATGTTCAAAAAACACATCTGCTCATAATGTCAGGGAACAATTAAACCAAATATAAAATGCATGTCCTTAATGCCAACACTTGCGAGCTGTAGTCAATTCAATGATATAATGTTGAAAAAAGAAATGCAACCCATACTGCATATCTGCTCCACACACAAACTAGAGGTGCCTGGCATGATACTCACTATATGTCAAAAAGCAACAGCATGACTAAATAGCTTAGAGAAATATATCTCCAACACAGCTGGACTACAAACATTATTAACTCTGTGTCTAAACTGCAGACTAATTCTAAAATGTATCCTTGACGTAGAACAATGTTTAGTTAATGGAGCAAATGGTACAGTTGTTGCCTTCCAAACATATCCACATGACAACAACATTCAGTAGTCAACATACACTTGCAGAGGTTAAAAAAATAGCTACACAATAGCATTTTTCCTTCTTTTCAAAGACATGTACATACGTAGACTACAATTGCCTCTATCTCTTCCATATGCTGTCACTATTCACAAATCGCAAAGTCTATCTCTAGATCATGTATTGATTGGCATTGGCATCACAGTCTTTAAATAAGGTATGAAATACGTATCACTTTCACATCTGTGTACACTCGATGGTCTATTATAAGTTAACTTTGATGCAAACAAAGTCAATACTGACATTCCTTGCATCCTAGATTACAACAGGCTACGTGCCCTGAACACCCCCCATCTAGGTATGTACCCTGTACCTCAAAAAAGAACACCTTTACAAAGAGAACGATTACAAACAGAACCTATAGCAGATCTCCCAACAATACTGCTAAAGAAACAAAGAGCAACTGTTGTTCCATAAAATAATTCAACAACAAAACTGTCTAGTCAAAATACAACTGCATGTCTATCAGGGGACAACGAGTCAAATGTCTTTTCTCAAAAAACAACTGCAGGCTCATCAAATGATACAGAGGCACAACTCTTTAGTCCATTTAAATTCAGCAACCACAAACGGAGTAAATTGCTATGCAAATGTAGCAATCAATATTATATTCAAATTGCCACCAATTGTTCAGAGCATTTACTTAAATGACTCAGACTAGTTGTGTTTGCAAATGCTTGTCCTTCATAGAAATGCCACAAATAATCCTGACAGCACTTACAGTGTCTCAGATAAAAGGCAAGAGTTAGACTACTGTACAGGAAGGGTAACATTCACCATAAACACACAGGAAGATCCACAAGAATTCCTAATGAACTTACTACAGGTGCTAGAAACCCAAAATATCCCTATAAATGAAATCTTACAGAATTCATAGACAAGGAAACATACATGCACTCTATGCAACCATGTTTCACAAGAGCTCATCCCTAATGAACCATTTGTGTATGTACTATTTCACCAACTTCTGCAGAATGCAAATCATGGCATATTATGCCCTTTTTGTAATTCAGACAATCATTCCAGCATACAAATGAACTCACAAGGCCAATATGTGATAGTAATGCTTCTAAGGTACAATGAGATGTACCAATAAAAATACCTGCAAGCTTACTAGCTTCACACACAGCCAAGTATCTCTTGACAAGAAAACCTTCACAACAGTGGGTATAACCTACCACACTGATACCACAACCACTACAGGCCACTATACTGCATATGTCAAAAGAAAAGTGGTAGGCTTCAATGTAATGACAATTCTATTACTCCAATACATAGGTTACCAGCAAATCTAACACATGCCTACATAAAATTGCTTCCACCCAAATTTTGTCATTAAAGTATAGCACAATAAACAGTTAGAATGTGCCAACAGGTATCTAACTACATCCATAATATTAAAATAGTACTTTTAAAACCTAAGACAATTAGAATATGCCAAAGGGTATCTAACTACTTCAAGAATATCATTAATTGCAATACACGTCAAATATGCATCACAGTTTTTGTTACTGCAACACATTGTGTAAAATCCAATATAATTACAATATGCTAATGTTACCAGCAAATCTAACAAATGCATACTTAATATTCCTTCACCCCAAATTCGCTCACTAAAGTATTGTACAATTAACAGTTAGAAAACACCAACTGGTATTTGAACTACATCTAAAATATTATAATAGTACTTTTTAATCCAGCACAGTTCGAATACGCCAACGGGTAGCTGACTACATTAAAAACACCCTTCATTGTAATACACTTCAGATATGCCATCACAGTTATTCCTGCTGCAAAAGGTCTTTCCAAGGCCATTCTACTACACACAACTATTCTGTAAGATGTTAATTCTTTAAAACTATGTAAAAGAGTAGGTTTTCTTTAATCCACTATAGAATATTGTTCCCAATGATCCAATATTAATTTAATGGCAATGAAACAACAATGTAGCACACACTAATGTTGTACCAAACATAGTACATAAAATGTTCTATTTATGATGGTCAGAAATGTAAATCTATATGTACAATTGTATGCAATTAAAGGTTGTAAACGATCCTGCTTAACAAATTGTATTTTTTTCCACAGAAAAAGAACCAGAGATTCCAGCTTTATTACCATATGCAACTAAGTCACCATACAAAGTATTATCCTATTTATTATCTTCACAAACACATACATATTCCATAATCACTATCCTCAATTGTACTGCAATCATAAATACCATGTACACTTCAATTATATAATTCCACCATATTACAAATACTATATATTCCTAATACTGCACCTCTAATTACTATACACATATTACTACAGTTGGTGTGGCCACAACCACCACAATATAATTAAACCATATAACAAGTACGTACAATACACCTTCAAATAACAAGACTCACCCAGAACCCCCTGCCATTCAAACGATGTCCACGGACGGCACAATTGCATTAGGTGGCACCTGCAAATCATTTTTCTTCTATAAAAACAGCTCCATATCTGCTTTATTCCATTCATCCCCATTTTACAGGCCCTCTTTTGGCCACCAAATAACCCCAAATGTGTTTTCCAGACTTTCTGCTCACTGCAGCGGCTGTCTGAGGATCCAATATGGCAGACGTTAAAAAAAAGTATGGCTCACCTCATGTTTGTAAACATCCAATCACCATATATTTTTGATGTCCACAGACATCAAACTAACCTTAGATTAGTCCAGAGGTGTCCGTGGACTTCGAATCAGGAAATGAGTCCACAGACTGGACCCAGATATCACACATTTTTGTTTAACTACTTTTTGGCCATTTAATGTTATGTTATGTTACTTGGCATTTATATAGCGTCTTATGTATTATTGGTATGACTTCAAAGCGCTGGTAGGTTGAACGCCCTCGGGAACCATAGTTCAAGTCAGTAGAGAGAGAGAGTGTTGTATGGTGCGTGGGTGCACCGGATATGTGTGCAACTGGTGTGGTTGTTGCATGATAGCTTCTTCTTAGCGGTAGGTGAGGAGCTGAGGAAATCAGTTGGATGTGTTCAGTCTGGAGGGTTGACATCCAGACTGAGTTCTGGCTGCGTTAGGCCTGAGGAGACGCCCAACCTAGCCGGTATGTGCTAAGCTAGCTGTGTTTTATTAGGAAGATGTGGTGTTCATGGGGTCATGTTAGTATGAGAACAGCTAGGCCAAATGTGTCATAGTATAGCTGTGTTCTAGTTGAATGATGGTGTATAGGAGAGACTAAGCATAGTAGTGTGATATGGTGGTTATCAGTAAAGCACTTGCGACTAAACACGAGAGCAGGACAGGGGTTGTACATAACGGCATACGTACATAAATCGACAGGATGGATAGGGAAAACATGTGATACAGATAACATGGGGATACAGGTACATAGCATATACATCCAAATAGCATAAATGGGAGATACAGAGATATACAGGGATATATCCACTCCATCCACTCTGTCCTTTCCATCCACTCCATTCACTTTTTCCTTTCCATCCACTCCAACAACCTTTTCAATCCGTTCTGTCCATTCTGTCCGTTCCATTCGTTCCATCCTTTCCATCCGTTCCATGTGTTCCATCCATTCCATCCGCTCCTCCGCTTCATCCGTTCCGTCCACTCCATCCGTTCCATTTTAAAAAAGAAATACTGGGCAGATTTACACCAAATTTACAAAAGCACGCTTTTGAGACAAGTTGCCATTCCTTGTGCAAGTTTGGTGAAAATCTGTGCAGCAGTTTGGTCTGTGGGCGTAAGCAAAATAATTTTTCAATTGGGTCTATGAGGATTTTAAACAATGTGGGACCCCCCCCAGAACTTTGTCTCCTCTTGACAAAACGTCTTCAAACTCCTTGCAGAATCTTTCCGAGGGGCCATATCCCTTTCTTTTTATGAAGTTTTATGAAGATTCATCCAGGTGGGGCAAAGTTATAAGCCCCACAAAAAAGTGCTCTTTCTATGATTTGATCAACTTAACCATAACTACAGGGCTGCTACAGAAGGACCTGTTATATATATATATATATATATATATATATATATATATATATATATATGAGAGAGAGAGAACACCAGCAAAGTTATGAGTTTAAAAAGGCTTGGAAAAAACCTTGCACCTGAAATGAAAGTAGATTATGCCATGTGAGCAAAGTAACACACAAGGCTGCACCACCAAGCAGCCTTTGCTAGAAGTTAATTAATCTAAAACCAGAGACCAAAGCTGCACCTCACTGATGATGCCCAATTAGGCCAAAACTTGTCTGGGGTTGCTTGTTTTCTCATCCAGAATAGATGTGACCTAGCAGTTTGGACCGGACTGACACTTTGGGGTTGATACTAAACCTTATTTGCCTGTGGTCTTTGCTCTTCTTTGTAATGGCTTGGCTGGCTGAAGAACGATGGTTTGGAAGGTTGCCCAGAGCAATTGCCAGAGGTTTAAGATTAATTCTAAACCTTCCAGCCATCACCTCTTTTGTTTTGTTTTGTCACCCCGCGTGGAACAGGTATACCCAGACATGGTTCCTGAGCCTGCTGGGCATAGAGACTGAAGCTAAACCTCACTGATGACACCCAATGAGGCTGAAACATGCCTGTGGTTGCTTGTGGTCTCATGCAGAAGGGAGGTGACCGAGCAGTTCAGTCTGGGCTACCTCTTTGGGGCTGGGGCCGTACGTGATTTGTATGTGATCTTTCCCCTTTCTGTAATGGCTTGATGGGCTGCAGAATGATTGCTTAGAGGGTTGCTCAGAGCAATTGCCAGAGGGTTAAGAATAATTATAAACCTTCCAGCCATCAGCTGTTTTGTTTTGCATTTATTAACCATGGGCATAGCTTCAAGAAGCAGCGGATCACTATACAAGAGTGCCTTATTAAGAGTACAGGTAACAGGGCTTAAGTTACACCGTCACTATGTTAGACTACAGCTAAGCAACAGGATCCCCTTGAGGAGAAGAGTCTTGGTTGCTTCACTGAATTGCTTGACGGTGGGTGCAAGTTAATGTTGACAGGTCTGCTGTTCCACAACCTTGGGATCAACCATTCCAGTTTAATTTGATTCTTTGCACAGCTCTAATCTGGCCAGGTCTGGGATCCTTTTGGACTGTTGACCACCACAGAGGGTTGCCGTATCTGATCGGTAGGAGGGAGCCTGAACGTTGTGTACATGATTCATCTGGTGCTGAAGGTGATGTGTGCCTGTAGGGGTAACTGATGTAGTCCGGTGAGTGTGGGCATAATGTGCTCAAATGTGTGGATGCCTTTGACTAGGTGGGTTGCAGCATAAATTACATTTCTCATGATTGCCAGTGTGGAGTTGAGTAGGACATTTTTACCAACTAGATGATATGAAGTATGAGGGACTATAGCATGGATGAGAAGGTATTGTTTGGAAGGAAGGTCTTGATTTTCTGCAAAACTGTTAGTACTAAAAAGTCCAGGTTTATATCAGAGGGAGGCAGGCCTCAGACAGTGGATGTCTTTGTTGGAAGGGATTTGTTTGAGGTAGAGTTGAGCATCATTTGCTTATTTGTGGATGAGGGTGTTGTGGTTGGCTAGGAGAGACCAGAGGGGATCCATGCAGAAATTGATGATCAAGTGTGACAGAATGGATCTTTGTGGGACTACACAGGTGACATGTTGGAGGGAGGATCTGAATGGATCCATCTGTACAAACAGTTGGCAGTGTTCCAGGCATGAGGCGAAGCACTGGAGGATGGCCTCACCAATTTCCATGTGTTTGTGTAATATGTCACTGAGAGATTCATGATCACTGGTTTGAAGGCTACAGACAGGTCCAGTATAATCACATGACTCGTGTGGCCATCATCAAGGATGTGGAGTGTATGGGAGGAAAGGTCCTTTAGGCCCCGTCCCCTCCATTCCTACCCACTTGCATACGATGCTCATCCCGCGGCTGCCCATGCGCCTGTGGCCAGAGGTGCCGGACAGCCCCTGAACGACACATACAGATGCAACGTTCACATATGACTCATCACTTGCAGACCATACCTTTAAGATATATACTGTGGATAACCCCCCCAACTTCACGCCTCTTTTGATGTAGCAGATACATACCCCACAACTATGTGCCACCCTGTTTCAACCACAATGCTGATCCCTTCAGAAAAAGCTATAAATCCCTTCCTGCGGTTGTGTATAAAGGGGCTGGTTCTATGCGATATAACTGATTGATAATTAATTAAGGTGTTTAAATCAATTGCAACTAACTTTATATTGTGATACATATGTGTGTGTCCTATAACATTGATTACACATCATTCCCTATCAAAGATCCCCACAAATGTGTGAGACGTTAGGTGACTTGTTTGTTATAAAATGTCTGAACCGCATGAGACCTAGCCCACAATGTAACCATAGTCTTCCTATTATGTGTTGTAAAATAAGGTGGTAATAACATGTTTTACTTTATTCCAATGGTCCACATATAATCCCACTAATAGTACTCGGCCAAACTCAACAAGCCACAAGACCTCCTCTCCCCTCTCCAGCAGTGCTGCACACAACAGCGCGCACTCAGCCCCCACCAATCACCCCCCCATGATGGTATGATGAGCAAAGGCCCTTGTTTTACTGATGCCGCTGAGCCTACACTTAGTAGCCACCCCCCTGCGCCTGCCACTTGATATCTCCACAAACCTGCCTTACACCCACAGACTCTGTTTAAAGAAATATAGACTACAAGCCCCTTCACCCCAAAGCCTTTAGATGTAACATTTGCATGCCCCTCATCTGTGTGCCACCCCAGCTAACCCCAAACTACTAATCTCATGTGTGGCAATATATTCTCTTCACACTAAAAAACAATAAACCATCCTCTCATGAGATCTAAGAGAATGTTTGATACATCTGTCAATGAAATATTGTGAATAGCTTAAGCACCTGGACCCATGTAGTCTCACTTTTATCGTCCAGGTCAAATGTCTAGTAAGATAATTCTTATATATCAAAATGTATAATTAATGGTCATGGTATGTGTTGCCACAAGGGCAAATGTCAGATAGTCTACATCATCACGATTTGGACGTCGCCTGAACCTGCACCTCACCCAGACGAGCCCAGCTGACCCACATGCTCCACGAAGTAACCTGTTCTTTGCCAGCCAATCCAGAAGCACTACCCCTGCAGCATGGATACAGTCATGTCCCCTTCGTCCAATGACTGCACTTCAATGTATCCCCTATAGTATATGACATAGATGATGTGATTTTCTAATGTAATGTGCATTTTCTGATGTTTGGGCAGAGTGCTCTTGGAGTTTGCAGAGCTCTCAGCTTGCCCTATTTTGGTTTTAGATAAACGTTACTTTTTATTTTCACCCGCACTTGGTCTTGGTCTCTTTCCCTCCTGGGTGTGTCCATTATTGACTCCACTGGGGAGTTTTGATTGCATATTTGGGGGACTCATACTTTTAGGAGGAAAGCATATACCACTTTGGTGGTTGAATCTGGATAGAGGTTCATGCTTGAGGTCAGTAGTTATGGCTCTTTCATGAATCCTGCCAAGAAAAGGAAGGTGCATGGTGGGGGGTGATAGTTGCTGAGGTCATTGCAGTCCAGTGTTCTTTATTTTTAGGTGAGTGGGAGAATTTGCCAATGTTTTGATCATAGTGGGAATTGTTCCTTGCGTCAGGGGTCAGGGAGAAATTGATGATATCCAGGAATGGATGGAGTGCTTCTATGGGGAGTGTCTTGAGCATGGAGACTGGGAGAATGTTATCCTAGTAGGAGAAAACGTATAGGGTGGTCCTTTTCGTAATTTAGTATGGTATGTTTAATGGAGCGATGCATGTAGTGTTCCTGGTGTCAATGTTTTGCAGGATCCAGCTGATCTTGTCAATAAAAAGTGATTGATGTCAGTGAATTTATCAATAGAACCAGGTATTGGAGTGTAAATGAATACATGCATAATTGTGTGTGATTGAATTTCTTTTCAGTGTAATTTATATTAAGGTTTAAAGTAGATCATTTTTTTATTTTGTATTGTTGGCAGGGTGAAACTGTAACACATGAATGAATATATATATATATATATATATATATATATATATATATATATATATATATTCCTTTACCCTCCAATATATCATTCCACACATCACTGTGTTCAAAGATAGTCCTGAGTAGGCCTGAACGAACTCCCCAAAGAGGGACCCATAGCAACAGATTGATCTTTTAGTGAAGCTTCTTCTCTACCACGAGAATGGGACTTGTTTTGGTTCCCACGAATAACAGACACATTTGTAGTGGACTTTCGGGTCTCTTGCAATGATTCAAGCCCAATCATGAACGCAGTATCTCGTAATGGCTAACAGCTCATAAGAGACCTCTCAGATGATTTTTTGAGTTTGTTCAAGTATGTTTTGCCAATCAGAACAAATTGAATCTCCGGAAGGACTTTCATGCCCATATATAAGGCTCAGCGTATTTCCTTTGCCTTTATGAGTTTTGCTAGGCAGTGGGGAAAGGTGATGCATAGGACAGGATCACACTTCATGTGTGTTTGAGGGGATAGTTGTATCTTTTTGTCACTGATATTTTGTACAATTTCTAGGTGGTTAATGTGCTTTTGTAGCCATTGTACATTATTTGTCATGGGGATTATTCCTTTTGTGGTACTGGTTTTTGTTAGGTTCCCCATGTATTAAAAGGGAAATACATGCATCCCTTTACTTTTGTGTTTTTGCCCTTTTTTGTTCCCTCATAACATTTTCAAAAGGCCAAAAAAGGGTTTCCTACCCAAAAAACACAAACAAATATATGTTTTCATGTTCTCAGTGTTTGTTGTGTACTGTTCAGTATAATAGTGCAGTTGTGCTAAATGGGCATAGCATATCTGTTGCTCTGTCCCTGAGAAAATCAAGCAAGCATAAACTACCACATGCTTCCCTCGGGGATGCCTGGCTTCTCCCACTCCTCCTACCAGGTGTCAGGCAATGTCACAGGTCGTATCCATTAACCTACAGAAACAGACATCCCTCAACTGCCTGCATATATGCTTCCTCCTCCCAGAACAATCGGATGAGTGTGCCTCTCCCTGAAAATGCCCTCAGCGTCTCTTGGGTCCCCCTGCTTCTCCTCACAGATGCCATTCAATGGCACATGTCTTACCCACTTTCTTCAAGAGGTATACACCGACTGGGGTGCCACCTCCCTGAATCTCTGATGATCCTTACCATCACAATCTGGCTAGCATGACTCTCCCACAAGCTTCCATCAGGGTTTCAGAGCTGCTCCCAGACCACTCTCCTGAAGGCATGCATTTTGTCCACTTGTTTTAAAATACTACTAAGTCAACTGCCTCCACAAATCTCTGCTGGTCCCTCTCAGCAAAATCAGGCAAGTATGATTCTTGCACTACCTGCCCTCATTGATTCCTGGCTCCTACCACTCCTCCCAGGTGTCACTCAAAGGCATATTTCAAATGCACACACTTCAAGAGATGGACACTGAATGAAATGTCAGCTACCTCACTGAATCTCTGCTGCTTTTTACCATCAAAGTCAGGCAATTGTGACTCTTCCAAAAGCGACCCCAGAGTGTCATAGCAACTTTTGCCTCTCCTCACAGGTGTCACCAAAGGGCACAAGTCTCGCCCACTGGATTCAAGGGGGCAGTGTTGACTGACTCATGGGTCACCCACCACCCGAAATCTCTTGTGGTCGCACTTGTGTTGTTTACCCACTCCAAATCACTGACTTTGCCATTCACCACAACATAAGCAAAAGCAACCAGAAATGTCAATCTTTGACTGGATTACACTCACTTGTTACCTTTCCCTTCCCTTCTTCCATCAGCTGCTTTACATGCACTTCAGTTTACAATGCATTCCCTAAATATTCTTTGCCTGCCTCCAGCAATAACCCTCTGACTCTGTGAAAGCCACCTGCGATTTAATAGAAGTTCCAAGCACGTGGCCTCCTTTATACCATCTGATCGACCTCTGGCAAACTGTTCAAAATGTTTGTCTGAGTTTCATTGAGGACAAATCACCCACAGTTTGGCGATTCTAGTTTGCTGCCGGAATGTTTGCCGAGTCCTGGTCTTGAAGATGATGGAGTGGCTCAGGATTAGTGACCACGCTACAGCCCATTGAAACAAATGGAAGACGTGTTGTGAAATAGGGTAGTGTTCATGTTCCTTTCTAGGTGTTTGTAAAACAAGGTGCAGTTTTACCCTATAAGGGAAATGTTCATAGAAACATGATTAATGTTTGCATGAATGGAAGAAATTTAGTTCAACAAATGGAAAGGATGTTTTGCACACGTGGATGAAGTAGTTGTACACATGGGAAAGTGTGCACACACACAGACCAGCAACATTAATTCACCAAAATACCTTGGGTAACAGAAGTGACATCACATATACCGAATCACATCACAGGAAGTGACATCACATAACATTGACCCTGCTAACATCATAGGAAAAGATAAAGATACCATCTGACCTTTTGCCACGAGGACATCACAGAAAGCAACGTCGCAAAATGAAAGGAAATGCATTAAGTGTACTATTGATAAAATGATACATACTACTGGAATAGACACAAGGCTATTTTAGTTGAGAACCCAATATGTAATGAGTGCAGTCGTGATATGCCAGCAGCACCCCCAGAAGAGCTATCATGGTCCAGCAGCACTGCTTTCTTATAGGTTTACTTCCTCATATTATCAGTCAGACTGCCATAAAATATCGGTTAAAGCCTCAGGTGCCCAGTATAGCCATAGGATGCTAAATACATGCCAGGGACTACTTAATAGTGCTAAGTGCAACCTCATATACCGTATAGTGCCATTACATTTGACACTTTACCAGGTTAAGCTACACACTGTCTTACATTACATCATACCCTGCATGCCAGATTGTGACATCCATCCAAGGTTGGTTTAAATGCCCACTTGGGGCAATGGCAGGATTTTGGCAGAGAGTAGTGCAGTACCTGAAGCAACGCCCTGGAGAAAGTTCGGGCTCTGCGCTCACTACTACCCATGAGCACCTGACAGGCTTACCATTGGTCAGCAGTATCGTTGTTGGTCTACCACTAGTTTACCTATGTACCAATACTTATTACACGTGTGTGTATGAAAAACATTATATGTTAACCATATCTTCCGTACACATTTAGTTGTATCAATACACCATCATGTATTTGCCCTTGTAATATAAGTCTTGTATAATCCTAAATAGAAACACATTAAGACAGGTCTCACTTTCTTGTTTAGCATTAATGTATATGTATTTTCCTGTAGAGATAACATATGAGCTTTAAAAATAGAATAATCAAACAATGTATAGTTCCTAATTCCTAATATTAGCAATAACATAGTTGAGTAGATACCCAGCCTCCCACTCTTCAATTCACCTCTATAATGTTAGAACAACCTACAACCAATCGATATGTGTGTATAGTCATCGTTGCACAGTAAAACTCAAAGTCATACTCACAGCTGTGATTCTGTGGATTGGCAAGCCAGGGGGAATGTGAAGTAATGCAGGGTAACATCTGAATAACCCATTAGGTTAGGTTTTCTCTTTGCATGACATCACATTCCAATATGGTTGAGTCAGCCAATCAGTTACTTGAAACGCAGGCTGAAACCGACACTCTCAGCCCGTGTTCCAAGGCACGTGACGGTTGGTTCCCCCAGTCGCCATCTTCCTCCATGCTACACCCCTTTATTTTTCTTTCTTTTTCCCTTTTCCCACCCCACTTACCTGTTTGTTGTGGCGGTGTGGGGGACGTTGCAGCTTCCCAGCTTCTCTGGCCGCGATGGAAAGGGAAAAGAGGCTCTGTATAGAGCCCTGCCTTCCCATTCCATGGTGGTCATGTAAGCACAGTATTTTCAGTCATTTGAACCCTTGTTAACAGCCCCTTGGGCTGCCGGGCTGTTATCCCCCATTCCAGCCCTTAGAACAGGAGCTTAACGCCACATTATGGTTACCTGCATATATCATTGCCTGCCATTTATCCAGAAAATCAAATGTTCTACCATCCCATCTTTAATTTTCCACCTTGCATTATACTCTTTCATGAGTTTACCCAGTTTCAGTTTTCTGTGTTTAACAGTTTGTGTATATTACAAACCAAAGCACATTCTAAATGAATCGGTAAATGTTTTAAAACATAAATATTTGTCAATGCCTGTTGGGTAAGACCGGTATGACTTTTTGTGATGGATGCAGGTGGAAAGCAATAACTAGTAATCACTTAATTCACTCATCTATTCCCATCAATTCCTAGAAACTGCATAAACAAGTTTATTTCCCCATTGGAAAAGATGCAAATAGACATACCTGGTTGGCACGGTTTACAACGAAGTCTTACACATAAAACATAAAATATCTTACTTAAGTAAACTAGAAACAGAGCCATGGTGTGGGCTCACGCGCGCGCACACACACACACACACCCACACACAGAAAATGCATACATTGGAATGCAGATACCCAAACATTAATCATTCTGAAATTGACATGGGCAGTGTTATTGTGGAAAATGTTTCCTTATGCAGGAATTACGTGGGGCCCCCATTGGAAAAGAAATCATCCTTTTGGAAAGTTGAGTGAGACTTAACACACAAATGAGTACTGAGACTATGTGATTTATGGCCAACACTATGTTTTAATAAGCAATCAATCCCTCTTTGACATCTAAGTGTGAGGACCAGTAGACGATCAGTCCCAGAGGCAGTGCCAGGGGTAACAAGGTTAAAGCCATGGGTGGACTTCTGGTAACCCGAGCAAGCCACAAACAACATCCATGACACAGGCAACGTGTTTATATAAATGACTGACATGTTTGTATAAAAGAGAAAGTATTGATATGCATGGAGAAATGTGTGCACATGCGAGAAGTGGTTAAACGCATGGTGGCACGATTTCGCAAAGCCTGGTCCTTATGTCCCATTGTTTCTTGTATATGTTTTCACTGGCTTAAACTACAACACACACCTGTGTGGGTCGTTTAGAAAATCAAAACAAACCTCTCCACTGTATGAGTGCTGAAGAAGGAAGATCTATAAATTATCTTTGAAATAGATAGGTCTACTTTACAATCACCATCTCTACTGGCCATTATTTATCAGTAGACATATGCACTTGATGTTCAGCCCTGATTAAGGCCTGAAAACACCGTTTCCAATAAGTCAAAACATGTAGACCTTTGAGATGCCAAGTAGTTCATGAGGCGCCCCCCTTTTTACAATGAATTTAAGAACGTGCTGGTGTATGAACGTACCCTTATGTTACATTTCGTCTCTTGGGCGTGAATCCTACTTACAGAAAGGTGTCAATGCATGTTGTTTCCATAGTGATTATGCTACTTGTTTTTATAGAGAGAGACTGCAAATGCTTCACCATTTTCAACATGCACATTTAGCGGCAATGGGAATTGATCATGCAGAAGGTGAAAGCACGGTGAAACAGTGTACCCTGATATCTAATTGATTAAAAGGCCCATCTCATGCTCATCTATACCTGAATGCAAATATGCTGTATAATGGTGCCGATCACTGATGAGGGAGGAGATGTGCACTGGTGGCTGAGGTGATGAATAGTTTCAGGCTCCTAATGCAGAGTGGCACTAACTTGTACTTGCCTATGTACCCATTCTGATGGCTGGCAGATCTATGGTGTGCCCAGAGGCAGTTGGTTTTCCAGTGGCAGGGTATCCAAATGGGACACTAAAAAGAGAAGCACGCACAGAAATGTGTGCGTGACAATTTAAACCATGAGATGTTACATATGTATATTCTTTAACACTACTTTGAAAACATCACTGCCTCTCACAGAAGTGTAATATTTTGAAAGAAGCGTCTCAAAGTGTGAAAATGTGTTCTTTTGCACATAGAAATTACATGTGTTTTGAAAATGCTAATTTCCCTCATTAGCATCAAGCTTGGCTTAATTATGTCAATTACAGGAAGGTTGGGATAGTTTCATCAGTTCCATAGAGTGGATTCATTTCCGGGTGTTCTGGTGAATGAATGTGGTGCATTTTAGGGCATGAGATGATATTGCATGTATAACGCTCCTATACACGTGAAGTGCTTCGAGGTACTAACTGTATCCATTTTAGCAAGAAATGGGATCATCTTCAACCGTTTCAGGACGAAAACATATGGTAGATTGATTATTTACTGAGGTTTTGCTCCATGCAACAAGTGAATACACGATCAGCGTGGAAAAGGCTTTAGGGGGAAGAAGGGAAGAGAAAAAGGAAGTGGCCAGGGGGCTTTCATATCTACCAAACCCAAAGACTGCATTCCATGTCCTAAACAAAAGCAAGCACGCAAGGATTGGGCAGACTAGAGAGAGGGTATAGTAGCACCTTCACAGCACAGCCTGAAGTCTGCATGTCAGATCCTCAAGAAAAGGAAGCAAGCAAATGGTGGCAGAGAGGAGACAGGTGATAATAGGTACTGAGGCATATTCACACCTGGGCAAGAAGGCTGCATTCTGGATCCTGACCAAAAGGAAGCGAGCATGGAGGGGGCAGAGAGAGGATAGGTGATAGCAGGTTTCAGGGCACCAAAAGGAAGCAAACAAGGGGGCCACAGAGAGTAGAGAGATGATTGCAGGCCACAGGGTACATTCACACCTAAGCCAGAAGGCTGCATTCCAGATCCACACCAAAAGGAAGTGAGCAGGGAGGGGTCAGAGAGGAGAGGGATGATACCAGGCTTCAGGGCACATTCACACCTAAGTCTGAAGGCTGCATTCCAGATCCTCAGTGCTGGTCATTGGGTCGGCACTCACAGGATCCGAGATCCGGCACCAGATGGGTAGCCGGATCTAGGGATCAGGCCAGAGTCTGCCGCCCAAGCCCATGAACTGCGCTGGAAAACTTAAAGGAAAAAAAAGCGCTTGCGACGGCAGCATTGCCTTTTACCGCTGCGTTGGCACTGTTGTGTAATGCACAATGCTCGCTACATGTACAACTGATTCCTTTCAGTTGTACATGTAGCGAGCATTGTTCATTACATACCAGTGCCAAAGCCGCTCGTAAAAGGCAATACTGCCGTCGCAGCCGCTTTTTTTTCTTTTTAAGTATTCCAGCATTGCTGGATGTTCACTGCGAACACCGCCCCCTCAAGACCATGCCCCCTCGGGCTCCCGCCCTCACCCCGGCCCTTGTGATGTGGGATCCCCCACCACATTTTTTCCATTTCCACCACTGCAGATCCTAACCAAAAAGAAGTGAGCATAGAGATGGCAGAAGTAGAGAGATGATTGCCGGCTTCAGGGCACATTCACACCTAAGCCAGAAGGCCTCATTCCAGATCCTGACAAAAAGGATGCAGGAAAGGAGGGGGCAGAGAGGAGAGGGATGATACCAGGCTTCAGGGCACATTCATAGCTAAGCCAGAAGGCTGAATTCCATATCCTGACAAAAAGGATGCAGGAAAGGAGGGGGCAGAGAGGAGAGGGAAGATACCAGGCTTCAGGGCACATTCATAGCTAAGCCAGAAGGCCGCATTCCAGATCCTGACACAAAGGAAGTGAGCATGTAGGGGCAGAGAGGAGAGGGATGATAGCAGGCTTCAGGGCACATTCATAGCTAAGCCAAGAGGCTGCATTCCAGATCCTGACACGAAGGATGGGAGCAAGGAGGGGGCAGAGAAGAGAGGGAGGAACTAGGCTTCGGGGCACATTCACAGCTAAGCCAGAAGGCTGAATTCCATATCCTGACAAAAAGGATGCAGGAAAGGAGGGGGCAGAGAGGAGAGGGAAGATACCAGGCTTCAGGGCACATTCATAGCTAAGCCAGAAGGCCGCATTCCAGATCCTGACACAAAGGAAGTGAGCATGTAGGGGCAGAGAGGAGAGGGATGATAGCAGGCTTCAGGGCACATTCATAGCTAAGCCAAGAGGCTGCATTCCAGATCCTGACACGAAGGATGGGAGCAAGGAGGGGGCAGAGAAGAGAGGGAGGAACTAGGCTTCGGGGCACATTCACAGCTAAGCCAGAAGGCTGAATTCCAGATCCTGACAAAAAGGATGCAGGAAAGGAGGGGGCAGAGAGGAGAGGGATGATACCAGGCTTCAGGGCACATTCATAGCTAAGCCAGAAGGCCGCATTCCAGATCCTGACAAAAAGGATGCAGGAAAGGAGGGGGCAGAGAGGAGAGGGATGATACCAGGCTTCAGGGCACATTCATAGCTAAGCCAGAAGGCCGCATTCCAGATCCTGACAAAAAAGATGCAGGAAAGGAGGGGGCAGAGAGGAGAGGGATGATACCAGGCTTCAGGGCACATTCATAGCTAAGCCAGAAGGCCGCATTCCAGATCCTGACACAAAGGAAGTGAGCATGTAGGGGCAGAGAGGAGAGGGATGATAGCAGGCTTCAGGGCACATTTATAGCTAAGCCAAGAGGCTGCATTCCAGATCCTGACAGGAAGGATGGGAGCAAGGAGGGGGCAGAGAAGAGAGGGAGGAACTAGGCTTCGGGGCACATTCACAGCTAAGCCAGAAGGCTGAATTCCAGATCCTGACACAAAGGAAGTGAGCATGTAGGGGCAGAGAGGAGAGGGATGATAGCAGGCTTCAGGGCACATTCATAGCTAAGCCAAGAGGCTGCATTCCAGATCCTGACAGGAAGGATGGGAGCAAGGAGGGGGCAGAGAAGAGAGGGAGGAACTAGGCTTCGGGGCACATTCACAGCTAAGCCAGAAGGCTGAATTCCATATCCTGACAAAAAGGATGCAGGAAAGGAGGGGGCAGAGAGGAGAGGGATGATACCAGGCTTCAGGGCACATTCATAGCTAAGCCAGAAGGCCGCATTCCAGATCCTGACACAAAGGAAGTGAGCATGTAGGGGCAGAGAGGAGAGGGATGATAGCAGGCTTCAGGGCACATTCATAGCTAAGCCAAGAGGCTGCATTCCAGATCCTGACAGGAAGGATGGGAGCAAGGAGGGGGCAGAGAAGAGAGGGAGGAACTAGGCTTCGGGGCACATTCACAGCTAAGCCAGAAGGCTGAATTCCATATCCTGACAAAAAGGATGCAGGAAAGGAGGGGGCAGAGAGGAGAGGGATGATACCAGGCTTCAGGGCACATTCATAGCTAAGCCAGAAGGCCGCATTCCAGATCCTGACAAAAAGGATGCAAGGAAGGAGGGGGCAGAGAGTAGAGGGATGATACCAAGCTTCAGGGCACACTCATAGCTAAACCAGGAGGCTGCATTCCAGATCCTGACCATTCATAGCTAAAGCTGATGGCTGAAATCCAGATCCTGACCAAAAAGAAGCGAGCAAGGAGGGGGCAGAGAGAAGGATGAAACTAGGCTTCAGGGCACATTCACACCTAAGCCATGAGGCTGAATTCCAAATCCTGATCAAAAAGAAGCAAGCACGCAGGGGGGCAGAGAGGAGAGAGATGATACCAGGCTTTAGGGCCCATTCATCGCCGGAATGCTTCATTCCAAATCCTGACCACAGGAAGCGAGCACGTAGGGCGCAGAAAGTACAGAGATTCAAATAGGCCTCAGGGCAAACTCACAACAAAGCCAGAAGGCTGCATTACATATCCTTACCAAGTGGGTTCGGAAGTGAGTCTGGTGGGTAGGTGGGGTATATCTTATATACACTTGAAAAGGTTTTTGGGATGATATTTATTGCAAGAACAGATTATATAAATATCGGTGAGTGTTACCCAAGCAGTAACCACAGTTCGGGATTGGCAGACTAAGAAGTTGAAAGCGGGTAAAGCTAGTCGGGCACTGCAGTCTGGGTCTCGCAGGAGACTGGTCTCTGACATTAAGCGCATTATAAAATATCAAATAATAAATAATATATTCATTTATTTATATTCATTGAGGCTGGTGTAAAAGCAGTTTATACAAGAATGCAGAGTAACACAGTTTAGAGTCCGGACCTCACAGGAGACTGGTCTCTGGCATTAAGCGCATTATACAATATCGAATAATAAATAATGTATCATGTATTTATATTCATTGAGGCTGGTGTAAAAGCAGTTTATAGAAGAATGCAGAGTAACTCAGTTTAGAGTCCGGACCTCGCAGGAGACGGGTCTCTGGCATTAAGCGCATTATACAATATCAAATAATAAATAATGTATTCGCGTATTTATATTCATTGAGGCTGGTGTAAAAGCAGTTCATATAAGAAATGACCCAGGTGCCCTCGATATATCTCAGAGCAGCCAACACCCCTGTAACAGGGAAAGGATCGTCATACCTACTGCCACCAAAGCTCGCCAGAATGTTTTGTTTATTATTTGTAGAATGCTTAGATCACCCTAAGGGTGTTTTATACGTGCTGATGTGTGAGAGGCAGAGGGAGCGCAAGAACAAGCAGGTGCAGATGTGGCGTGTGCGGTTTGGAAGAAAAAATGTCAGACCAAGAAGTGACCCTCTAGGACTACCGCCCCCTTGGAATGGGGTTGGTGGGGCTATTACAGATTCTAATTCCCAGGCAGGGGCGTTGCTTAATATATGATATTGGGGGGCAGGGCTTCTTAGCTTTCCCAACAAGCAATGCTGTGTACCCATATAAAAGGGAAAGTTGCATGTTATGTACTTCAAATAGAAGGGGTAAAAAAACGGTGTGGCCTTCCATTTGCAGAATGTATCTCAGTCTTAATCGCATCATTTTATGTCTCCTGTAGAAACATTTCATTTTCACCCTCAAATACCCGCCCCAGCTACGGGCTAACCACATTCTAGCACTGTAATATCATTTATTTCACTTAATCTTTGAGAGAACCATATTGCAATGAGTGATGTGAGTGACATTTCAGCCTGTGGCGTGCACTATATAAATGGTCAATATTGTTACATATTTTGCAACACGGATGTCTGCTAAGCTGTGCACGAGTGAGCCTCTATGCAGTGCTTACCTAAAAGAATCACTTCAGGGCAATGCCATTTTTGTCAGTTACGGTAATTAAGGCACAGTGATGTAGAGTGGTTTGGTCAGGATCATATCTCTTGGTCACATGTAGACACTGGTATTTTAGGCCTTTTTTCTATAGTTTGTAATTCAGGCAGTAGATTAAGGTGGTCACAACAAGCATGGCGGTGCAGTAAAAAAGAGGGTGGTAACGAAATTACTGCCAGTCTTTCCATACCACCGTACTGTGAATTTGGAGGTAATATAGAGGAAAAACTTTGAGAACTTGCCTAGGGGGTATTTGTCCCACTTTACCGCCCAAAACAGAGCAATTACTGCAGATGGAATCCCCGCTACAGTAATTCGTCGTAGCCTCCCCCTCATGGGATCAAAGAACGGGGACTAACACCAAGTTATGACCGCTCGTAATCCGGAAAATATTCTTTTGATACACTTGGCAGTAATGATAAACACATCTGGCATTTTTTGCATTGGACATTTTGCAAGACTCGCCACGAGCCCTAATATCTCCCCAATCTCAAGCTCAGCTTTAGATCTGTATTTAATGCCACAGATGTCGTTCAAGCGCTGCATAAGTGCTGTGTGTTCTATATAGCTTATTTTCAAAGTATCAAATCACATGGTAAATAAACCTGACAATAAACTAGTATGATTCCACTTGAATGTGTAAATGTGTGCAACAGGGAAAATGCATGTGCAAAATGATAACAAGGCAATCCTACAAAATAGCTGGATTAAACATGTATCTGTTTGTTCCTGATCTACAACACAATGATTTGTTTTTAAAAACTGACTATGTATTCAAAGCAGTAACCTAATCAATCCTTTTTGATTGTGAGTTAACAAAAAAAGACCAATCCCAGTGTAATTGCTTATGAACTACTGTGGCATAGCTTAGTCATAAACCTTAAGGTGTAATTATGGTGATATTTGCAACTACCACTGTGGGTTAGTGGTATAACTTAGAATGTTTAATCGCATAACAGAAGCCTCCACGAAATTTAACTTCCTAGTAAGAACATTTTGAAGGCCATTAATCTTGGCAAACTAATGTCCACTTTTACTCTCTAACTTAATTGCTTTATTTACACTAATTTCTGAAAAGCACAAAGAACCAGAGTGAATCTACTGTCTGCTGGAAGATATTAGATTGTATGCTTTTTTTCTTTTTGTTTATTTTTTTAGCTCATGTTATTGTTCTCCCTTACACACTAATGAAGTTTAGGTTCGAATAAATGCTTACCTATAAGAAGAGCACAGGGTGAAGTAGGTCTGAAGGCCAGGAAAGGAGGAGTATCTAATGTATGACAGTTGGGCAGCCTGCTATGTATCATACCTCTCCGTTCAAATGTGTTTTGTGGGTCTGGTAGTTGCAGTTTTTCTTTACAACTATAAATGCATATTTGCAAGTGACGAAAAGCCAAAAAAGGAGGGATGACAGTATAGTCTACTGTCATTGGGACACCGGGGCAACTTAAGATGACAGCATAGTCTGATGTCGGTGGGACACCGGGGCAATTTAGAATGACAGCATAGTCTGATGTCGGTGGGACACTGCAGCAACTTAAGATGACAGCATCTGGGGCAACTTAAAATGACAGCATCGTCTGATGTCGGTGGGACACCGGAGCAACTTAAAATGACAGCATCGTCTGATGTCAGTGGACACTGCAGCAATTTAAGATGACAGCATCTGGGGCAACTTAAGGTGACAGCATCGTCTGATGTTGGTGTGTCGGTGGGACACCGGAGCAACTTAAAGTGACAGCATCGTCTACTGTCAGTGGGACACCGGGGCAACTTAAGATGACAGCATAGTCTGCTGCCGGTGGGACACTGCAGAAACTTATGATGACAGCATCTGGGGCAATTTAAGATGACAGCATCGTCTGATGTTGGTGTGTCGGTGGGACACCGGAGTAACTTAAAGTGACAGCATTGTCTGATGTTGGTGGGACACAGGAGCAACTTAAAGTGACAGCATAGTCTGATGTCGGTGGGACACCGGAGCAACTTAAAGTGACAGCATCGTCTGATGTCGGTGGGACACCAGGGCAACTTAAGATGACAACATAGTCTGCTGTCCTCTGCTGTCGGTGGGACACTGCAGCAATTTAAAATGACAGCATAAGATGACAGTATAGTCTGCTGTCCATGTTTTTTGTCCATTATTTGGAATTGGCAGGCAACATGTTGCTTTGCTTTATGCGGGGGGGAAAGTGCAGCTTTGCAAAAACATGTATTTTTTCTTGCCAAGCAAGCAGGCAACTTTGTACATTTTTGAAAGTATTCAATAGACCTTTTCTTTCACAAATTAACCATTCAACTGCTATGAACTGCGCTAAAGACTTTGCATTAAGTTACATGTGGGCATCACGAATAAACCCATCATTGCCAATTTCACTGAGGAATTCAACTACGCCCCTACTCCCAAAACAGGACCGGATCTGCTCGGAGGCTGGCCATGCCAACGTTAAGGCATGCTAAAGCGGTCTTCTAGAGCACCTTCTGACAATGATGCCAACCGATGCAATGGAGTGCAATGGGGTGTCGATGGGGAAAGGATAGGGTAGGAGTATGGATTTAATGTTTTAGACCGTTTGGGTCCTCTGCTAGAGTGTGGATCAGTTCTGACTGCTACTTGTCATGCAATGGGCACTTTGCTCTTCCTGCTTTTTTCTCCGGGCTCTCCTGAAAGGAGGGGCGTGGGGGGAGGTAGACAGAGACTTGGGAGAGTCGTGCAGTGGTTTGCTTTGTTTCTGCCCTTTGCAAGGCCTGGGCAGCATACAACAGATAGCGCTGCCAGTGCCGATCAGCACACCCATGACTCACTCATCCAGCACTGATCACTATACTCGCTACCCTAGCACCTAGGAACATCATACTCAGACATAAAGCTGCCATCTCTGAAGAGTACGACTGCTGACAATGCCAGTCCTTATCACTACCCCATTAGCTGTAGCCACAAACCCACTGAGCACACTGCAGCTAGGAGAGCGAACTCAGTGTTAGCAATTCAAGTTCTGATCAACCCACTGTTGGCACTGCCAGAGCTGATCAGTGTACTCACCACTGCCAATGGCAGCTCTAATCGTCATCCGTGTGCTGCCACCACCAAGCATGTCTCCACTTCTAAGACAACTTTACCTCTAGAACCACTTCTAATCCGCCATCCCCAAACAGCAGACACTTTGTCAGTCCTGAGCAGGATGAGTATTGCAAACACGCTCAGCCGTGTGCAGGGCACAATCTGAGAGCCCGTTCATCCCTTTGGTGAGTCAACCCTGAACAAATGCACTCGTCTTTCTACCAACCCCACCCCCAAACAGCGCACCGAGTGCCCGAACTGCCAGCCATGAGCAGTATGACAACTGTCAACTCCGTCGACCCTGGCCATTATACAGCCTATTATCAATGCCAGCGCTCAGCGAAGCGTCTCTACTGAAAAGACTTGCAGCCATCAGAGGTCTACTACCTACAAGTGCCCCTAACCATAGCCGGCTTTCCCCACCACCAACAGGACCAGCCGTCAGCAGCATGCCCACTGCCACATCTGAAGATCCTCGGCAAAATACCCACTAGCAATGCCAACCCGGATCTGCACACCACTGCTGAAGCTGGAAAACCTGATCAATAGGCAGACCGCGCCTGCTGATCCGGTCCCCCTGGAACAGTACACCAACTGCCAAGGTTACCATCACTGGGCACTACGCCAGCTGCTAAGGATGCCATCCCTGAGTGGTAAACCCAGTGCCAACACTGTCAGGCCCAAGCAGTGAATCCAGTTGCAACATCACCAATACCGAGCAGTGCACCCATTGCTGGAACTGCCCACCTTGAACAATACACGCGGTCATTACACTGCCAGGCCTGAGCAGCGCACCCACTTATTACAAAGCCGAAGCAGTGTGGGCGCTGCTAACTGTACGGCGCCCAGCAAAATTCCTGCTGATAGTTCTAACAGAGACATGTACTGCAATCGCCGCCCACCCTGTGCAGTGTGCCAGCTTAAAGACAAGAACGGGTGTGAGCAGACTACCCACTTCAAAGGCCCCTCCCCCTCTATAGACTTTCAGTGTGAATACCTCAGAGAGGGCAGTATGCCACCTGTTATATCATCAGTCTCTTCAATGCGCACCCGCTCTTCTAAGGAGCTCAAGGCCCTCCGCCTCAAGGAATGGCTCTTCCCTTACACTTAGGTCCGCAATCATTCTCCACCTGACCCGAAAGCCGGCGATCTGCAACCCCCTATGTTCTCCCTTAGTTGCCTGTTGATCCCTTGCTGCCAAATTGGCCGACTCTGACCCGCCCCACCCCGTTGTAAACTCCCTCCCTCTCGTATCTCTGCAGTCCTCACTGTGGGCCTGATTCATGGAATGTTATGGATGGTTCAAAGTGACTTTGCACTGATGAAAAGTGACTTTGCACTCCCGAGTGACTTTGCACTGCCTACACAGACCCTGATTCATGGAACTGTGCAAAGTGTATTTTTTGCAGTGCAAAGCCAGTGCATCGTCATTTTTGCAGTACAAAATTACTGTGCACGGAGTTTGCACTGCAAAAATACACTGCACAGTTCCATGAATCAGGGTCTGTGTCAGCAGTGCAAAGTCACTTTTCAGCAGTGCAAAGTCACTTTGAACCGTGCAAAAAATTCCAGGAATCGGGCCCTGTGTGTTTCCCCCTATGACTTGAAGAGCGTGCTGTTGCTACCGGAAGCTAGGTGCCCGCTCAACGAATAACGTAACAATACACATATAAATAGCATTGCCTCCAGCCCTAAGCAACATTCCGAGCCATATCAATGTTACCTCTGCAGGCAATGCAAGAGTGTCGCAATATTCTGATTGCAGACGCTGGGCTCATTCTAATTTCTGATCAGTATTTACACTGCAAGGACCCCCTGGAGTTAGTGGTATACCCACTACAACCAATGACATCCCTGCGTAGTATACGCCCACAGCATGTACTACCACCAAGAGCAGGATCCCTCACTAGAACTGCAGTGACTGGGCAGTGTGTGCCATTAGTCCTTTGCACTATGCACATCACTGCGGCACTGGCCGTAAAGTGACGAGTCTTCTCCACATAAAGGCACACTGTGACCCCGTCCAGGGTGGCAGCAAACCAATAGAGCGTGGAGGGGGGAGGGCGGGTGAAACTGGGCTGAGGAGAGCAGGAAAGGGGAAGAGTGGGAACAATCAGGGAGACCAACGTGTACAGATTGAACTCACAACAAGGAGGTACTGAAAGAATAAGGGACAGTGAATGGTGGGAAGAATTAACAGTTTTCAGTGTTTTAACCACAGGAAATATTAAAAAAAAAAAAAAAAACATGAAAAAGGAAGGGACCAAAGCTGCCTTAATTGCCAGACAACTTTCATGGCGATAACGACTAGTTCAGTGATGGTATTAATTGAAGTCATATTGTGGATCCGTGCTGGCTTTGCTACATCCTCAAGATTGGTGGGGGGGACGAGGGGGGGTCAGGTGGACTACTAACCAGGCAATCCTATTGGAGTGCCTGCTGCTGATAGCCAGAAGTGTTCTGGTAAAGACGAATCCGCTCACTGAGGTGTCCGTGCCAGGAAATGCTGTGTACAGAAAGAGAGCTGGGCAAGCAAAAAGAGAGTGTGTGTTCACACTACAGGCTCTAAGTAGTAGTCACACTGCTAACTCGGCCAACCTTTAACGGAAAGGCCCAAGCTAACACGGTCATCCTTAAGCCGTCTAAGCATAGCGGAACCTGCCAGCGCTTAAAAGTATCCACTCTGGCGCTGACAGTACTGAGCAGCATAACTACTGCCAAGGAGACCACCTCATCAAACATGTCCACTCATAACAGTGCAATATTTAACAGTGCACACACTGCTAATGCTGACATCCCTGATCAGTAGATACAATACTAACACATGAACCCCTGGCCAATACACCTGGTAACATTACAACCCCTCCTTGAGCCATATCATCACTCCTGCAAGCCAACGGCAGGGCACCCATTCACTCAAAAGGCACTGATAAATCACTCCACCGATAACTCTTGCAGTGCTGTGCTGCATTAATTGCTGCTACAATCTGGTGGCTGAGCACCAGACATTTTGCTAATATATCAGTCCTGTGCAATAATCTGACTGCTAGCTCAGCCGACCCTGGGCAGTGTGCTCACACTGATCAATGCGACCCATGAGGATCATGGCACCCCTGTGCAATAATCTGACTGCTAGCTCAGCCGACCCTGGGCAGTGTGCTCACACTGATCAATGCGACCCATGAGGATCATGGCAGCCCTGTGCAATAATCTGACTGCTAGCTCAGCCGACCCTGGGCAGTGTGCTCACACTGATCAACGCGACCCATGAGGATCATAGCACCCCTGTGCAATAATCTGACTGCTAGCTCAGCCGACCCTGGGCATTGTGCTCACACTGATCAACGCGACCCATGAGGTGTATAGCAACCCTGTGCAATAATCTGACTGCTAGCTCAGCCGACCCTGGGCAGTGGGCTCACACTGATCAATGCGACCCATGAGGATCATAGCACCCCTGTGCAATAATCTGACTGCTAGCTCAGCCGACCCTGGGCAGTGGGCTCACACTGATCAATGCGACCCATGAGGATCATAGCAGCCCTGTGCAATAATCTGACTGCTATCTCAGCTGACCCTGGGCAGTGTGCTCACACTTATCAATGCGAACCATTAGAAATATAGCAGCCCTGTGCGACTGCTAGTTCAGCCAGCCCTGGGCAGTGTGCACACACTGATCAATGAGACCCAATAGGAATATAGCAGCCCTGTTCGACTGCTAGCTCAGTCAGCCCTGGGCAGTGTGCTGACACTGATCAATGCGACCCATGAGGACCATAGCAGCCCTGTGCAATAATCTGACTGCTATCTCAGCCGACCCTGGGCAGTGTTCTCACACTGATCAATGCGACCCATGAGGACCATAGCAATCCTGTGCAATAATCTGACTGCTAGCTCAGCCTACCCTGGGCAGTGTGCTCACACTGATCAATGCGACCCATGAGGACCATAGAAGCCCTGTGCAATAATCTGACTGCTATCTCAGCAGACCCTGGGCAGTGTGCTCACACTGATCAATGCCACCCATGAACAGTATAGCAGCCCTGTGCAATAATCTGTCTGCTAGTTCAATCGACCCTGGGCAGTGTGCTCACACTTACCAATGCGTCCCATTAGGAATATAGCAGCCCTGTGCAACTGCTAACTCAGCCAACCCGGGCAGTGTGCTCACACTGATCAATGTGACCCATTAGGAATATAGCATCCCTGTGCGACTGCTAGCTCAGCCAGCCCTGGGCAGTGTGCACACACTGATCAATAAGACCCATTAGGAATATAGCATCCCTGTGCGACTGCTAGCTCAGCCGACCCTGGGCATTGTGCTCACACTGATCAACGCGACCCATGAGGTGTATAGCAGCCCTGTGCAATAATTTGACTGCTAGCTCAGCCGACCCTGGGCAGTGGGCTCACACTGATCAATGCGACCCATGAGGATCATAGCAGCCCTGTGCAATAATCTGACTGCTATCTCAGCTGACCCTGGGCAGTGTGCTCACACTTATCAATGCGAACCATTAGAAATATAGCAGCCCTGTGCGACTGCTAGTTCAGCCAGCCCTGGGCAGTGTGCACACACTGATCAATGAGACCCAATAGGAATATAGCAGCCCTGTTCGACTGCTAGCTCAGCCAGCCCTGGGCAGTGTGCTCACACTGATCAATGCGACCCATGAGGACCATAGCAGCCCTGTGCAATAATCTGACTGCTATCTCAGCCGACCCTGGGCAGTGTTCTCACACTGATCAATGCGACCCATGAGGACCATAGCAATCCTGTGCAATAATCTGACTGCTAGCTCAGCCGACCCTGGGCAGTGTGCTCACACTGATCAATGCGACCCATGAGGACCATAGAAGCCCTGTGCAATAATCTGACTGCTATCTCAGCAGACCCTGGGCAGTGTGCTCACAGTGATCAATGCCACCCATGAGGAGTATAGCAGCCATTTGCAATAATCTGTCTGCTAGTTCAATCGACCCTGGGCAGTGTGCTCACACTTACCAATGCGTCCCATTAGGAATATAGCAGCCCTGTGCAACTGCTAACTCAGCTAACCCGGGCAGTGTGCTCACACTGATCAATGTGACCCATTAGGAATATAGCATCCCTGTGCGACTGCTAGCTCAGCCAGCCCTGGGCAGTGTGCACACACTGATCAATGCGACCCATTAGGAATATAGCATCCCTGTGCGACTGCTAGCTCAGCCAGCCCTGGGCAGTGTGCTCACGCTGATCAATGCGACCTATGAGGTGTATAGCAGCCCTGTGCAATAATCTGACTGCTAGCTCAGCCAACCCTGGACAGTGTGTTCACACTGATCAATGCGACCCATGAGGAGTATAGCAGCCCTGTGCAGTAATCTGGCTGAAAGGTAAGCCAACCCTGGGCAGTGTGTTCACACTGATCAATGCGACGCATGAGGAGTATAGCAGCCCTGTTCAATAAACTGACTGCTATTTTAGCCAACCCTGGGCAGCGTGCTCACACTGATCAATGCGACCCATGAGGACCATAGCAATCCTGTGCAATAATCTGACTGCTAGCTCAGCCGACCCTGGGCAGTGTGCTCACACTGATCAATGCGACCCATGAGGACCATAGAAGCCCTGTGCAATAATCTGACTGCTATCTCAGCAGACCCTGGGCAGTGTGCTCACAGTGATCAATGCCACCCATGAGGAGTATAGCAGCCATTTGCAATAATCTGTCTGCTAGTTCAATCGACCCTGGGCAGTGTGCTCACACTTACCAATGCGTCCCATTAGGAATATAGCAGCCCTGTGCAACTGCTAACTCAGCTAACCCGGGCAGTGTGCTCACACTGATCAATGTGACCCATTAGGAATATAGCATCCCTGTGCGACTGCTAGCTCAGCCAGCCCTGGGCAGTGTGCACACACTGATCAATGCGACCCATTAGGAATATAGCATCCCTGTGCGACTGCTAGCTCAGCCAGCCCTGGGCAGTGTGCTCACGCTGATCAATGCGACCTATGAGGTGTATAGCAGCCCTGTGCAATAATCTGACTGCTAGCTCAGCCAACCCTGGACAGTGTGTTCACACTGATCAATGCGACGCATGAGGAGTATAGCAGCCCTGTTCAATAAACTGACTGCTATTTTAGCCAACCCTGGGCAGCGTGCTCACACTGATCAATGCAACTCATGAGGAGTATAGCAGCCCTGTGCAATAATCTGACTGCTATCTGAGTCAAACCTGGGTAGTGTGCTCACACGATCAATGCAACCCATGAGGAGTATAGCATCCATGTTCAACAATCTGACTGCTAGCTCAGCCAACCCCGGGAAGTGTTAGCTCAGCCAACCCTGGGGAGTGTGCTCACACTGATCAATGCGACTCATGGGGATTATAGCAGCCCTGTGCAATAATCTGACTGCTAGCTCAGCCAACCCTGGGAAGTGTGCTCACACTGATCAATGCGACCCATGGGGATTATAGCAGCCCTGTGCAATAATCTGACTGCTAGCTCAGCCAACCCTGGGCAGTGTGCTCACACAGATAAATTCAACCTATGGGGAGTATAGCAGTCATGTTCAATTATCAGACTTCTAGCGGAGTCAACCCTGGGCAGTGTGCTCACACTGATAAATTCAACTCATGGGGAGTATAGCAGCCCTGTGCAATAACCTGACTTCTAGCGAAGTCAACCCTGGGCAGTGTGCTCACACTGATAAATTCAACCCATGGGGAGTATAGCAGTCATGCTCAATTGTCAGACTTCTAGCGCAGCCAACCCTGGGCTGTGTGCTCACACCGATCAATGCGAACTATGAGGGGTGGGACGGGGCAGGGGTATATCCCGTTCTAACAGAGCCACGCTTGGTGAGTATGCCAGTGCTAACAGTGCCTACCTTGAGCAGTATGCCCCCAGGTCAAGTCCTGCTAACTCGGCCCTCATCACTGCTTACATTGCCAGCTCATGGCAACTTGCCGGGCAGTGTATGTCCACTGCTATCACTTGCGACACTGAATGTTACACCGTCAACATGACCCCAGCTCGGGAAACGTATCGTCTGTTGGCACTGCCAGCAATGGGCAACGTCATTATTGCCAAGACTGTAGAGCCAGGCAGAATATATCCCCTGTTAGCACCACTTCAGTGTACACATCTTAATGGCGGAACACTGGAACTGCATATGTACTGCACATGGACCACAATAGCTGAAGAGTGCACACACAGCATGCACTGCCAAGCCTCTCTTCAACCACTGCCAGCTCTGGTCAGCACGCCCACCACTCACACGGCCTGCCCTTCACAGTGCACAGGTAAACACGGCGACGTTTCAGCAGTAACCCAGCTGCCAGCACAGCCATCCCTAGTGCCTATACCCGCATTGATCACTCTCAATGGGCACGTTACCCGCTGAAACTGCCAGCACGAAGCATCGAACCCACTGAAACGTTCAGTCCGCCCATTAATACAACCGTAGGGCAGTATACCAATCACAAAGACATTCATCTCTGGGCATACATTGCCCTGCTAATGCCAGCACCGCAAACCTGCCCAGCACCCAGTCACAGCCAGCAACGGCAGACTTGCGAAATACACCTCCCGCCCACAGACGCTTTTAGCTCAGAGAGGTATATCCACAGCTAGCCATGCCAGTCCTGCAGAGTATACCCACTGCTAGCCCTCTCCTCACTTGGCAGTGTACCCACTATTTACGCTGCCTGGTATGGGCAGTAAAGTCAATATCTATTTCACAAGCACTGGACCATATCCCAGCTAAGAGCCGTATACTAACCGCTAACAATACCTACCATGAACACAATACCCTCAACTAAAAATGCCAAACAGAGCAAGATAGCCAGTGTGTAATTGACATCCCTGAGCTGCACATGCACTGGTCACATTGCCGTCAAGTGGCAGTTCATTCTTTTGAGTTGCCAGCTCTAAGAACTACACCAATTGATAACACTGCTAGCTGGGAACAGTGCACCCACTGCCATCCACGCAATGCCACCGCCAGGCCTCAGCAGTGTTCCCACTGTAAGCACGGCTAGCTCTAAGCAGTGATCATACTGCTAGCTGGGAACAGTGCACCCACTGCCATCCACGCAATGCCACCGCCAGGCCTCAGCAGTGTTCCCACTGTAAGCACGGCTAGCTCTAAGCAGTGATAACACTTCTAGCTCTAACCAGTGCACTCGCTGATAGCACAGGGAGCTCTCCACAGAACACCTGCTGCCATCATTACCACTGTAAAGCAGCAACCCTTCCCCACGCATACATCTGGCAATATACCCACTTCTGAGGCTGCTAGTCCTTGGCAGTGTACCCACTGCCATCCGTGCAATGCCACCGCCAGGTCTCAGCAGTGTTCCCACTCCAAGCACGGCTAGCTCTAAGCAGTGATCACACTGCTAGCTGGGAACAGTGCACCCACTGCCATCCACGCAATGCCACCGTCAGGCCTCAGCAGTGTTCCCACTGTAAGCACGGCTAGCTCTAAGCAGTGATAACACTTCTAGCTCTAACCAGTGCACTCGCTGATAGCACAGGGAGCTCTCCACAGAACACCTGCTGCCATCATTACCACTGTAAAGCAGCAACCCTTCCCCACGCATACATCTGGCAATATACCCACTTCTGAGGCTGCTAGACCTTGGCAGTCTACCCACTGCTATCCGTGCAATGCCACCGCCAGGTCTCAGCAGTGGTCCCACTGTAAGCACGGCTAGCTCTAAGCAGTGACAACACTGCTAGCTGGGAACAGTGCACCCACTGCGATCCACGCAATACCACCGTCAGGCCTCAGCAGAGTTCCCAACCCCAAGCACGGATAGCTCTAAGCAGTGATCACACTGCTAGCTGGGAACAGTACACCCACTGCCATCCACGCAATGCCATCGTCAGGCCTCAGCAGTGTTCCCACTCCAAGCACGGCTAGCTCTAAGAAGTGATCACACTGCTAGCTGGGAACAGTGCATCCACTGCCATCCACACAATGCCACGCTAAGCCTCAACAGGGTTCCCACTCGAAGCACGGCTAGCTCTAAGCAGTGTTAACACTGCTAGCTGGGAACAGTGCACCCACTGCCATCCACGCAATGCCACCGCCAGGCCTCAGCAGTGTTCCCACTCGAAGCACGGCTAGCTCTAAGCAGTGATAACACTGCTAGCTGGGAACAGTGCACCCACTGCCATCCACGCAATGCCACTGCCAGGCCTCGGCAGTGTTCCCACTCGAAGCACGGCTAGCTCTAGCCAGTGCACTCGCTGATAGCACAGAGAGCGCTCCACAGAACACCTGCTGCCATCACTGCCACTGTAAAGCAGCACCCACCGCCCCACGCATACATCTGCCTATGTACCCACTTCTAAGACTACTAGACATTGGCAGTGTACCCACTGCTATCCATGCAATGCCACCGCCAGGTCTCAGCAGTGTACCCACTGCCAACAACTGCAGGCCAGTTCTAAGCGCAATCGTGTCCAGTGCAAACGCAGCCAGCTCTGATAAGTATGTTAAACGCAGTCAGTGTTACACTGTCAGTCCATAGCAGTGTACCAGGATTTGTCCTGCCCTCCCGAGCAGTGTGTCTGCTGTTTTGCCATTGTGATTTTCAGTAAGTGTTCTATTATGTTTTACAAGAGCCTGGGTGGGGGGTTTCATGGTGCGTGTGTGTACATATTCGCGAATCCCCTCGTCCTGCTGCACACCCTCCCTTCCCAGAATGGAGCACCACTCCTGCACGTACCGTACCATGCCATGTCTTTGGGTGCGCCCGTGGAGGCTGAGTCCTTGCAAGAAGCATCGCATGATGGGGAGGAGGCCGATGGGGTCGCCCGCCCTCCCTCTCACCTCCCCCCGGCCCCAAATGCCGGAGGCTGCCCTCAGACTCCTGCCGGCTCCCTGGGCAGTGTTGCTGGAGCCATCCTGCCACCTACAGACTGCTGCCGAGTCTCTCTCTCTCTCTGCAGGCGAGACGTTGTTGGCGAGCCGCAACCGGCGAGACCCTTCTGGTGAGTCCTGACGGTTGATTCCCTCACAGAGGACAGCCCGTGGCCACCTTATGACTGGTAGCGGCTGTTGGCCAAGCAACGGTCTCCGAATTGAGCCTTCGAGTTGGTGCCTTCGAAGAATGCTTCAGCTCCAGTCCAGTTGTTCATAGGGGAGGGTGTTGAAAGGCAGTCCGTCAAATGTTCATGCACCCGCATCAGGACCGGCTCAATTTGCACCGCCGCGCAAGGTCTGCAGTTGGGTGGTCCACTCTATGCACTGACTTCAGTTGGGCGTTCAGTCCAATAGTGTGTCCCGTGACTGGCCCCAGTTCGGCGACCGGGGTCCTGGTTCCAGCTGGATGTTTTGCTCACTGGCTCGGCGACTCTTGCATTGGTTTCAGTAGTCCGATCCCAAACGTGCACAGCATACAGTGGGGACGACGAGGAGCGACCGGAGGACGAGCAGCTTCCTCCGGGGAAGCCGAGAGCTAAAGTGGCGCCAGCGCGCTCTCCTGCAAGGTATCCGTTCAGTACCAGTGCGCAGAGCTCAAGGAGGGAGTGGGTGGCAGAGAAGAGAGGAGGGGGCTGTGCTAAGACGGGGAGGGGGGCATAGGCAGCGAGAAGCGGTGGAAGGGGCGGAGAGGGCGTGAGACGGAGGTTGGGAAGGCGATCGTTGGACGGCGCTTTGAGAAGACACAGAGCTCGGAGACAGTGCGCGATAGATGGACGGGGAGCAGAGGGAAGTACACGGGAGATACAGAGAGGGCGGCCGAGTATAGGAGAGAGAACGATGGGACAAGAGGAGGAGTATGGCTGAGAGAGGGAGGGCGGGAGATGGAACACGACATTGCCAGGATGAGACACGTAGAGTAGAGGAGGAAGAGGGAGCGTGATGGAGTGAGGCATGGCAAGAGAGAAGAAGGGAAGTAGAGGGGCAGGAGGAGAGACTAGAGGAGAGTCAGGGAGAGTGATGAAAAAAGGCTAGACAAGAGAGAACACGGATGGGAGAGAGGTAGGCGGAAGGTGTAGATGGGTGTGAGGGAGAGTGATGGAGTGAGGCTAGGCAAGAGAGAAGAAGGGAAGTAGAGGGGCAGGAGGAGAGTCTAGAGGAGAGTCAGGGAGAGTGATGAAAGGGAGCTAGACTAGAGAGAACATGGATGGGAGAGAGGTAGGAGGAAGGTGTAGATGGGTGTGAGGGAGGGAGAGTGATGGACTGAGATTAGGCAATGGAGACATGGGAGGTAGAGTAGTAGGAGGAGAGTATGGATAGGAGCAAGCGCGAGTGATGAAGTGAGGCGAGAGAGTCGGGGGAGATTATAGGTGAGAATGAGGGAGGAAAAAGACGACATGGGGCTATACAAGAGAAATCAAGGAAGGTAGTGAGGCTGGAGGATGGTATATAGGAGTGTGAGGGAGGGAGAGTGTTGGAGTGAGTTTAGGCAAGGGAGGCAGAGAGGCAGGAGAGGAGTATACATGAGAGTGAGGGAGGGAGAGTGATGGAGTGAGGCATGGCAAGAGAGAGGAAGGGAAGTAGAGGGGCAGGAGGAGAGTCTAGAGGAAAGTGAGTCAGGGAGAGTGATGAAAGGAAGCTAGACTAGAGAGGACACGGATGGGTGAGAGGTAGGACGAAGGTGTAGATTGGTGTGAGGGAGGGAGAGTGATCGAGTGAGGCTAGGCAAAGCAGAATAAGGGAGGTGGAGAGGCAGCAGAGGAGTATACATGAGAGTGAGGGGGGAGAATGATGGATTGAGGCTAGGCAAGGGAGAACAAGTAAGCAAGAAACGCAGGAGAAGGGTATGCCTGAGGGAGAGTGAGGGGAACATGCTATGCAAGACAGAACACGGAGGACAGAGAGGCAGGAGGCGAGTAGGGGATGGGCATGAAGGGCGGGGAGTGATAAAGTGATGTTAGATAAAGGAGACGAGGAAGGTATAGAGGCAGGAGGAGAGTATAGCTGAAAAGGGGGGGGGGGGTTAGAGATAGAGTGAGTCTACGCAATTGGACATGAGGAAGGTAGAAAGCCAGGAAGAGGATATAGCTGAGAGTCAGAGAGGGAGAGGGATGAAGTGAGACATATGGACCTAGAGCCAGATTGAGAGAGAGGAGGAGATGTAAGTATAATAGGGTGTTATTACTATAACTAGTGGCAGCAAAAGTAAACAATACTAATTTATGCAAATCAATCAACTGGATTGACGTTTTAGCACTTAATAATAATGGTTATCCTTACCATACGCACCCTAGCACCCCCCTTTCCTTTTCTGCCCATCTCTCTCTGTAATAGCCCCCAGTTTGGACAGTGATGTGCAGCCAGCTAGATAGGTGTGTACTATGCACAGTCCCCGACCTGCGTTCACACATACATGCAATATCACTTTACTGATGTTCGAGCGATGAACACGTGAGTAAGAGGTACTGGTATTTCAACCTGTGTGAGAAAAGAAAGAGACGCAGTGAGATGTAGGTTGATGACAGATGAATAGGTGTGGATGGGTGTGGGGGTGTGGGTATGCATATATGTGAACACCCCATCCTATCCTCGGTGGGACAGGTAGGCAGTCGAAATATGCTCACGCTGACAAGAAGGAGAAAGGAAGATGAGTCCTGCACAGACCTCTACTTAATGAACATGTTTCCAAGGAGATCAGACACATAAGCATGTGCACATGAGCAGCTTGCTCGAGTGACTAGACCATAGGAAGCCAGATTTAAGAGTTGAAGAGACTTCCAGTGAGGAGAACAGTCAGGCCATTATGTTTCTGCCTGAGAACAGCAGATCTTATGGAGAGAAGATGATGGGCAGGTTCAGCGGTCACACACCAATATGATTTTCTCACCTTCACAACTCGATGCTGGCAGGTGGAGAATGGGTGAGCTGATGTGCAATTAGCAACGCGTCCTTATTTTCCGAACCCTGATGAATGATATCTTGAAGGTTTTGAATGAATTGATAAACCTTGGCATTGCTCTGGGCAACCTCCCAGACCACCATTTTGCAGTCTGCATTGCCACCACAGAAGGGTAAAGACTATATGTAAATCGGCTTGATCCCATCCTAAAAGCGGCAGCCCAGACCTACCGATAGGTCACATCTCTTCTCTACAACAGACATGTTTCAGCCTTATTGGGCTTCATCAATGAGGCGTAGCTTGTGTTCTATAGGCATATGCGGCTCTGGACTCACATCTGGGCAAACCTATGACATGCCAGGTGACTTTTGCATTAGTGAGAAGTGATGTCTGGAAGGTACTGTATTACCCCAAAAACATATTGTCATTGCTCTGGCCAACATTCCAAAATGACATTTTTTAGCCTGTTATGTCATAACAGAAGGGGAAGAAAATACGCAAATCAGGCTTGGACCCACCCCAATTGGGGAAATTCAGTACACATTGCTAGGAAATTCCCTGATGCAGAAGACCCCAATCAACCCTGGACATAGTACAGCCTCATTGGGCATCATCAGAGAGGTGTAGACTGAGTCTCTTAGCACATCAAGCTGGAGACCCACATCTGGGCATATCCTTCCCACTAGCTGTGACTTCTGCAGAGTGACGGCTCATGATACCCAATGGGTCCAAAACATGCACGGCGTTGTTTGCTGTCTCCTGCATTATGGATGTGGTCTAACAGTTCAGACAAAACTATCCTTTTTGGATTGGGACCAAGCTAACTTTGTATATGGTGTGTACTTTTCTGTAATAGCATGGTCTACTGAAATAATATGGTCTGGAAGGTTAGCCAAAACAATTCCAATGGTTTTCAAGCAATTACACTTCAGTGTTGCAAAATTACTTTTCTTTAGTTGATTTGATTGAACCCTGTTCCATTGAGCCAATCAGTTGGATTCTTGTAAGCTTTAAATGAGGTGGGAAGGCAAGGGCCAATGGGTGGCAGTAAAATGGCACAAAACATTTTTTTAATTTATTTTTTACAGAGCTCACACAGCCCACGGGAATCAAGGCGCTGTTACAGGAATTGTTTGTTTTCTTAGTTGCGTAATTGTTTTTTTTTTTGTCTTAGTTGCGTATTTATAACGCGCTTAAACACCAAGAGGTTTCTAAGCGCGGACCCGGGGAACGAACCTGTGCTGCTTCGTGTCGTCTTGCTTCCAAGATGCGCACGTTGCCGCTGAGCTATCCTCCCAGGACACCATATTTGGTGGTGGGACTTAAGAACTGTTGCTCTGACCCAAGACGCATAAGTAACTATGGACACCTTAAAAAAGGTGTGGCATATATAATTAAAGGAGGGTCCTAAAAGTTATGGTGAAGATTTTTATATCCTGTATATGTAAATCTTTTATGATGTCTGTCCAATGGGAACTGAGAGTGTGCACACACATCCATACCCGAGATGCACCTAAAACTGTAAATTTAGAAAGGAAACTTTGGGCCTCGTTACACATTTGGTGGTGAAGTGAACACTTGGCAGTAATTCCATTACTGCCACTTTTTTGGATGTAAACTGCGTTGAGTGAGCACTGCTTTAGTGTATGTTACACTGCTTTAGTGTATGTTACGTATACTTCCTTTTAAACAAAGGTTATTTAAATATTAGACCCACACCGGAAACCCCCATGCACTAAGAGTTATGGTTTCCATTAAAAAGAATTCTGGACAACTATTTGTCAGAAACTGGTTGAACCTCCAATGGCTCTGCCAAATAACAATGTTATATACTGTTTCTTATCAATCAGATTCTCTTATCATGTCGAACTGATGCATCATGTCTGAAATGTATCGGATCCACATGAAATAACTATGCACAACAGATACAACTTCCATTATTGGAACAGGAGAGATTAAAAGTATTTGAACAATTATAAGAAATTGTTAAGAGAAATTATATAAGAATGATATATGGCAGGGCCATTGGAGTTTCACCAGGTTTCTGACAAATAGTTGGACAGAATTCTTTTTCACAGACATTTATTTTTGGCTGTGGCAGAATTACCCCGTTTCCCTCTACTGACAAATTCTGTCTTTGGAGTAGTTACCTTCAACATACTAAATATTCGCAGACCACAGTATTTTTTGGGGGTGTGGGGATTAATCAAAGCCCAAAAATAAATGAAACTGAAGGGCCATGGGAAGCATGGCTTGCCAGCGTTCATCAGAGAAAATAAGAAAAACCTTCACACTGAAACTGGACCTATTAAGGCAGACTGTGCGTGTTTCTGCATGTAACACAAGGATGTGCTTTGTGAAAATGATTACCTGTCATTACAAAAGGAAAAGCAGCCTTTTTTAATCCACAGTAGCAGGAGAATTCCAAAAGCTGCTTTCACATGAAAAGCAGGATTTTCAAACACTGACACCAAAATGACTTTGCATGGGTGTTTGCAGTTTAAAGCAAGACAAGAGAAAATTTTTCCCCAGCCAACATAAAGATGTCAGGACAAAGCCTTGGTGCACGTTGACAGGATTTAATGGATACTATGCTTCACATGCACAATACTGGAAACATTTGAAAAGAAAAGCCCACTTTGTTTCCATTGGTCACATGAAAATTTCATTTAGGCCCGAGGCAGACTTCACAAAGGACTACGCCACTGAAAGCCTGGCTGGCATGCCAGCTGTTTTTAACTGCAATAAAGTGTAGCTGCTAAGAGGTGTTGAAAACAGACTTTCCCAAGAATTGGCATCTATGAAAGCTAATTTCTGTACAGAGCAAATGGCTCTAGCCAGTGCATGACTGGAATGTGGGGAGGTTGTCCTCTGTGTTGCCAAGGCCTCCCATGTGTTTACGACTGGCAGCGACCAACTTCACACAACACACACAGGCTGACCAGTGAGGCAAATAGTGCTAGGGATAGGAGGGCACCAGTTTGTGCATCCTAAAGATGTCATATAAATTTATAAGGACTAGTATCATTTAGGCATTTTTCTCCGCAACCATAAGTTGAACTTCTTTGATTGATGTGTCATTTTTTTGGTCATTTACTGGTGATTTTGTTGAAATACAATTCATTCACCTGTGACCTAGGGAACTGTAATACTGAGCTAAAAGGTGTTCCTGTCTACTATGAACATGTTCTGAAATTAAAAGGTGGCAACATGGTTGGGGGTAAAATGAGCTAGTTGGAGAGTAAATTACATGTTCATAATTATTATGTTTTGTTTTGTAAACGGCAGAAAATTGCCATACGGCCATTCAACTTGATGCAGAAATGACAGTTGTTTTATTAAAATCCCCATGAATAGGTGAAGAAGAATATATATATATATATATATTATGACGGTTAACAGTAAATTATGAAGTTTTGCTACAAAACTATGTTTTCCCCCAAAATGTTGACATAGAAACAAAAGAGGATTTCAATGGAAAGTTGCTATATGTCTGCTCCAGGCTCTTAAACCAATCCACAGAGAGAGAGAGAGGCTGGATATGGGAGGAGAGAGAAGGATAACTGGCCAATCGTGGTTGTGAGAACTCTTGAAGGGAACTGCCCAATGTTGTAAACTTGATGATGTCATCACTGGTATATAAAGTGTATGCACTATGAAGAAAGGGGAGAGCTGCTACAATGACCACCAAAAGAGCTGCTAAAACGTATCATCTGAGAGTCACAAGGAAACACCAAAAGGAGATTTGGCTGAGATTGCATCTTGGTTGAGATGTCTTTTGTTGGGAAGGCCTAAAAGCTGACTGGTTCCTATGGTGGTGAGTTGGGGCCATCCTTGAGAGTGGAGTGACCAGACCCCTGCCCTGTCCTTCCAGGGGGAATTGACATGCATGCTTTCCAAGACTTCAAACATAGGTTTTCTATGTAAGTAGCACTGAACCCTTTGCAAACACAAGGGGAATATGCTGGCTTTAAATTCTTTAGGTTTATAGCAGGAGGAGGGTGGGGGGAGGGGGTGGTTTGCAAAACTGGCTCGATCCTTACCCTATTTAACTAACAAAATATGAATTTAATGTATTCCCCTTGGTGGAACACCACAGGGTGATTTTTGTTAAAATTCAAAATTAACAAAGCTCATTAGCAGTGTGCGCGGAAAACTATAGTCTGTAATTTAATTGGGCAATCATCCCGTTCAGCTTCATCAACACATACCTTTAAGTGGAGGGAGGTCTGAAATCCAAAATTCTCAAATCATCCAAATTTTCTTATCTGACTTCCACAACACAGACCAAAGTAGGATAGTTTGAAAAACCCACTGCTAAATCAGCTTGTGTTTATTTACTACAAGCCTTTTAAGCGCACACGACAACTGAAATTGTACAGCATTGCAAATGTGAAGTGATTGTATCCAGGGACCAATGTTAAGTTATTTTGAAGTTTGTATAAAGTAAAATATTGTGATTTGAGTTTTCCCAACGGGTTATTTATGTAGAGACAAGATTATTGTGTTTTGCCATGGATAAAGTGGCGTGTGACATTTCAGTGTGATTTTCTCTAAAACAAATATATTTCACGTACACTGGCCTGGTTCTTGGCTCATTGGTAACTCAGGGGAATGGATCCAAGGAGTATGATATGCATCAGAAATGGGGCTGAATAATAAACTGACATTAAACTGTTTATTGTGTGACCCTTAGATTGGGGAGGAAATGAACTCCCTGTGTTGAGGGCGTCCTCTCAATAAACTGTTATATATTGGGGGCTTGTGGCTGGTATTTGGCTAGCTATTTTTGACTCATGACAAGTGCATTGTGACAGACTATTCTTTTTGATGTAATTCCATTAAGGTGGAGGTAAAGACATATTTCCCTACTTAAAGAGCTACAAGGACTTTTCACATGTGTTCCAAGGAGGTTTATAGGTGAAAAAATATGATTGAGTAAGGATTAATTTTTGATTTGGAATTGTGAGTGGAAATTAAGCAGGAATATGATGATTTTTGTCCCTACACAAAGGTAATTCTACACAAATTGCAACAAATTAATTTTTAAAAAAATGAATGCAATTGAATTAGATGATGACAGGAGACATTTCCTCACTTAGCTGTTCATTAGTGGTGAGTGGAAAAGGCAGATAAAGGGATCTGGAAAAGTAAAATGATGAAAGATATTTTATCAGAAGGAATTGACATCTGGTGTGAATGTGGGGCATGTCACAAGGCATTAGAAGCATTTTATATGACCCAAAATGCTCAAGAAGAACTGAGTCAAGTGGCTCAGATCACAGCTTGTCGATACTTCCACTTGCTGTTAAGGGAAGAGCAAGAGCAGAAGAGTGAGGCCTGTGTGCAGAGTTTGACTTAGAGTCTAAATGAGGCACAGAAAGAACTTGAAAAGTGAGTAGATCAAGCAGAGCAGAGCCATCAGTTTGAGCTAAAACATGAAAGCCTCATGGAACAACTCACAAATGCGTTAATAATCCATCAGCAAGAGAGTGCAGAGCGCAAAATACAGTTTTCTGCATTGCAAGATACACTTAAAGAGTGTGTGGAAAATTTGAGCACCCTGCTACAAAAAGTTCAGAATATTTATAATAGAGTGCTGTTATATGAATTTATGGCCTTTCAATTACAAATAAAGGAGTTGAAAAATTAAAACAGTTAGTTAATTATAAAAGGGGTTGATTCCCAAAATGATTTTGATCAGATAAATCAGCAGGTACATACTTTAAAACAACAGAACATGCAACTGGTGAAGAAACAAGACCTCTTGAACCAGGTTCTAAGGAACTGACTGAAAATAGGCAAGAAAATGTAAAACTCATGGAACATGCAAGGCAAGTGGAAGCTGATCTGTTAGAGGCAGCACAGTGTAGAAACGCGCAAGAGAAAGAAATTGCACCATGAAAGCAAACTGCTTTGACTATGCGCTCATGATGCAGGATGCAAAAATGCATTAACTCAGAATGAAATCAGGGAATGGAAAGATCAATTAATTGCCCAGAGTAAAGTGCTCAAGGCCAATCAGGCCATGGTGTCATAGTTAAAAAGCCAGCTCTCTGAACACCATCAGGAAATAAACACAGAGAGAAGCAGGTATGAGAGTTTGACAAACTAAATTGAACATTACAAACAGGCATTGAGGCACCCTGACCAATTAGGCTATATGAGAGGGCCTACTGATCTAGGGGTGATGTCCTCTCCATCAGGAAGCTTGTGCCAGCTAACCACAGTTTCATATGGGGATATTGCGACTGACCTCATGCTTTCCACTTACAAAGCTCAAGGAAACATGAGGCACCTAAACTTACCCAGGCCTAGCCAATCTGATCCTGAAGGCCAGTTTATCTGAGATTGAGGAGTACTCACCACTATCACACAGAACGAAGGTGGGTGGACCAGTGTGTCCTGGGAAGCTAAGAATAATCCAGTGAGTACTTCAGCCCATGAACACTTCCTTGTTGAGAAAATGAGGGAGTTGGACTAATAAACAATGAGATTGCAGAAAGACCAGTTAGCTCATTTCGCTGTAGAAGAATATATAAAGTATCAGCCCAGGAGGGGGATATTAAAAACCTCCTCACATTCAGGGGAAGGGGTGAATTTCCCCAGACTATCTGGAAGGGTGGAGACTACACAGTTAAGTCAGTCTGAGGAAGAGACTGAGTATTATCCTGTGCCAAAAGGTGAGTACAGGGGAAATGACCTTGAGAATCCATGGCAGCATAGGCAAGAGGAGTCCAAACCCTGTGGTTATGGGAGGTATTCCGAGTCTCATAGAGATAGGGAACTCCTAGAAGATAGGGAATGGAGTACCAATAGCAGCTCTGAGTGAGAAGGCGAATGGACTCAGGTGCAGACAAAAGAAGGTAGGGAAACAAAGAAAGGGTTGTGTCAAAGACCAAATTAGACAAGTCAAGGCCATAAAGAGTGGGAATTATATGAACAAATGATATCCTCATTTGGAATTAAAAAATGAAATACATTGTATGGAGTTTGTGAAATGGACATTCTCTCCTGATTTTTCCAGTTTTTTTATGCGACTAGTGGACCATAATCATTATAAATGGTTTACATATATGGCAGTCATTTTGAAAAGAAATTCCACACATAGGAACCCACAAGAGGCCCACAAAGATACATATAGTTTGCAATTTGGGGAGGATCAGGCACCTAGGGAGTTTGTGCAGGAGTTAATGTGGGTATTTTCTCAGACTTCCCGAAAGGTGAACACAAATAGCAAGGAGGTCCTAACTACACATTTCTATGCGCTTCCCAAACACATAATGACTCAGTTGATGCATGATTTTCACAAGTACAGGACCCTGGATTCGGTGATTGAACATGCCACCAGGATCTGTGAGGTCCAGAAGCCCACAGAAAGTAATAACACCCCCAAAACCACCACCAAACTGTCTAACACCCCTGCTTCTGCGAAGGTGGCAGAGGTAAAAACAATCCCTCCCTTGGGTCTGGAGAAGGGGGGCCTAAATAAAACTCCTGCCAACAAGCAAAATAGAAGGCAGAAGGGACACCCAACATGGCCCAATCAATGGTCAGGTAGGGACCCAGAACAATGATCCCTCACAACCTGCCACCTATGTAAGCCCTAGGTACAACGGTACCAAAGCAATCCTGGGGTATGTATACACTGCCCTGGCCCAAGGGGGGAACCAATCAGGTAGGTTCTACCAGAGCAAACTTCCCTCCAAACTTCCCTGAGGAGAGAAGTATCACTCCACCTCCCATTTTTCAGCAGATATCCCACCAGAACTTCCAAAATAATCCTCCTCACTCTGCCCGATTCCAGTACAATAGACCTCTGAAGCTGGGAGAAAGGACATTCAGGATGGAATATTATTGGGGAAATTTCCAGTACCCAAGCTATTCTGGGAGAAGGGACAGTTACCCTTTTTGGGAGCAGCAGAAGTATGACTCGAGACCTCCCTACAACCCAGACAATGTATCACAGCTATACCGGCAGGTGCGTGCTGAGACCTCAGTCCAAACCTCAACCTAACTCTGCTTTCCAGAATGCCCAAACACCCAAAGCTGATGCCCCGGGGAGGAATGACGGGAGGAAATGTCCGACAGACAACATGTTCCCGAGGTGATCTACATCAAACATCAAAAAAAAAACACGCAAAGCTTGAAGTACAAAATTGCGAAGCCCACTTGTTCACATTTTGTCATTCAAACTTTTTATATTACAGTTGGTTGTCCCCCGCTGGTCATTTAATGTATGTGGGGGACACACACGAAACCCCTGCTGCCCATAATACCGAAATAGGGGAACAGGGGACATACCCACAACCCTAATCCCCTTATTCGGTATTATGGAATTCAATCTATTATACCAGGCCGAATGCACACTTATTGTGCATTCTGTCTTTTCTTTCGATAATTTGGGATAAACCCTCTTGAGGGGGCCAGGGTGGATGGGAGATGCCAAGCCCTAGAGGAAGCTTCCTTTCTCACCCAGACAGAACCCCTAGAAAATGCTAAGCCTGAAAGTGACTCTTCTACTCCTGAAATGTTAGAACCCAAAGACCAAAGAGTAAGTAGGAGAGGCCAAAGAAGAACCCACTTGGTGGAGGAACTCTGGATCAACCCCATTGAAGGAGAAGAGTCCCTGGAGTATTCAGGTAATCAGACCTTCTCTTTCAAAAATGGGGGGATCCCTCCCAAAGAGAAATGTGTCCTAAAAGACCCTGAGTGAGACAGGTTAAGTATGGCGACTGACCCAGAAGAAGACACTATTCAACCCTCAACATGGGAGCCAGATAGAATAAAAACAGAGGGGTCCTTCCCACAAACAGGTTGTGTGTACTGCCCCCAGGAAAAGGGGGACAAAAAGAATTGGAGGAGAACGAGGACTCCATAAATCCTACCATTGTTCGTTGTAACATTTTTCTACACAGATTCCCAATCTCAAACACAGAAAATTGCCCAAGATCACATAGTGTCAGAGTTCAATATTAAGAAAATGAAAACCGGGCTGGCACATAACTCACACTTTTCTTTGCATCCTGGAGGAGAAAGAAGGATGATTCTATTTACTGGTCAGGGTGCAGGGTCAGTGTGAATTATCAAATCTGGTGGGCACTGGATCCCAACCCACCTTCCTGTCAAGAAAGGCCTTTGACCAACTAAACTCAGGATGGGGGAGGGTCACCAAATTCCCCTCACACCACTTCCTGGACAACTCAAAAATTTTGATGGGAATGATATTTCTGTCGAAGGGACTGCACGTCTGGATATAACAATTGGGCGACATCGACTGAAACATCTGGTAATAGTTGTGACTCCAAAGGGCCCACTGTGTTTACAGGGGAGCGATCTCCTGAGGAGGATATCACCTCTGTTTGACTGTGTAAACAAGGTCCTCTGGACACAGACTAACCAGCCTATAAAATAAAGACCCTACTACTCTGTTAGATTATAGTTCGAAGTTCATTGAAGGGGTGGGGTCTGGAATAAGCCGAGGCAGTTAAACAACTGAAGAGAAGCCTTTTCAATGCTCTTTGTTTGGCTTACCCCATATAGAATAAGGAGTTCTTCTTGGAGACAGGGTTCTCATATACTTGCCTGACAGCAGTGTTGTATCAAAAGCACAACAAGGTCAACAAAGTCATCTTGTACTTGAGCAAGACTTTGTCCTCTGTGGAGGGAGAACTCAATGACTGGGTGAAGGCACTCCTGGAAATGGTGTGGGCATTACAACATTACCATCCATTCATCCAGGGGGAGGACATCATTGTCGAGACTCCTTACTAGAACTTGCAATATCTCCAAAGTAATCAAACCCGGGCATGGAAAATCAGAAATTGCAGAATTACTTCCTGGATTCTGTCCAAGCAAGGCTTTCCTGTGGAAGTCAGATATGGCCAAAACAGGAAGAGTGCCCTAGTGCAAAGGTTGGCAGACTTGCATGATTGTGTTCAAGAAAACTGTCTCAAGGACAAATGTCTAATGACCAACAACAACATTGAGACACACTTAACTTCCCCACACAAGGTCTATGAAGAAGACACGTGTCAGGGGATACCCACAGTTTATGTGGATGGGTGCTCTACCACAGTGAGAACAAAATGGAAAAAGGAATGGAGGCTGGCTTTGGGAAAGCCTGGGTGAATGATACCCTGGAACGCTCTGCTGGTACAAAATAGGACCCCAAAGTAGTCTGGTTACACTAGTTGCAGAGTCGTTGGCCGTTCAACAAGCAATCCTCACTGCAGTGCACCACCAACTCAATGAACTGGACATACTCACTGACTCCGACTATGCCAGAAATATGTTTGTGGAGCACCTGATTAACTGGAAGAAACAAGGCATGTTTTGTGTCGACAATAAACCCTTAAAGCAAGCAAAACTGATCCAGTTAATTGACAATCTGGGGACCTCCAATGAGATGACCATCTATTGGAAGAAGATCAGAGGTCAGTCCAACTTAGAAGGACCAGATAAGACTGGATTTGACCTGGCTGACTAGCTGGCATAAACCAGAGCTCTACAGGAGGATGTCATAGAAACTGAATCCCTGCTGGGGTCAATCCAAGTCACCGCTGTCACCAGTTCATAAACTTTGTGAACTCTTGACTGCCCATTGGAGTAAAGATACCCCAGATGCAAATTTGATCACTTCACAGAAAAAAGACCCAATAATTGGGACATGTAATCGATACATTGAAGACCATTTGAGGTTTCCTTTAATCGAGTCGGATTGTACAGGTAAAGAGGATCTCTGGGTGTTGATGAAGTTTTCTAGAATGGTCCAGATCCAAGACGGTTTGTTGGTAATGACAGCCTGTCTGGCTGTGACCAGTGGGTGGTACCTATCTCATTCCAATGTTGAACCACGCCCATGATGCGGCCAATGCAGGTCATAAGGGTTTTTTACACGACATTAGAAATCCTGTGTGAGGTTGCCTACTGGCCACACATTGTCCAGGATATCTACACTTACCTAAAAGGGTGTCTTGTTTGTACTTTATTTCAACCCAGTTCACTCACAGACAGAGCTCTCGTACAAAAAACATAAATGACACTGCCTTGGTCAGATTTGCAAGTCGATTTCATGGGGCCAATGATAAACTCCTCTAGAGGAAACAAGTACATGTTGACTATGACATGCTTGTTCACAAAGTGGGTAGAATGTCTTCCATCCCCAAATTGTAAGGCAGAGACAGTTGCTGCACTAATGATCAACCACATCTTCTCTCATTTCGGCCTCCCAAATAGGACTGAGTCGGATCTTGAAAGTAATTTTACCAGTGAGTTTGATCGCGAAGATGTGGGATGTTTTAGGGGTAAAAAGAAAACTCAACATTTCCTACCGTCGGTGTCACGCAGGGGGGTAGAGAGATACATCAAGACAATTAGGAGTATCTTAAAGAAGTTCATGGAAGAATCTATACCCAGTTGGATTACAGCTTTTCCTGCTAGCTATTAGGTCTATACCATCTTCTGCAACAAAGATGTCTCATTTGAGCTCATGACTGGACAAAAAATGGTGTTACCTCAGCACCTGCTCTACAGAACTCAGGAGCAGACACTGATAAATGTGTCCACTACTCATTTTGCTTCAGACACTTTTCCAAATGTTGCCTCTTTCTAGTACCTACTATAGAGAATCGGAGTGAGCATTAGTAAATGAGGGTGCCTACGGAGTGAAATGTTTGCATCTAAACATAGACTGCAATCTTACCTCAGACAAATGAGAAATCCAAGCAAAATTTGGTAGCAGTGGGTTCAATGGTGTGGATTTGTATAGCTGGACAAACATACACACATCCACATTTTTGTTGTTGCATATAAGAATTTTTCATCTAAACATAGACTACGGTGTTTCCCCAGACAAAAGAGGAATCCATGCAAAATGTGGTAGACATGGGTTCAACAGTGTGGATTTGTATAGCCGGACAAACATATACACAGACATACATACATTCAGCTGTATACATATATATTCATTTCCAGTTATATAGTCAGTGAAAAAACATTGTTGAAGGGACAGTATGGTTAAGTTGCACTAATACAAATCTATGAAATTCAGTTAAAAAACAAACTTTGTTTAAGGGACATTTTGGTTACAAGTAAATCCGAAAAACCCCAGAAATTTGCCAGTTATGGTAAGCTAAACAACCATAACTTGCACCACAATCATGCACTGCTAAGACTAACACCCAGGACATCAAAGATGACATTACACATGTCATTGATGGTATCACTGATGACATCACATATTTAGGTCACTTGTTTTTTCTCAGTGACATATTTAGGCCAGGAGTTTTTGTTCACTGAAATACAGAATACGAATATTCAAATTTTGCTATATAGCTCGACGTTTACAATGCACATTCTTAAAGTACTTTTCTTCTGGTTTGGTCTCAGCTCATGGTGCACATACATGAAGCAATATGCAGGCCTCAAACACACAATTCATTTGTATACATGAAGATGAACTGTAATGTTATTGACATTTTGTGGTAATGTTGTTTCTTTCTTCCTTATTTTAGTTAACATGTATGTGCCTCCAAACTGTATGCATTGTGGGTCTTCATCTGTATTGTTTGTACTAACACAAGTGTGTAGTAAGTCTTGAATTGTTAGCTATTTATTCCATGTTTCACATTACTAAAAGCTCTGATAAGGTAGCAGTCATTATTTTACTATCCAAAATTACCAGATTAAAAATATTGCACTTCTATGGTACATGCTGCAACCATTGCCTAGGTATATGTATGATTAGGTTTGTGTACTAACAAGAAGACTCCAATATAATGTTTTGTTTAGATGTTTAGGTTCTTTAATACATTAAGTAGTTAGTGATAGGTCTCCCGATCACCCCTGACATCTTTTTACCAATATTATAAACACAACCCCTTGTAGGGACTTTTCCTCAAAATTAATTTCATATGTGATGTCATCAATAACATTTGTGATTTCATCTTGGATGTCCTGGGTGTTAGTCTCAACAGTATACAATTGTAGTGCGAGTTATTGTTGATTATCTTACCATAATTGTCTCATTTCTGGGGGTTTTCAGTTTTAATTGTAACTATAACGTCCCTTTAACGTTTTTTTCACTGAATTTCATAGGTTTTTATTAGTACAACTTAAACATAATGGCCCTTTATCAAACAATTTCAGAGAATTTCAAAGGTGTTTATTAGTGCAACATAACCATAACATCCCTTTGCCAAAGTTTTTTCTGTGAATTTCCTAGGTTTTTATGAGTGAAAATGTTTCAGGATGTTACAACACTGTATGTAAGTTATTAATAATTCCTCTCTTAACATATATGAAAGAACTGTAAATCTCCTTTAAGCAACATATGTTTTGCAACTCATACTGATGTGTGTTGTTATCAGCAGCGCATGCTGGGGATGCAAGTCATGGTTGAATTGCCTAGGGCATGAGGTTCGACTATGACCTCAGCCCCACCAAACCACCCCCATTATCCACTGCACCTACCCCGTATCCTAGTTTAGTTTCCACTATACCCTCATAATGTGACCAATGGCCAGTGCTAATGGCTTGCAGCCATGGCCAGTCTCCACAATCCATGGGACAGATTTGCAAAAGCAAGCTTTGAGGTCCTTGCTGATGCTCCTTGCACAGGTTTGTTGTAATCCAGACCAGCACTTCAGGCTGTAGCCACAAGCAGAATATATGTTCCCATTCAAACCTAGGGATTTGGCCATGCTGCATGCCCCAATAAGCAATTCAGAGTATACATTTGTCCTTGCTCAGGGCCACGCCCATTGCCCAGGCACCAAAGTTATACCACAATTTTGTGTACTTACATTTTGACACTCAAGAAAAAATAAAACACAGGACAGTTTTGCAAAACCACACTTTGAGGTCCTTGCTGATGCTCCTCACTAATGTTTGCTGCATTCCAGAGCAGCACTTTAGGCTGTAGCCACAAGCAGATTTCTTTTCCCATTCATACCAATCCCGATTTTCAAATACTTTACTACATAGCAGGTCCCTGGTGGCCATGCCCATTTTAACCCCATTGCCCGTCCCTCATGGTCATGGCCTGTAGCCATAATCTGGCCATTTCCCATGGCCACAGGCTGTAACTCAGTCCCCAAAGGTATAATACTATTGTTTGTACCTACATTGTGACACTATTCAAGAAATAAAACATGGACACATTTGCAAAAGCATGCTTTTGGGCTTTTGCCAATGCTCCTTGCGCGAGTATGCAGTAAATCCATCAATGTTTTATTTTTTGAAATGTGTCAAAATCAATGTCCAAAATATAGTTATATGACTTAGCCCCCACTTCACAAAATCCATTCAGACTTTTCACAAACATTGAAGGTTGGGTCTATAATCTTGGTCTATACATGTATCAAACAGCAACAAATCTGTGTCTAAAATCTTTTTGCAACCTTTTCTGCAGATTTGGCAGATGGCACTGAGTGTCTAAGTCTTTCAAATATTTTGATATCCCCCACTCTAATATTGCCACCTCTTAGCAAAACAGCACCAAACCTTGCAGAGCTATTTAGGGTCAGGTCTTAAAACTATTCTGCAAGATTTCAAGCAGTTTCATTGAGTACCGCCAAAGTTATAAGCCATCCAAAAACTGCTTTTCACCGACCCTGTCATGCATGGATGTCCCCAAACATCTTCGATGCTCGCGAACATCACAGGTCTCTCCCCGTACATCTGAGATGTTCGAGGGCTTAGTAAACAAAATAACACCCAATGTTTGGCTTTTTATGGCCATATCCCATTCCCATCCTCATCACCAATCACCTCCTCAGAGATTGTTTTATTTGTTTGAGAAGTGCAATGTTGTGTTTTTTAATATGTTTTTACTGTGATGTCCGTGGACTGCGGGTGCAAATGTTTTGACGCACCTCACATTTTTATTTGACCAATCAGCAGGCATGAACGTTCTTCGCAGACACCACGCCAGACCGTGATTGTTCCAGAGGAGTCTGCGGACCCCAAATCAGAAAATGAGTCTGCAGACCGGACCCAGATATCACTAATTCATGTTGTACCTAGTTTTTGGCTATTTTTTAAAAAAATGGACAGAACGGATTTACACCAAATTTACAAAAGCACACTTTCAGGACCAAGCCGCTGCTCTTAGCGCAAATTTAGTAAAAATCAGTCCAGCGGTTTCGGCTGTAGGCGTGAGCAGAATTCTTTTTCTGTTGCGTCTATGAGGATTTCCACACATTTTTGGACCCCTACACCCCTATAACTTTGCACACTGGTCAAAACTGCACAAAACTTCAGATAATTATGCTGTGGGGGCTGTTTAATATTTTTGCAAAGTTGGTCAGGATACATCCAGGGGGCAAAGTTATAAGCAGCCCAAAAAGGGCCCTTTTTATGATTTGAGCAACATTAAAAAAAATTGAAAAACATTGATGCAGAAACTGGGCCTATTAAAGCAGATGTTGGGGTTTCTGCATGTAACACAAGGATGTGCTATGTGAAAAGGCTTACCTGTCATTACAAAAGGAAAAGCAGCCTTTTTTAATTTACAGTGGAAGAAGACATTCAAAGGCCCCTTTCACATGAAAAGAAGGATTTTCAAACACTGGGCTCATTACAAGTCCGGCAGCAACACTGTGGTGCTGCGGGTGGGTTGCCGCCAGACTTGCAGTATTTACCAGCACCTGGCTTGCCAGTATCAATGGTGGATAACAATCCCAGCATTCCGGGAATTCAGGTGCCAGTAAATGTTAATCCCCATTCCCACTGAGTCACATAGGACTCAATGGGAATGGGGATCACAGAAGCATTGGCACTGTTAATAAAAGTCTGCGGGCGGGTGCACTTCCACCCACCAGGTCTGACCCTGGCGGGCGGGACGGCACCCTCCCACAGACTCGTAGTGTGCCGGTCCGGTAACAACGGTGCCAGTAGGCTTACTGGCCCATTGTTACCAGACCGGCACACTTGTAATGAGGCTCACTGAAAACAAAATGACTTTGCATGGGCATTTACAGTTCAAAGCAAGACAAGAGAAAAAAGTTTCCCTGCCAAATAAAGATGCAAGGAAAAAGACTTCGGTTGCATTGACAAGATGTAATGTATATTATGTTTCTCATACAAAATACCAGCAACATTTGAAAAGAAAAGCCCACTTTGTTTGCATGGGTCACATGAAAATGCCATTTTGGCCTGGAACATACAAAAGACTCCCCCATTGAAAGCCTGGCAAACATCATAGTTGTTTACACCAGCAATAAAGTGTGGCTGCTAAGAAGCGTTGAAAACAAAACAGACTTTCCCCAGACTTGGAGTCTCTGAAAGCTAATTTCTGTGCAGAGCAAATTGCTCTTGCCGGTGCATGACTAGAATGTGGGCAGGGGGACCTCTGTGTGGCCAAGGCCTCCCAAGTGTTTCCAACCAGCAGCTACCAACATCAAACGACAAAGAGAATCATTAAAAAAAACTCTGGTCACAGGATGGCAGAGGGAAACAAATGGCGCTGGTGACAGAAGGGGTCCAATTTGCATAACCTAAATATTTCCTATGAATTTAAAAGGCTTATTAAAGTTTAGGCATTTTTCTCAGAAACCATAAATTATACTTCCGTGACTGATGTGTCTGTTTTTAGGTAATTTATAGGCTATTTTGTTGAAACAAAATTCATCCACCTGCGATTTAGGGAATTGTAATGGCGAGCTAAAAGGTGTTCCTGGCAGCTATGAACCTTCCCGGAATTAAGAGTTGGTGAACTGGTGGGTTGTAAAATTAGGTATTTGGAGAGTAAATTACATGTTCATAATTAATATGCTTTTTGTGTTAATAGCAGAAAATTGCGACACAGCCGTGTAACATCATGTGGAAATGGATGTCATGTTATTAAATTCCCAATGTGTAGGTGAAGCAGAATATGCGTATACTAAGGCAGTTACTAGTAAATTATGAAGTTTTGTTACAAAACTAAAGTTTTGCCAAAAATAAATAATATAGAAACAAAAGGTGATTTTAAAGGTAAGTTGCCATATGTCTGTTCCAGACTCTTAAACCAATCCACAGAGACAGGCTGGATTTGGGAGGAGAGAGAAGGGTGACTGGCAAATCTTCACTGTGAGAACTCCTGCAGGGAACTACACAATGCTGTAAATGTGAAGGTGTCATCACTGGTATATAAAGTGTATTCACTATGAGGAAAGGGGAAAGCTGCTAAAATTACCACCAACAGAGCTGCTAAAATTCCCATCAAAAGAGCTACTAAAACTTATCATCTGACAGCCACAAGGAAACACCAAAAGAAGATCTGGCTGAGATTTCATCTGGTTGGAGCTGTGTTTTTTTGGGAATGCCTAAATGCTGACTGGTTATATGTTGAACAGCTAGGGACCATCCTTGAGAGTGGCGTGACCAGACACCTGTTTGTCCTTCCAGATGATACTGACACGCAGCTGGCTTTCTGGAACATTAAACAGAGGGTTTTTATGTAAGTAGAATGAAACCCTTTTCAATCAGAAGGTGGGCACATCTGCTGACCTTAAATCCTTTTCCTTTATACCAGCCCTTGGGCAAAACTGTGTAGATCTTTAGCCTCATTAAATAAATAAATATAAATTTAATTAATTCCCCTTAGTGAAACACCACTGATTAACTTTTGTTAAAATTCAAAATTAACAATGTGCATTAAAAATGTGCGCTGAAAACTATAGTCTGTAATTTAATTGGGCAATCTTTCTGTTCAGCTTCCCCAACACAAGCCTTTAAGTGAAGGGGATCTGTAATCCAAAATTCTAAAATCATCCCAATTTTGTACCATCCACCTTCCCCAACACAAGCTTTTAAGTGAATGGGGTCTGAAACCTAAAAATCTCAAATCATCCCAAATTAGTACCTTCCAGCTTCCCCAACACAGGCCTTTAATTGAAGGGTGGAGGGGGGCTTCTGAAATCCAAAGATCCCAAATCCAAAATTCTTAAATCATCCCAATTTTTAGCATCCAGATTCCCCAACACAGGTCTTTAAGTGGAGGTCTGTGTTTTCCAGATTGCTCTTTTACCTTGTGAACTGCTGATGTCACAACCATTTAATACTCACCTTAGAATGTTAAGGCCATACAAATCACTATATATGGTTCAATGTGGAAAGAGACATAATGGGAGAGAGAGTAATAGAAGCGGATGACCAGCAGGGGTGGACTGGCCTATAGGGAAATCTGGATATTTCCTTGTTGGCCTCTGAACCATGGGCCTCTTTTGTGTGGTTACCTATTTTATCTACAAATGTTCTTATAGGAAAGGGGTTGGACTTGTTTCAAATGTGTAATATGGATCCCCTTTAAACATTATTTCCAGGGCCTCTTTTGGTTCCCGGTCCACCCAAGCAATTTGACCAGTTGAGAGAAGAAAGAGACATGAAATACCAGAAATCGTACTCTACCGACACCATTGTAACAGATGCATGCGTATTGCATTAGGGAGCCAACCCCTTCCGACAAACTCCATTGACCGTGTTGTTTGCCTACTCAGACTCAGCCTCATTCCTAGCCTCTTCTGTCATTTAGCAAATGCACTCAGATTGTAAACTGTATTTAAGAAGGAGCACGCATTATTTCATGTGCGTAGGTGTGATTGGTCATTAGCCATTATTCCCGGCCTGGTCGTAAAGCTACACTCCACTGCTAACAATAGTTTAGCTCCCTTACGAGGTATATCATGACTGCATAAGACATTCGGATTACCATATGGCCACAACCTCTACGGTCACACATCCAGCTATGGTATACAATCTTTACCTCATTCCTGTTCCATACTTTACAGCGATCAAGCGGTTCTTGATTCTTGTAAATAAGCAAGCTCCACTATATGTACAATGATTAGGTAATTTATGAAATTGTCAATTTGAGCGCTCCCAGCCTTCTTTGCAATTGCCCTCATATTAGCTCTTCACAAATGTTTATCAGCCAGTAATGTACATTCTATATACTGCCAGTGTACCTCAATCTCAATTGTACTAATATATCATCTGCATACAGTGATTGCTCTGCTTAGTCAGTACCACACCTCCAATGGCTAACAACGTTTAGGACCCTTGGCATTGCATTATGACTGTAAAACTGTACTATCTACTAAATATGATTGGACAGCCACAATCAGGATCAGGTCCTATACCAGCCCGAGTAGTCTTGACAATAGTAAACAGCAGATTATTTCAATACAAAATATTTATACCTACATTTACAATAGCATGCACACTATTGATAACAGTGCAATCACCATTTACACATAACAATCAGAAAAAACACTGCATCAATAAGATGACAACAGCATCTCACCACCCCAAAACCTCCACAATTTGTTCCCACGGCTCATTTATTCAGTTAGGCCCAGGTCTGGCATGCCTACTCTGCCCTAGACATCACCCTCTACCATACCCCACACCTTTCCTACGTAAAACACCAGTATTCACCACAACAACACTAACCACCCACATAGCACTCACATCTAAGCTCATACTAGGTACAGCCCGCCGCCTCCGGCTCACCCCCAGAACACGCTGCACCTCTGGCTGTGCTACATTACAGATGTCACCTCTGGGGAGGAATGGCGATCCTGCTGGGGCTCCCTGGAGCTGCCGCTGTGCTTAGGGGACAGTACACCCACATGGTAAATGGATGTGGAAGGCCGGGGACATCACCTCCAATCGTCCTGGAGTTGTGGCTGGGCTGCATTACAGCTTTTCCCTTCAGGGAGGTATTGACACACTGTCGAGACTCCTTGGTGGAGGGAAGCTGCAACGCAGGCCAGCCAGAGCTCCAGCAAATTCGGCGGTAATGTCCCCGGCTTTGGGCACCCTTCTCCCATGTGGATCTTTGGTGGGGCTTGTGGGTAATACATTCTGGGGATATTTGCGCAAGTCATACATTGTTGGATTTCCACGGGTGTGTTCTTTTCAGAAATGCATGGGGTTCCCTATTTTCCTTGGTGGCTTCGACATCCTAGGCCCAAATCTGTAGGTTGCCAACACAAACAAAACTTGCTGTGCCGAAAGGCTTGGGGTTACCAGTGGATTAGCCTTGCCCCTTTGCGCCCCTGTAGATGCACTGACACATGTGAGGTACTGTTTTCATTGGGACACCTGTGGGATTGTGGGAAGGTATGACATCTGTAGTTGGCAATGTATTTTACTGGGTGGACAAAGGGAAATGTCTCTGAAATTTGCTGGAAATAAGCACAATTCCTGCACATTTCAGTCTGGGCACCCACCAAAACAAACCACCAACAACACAAGGCATACCGTCCCACGTTCCCACAGGTGTCCTGACAAAAACGGTACCTCACATATGTGTGTGCACCTACCTGGGCACAAAAGGAAAAAGGCTAAACCACTTGTAACCCCCAAAGGGTTTGGGGAGACAACCTATGGATTTGGGCCTAGGGTGTCCAAGCCACCAAGGAAAACTGGGAAACGCATGCATTTCTGAAAAGAGAATATCTGTGGGAATCCACAGAGGTCTGAGTTACGCAAATCTGCCCAGAATGTATTACCCAGAACCCCGGGCAAAGTCCAAATTCGGGGGAAAAAACGCAATTTCTGCACATTTCACTCAGGTTACCCACCGAAACACGCCACTACCAACACAAGGCCTACCGTCCCGCGTTCCCACAGGTGTCCCGATGAAAACAGTACCTCACATGTGTGGGTGCACCTACCTGGGCACAAAAGGAAAAAAGGCTAAACCACTTGTAACCCCCAATGGTTTGGGGATACAACCTGCAGATTTAAGCCTAGGGTTTCCTAACCACCAATGAAAACTGGGAACCCCATGCATTTCTGAAAAGAGGACATCCATGGGAATCCACAGAGGTCTGACTTGCATAAATCCGCCCAGAATCTATTACCCAGAACCCCAGGCAAACACCAAATTTGGGGGAAAACACAATTTCTACACATTTCACTCTGCTTACTCACCAAAACACGCTGCTAGCAACACATGGCCTACCTTCCGCGTTTCCACAGGTGTCCCAACGAAAACAGTACATCACATGTGTGGGTGAACCTACATGGGGGCAAAGGGTAAAGCCTAAAACACGGCCAACCCAAAGTCTTTTCGGACAGCAGAATTTGATGAATTTCGCTGAAGAGCACAACATACAGATTTGGGCCCAGGGTGTCCAAGCCACCAAGGAAAACTTGGAACCGCAGGGGCCGAATTTGGCCGAGATATCTCATGTAACAAAAAAGTTACAAGGCATAAAATGGCAAACTTACCAAAATCAACAAAAAAGGCCTTGGCACGGGCGGGGGGGACCCATGGCAGCTAAAGAGTTAATAGTGTACAGAACACCTAGTACAATCAACAACCCTGACATTGAATTACCACCGCTCATCGCCCCACTCATCAAACCCAATATGAAAGGTATCCTCCTAGGAGACATCGATTTTGGATACAATGACCAATGTGACCCCAGAGCTACAGCTTTCTATACTGCATTTCTAGAAATGCAATTCAAACTAATTGTTAATGCCCAACCCACATAAAAGGATGTATCCCTGATTGGATCCTAACACTGAACACCACAGCCCTCCTAGAAGACATTTTAGAACTATCCTGGACAGACCACTTCCTCATCAGATTTGAAATCATCACAATGAGGAACCCCACCCTTCCCTCCTCCCCCACACTTCCCACCATGATGAGAAACTCTAGGAAAGTCACCCCGGAAAACCTAACGCCACTACTAAACAGACCATTAAACACTCAACCACCACCCTGGCAAAACCCAGATGAGATTTTGTCACATTATCATACCTGCCTCAAGTCAGCCATTGATGAAGTAACACCACTCAGATCCAAACGTCCCAAACATAAACCTAGCAACTCCTGGTTCAATGATGACCTCATTGAACTCAAAGAGAAAAAAAGTGCCGTAGAACACCTATTTAGACATCCCTACAGTGAAACCAAAAAATAACTACAATTAACCTCCAAATCCTACAAGATAGAAGTATACTCTCAGAAAGTAAACTCCCTTAATTCACCTATCGCTAATGCCTCCTCGGACAGCAAAGAATTGTTCACCATTATCAAGGAATTGGAAACTCCCATCCGTCCTCCCAGTACAGTCGTTGTAAACAAAGCATGGTGCCCCAATATCCAAGACGCACTAGCCTCCAAAATTAGCATGCTGCACAACAAAATTGAATCACAAAGAAAAATACTAGGCACTTCCACCAAAACAACCCCATTGGTCTCAACAATCCCCACAACCAATATCCCTGAATTACACTTCACACCAGTTACCATAGAACAAGTACAAAAACTATAGCATCACTCAAACCATTGAACTGCAAAGGAGATAACTTCCCTGCCAAACTAGTCAAGGATTGCGCCCCCACACAAGCACCCATCATAACTAACTTTGTAAATGCCTCCTTCAACGTCAACACCATCCCTTCCAACATCAAAGAAGCGTGGGTTACCCCTCTACTTAAAAATCCGACCCTAGATCCCACCATTCCCACTAACTACAGTCCCATTACCACAGCCCTCTTCCTCCTTAAACTCATAGATAAAATTGCCTACACCCAAGTCCAAGCCCATCTTGAAAACAACCAACTACTAGGAGAGAGACAATCAGGCTTCTGCCCTGGACACAGCACCGAAACAGCATTGCCCAATCTAAAAAACCAAACGGATGAAGTCAGGGACTCAGGAAAATTATGTATCCTGTTACTTCTCGACTTGTCCACAGCATTTGATTTAGTAGATGACATCAAACTGTGCCAAATACTAGTAAACAATTTCCACTACTCCAAGGATGCCACCATGTGGATCAAATCATTCCTTTCAGACTGAACTTCTAGTGTAGCAATAGGCGACAAAGCAGCTGATCCCATTCCAGTACGGTTGGGAGTCCCCCAAGGTTCTTGCCTCTCCCCAATGCTCTATGATGCATATACCAAATTACTCTTTGCAGCTCTAGATGCAATGGGAGGAATCTATACCAACTTCTCTGACGATACAAAACTACTTATCCCCATTTCAGGTAACTTAGAACAAGACACTATCAGTGTGAACAAAATCTATACCATCATCCAAAATTGGATGGCGGACAATAGCCTGTGCCTGAATGGAGAAAAAACTAAGATCCTTATTTTTATTTATTTATTTATGTATTTATAACGCGCCGAAGCTCGCAAGCATCAGGGCGCGACAAGAACACGAAAAAAAAGAGGTCACAGGTCTACATAAAAAAGAAAAGAGGAGGACTCAAGGGAGTCCAAGCTGAATAATTAACGAATTACCGGAAAAGTAATGTTTTCAGCTGCTTCCTAAATAGGGAGTAACTGCTTTCCAGTCTGAGGTTATCTGGAAGCTCGTTCCAGAGTGCAATGGCTTTGGTGGGAAAAGCTCTCCCGAGTCCAGTAGCTTTGACTCTAGTATGGCTAACTTTAAGTAGCCCTTTTTTGGATGATCTTAGGCAACGGCTTGGTTCATACCAGTGAAATTCCTTTTTAAGGTATGATGGGGCCGTACCGAATAGACAGCGGTGGACAAGTGTCAGAGATTTGAATTTAATGCGCTCCTCTATGGCGAGCCAGTGGAGGCCTATTCGGTTGTGGGTGATGTGCTCGCGCTTGGATTTCCCGGTGATAGATCTAACAGCGTTATTCTGGATTATCTGGCATTGTTTAATGCAGGAGTTACTTGAACCAAGCATCAACGCATTCCCATAATCCAGTCGGGACAGAATCGTGGCTCTAGCAATGGTGGCGCTATTTTTGGCGTTGAGATATGGCCTAATGCGGCGTAATAATCTCTGGTAGTATTGGCCGTTCTTTTTAAGGTATGAGACCTGTGCATCTGCTCCTAGTGAGGATTGCAGGTACATGCCAAGTGTTTTCACTTTACTTGAGACCACGATGTTGGAGTCCTTGATATTGAATGACGAATAAACTGGGCCTAGATTGGATAAGGCTTTTGTAGATCCAAATGTCATAAGTTCTGTTTTTGAACCATTCAGACACATCCAGTGGGCCTTCATCCAGCTTTCTATGGTATTATAGATAGCTGACAGCCTGTTGTTGTCTGTAGTGTGGTCTCCGCTGAGTTCTATAATCAGTTGTGTATCATCTGCGAAGTTGGTAAAGTAAATTCCCAACTGTGAGAGAAGGGCGCAGAGACAGCGAATACATAGATTGAATAGAAGAGGGGTGAAGCTGGTGCCTTGTGGGACGTCGCAGTCCACAGGGTTTGTACTAGTGGAATATCCACCCCAGGTGATTTTAGATTTTCTGTCCTCCAGAAAGGAGGTTATCCACTCAATGGCTTCCTTGGCACAGTTTCCTGCTTTTCCCAGGGCCTCACAGAGCTTCCCAAGATCTAATAAATCGAATGCTGCCGAGAGGTCCAATAGAATGAGCAGACCGGCCTTTCCTTTATCAAGGATTTCAAGCATTTTAGACTGAAGGTCGAGTAATGCTGATTCCGTGCTGTGTGCACTTCTAAATCCTGATTGCTGGGGGTGTAGCAAGTCGTGCTTGTCCACGTATTCTTGGAGTTGGTGCGTGGCTATTTTATCAAGAATCTTCAACAAGAAGTTGCAATTCGTGATAGGTTGAAGATTGGCCGGGTTTTGCTGGTCAAGGCCAGGCTTTTTAACCAATGGTGTAACTGTTACTGTTTTTAGACTAGTGGGAACAGTCCGGTCTCTAAAAGACGAGTTTGCCATATGGCAAAGAAAAGGTGAGAAAATGCCTGTGTTGTCTAGGATGAATTTATGGGGCAGTATATTTTCAGGGCATGAAGTGCAATTCATGTTGGAGAGAGTGTCCGACATGATTTCTGGTGTTATTGGTGTGAATTGAAATTTGGATACTTTAATTTCGGGGTCAGCCTTGTTAAAAGTCAGTGTGGCGTCAATGACATTGCAATTTAAGATGGTATCTCTAGCTTTTAGATTTTTTTGTGCGAATGCAGTTTGGACTTTTTCACAGTCCAACATGGTTGGCTGGAAGGGAGGGGTGAGAGTAGGCGGCTTTTCAAAGGTTTTTAAAATTTGAAACAGCTTTCCTGTGGAGTTGGATGCACCCGTAATTTGCTCATAATAATAGTTTTTCTTTGTTTCAATTACTTTATTTCTATACAGGATGTCAAATTCCTTCCATTTGTCTTTATTAAGTTCTGTGGGGGTTTTAAGCCACTGTCTTTCAAATTTCCTTTTGGCTATCTTAAGGGTGCCTAGTTCCGCGGTGTACCAACTTTGGTGGTTGGGGTTGGGGCACACTTGTTTGTTTTTCAGTGGGGCATTCTTATATAGAAGCTCTTGGAAGTGGTTATTATAAGTGGTAATAATAATGTCACAGGGATTATCATCTGTGGTGTTATCCATGATGTATGAGATCCCCTGCGAGAGAATATCTGGCGTGATTTTCTTGAGGTTTCTGCTCTGGATTGTTTTGAGTGTGTTGCCGAGGTGAGTTTTTCGATTGACAGGGATAGTGTGGCTTCCATTTTGTAGTGATCGCTCCAGATACAGGGCTGTGTGTTTGTTACTGTGAGGTCTACATTGTTGGTTATAATCCAATCAAGTTGGTTGTTTGAACTGATGGTAGGACCAATATTGGCGATCGAGTAATTGATGTTGGAGAGGTTTTTTTCTAGGCTAATAGCCTCGTTGTCGATGAGGTTTCCCCTCTATCTATTTAGGTCGCCCAGGAGAAGTGTGCCTGAATTCGTATAGTAGGTTCTCCCGCCCTACTAGCCAATCTTCACCCACAATACAAAAACATCGTCATTGACAATACCCCTACCACAATTTCAAACAAGTGAAAACCCTCGGGGTTTACCTAGACTCGAGTCTCACTATGAACAAACACATTAGCGCCCGTGCATCCTCCACAGCATATAGTGCAAAACTTATCACGCTGAGTCGCCCATTCCTCACACAACAAAACTGAATTACACTAGCAACAGCCCTTATCCTAGCCAAAATTGACTATTGTAATATACTCCTACTAGGTACCTCTAAAAAAACATTAACAAAATGCAGCTACTCCATAACAAAGCCCTAAGATCGGCTCTAGGCATAAAAAAATGGAACACATATCGCACCTCAGGAGAGAGACACACTGGTTACCAATCCAAGCAAAGATACTCCACAAAACGCTTACACTCACACACAAATGTGTTACAGGGCATGCCCCCATCTACCTCAACAAATGTCTAAACCATAAAGTTACAATCAGAACCCTGAGATCTAATGCTAATGTACACCTGCATATACCGCACTTCAAAAGTGCAAGAACAGGCATCTCTAGTTTCCGTGTAGCAGCCCCTAGAATTTGGAACTCACTGCCAGTCAAGATCATCAACGAGCCATCTCTGTTTAAATTCAGGAAACTCCTCAAAACCTGGCTCTTTAATAAATACTAACCCCGTCTTCCCCCTTTTCTATGTAAATACATTCTACCATTGTACATTTTTGTATATGCACTGTACAATGTAAATGTTTGTATATGCAATAACTAAGTCTAAGTATACGCGCAATTTGTTCTCGTAACTACTAAGCATGAGTATACATGTAAATATGCCGTGGTACCCTCGGCTTTGGGCGTAAAACAAATGCAATAAATAAATAAAATAAATAAATGTTGCATGAGAAGAAGGAGAAAGAGAGAACAACAAATAATTCAATAGGGTAGGAAAGAGATGAAGAGTCGGGATTGGAGAGATTTGTCAGAGAAGAGACAAGACGTGTGACGAAAGAGGAGAACAGGGGGTGGAAATTTAAGGGAAAGGAGCAGAGGGTGTTGTGCGACCAATGGAGGGATGGCAGAAAGAGAGATGGAGAGGCTAGAAGAACTATACTGAAGGTGGCTAGGATACAATAGTGTAATGGCGGTACTGGTGTCAAGGCGTATATGTCTCTGCGATAATATGGAAAATCCATCCTTGTTGTAAGCTACCACTTTGTGCATGAAGTGAACTAGAACAAGTGGCTAATGGAGTAGGCCTCTGCTCCCAACGGTTTGCCACATAAGCGCACCTGTAAACGGTTCCTCAAATGGATTGTGTTACCAACATTGGAATCATTTTGAGAATAATATTTGTAGTTCCTGTACAGTGCTTCATGCCATAATCCTACTGTTCTAAGAGCAGTAATTGCATATGTAAATATTGATATTCTATCTACCTCAGAAGGAAGAGAGACTGAGTCTGCTCTTGGCATCAATGGCAATGAATGTCAAATCATCTGACCTCACCTCCTCTGATTCAGGCGTTTACAAGAGAGTGGCGGTGAGGTAGGTGGGATCCTGCCACTTATCCTAGCCTCAGCATCATATATTAACAAGAGGCAGAGAGTCTTCTGGAAATACCCTTTCCAACCAGCCCTTCACATTTGCCTTTCATTAGCTGTCACCCGCTTATGACCAGGGACGATTGGGGAGGGAATACTGTAAAATATTGCCTTGCGTGGTGTAGGGAGGGGAGTGCTCTGGCCAAAAAAGTCTGAAGACCACTGCTTTAGTGTGACAGCTCAATGTGCCACACCATAAGGTTTATTAGAATGATGCATTAAAATCAGGCCAAGTCTTGGCACCGCACTTCCCTTCTCTTCAAGGCCTAGAAATGGCTTCCCAAAGGCTTGTGCCTTCTCACTTTAACAAACTAGTCATGCCTAGTGGTAAGGAAACTAGTCTCCTTGGCAAACTACTTATTAATTAGGGTTGTGTGCAGGACTCAGACTTATGTTTTCTTTGTCGACTTTACACACAATTATTCTGCTGCCTGCTTGTCCCATCAGCGAGCCTTGCCTGGGGAGAAGTTGCCCAGTTCACCTCTGTGAATACTAATCCCCTCCCTCTCTCTCTGTCTCTCCGTCTCAGGGATGTCATTTCACCAAAATGCCAGGGGTAGCGGAAGTGACATCACATGTCTCTTGACCACTGATGACATCACGGGAAGCAATGGAACATGACGTTTCATCCCTTAACAAAACAGGAAGTGGCATCAAATAGAATTGGTCCTAAGTAAACCACAAAACATATGGTTACTATATCACTGAACTGTGATATACATTTCATACAAGAATGGATCACCATATGTATTGTTAATATCAGTGTGTATAAGCCCATATTACCAAATTACTGTGAATGCAAACAGATGATAATTATGTGTTATTACAAAGCACCTACACTTAAGCACTTTTTATAGAACAAATATATATACAACGTCACCCAACCTGTGTTGGTACTAATTTATGGACCACCTAAGGATAAAAGGCTGAGTTGGCCTTGCCGGGATTCGAACCTGCAAATCACACACACATAGCAGCAGCAAGTACTCAACCCACTGAGCTATTTTACCGGCTATAGTAAAATGAGCAATTGCATGCCTGAATGTTCTCAAAGTCAGAAAGCAAATTGCACTCTGTAGTGGATACCATTAAACTGGTAACTGAGATGTTAACAGCAGGCCAGTTAATCTGCGAGTCTCGTGCAAAGCTGGCCACATGTAAAGCTTGCCTCCATCTTTTTTCCAGGCTTCAGGGGGTGGCAAAATACATACCATTCGGAGGGTTCATAACTGTGTATTAAAGAATTTAGAGTAGCACAGGGAAAGCAGTGCACTCATACGGCATCCCGTTATCTGGGCACTTGTTACCTCATATATTCAAACAAATATCCTGAAAAGCATGCCAGGGAGATAGGAAAGGTAGACATATTACAACAAAGCATTCATTGTGGCACAATGAAATCAAGGGCCACTTTATGTGCTATGGTCAAACATGTATACACTTTACATAAGCTTTCAGGCACAAGGATTTTGTCAATTGACCAAGTGCACCCAGATGGAATGTCTTGTGATGATCGAAACAGAGACAACGGCAGAAAAAAAAAACATGCTAGAGCTGCAACTTGCAAATAGCAAACCACATAGTCCAAAATGGATGCTTAGTCTTCTCTAAATGCTTTCTGGAAGTGTTTGTCTGCATTGTGAATTTGAGGTGTTGAAGAACATACTACATCAGTGACTCACCTACTGAGGTGTGCCTGAAATAAACATTTAATGAGTCTAGCAATTATGGTATGGAATTCTAAAAGACAAATTATTTGTTATTCCTATTTCTTATTTAGGGTCACTGCTCAAAGTGTTACACTTGTGGAACCCACCGGCTTATTTAAGAGGCCTGAAGAAGAAAGCCATCCACTCCAAAAACACAGAGCCACATGGCACTGGCCAGAGCCTGGGTGGTGGGGGGGGAGGAGGGAAGTAGCACGGGAGACCACTGGGGTAGCAAGGGAGACCTCAGTGGTTGCAGTTGTGACCCCTGGTGACTCCCAAATGATGTCCCTGGTGCTACGAGTTGATTATGTTTGCCCTTGAAGTTTTACAATAGAACCAATGTATAACCTTGTGCCATTAGGGATGTGAAAATGGAAATAAACCAAAGAAAACACCTTGCTAAATGGCAGTTATTATGAAGCAGATCTTAATAAATCAAGTGCCCTCTACAGGCGATGACACTACAACAACAAAACACATGACTTAACCTTTTTATTACAAGATCTCTCAAAATATTGTCATGACCACCCCTTTCCTATACTTAACTCCAGGCACTGATACCCAAAATAGAATATCCCAGGCCTGTAGAATTTAGCATCCCCCGGAAGGCATTTACTGTTAATATGTATTTATTATACATCAACCCAAATCCTACACCACTCTTTTTCATACTTTCCTTTAAGCTCTCCACCATTCCTAATAGTCTGCCTTCTATATCTTCTCTTTTATATCGCACGATTATCCGTTAATTTCCTTCCAGCAGAATAAGATCCTGTGGTCCATGGGTGGGACTAAATTAACCATAACTCGGATGGGGTTTCGTGCTTTGAAACTAATACAGTGGTGAACTGGCGCTGTATCAACTTTAGTAATAATAGCAATAAAGTGAAGGCATTCCATTGATGATAGCATGGAGAATTCTGCATCTGTACTGTGCTGCTGTGGGGTCTTCCTTGCTCACGTACCTGCAGCCACCTGCCCCGAGGCATCCAGTGGGCCTGGATTTTGCATGGCACCGCTTGTTCTTAGTAAACACCCCTTAATTCGGACTGCTCGCCCCTCTGAAACCACCACACTTTCAATATGTTTGTAACCACTTGGAGGTTCTCCATGAAAGAATGCCCCATTTACCTGCCCTATTGGGCAGCCAATGTGCTATTTCATGGAAGAATTGGAGCAGGAAGGCCTTATGCAGAAATACCTTCTAGCGTTGCCCCAGCCGGGGGTGCAGAAAGGATTTCTGTTGCTGCCAATATGCCTTGCACCATTGTGGAGGCACTGTCTAGCAAGCCATGGAATCGACATAGACCAGCACGTATTTCGGCTGTGCAATGCAACTGAAACTCTACAGCATGCACTTCCTGGTTATCTGATGTTAAAGGGGAATGGAAGAATGTGGATTTGCATCTGATTCCCAAATTAAATGCAGCCATTAAGTCCAAACATGTTGTATAGTCAGGAATACCTTCATATGTGAAGGCTTGGGTTTTGGCTAGTTGGTAAATACATCTGTTCACAATGGCACCTATGTTTCCCTTAAACTGGTTTGAAAGGTGGTCATCTGCCTGTGTCATTAACCCAGACCTTCAAAACAAAAGAAGCCAATATCGTACAGCTAACTTTAAAAAAATGACTATTAGTCTGCCATTGTTAGGGCATCCCCGATCACCTAAGCGCATACATTGATACAATAAAAGCTTTGGCCCATGATGATGGGAAGTAGGCTGTGCAAAGGAATTGTTTGTACAGTATCATCAGTATATCTGCCAATGCATAAGCTTGAAGGTGATGAAAGCAAGCCTATGGAGGCCTGAATGTCTGGAATGATTTAATGTGCATATTGCTATACTGAGATGATCACATATAAAATGCCTCTGCCACATATGAAGGTGATTTACTCCCTGCTATTGGGTTTAACTGTGATGATGGCTGTCTCAGATAATCATTGTTTAGCAATTTCCAAAGACATTTGGAATCCGTTTTGAAAAGCGTAGACAGCATCTTTTGTCCCCCTCGTATGTTCTGACTAGGTTTATGATTGTAGCCTCCGTTTGTATAGGCTTGCCTGATCTAAGCTCTCTTTGTAATAAAGGTATCTATTTTAGCTGTGTATTCTTGCCCATCTTGCTTAATATTTTTTGCAATATCATAAATTCTAATCTCATTGTCATGTTTTGCCCTGTGGTTCATTTCCTTCCATCCATGTGGAAGATTCACCTCCTGTGGTGGCTTAGTTACAATGGGGGAAAGATGCTTTGGTTCATGCAGGCCCCAAAGATGTAGCCCAGTTTGGACTGAGACCGATGTTGTCACAGTTGTTCCAATGTTGTCAATTAATAATTGCATGTTTCTCACCTCTCAAGTTTCAGCTTGACCTGACTTGATACTTTGATTCACCACAGGATCAGCACTATTATGATGCTACTTTCTCTGTAGAGGAGGATTTGCTGTAGATTACGAAATGGCAACATTCCCTGAAAGAAAGGAAAGAAATTACGCCATTTTAAAGCATTATTTTGAGCATTTCCTTGGATAGGAGGTCAACTGCCAGCTGAACCCCCTCTTTGAACTCACCCTCCTTTTCATCATGAAATTTAGGATTAAGTGAATTGTGGCTGTTCACAAGTTCATTTATTATTCTAATTGTTTACTAATAACGGGCGTGTTTCTAAGTGGGGACCGGGATCGGACCAGTGTTGCTACGCTTCGTCTTGCTTCCAAGGAGAGTGCATTGCCACTGAGCTATCCTCCTGATGTTCAATGGAATTCAGGGCTTTCTTGGATTTCACATTTTCTTCAAAGATGATACTCCATTGCTCCAGCGTAGGAATTTCGTATATACGGGTCACTCTTTTGTTCCTCCCAAGCAAATAATACCCAACTTAAGTCCACGGTCCATGGTCATGGTCATCTGGCAATTCCACACTCCTCTTTCTTCGTCAAACTGCTCCTACGTCTCCATTACAATATTGAGCACTGCCGTCAACTGCACTTATTGCACACGTTGAAGCACTTTGCCCTGTCTCTCCATGTTTGCAGCTTCGCTCTGGCACCACCTTTTGGTGGATTCTTATAGACACCAGCAATTCCACACTCCTCTGTTTCCGTTACACCGCTCCTTCGTCTACATTGCAATATCGAGCAGCAATGAGTAGTGGCCGCCACTGCTTCCAACTACACTTCCACCACACTTCACACTGTCTCGATTTTCACTTGTCCCATTTCTGTCTCTTACACTCCTTTATTTTATGCTTCTCCCCGTTCTGTTCTTTCTTCTTTCTCTAATTTCATTCCTCTCCCTGGGAGGGTGGATGGGGTGCATGCTGGTATACACAGCTTGAAGATCACTGTAGTTCAGCCTGAGTTCTTCATTATTCCCACTTCAAAATTAGACACTGAAAAAAGGAGAATACGCAAGGTGATTTGTCCAATCAATACATATGATTAATGTCTCATATTCTCTGTATCCTCTGTCTTCTATTTCTGTAAAAAAAAACATATCTCCGGTTCTGGGCGTTACATGACTGCAATAAATACATTTTAAAAAGTTTCATTTGTCTTGACTGAACCCCGTGCCCTTAAGCCAGTAAGCTGGATTCACCATGCAAAGCCATCCCATGGCCTTATTTATGCACGAACTATTTGTATTATTTTAATCATTGAATTGTTGTATACGCCCAGCAAAGTCATCCCTTGATCTTCTCTATTCACAATATTTATCGTATTGTCACGGCCGACCACCTGCACAATATTTGTATTTTTTCCCTTTCTGAATACTCCCAGAAAAGCTATTTATGATAGTGTTATTGTTGTATACCGCCAGCAATGTGATCCCATGGCCTTTGCTGTGCACAATATTTGAATTCTTTTCATTGTTGCATTCCACCGGAAAAAGTAACCTATAACTTTCTCTATACACAATATTTGTATTCTTTTCATTGTTGCATACTACCAGCAATATCACCCTAAAGCTTTCTTAATACACGCTACTTGTATTGAATTCTGTGAACAGGGCTGACCATGCTCCTTTACATGCAGGGCTTCCGGGAATATTGCTGTTCACAACGTAACTGAACTTTCCAACCAACGGAAACTCTTTTCTTTCCCACATCCCGCCCCTCCCTAGCCCAACGTCACTTTCCCTCAACAGTTTGGTCCAAACAGGGGCTGCCCACATCACGATGCGGCAGTGCAAGGGGGCCAGCCACGTCAACATCTCCCCCCTTTTTAACGTGCTGTGTCGCTTAGTCTTTCACTTGATTTCTCCAATTAGTCTCTGAGGTTTTATGGGGCATCTTTGAGGCCTCATGGGGAGACAGAGCTCCTGGGTGAGTGGCCGTTCACCTCCAGTACTCTCTTCTCCTTCCGACTGCTTGCCATCTTCTTAATAGGGCTCATCTGAGAGGGGGTCATTTGGATCAGCGTGTGATTGTCCCCAGCTCAGGGGCAGGACACCCTCCAGCATCTTAAAGCAGGAGGAATTCCTAGTTGTGGAGTCTTGGTATTCTCCGCTGGTAGTTATCATTGTGCCCATTTTGATGATTACTACCAGTTGCTTGGGCATGAAAGTAGAGTCCTCCTTTCTCATTTTCGGTTGGCCTACAACCACGTGATCTGTTGGTTATATGTTGCATTCCTTTGCCCCCTTTGTCAGCTCTTTCCTTTATTTTTTCCTTCTGTTCCTGATCCCGCACCCTGAACAGATGGTCTGGGGGTGCGGCCTGCCTGGAAGCAGTGGCTTCAAGCAGTTTCGCTTTAGTACCCCTTGATGAAACATGAGGTCCGACAGGGAATATTCCGGTGGTACTGTGGGGCATGTGGTGGTATTCACATACAAATTGATACAGCGCCTGCTCAAATGGTTTGTCGACGAGGTTGGCTGTCTGCAGGACTCTCTTGACGTTGGCCATAAACCGTTCCACAATGCCATTGGCTTGAGGCCAGTGCAGGGTTATCTTTTGGTGTTGGAACCCCATGTAGCGTGCAAAGTTCTCCAAGTCGTGGCTCGTGAATGGTGGGCCGTTGTCGAACTTTATTATTTTCGGTATTCTGTAGGTCGATAACAAGCGGTATAGTGCTGGGATGACACTGGTTGTAGCTGTGGATTTGATGATCGGCGCGTCTGGGAAGCAAGAGTGTTCATCGATTAGTAGCAGCATGTATGTTCCATTGCGTCGCTGTCTGAAGAAGTCTACTGCCAATTCTTCCCAGACACCTTCTGGGAGCAGGAACATTTGTAATGGGTTGGGGTGTGGCAGTTGAGCTACCAATGCACAGATGTTGCACTTGCCGACGGCCTCCTCTCTCTACTAGGGCGTCCAGTTTGGGGAACCACACCTTGTGACGTAGTAGGTATTTTTTGGAAACCATCTACCGGTGGCCTTTGTGCACCAGCATAACTGTCCGTTCACGCAGTGATGATGGTAAAACAACTTTGCAGCCTTTCCAGACAAGGTGTTTGTCCACCACTGTTAGTTCATCTTTCACCAGCTCCAGGGATTTGATATCCTCTCTCACGGATTCCTGCTCCTGTCTGGCATGGTGTCCGGCGTATGCCATCCTGTTTGTTTTGATGCAATGGGTTATCATTACAAGGGGCCGGTTGTTTTCCGACTCTTTTCCTAGGGTGGCCCAATCCACTAGTAGGGGTTGCAGGTGGTGAATGACGTAATTAATGTAGGCATCGGCAATGGAAAGGCCCACTTGTGGGTAGTCTGTATGGTACCTTGACAGGTAGTCGGCTGGGTTGTGTTCTTTGCCTGGACAAAGTTATAGTCCTGTAGCCGTAGTCCCCACCTGGCTATTCTGGAGGGCATTCTCACCTTGGGGTCTCTGAATATTGTCAAGCGGGCCTGATGGTTAGTGATGACCATGAACGCCTTCCCATACAGGAAGAGGTGAAAGTACTTGCAGGCCCACACCACTGCCAGGCTCTCCTTCTCTGCCTGGGAATATGCCTGTTCCGTCGTTGTGAGGCTCCTGCTTGCGTAGGCCACTATAAACCTGCTGTTCATGTCCAAGGTATCCCGTTGCATCAGGATGACACTGAGGCCGATGGGGCTGGCATCGATGATGACTTCAGTCTTTCTGTCCGTGTCAAAATAGGCCATGTCCTCAGCCTTGGGTATGTTGTTTCAGATTGGTCTCAAACGCGTGTTGGCAGTCTGCCGACACACAAATGGCTGGTCCTTCTGGTGAGTAGGCAGAGAGAGTTGCTGACTGTGGCATAATCTTGCAGGTACCTCTAGCAGCAGCTCGCTAGTCCCAGAATGGACCCCAGTTCGGACATGTTTTGGGGTGGCTGGGCAGTGTTCAGTGCCGCCACCTTGGCTGGATCTGGTCTCATGCCCTTCTCAGAGAATATGTGGCTGTAGAATCTGAGCAAGCCTTTTAATGATTCACATTTTGTTTGGTTGAGTGTCAGTCTTGCCATCCTCAAGTGCTTTAGGTAAGGCTGAGTCATTTTCTTCTTTCGACTTGCCGAAGACTAGTACTTCGTCCCAGTAGTTCAGGCAGTTTGGGATGTGGCGGATGACCTTGTGAATTTCTTCCTGAAAGATCTCTGTCGCAGACAAGATGCCGAAACGCAGTTGTTTATATTGGAACAGGCCTATGTGCGTGACAAAAGTGGTGATATACCATGACTCTGACGCAATCTCGATCTAGTGGTAGCCTTTTTGTGAGATCCAACTTTGAAAAGAACTTGGTACCTTTCAATTCTGTCTGTGACTTCTTTTAACTCATGTATGATTGCTTTTGGTGGGTAGGCTCCATTTCATGGTGTTAGCCCAACTTTGTGGATTCCCCACTGACGGCAGTGCAGCCCTGCATATGGAATCCATTGTAACTTTAAAGAAAGTACAATAGAGTTTGAAAACACGGTGTCAAAGAATCTGTGTGATCACTGCGCCGCCCGTAACAGCACAGACGAAAATGTTGTCATCAATTACGGTGTGGTGCAATAATCAGATAGATCACAGTTGCCCACCTGCTCCTGCCTGCAATCCCCCATGCCCCCCACTTAACTATACTGCAGCACACTTTTGTGTGTAACGCCAATGGGCTTGTGCCGCTGTGACATCAGTTTCTCCCACATACCTGGGAAGGTGCTGACACTCAGGGTCCTTTTTTATATTCTCCCCCTTACCTTTATGGTGAGTGGGGGACACTCCTGCAACCCCGGACCCTGTTACTGCATCCAAGGACAGCTGGGGAGACCCCTACAACCCATGTTGCTCTGTGAAAATATTTGTGAAAAAATGTATAGTTTAAGTGTCCTGTGGATATGCATATTGGCCCAAGCACATTTGCATTGCACCACAAACCTACTGTCACACTAATGGTGACCACGCTGCCATTTTGTTTTATTCACCATCTTCGATGCAATGTTCAGATCTGCTCCCTGTTCGGTTTGCCTTTCTCACTCTGAACGCAGTGTAAAGCATATCAGTGAGGCTTCTTAATGGATGCTGAAGGACTATGCCCGCGTTTGAGGCTACTTACTTAAATGAGGACATGGTACATTTGCAGTTTGATGGGCCATATTTCAAGGGCCATGGTCCCCGAGGATAAAATGGATAATTATTTTGGTGATAACCTGTATTATGGTCACATTGATACAGGTGTTATGGTTGTTGGAAAGTGTACATCCACTTAATACTCTATTGCCAACTATCAGTGCATCTACAATGTCTCCTGTACATGTGTACACACACACTCTTCGCCCACGTGATCTCAATCACAGAGGGGGTTATCAAAACAACACCCTCATGATGATTATGAATACAACTAATGCTATTTTGAATAAAACCAACTGCTGGGTCTGCACACTCTTGCCACAGCATGGCGAGAAGGGGATAGGTTGGTCTATTCATCCTCTCACTCTGTCTACTGCATGTTATGCCAAATTTTGGACACTGTTCTTTGGACGATGGAATGACAGTACCACTGGTAATTTTGATAGAACGAATTTAAATTAATTTGATTGATTAGTATTATTACCTCTGTGATGCTCAGTATTCGCAAATAGAAGTACACTCAGTACTGCCATTGTCAGGCATTCTGACAAATATTCCAGACGTTACCAGTCTATGATCTCTTTTAAAATGACTCCAGTAGGTAATAAGGAGGTTGCTCCACCATCATACACCATCAATCATGATCCTGATTCTGTCCCATTCTGTATGTGAAAAGAAGGTACCCAATGGATGGGCTTGTATGATAAATGCATGAACACATCTGTTCTTGTGAAGGAGGATAGGCCTCTGTATATAGGGGGCTTGATCAAATTTGTTTGTGGAAATTAAGCTTATCCTTGTTTGCCTAAAGATTGGCAGTGTACATGTTATTTGGCGATACTTTTGCCAGGGGTTTATATCACTTCCACTGCTGATATCCTGGAAACTCGTCCTAGAAGAGAAATCAAAGGTGGTACACCCCTGCAAGTACTGGGGGATATTGCTAAATCCATGGTTCAATTCTGGGGACAAATAATTTACTCCCAAGACATTAGGAAACTGGCTAGGATTTTGGAAAAAAATATCAATGAGTCTACCGACATTATGTTCAATATGACACTGGAACAAAAGGCCATTACGCTAGTAGCCCTTCAGAACAGGATGGTGTTAGATGTCATCCTGGATGAGGATGGTGGTGTATGCAAAATAGTTGGGTCCGCATGTTGCGTTTACTTTCCTGACTCCATCCCCACCATTTTCCAAGCAATAAAGAGACTGCACATTTTGGGCGCAGAGGTGCATATTCCCCGAGGGGATTGAGATCTTAGTACATGATTGGGGAGTCTACTACGAACTTGGGGTTGGAAGATATTCTCTGTCTTGGCTATTATCCTTGGTATAATTCTATTCTGTTGCTGCTGCATCCAATGCCTGCCTGTCCTGGGTTCCATGATAGCGGATTGCTGTGCACTTACATTAGTCAAACTGAAAATAAACCCACACTTGCTGAAACATGTCACCAATGCACTGATCATGCAGTAGGCTACTATAAAAGAATGTATGGCCATCAATGTTTATGATAGTGATGACTCGGGGTGATCTGATGTCGACTTGACAACTTGGTTGTCTGAGGATGCCATGTTTGGATGATGCTCTTGGCTTAGGCCAAAAGGAGGGTTTGTGAAAATATGTTTAGTTTAAGTGTCCTGTAGATATGCATATTGGCCTAAGCACATTCGCATCTCGCCACCAACATACTGCCACACTAATGGTGACCATGCTGCCATTCTGTTTTATTCGCCATCTTGGATGCAATGTTCAGTTCATCTTCCTGTTTGTTTTGCCTTTTTCACTCTTAACGTGGTGGAAGACCGCAGCATGAACCTTCTGTTAATTGCCAGGCAGGAATGCACATTCTGCAGAGTGTTTTATTTGTTTTACACTGTAGACCCTTGAAGTCTCTGCAGAAGCATTTCTAATCTATATGTTAGGTGCCCGCCTGTCTCAACCATGTTTTCTCCACCACTATAAATTTTAATAATGGGCAGCTGCTATGTGCTACTTTAAAGATAAACCCTATTCCCAGGCTTTAGAGCAGACAGACCCTAGGCTTCAGGAGCAACACAGATAAGCTGTATAGCAAATGTTACCTTGAACCAGGGAACATGATATGCCCCCACGCACTGTTTTGCCCTGCTCCCAGAAAGTAAATTGTTAATAGGAGGATGGGGAGAACATGCAAACACGTTGCTTTAGTAACATTACCTATGTGGAAAGGTCAGAACCCTATGGACCCTGTCACATGAGTGGGCTGGCCAAGTGTTTCAAATGTGATTCTGTTCAGTATATATGTATGTAACTTTGGTTGTTGGGGCTCTCTCCCGCCACAGTGTCTGTACGCATGCATCGTGGGGTGCTGAGACCCCAGTCCGGGCTGAAATAAATGACTCTGTAAAACCTTATGACTGGCTATTTCCATTTCTTTGTAGTAAGTCCCATTTTGTGGTCTTTCAGCACTTGGGTGCAGTAATAGCTGGCAAAAAGTTAAACACTAGTGGCCTGGTTGGCTTAAAGTTTGGAGGGCATACCATTAGATGGATAACCTATGCTGATGACTTTCTTTTACTGGACGGCTCAAAAATAGGCCTCCAAAGATTGATCAACGATTTTGAAGCATTCATTGTTGAGAGAAAATTAAAAATCAATCCATCAAAAACAATTATCTTTCAAGGCGGAAGCAAAAAGGTGACTCCTGCCTTTTCATTTTGGAATTGTGGTGATGTACAGATCAAGAGTTAACCGGTACTTAGATTTTTGGGCATTACAGTATATAGCTCTAACCCTAATGTGTTTCTGAAAAACAACTTGTTAATGAAAGCAAAAAAAGCAATGAATCAAATCATGTCCATAGAGAGAAGATTTGGCAAATTTACTCTGAGTCCCAGTATCCAATTTTACAGACTTAAGATTATTCCAAACCTAACTTATGGTATGGAATTTCTACCCGAGTCACTGGTGCCTTTCTTGAAAACTCTAGAAACTTCCATCTGGCGCAAAATACTATTCTTTATACCGAAATGTACTCCCATGGAATCAATCAGATACGAGCTAGGTCTATCCTCGATCTCCTGCTCAATGCATCTAAAAAAACTAGCACTGTTTAGAAAATGCTTGAAAGCTGATAGAGATTCACTGTATTGTCACCTGAAAACAGTAGAAAATGGAAATTTTATGGAAGATCTAACAACAGCCTGTGAAACAATACTGATGAAAGTGGGTCTCACAGTGGAAACTATGTTAAGTAACTACGAGAAAGTCAAAGAAACAGTAAAAGCGTATGATTGGTTAGAAAACAATGTTATTCTGCTGAACTCAAGTTTATATTGTCAAATAGTATCATTTTGGAAATGGTTACCAATGCCTGAAAAATATATTGCAAAATATCCATCGAGGAAATTTAGAAACAGAACGATGAGATTCAGATTTAATGTCTTAAGTACCAATGAAATTTTAACAATCCGTAGCCTAAATATACAGAAAGTTGGCTGTGGATTTTGTAAGGTAACAGAAGAAAAAGAAACCTTGCTGCATTTATTATTGGTGTGTCCTAAATTAGCCCAAGAAAGAATGGATTGTTTTTCAAAATTTGTACTAGATACAGCCAATGTTGACCGTGACAAATTGTGGAAGGAAATGCTACATGGAAACACAACTGCCTTAATAATGAAAATTCACACATTTTTATACGATATATGTGCCTTGGAATGAAGGGCAAGGGTTGATTTAAGTTATACCAGTGTTCTTTTTTTTTTAAAATTTATGGCTTAATACTAATATGCAAGTCTATGAAGGTACAATTCTGATAGATGACCTTATCTGAAAATGTAGAGAATTATGGAGAAGAATTTTATAGTAGACTGTTTTAAACGTCAGTTGTATTCATATGCTATTATATCTACTTGAGTCTAAAAACTAAGAAAATTATGAACTCATGTGCTATGTCTATTAAGAATGTTACTTGTTTTATTCTTTTATTCGATGTATTTTGATGAATGGTGGAGAATTTTGATAAATTTCCTAATTGTTGGTTGATTTTGTAAAAATTGTAAAGGTTTAAACAAACCAAAACAATAAAGATAATAATAATTCTGTAATAGTGGTCGGGAATTTTGTACCACGCTCAGGTGCAGTAACGTGATAGTCGCAGTAATGTGGGTGAACTTTTGGTATGGTTCCCTCTCAACGTGTCTATTAAACTGCTGTCTTTAAAAGTTTGAAATAACTATAGACTAATGACATAAGGCATGGTTTCTGGCTATTTTAAGGAACATTGTCTTACCCGTGCTTATAATAGGCTGCCCAGTAAAAATGTAATGCTTGTGTCTTGCCACTTTGTCCAGTACCATGGGCAGCTACCAAGCCTTGTCTGTACACATGTTCGAATGCTGCATCATCATTTCCTTCTTGTCATCTTCTATCATGATGACCTGAATGTAGGGTGATGAATCCAGAACTTTCTTTACAGTGAGGCCAATCCCTACCCTTACCAATGTCAGTAAGCCTGAAAATAGTCCACCTGTAATACCCTTCCTGGCCGGGTTCAGGTAGCAGGTGTAGCTGTCAGACAAAGGGGTTGATCATATTATGGTCTCTTGAAGGCAGAGAATGTCATACTATCCCAATCCCAGCTTATCGTCGTTGAATAAGTGCATACATCCTCTTGTGTTCCAGGATGATCCAGAGGTAGGATCCCCTTAGTGCATCTTGGCGTTAGTTTCTCTGTGTAGGGGCCAGGGCAGCTACCAGCCATGATCATTCTTGGGTTCTTTGTAGATCCTCCCTTGTAGTACATTTGTTCTTTAATACTTGTCATTTATGATTTGATGTGCTCACTACGACTCTCAAGGGGGATACATTCAAAGGTTTCCTTGTTTTTGCATCAGGTTCATAGACCCTTTGTGACCTGGTTGCTGGGAATCTCTGACAATTCAGCATTTTGTTCTGATTTGGGTCTTTCTGAGGCTAAGTCCAAAGGATAACTCAACTCAAATCCTATGTGCAGGAAGTCTCCTGCCATCTCCATCAGGGCGGTTTTTTATCAAGTTGTTCCTTAAGTGTAGAATGACGCAGTCGATTCTGTCTTCATTTACAATTTGTAGTACCCTTATGTCGTCACAGTTTATATTCCTCAGTTTGAGTAGAAGATGGAACAGTTTTAAGACATTTCTCCTATTAAGGATCAAATTGTCATTTGTCTGAAGGAGTCTTTCCAGGATGATGGTAAATTCCCTTTCAAATTGAATTTTCACCACCTTCGGGTTCTCTTTGTTAGTGAAGATTTAACTTTTTTCGAGTCCAGTTTCCCCAGTTTTTGGCGGTTGATTTGTTATTTTATTTACCTTATTCTGTTTTTGTTCCAGAGTTTTGAAGGATGTCAATGTGTCCCCGGACTGGTCAAGCTCTACCATTCAAACCTCTACTTCTCTTCCTTTGGTTAACGAGTTGCTCTAACTCAGGGAGACCATCATTGAATCTCCCTCTTCAGAGATACAGTTTATGAGGTCAGCTAAATTCAAGTCTTCCTCTGCACCTTCTTTTTCCATTTCGGGCTCGTCTGGTCCCAATTTCTCTTTTAGTTGATGATCATCATCTAGGTTTAATCTTTTCAGGGCGGAGTTCTTCTCAAAGTAATCTGCTGTTGAGGTTCTTGTCTCGTTGCCGGCAGTGTTGTTAAATTTCGTATGAACGCTCTCAAACCGTTTGATATATTTTTTGCCTCTCTTTGGATGTTTTTAGATTTTTGCAAATGCAGTCCGGAGGAAGCAATTTTCCGGATTCCCTCCTTTTGGGCCAGTTGGGCCGGTTGTTTCCCTTTGACAAATAATTTGAAGGTTTTAGCTTTGGGTTGTTGCAGTTTCATTTGCGTTGCCGATGTTGATCCAGGTGCCATAGATGTCGCAGCCACCTCTTCACTCGTGACATTGGGAGCTTCTACGCCTGCACCCGAATCCCAGACTTGTATCCCTTTGGAGGGTCTTGTGTGGGCTGCTCTCCGTCACTTCGGACAGGTTTGGTTGTTGTGCTTCCCTCGTTGTCCCCAGTTTCCCTTGGTTGAGGGTTTCATTGACCACCTTTGCCCTATTTTTTTGGGTGGGTCACTCTCTGATCGTTAGCCTGGGGTCGATTATCCCCTTTTAATCTAGAATCACTTCCATTGTTGTTGACATTCTTGAATTGAGTCCTCATCCATTTGCAGTCTGCTAGTAGTGCGCCCATCATCAGATTTTTGTCTGCCGTTTTTCTTCTTGCCATGTTGCACAGCCTTGCTTGTCATAGAGATGAATTCTATGCTTTCTTTTCAATTCTTGATTATACAGTGGTCGTAAATGTTTCCAGGAATATCACTTTTGAATATATCATTGATAGCAGAGTTGATTGGTCTTTGATTGCATAATTTAATGATTCCTAAAGTTTGCAAAATGGAGCCAGTGAGGTTGTCAAAAAGGCAATGTTGTTGTTTTGTAGGGTAGATGAGGCCTTCGATGATAAACAGGATTCCATGTCTGTTAGGGCATTCATTAGATTATCCTGTAAGGCCTTTATCGCGTCTGATGTTAATTGAACTTCTAGGTTCAATTCAGATGCCTGTGCATTTATGTAAGCTAGCGGGTTTCTCGAGGATTCCAAATTAGAGGGGTTCACAAACGTTGTTTCTCTCATTGGGCAACCTTCTCGGCTCTCCTCCCTCCTCTGCATATATCTTCCGGAACTTTGGGCAAACGTCATTTTGTAATGATTTAACCTCTCTTGATGCGGGTCCGACACCTCTCTCTTCATGTTTACGTTTGCATGATGTAGAATCACTAATGCTTCTCGTGAATATAGTCTCCTTCTCTTGATGAGTCTTCTATGTTGGACACATTTTAGGTCATTTTTGGTGCAATATTCATTTTTTATTTAGCAATGTCCCGATTAAGTCTATTCATAATCAATTGTTGAGGATTGGGAGGTTGGGAGTCTGCATCAGATGCTTCCGTTATTGCAGGATCGATAGAAGTCGTTTTATGATCGCTTTGCTCCAAGGTCAGGTTATTCGAGTCTGGGGTTGAGGCGGTTGAGGCAGCATCTTGTTCAGACCCTCCACCAGGCCTTTAGCCTGTAACTCGCTATCATTCCTTTCGATATTTTCACTCCCACCTTCCAACCCTTGATTTATATTTTCTACCAATGGGGAAGCTGGGGTTTGATGCAGGCTTGAGGGTGATCTTGTATCCCCGCTATTAGCCAGGGTGAAAGATATTTCTCTTCCATGGATAGCCACCGGAATTCAGGGCCCTTTGTCAGCCTGGTCATGGAGCCAGGTGGAGTTGGTTGTTAGAGTAATGCTCACCTTCTTGAGGGTGTATTTATCCCTCTCTGTACCCAATTTAGCCTCTGTGTCCCCTGTCCCGGTACCAGGACTGAATGCAAGTCCCAAAAACATATGTTTACCGCTGCCTCCATCTCGTTATTAGTGAAGGGGCTTAAGGGGGGGTTACCTGTTTTCTTGTTGGTATAGCCATGTCCTGTAGCTTTAGTTGTTGGTGGGTACAAGGGCCCGCTGTTGACATGGTCCAGAACTGGAAACAAAGCAGATCGCTGCTCCTCACAGCTCCCCCGTGGACGACCACAAACCACTTGTGCACATTTTCACGTGTGCTCCGTGCTGGAAGCAGTTTTTAAATGGTTTAGCCTCCTCTTCCTGCTCACTCGGTCACCTGGTCTACAGTTAAAGGGGCAGCAGCACCTTGAAGCAACTTGCAGCATTGCACATTAAAAAACGCTGTAATTGCTTTCAAAGAAGGATAGCACATAAGTCAGCGGCCCAAGGCATCTCCAAAGCCACCACAGTACACTTGCACACACCTCCACCTGCGCTTCATGCTGGAATCAGTTTTTAAATGGTTCAGACTCCTCTTCTTGCTCACTTGGTCACCTGGTCTTCAGTTAAAGCGGCAGCAGCACCTCACAGCAACTTGCAGTGTTGCACGTTGAAAAATGATGTAATTGCTTTCAAAGCAGGAATGCACAAATGTCAGCAGCCCAAGAAGTCTCCACAGCCACCACAGACCACTTGCGCACAATTCTGCCTTCCTTTGAAAATAACCTCCCCATGTCTGAAACCCTCATGGCTTATTCTATTCCATCTACTCCTTTTTGTATGAAGAACAGGGAAACCCCTTTTTCAAAAACCATGAACCAACCTTTTAACTTTGGCCAACCTTGCCGATCTGATGAAATCACCATCTTCAATTCCATTTGTCAATCAATCAGAAATGACTTGCCATCAACAACTTTGAAAAATGCGTATTCAAATTCCATGAGTCCATTGTCAACAATGGACTTCGGTTCCCGGAATACTCAAAATACTGGAATGAAGAAGAGAGATTGAGTAATGTGGAGCAAAAGAGACTGCAAGCTCAACGAGTGCTCTGGTGTTTTCTGGGACACACCTGGATAGGTAAGCAGCCCAAATCGAGAATCAATGACAGCTGCTTTGGCAACTGGCGAGAGAGGGCTGCACCTCTCTACGAGTAACTGAGAACCAAAGAGCCAGAACAAGCATGGTGGAGCCAGGTGGCTCACCGACAAAAGAAAGACATCACTGATCCATGAAATGCTGCAGGAATGCCAGTGCCAGCGAGGGACTCCTGGGCATTCACAGATGAAGGAAGTCAGAGTTTCACTTACTGTAACTAGAAGAAAGCAAGCGTGTCTATTGGAAGCTGCAGTGGATCATCGAATGAAGGAAAGCCGGCCACGAGAAGGAGGCAGATGGGAATCCTTCATTAGCAGTTTTTTTACCAACACCAACAGAGACCGGTGAGTCTACAGAGAAGCAGCAGGGACACCAGGGCTAATCGGCAAGCACGCTGATTGTGAATCTATGGGAAGCACTTTACTAAGAAAGGGATAAAGAATGGACATGTTGAAAAGGGGGAGCTTAAATCACAAACAACCATTCTTACAATGTGTGAATGCACACAATGCATATACTTAAGAAGCAAAATGAGAATAACATATCAGAAGGATACACACCAATACACATAATTACACTATATCATACACACACGCTCCCCTATAGCTAAATAAACAACATTTTAGAACACTAAAAAATAACAACTTAAGAATGTATTCTCCTGGAACATAATGAACCTATTATTCTATTTGTCATTCTGTTTTGGACTAATTATAAATTACATACGTGCGTAATTTGTTTTCGAATCCTACAATTCCTCACACTTCTCCTCGCACCAACATTTTCTGGATTTTCATTCATAGTATGCAATCTTCTCTCTCCTTCTTGAATCATATCTCTTACCACTTCCTTGTTCACCTCACCACATAATCACCTGTGTGATCACACACCGTTTCATTGGTCGTACTCGTATCTCTTCTAAGGAGCTTTGCTTTACTTCTGTTTTTGACCACTCTGTTCAGTTTTCATACCATTCCATCTTCTACTCTCACAGCCTTAGTAAAGCATTTGATTACTTTCATGGGTCCAGAATACTTGGATAACCCCTTCATCCTTTACTTTCCTCACCTCTCTCTTACTTCAATTTTACAATTCTTCCTCTTACTCTCAATGAACCTTCTATCATGGTACTGCTTTTACGTCTTTGGAGTTGTCAACATTTTGCAAGCAATTAAAACGTTATCTCTCCTTTTGATCCTTATGTTTTCATGCAGTAGAGAACTTACTATTAGGTGCCCTGTCCCTCATCAAAGGGAAAGGCAAAAACTCAGAGGCATTACGCAGCATCACTCTTATACTCCATACCAAGTCAGTAAAAGCTCTCTTCCACTCTAATCCATTAGCTAGTGCTTGCAGAACAAACTCCTATCACCCTGTTCATCCTTTCCACCATGACACTAGTGTCAGGGTGATCCACGGATGAGAAACCCTAGGTGACTACAACATGGTTTAATTTCTTTTGCCCTAAACTAAGACCCATTATCACTAAGTACAAATTTAGGAATTCCTTCTCTCTTAAAAAACGTATCTAGAAACAACACCACTTTATTTGAAGTTACCCTGTCCATAATGGCTACTTCAGGGCAACCTGAGTATCAATCCTCTAAAACTAACAGTAAACATGTCCCCTGCCCTAAACCTTTATATGGATCTACAATATCAATTCCCAATTCCATCAAGGTCCCTTTGGGTACCAAAGGGGGACTTAGTGGAAACTTGTTTGTCATAAAATTATTGTTACGTGGTGCATAAGATCTTATGATTCTTTCCACCTGCATCTCTATCACTGGCCACCAGTACCTATCACGTACATTCCTCTTGGTTATAGTAATACCAGGATGTTCTTCATCAGCCAATAGAACACCGTGTCCTCTTAGGAGGAATAATTTTACACCTTCTCATATGCCAACCATTTTCAATAGTCAACTCCTAATTAACTACAAAATACCCTTTATATTCTTCTTCTGAAGTACTTTTCTACAGCCATCCTTTCCTAATCCATCCAATCACTCTCTTCAACAATTCATCATTCTCACTATATTGCTCCCAGTTTTTGCTACTTATTGTTTCTTTAATGCAACATACTTGCTTTTCCATTTCTTCAACCTCTTGTGAATTGTTTCAGATCTTGGTAATGGCAACCTGGACAACAAATCAGCTACACAGTTTCTCTTACCCAGTAAGTATTCCATTTGGATATTGTACTCGAACAATCTTTGTCCTAATCTGGACATTCTGGGATTGGTCTTGGACATCCCCCATACTGTCAAAACCTATATGAACAGTTTTTGGTCCGTTCTCATAAAATATTCTTCTCCCAAAATGTATTGTCTAAAATGCTCCTCACTCCATCAACAAGCCAAAAAGTCTCTCTCTACAATGAAATAGTGTGATGTTGTGTCTGTTACTGCTCTAGTTGCAAACATTATTATCCAATCATGATCTCCATCATTCTGGGATGGAACCATGCAGCACCCTTCAAAACTAGCAGCAAAAATTACTATAGATGTTCTCCCTGGTACAAACCCTCCTACTAAGGGTGATTTGTGTATTCCCCTTTTGATTCCTCTCATTTCCTGATCTTGAGTTTCTGTCCACTAAAATGTTATGTTTTTCTTCATGCGCTTTCAGCACTCTCTTAGTGGTTGTGTGATTTCTGCAGACCATTTGATAAACATTTCATAATATTTAGCTATACCCCAAAGAAATGTAGTACCACATTCTTACTGGGTGGGTGGTGCCCTTTACTGTCTTCATGGAATTCTCTGTAGGTTCATACACTCCCTTGGATAGCGTGGGACCCAAGGAATACACTTCTTTCTTACAAAATGTGCACTTACTATGTTATACTGTGAGTCCTTTTTTTTAACCTCCCCATGACTTTATATAATCTCTCATCATGTCGTTCATTCCCTTGTCCAAACACTAATATATAATCTTGGAAAATATGTACCTTTTTCTCTTAACATGTCAGACATTACTTGCTGAAAAACCACAGATGCAGATGATAACCAGAAAGCCATCCTCAAGTATTGATACAATACACATGGAATGTATTGCCTTGACTTTTGGAGTAATTTGATTTGGTGCTATGCCACAGAAAAGTTTATGGTATAGAACGTATCTGCCTCACACCGCAAATCCAACATCTCTAATATTACCAGTAAAGGGTACTTTTCCACCACTATTGCTTTATTCAAATCTCTCAGCTCCATACATATTCTCACTTTACCATTTGATTTTCTTGCGTCTATTTTAGGGAAAACCCATTCGGAAACTTCCACTTCCTCGATTCTTAAGGTATTTCCTTAAGACTTAATTCTTAAGTCTCTCCAAATCCTTCTTTACCTCTTCTCTCAAAGAGATAGGAATGTGCCTCACAGAATTTGATATAGATTTTACTCCTGATTTGAGCTCAACCTTGTGACAATACCCTCTAAGCTTCTCTATTCCTTCCCTGAATATGCTAGGAAACAAATCTTTCTTTGCTTCCCATGTGAAATTTCTTCAACTCCTTTATTTTTCTTGGCCATAACAACTAACACAGGTTTGTCACTCGCTGGGTTGAGTTTAGCCTGATCCTCCCATGCCAAGACATTCAATCCTCTTGACTACAAATACCTTGACCTGTGCCATTTGTTTCATAAATTCTACTAAAGCCACCCTGTATCCACTCATGTGAATTACTGAACCCTCAAATCATTCAGGATTCCTAATATCCAATTTCTTTAAATCCGGGTTATAACACTTTCAACACATTTTGATCCATTTGCCCTTTGTAATTATAGTGTACGGAAATCCTGTGTAAACCATGATGCCATCTACTTTGAATATACATTTAGGAACTTTAGTCCCATTGCCTTGTACTATGTTTTTTTATTAACCTTCGAAAGTCAGCTAGTCTGGTTTTTAGCCCATGGTTTGTTAATACTACAAACAGGATGACCACTAAGGTTGTATGCCGGTCTTACATATAAACTCATCCTTTCTCCCACAATAGGGACACCCAATCCACGGGACTGATGAAGGCAACAACACACCTTGCTGAAACATCACCGGATAAGGACAAACTACACCATTTCTGGCTCCTAACCACAACTGCAGCTACTGGCTAGAGATGTCGACTGACCCAGGATGGGTTATTTTTGTAAACTATTATTTCTGTAAAATATAGTGAAAACACAATAAAGGAAATGCTAAATGATTGACCAGTTTCTACTTATGTGATAGGACAATTAGGATGTTAAACATTCGCAGACATTGATACAATTAAAAAGAATGCAGGTGCCTATTTGACCAAACAAAGTCACCACAGGATTAACACTGTATTATATGTTTTAACACTGTTTTTCTTGATGTTTGCATTTGTTGTCCAGTTTGTGAAAAGCCCAGAAATAGGAGGCTGAAACAGTAACTCGAAATCGCAAATGGGTCTACGCATTATTTCGACTACATATGTAATTGTACTATGAATAAGTGTAAGGTAAATTGTTGTGCAATAACCTTTCCATTTTCTTAAATGTAGTTATATGTTGTTTTTTCACCACATTTATTAGCTTAAGCAATTATTTATTGTCTGAAAAAACAGCACCCTGAGAAATGATCATTGTAACACTTTAAAAAGATCTAAAAGAAATAAACAGGGCAAATTCAAAAATGCCCAAGACAAACAATTAGTCCTAATTTCTTAGGCACTGCTAGAAATATCCAGACTAATGGTATTTGAATGTTAGGAGGGAATTAAACACCTCACACATACAAACAAAATAACATACAGAATTAATGTATGTAGAATTTGTACTTCATCACCTTGCCCCATCATACTCTATTAGAATTAAATTCATTCACTTGCTTTATATTCCTATATACAATCGCAAAATGTCCTTTCATTCCACAACTCGAACATTTTTGATTTATGGCTGGGCAGTTGTTGGAGTTGCCATAATGCCCTTTCTTTCCACATCAGTAACACTTCCTTCTTGGAAAATGTGTCTTCTGTTCACCAAATCATGCCTTTAGATATTCTTCCACTCCTGTCAAGTTTTGTTTGATCCTTCTTTATTTCTTTTTGTTTCAATGTATTTATTTAAATTAATTTCCTTTTGCTTAATCACCACAACTTGTGAGCTGTTTGTGCTTAACCTCATTCTTTCTCTTTAATCGCTTTGGAACAAATCATTGTATGCTCAACCTTCTTTACAATCTCTATGTTTTCTTCCAGGGAGGGATTCCCACATATCCATGGTCTTTCTTGCGTAATGGTACTGGTTGAGTGAATTATCATTTGATCCTTTCTGAGCTCATCCTGAGTTTCTCCCCTTCCAAAATTGCACGTTAATGCCAACATTTTGAGAGCAATTAAATATTCATCTACTGATTCTTCAGTTTCTTGCTTTCTAGAGTAGAAATAGTATCTAGTCACGCAATATTAGTTTTAGGATAATTATACATATTGATTGGACTTAATGCAATTTCATACTCATTAAGACAATTTCATGCTCATTACTGCAATTTGATATTCATTTCCTCCTTCTCCTTCAACTGATCTTAATGTTGTTATTTCTCTAAAAACATGCCGTCCTTCAGGGCCAAAGGAATGTAATATTAATGTGTTCTTCTTTGCTGGCGTAAACGTTTTGTTGTCTATTGTGCTAACATAGTTTGCCCAGTACTCTTCCCATTCCATTCATGGAATAGAAGGTTCTCCGTGCACAGTTAAAAAGGGTTGTGGATTTACAAGTATGCCTTGCATTATGTAAATTGCTAATCCGTAGTCCCTTTTGTATAATTTCATCAGTTTGAATGAAAGTATAAATGAAAGAAGAAGAAAAAAAAAACAGTCAACTCTTTTTGGTGTTAATGTCGCGAACGCAATACAGCAGCACATTTAATAAACTTGAATAGCATCTCAACAAATGTATGAATGAAGGGAGGGTAAGTAATATAGCAGGACGTTTTATCACGTTGTATGGTTCCTTTTTCCAAACTTCTGTTGTTAAAATGGTGTCAATATCTGACATGTTAACAGGTCCTTTCTTCTAACTACCCATTGTTCAATCGCACGCTGTGTTGATGGGAATGGAAGTTGCTATGGAGATGAATTTCACTGTTGTGCGCTGTCAAAAGCAATCATTTGGTAAAAATGGCATGCTCACCTTGTGCTTCTCCAACGGATTGTTTCCTTGGCCTACTTGGTACCTCAAGACCAGGGGTGTTGCAAGGTCTGGGGTATGCTAATGTCACAGGACTGTCAGGACTTGGGGCTAGCTAGCCTTTTGGTTGTAGCCTTTGAGCTTCAATCCAGGGCTACAACCAAAAGACCTGGGGATTTCGCCCCTCCAAACCACCCTAGACACTCCTCGGCTCAAGACTATGCGGCTAATTGTTCTGTGGCCATCCTGCATGTTTGCTCTTTTCTTCATGGATTTCCAGAACGCTTATCGCCAAATGATGAATAGGGCCAACATGATCACATGGATTTCTTCTCCACTTTATTTGAAATTAAGTTTTTTGCAGTAACAACCCTGCATACAACACTCCTCCAACTCTATCTGCCGGGAAACCACTTGCTCTATCATGCCCCCCCAACTGACACTAATCGAATTCCCTTCTAGCAACACTCTAGTTCAAGCCCAACAATCCATATAATTACACTACATATTATATCACATTTGGCATCAGAAACAACTTTGCAGGGTTGTCAAATTAACTCTCTACACATATACAAAGAATTCTATTGATTATGAATGTATTCATGGACATTGTATTGGATTTGGATTTCAGCGTACAAACGCTTTTATAAAAATATTGTTCAGGAAGCTTGCCGGTTGCTACCCTTAAGAAAAGATTTAATCTGGCATTTTCAAACCTAAGTCCAGCAGTCTTGAGTGAAAATATCTTCTTAATTTGTTTCATATCAAGGAAGCGGTCATTCTAAATCCAACTGTCCACATTGCTGGTTGTCCACGGGTGCACGCAAGGGCTGACAGGCGGAATGGACTGGAAGAGGGAAGTCACGTGAGTCCCAAGTGAGTTTGGGGTTCTGGGTCATGGGGATTGGGTGTGTGTGAGATTGTCCGTATGTCTGTATCCTGGAGAAGTGGGAATGCATGTGACAGAGAAAGTAGGGAAGGGTTCAGGGGTGGGGAACACGTCGTTTTTACTGTGTTTTCGTGTGTTTCTATGGTGGGGGCTGCAAGGAATTCTTTGGACGAGATAGGGAGGCGACAGGGAAGGAAAGTAGGACTGAGGTGTAAAATTCCCCGAATTTCTACAAAATCCCACAGGCATGGGAGAGAGTAGGGGTGGGCCGGGGATGAGATTCCCAGAGCATTTGGAGGGGGGTGAAAGCCTCCAAATATGTGGTAATTGCATATTCTAAAGGCCTCACAAAATTGGCTGAGACAAATGGCACTGTTTTGTGTTCGGCCTTCAAAATGAAGAAACAACACAGAGCATCTACGACATCGGAAACATTTCAACATTTTATTTGTGTTTGTCAGGCATTTAACGATACATGCAAAAAAGATCTAAGATTGTGGCTGAAGAACCAGGTGTCACAAATGTATCATCAGCACAGCATTGCTGGAAATTTAAGGCTTTGTCATCCACTAATTGTATTTTTGATGTTATAAGGTACCTTTCATCTACAAGGAACAGGCAATTCAAAATAAAATGTAGTCTGAACCGCATGAGTGTTTTTAACGGATGCATATTCACTTTATTCTATGTATCACACATTTTTTAATGTATTTATAATTATATTGTGATTTAAGTTATGGTAGGTAATGTTTTGCAGATGTTTTAATATATTATCCAAAATAAACAACTACAACAGCCATGTTATCTAAGATTCGAGCGAGATGGTCGAATTTAAGACTCTGCAGATGAAGACTAGGACGTATTGAAAAGAAGATTACCTGGAAGTTATTGTGCCCTTCCTCCTCAGCCCCCTTCCTCATTACAGTCCTTACGTGAAGATCAAACAAGCAGTAACCTGTTAGCACCTACCACACGGTCATATGCAATTGGTTGCACACAAATTAATTTAATATTTAGGAATCAACATAATAACGAAGCCACAATTGCAATTCCAAACTAAGAAGGTGCTGTAACCCCCTCCAATAATTTTCAAAGGCAAATACATGTCATCGGAACCACATAAATCCCAGATTTGCAAGTGCCACAAACTGAACGCCTCCAGCCCCCAAACGCATTGCAGGAAGCAATCCATTCATGCTGACCACTGCTGCACAGTGGATGGATGGGAGTATTTATTATTATTATTATTATTGTCATATTTCTTTTGCTCTTTAGGAAGCAACAGAGTGCTTTACAAGCCATAGGTGGGCACTGGACATCCAGGACTGGATCAGTGTGAGAGTCTTGTGTGTGTGGATGTCTTCAATGAAGGATAAGGTGCAGTGTGCCATCCACCTTTTGGAGAATGTGAATGCTGTGTGGAGAGAGCATGGACCCTTGTGGAAAACCACATCTGATGCGTAGAGATGATGATCTGGAGGAATCCATTTGGACAAATTGGTAGTAATTAGAAAGGGAGGATTTGAACCAGCTGAGGATGATCTCACTGATCCCAATTCAGTGATTTAGAATGTCAGTAAGTGTCTGGAGGTCTTCTGTGTCGATTACTGCTCAGCGGACTAGGAGAACCAGGAGGCACAGATGTCAATCATTGTGAATGTTAAGGGCATCGTCAATCGCCTTGAGTGAGGCTATTTCCAGGCTGCATCTGGATCTCGAGCCAGATTGATAAGACTGATAGGAAATTGCATTTTTAATGACCAACTTAACCCATCTACTAATCGAGAAAGGGGTGGGCCTATTGTGAGGAATTCAGCCATTCACACAGTGTGCTCTCCTGGGAATATTTTGAAATTATAACTGAAATTGGATGATGGTGTATCAATCTCAGGAACATTTTTGGGGCTAAGCTGTACACAATTTCCTGTGCTCACCACACGACATATGCATAGACATGTGTACTCTGGTTGGATACAGCCTAAAGGCGCAGTCCACCCTGTCATATTTAGTTATGATATGTCAGCCAGGAGTAAAACATTGAATCCCAGAAGGGAGAGGGCCAAACCTTCCCCCTGCATGGCCAGCCTAATTATCTAACAAAGGTCCCATGGATCTGAAGTGTCCTTTTGTTGAGTAATGTAGCTGATGGCAACAGTCACATACTAATCAGAGGTTAATTGAAACAGGCACACATGGTGCCTAGCTGCATGTGAGGAATTTGACCATCCGCACAGGGAGAGAGCGCTCGCTTGGGCTATTTGATTTTTTGTTTATTTAAAATAATCAATGAGGGGAGATCAACCTCTGGAAAATATGTGGGGCCATTCCAGCACATATTTTGCATGCTTACCACACAGCAGACAAATAGTCATGTACTCTGGGAGGACACAGCTTACCAGCGCTGCCCTTACCTGTCAAAAGCCTCTGGCCATGGGCAGCCTGATTAGCATTTCAAGGCCACATGAATTTGCATTTCCATTGTTACACCTTGCTGGTGACGGCAAATACTGAAGAATGTTAATTAGCAGGCCTCAGGGAAGGCAAGGGTGCAGGAAGTGACAATGGAGACCAGAGACCAACACCTCTTTGTAATTCAATTTGTCAACCTGGTACTAACATCCCTCCTTGGTATGAAAGGCCAGTGAATGTCCTGTCTGAAATCACTCCTTTCAGAGCAGGGAAGTATGTGAATTGTAGGAGACGAAAGTCTGTCTGCAATCCCAAACTTCAAAGGAGGCCCATGTTGGGACCAAGCACTGCATAGGGCTCAGTTAATTAGAGAGGCACTTTGATGTACAGCAGACATGAAGATGGGTGGGACCTAGAAGTATGTGTTGTCATATGTTGCCATCCTTCCCCTGTCTGTTGGCAAGCACACTGATTCTGACCTGAAGCATCACTGAAGATTGTTGGTGGGGTCCCAGGATTGGTTCATTAAGGTGGACTTAGACTGAACCAATCACTGGGGTCAGTTTGGCTTTAAAAGAGGGCTGAGCCTCTCACTGATCAGATCATCTGAAGACTTTGCAAGGAGTAAGAACAAGGACTCATTTGGACCCGAGCTGAAGGTCCAGTCTATCTTACATCTTCTAGCAGTGAAGGAATGCCAGGAGTTCCAAGAAGGAAGCAAGATCCCTCCCCTAAACATCTCCCATGGAAATACCGGACTCAGAGGACCCGTCCAGCAGCTCCAGAATCGATATCCAGCCAGCACACAGAGTACCCTGCTAGGTTCTGACAGCAAGCTTGCTAGGTGGGAAGTGCGAGATAGTCTCTGGACAAAGGACCAGGCCATTGCCTGCAATCACCCTCCTGAGCTTTGGCCCAGCATTCCAGATCCACCACCCAGCACAGAGACAACAATTCTTGGCCCTGACAGCCTACAGATGTCCGTCCTGCATCACTTGCCGAACTGCCTGTTGCCTAATACCTGCAGCTGTGTCCCACCACTAACTCTGTCGCACGGGCTGCGAAGCACCCTGGAACCACCTCAACACTGTCGGGCACCAAGAATTTCTTCAGCACCAGGTACATTGTGGTTCTTCCCCCTGGTCCTTCTCAGAAGGCCCCTAGGGACAGTTACGACCCTTTGACCCTTTGGTGTTGAAACCGAAAAACCTTGAACAGTAAGACTGATTGATTTACCAACTACACTCCTCTCAGTATCCAGAGTGCATCCCTTCCTTTGTGAAACTGTTTGTCCTTTACAGTGTGGGTTGTAATTTCAGTGTGCTAGAACTGTCTGTTGTAGTAATAGTAACATAGATATTTTATACAACCTTGTCTGGACAGTCCCTTTTATCATTGGGTAATAATTGTATTTTTGCTGTGTTGCAACTAACCAGCGATCCAGCGACCTTGCAGAGATAAGCCTGCTGTTTCATCCATGTTACCAAAATTGGACCAGGAGGTCTTATAATTTACTTGTATTCCAATCTGTTTTGACACCTTCTGGTGTACTAGAAGTGTGGGGCTGATTGATGGTTTAGAAACTGATATTCATCCCTGGACCACTGGTGCCCTGAATGTTGATTTGTCACATTGGTACCTAGCGGGTGGATCAGTTAGAGACTTGCACACAGGTTAGTCACCCAATTATAAAAGTACTGTTGCAGGCAACGTTTAGTCACTGCTAGATAACAGTAATAGTTATGGAGCTTGACGTGGAAACTACAAAAGGCATGACCAAGGATGTCCTGCTCGTCTTATGTCAAGAGAGGGGACTTCCCCACTGCACTAAGGTTAATACACCTGAGTTGCAGACCAGTCTCCAACCTTTGGTAGAAGCGAGGGCAGTTGGGGAGTAGACCCCAGGGGAGAGGCTAGGCCCTGCGTAGCGGAACAAACAAGACATTCTGGAGCGGGTAAATGACAAGGACGGCCGCATGAGCAGTGTTTCTCACCACACATCCCACCGGGCGGCAAGTGTGGTTTCTCAACACTCAAGAGTGTCAGTGAGGACAGGGGCTAGTGCGGCATCCCGCAGGTCCCAGGCTTCAGCACAGTCTGTAAGTGGCCCAGTAATTGTTCTTGCTGTAATTGAGGTAGCAGCTAGGAGGCTCCTGCTCGAGGAGAGGAGACTTGTGCCAGAGGAACAGAAACAGTGGGACAAGGTCACCATAGAGTTGCACAGGCTGGTGCTTGAAGAGCAGAAAGAGGCCAACTGGTCTGCCTCTAGCAAGAACAGCAGCAGTGGCTCAAAGCAGAGGGCCCAGGATAAGCCCGAATGGCACATCTCCAAAGATGTACCACAGGCTTTTGAGGTGGGGAAGGATATTTGTGACTGTTTGAAGCACTCAAGCTGGAATTGCAGCTGTAGGATGTGGATGAGGTACTGTGGGGAGCAGCCCTGATGAGTCGCTTACCGACACCAGCGACTGATGCAATTCTTGAGTTCATTCCTGAGGACAGGCCCTTTTATGGGTGTATGAAAGCAGCCATCTCCAGGAAGTTCTGTAAAACCCCAGAAAAGTATCTAAAGAGCTTCAGAGAGCTTGGAAAGAAAAGTGACCAGACATTTGAAGCGTTCACACCCTTGTTTAAATATCTGAGCGGATGGGTGACTGGTAACAAAGTTGCCACATTTAAAGGAGTACAATTTGAATGCGTGTGAGCATTTTTTGTGAAAAAATGTAGGTTGACTCACACCAGTATCTAGTGGCCAAGATTGTCACCGATTCTAGGGAGCGTGCACAGGCTGATGACAGTTTTGTGAGTACTCAAGTCCAGAAAAAGGCTCAGGCGAAAACACCCAAACCGGAAGAGAAATAGGCAGACACAAAAGTAAACAAGGATGGTAAGGACAAAGGTCCAACCCAAATCTTTTCAAAGTCAGGTCCCCAAAAGAGCGAATGGAAATACCCAAACTCTAGTTCAGCCGTGCACACCAAAAAAGGGGATCCTGCTTGCAAGGGCTTACCTAAGCAAGCCATAGTGAATGTTGGACTCATGGAGGAGGCCATCATTAGTGTTCCTCTAAGACAAGTATTTCCCACTAGGCCAGGGAATGGTCAAATGTGGATTGGTTACACTGATGGGAATGGTACCAGATCTCCAGAAGAGACCCCATTCCCAATAATACTCAACTCTATATAGAGGACGTGTACATCAATGGACACAAAACTCCTGTGGTCTGAGAGACTGTGCTTAGCGTCACCTCTGTCACCCGGCAATGGGTACATCCAGGCCAGTATACTGATGGGCCTGAGCTGTGCGTAAGTGGATTTGATGGTAAGAGTAAGTGCCCCTTGATGATAGTAGAGTTCAGCTGGCGAGGTGTAACGATCCAGCGCCATGAAGCAGTGAAAGACTCCATCCCTGTCCCATGTCTGTTGGGTAATGATCTGTCTGATCCCGAAATGTTTGCAGCGGCTACACAATCGAGGGCCAAAGAGAATGCCAGATTGAATACTCTGAAAGCCTTGGGGCCTGGAGTGCTTCCAGAGGGCTTGTTGGAAGGAATGGCATGGCCGGTAACACCTAGTCCAGTTCCACAGACTACTGAGTCACCTATTCCTGTGGGAGAGGGGCTAGTAGCCATAGAAAACCCTACTTTGGTAGCGGGGACCCCATGACTTCAGAGTTGCCTGCCGCAGTGCAGGAACCTGAGGTGAAGGACCAGGTGGGCGCAGATCTGAAGGGTATGCCCAAGCTGGATGAGTTTGTATCAGCTGGGGGCCCAGATCAGACTGACTTCTACACAGCCCAGAAAAAGTGTCTCACTCTGGCGGGTCGGCACAAGCAGGCGGAGGCGCAGGCTAAGGGCGAGGCCCCTGGGCTGTTCAAAGTGTACTGGGCAGATGGACTCCTGTACAGTGACACAAAGGATTCTGAGGGGGAGGGCACCAGAACATTGGTGGTTCCCCAATGCAAATTAACAAGGGGGGTCCTGAGAGTCACTCTGCCAGACATTAGTCCTGGTTACGAGAGACTTGGCCAGTGTCTTTAGCTCACTATCTTTCACAGAGAAGAAATATCCCAAACATATCAGTCTTTGTTCTGCCCTGGGGCAGCCAAGCACCGAAATGCTAGGCAATTCTCCTCTGACCAAGAGTACCAACAGCATCCCCAGACACGTTTTTCGGTCATGCCACAGAAAGTTCCTTTTGAATTTGGATCACCAAATTCCTTTAGCGGGTCACTTGGGAGTGGCTAAGACATCAGAGTGGTTGTCTGCGCCCTTTTACTGGCCGCAGTTTGGCGTAAAAGTTAAGGAGTTTGCCCGGTACTGCCCAACTTGTCAAGCTTCTGGCAAGTCAGGTGGTGCCACAAAGGCCCCCTTAATACCACTACCCGTGGTTGAGTGGCCTTTCTAGAGGATAGGCATGGATATTGTGGGTCATTTGGATCCTCAAACCAGCTCAGGGAACCAATATATCTTGGTGGTGGTGGACCAAGCCACAAGATACCCTGAGGCTGTCCCTCTGAGAAGCATTTAAGCCCCTGTGGCTGTGAAGGTTCTGATGGGGATATTCTCCCGTGTTGGATTCCCCAAGGAAGTCATTTCTGACAGGGAATCAAATTTCATATCAGCATATATGAATACTATGTGGGAAGAGTGTGGAGTCACCCACTGGTTCTCTACCCACTTTCATCCACAAATCAATGGGCTTGTTGAGTGATTCATCAAGGCCCTGATAGGCATGATAGGTGGCTTGGAAGAACACCCGAGGAGAAATTAGATATTATCCTACCATGCCTTCTGTTCACCTACAGGGAACTGCCACAGAACAGAGTAGGGTTTAGCACCTTTGAGCTTTTGTTTCTGTTTGGACAGAATCTGTTTGCACCAAATTGTGCAGAAAATAATGGTTGCACCAGATTGTGCAGAAAACAATGTGTATTGTTGTTCTTGGTTGTGCTAATGTGTTGTTCTAAGTACATCACGTGTGGCAATTTTATTATGGGTACAAAACGTACTGGAAACAATTATTATAAATGAACACTCTACATTTATAAAAAGAGCCTGTTCACTATGTTAGTACAGTTACTGGCTCTGGTTTCTGATTATTTTAGTAGTACCCTTTTCAAACTGCTTGATCAACTTCAAGCCTTCAAGATATATTCATATTTTCTCTAGTTGTACCATTGTGAACAACGACTAGGGTAACTCCAGCAAATGCACTCCTCACAAAGCAAATCTCACAGAGAGAGAAAGTGACGGAGACATCAAGTGGGGCCAAGAGAGAAAGAGAGCACCAGAGAGAGATGGGGAGAGAATAAGAGAAAGAGAAAGGCTTTGAGAGCACTAAACATAGCATATCATACTCTTGGTAAAGCTACATCTTTATATTCCTATTAATGATCATTGATAATAATAGGTACCTTGATATGAATATTCCAGAGTATTCCAACATCTATATCAAAATTATTTTGTTATTGTAATTTATTACATGCAGCAAATGCAAACATGGTGGACAGTTCTGCAGGGTCCGATAAGGGGCTTCTGAAAAGGGGAGGATATATTGTTAAACACCATCTTCTGGTATTTAGTCCTATACGTGGTTATCAGTGATTGTGAAAATTGGAATGATGTCTAGTTTGAAGCAATTATCTGGTTTTTGGTCTATATATGGTTCGAACGGTTTCTGAGAAAAGGGGTGTGGGGGTGATACCTTGTGAAAAGCTATCATCTCATCTTTTGTTCTGTATACAATGCATAGGGATTCTAAAAACTGGGCCATGAAATCTCATTAAATGCCATCTCATGGTCTGTTGTTCTATTTACTACTCTCAGGAATTCTGAAAAGGCGGACAGTGTCTCAGTTAAAGTCATCTCCTGTATGTTTTGTTCTATACATGATTTTCATGAATTCTCAGAGATTCTGAAAAGAGGGTGGGAGATGATATCTCTTTAAATGACACTTCCTGATTTTGTGTTCTATACACAATTCTCAGGGATTCTGGAAAATTGAGTGATACCCCATTAAAAGCTGTCTCCTGCTTTTGTGCGCTATGCCATGTTCTGTGGGATTCTGAAATGGTGGATGATATCTCGTTGAAAGCTATTGCCCGGTGTTTTGTTCTATACACGATTCCCAGGGATTCCGAAAATGGGGATGGATGTCTAGATACACGTAATTTCCTGGTATTTGTACCTTACCCATTTCTCAGGGATTCAGAAAACAGGGTGATATTTTGTACAAAAGCCTCTCATTGAGTTTTGTTCTAGGCACAATTCTCTTGTGATTTGCCAGATATGAAATATCAGGCAATAATTGTTCTGGAGTGGGTGGGGTGTTCAAGGATGTTTCTGTTTGTGCAGGGCTGCTACCATCCCTGCCATCAAAGCTACAATCACCCATGCACAAGTTTATTTACACAGATTTCCTCTCATCAAGAAACCGTGCAGCACAAGGACTCTTTTTAAGGGAGCACTCAGCGCAGTCATCATTTGCAAACACTGGCCATCAAACGTGTAAAGTGGCAGAAAACATTGGCCTGAAGAAAAACAATAAAGTACTTACAGCTTCGACCTACTGCACATACAAGCAGGATTTGACAATGAGAAAGGTTGTAAGAAGCGCACACATCACATACCTACAACCTTTCTGATTAACCTGGACCTGATTGCCTGCAGTGTGTCACAATGAACCCCTCTAACCCTTAATAATAATATATCTATGGTACACAACATGTGACATGGTGTAGGAAGACTTTGTAACACACAAAACAGAAAACGGACAACAGGCTTCACTTGAGCCAATTTCTTCATTGCGCTATCAATGCAGCCCTAACACTCTCCCTAGAAAGGACACACTATCCTAGCCCTTCATGATGTTCCTCACCCTAGAAAGCGCTGGTGCACCGACTAAGAGCGGGGGGTACATGCGAGCAATGCTCACCCTGTTCCTACACGATGAGATGATTTTCAAATAGAATTTTTCACAAAAATTGCATTAGACCCAATTTTTATTCTGGCCCAAACAAGTTAAAAATGATTTGCAGTTACGGGAAAACAAATTTCCCGACTGCACACTTTGGTCAAACAGCCAGTTCACAGGGGACTAGACGTCAGAATTCAAACAATTTATTTGCCCTCATCGAGGTGTGTCCGGTTTGCCCAAGTGTAATGTCTAAAACAATTTAAGAATATAAATATCAAAATCACATTCTCAACAAATAGAAATGCACCCGCTGTAAAGCTCTTTCTTTAGAGTACATACACAGTTAAATTTTGCGAGAGCGTATAATTCAGACATAAAACAAATTGCAATATCTACAATTCAAAATTTCAAAACTATCCCGATTCTTGGATGGCATCCATACAACCCCAGTCGATCCCGACTGAACGCCCCAAGTCTTTCAAGGTGCTCACCTGGAATGTAAACGGGATGGGCTCTGCGATTAAAAGGCGCTTGAATAAGCAAATACTCAATAGACACTCCCCCAACGTGGCCCTGCTATCCGAAACACACCTAGCGGGATCAAACTGTGCTCATTTCCAACGCACAAACTACAGGGCTGCCTTCCATGCGGGATACACAATGGAATCCAGGGGTACTCTCATTCTTTTCTTTTACACAAACACATCCTTTTTGCCATTCAAAGCCTGGAACAAGACCTTAGGGGCCGCTATGTGCTGATCCTGGGAAAGCTTTGGAATGAGAGGGTTGCTTTTGCTTCAGTGTACTCCCCACCCGGACTGGGGCAGGAGCTGCTGGAGGAATTGACTGCCCTCATAGTCAAAAACCAACCTGATAGGTTGTTTCTGGGGGGAGACTTTATTGATGTCATGTGCAATACCACTGATCGTACACATCTCAGACAACGCAACCCGGACATCCCTACGAAGCTGTTTAACTTTGCATCCGCCTTGGGTTTGGGTGATGTATGGCGAGAGTTACACCCGGACACCAAGAGGTACTTCTTCCACTCTGGAGCCCACGGCTCCCTCTCCAGGATTGACTATCTCTTTGTCTCACACACAGATCTCTACAGAGCACGGGCGGCCGATTTCCTTCCCTGGGGCATCTCAGACCACTCACCCCTACTTGTGGAAATTCGCACACAGGGTCCTCCCCCCCTAGAACATGGAGATTAAACAATTACTATCTGGGTTTCCCCGAGCTAGTTGACCACCTTACGGAAGTCTCCACCGAGTACTCCGAAATTAATGATAACGGAGAACAGGACCCAGTGGTGGTCTGGGAGGCCTATAAGACAGTCTTATGGGGCACTTTAATCTCCTGGGTGGCAGACAGGAGGCGAGAGAGACTCCAGGACATAGCAAAAGCGGAGGGCGAACTGACCCAACGCTAGAACGAACACATCCTTGACCCATCCCCACAGTCCCAGCTCTCCCTTAAACGAGCCAATGAGCGGCTTCAAAACCTCTTATTGGACAATGCTAAACAAGCCCATTGGGACTCTCGAGCCAGAATCTATGAACATGGGGACAAAGCCGGCAGAATGCTAGCTTGGCTGGAGAAATGGGATGAGGGACAACGCTGCGTTCGCGGGATTGTCACCTCACGGGGTGAAAGGTGCACATCGGACGCAGAGATAGCCGAGGCCTTTGCACAATTCTATGAAACACTTTATCAGGCTCCGACCTCGTGGCTGGACCCAACCCTCCTTAATGACATACTATTCCCAACTCTCTCAGTACAGCAAAGGGCGAGTCTGGACTCTGCCCTCTCGGAGACCGAGGTGGCCGAAGCACTAGCCCAACTGCAGACCGGGAAAACACTGGGCCCGAATGGGTTCCCAGTTGAAACCTGGCAGAAGCTGGGGGGAGCCAACATTACATCTTCCCTCCATAAAATGTTCCTGACTGCCCGGGAACAGGGCTGCCTCCAGCAGGACCTCTGTAAGGCCACCATCGTGTTCATCCCTAAATCTGATAAGCCCCAGGAGCAGTGTGCCTCCCATAGGCCAATCTCGCTAATCAATAGCGAGGCTAAGGTCCTCACCAAACTCCTAACCAACAGGTTACAACCGGTAGCTGATGCCCTAATACACCCGGATCAATGTGGCTTTATGCCACACAAATCGACCTGAATGAATCTGCGTCAACTTCACTTGGCGCTAGAGAGGGCTCCCACCATTAACAACCCGCTTGCTCTTCTAGCAATCGACTTTGAGAAGGCTTTTGATTCGGTCCAATGGGATGGCCTCTGGGAGATCATGGAACGCATGGGCTTCGGGGAGGGGTTCCTGGGATGGGTTAAACTGTTGTACACAAATATCCGGGCGGAGGTCAAGGTGAATGGGTGGACCTCTCGCTCTTTCCGATTGGGCAGGGGTACACGGCAGGGGTGCCCCCTCTGCCCCCTTCTCTTCGCTCTCGCGATAGAGCCGTTGGCCATATGGCTTCGCCAGAGTCCAGCAGTCTTGAGTGAAAATATCTTCTTAATTTGTTTCATATCAAGGAAGCGGTCATTCTAAATCCAACTGTCCACATTGCTGGTTGTCCACGGGTGCACGCAAGGGCTGACAGGCGGAATGGACTGGAAGAGGGAAGTCACGTGAGTCCCAAGTGAGTTTGGGGTTCTGGGTCATGGGGATTGGGTGTGTGTGAGATTGTCCGTATGTCTGTATCCTGGAGAAGTGGGAATGCATGTGACAGAGAAAGTAGGGAAGGGTTCAGGGGTGGGGAACACGTCGTTTTTACTGTGTTTTCGTGTGTTTCTATGGTGGGGGCTGCAAGGAATTCTTTGGACGAGATAGGGAGGCGACAGGGAAGGAAAGTAGGACTGAGGTGTAAAATTCCCCGAATTTCTACAAAATCCCACAGGCATGGGAGAGAGTAGGGGTGGGCCGGGGATGAGATTCCCAGAGCATTTGGAGGGGGGTGAAAGCCTCCAAATATGTGGTAATTGCATATTCTAAAGGCCTCACAAAATTGGCTGAGACAAATGGCACTGTTTTGTGTTCGGCCTTCAAAATGAAGAAACAACACAGAGCATCTACGACATCGGAAACATTTCAACATTTTATTTGTGTTTGTCAGGCATTTAACGATACATGCAAAAAAGATCTAAGATTGTGGCTGAAGAACCAGGTGTCACAAATGTATCATCAGCACAGCATTGCTGGAAATTTAAGGCTTTGTCATCCACTAATTGTATTTTTGATGTTATAAGGTACCTTTCATCTACAAGGAACAGGCAATTCAAAATAAAATGTAGTCTGAACCGCATGAGTGTTTTTAACGGATGCATATTCACTTTATTCTATGTATCACACATTTTTTAATGTATTTATAATTATATTGTGATTTAAGTTATGGTAGGTAATGTTTTGCAGATGTTTTAATATATTATCCAAAATAAACAACTACAACAGCCATGTTATCTAAGATTCGAGCGAGATGGTCGAATTTAAGACTCTGCAGATGAAGACTAGGACTTATTGAAAAGAAGATTACCTGGAAGTTATTGTGCCCTTCCTCCTCAGCCCCCTTCCTCATTACAGTCCTTACGTGAAGATCAAACAAGCAGTAACCTGTTAGCACCTACCACACGGTCATATGCAATTGGTTGCACACAAATTAATTTAATATTTAGGAATCAACATAATAACGAAGCCACAATTGCAATTCCAAACTAAGAAGGTGCTGTAACCCCCTCCAATAATTTTCAAAGGCAAATACATGTCATCGGAACCACATAAATCCCAGATTTGCAAGTGCCACAAACTGAACGCCTCCAGCCCCCAAACGCATTGCAGGAAGCAATCCATTCATGCTGACCACTGCTGCACAGTGGATGGATGGGAGTATTTATTATTATTATTATTATTGTCATATTTCTTTTGCTCTTTAGGAAGCAACAGAGTGCTTTACAAGCCATAGGTGGGCACTGGACATCCAGGACTGGATCAGTGTGAGAGTCTTGTGTGTGTGGATGTCTTCAATGAAGGATAAGGTGCAGTGTGCCATCCACCTTTTGGAGAATGTGAATGCTGTGTGGAGAGAGCATGGACCCTTGTGGAAAACCACATCTGATGCGTAGAGATGATGATCTGGAGGAATCCATTTGGACAAATTGGTAGTAATTAGAAAGGGAGGATTTGAACCAGCTGAGGATGATCTCACTGATCCCAATTCAGTGATTTAGAATGTCAGTAAGTGTCTGGAGGTCTTCTGTGTCGATTACTGCTCAGCGGACTAGGAGAACCAGGAGGCACAGATGTCAATCATTGTGAATGTTAAGGGCATCGTCAATCGCCTTGAGTGAGGCTATTTCCAGGCTGCATCTGGATCTCGAGCCAGATTGATAAGACTGATAGGAAATTGCATTTTTAATGACCAACTTAACCCATCTACTAATCGAGAAAGGGGTGGGCCTATTGTGAGGAATTCAGCCATTCACACAGTGTGCTCTCCTGGGAATATTTTGAAATTATAACTGAAATTGGATGATGGTGTATCAATCTCAGGAACATTTTTGGGGCTAAGCTGTACACAATTTCCTGTGCTCACCACACGACATATGCATAGACATGTGTACTCTGGTTGGATACAGCCTAAAGGCGCAGTCCACCCTGTCATATTTAGTTATGATATGTCAGCCAGGAGTAAAACATTGAATCCCAGAAGGGAGAGGGCCAAACCTTCCCCCTGCATGGCCAGCCTAATTATCTAACAAAGGTCCCATGGATCTGAAGTGTCCTTTTGTTGAGTAATGTAGCTGATGGCAACAGTCACATACTAATCAGAGGTTAATTGAAACAGGCACACATGGTGCCTAGCTGCATGTGAGGAATTTGACCATCCGCACAGGGAGAGAGCGCTCGCTTGGGCTATTTGATTTTTTGTTTATTTAAAATAATCAATGAGGGGAGATCAACCTCTGGAAAATATGTGGGGCCATTCCAGCACATATTTTGCATGCTTACCACACAGCAGACAAATAGTCATGTACTCTGGGAGGACACAGCTTACCAGCGCTGCCCTTACCTGTCAAAAGCCTCTGGCCATGGGCAGCCTGATTAGCATTTCAAGGCCACATGAATTTGCATTTCCATTGTTACACCTTGCTGGTGACGGCAAATACTGAAGAATGTTAATTAGCAGGCCTCAGGGAAGGCAAGGGTGCAGGAAGTGACAATGGAGACCAGAGACCAACACCTCTTTGTAATTCAATTTGTCAACCTGGTACTAACATCCCTCCTTGGTATGAAAGGCCAGTGAATGTCCTGTCTGAAATCACTCCTTTCAGAGCAGGGAAGTATGTGAATTGTAGGAGACGAAAGTCTGTCTGCAATCCCAAACTTCAAAGGAGGCCCATGTTGGGACCAAGCACTGCATAGGGCTCAGTTAATTAGAGAGGCACTTTGATGTACAGCAGACATGAAGATGGGTGGGACCTAGAAGTATGTGTTGTCATATGTTGCCATCCTTCCCCTGTCTGTTGGCAAGCACACTGATTCTGACCTGAAGCATCACTGAAGATTGTTGGTGGGGTCCCAGGATTGGTTCATTAAGGTGGACTTAGACTGAACCAATCACTGGGGTCAGTTTGGCTTTAAAAGAGGGCTGAGCCTCTCACTGATCAGATCATCTGAAGACTTTGCAAGGAGTAAGAACAAGGACTCATTTGGACCCGAGCTGAAGGTCCAGTCTATCTTACATCTTCTAGCAGTGAAGGAATGCCAGGAGTTCCAAGAAGGAAGCAAGATCCCTCCCCTAAACATCTCCCATGGAAATACCGGACTCAGAGGACCCGTCCAGCAGCTCCAGAATCGATATCCAGCCAGCACACAGAGTACCCTGCTAGGTTCTGACAGCAAGCTTGCTAGGTGGGAAGTGCGAGATAGTCTCTGGACAAAGGACCAGGCCATTGCCTGCAATCACCCTCCTGAGCTTTGGCCCAGCATTCCAGATCCACCACCCAGCACAGAGACAACAATTCTTGGCCCTGACAGCCTACAGATGTCCGTCCTGCATCACTTGCCGAACTGCCTGTTGCCTAATACCTGCAGCTGTGTCCCACCACTAACTCTGTCGCACGGGCTGCGAAGCACCCTGGAACCACCTCAACACTGTCGGGCACCAAGAATTTCTTCAGCACCAGGTACATTGTGGTTCTTCCCCCTGGTCCTTCTCAGAAGGCCCCTAGGGACAGTTACGACCCTTTGACCCTTTGGTGTTGAAACCGAAAAACCTTGAACAGTAAGACTGATTGATTTACCAACTACACTCCTCTCAGTATCCAGAGTGCATCCCTTCCTTTGTGAAACTGTTTGTCCTTTACAGTGTGGGTTGTAATTTCAGTGTGCTAGAACTGTCTGTTGTAGTAATAGTAACATAGATATTTTATACAACCTTGTCTGGACAGTCCCTTTTATCATTGGGTAATAATTGTATTTTTGCTGTGTTGCAACTAACCAGCGATCCAGCGACCTTGCAGAGATAAGCCTGCTGTTTCATCCATGTTACCAAAATTGGACCAGGAGGTCTTATAATTTACTTGTATTCCAATCTGTTTTGACACCTTCTGGTGTACTAGAAGTGTGGGGCTGATTGATGGTTTAGAAACTGATATTCATCCCTGGACCACTGGTGCCCTGAATGTTGATTTGTCACATTGGTACCTAGCGGGTGGATCAGTTAGAGACTTGCACACAGGTTAGTCACCCAATTATAAAAGTACTGTTGCAGGCAACGTTTAGTCACTGCTAGATAACAGTAATAGTTATGGAGCTTGACGTGGAAACTACAAAAGGCATGACCAAGGATGTCCTGCTCGTCTTATGTCAAGAGAGGGGACTTCCCCACTGCACTAAGGTTAATACACCTGAGTTGCAGACCAGTCTCCAACCTTTGGTAGAAGCGAGGGCAGTTGGGGAGTAGACCCCAGGGGAGAGGCTAGGCCCTGCGTAGCGGAACAAACAAGACATTCTGGAGCGGGTAAATGACAAGGACGGCCGCATGAGCAGTGTTTCTCACCACACATCCCACCGGGCGGCAAGTGTGGTTTCTCAACACTCAAGAGTGTCAGTGAGGACAGGGGCTAGTGCGGCATCCCGCAGGTCCCAGGCTTCAGCACAGTCTGTAAGTGGCCCAGTAATTGTTCTTGCTGTAATTGAGGTAGCAGCTAGGAGGCTCCTGCTCGAGGAGAGGAGACTTGTGCCAGAGGAACAGAAACAGTGGGACAAGGTCACCATAGAGTTGCACAGGCTGGTGCTTGAAGAGCAGAAAGAGGCCAACTGGTCTGCCTCTAGCAAGAACAGCAGCAGTGGCTCAAAGCAGAGGGCCCAGGATAAGCCCGAATGGCACATCTCCAAAGATGTACCACAGGCTTTTGAGGTGGGGAAGGATATTTGTGACTGTTTGAAGCACTCAAGCTGGAATTGCAGCTGTAGGATGTGGATGAGGTACTGTGGGGAGCAGCCCTGATGAGTCGCTTACCGACACCAGCGACTGATGCAATTCTTGAGTTCATTCCTGAGGACAGGCCCTTTTATGGGTGTATGAAAGCAGCCATCTCCAGGAAGTTCTGTAAAACCCCAGAAAAGTATCTAAAGAGCTTCAGAGAGCTTGGAAAGAAAAGTGACCAGACATTTGAAGCGTTCACACCCTTGTTTAAATATCTGAGCGGATGGGTGACTGGTAACAAAGTTGCCACATTTAAAGGAGTACAATTTGAATGCGTGTGAGCATTTTTTGTGAAAAAATGTAGGTTGACTCACACCAGTATCTAGTGGCCAAGATTGTCACCGATTCTAGGGAGCGTGCACAGGCTGATGACAGTTTTGTGAGTACTCAAGTCCAGAAAAAGGCTCAGGCGAAAACACCCAAACCGGAAGAGAAATAGGCAGACACAAAAGTAAACAAGGATGGTAAGGACAAAGGTCCAACCCAAATCTTTTCAAAGTCAGGTCCCCAAAAGAGCGAATGGAAATACCCAAACTCTAGTTCAGCCGTGCACACCAAAAAAGGGGATCCTGCTTGCAAGGGCTTACCTAAGCAAGCCATAGTGAATGTTGGACTCATGGAGGAGGCCATCATTAGTGTTCCTCTAAGACAAGTATTTCCCACTAGGCCAGGGAATGGTCAAATGTGGATTGGTTACACTGATGGGAATGGTACCAGATCTCCAGAAGAGACCCCATTCCCAATAATACTCAACTCTATATAGAGGACGTGTACATCAATGGACACAAAACTCCTGTGGTCTGAGAGACTGTGCTTAGCGTCACCTCTGTCACCCGGCAATGGGTACATCCAGGCCAGTATACTGATGGGCCTGAGCTGTGCGTAAGTGGATTTGATGGTAAGAGTAAGTGCCCCTTGATGATAGTAGAGTTCAGCTGGCGAGGTGTAACGATCCAGCGCCATGAAGCAGTGAAAGACTCCATCCCTGTCCCATGTCTGTTGGGTAATGATCTGTCTGATCCCGAAATGTTTGCAGCGGCTACACAATCGAGGGCCAAAGAGAATGCCAGATTGAATACTCTGAAAGCCTTGGGGCCTGGAGTGCTTCCAGAGGGCTTGTTGGAAGGAATGGCATGGCCGGTAACACCTAGTCCAGTTCCACAGACTACTGAGTCACCTATTCCTGTGGGAGAGGGGCTAGTAGCCATAGAAAACCCTACTTTGGTAGCGGGGACCCCATGACTTCAGAGTTGCCTGCCGCAGTGCAGGAACCTGAGGTGAAGGACCAGGTGGGCGCAGATCTGAAGGGTATGCCCAAGCTGGATGAGTTTGTATCAGCTGGGGGCCCAGATCAGACTGACTTCTACACAGCCCAGAAAAAGTGTCTCACTCTGGCGGGTCGGCACAAGCAGGCGGAGGCGCAGGCTAAGGGCGAGGCCCCTGGGCTGTTCAAAGTGTACTGGGCAGATGGACTCCTGTACAGTGACACAAAGGATTCTGAGGGGGAGGGCACCAGAACATTGGTGGTTCCCCAATGCAAATTAACAAGGGGGGTCCTGAGAGTCACTCTGCCAGACATTAGTCCTGGTTACGAGAGACTTGGCCAGTGTCTTTAGCTCACTATCTTTCACAGAGAAGAAATATCCCAAACATATCAGTCTTTGTTCTGCCCTGGGGCAGCCAAGCACCGAAATGCTAGGCAATTCTCCTCTGACCAAGAGTACCAACAGCATCCCCAGACACGTTTTTCGGTCATGCCACAGAAAGTTCCTTTTGAATTTGGATCACCAAATTCCTTTAGCGGGTCACTTGGGAGTGGCTAAGACATCAGAGTGGTTGTCTGCGCCCTTTTACTGGCCGCAGTTTGGCGTAAAAGTTAAGGAGTTTGCCCGGTACTGCCCAACTTGTCAAGCTTCTGGCAAGTCAGGTGGTGCCACAAAGGCCCCCTTAATACCACTACCCGTGGTTGAGTGGCCTTTCTAGAGGATAGGCATGGATATTGTGGGTCATTTGGATCCTCAAACCAGCTCAGGGAACCAATATATCTTGGTGGTGGTGGACCAAGCCACAAGATACCCTGAGGCTGTCCCTCTGAGAAGCATTTAAGCCCCTGTGGCTGTGAAGGTTCTGATGGGGATATTCTCCCGTGTTGGATTCCCCAAGGAAGTCATTTCTGACAGGGAATCAAATTTCATATCAGCATATATGAATACTATGTGGGAAGAGTGTGGAGTCACCCACTGGTTCTCTACCCACTTTCATCCACAAATCAATGGGCTTGTTGAGTGATTCATCAAGGCCCTGATAGGCATGATAGGTGGCTTGGAAGAACACCCGAGGAGAAATTAGATATTATCCTACCATGCCTTCTGTTCACCTACAGGGAACTGCCACAGAACAGAGTAGGGTTTAGCACCTTTGAGCTTTTGTTTCTGTTTGGACAGAATCTGTTTGCACCAAATTGTGCAGAAAATAATGGTTGCACCAGATTGTGCAGAAAACAATGTGTATTGTTGTTCTTGGTTGTGCTAATGTGTTGTTCTAAGTACATCACGTGTGGCAATTTTATTATGGGTACAAAACGTACTGGAAACAATTATTATAAATGAACACTCTACATTTATAAAAAGAGCCTGTTCACTATGTTAGTACAGTTACTGGCTCTGGTTTCTGATTATTTTAGTAGTACCCTTTTCAAACTGCTTGATCAACTTCAAGCCTTCAAGATATATTCATATTTTCTCTAGTTGTACCATTGTGAACAACGACTAGGGTAACTCCAGCAAATGCACTCCTCACAAAGCAAATCTCACAGAGAGAGAAAGTGACGGAGACATCAAGTGGGGCCAAGAGAGAAAGAGAGCACCAGAGAGAGATGGGGAGAGAATAAGAGAAAGAGAAAGGCTTTGAGAGCACTAAACATAGCATATCATACTCTTGGTAAAGCTACATCTTTATATTCCTATTAATGATCATTGATAATAATAGGTACCTTGATATGAATATTCCAGAGTATTCCAACATCTATATCAAAATTATTTTGTTATTGTAATTTATTACATGCAGCAAATGCAAACATGGTGGACAGTTCTGCAGGGTCCGATAAGGGGCTTCTGAAAAGGGGAGGATATATTGTTAAACACCATCTTCTGGTATTTAGTCCTATACGTGGTTATCAGTGATTGTGAAAATTGGAATGATGTCTAGTTTGAAGCAATTATCTGGTTTTTGGTCTATATATGGTTCGAACGGTTTCTGAGAAAAGGGGTGTGGGGGTGATACCTTGTGAAAAGCTATCATCTCATCTTTTGTTCTGTATACAATGCATAGGGATTCTAAAAACTGGGCCATGAAATCTCATTAAATGCCATCTCATGGTCTGTTGTTCTATTTACTACTCTCAGGAATTCTGAAAAGGCGGACAGTGTCTCAGTTAAAGTCATCTCCTGTATGTTTTGTTCTATACATGATTTTCATGAATTCTCAGAGATTCTGAAAAGAGGGTGGGAGATGATATCTCTTTAAATGACACTTCCTGATTTTGTGTTCTATACACAATTCTCAGGGATTCTGGAAAATTGAGTGATACCCCATTAAAAGCTGTCTCCTGCTTTTGTGCGCTATGCCATGTTCTGTGGGATTCTGAAATGGTGGATGATATCTCGTTGAAAGCTATTGCCCGGTGTTTTGTTCTATACACGATTCCCAGGGATTCCGAAAATGGGGATGGATGTCTAGATACACGTAATTTCCTGGTATTTGTACCTTACCCATTTCTCAGGGATTCAGAAAACAGGGTGATATTTTGTACAAAAGCCTCTCATTGAGTTTTGTTCTAGGCACAATTCTCTTGTGATTTGCCAGATATGAAATATCAGGCAATAATTGTTCTGGAGTGGGTGGGGTGTTCAAGGATGTTTCTGTTTGTGCAGGGCTGCTACCATCCCTGCCATCAAAGCTACAATCACCCATGCACAAGTTTATTTACACAGATTTCCTCTCATCAAGAAACCGTGCAGCACAAGGACTCTTTTTAAGGGAGCACTCAGCGCAGTCATCCTTTGCAAACACTGGCCATCAAACGTGTAAAGTGGCAGAAAACATTGGCCTGAAGAAAAACAATAAAGTACTTACAGCTTCGACCTACTGCACATACAAGCAGGATTTGACAATGAGAAAGGTTGTAAGAAGCGCACACATCACATACCTACAACCTTTCTGATTAACCTGGACCTGATTGCCTGCAGTGTGTCACAATGAACCCCTCTAACCCTTAATAATAATATATCTATGGTACACAACATGTGACATGGTGTAGGAAGACTTTGTAACACACAAAACAGAAAACGGACAACAGGCTTCACTTGAGCCAATTTCTTCATTGCGCTATCAATGCAGCCCTAACACTCTCCCTAGAAAGGACACACTATCCTAGCCCTTCATGATGTTCCTCACCCTAGAAAGCGCTGGTGCACCGACTAAGAGCGGGGGGTACATGCGAGCAATGCTCACCCTGTTCCTACACGATGAGATGATTTTCAAATAGAATTTTTCACAAAAATTGCATTAGACCCAATTTTTATTCTGGCCCAAACAAGTTAAAAATGATTTGCAGTTACGGGAAAACAAATTTCCCGACTGCACACTTTGGTCAAACAGCCAGTTCACAGGGGACTAGACGTCAGAATTCAAACAATTTATTTGCCCTCATCGAGGTGTGTCCGGTTTGCCCAAGTGTAATGTCTAAAACAATTTAAGAATATAAATATCAAAATCACATTCTCAACAAATAGAAATGCACCCGCTGTAAAGCTCTTTCTTTAGAGTACATACACAGTTAAATTTTGCGAGAGCGTATAATTCAGACATAAAACAAATTGCAATATCTACAATTCAAAATTTCAAAACTATCCCGATTCTTGGATGGCATCCATACAACCCCAGTCGATCCCGACTGAACGCCCCAAGTCTTTCAAGGTGCTCACCTGGAATGTAAACGGGATGGGCTCTGCGATTAAAAGGCGCTTGAATAAGCAAATACTCAATAGACACTCCCCCAACGTGGCCCTGCTATCCGAAACACACCTAGCGGGATCAAACTGTGCTCATTTCCAACGCACAAACTACAGGGCTGCCTTCCATGCGGGATACACAATGGAATCCAGGGGTACTCTCATTCTTTTCTTTTACACAAACACATCCTTTTTGCCATTCAAAGCCTGGAACAAGACCTTAGGGGCCGCTATGTGCTGATCCTGGGAAAGCTTTGGAATGAGAGGGTTGCTTTTGCTTCAGTGTACTCCCCACCCGGACTGGGGCAGGAGCTGCTGGAGGAATTGACTGCCCTCATAGTCAAAAACCAACCTGATAGGTTGTTTCTGGGGGGAGACTTTATTGATGTCATGTGCAATACCACTGATCGTACACATCTCAGACAACGCAACCCGGACATCCCTACGAAGCTGTTTAACTTTGCATCCGCCTTGGGTTTGGGTGATGTATGGCGAGAGTTACACCCGGACACCAAGAGGTACTTCTTCCACTCTGGAGCCCACGGCTCCCTCTCCAGGATTGACTATCTCTTTGTCTCACACACAGATCTCTACAGAGCACGGGCGGCCGATTTCCTTCCCTGGGGCATCTCAGACCACTCACCCCTACTTGTGGAAATTCGCACACAGGGTCCTCCCCCCCTAGAACATGGAGATTAAACAATTACTATCTGGGTTTCCCCGAGCTAGTTGACCACCTTACGGAAGTCTCCACCGAGTACTTCGAAATTAATGATAACGGAGAACAGGACCCAGTGGTGGTCTGGGAGGCCTATAAGACAGTCTTATGGGGCACTTTAATCTCCTGGGTGGCAGACAGGAGGCGAGAGAGACTCCAGGACATAGCAAAAGCGGAGGGCGAACTGACCCAACGCTAGAACGAACACATCCTTGACCCATCCCCACAGTCCCAGCTCTCCCTTAAACGAGCCAATGAGCGGCTTCAAAACCTCTTATTGGACAATGCTAAACAAGCCCATTGGGACTCTCGAGCCAGAATCTATGAACATGGGGACAAAGCCGGCAGAATGCTAGCTTGGCTGGAGAAATGGGATGAGGGACAACGCTGCGTTCGCGGGATTGTCACCTCACGGGGTGAAAGGTGCACATCGGACGCAGAGATAGCCGAGGCCTTTGCACAATTCTATGAAACACTTTATCAGGCTCCGACCTCGTGGCTGGACCCAACCCTCCTTAATGACATACTATTCCCAACTCTCTCAGTACAGCAAAGGGCGAGTCTGGACTCTGCCCTCTCGGAGACCGAGGTGGCCGAAGCACTAGCCCAACTGCAGACCGGGAAAACACTGGGCCCGAATGGGTTCCCAGTTGAAACCTGGCAGAAGCTGGGGGGAGCCAACATTACATCTTCCCTCCATAAAATGTTCCTGACTGCCCGGGAACAGGGCTGCCTCCAGCAGGACCTCTGTAAGGCCACCATCGTGTTCATCCCTAAATCTGATAAGCCCCAGGAGCAGTGTGCCTCCCATAGGCCAATCTCGCTAATCAATAGCGAGGCTAAGGTCCTCACCAAACTCCTAACCAACAGGTTACAACCGGTAGCTGATGCCCTAATACACCCGGATCAATGTGGCTTTATGCCACACAAATCGACCTGAATGAATCTGCGTCAACTTCACTTGGCGCTAGAGAGGGCTCCCACCATTAACAACCCGCTTGCTCTTCTAGCAATCGACTTTGAGAAGGCTTTTGATTCGGTCCAATGGGATGGCCTCTGGGAGATCATGGAACGCATGGGCTTCGGGGAGGGGTTCCTGGGATGGGTTAAACTGTTGTACACAAATATCCGGGCGGAGGTCAAGGTGAATGGGTGGACCTCTCGCTCTTTCCGATTGGGCAGGGGTACACGGCAGGGGTGCCCCCTCTGCCCCCTTCTCTTCGCTCTCGCGATAGAGCCGTTGGCCATATGGCTTCGCCAGAGTCCAGCAGTCTTGAGTGAAAATATCTTCTTAATTTGTTTCATATCAAGGAAGCGGTCATTCTAAATCCAACTGTCCACATTGCTGGTTGTCCACGGGTGCACGCAAGGGCTGACAGGCGGAATGGACTGGAAGAGGGAAGTCACGTGAGTCCCAAGTGAGTTTGGGGTTCTGGGTCATGGGGATTGGGTGTGTGTGAGATTGTCCGTATGTCTGTATCCTGGAGAAGTGGGAATGCATGTGACAGAGAAAGTAGGGAAGGGTTCAGGGGTGGGGAACACGTCGTTTTTACTGTGTTTTCGTGTGTTTCTATGGTGGGGGCTGCAAGGAATTCTTTGGACGAGATAGGGAGGCGACAGGGAAGGAAAGTAGGACTGAGGTGTAAAATTCCCCGAATTTCTACAAAATCCCACAGGCATGGGAGAGAGTAGGGGTGGGCCGGGGATGAGATTCCCAGAGCATTTGGAGGGGGGTGAAAGCCTCCAAATATGTGGTAATTGCATATTCTAAAGGCCTCACAAAATTGGCTGAGACAAATGGCACTGTTTTGTGTTCGGCCTTCAAAATGAAGAAACAACACAGAGCATCTACGACATCGGAAACATTTCAACATTTTATTTGTGTTTGTCAGGCATTTAACGATACATGCAAAAAAGATCTAAGATTGTGGCTGAAGAACCAGGTGTCACAAATGTATCATCAGCACAGCATTGCTGGAAATTTAAGGCTTTGTCATCCACTAATTGTATTTTTGATGTTATAAGGTACCTTTCATCTACAAGGAACAGGCAATTCAAAATAAAATGTAGTCTGAACCGCATGAGTGTTTTTAACGGATGCATATTCACTTTATTCTATGTATCACACATTTTTTAATGTATTTATAATTATATTGTGATTTAAGTTATGGTAGGTAATGTTTTGCAGATGTTTTAATATATTATCCAAAATAAACAACTACAACAGCCATGTTATCTAAGATTCGAGCGAGATGGTCGAATTTAAGACTCTGCAGATGAAGACTAGGACTTATTGAAAAGAAGATTACCTGGAAGTTATTGTGCCCTTCCTCCTCAGCCCCCTTCCTCATTACAGTCCTTACGTGAAGATCAAACAAGCAGTAACCTGTTAGCACCTACCACACGGTCATATGCAATTGGTTGCACACAAATTAATTTAATATTTAGGAATCAACATAATAACGAAGCCACAATTGCAATTCCAAACTAAGAAGGTGCTGTAACCCCCTCCAATAATTTTCAAAGGCAAATACATGTCATCGGAACCACATAAATCCCAGATTTGCAAGTGCCACAAACTGAACGCCTCCAGCCCCCAAACGCATTGCAGGAAGCAATCCATTCATGCTGACCACTGCTGCACAGTGGATGGATGGGAGTATTTATTATTATTATTATTATTGTCATATTTCTTTTGCTCTTTAGGAAGCAACAGAGTGCTTTACAAGCCATAGGTGGGCACTGGACATCCAGGACTGGATCAGTGTGAGAGTCTTGTGTGTGTGGATGTCTTCAATGAAGGATAAGGTGCAGTGTGCCATCCACCTTTTGGAGAATGTGAATGCTGTGTGGAGAGAGCATGGACCCTTGTGGAAAACCACATCTGATGCGTAGAGATGATGATCTGGAGGAATCCATTTGGACAAATTGGTAGTAATTAGAAAGGGAGGATTTGAACCAGCTGAGGATGATCTCACTGATCCCAATTCAGTGATTTAGAATGTCAGTAAGTGTCTGGAGGTCTTCTGTGTCGATTACTGCTCAGCGGACTAGGAGAACCAGGAGGCACAGATGTCAATCATTGTGAATGTTAAGGGCATCGTCAATCGCCTTGAGTGAGGCTATTTCCAGGCTGCATCTGGATCTCGAGCCAGATTGATAAGACTGATAGGAAATTGCATTTTTAATGACCAACTTAACCCATCTACTAATCGAGAAAGGGGTGGGCCTATTGTGAGGAATTCAGCCATTCACACAGTGTGCTCTCCTGGGATCTTTTGAAATTATAACTGAAATTGGATGATGGTGTATCAATCTCAGGAACATTTTTGGGGCTAAGCTGTACACAATTTCCTGTGCTCACCACACGACATATGCATAGACATGTGTACTCTGGTTGGATACAGCCTAAAGGCGCAGTCCACCCTGTCATATTTAGTTATGATATGTCAGCCAGGAGTAAAACATTGAATCCCAGAAGGGAGAGGGCCAAACCTTCCCCCTGCATGGCCAGCCTAATTATCTAACAAAGGTCCCATGGATCTGAAGTGTCCTTTTGTTGAGTAATGTAGCTGATGGCAACAGTCACATACTAATCAGAGGTTAATTGAAACAGGCACACATGGTGCCTAGCTGCATGTGAGGAATTTGACCATCCGCACAGGGAGAGAGCGCTCGCTTGGGCTATTTGATTTTTTGTTTATTTAAAATAATCAATGAGGGGAGATCAACCTCTGGAAAATATGTGGGGCCATTCCAGCACATATTTTGCATGCTTACCACACAGCAGACAAATAGTCATGTACTCTGGGAGGACACAGCTTACCAGCGCTGCCCTTACCTGTCAAAAGCCTCTGGCCATGGGCAGCCTGATTAGCATTTCAAGGCCACATGAATTTGCATTTCCATTGTTACACCTTGCTGGTGACGGCAAATACTGAAGAATGTTAATTAGCAGGCCTCAGGGAAGGCAAGGGTGCAGGAAGTGACAATGGAGACCAGAGACCAACACCTCTTTGTAATTCAATTTGTCAACCTGGTACTAACATCCCTCCTTGGTATGAAAGGCCAGTGAATGTCCTGTCTGAAATCACTCCTTTCAGAGCAGGGAAGTATGTGAATTGTAGGAGACGAAAGTCTGTCTGCAATCCCAAACTTCAAAGGAGGCCCATGTTGGGACCAAGCACTGCATAGGGCTCAGTTAATTAGAGAGGCACTTTGATGTACAGCAGACATGAAGATGGGTGGGACCTAGAAGTATGTGTTGTCATATGTTGCCATCCTTCCCCTGTCTGTTGGCAAGCACACTGATTCTGACCTGAAGCATCACTGAAGATTGTTGGTGGGGTCCCAGGATTGGTTCATTAAGGTGGACTTAGACTGAACCAATCACTGGGGTCAGTTTGGCTTTAAAAGAGGGCTGAGCCTCTCACTGATCAGATCATCTGAAGACTTTGCAAGGAGTAAGAACAAGGACTCATTTGGACCCGAGCTGAAGGTCCAGTCTATCTTACATCTTCTAGCAGTGAAGGAATGCCAGGAGTTCCAAGAAGGAAGCAAGATCCCTCCCCTAAACATCTCCCATGGAAATACCGGACTCAGAGGACCCGTCCAGCAGCTCCAGAATCGATATCCAGCCAGCACACAGAGTACCCTGCTAGGTTCTGACAGCAAGCTTGCTAGGTGGGAAGTGCGAGATAGTCTCTGGACAAAGGACCAGGCCATTGCCTGCAATCACCCTCCTGAGCTTTGGCCCAGCATTCCAGATCCACCACCCAGCACAGAGACAACAATTCTTGGCCCTGACAGCCTACAGGTGTCCGTCCTGCATCACTTGCCGAACTGCCTGTTGCCTAATACCTGCAGCTGTGTCCCACCACTAACTCTGTCGCACGGGCTGCGAAGCACCCTGGAACCACCTCAACACTGTCGGGCACCAAGAATTTCTTCAGCACCAGGTACATTGTGGTTCTTCCCCCTGGTCCTTCTCAGAAGGCCCCTAGGGACAGTTACGACCCTTTGACCCTTTGGTGTTGAAACCGAAAAACCTTGAACAGTAAGACTGATTGATTTACCAACTACACTCCTCTCAGTATCCAGAGTGCATCCCTTCCTTTGAAAAACTGTTTGTCCTTTACAGTGTGGGTTGTAATTTCAGTGTGCTAGAACTGTCTGTTGTAGTAATAGTAACATAGATATTTTATACAACCTTGTCTGGACAGTCCCTTTTATCATTGGGTAATAATTGTATTTTTGCTGTGTTGCAACTAACCAGCGATCCAACGACCTTGCAGAGATAAGCCTGCTGTTTCATCCATGTTACCAAAATTGGACCAGGAGGTCTTATAATTTACTTGTATTCCAATCTGTTTTGACACCTTCTGGTGTACTAGAAGTGTGGGGCTGATTGATGGTTTAGAAACTGATATTCATCCCTGGACCACTGGTGCCCTGAATGTTGATTTGTCACATTGGTACCTAGCGGGTGGATCAGTTAGAGACTTGCACACAGGTTAGTCACCCAATTATAAAAGTACTGTTGCAGGCAACGTTTAGTCACTGCTAGATAACAGTAATAGTTATGGAGCTTGACGTGGAAACTACAAAAGGCATGACCAAGGATGTCCTGCTCGTCTTATGTCAAGAGAGGGGACTTCCCCACTGCACTAAGGTTAATACACCTGAGTTGCAGACCAGTCTCCAACCTTTGGTAGAAGCGAGGGCAGTTGGGGAGTAGACCCCAGGGGAGAGGCTAGGCCCTGCGTAGCGGAACAAACAAGACATTCTGGAGCGGGTAAATGACAAGGACGGCCGCATGAGCAGTGTTTCTCACCACACATCCCACCGGGCGGCAAGTGTGGTTTCTCAACACTCAAGAGTGTCAGTGAGGACAGGGGCTAGTGCGGCATCCCGCAGGTCCCAGGCTTCAGCACAGTCTGTAAGTGGCCCAGTAATTGTTCTTGCTGTAATTGAGGTAGCAGCTAGGAGGCTCCTGCTCGAGGAGAGGAGACTTGTGCCAGAGGAACAGAAACAGTGGGACAAGGTCACCATAGAGTTGCACAGGCTGGTGCTTGAAGAGCAGAAAGAGGCCAACTGGTCTGCCTCTAGCAAGAACAGCAGCAGTGGCTCAAAGCAGAGGGCCCAGGATAAGCCCGAATGGCACATATCCAAAGATGTACCACAGGCTTTTGAGGTGGGGAAGGATATTTGTGACTGTTTGAAGCACTCAAGCTGGAATTGCAGCTGTAGGATGTGGATGAGGTACTGTGGGGAGCAGCCCTGATGAGTCGCTTACCGACACCAGCGACTGATGCAATTCTTGAGTTCATTCCTGAGGACAGGCCCTTTTATGGGTGTATGAAAGCAGCCATCTCCAGGAAGTTCTGTAAAACCCCAGAAAAGTATCTAAAGAGCTTCAGAGAGCTTGGAAAGAAAAGTGACCAGACATTTGAAGCGTTCACACCCTTGTTTAAATATCTGAGCGGATGGGTGACTGGTAACAAAGTTGCCACATTTAAAGGAGTACAATTTGAATGCGTGTGAGCATTTTTTGTGAAAAAATGTAGGTTGACTCACACCAGTATCTAGTGGCCAAGATTGTCACCGATTCTAGGGAGCGTGCAAAGGCTGATGACAGTTTTGTGAGTACTCAAGTCCAGAAAAAGGCTCAGGCGAAAACACCCAAACCGGAAGAGAAATAGGCAGACACAAAAGTAAACAAGGATGGTAAGGACAAAGGTCCAACCCAAATCTTTTCAAAGTCAGGTCCCCAAAAGAGCGAATGGAAATACCCAAACTCTAGTTCAGCCGTGCACACCAAAAAAGGGGATCCTGCTTGCAAGGGCTTACCTAAGCAAGCCATAGTGAATGTTGGACTCATGGAGGAGGCCATCATTAGTGTTCCTCTAAGACAAGTATTTCCCACTAGGCCAGGGAATGGTCAAATGTGGATTGGTTACACTGATGGGAATGGTACCAGATCTCCAGAAGAGACCCCATTCCCAATAATACTCAACTCTATATAGAGGACGTGTACATCAATGGACACAAAACTCCTGTGGTCTGAGAGACTGTGCTTAGCGTCACCTCTGTCACCCGGCAATGGGTACATCCAGGCCAGTATACTGATGGGCCTGAGCTGTGCGTAAGTGGATTTGATGGTAAGAGTAAGTGCCCCTTGATGATAGTAGAGTTCAGCTGGCGAGGTGTAACGATCCAGCGCCATGAAGCAGTGAAAGACTCCATCCCTGTCCCATGTCTGTTGGGTAATGATCTGTCTGATCCCGAAATGTTTGCAGCGGCTACACAATCGAGGGCCAAAGAGAATGCCAGATTGAATACTCTGAAAGCCTTGGGGCCTGGAGTGCTTCCAGAGGGCTTGTTGGAAGGAATGGCATGGCCGGTAACACCTAGTCCAGTTCCACAGACTACTGAGTCACCTATTCCTGTGGGAGAGGGGCTAGTAGCCATAGAAGACCCTACTTTGGTAGCGGGGACCCCATGACTTCAGAGTTGCCTGCCGCAGTGCAGGAACCTGAGGTGAAGGACCAGGTGGGCGCAGATCTGAAGGGTATGCCCAAGCTGGATGAGTTTGTATCAGCTGGGGGCCCAGATCAGACTGACTTCTACACAGCCCAGAAAAAGTGTCTCACTCTGGCGGGTCGGCACAAGCAGGCGGAGGCGCAGGCTAAGGGCGAGGCCCCTGGGCTGTTCAAAGTGTACTGGGCAGATGGACTCCTGTACAGTGACACAAAGGATTCTGAGGGGGAGGGCACCAGAACATTGGTGGTTCCCCAATGCAAATTAACAAGGGGGGTCCTGAGAGTCACTCTGCCAGACATTAGTCCTGGTTACGAGAGACTTGGCCAGTGTCTTTAGCTCACTATCTTTCACAGAGAAGAAATATCCCAAACATATCAGTCTTTGTTCTGCCCTTGGGCAGCCAAGCACCGAAATGCTAGGCAATTCTCCTCTGACCAAGAGTACCAACAGCATCACCAGACACGTTTTTCGGTCATGCCACAGAAAGTTCCTTTTGAATTTGGATCACCAAATTCCTTTAGCGGGTCACTTGGGAGTGGCTAAGACATCAGAGTGGTTGTCTGCGCCCTTTTACTGGCCGCAGTTTGGCGTAAAAGTTAAGGAGTTTGCCCGGTACTGCCCAACTTGTCAAGCTTCTGGCAAGTCAGGTGGTGCCACAAAGGCCCCCTTAATACCACTACCCGTGGTTGAGTGGCCTTTCTAGAGGATAGGCATGGATATTGTGGGTCATTTGGATCCTCAAACCAGCTCAGGGAACCAATATATCTTGGTGGTGGTGGACCAAGCCACAAGATACCCTGAGGCTGTCCCTCTGAGAAGCATTTAAGCCCCTGTGGCTGTGAAGGTTCTGATGGGGATATTCTCCCGTGTTGGATTCCCCAAGGAAGTCATTTCTGACAGGGAATCAAATTTCATATCAGCATATATGAATACTATGTGGGAAGAGTGTGGAGTCACCCACTGGTTCTCTACCCACTTTCATCCACAAATCAATGGGCTTGTTGAGTGATTCATCAAGGCCCTGATAGGCATGATAGGTGGCTTGGAAGAACACCCGAGGAGAAATTAGATATTATCCTACCATGCCTTCTGTTCACCTACAGGGAACTGCCACAGAACAGAGTAGGGTTTAGCACCTTTGAGCTTTTGTTTCTGTTTGGACAGAATCTGTTTGCACCAAATTGTGCAGAAAATAATGGTTGCACCAGATTGTGCAGAAAATAATGTGTATTGTTGTTCTTGGTTGTGCTAATGTGTTGTTCTAAGTACATCACGTGTGGCAATTTTATTATGGGTACAAAACGTACTGGAAACAATTATTATAAATGAACACTCTACATTTATAAAAAGAGCCTGTTCACTATGTTAGTACAGTTACTGGCTCTGGTTTCTGATTATTTTAGTAGTACCCTTTTCAAACTGCTTGATCAACTTCAAGCCTTCAAGATATATTCATATTTTCTCTAGTTGTACCATTGTGAACAACGACTAGGGTAACTCCAGCAAATGCACTCCTCACAAAGCAAATCTCACAGAGAGAGAAAGTGACGGAGACATCAAGTGGGGCCAAGAGAGAAAGAGAGCACCAGAGAGAGATGGGGAGAGAATAAGAGAAAGAGAAAGGCTTTGAGAGCACTAAACATAGCATATCATACTCTTGGTAAAGCTACATCTTTATATTCCTATTAATGATCATTGATAATAATAGGTACCTTGATATGAATATTCCAGAGTATTCCAACATCTATATCAAAATTATTTTGTTATTGTAATTTATTACATGCAGCAAATGCAAACATGGTGGACAGTTCTGCAGGGTCCGATAAGGGGCTTCTGAAAAGGGGAGGATATATTGTTAAACACCATCTTCTGGTATTTAGTCCTATACGTGGTTATCAGTGATTGTGAAAATTGGAATGATGTCTAGTTTGAAGCAATTATCTGGTTTTTGGTCTATATATGGTTCGAACGGTTTCTGAGAAAAGGGGTGTGGGGGTGATACCTTGTGAAAAGCTATCATCTCATCTTTTGTTCTGTATACAATGCATAGGGATTCTAAAAACTGGGCCATGAAATCTCATTAAATGCCATCTCATGGTCTGTTGTTCTATTTACTACTCTCAGGAATTCTGAAAAGGCGGACAGTGTCTCAGTTAAAGTCATCTCCTGTATGTTTTGTTCTATACATGATTTTCATGAATTCTCAGAGATTCTGAAAAGAGGGTGGGAGATGATATCTCTTTAAATGACACTTCCTGATTTTGTGTTCTATACACAATTCTCAGGGATTCTGGAAAATTGAGTGATACCCCATTAAAAGCTGTCTCCTGCTTTTGTGCGCTATGCCATGTTCTGTGGGATTCTGAAATGGTGGATGATATCTCGTTGAAAGCTATTGCCCGGTGTTTTGTTCTATACACGATTCCCAGGGATTCCGAAAATGGGGATGGATGTCTAGATACACGTAATTTCCTGGTATTTGTACCTTACTCATTTCTCAGGGATTCAGAAAACAGGGTGATATTTTGTACAAAAGCCTCTCATTGAGTTTTGTTCTAGGCACAATTCTCTTGTGATTTGCCAGATATGAAATATCAGGCAATAATTGTTCTGGAGTGGGTGGGGTGTTCAAGGATGTTTCTGTTTGTGCAGGGCTGCTACCATCCCTGCCATCAAAGCTACAATCACCCATGCACAAGTTTATTTACACAGATTTCCTCTCATCAAGAAACCGTGCAGCACAAGGACTCTTTTTAAGGGAGCACTCAGCGCAGTCATCATTTGCAAACACTGGCCATCAAACGTGTAAAGTGGCAGAAAACATTGGCCTGAAGAAAAACAATAAAGTACTTACAGCTTCGACCTACTGCACATACAAGCAGGATTTGACAATGAGAAAGGTTGTAAGAAGCGCACACATCACATACCTACAACCTTTCTGATTAACCTGGACCTGATTGCCTGCAGTGTGTCACAATGAACCCCTCTAACCCTTAATAATAATATATCTATGGTACACAACATGTGACATGGTGTAGGAAGACTTTGTAACACACAAAACAGAAAACGGACAACAGGCTTCACTTGAGCCAATTTCTTCATTGCGCTATCAATGCAGCCCTAACACTCTCCCTAGAAAGGACACACTATCCTAGCCCTTCATGATGTTCCTCACCCTAGAAAGCGCTGGTGCACCGACTAAGAGCGGGGGGTACATGCGAGCAATGCTCACCCTGTTCCTACACGATGAGATGATTTTCAAATAGAATTTTTCACAAAAATTGCATTAGACCCAATTTTTATTCTGGCCCAAACAAGTTAAAAATGATTTGCAGTTACGGGAAAACAAATTTCCCGACTGCACACTTTGGTCAAACAGCCAGTTCACAGGGGACTAGACGTCAGAATTCAAACAATTTATTTGCCCTCATCGAGGTGTGTCCGGTTTGCCCAAGTGTAATGTCTAAAACAATTTAAGAATATAAATATCAAAATCACATTCTCAACAAATAGAAATGCACCCGCTGTAAAGCTCTTTCTTTAGAGTACATACACAGTTAAATTTTGCGAGAGCGTATAATTCAGACATAAAACAAATTGCAATATCTACAATTCAAAATTTCAAAACTATCCCGATTCTTGGATGGCATCCATACAACCCCAGTCGATCCCGACTGAACGCCCCAAGTCTTTCAAGGTGCTCACCTGGAATGTAAACGGGATGGGCTCTGCGATTAAAAGGCGCTTGAATAAGCAAATACTCAATAGACACTCCCCCAACGTGGCCCTGCTATCCGAAACACACCTAGCGGGATCAAACTGTGCTCATTTCCAACGCACAAACTACAGGGCTGCCTTCCATGCGGGATACACAATGGAATCCAGGGGTACTCTCATTCTTTTCTTTTACACAAACACATCCTTTTTGCCATTCAAAGCCTGGAACAAGACCTTAGGGGCCGCTATGTGCTGATCCTGGGAAAGCTTTGGAATGAGAGGGTTGCTTTTGCTTCAGTGTACTCCCCACCCGGACTGGGGCAGGAGCTGCTGGAGGAATTGACTGCCCTCATAGTCAAAAACCAACCTGATAGGTTGTTTCTGGGGGGAGACTTTATTGATGTCATGTGCAATACCACTGATCGTACACATCTCAGACAACGCAACCCGGACATCCCTACGAAGCTGTTTAACTTTGCATCCGCCTTGGGTTTGGGTGATGTATGGCGAGAGTTACACCCGGACACCAAGAGGTACTTCTTCCACTCTGGAGCCCACGGCTCCCTCTCCAGGATTGACTATCTCTTTGTCTCACACACAGATCTCTACAGAGCACGGGCGGCCGATTTCCTTCCCTGGGGCATCTCAGACCACTCACCCCTACTTGTGGAAATTCGCACACAGGGTCCTCCCCCCCTAGAACATGGAGATTAAACAATTACTATCTGGGTTTCCCCGAGCTAGTTGACCACCTTACGGAAGTCTCCACCGAGTACTTCGAAATTAATGATAACGGAGAACAGGACCCAGTGGTGGTCTGGGAGGCCTATAAGACAGTCTTATGGGGCACTTTAATCTCCTGGGTGGCAGACAGGAGGCGAGAGAGACTCCAGGACATAGCAAAAGCGGAGGGCGAACTGACCCAACGCTAGAACGAACACATCCTTGACCCATCCCCACAGTCCCAGCTCTCCCTTAAACGAGCCAATGAGCGGCTTCAAAACCTCTTATTGGACAATGCTAAACAAGCCCATTGGGACTCTCGAGCCAGAATCTATGAACATGGGGACAAAGCCGGCAGAATGCTAGCTTGGCTGGAGAAATGGGATGAGGGACAACGCTGCGTTCGCGGGATTGTCACCTCACGGGGTGAAAGGTGCACATCGGACGCAGAGATAGCCGAGGCCTTTGCACAATTCTATGAAACACTTTATCAGGCTCCGACCTCGTGGCTGGACCCAACCCTCCTTAATGACATACTATTCCCAACTCTCTCAGTACAGCAAAGGGCGAGTCTGGACTCTGCCCTCTCGGAGACCGAGGTGGCCGAAGCACTAGCCCAACTGCAGACCGGGAAAACACTGGGCCCGAATGGGTTCCCAGTTGAAACCTGGCAGAAGCTGGGGGGAGCCAACATTACATCTTCCCTCCATAAAATGTTCCTGACTGGCCGGGAACAGGGCTGCCTCCAGCAGGACCTCTGTAAGGCCACCATCGTGTTCATCCCTAAATCTGATAAGCCCCAGGAGCAGTGTGCCTCCCATAGGCCAATCTCGCTAATCAATAGCGAGGCTAAGGTCCTCACCAAACTCCTAACCAACAGGTTACAACCGGTAGCTGATGCCCTAATACACCCGGATCAATGTGGCTTTATGCCACACAAATCGACCTGAATGAATCTGCGTCAACTTCACTTGGCGCTAGAGAGGGCTCCCACCATTAACAACCCGCTTGCTCTTCTAGCAATCGACTTTGAGAAGGCTTTTGATTCGGTCCAATGGGATGGCCTCTGGGAGATCATGGAACGCATGGGCTTCGGGGAGGGGTTCCTGGGATGGGTTAAACTGTTGTACACAAATATCCGGGCGGAGGTCAAGGTGAATGGGTGGACCTCTCGCTCTTTCCGATTGGGCAGGGGTACACGGCAGGGGTGCCCCCTCTGCCCCCTTCTCTTCGCTCTCGCGATAGAGCCGTTGGCCATATGGCTTCGCCAGAGCACATCCTGGATGGGATTCAGGTGGCCAGAGGGACACGAAGACCTGATATCCCTATACGCGGACGACCTCCTGATATACCTGGGAGAGCCTGTCCGAACCTGCCCCATAGTGACCCGGATGCTTGTCCAAAATGGGGAATTTAGCGGTCTAAAGATCAATTGGAAGTAATCCGTTTTCTTCCCGGTGAAAGGAGGGGGTCAGCCTGATCCATCTGACTGTCCATACCACATAGAACAGTTTGGCTTCCGATACCTTGGGATCAGAATAACAGCAGATCTTACCAGTTATAGCATGCACAATCTTAAACCGATCATGGACCGATTCTCTAATGATGTACAACATTGAAAGCTTCTCCCCCTGACCCTCATGGGTAGAGCCGCCCTTTTTAAAATGTTAGCTCTCCTGCGATTCCTTTATGTCCTTCAAAACGCCCCGTTGCAGATCCTGAGGGCCGGGTGGAAACCCTCCTTACGGAGCGCCTATGGGGCGGAGGACAAGCACGTATAGCCCTGGCCACACTTCAGAGGACGGTCTGGGAGGGTGGGATCGGAGTGCCCCGCCTTCAGACCTACTATTGGGCCTCCCAACTGGTGGTGGTCAATAACCTACTGCACGGAGACCGGGAACTACCCCATATTAAAGCCGATGTGGGAGCTATGCACGACACCGATCCATTGCAGCTATTGTACCAAACCCCCCCTAGATCCTCCCCACTAACAATGAAGGCACAGATTATAACCACTTGGAGGAACGTACACATGTTTGTGGGGTGGAGGAACAAAATATCAGCGGCGAAACCCCTATTGCGAAACGCCAATCTGAAGGAAATTGCGAAACTCAAGCCTTGGCCGTGCTGGGTGAGGGCTGGGATTCAGAAAGTGGGGGATGTCTTGAAAGATGGGAATCTTGCCCCGTTTGTGGACCTACAATGCAGATTCCAGCTCCCAGACACTGAGAGATACCATCACATGCAAATGTCCCACGCCGTAAGAGTCCACATTTCGACAGAGGACAATATCCCGGAATGCTCACCTATTGAACGCAACATTTTGCCTGAATATATCCCCTACAAATGCACATCCATTCTTTCTAATGCCATCACTTCCTTCGTGACTCCTGAGTTGACCAGTCTAAAGGCCAAGTGGGAAATAGATGTAGGGGATATCGACCCTGAGGACTGGATCCGGGTACTAATGCACCCATGGGAAGCCGCCTTCTCCTCGAGACTCAGACTGGTGCAACTTAAAATACTGCATAGAGTGTACTATCCTAGAACTACACTGTTTGGGTGGGGAAAAGCAACAAACCTAAACTGTCTCAGATGTGGGGATGAGGAGGGGACCTTCTTTCACATTCTGTGGTCCTGTCCCCGGATCTGAACTTTCTGGGAGGCCTGTTGTCGGGAACTGGCCCGGATACTCTCCAAAACAATAAAAATGGACCCAAAGGTCCTAATCCTGGGAGTACCGGGGGAGCACGAATTGAATAAATGGGAAGAACTGCTATTGCATACGGCGGCCACCCTAATCAAGCGCAATATTGCACAAAAATGGGGAGCCCCGGACTCTCCGACACTGGCGCAATGGGCACTGGACATGGACACATGTGCTATGATCGAAAGAAGGATCTATAACGCAAGAGGCTGTCCCAACAAAGCCTCTAAAATATGGGCGGCATGGGAGGAGGGAGGGCCCTGATGTATATGGACTTGGGGGATGTTACTCTGAACACTTATAATGTGAACTGTAATCGTATTCCATGAGAATGGTGATGCAAGACATATTACTACTGTAAGAGGGGCCGTGTCGACCCTATTGGATGTAGCTGCCTCGTCTCTCTCTTGTTCCTCCCCCTTTGATTTTGGTTGTTTTGTCTATGTTGTAACCAATTGATAATAAAAAATGTTTTATCAAAAAAAAAAAACATTCAAAACTGCACAAGTCCACTATGTGTCACTCTTAGTCAGGTGACATCTATATTTCTGGTCGACCGGTTTCAGTGATTGTCTTTCGTAGATCATCTTCCTCAGGACCCATTATTTGCTTTCTCAGACCTAATCTGCATGCCCCTCAGAGAAGTAGTTTCAGCATGTTCTGTGGGGTGAAATAAGAGAAAGTCAGGGTGACTTCTCTCATATTTGGGGTAGAGTGTATTGCTTTTAAACTTTATCTCATGTATAGCATAATTCATTTTCAAAGAAAGATCAATTTGTGACATTAAAAAAGGGGCTATTTCACCACACCCCACCACCATGAAGTGTACAACATTGTTTAATTTAGGTACTGATGATCGTACCTGTTCATCTGTTGTATGTGCAATGGAGTAGCACATTAAGTGTTAAGAATTTTGGCACTTCCAGTTAATTAGATCAGGGCACCTGTGTTGATACTTGGTCTGCAACATAAAGGGGTCTCGTGTTGTATTTCATTTCCTATTAGCATAATATATGAATAACCCTACATAATAGAGCTCATTGTCCCCACTTTTTGGGCATCTTTTAATTATGTGGCATCTGTTATAGGTGTCTTATTTCAAAGGCGTAAACCTTGTCTGGTGTAGTGGTCTTGGAGTTAATACGCCTGGGGTAGTCCTGTGATACAGGAAAAAAACAGGTTTGTGTCAATTACCCTAGTACATAGGGCATTCTATTACTCTATCTGTAGCCATCACTGTGTGCCTACACTAGGTAAGCACCTAAAGTGCATTATCTGAATACACCGCTCTCCCACGATATCTTTAATAACCCAAGAAGAGCTCCCATCTATGCACGTATCAAGCATCGATACAAACGGTGCCTATCACAACATTTCAACTTTCAAAAGGTCTCCTAAAGTGCATTATCTGAATCGACCTGGGTACTCTATTTGGAGCCAGCACTGTGTGCCTACACTAGGTAAGCACCTAAAGTGCATTATCTGAATACGCCGCTCTCCCACGGTATCTTTAATAACCCAAGAAGAGCTCCCATCCATGCACGTATCAGGCATAAATACAAACGGTGCCTTTCACAGAATTTCAACTTTCAAAAGGTCTCCCCTTGTTGATGTCATTGTAACATCAGTTTGTAGATACCACGTTCTGCTTTTGCTACAATTCTTACTTGGTTATGTTGTTTCCCAGTCCTGTCAACTTGGCGTCTCGTACGCGGTAGACAGGTTCCTCGCGGCGTTCGGCTGTTGGTCTTGAACGTCCGAGTAATGCGAAAAGCAGTGGATGCGGGGCGTGCCGTCCCGGCCGCCAATTGAAAACAACATGCCATTTCATGTGACACGGCAGCCATCTTGGACTGGGTGAGGTAGGCCGTCATCCATCCCCATTCCAAGGAGAGCGCTAAAGAATTCCCTGTGTGTTAGTAGGAAGACTTTGTACATTAATGTTTTTTTTATTGTATTTATATATGTGTCATGGGAATATGTTTTCTTTTAGTGTTGATTCTATGTCCCTATCATTGTTTTCAAATATAAATAGCTCATATTAGCCAACATATAATTGGTTGGTGCCGGAACCCAATGTGGCAACAGTCAGTCCCAGAATGCATAAAGGCACAGCCTCTCCCACTATTAAGAGCTGCATTCCTTCACTTCTGTTAGGACAAAGGTCCTGGGCTCTTGGAGGACTCCCAAAGGAAATGTGTGGGCATAGATTGTTTTCTTATAAAGTGCTTCATGCCAGACTTCGACAGCTCCCGTGCTCTGCATCAACTGGTCTTATCATTACCCCATGTATTTCATTATTGATACTTGATTTATCAACCTCGGAAGGCTGTCAGCGCAGCCACAAAATTCGAGCATGAATTTTGAAGGCTGCCCTTGACCCACAATGTACCTGTGTAGCCATTTGCACCTGATGTGAAAAAGTGAATCTGGAAATTTGCAATCGGGCACATTAAAAGTGTTTGTGACAAGTGTGCTGTATGTGTTAATTTAGCCCCAATGCAGATATGTGACTTCATGGGCAGGAGTTGGCTATTCCACCATTAGGACCCACGTTGCATATGAAGAAAGGGTATTTGCCAGAGTAGTGGCAGTGGCCGAGTAATGTAAATGGCGGTCACAATAACACGGACAGATGGAACACCCCTATCCAGGCTGGGAGAGCAAAGCACTTCCTCCTCATCCAGCCCTTCCTCAAGCTTGTGCACGTCAGAGTTTCGATGGGGACAATTATGCAGGAACAAAGGTCACTGTTTTAACTATTTTCCGCTCAGTGGATCGTTTACCCTATACTTTTAAAATGCGTTAAAGCAAATATTTAGAAAGCAATGATGTTTCACTTTTCACCTTACCATTACTTAGTCTCATGCTTTTTTCTAGCCATGAGTTCCTCTGGTAAATCCCGTCCCCCCAAGATGCCACTGCGCTCCTGGCGCTCAGTCGATCTAAAAGCACTAACTGATCATATTGTTTCTTGTTGTGTCCCCTTGAAGCAATTATCTTTAACCTCACTCTCCCACTCTTTAACTTCTGTTGCGGACCTCTACGCCCCTCTGAAACTGGTTTGAAGGCCGTAGGCTTCCCTCTCAACCCTGGTTTACTGACCAGCTAAAAACGGCTCATCTTCAACTCAGACAAGCCGAATGGAAATGGCGAATTGGCTATAATCCGGAGCTTAGAGATGTATATAAACAGAATCTGTCTACTTATCTGGCGAGGGTTAAACTGGCGAAATCCACCTTCTTCGCTCAGAAAATTGAACACGCTATGTGCAAACCAAAAACTCTCTTTTCTATTGTACACTCATTAGCCTCATCGGAGACTCTCACCTCTATGGTTAAGCCTTCTCAGGAACTGTGCAATGATCTGGCTTCTTTCTTTACTACTAAAATTGATGTTATACGAGCCAACATTGCTAAATCCCTTGCGATATTGCCCCCGGAAACCCCCACCTTTGTGCCGGCCTCTTCGACAGACACCTTGGCGAGCTGGTCTTCCTTCCCTTTATTTACTGAGGCGGAAGTCCTGGCAGCCATCTTAAAGATCAAATCATCATCTCCTGAGGACTCCATCCCTGCCTCTATTATGAAGGTGATTGCACTGACATCCTGACTGAAATCACACTGGCAATAAATAACTCGTGCCAGTCTGGGTTTATTTCCCCTGAACTGAAATCCGCAAGGGTTATTGCCCTCCTCAAGAAGCCTTCTCTGGACCCCACTATCCCGGCAAATTTCCGCCCTATCTCTTTGCTCCCATTTCTATCTAAACTTTTGGAGTCTTTGGTCACACCCCTCCTGTCTTCCTTTTTGGAATCTTCCAAAGTTTTCAACCATGCCCAGGCGGGTTTTAGGCCTGGGAGAGGTACGGAAAGTGTCCTGGTCTCGGTACAAGATGACATGTCCAGGCTTGTCGATGCTGGCGGAGTTGGGGCCTTGATCCTGTTAGATCTCTCCGCCGCTTTCGACATGGTGGATCACTCCATCCTTCTCTCTCGCCTTTTACAGATTGGGATATCGGGTTCTATCCTGGCTTGGTTTACCTCGTTCCTTTCAGATCGCACTCAGACCCTTGCTATGCCACTGTTTCTTTACCCTTCATGTTCCCTCACTTGTGGTGTTCCTCAGGGATCTTCCTTATCGCCAATTTTGTTTAACATTTACATCTGGTCCCTGATCTGTCTCATCCGCTCTTATGGGCTTAATTGTTACTCTTATGTGGATGACACACAAATCCTGATCCGTTTAGATCAGGATCAGTCTGAGGCCTCAGTGTGCCTCCACGACTGCCTTAAGGCAGTCGGGATTTGGATCGATCAGAATTAGCTAAAGTTGAACGGGGACAAGACGGAGGTACTGTTGGTAGGCTGCCCCCCTAACCCTTCCCTGTGGACCTCTGCTTTTTGGCCCGCTACCTTGGGCCCGCTGCCAAACCCAGTTAGTAAAGTAAAGAACCTAGGAGTTATTCTTTCCGCCTCTCTGTCGATGTCCAACCAGGTCATGGCCGTGTGCCAGTCCACCCACCACCAGATTCAAATCCTCAAGAGGGTCATGCCCCTGATCCCGGAAGCCCTCCGCCCCCCTGTGGTGGACGCGTTAGTCCTCACACGACTGGACTATTGCAATTCGCTCTACCTGTCTCAACCGATTGGCCTTATACACCGCCTTCAGCGTATGCAGAACATGGCTGCTAGCCTGGCTTCTGGCTCCCCTTATGGTGCCCACATCACGCCAGTACTCCACCAATTGCACTGGCTTCCGGTCAATGAGCGAATTCTTTTTAAATCTCTGTGCATTGTTCACCGGGCTATTCATGGCCAGGGAGCTGAATTTCTGCAGCTCAAATTCACCCGATAAGGTCCGGACCGGGGCCTACGTTCTGCTTCTTCCAACCTGCTTACTGTCCCTAGGTTTAACCGGGCAAGGCTCGGAGCTAGAGCCTTTTCTGTCACCGCGGCCAATCTTTGGAACAGCCTCCCTGCATCTCTTAGGGCTACGGCTAACCATCTTGGATTCAGAAGAGCGTTGAAAACTAATCTGTTTTAAGTCTGTCCTCTTCACTGGTCTTTCCCGATTTGGTAGCTTCCTTTCCAGCCCCATGATGCCCTTGGGCGAACGTGCGCTTTACACATGTCAAAAACATAACATAACCTTCACATGTTCAACTTCCTGGTAGTTGTGCCTGGCGATTTGCTTTTTTTTTTTAGAATCAGGTACATGTTTGTGTGTAAAATATGGCATTGCTCATCTGATGCATATGCGATTCATTGTCAATCACCTTCCGTTTGCCATTATTAAGTGGTCACAACTGTAATTAGCAATGGACGCAATTTACACATGCAATTGGATTTCTTTGAAAATGGTATATCTGTGGTTTAAACATTTGAAGTATATCACCTATGTATGCATTGTCTAAAATGTGGAATACAAATGATAGTCTACATTCTATCAATATTCCTTTAAACTCCTTATTAAAGTATATTGGTCTGTAATTGTGTTGACCTTATGTTCATTTTCAAAGGAATGTATACCATATAGATTATAATGTATAGCACTGTAATTAATTGTAAATGAGCCGTCTTTACAAATGTACTGGTGTATGGCACCGTGATTTATTACAAAATTGACTTTTCAGCTTATAGCACTTTGATTTATTACAAATTAACCTTCACGTGTCTTGAGCACAGCTCTCCTTCAGGGCTTTTCAATAGTAAGTTTGACATGAACAACTTAATTTACTAAGGCTGACATGAAAAACACATATGTAGTAAAGCACTTGACATTAGTCAACAAATCTAAAGACAGGTTAATGCAGATATATGTACAAACAACTTTAATGTGTCAAATTACATAAATTACAACGAGTTTATATCAGGATAATACAAAAAACGTACATTAGTAAAAAAACATGCACATGTAAAGGGTTATGGATGGGGAAAGGGAGTAGGGATGGAATACAACAAGTAAGACAATGATTTAGTACAATAGTATTCATCATCAATTGTCGTGTTTCTTTACAGCAAACATATGGTTTTCTTTATCTTATTTCATGACTTACTAAATGTTTTCATACCAACCCTACTAACTTAAAAGCGCTTAAGAAGAGCTGTGCTTAAATTTGTATTAAATTGCAGTGCTCTATGCTGAAAAGTCTAATAATTCATAGTGGCATATATAAGGTGGCTCATTTGTAAAGAAGGTTCATTGGTAATTGTGAGGAATTTGACCATCCACATAGTGGGTGTGCGCTCGCCTCTGCTTTTTTTTTTAAAAATGAAATTGAATAATGGTAGATCAACTTCTGGAAAAATGTGTTGGCTAATCCACAGACATTTTTCTATGCACACCGCACAACATACACATAGACCTGTGTACTCTGGGTGGACACTGCCTACAGGCGCAGTCCCCCCTGTCATATTTATTTGGGACATGACATGACAGATATGATATGATCGTTTATTTATATAGCGCCTATACACAATGTGTTTCAAAGCGCTTCAAGGCAAGGGAGGGAACAAGGGAAAATACAATCACATTCTTACAGGCCATGAACAGTAAGGATGTGAAATTAACTATCGTACTTGGCCTGACGACATTTCAGATAGTGCAAGAGCTAAGACATACATAAGGAAGGGAGGGGGAGAGTGGGAAGGAAATGGAAACAGACAGGCGACTACCGTACTAGGCCTGACGACATTTCTGGTAGAGCCGGAGAAAAACAAAAGGTGAGGGAGAGGGGTACAGAAAGGGAGGGGAGGAACACAACAAGCGACTATCATACTAGGCCTGACGACATTTCAGATAGTGCTGGAGGGGTAGTAGGGAGGAAAAAAACAGTACTGGGGGGGTGGAGGAAACCAACAAGGTTGCTATCCTATTAGGTCCAGGGACAATTCTGATAGAGTAAGTGCATAGAAGAAAGTAAGGGGAGGAGATAGGAAAAGGGAGAAGGGAAAGGAGGAGAGAAAAGAGAGTAAGCAGTCAAAAAGAGTGGAGAAGCAAGAGTGGAGAGCGAATACAGTTGCAGAAGTCAGTAGTAACACATAATGCTGCAAGCCAGGATACAAGATGAAGATGGGAACAGCATGATTCAGGGCCACCATGAGTACAAGATGCAAAGGAAGTCCAGCATGAGAGTTGAGAAAGAGTGACGCACCGTGAATGAATGAAGTCCATAAAAATCAAATCCAGAATTGACCACCAGACAGTGATGGTGAAGGAAGGCACCAGGTGGGTGGGGCTTGCTAAGTGGTGAAAAAGAGCAGCAGGCAGGAAGGTACCAGGTGGGCGGGGCTTAGGCCAGGTGACCTAGATCCACTTGCACCTGTTCCCCATCTGCAAAGGAAAAGAAGCTGGAGGGCTCCCTAAGTAGGGAAACAGAGAGGCAAGCAGGAAGGCACCAGGTGGGCGTGGCTTGCTAAGTGGTGAAAAAGAGTGGGAAGCAGGAAGGCACCAGGTGGGCGGAGCTTGCTAAGTGGTGAAAAAGAGCGGCTAGCAGGAAGGCACCAGGTGGGCGGGGCTTAGGCCAGGTGACCTAGATCCACTTGCACCTGCTCCCCATCTGCAAAGGAAAAGAAGCTGGAGGGGTACTTAAGTAGGGAAAAAGACCGGCAAGCAGGTAGGCACCAGGTGGGCATGGCTTGTTAAGTGGTGAAAAAGAGCGGGAAGCAGGAAGGCACCAGGTGGGCAGGGCTTGCTAAGTGGTGAAAAAGAGCGGCTATCAGGAAGGCACCAGGTGGGCGGGACTTGCTAAGTGGTGAAAAAGAGCGGCAGGCAGGAAGGCACCAGGGGGCAGGGCTTGCTAAGTGGTGAAAAAAGAGCGGGAAGCATGATGGCACCAGCTGGGCGGGGCTTGCTAGGTGGTGCAAAAGAGCGGCAGGCAGGAACGCACCAGGTGGGCGGGGCTTAGGCCAGGTGACCTAGATCCACTTGCACCTGCTCCCCATCTGCAAAAGAAAAGAAGCTGGAGGGCTCCTTAAGTAGGGAAACAGAGCCGCAAGCAGGAAGGCACCAGGTGAGCGTGGTTTGCTAAGTGGTGAAAAAGAGTGGGAAGCAGGAAGGCACCAGGTAGGCGGGGCTTTCTAAGTGGTGAAAAAGAGCGGTAGGCACCAGGTGGGCAGGGCTTAGGCCAGGTGATCTAGATCCATTTGCACCTGCTCCCCATCGGCAAAGGAAAAGAGGCTGGAGGGCTCCTTAGGTAGGGAAACAGAGCGGCAAGCAGGAAGGTACCAGGTGGGCGGGGCTTGCTAAGTGGTGAAAAAGAGCGGCAAGCAGGAAGGCACCAGGTGGGCGGGACTTGCTTAGTGGTGAAAAAGAGCAGCAAGCGGGAAGGCACCAGTTGTGCGGGGCTTGCTAAGTGGTGAAAAAGAGTGGCAGGCAGGAAGGCACCAGGTGGGTGGAGCTTAGGCCAGGTGACCTAGATCCACTTGCACCTGCTCCCCATCTACCATGTCCTCTCAGAAGGGAGAGGGCACAAACGTTCTCCTGCCATGGCCAGCCTAATTAACTGACACAGGCTCCATGGATCCACCCTGTTCTTTTGTTCAGCCCTGCAGATGGTGGCAGTGATCAACATAATTTGTATTCTAATAGAGTATACTTCAAAAATGCCCACATGGCACCTGGCTGCAGAGGTTAACAAAGCAGACAGGACACGCCAACAACCTTTGATATGCACTGGGTCAACCTGAAGCCAGCTCCTGCCCTTAGTATCAATGGAAAATTACATATCATACCTGGGACTGCTTGTTTACAGTAGTCATCCCAGGAGGGGACTTGATTCAGAAGGTATGAGTATGTGGATTGACGGAGACAGAAAGTCTGTTCTCACTGAAGCTTCCAGGGAGACCTGCTGCTTTAATCAGGAACCACAGAGAGCGCCATTAACTAGAGCGAGCCTTTGATGCACATCAGACAGGAAGATGGGTGGGACTTAGTATTACATGTTTTCACCCCTTTACCTTTTCTGATGCAAAGCACTCAGGTTATGACCTCATTCATACAGGAGATTGTTGGTGGGCCCCAGGATTGGTTCATTAAGGTAGGCTTACCCAAAACCAATCATAGCGGCCCATTTGGCTTTAAAAGAGGGCTGAGCCCATTTTTTGGGCTGATCGTCTGAAGACTTCACAAGGAGTAAAAAGAATAACTCAGCATTGGACCCTGGCTGAAAGTACAGTCTGCCTTATATCTTCTGCCAGTGAAGGAAGGCCAGGACCTCCAAGAGGGAAGCAAGATCCCCCTAAACATCTCCCAGGAAACAGAGGGAGTTACCGAATCCAGAGGACCATCCAGCAGCTCCAGAACTGGTACCCAGCCAGCACACAGCGTGCCCTGCTAGGCTCGGTGGGAAGTGGAAAAGAGTCTCTGGACCAAACTAAGGACACAGCAGCTGCCTGCAACATTCTCATCAGCTTTGGACCATCCACCTTAAAGGACGACATGAGCCCAGTGAAGAAGCTGGGATGAGTGCATTGACAAGCATCTACCGATGTCCACCAAAAAGGACATTTTTGAGCTAGTCGAGCCCCTCAAGCTGCAACCAACTGCACCGCTCACTGTTGTTATTCTGCAGTCGCTAAAGCCGTCCGAGACACCTTGACCAGTGCTTCAGAACTGCCAACCAGCACTGAGACAATGATTGCTGAACATGAGCCGCTGTGTAGGCATGCCTGCAGCTGTCCATCCATCTTCGATCTCTGAACTGCCTGCCGCCTGAGACCCGCTGCTGTCTCCCATCTTGAACTTTGTTGCACCCTGAAACCAACTCTACACTGTTGGTTTTGTCCCCCTGGTCCTTCTCCAAAGGCCTATAGTGACCTTTTATGACCCATTTGATCACCCATCTGATCCCCACATCATTACATTTAGCATCGTAGCCAGTTATCAAAGCCCCAGTCCAAACCTGGCATCCCTCACCTGTATTAGAAGCAATATAGACATAACTAGAGAAAGCCTTCTCCCGCACATCCTACCACCTCTCAACAATGCACTACTATCCTGCTCTGACCCAACTGTCCTAGTCGACACTAAGAACAATACCATCCTCAAAGCTTTGGATGCTATAGCTCCTAATTAAATTAGGAAGGCCAAACCATGTGCGCACCTCAACTCGTGGTTCACCCCACACGTGTGGATCTTGCGCAAAGAAAAAAGAAACTCTGAAGCCCGATGGAAAAGCCACCTTTCTGAGGCGAACAAGGACAGCCTTGCTATAGCTTCTCTTAATTATAAGGAGGCTATTCTCTCAGCCAAGAAGGAGACCTACAACAAACATATCCTGCAAGCTAAATCTAATACAAAAGAGCTCTTCAAGATTCTCAGAGAACTTGAAACTCCTGCCCCTCCACCTGATAACTGTAGCAAAGATAGCATGTGGTGCTTAAACATAGAGCCACTCCTGGACAAAATCTCAACACTTCAGTCTAAAATCAATACAAAAAAAGCAGTCTCCAGTCCAATACCTTGCTCAACTCCCTCCTTAACAAAACTAACCCCACGCCTCCTACTGTTGAACCTTTCAGTTTCTCATCTTTAACAATCCTAGAGGTAGACAATATCACCAACAACCATAAGCCCTCTAATTGCCAGGGCGACACCTGCCCAGCCCCCATCATAAAGGAAGCATACCATGAACTAGCACACTTCATCACTGCTCTAATAAACTCATCCTTTAGCTCGGCCACTGTGCCTGACAACCTGAAGGATGCGTGGGTCATACCCCTCCTCAAAAAAATATCTCTCGACCCTAGTATACCCACTAACTACAGGCCTATCACAACTGAGTCATTTCTGCTAAAAGTTTTAGACCGAGCCACCTACTTACAGATCCAGGATTACCTGGAACGTAACAACCTTCTCAGCCTTAGGCAATCAGCCTTCCGTCCTAAGCATGGTACGGAAGCAGCCCTATTAGTTTTAAAAACACAAATTGATGACTTAAAAGATAACAGCAATATCACCCTCCTTCTATTTCTGGATCTCTCAGCTGCCTTCGACCTGGTTAACCACAAAATCTTGTGTCGCCATCTCGAAATGGCAGCACACTTCTCTGACAAAGTCACTACTTGGATCAGATCCTTCCTGGCCAATTGTTTCATGAGCTTCTTCTCCCTCTCTGTATACGCAGCACCTTCACCAGTACGGTGCGGTGTACCCCAAGTTTCTTGTGTTTCACCCACCCTCTATAACGTGTTCACAAAACCACTCTTTGATATCCTTGACTATCTGGGTGTCACCTACACTAATTATACGGATGACACCCAGATACTCATCCCCATCACTGGCAACCACGCTGCTGACACTAAAGCGCTAAACAAGATATACTTAGTAATCCAGGCTTGGATGGCCCAACACAAGCTCTGTCTTAATGAAGACAAGGCAGAGCTCCTCATCTTGGGCTCTACTAACAGACTTAACAAACTTGACAGCTCCATTAAATCATTTGTCATCAATTGTAACATCATTTAGGTTATGAATTACACCAAAACTCTAGGCATTTACCTGCACTCTGCCCTCACGCTCGCGAGACAAACGAATGCCGTTGCCTCAGCATCAGCATACACTTGCAAACTTATCACGGCGTGTCGCCCATTTATCAATACAGCTAATTGCATTTTCCTTGCTAGAACGTTAATCATGTCCAAGCTAGATTACTCAAAAACAAAGAGGTGATGGCTGGAAGATTTAGTATGAATCGTAACCACTGGCATTTCTCTGGGCAACCCTCCAGACCATCGTTCTTCGCCTGCCAAACCATTACAGAAGGGGAAAGACCATATGCAAATCAGGCTTGGTCCCATCCCAAAGGGGGCAGTCCAGCCCAAACTGCTAGGTCACATCCCTTCTGCACGAGACCACAAGCATCCCTAAACATGTTTCGGCCCTTTTGGGCCTCATCAGTGTGGAGTAGCTTGGGTCTCTAGGCCCAGCAGGCACGGGACCCATGTCTCGGCATGCCCGTCCCACTCGGGGTGACAAAGCAAAAACAAAGAGGTGATGGCTGGAAGATTTAGAATGAATCTTAACCGCTGGCATTGCTCTGGGCAACCCTCCAGACCATCATTCTTCGCCTGCCAAGCCATTACAGAAGGGGAAAGACCATATGCAAATCAGGCTTGGTCCCACCCCAAAGGGGGCAGTCCAGCCCGAACTGCTAGGTCATATTCCTTCTGCACGAGACCACAAGCATCCCCAAACATGTTTTGGCCTTTTTGGGCCTCATCAGTGAGGAGTAGCTTGGGTCTCTAGGTCCAGCAAGCACGGGACCCACGTCTGGGCATACCCGTCCCACTCGGGGTGACAAAGCAAAAACAAAGAGGTGATGGCTGGAAGATTTAGAATGAATCTTAACCACTGAGGAGGCCCAACAAGGCCGAAACATGTCTGGGGTTGCTTGTGTTTCCGTGCAGAGGGGATCTGGCCTAGCAGTTCGGGATGGGCTGCTACCATTGGTGACAGTAAAGACTTATTTGCATATGGCTGGACCCCTTTTGCAATGGCGCAGACGGGCTAAAAAACGGTGGTGTGGAAGGTTGCCCAGAGCAACGCCAGTGGTACAGATTCATTCAAAACCTTCCACCCATCACTTTTGTGGTCACAGTTTGTCTCACTATGTGAGAGAGGGTATGCCCAGACGGGGGTCCCTTGCTCGCTGCACCATAGAGAATTAAGCTGCACCTCACTGAGGAGGCCCAACAAGGCCGAAACATGTCTGGGGTTGCTTGTGTTTCCATGCAGAGGGGACCTGGCCTAGCAGTTTGGGCTGGGCTGCTACCATTGGTGACAGTTCCAGACTGATTTGCATATGGCTGGACCCCTTTTGCAATGGCGCAGACGGCCTAAAAAACGGTGGTGTGGAAGGTTGCCCAGAGCAACGCCAGTGGTACAGATTCATTCAAAACCTTCCATCCATCACTTTTGTGGTCACAAGCCAGATTACTGTAATGCCCTCTATCTAGGGACCAGTCACCGTAACCTCAGTAAGTTCCCGGTTACCCAAAACAACACCATTAGGGCCACCCTGAACTTCCCTAGAAACCAACATATATCGGACACCCATCACAACTTGCGTTGGCTAACTGTTCCCCAAAGAGTCACTCTCAAATCCTTGGCCCTCATTCACAAATGTCTGACCGATAATGCTCCTCCCTATCTAGCCATTAGATTCTCGAGACATACTTCCAACCGACCACAAAGAACAGCCCAAACTCATTGCCTCTCCATCCCCAGATTCAAACTACAGAAATTGGGCGGGGCTAGCTTCCCTGTACTGGCATCGAAACTTTGGAATTCGATGCCCGCCTCTCTTAGACTTGAACCTGCCTTTGGCATATTCAAAAGCAAAGCTAAAGCATGGCTTTTGGATCAAGATGTAAACAACCTATAACCCCTGCCTTACTAACCTCTTACATCACATCCCAGAAATGTTATAACGGCCTGTACATATTGTAAATTTGTATCCTGATCGTAATGTCATATTTGTCAATGCTAATCTTATTTGCTAAACCAGTACTATAGATCTATCCGTAAATACCTGTTGTCAAATATTTGTGCATTCATAACTGACTATGTATGCATGACATAAACCTGCACTATAGATCTACCTGTAAATAACTGTTGTCAACGATTTTGTGCTTTTTATAACTGATCATGTTTGTATGACACTTATGGAATCCAAGATATGTGTCCAGATGCCCTAGGGCCAGGCACGCTATATAAATAAAGAAATACAATACAATACAATACAATACATTGCTTCCTTTGTGTTGAAACCAAGTACCCTTGAACTATTCTGATTAATTACTATTCCGACTACCATCCGGTCAGTATTCAGAGTGCACCATTTTCCCTTCTATGAAACTTTCTGTCCTCTGCATTCTTTTACAGGGTGGGTTGCATTTTGTAGTGTGCCAGAACTGTCTGTTGTGATAATAATAAAGTAGATATTTGTATACAACCTTGACTAGACAGTCCCTTTTCTCATTGGTTAATAATTGTATTTTCACTGTGTTGCAAATAACCAAGGATCCACGACCTTTCGACGATAATCCTGCTATTCCGTTTACATCACTAAAAGTGGACATGGATGTTTATAATTGACTTGTGTTTCCAATCTGTTAGGATCCTTTCTGGTTTACTGGAGGTGTGGGGCTGATTGATGGTTTAGAAACCGCTAGTCATCCCTGGAACACTGGTGCCCGGGAAGCTAAATTGTCACCGTAAGGAAATGCAGTGCGATAAATTATAAGCTATATGGTATGAATCACTTTCAAATTTAACATAGGATAGGCACAATTACAAACCAAGAAACCTTTGGAGCTACTTGTTTAATGTACAGCTGCCCAGAGAACCGTCGTAAAACTGTTGACATTCGAAGGACAGCTCATTATTTGAACTGGTCACCAGCACCGGTTTTGAAGCTTTCCTTCTATGACACTACCTGATTCCTTATTAAAGTCCTTCGAAAGTCTTTCACTTTACAGTTAGAGCACTGTTTGGCGGAAATAAAACTGCATTAACGCCTGGAGCCAGCCTTTGCATTTTCAGCCTGAAACCTGCTGCGCACAGCGTGCCCACGGTTGCGGAAAGCCATGTGCTATTTTACATTCATAACATGCAGCTCTGTCTGCATGTCAGCATTGTCAGGTCACTGAACGCATGAGGGTTAAGGCACAGGACAGAAGCGCTCACACAGTCATGAATGGGCACAGTCATAGCTAACAACCTTGGGGCAGAACAGGGCCAGTGAATCAAGGTCATGAACAAAGACCAAGCAGCTGTGAATGGTGGCCACGTTTTACTAACATCCATTTGTGTCATCGACGTAGTTGTTTACTCTCTGCCAATTTGTGTATCTCTGATAAAAGAAACGAGGAAATGCAGTTCCACTGAGCATTAAGGAAACCAACTTCACCCACTTCCTGCGTCTCTAGGGGTGTTTCTACCACTGAGCACAAAGCACTACATTTGTATCGGCCTGTTCACCAGATGTCCTGATTTAAAAAGCGCTTCCTATTCTTCCATGACCCTCCTTGTTAAATGCAAAGTAAAAGTTTCGCCCTGTGTTTGTCCAGTTTCAAAATCACACACAATGGAGGTTTTGATACCTTTTATTTGATTAATTCGAAATGTTAGGCAGAGATGGTACAATGCATTAGCTTTCAAAGTCTGTGTACCTCTTTGTCAACAAATATTTAATCATGACCATTTGGAAGTCCATGCTCTGAGGTTGCTTGCAAAAAACACTGCCTGTCTGTCAGTCGCTTTTTTGATAGTGTTTCTACCGTGAGCGGCCTTAAGCTAAAATTTAACAAACAACCTATTTTTCTCGTGGGGCCATCAGAAGGCCCTTTTTAGTTTAACATATTAGGTGGTGGTTGCACCACATAAAAGCCGAAACTATTGCTTTGGAGTGCAGATAGGGAGATATGGAACATGAGGAGGGACACAGAGTGTGCAGGTATTGTTTGATTAGTTGCCACCCATTGACTCCACATGGCCATGCTAATTCTTAGGCCATTTCCACCCAGTTCCTGCCACTGCCAACCCAAAATGCCTCCTCATAGGAACTCTTTGAGCTTGCTATAATCAAGCCTTACCATACAACTTTGCACTTGCAGTGTGCCAGTGTTTTTTCAAAGTGGTCTTCTGAGAGTTAATGGCTTAGATGTGTAAATGCATCACTGGTGTAATACAAATGTCTTAACCGGGTTTGCCTTCAACCACTTGATTTATAAACACTATGCATGTCCTTCACTGATGTCCTATTGAAAACAAGTATTGGCTAGTACAGAAGTGGTCAGCATTTGGCAAACACTGCTATTAGATCCCCAAGTATTTATATAATTTTGCAACTGCTACCATCATTGGCCAGTTAACACCACTACATCAGTTCCTTGCAAGTGCCTTATCCATGCCTATACAGAAACCCACAAAGTTGGCATTTCAAATGCTTGTTTTACCATTGTCAACTGTAACACAAACAGCTGAAACTGCTGATGGCATCATAACGGCTTCACTCTGCAATTAAACATTTCAGTGATGTTTGAGTCTTTACAGGAACATTGTTTATTTGACTGACTCCCTTTTTCACAAGGGCAGGTCAAACCCTAGATTGGCATTGTGCGGTTTTGTTCTCGATGCCAGGGAAACAGTGGGACATTTCACCAAACGTGTTTGAAGCTACAAATATCTTTGCCACTCCAGAAATGTGAAAAATGCATCTTATTCACAGAAAATTACATAGGCGTCTACCTATACCCCACCCCCAAAAATAAATACCTACCACAACATGGGGGGAGTTTCTCCCAGAGATGCCTCCTTTCGACCTGACCTGATGCAAAATGTGTAGCACTGCAAGTAGGCTTTAGATGGTTATTCTTTTTGTTTTTTTTGAAAAACATTTTTTAGTTAACAATGATCCTGAAAGTTGTACACTTTTATCCTACTTTGACACCATTTCCAGGGAAAACATGATTTTTTTGTTTCCAATGTGTACTGCTTAATGTGTTGTTTTCCCATTACAGGGACCACCTGCACTTGCAGATATAGTTTTCTTTTCTTAATAATGACAAGGTTTGGGTTTTGTTGACACGATGTGTGTCACTTGCAACTTGCAAGGGCTGCACAAGTGATATTTTGTAAATCACTGTGCAGCTGCAATATATATATATATATATATATATATATATATATATATATATATATATATATATATATATATATAAAACACAGTAGTGGCTGTGTAGTTATGGTTAAGTTGCTGTTTCCATAGGAAGAGAACTTTTTGGGTGGCCTAAAACGTCGCTCCCCCTGGACGAATCCTTACCAAACTTTGCGCAAAAAAAAGTATATGGCCCCTTCTGATATTTTTGCAATGTTTGGTGGGGTTTGGTCCAGGGGGGGAAAAGTTATAGCGGGGGTCCCAAAACGTCTTTTTTTCCCATAGACTGAATGGAGTAAAAACCTTGCACACGCCTACAGCCCAAACCGTTGGACGGATTTTCACCAAATTTGCGGCAGGAGCAGGAGCTTGGTCCCGAAAGCATGCTTTTGTAAATTTGGTGGCAATCCGTCCAGTAGTTTCCTTAAAAACTATCAAAAAGTATGTCTCAAAAAATTAGTGATATCTATGTCCGCTCCGCGGTCACACTTCCCTGTTCACTCCACGGACAAGATACCGATTGGCTAATCCGTAGCATCATGTCCGCGGACATGTGACGCGTTCACTGATTGGATGTTGAACAGCGTGACGTGCGTCAGATTGTTTCGCCGTGCCCGCCATCTTTCATTCCTGTTTGGTGTATGAGGACATCGCCGCTTACACATAAAAAACAACACAACATTGCACTTGTTAGACTCAGGGACGTCATTTGGGGGTCGCCAGAGGTCGCAAGAGCGACCGCTGCCGATTGGCCAGCGACCTCTGTCACTCTCTTGCGACCTCTGACATTTCCTCCAATCAGAGGAGGAGGGGGCGTGGCCACCACTCAAGCGGTGCAGCGTGCTGGTGGTCCTCCATTTTGTGAGCACTGCAGCGAAGCCAGCGTGCAGCAGCAGCTTCGTGGTTTCTCTTGGTGCCAGAAAGTCCAGGCCAACTAACTTCTTCCAAGCTAACACACAGCGGTGAGTCAGTCTGTGTTGTGTGTGTGACTGAGGTCGGGGGCGAGCGGGTGTGTGTGAGCTGCTGGGTGGATTAATGTTGCTGGCGTGTGCCGCCGTAGGCCCCAGGCCAGTGCCTTAAGTGGCACTACAAATCGAGCCGGGGCCCATCGAGGGGGCGTGGCCCAACAACGTGGTCTTGATGGGCCGTTAGGCCACGCCCCCTTGACGAGCCCCGGCTCAATGGGCTACTGGCACCCCTGCCAGGCAGCCTTTTGTAGAGATTAGCACCCTCTCCCCTATGGGGGAGAGGGTGCTGATCTCTGCATTTATTTTGTATAGGCTTGCCTGGCAGGGGACAGCGCCTCGCCTATTCAGCCTTAATGGTGGTGCTGCCCCTCGCCAGCTGGGGAGGGGCAGCGTCACCATTAAGGCTGAAAGGTTGAGGCCACTGGAAGCAGAGGCCTTTTTCCTAAAGACTGAAACTCCCGCGAATCCGCGGGAGCTTCAGTATTTAGGAAGCAAGGCCTCTGCTTCCAGCGGCCTCACGTTTCTCCATAATGGTGGCGCCGGCCCACGTGCATCCCTTGATTAAAGGGATGCCTCGCAGGTGCGGCGCCACCATTATAGCTGAAAGGCATTTTTTTCTGAAGCCTGAAGCTCTCGCACACGAGCGAGAGCTTCAGGCTGTAGAAAAAAATGCCTTTTCGTGTAGTGGCCGGGGCTGCCCGGGGAGATTAGTGGGCCCCGGCAGGGCCCCGCCTCAAAACGAAATTTCGGAACCTGCCGGGGCCCAGCCCCGGCAGGCCCCGGCCCACTTAAAGCCCTGCCCCAGGCTGAGGTCAGATGTGTGCTCTTGTGGCATTCCCCTGCGGCCGCCAGGACCAGGTGGAGCCTGGGTTGCGTGTGTGCTGTGCTAGCCCACTACCCGCCTGCGGCCGCAGGCGGATAGCTTGGCACCTCAGGCGACAACAGCTACACGTGTTGCTTAATACCCAGAGGTTTCTAAGCATGGACCTGGGGATCGAACCTGTTTTGCTCCCACGTCGTCTTGCTTCCAGTTGCCCCTGAGCTAGGAATCTGCCCCACGGACTGTCGAGTTGCTAAGGTTTAGCCACCCCAGTTTCTCCCCCTTAGAGTCCCTAGAATATAGACAGTGGCCCCGATTTATAAAGTATCATGTGTGTCCCGGCCTTGCAATATTCTAAAATGTCATTGGCAAGGAATGTCAACATATGATATACTATGGCATTTATAACGCGCCTATACACAAAGTAAAACACAGTACCATTGGAGAATGATGAAGCTTCTCTCTGCCTCTTTCCATAGAATTGGGGGTTTTGTGAATTTACCTCATTGGCGAAGGAGCATGCATTCAATACAGCAACTAAGTGCGCTGCACACATCTGTAATACCTCAAATACTTACACACAATTGGAGCTAAAAGCCTAAAATCTGATTCCTCAAGCAGAATGTAATCAGGGTCCCAACACACTCCACTGGCAGGGTGCCTGTGGCCAAGGGCAGGGAGCTCTGCTTTCGGGGTGGGGGTGTGCATGCATGCAAATGTCTGCTTGCTCTAGTCTGTGTGTGCGTTTGTGGGATGTGGGGGGCCTGTATCTGGAGTGCTGCAGGGCTTGGTTGGCCCAAATCAGGGGGCTTTATCTGGAGTGTTGCGGGCTGCGCTCTCGGCCCCCTAGCTGTGTGGTCTGTGCGCTCCCTGGTATCTGGAAGGGACCCCTGTGCCTGGGGTGCTTCTCTGGCCCCTCGGTCCGTGCTGTGGAGGTGTGTCTGGAGTGCAGGGTGTACTGTCTCTCTGTGGCCTCCCTTCTCTCACGCCTCCTTGACTGGGCAAGTGTGGTGGGAGTCGTGGAACCCTGCCGGTCCCTCACACAAAGGGGACATGTAGACCTTTTAACAGAGTCACTTCGCAGCACAATCGCTCCTTACCTGAGACAACTGTCCTTCCTGCATCTTCATTGAAATGCCTCCTATGCAGCAGAGATCATATTGAGTTGCTCAGTGCTCGCTGGAATCCAGCTCTGTGCATTCAAAATATCATCATCATAAAAATAATGGGCCAATGAATATCTGCCACAATAATCAGTTCTGCCTCTGGGTAAATAGTGAGGGGTTACGCTGCACGCCCCAGTTTCCCAGTGTATGACCTCACATGGTGATGGGACGTCACCATCCACCTCTTCCCAGCCACATTAGGGTCACTGGGTGTAGGGTATTCAGTTTCAGGAGTATAATTCGATAATATCACGTCACCCCAAGTGCTCATGTGAGTGAGGGGAGGCTAGATGTGCCGGGATGAGAGGTACCACAGGCTCCAGGGATGCCGGGAAACGGAGGGTGGAATAGGCTGCTGGGTGGCCGGATTGCAAGGTCAGAAGCAGGGCACTGCAGTTAATGGTAGTCTGGAAAGCACACCCCTCAGTGCGTTCAGTCAGTATCTTGTCTCTATGACAAATGATATTCTGGTGTGCTGTTGTACAAATGATTCTTCCATTCTGATAATTTGTTTTTTATTTTCAGACCTGCATCTTCATGTGGAGTTCCTTCCTTTCTGTGTCAGAATCTTCACCTTACATGCCACTGAAACAGCAGCCTCGGACACATCTGTCAAGCCACTGTTCTGCTCAATCTGGTAAGAAACTACATTTTAAGTCTTATGATCAGAGTGAAGGGTTGGGCATTATCCCAAAATCTATACAATAGTACTAATTGTTGGAATGTGTACCATTATGGAGAGGTGAGGGGTGTGGAGGACAATGAACATGTAGGAACAGAAACCTAGGCATATAAAGAGTGTTGGTGAGTGTGGGAGTAATGCAAAATGCAGCCAGGATTTTTTCCCCGTAAAATATGGGGACATGACTTATGAGGCTTTTGGTACTGAAGGTGGCATCGCTCAGTAATGCACTGTACACCTTGAACACATTTTGAACTAATCTTTTGGCAGCCAAAATAACACAAGAAGAAGAATTATTAAAAACTGTGGATGCCATACATGTTTTCTGGTGAAATATTCTCCCTCTCGCCTTTTATCCTGGCTTTCCCCTATCCCCATACCCGCCTATCCGTCCCTGTCCCCCCAGAATGTGATTTCGCTCTGTAGTCCTGTTGAACTAACAGGGCAGATCCAGATTAAGAGGGGATTTGGGTTCATACACTTCGCGTGGCAACATGAACCTTGACACTGCTACATATGATGATCCATTCTTGTATGAAATGTCACAAAACACTGATATCGTAACCATATATTTCTTAGTGTACTGAGGGGATAATGCTTTATGAGGCCACTTCCTGTGATGTCATGTGGAGGGCGTGGTCAAATGACATCACTTCCTGTGATGTCGAGTGGGGTGTGGTCAAATGACATCACTTCCTGTGATGTCACTCTTATGGGCGTGGCACTGTGATGTCACTTCCGCTACCCCTGGCGTTTTGGTGAAATGACGTCCCTGGTTAGACTTATGAAAAACTGTCTCGGAAAGTGAAGGTTAATGAGGCTGGGATGGGTTGTAGCAGCAGGAAGTCAAAAGTGGTGTTTTCTTGTGACCAAAGTCAAAAAGCAAATTGAAAAGTTGCAGCTCAATATAGTGTCCATTAAGTACAGGCTAAGAATTACTGTTTCTGTGTTACAATGTATTTAAAATAATATTGCAGTCAGACTGACGTCCTAGAGTTTGAAATCTGAGGCAGCCACCTGTACTTTTGATGGAAACAGCGGGTCTGCAAGTGTATAGGAGTACCAGTTCTCATGAATGCATTGAGACATGTTGTTGCAAAGTCAGAATGTATTTGCATTGTGAGCTCAGTAGGCCTACGCATCCTACGCATCCGACTGAACTCATAAGGGTCAATTGTTTTTTGACTTTGAGTGAAAGGGAAAATTCAGTAAGAAAGCAGGGAGTGAAAGTTTGCAAAAAATACCATTTGATAAGGTTATGTATTCAAACCGTTTGTAAGGCACATGTAATAACAGTTCAAGAAGATTCTTTGGTGCAAGTACATTGCTGTCTGATTTTCAGGAAGACAATGGAGACGGTAAATATCGTGTAAGTTTACTTTTGACGACTCTACACCGAACGAGATTTAATTTTTTATTACCAGAACATTAATTTTGGCAATGTAACTGAAGTACTATCTTTCTGTGTAGTTGTCATTTTATTTTTACTTATCGAGAGTGCAGATTCTCAGCGTTTGTAGGCTATCACTAGATTCACCCATGTTGAATGCTAATATTTCTTTACAATGTCATGTATGACCACATCGATTTGTGTATCAGTTTCTATGTTCTTTTTGACTTTTTTGAAATTGTTTGCTAAAGGTTGGGTATTGATATGTACTTTCTGTTATGGTTTCCGAACAGCTACATCCTGCCTTATTGTGATTGCCATGGATTCCAGATGCCAAATGATGGATTCTTTCCACGCCAGATGCACGTACTCGTGACCGGCTGCCTAACCGTCACTGTTTTGTGGGGTGATCGCCCAGGACCCATTTGTCCGTACGCTGCAGTGGCCATTAGGAGTAACATAACATCTTTTATGGTGGTGTAGGCCGAAGTTCATGCAGATGTCTTGGAAATCACTGTGCGACCGAAGCGGTTGCTTTATCGAAAACGAATACTTTGTGTATGGGAGAAAAACAACATGTGCCTCACGATTAACATTTTCGATGACGACCGATGAAACAAAGCTACAATTTGATTGAAAATGGGAATAGTCCGATGGTCTCGGACAGTTTATTGTGAAATAAAAGTACATTACAAATTCTAAAATGTTAATGTTTTCTTTTAAAAATCAGTTTATTATTTCAAAATGTGACGTGCTACGTTGTACGTCGCTGTGTGTTCATTTTCAGGTTCTGCATCACGGCACGTAGGTGCGGGCGCATTTGGCTACGCTAGAGAGGAACGTCATCCAAAAAAGGTGTACAATATCATTAGAGTTGGTTATGTGACGAGATGTGGGAGTGTTTTCGTATTAGACAAGTGTTGTAATGTAGTTAAAAAACATACCGGTATACGTTTATTGACTGAGGGGTAGGCTGTAGCCATGGGGAGAGGGCAGAATGTCAGGGTCATGGTATAAGCTCATGATCAGCAAAATGTGGCTACGGGCCATGACCACAAGGGAGAAAAGATAGGATTACAGTGGCCATGTGCACCTGGGACTGGTTTTGTGGTAAAGTTGTTCGACTTTAGGATACATTTGAAAGGGAGGAAAAAAGTGCTCATGGTAATATATGTTAACAGGGTTTCCTTTTTGCTTTTTGCTTTTTGCAGGCTGCCATGAAAAGCGAATAGGGGCCCTGTATGGAGCAATCGCCTTCCCTTTCTATGGTGGCCGTATTTGAAAAGGATTTTGTTTTCTAATCCGGGATTAGAATGAAAAATCCTCTTTTTTAGTAGCACGGGTTACTGCTTTGGAAATCTAGATTGTTATTGGCATTCATTCCCCATCTTAGGAATGGAAGGAGGGTAATGATCCAGAGATCGCGTTATGCACTCTCACTTCGATTCGGCTGATAACTTGGCCTGCTGGCCCTTTATTCACTGTTCCAGTCCCTGGAACGGAGGACGAACGCTACAATATTCCCATTAGCATAACACAAACTGCAAATGGAAATGTTGGAAAATTTTATTACGTCTATGTACTTTACTGAGAAATATAAAGTAGATGGAGTGTATGCGATTTTTTTTATTTATATATTTAAACTGTGAAAGGTGGTTCTTAAAGGAACATTTAATTTGTTTACGGATGGCTTTTTTTTGGAAGGACAGCTAAGAAGGAAAGTTGCGGACGGAAATGAACAAAGAGGCACCAAACAGTAATATGGAGGGGTAGGTGGAAGGGGGAAAATGTTGTGCGTGTGTTATTTGTATGGTAGGGGCAGTGTTTCTCATGCTCCTTCATTACAGCAGTGGTGCTGTTTCTTGGGGAGGAGGGATGGCCTTAGCTCATGTTGTTTTCAGATAAATAGTACTTTTTCTAAAGGTATGTACTGTGTACTACATTGTTAACGGCTGAGTACAAATAGGTGTTGGTGCTGTGCAAGGGAAATGTTGAAGTTGCAAGTTCCTACTTCAGTAAAAAATGTACTTCCACACTGTCCACGAGGCATAGATCTTATTGTTAAGTGTGTACGGATTCTCGGACACGTCACCGTGCTGTGCGCCAGCATATGGTCATGTGGCATTCTCCGGAAGGTGTGCAATGAAGTTAGATGTTAGTTCACATTATGGTTACATGCCACTACTAGAAAGCTATGAACTTCAGTAAAAAAACTTTGTTAAAGGGACGTTATGGTTAAGTTGCGCTACATTCAGTAAAAAAAACTTTGTTAAAGAGACGTTATGGTTAAGTTGCGCTACTAAAAACCTATGAAATTCACTAAAAAAAACTTTGTTAACGGGACGTTATGGTTCGAAGTAAAACCTAAAAACCCTTGAAATTCGCCAGTTATGGTAAGCTAAGCAACCATAACTCACGCCGCCACTGTGCACTGCTTAGACTAACACCCAGGCCATCAAAGATGACATCACAAATGTCATTGATACAAATAGTATGCTCTAGCAACCTGGACGTCAGAAACTATTATGAGTTGGTGAGAACGACTGTTATCGTAAATTGATAAGGAATGCTCTGACCAGCTGTTTGCACAGGGGACAGGGATACATTCATACTTCGGGCTCTTTCACTGCGATGATCAGTAGGGTCAGCAAATTTGTTTAATTTGTTTTGGAGCCAAAGCATGGTTCCTTCTGCACAGGCTTATCAATCTGAGAATGCTTTGTGAGAGATACAATCACTGTGCAAACTTAAAGACCAACTCTCTAGGTAAATACAGTCATTAGAAAGATAAATTATTAGGTTGTTGTCTGAAGATGATAGGAAAATGAATGCAATCAATGATTACAAAGTACAGTTCACATAAATTAATGATTTGATAGTCAAGCCGAGGAAAGAGAGCTCAGCATTTCATAAAGAAATACCAACATTGCATATGCAATTTAGGGAGATAAAATGACAACATTCTACCAGCTGACGTGTGCTTACCAAGGGCTGGCCACACTCCAATGCTGGAGAATGGGCCTGTTAATCCACTTCAAATCATGAACAATCTAAAGAGTCTAATTAAACCTTTTTTTAAAGATTTGGGTGTGACTATCAAAGGATATCTGGAATCTGTTCTTGAATTGTATCATACTTTGAACATTCCGAAAATTCAATATGTAGGATTTTTTCCATCTCACAATGGATGCATGTTCTGCTAGTTTTACACGTAGTCTTAATGAACGAGAACATTTACCATGGGATGACTATTAGGGAGAGTTCAGAAAACAATTCTCTGAATTTTGGTCTATTGAGGATGCAAGAAAAGGCAGCATATACTTTGACAGCTCAGCCAGATGAATCCCCAAGACACTTCTTGCAAAACCTGAGGCAAGCATTTTCAAGATTTGAGGTGACCTGTGACATACACAGTAGAATTCAAGACCACCTTCTTCTCTGGGTTGCAGAGGAAAGTGGTGTCTCAGCTCGCTTGTGAATTTACTAGGGATTGGAGCTTGCAGTGGACTATAGATCAATTAACACATTTTTTTGAAGAAATATTACACAAGGGGAATAAAATGAAAATAAAAGCAAGGTCTGCATTCAGAAGTCAAAAGAGTGTTAGAAATTAGATCAGGAAAAATGCCATTAGAGACTGCTCAAACAAAGAATAACACATAACATAACCAGAGGGGTGTGGCCATGCATGGAAAGGCAGCACCCGAGGCAACTGTAGTTCAATCCACAGAACACAGTCGGGGGGATACTTAAAACAGTCACAGGTGCCTTGGTAATTCACCACAAGTGGGGTTTTGGTATTATATGGTAGGGCCTCATAACACCCATAGTCAACTGCATAATGGACCTTATCAGGCATTGGGGGCATGAAGTAGATTTACCCTGCTACAATGTTATATGGTAATCAAACAGGGCCAAGATATGTTCACATGAAAATGCAAATCAGTAAAGGGAGCAGTATCAATCAAATGAGAGACACAATGGGCCTCATTACGAGGTTGGAGGTAGCCTTGCGGTTGTACCGGCAAGGCTACCTCCAAACTCACATCCGGGTCTGGCGAAAGACGGACCCGGTAATTCTCCTTGAGAGGTCCCGGGCCCGGTACATTCCCATTCCCATTTGAGCCCCTATAGGGCTCAATGGGTATGGGGAGGGTGGTAGCAACGGTACCGTCAATAACAGTATTGTTGCTACCAACAATCAGTTCTGCTTGCGGGTGCCAGTACGGCCCCCAGGTCAGACCTGGTGGCTTCAAGGGCACCTGCAAGCAGAACCCCTAGTATGGCAGTACGGTAGCAACGGGGCCAGTAGCGATACCGGCACCCTTGTTGCCTTACCGCCATACTCGTAATGAGGCCCAATGTAACCTATAGCCCTCACACATATGTTGAGGCCTCCCTACATGCACAGAGGACAGTCATCCCACACTCCCCAACTCCTCTGTCCCAGGAGTTCAGGGGAACACTAACAGGAAAAATAGGTCTGACCAATATGAATCCAACCAGTACTGGCCTTGAATTCAGAGGGATGATTATAGGGATCTGGATAGATTCCAATGCTTAGAGGCACAAGTGAAAATGTTAGCTGAGCAGATAGGAAGGCTAGATGCAGGGCAAAAACAGCAGCTGAGTGAGAATGCAGAACATCAGAGTGACATTGCACAAGACAGCAACAAATGACTAATCAGCCAGGCTTCCCATACTGATGGCACAAATGATCCACCGTTGAATGAACAAACTGAAATTATTAGTGATTTAAACTTAAGAGAACAACCAAATGAAGATAACATAGGAAATAAACACACAGGATAAAGTAGTGAAGTTTAATCTAGAGTTAAACCAAACTATTCAGGAATGTGAAGATAAGAAAGAAGAAAGGAGAAATGCACAAGTTGAAGGCAAACAGCACAGAGCCAAAAACAATCTAAAGGGAATGTGGCACATGAAAATGATGAGGCACATACCTTTGAACAATTGATAGCCAGTGGCAGAGAGGACCATTACGAGGTTAATGGTGCACTGAACGCCTCAGCAATAAATGAAACAAAAGTGAATGAAGTGCTAGATGAAAACAGAAAAAGTAAAAAGACAGTTGATAGGCTTTCAATGCTTGATGGGCCCAACAGGGCTCATGTTTCAACAGAAATGAAAACTTCCCAAAGGACACTTGCAGGTGTGATCCCAGATGACCATTCAGAGCTGTAGATGTTCCAAGAGGTGGAAGTGACAGGTATGGTACAAGAATCAGGTGTGTTCCATACACAAATTGCTGAGATACTTCCACAAGAGGACAGCAAAAACACAAAACAGTTGTGTGGAGGAAATCAAATGATGTGGAAAAAGCAAAAAAGGAATGGGGTGAGAACTCAGGAGGCCCCGCTATTCAAGGAGTCCAGTCAGTGGCAAACCTCCAAATGAGTTCGCAGGACATAAAAATAAACAGCTAAATTGAAAAAGAGATGGGCAAATGTGGGGGTAAAAAGTTATTTCATATGCCCCTTTGTTTAGCAAGAAGCCAGGCAGGCCTAAAGAAAATAAACCCAGAGATTAGCAACATTTCACGTTTCCTATGCATAGTTGAAGAGTGTAAACCAATTACAAGGGGGAATAGAACAGGGATGGACAGGTCAATTGCAAAACAAGCTAACCACTGCACAAATTGGCAAGCCTCCTGGACGATCTCAGTAAACACACTAAAGTTTAATAAATAAATCAAGATTAAAACCAGTATTAAATCCAGAGAGATGTGACTAAATAATCACAATCAAACACAATAATGTGGTATGTACAATATCAAAGAACAAATGTAAAATAGGAAAACAAAACCACAACAGTAGTAATAAGGTGAAAACAACAATTAGAGCAGGCAAGTACAAAGTCAGTGATATAATCACTGTGTATTAATATGCAATTTTTATAAACTTTGTTCAGTTTGCAGGCTCTGATGTTATCCAGAGTCGTGAAGTCTCGACATGTTTCAGTTCTATGTCATAAGTACTGAACCTTGTTCGGGAGAGGAGTTAGTTGGGATTCCTATCTTCAAAAACTATCAGTGTGGGCCAGTCACAAGACCTATCGTGGATGAAAGAATGAAACATGATCAGCATAAAGTGCCATAATTGTTTCAACATAACCAAAAATGGTCAGGGAACCAGAAATTACAAGGCAGCCAGTTACCTTGCATCGGTTCTTGTGGGGGCGAGTAACTTGAAAGTAGAGTACAACAGGGAGGAAAGCAGTAATTCCTGGATGAAGATGCAAAGAAGAGCATATAATGGCTATTCAGTTGCTACTAGTAAAGGGGAGAGAGCGAGATAATACGTATAAGGTACAAAAGCAGAGGGGTTTAGAGTTGTTGGCAGAGATAATAAAAAACATGTGGAGACCAGAGGAATCATCAGACCTATTCAAAGTATTTCAAACATGCCCATATTAGATGTGCAGAAGCCCAATGGTCAATGGTGGTTGTGTGCAGACTTGATTGAACTGAATAAGAGGGTGCCTGTGTCAAGGTGGCCTCTACCATTTATTGACCAAGGCCATGTACAAATTTAAGGGTCAAAGGTTTTTACTACCTTCGATCTAACAACAGGTTATTGGTGTGTACCCTTAGACAAAGATATCCTAAATCTATTTGCTTTGTTTGTTCCATGCGACTAAATAGGCATGACATCATGTTTGTCTTTTTCAATAGTGGAAGTGAGTTTGGGATCTTCCCGAACAATGCACTCACGGATAGAGCCGAGAGGGGAACTGCAGTCAATGAGGATGATGTCCTGATCGAAAATGAGGGTTTAAAAAACCATTTCAGTGAAATTAGATTTGTGTCTGCCAGTTGTAAAAGGCTGGGGTAAATATGTCATTGCAGAAGGCGTAGTGGTATAGAAACAGGTTCAATTTCCCAAAAAGATCCCACACATCTGAAGAGCTTAAAGAGCTTGTTAGGGATGACAAGTTACAATGGGAAGTTCATTGAATAGCACACAGAAATCACACAACCACTGACTAAAATAATGAATCAGGGAGTGCCCTGAAAATGGCAACAGGAACGATGTGAGGCAGTGGCTAAATTGAAAGATTGTCTTATCAAGGCCCTATGTTAGGCCTATCCAATAAAGAATCAATATTTATTTCTGGACATAGGGTTCAGAGATAGATGTATATGAGCGGTCTTGTATCAAAGGCATGATTGAAATAACAAAATCATTGCATATGCTAGCAAAGAATTGTCACGGGTGGAAACAATGTTTAGTGAATGTGAAAAAGCACTTTTGACTTTCCAACATTTCTGCCCCATTATTCAAGGAAAGTGAGTGACTGTTGAAACTAATCTTCAGACCTTGCAATTCTCGAAGAGTAAAGGAATCAGATCTAGTAACTTAGCCCAGTCATGAATTGCATCATGGACATTGGAATTACAGGGATTACCAGTAGAAGTGAGATGTTGGCAGAATAAAAAGAGTCCAGTAGCTCAGGGTGTGGCATACTTTCATGAATGTTCAGCTGCAGATACTACAGATGATACAGAATTAGAAACAAATTTGAATGAATTTGAACAATCACCACACAAGGCTTTCGATGAAGAAGGGTGTTAAGATAGCCTAACTGTATAAGTGGATGGATGTATGTAGCATGTGGGGGGTGAGCCTGACAAATAATTGGTTGCCAATTTTGAAGGTATCCCACGAGTGAGCATGAGAATAGGTCCCAAAAGTAATGAAGTGGCAGAATTGGCTATATTTTACAATAGCCACAGCAATAAAAAACAAATTAAAATACATAGTTTTAGTTACCGATTCTGATTATGCCCAGAGATGTTTTGGAGAATACAGGGTGGAAGCTGAGAGGAATGGTTGCATGAAAGAAAAAAAACTCAAACATGGAAAACAAATTCAGGCCATAGTTAATCTCGTTTCAGTGAATGAGATGAAAATTCACTGGAGGAAGATGCAAGCGGATTCCAGAATACCAGGGAAAGATACAGAAGGACATTACAAGGCTGATCAATTGACTAAATTTGGGGCAGTGATGAAGGAATCGTTTCCTAATGAGCACTTGCTCTGTGAGATTCAAATGGATGTGGTAACAAGTTCCAAATCTCAGGGAGCAAATGATCAATCAGTGGTGCAGTGGAGTTTTGATACGCCCAATCAGGATTTGATCAAGGCACAGAAAGAAGACCCAATAATAGGTTTGTTGTACAATCATCTATCAGATGCAGAGCAAAATCCTTTAAGAAAGGAGGGCTGCAAAGTAAGAGAAGAATTGAGGGTGTTGTTAAAAAATAAAAAGAGATTTGAACTTCAAGAGGGACTGTTGGTACGAGAATCCATTTCGGGTCGGATTCAATGGGTGCCACCTATGGCATTTCGGGGATTAATGCTACATCATGCCCATGATGCAATAATAGCAGGACACAGAGGTTTGCAGAAAACATTGGATTTATTGAAAGAAATTTGTTTTGGCACATATGTCCCAAGATGCAGAGTTGTATACCTGGGGGTGTGTGATGTGTACACCGTTTCAGGCTGCCTCCCCAACACATAGAGCACCATTAATTAAAAGAGGTCTGACACTAACCTGGTCAGATTTGCAAATAGATTTCATTGGCCCAGTCCAAAGGACATTACGGGGAAACAAATATTGCTAACAGTTAACTGTTTAATATTTAAGTGGTGGGGACGCATACCGGCACCTGACTTTAGTGCACAAACCACAGCTACTTTATTTTGTGAATCATATACTTTCTAGGTTTGGTTTACCTCAGATGATAGAATCAGACCATGGAAGTAATGTTACTAGTGCAGTAATGAACACGATGTTGCAGATTATGGGTGTACAAAGAAAGCTTCATATTTGATACAGGCCATCTTCTGGTGGTGGTGTGGAATGATGCGACCGATCAATAATTGATTTCCTTAAAATATTTGTGGCAGAAGCAGGGTCTGGTTGGATTTTGTGACTCCCTTTGGTTTTAAAGTCCATTACGACAACAACCTCAACGTCTACAAACCTCAATCCACATGGAATCATAACAGGTAGGAAAATGATACTTCCCCAGCATCTGTTTTATAGAAACATTGAGCAGGTTTTGGGTTGTGCATCCACAATTCAAGAATATGTGGAATTGAGAAAGTATTTGCAGCACATATTTGCATTTGCCCAGCAAAATCTGGAAAGGGCATCTGAAGGTGCCAAATCTTACTATGACATGAAATCATCTCTTAGGGAATTTGAAGTAGGTAATCAGGTGTACACATTTCATTTTGTAAAATGTTAAAATTAAATCATCCAAATGTATGGCATCCTGGTGTGGTCAATTCAAAATTGTGGACAAGATTTTGCCTGATTTGTACAGAATAATGACCAAGGAAGGCGATTTGCCTGTGGAACAATTTGTCCATGTGAACCATATCAATCTATTTCATCCAAAACATGAAATTAAGAGGATAGAGCCCTCTGGAGAAACCAGTAGGGAGTGAGAGGTATAACAGTCGATTGAAACCAAGGTGAGTAAGACAGTGAATGGCAAAAAACTCCACGAAGATTTAAAAAGTGTTGAGCAGGCACAGAAATGTAATGCTGTGTGCAAAAAGGGAATGCATTGAGCGGAAGCCAAGGTTGACTAAGTGCAGCTGAAGACAGGTGCAGATCAGTTACATTTAATAGCAGAATTTGTGATTTTCAATGCTGTGACTCATACAACGAAACTATAATGTAATCAAAAGTATATACGCAAAGTGAGATGGCCTTGGAGAGAATATAATAGAAGTATGGAAAGTAAATGCGTCATTTGCTAAATTTGTTCTGTCCAGTTTTAAGGTTGCAACATATATCTTGTGGGTCAGTGAAATTTGGGAAACTACCTAATGTTGCTAAATTAGCATAGGTAGTCGTGTGTTTCAGGAAGAGTTTATGTCCAATGGAAATCAAGTGATGTCTGACCTTTAAGTTAAATGGCCAATCAAATCCTATTGAAATATAAGGTTCATATGAGCATTAAAGCCTTGCGTAATCTGTTGCCATGTGTACAAGTGTAGTGTATGCAGTAGAGGTCTTCTTTTTGTCAGCCTGTAAAATGGGTGATTAAAAACAACATACTCCCGGCTAGTCATTACCTGTGTCTGTCCTTGCACATCATACCCCCTCCCCCAGGGAGGCTGGTAGCAGGACATTTTCCTAAGAAATCAACCTCCTATACAATTGTATCACTGTGTTCCAGTAAGATGCGCTCAGCCCAGGGAATACAAGAAGAACTTGACATGAACCATGGGTGAGCGAGAGAAAGAGATCTCAGCTGTTCACTGTAACCGACTTAATTGCTGCACTCCCCGAAAAGGCAGGAGGCAAGATGGCGATTAGTAGCAGCTAATCTGAACAACAGAAAAGTCTCTATCAAGGTTTGAACTCTTGTCCTCCATGTTAGCATTCTATATTTGTTTATAAAGGTAGCAAGAGAGTTTGAATTAAACATTCATCTTTCATTTCTTTAATGCTACCCCAGAAAATATACAATTTACATCAGAAAGGTAAACTAGCTAAACCTGAAAAATCTTTACAGGGGATACAATCTACAAAGCCTGAATCTTCTGACATTGTAATTGTAATAAAAAGTGTTCAGCCATTGACTACAAATGCTCCTTCAGTTCAAGATACAGCAAAAATCAATGTATCTTTTAAAGTACCACCGAAGAGCATTATCTCTGAAATAATCACTGTACATACCCTGACTAAATCACACAGCATGGGATAGGCAACTCCTCAACAGACACTGACAACAATAATGCACTGCTTAATCTCCGCTTGTTATTACAGATTGAAGCTCAATAACTACCATCTCTATTCTGTCCCAAAGTTCTGACCATCACGGGTAACACTGTCATAGGGGAGTTGGCCGTCCCAGTCAAAGCCAACGAGAGACTATCAAGCTCACCTCAATTAACTAGGTTAATTGAGGCATCGCTAAGTGAGGAGGACACCCAGAATCTTATTGAGGATGAGTTAGAGGGGTGGAATGGATCAATTTCTGTGGTTGAGTCAGAAGGCTTTTCTGTGCAGAATAAAGCTGTTAACTTTACATTCAAATTACTGCTGAAACTTTGCAACTTAATTTCCAATTAGTCCCAGAAACAAGGTCTTCTCTTATAACAAATATTCAGAAATGCCTCAGCTAATATGGCAACTGTTTCCAAATCAGTTGGTAATACTTTGAAAAAAGACCCCCTCGACCAAAATTACCTAAAAACTGTGGGTACACAAGTGACAGTGATTGAAAGAGGACATCTTACACCTTGGGATTCTACATTTATCGAACATCTATCAGGGCTTGAAATACAAGCAGAGGAGGTGGAGCAAAAATATGAGTTGGTCCTGTCAAGAAATGAGAGATGTAGGAAACTGAAACTATTTAATTGTAATGGCAATAAGCAGCCTAGTCTTAACTCACTAAATAAGGGCACACATGTGTCAGCTGCTTATAGTACTATATCTAAGACCACTCCCTCTAAGAAAATGGCTCGTAAACGGGCCGCTAGAAGATCCAAATGAAACAAGAACAAGGAGGAAAACTTAACATCATGGTGAATACATTTCAAATGTGATAAGCATAGGCAGAAATCAGAGTGCGTATATGCGGATCATCATCTCCAAGAGGAGGTAATTAATTAAACTGATCTTTCTGAGCATGACAATGTGGGGAGTACTACAATTGAGCCACCACAGTTGAAAGAAGGGGTAAAAGCTGTTCAAGAACCAGACCTCTGTGCATGAGGAGTCAGTGCCCCAGCGCCAACCACTTTTACTAACTCCAGATTTTTCCCTATCGATCAGCATGTCCTATTAGACCTTTTTGGATGTTTGCCAGCTCTTTGCTATAACTATTGAAAATCCATTTTTTTTTGTTGTTGGATGTCAAGCTTCATGATGTCGTGTTGGGAATGAGGGACACTCGTCCCAGACCCCTGAGCACTTTTGTATGAGGCAGAGGCCTGGAAGTGTCAAGTAGGGACTCATGGAGGGTACAGGGTGGTGGGGGGTGTTGAAAGGGGCTACAGTGTGAGGAGGGTGATGCATGTTTCAGCTCTAGATTACATGGAGAACCAAATGTCATCTTATATAGCAGCAGCCACATTGAAATCGAGGTCTAGCTTTGCGCTGCAGCCAGGGCTGCAAGCTCAAGCCACACACATAGAAATAAGTGTACGTATGCGGGAATAGGTTGTAACTTGAGCACCAGTGAGAAAGTCCAGTGCTGCACAGATTTATAGATGATTCATTGTCGCATGTTGCCAACATTCGTATCCCAGAAGGAATGCACCCTGCAAGGCCACAAGTGGGTGGAGAGCTCTCAGTGAAAAGTGATCCCACAACAAGGAGGGCAGGATCCTCTGATCTTCCCTGTCCAAGCTCTTTGTAAAAGCACCCAGATGACCTCATCCCAAGACCATCAGCATTCAAAGGTACCGGTCAGTTCCAGACCACCGACCATAGAACTATTAGACCCCTAATTGATCAAGAAAGATCAGAAATCAAGGACCAGTTGCCTTCACCATAGGTCATGTGATTTGTTCTAGGAGGCGCTGGGAGGGGCAAAACAACAAATCTAAAATTAGGGTGGGGAGCTTTGGACGGGTGCCAACGTATCTGTTATCGAGCTGTAGTGTGTTAGATACAATGACCTCGAAGTATCCTCTTAGCCGTTGTCTGCAGTACAAGGTGCACATTGGGTTGGAGATAAAGTGTGTATTTTTCCTTGCATAATGACAAATTAATTGTAGCTTCATGCCTGATGATGCGCATGGAAGAACCCACGTGGAAGAAGATGGACAGAAGGGGATGGGAGCAATGGTCTGACATCCCTTTTGGTATAGTGTCTCACCAACCAGTCATTTGGATGTGTATGTTATCTAATTTAAGTCACTGATGATGTTGTGTGCCTTCATACATTGTTGCTCATACTGATTTTCCCAGGCCATTCTGTGGCAGCAGAGTACTTTATTTTTGTGGAAATAAAACCTTGTTGTCCTTGCAAGAGGTGTCCTGGGGCTTTTTACCTAGTGGGTTGCATTTTTCTGGTGTGAGCATTTTGTGGGGTACTCTACATTTTTCATGACCCCCGATGTGGTCCCAGTGACCCCTGGGAAGACGGAGGCTTCCAGGCCTCATCTTTGGTGCGGCTGCACCCACTTGCAGGGACAGTCCCAAGCGTGCAACCCTCAGTGGTGTACAGAAGCCGTTTTAACATAATTCATGTCTGCTCTTTGGATCATGGTGCATTTCCGAGGAGGGTGCAGGCCGTTATTGGGATCCCCTGATGGAGGAGCGTGAGTGAACATGCAATGTAACTACACCTCTTGCAAGCGACAACAACGGGGGCAAGAGTGAGTGGTTAGGCACAGTATGTTTATGAAGGAAGAGCGTGAAATGCAACGTGGCAAGCTTTTACATATTTTTTTATTGTTAGTACTATTGAGGAGATAACCAGGAGGAAAACCAGAGTGTGGGATCATTTCCGAGTAAGGAGAGATGGTGGCGCCATTTTTTATTGTGATAAGGTGGATACAAAAGTAACAGCTCTGTATGATTAGAGAGCTTGGATTCCTGTGCCCAAAATATTTTGGGTGGCGGAAGGAGGCAGAGTAGTGGTTAGTGTTTTGGTTTATTATTTTAGTTTATTGTTTTAGTGTATTTAGTTATTATTGTAAATTAGGTGGATGCCAAGGGAGGGCCGGTAGAAGCAGTGTGACTGTGAGGTCTGAGGCATGCACAAGTGTGCACAGTGAGGGGAGGTGTGGACAGTGGGCGACTGGGGGGCGGAGGACCGGTAGTCTGTACTACTTCAACTCTGCCAATATTTAAGCCATTGAAGCCCTTCAGCTTTTGAAGAACCTGTTCCCTAGCACTCTCCATCCACCTGCTTCCCTCTCTCCCTACCCTCATGAACAACCCTACAGCACTTTTTCATCACCCCTCCATCCTTAATTTAGCACTTCCTCCACCATCCCATTCCTATGTTATTCTGTCCTTTCCTCGTCCCTGGTTTATGCTTACACCTTCCCCTGCAACATTTGGTCTTGAAGTCAAATTCGCTCACCACTTTTTCAAGGACCCATGTCCTTCACTCTGTTATTAATGGTAAATCCGTGTACATGTTTTGGCGCATAAAAATGCATTGTTTTCCTATGATTTCTATAAATAAATACATACATTTCTAGCCTTAGCTCCAAATCATTTAAATATTTCGAGCCAAGTCAATCCCCTATTGTTTAGATAGGCTTGAAACATTGTTGAGCTGATTCTCCATCACTAGTTTATAATCCCTCCAATTAACCATCTGCCACTGTCAGATAGAAGGTGCTTGTGTGCCATGCTCTAGGAAATGCTTTGCACATGACTAATGCGAGAAACCTGAAGGCACTCTCACATCTACTCCCCAGGTGTCTTCTGTTTAGGTGGCCAGGGAAGGACCATCGCTTTTGGATTTGGACCCTGGGGTGGACTAGCGAGAAAGGATCACATGGGTGGCAGGTCCTTGGGGAATGGTGAAAGAGTGCCAGAGAGCGAGATATGGTATCCCTCATTTCCTGACAGTGATTTACCTTACCCTCCCTCAGTCTTTGTAGTATATTGATACCCTGACCCTACTTTTCCCCTGCAAGTAAGACCAAGTACTGCGAAGAATAAACTAACCCATAGAGTAATGCAGATTACCCATAGGAAACACCACTATAGTACTGGAACGAAGAAGAGGGAGCCTGAAGGCTATAGAAATGTAGGTCAGGCATGTCCTGTTAATTAGACTAATTTCTGATCAGGCAAATGAGCCTAGGACTTCACACCTGCAGCCTGTTAGAGACTCACAGGTGTATAAAAGGTGGAGTCCACAGGGAGTTGGAGGCAGTTGTATGCAGCAGCATGAGAGCCATTGCAGTTCATGGGAAGCCGGAGGAGAACAGGATGCCAGGACTCCAGGACGCTGAAGGATAGCACAACAAAAGAAACTGTCATTGCATGGGGAGGGAGCCGTGTCTCCAAGAAGATGGAGAAGGCGGGAGAAGGGGACCGTGGAAGATTCAGGACTTTTTACTGTGGCCAAGAATAGCTTGTTCCTCTGAATGGCAGTAACCATCCAGGGGTGCCTGAGTGGCAGGCGGTGAAACCCTAACCTCAAATCCCAGAAAGCATCTGGTTGAAGAAACTGAAGAAAAGTGCATCACAGCTGTCGAGTTTCAAGAGAATGCAAGGAAATCTGGTGCGTGTATGAAAGTGAAAGAATTACATTGTAGGAGAGTGGTCGCGTGGGGTCGGCCCTACTCGAAAGCCCTTGAGTGAAATAATCAAACAAATCAAAGCGAATGCAGTACTTAAAGTGAAATTCACAGAAACATTGTGTCAGAGTGAAATATGCTTAAAGCGATGAACGAGTGACCTGAGGGGAGCCAGGGAAGTGCGAGAAAAATGCTGAGCGGGCAAAATCAAACTGTAATTGAAAATCAAGCAAGCACATTTTTGAAAAGAGAATCAAAGGAGCATAAAGAACGGCAAACCCTGAATCTAAGAACTGGTGAAACTCTGTAATTCGCCACAGTGGTAAAATGCTGGAAAAGGGCAGCTGTTTGTGTGCCTTTAATGGTTGGGCCGTGCGGCCTATTAACTGCACTTAGACCAGGATACCCCAACAAGAAGAAGTATGAAAGCAACTTTGAAATAAACTAAACCTGAACATTTTGTGCTTTGAGAATGACAAACAGTATTTGAGTGAAATCAACCTCGATAGACTCTAATGCTGAATGGCGGTGTTTTGAGCATCATGATTCAAAGCGTGGGGAAAGACAACCCTGAACTCCCTTTGAACTATTATTGTTTTGGACATTCCGGTTTGAAGCGTGGGGAGGGGAACCCCTGAGCTGCTTTGAAATAGTGTTGCTTTGAACAGTCCTGCTTGAAGCTTGGGAAGGGAACCCCTAAACTCCACCGGAACTGTTAATTTGGTGAAACTGTGCATAAGCTTGGGGAAAGGAACCTTAAGCGCCTTTTTGTACTTTGTGGTTAAAACTGTATCCTGAACTTGGGAATTGAATTGGAGACTGCTCCAGACTTTTTGTGAACACTATTTAAGTTACAACATCCCTACACTATATTTCTGTATTAGTTTTGAGTGCAAGTATAGGTTTTGACACAGACAGACATTTGAGTTGAACTTATGGAATTAGACTTTGCCTTACTTTTTTTTAGGTAGTGTGATATGATGTACCCCTGAGCAGAAAGAAGTACTCCGGAGTCACAGGCAGGGTACAAGCTTATTTACTGAGTTTCAAGTTCAAGGTGACACAAGAGGTAAGTTCATGGTAAGGCTCAAGAAGGATACATAAGAAGTGTATATTAGATCCTCCGCCCTCAACTCTCACAGGCAGCTCACTCCAACTGACTCTCATAGAACACACAGAGACACTAACACAACAACATTCTACAGCTAACATTCCATATGGCATTACATCAGACATTCCATCAGGCAAGCATCCACACAGTGCCAGAGAAAGGAGACACAGACATAACATAGTGCTATTTCCACCAAAGCTGTAGAGCAGGTTAGGCATTACACTCACCCTGACATTTTAATAAAGGTTTTCAAAACAGTTACATCTGTTGTCTGTGTCATCTCTTGATACCATGCCTGTGTCACACTACATACTCTTGTATCCTCTGTTAATCTGTATAGGCAGGTTTGATAATGAGTTTTAGTGAGAAGGTTTGTGGTGCCGCTGTTGACAGAGGCGATTGAACAGTCAGACAAGAGACAAATGTCCACACCAACCCCACCCCTGTTCTGCCTCTCTCTTCTCAAAGACAAACAGCCAGGGCTGTTCAGGGCCTCCCAGTGAGACCATGGGCCTCATTACACGGAAGGCAGTAAGGGTTAACGGTCACCGGTAATGGTACCGGTGACCGTTAACCCTTACCACCTTACTACGAGGTCCCTTTGCGGGTTGGTACTTTAACGCCTGCTTTTTAGCAGGCGTTAAAAACCAACCCGCAAAGGGACCAGGGTGCTAATTACGGTACCGCAATTTGCGGTACCGTAATTAGCACCTTCCCCATTCCCATTATGCCCTATGGGACAAAAATGGGAATGGGGAAGGGCAATGGGGGAAGGGGGAATTACCGCCCCGCCAGCCTTGGAATAGGGCGGTAATTCCCCTTTCCTCCAAGGCGGTGCCGGTATTTTACCGGCATGGACCAAGGTGCTAAAAGCACCTTGGTCCTCCGCCTACCGTGTAATGAGGCCCCATATCTTTTTAACAGTCTGAGCAGTAGACCATTTACAAAAGAAAGTGATTAGTGATGTGAACTGTTGGAGTAATTAATGCACACATTTCAACAATGTACTAATTTCAATGGAGGGTGCTAATGTTGTAGCATGAAGTTTGTGGCTTGGTACTGATGTTTGACATTGAAGGTAAACTAAAGAGGGGGTAGATCTGGAGCATATCATAGTGTAGTGTAGGGTGTTAACAATATTAGCACAACAAATTGCTAATCCTGCTAACGATACACATCTTCAATAATACTGCCATTAATAACTCAGCTGGAGTCAGAGTGCGTTTGTTTATGCCACAGTCTGTGATGCCGACTGTAAGGGCATGAATTCACAGCGCAATGTGGCTTAGAAAATAAATACAAATATTGAAATCTGAACCACAGCGTGTCTTGCTGATGCTAGATTAAGCAGCGTGTCTTGCGGATGCTAGATTCAGAGCACAATGAGGTGGCAGAATGTGCATTTGAAAGAATGATTTATTTGTTCAAAAAGGAAAGCCAGTGAGCTGAGACAATGTCAGGTTGCACATTCTATCTGTGCTCGGCGAAATGTTCACCAGAAGCGCTGTACAAAGGTCATTGTAGAAAAAGCCAGAAAAGATTGGAAAGCTACTGGGGGTGTTGGCTAAAAGGGCAGTGATTGATCAGTGTCATCATTCATGACTCAACAACAGAATGCATCAAAATGGGTGGTGAAACAATAAAGAATGTTTATGAAAATAGGCAGAAGGGAGGAAGGAAAGAGAGCTTAAAAGCTGGGGTAAAATGGGGGAAGGTGGCTGGTCACAGAAGGAGCGAGGATAGAGAGAAGAGAGGAGAAAGACAAATGAAATATAGGGAGATCGGATGAGGTGCTGTGAGCTGTGGGGCTGCAGGCCAGGTTGGGAGCTCTACTCACTGCGAAGGACGGAGACTGGTGCTAGGAGAGAACTCATTGTAATCCTGGAGGCAGCTGTTCATGGGAGTGAGTGAGTGAGTGAGTGAGTGAGAGTAGCCGTGAGAGGAAACAGTATCCGTCTGTGCTGATAAAGAGGCATTCAACTCTTGGTGAGAATAGGTGACAAAATAAAAGAAAAATAATTCATTAGGGCAAACTCATAGTCTGATTAGTGAAGTGTTAAATTAGGTACAAAAGGGTAAAAACCCATTTGTTCTCCAGGTACCGGAGAACACATGTGTTTACCTGCGCGCAAATAGTCACTTGCTGGAAAGGAGTAATTTGCAGCACTGCTAAAATGCATCAGTCATACTTTCAAGGTTGTGTATAAAAATGCATATGGTCTGCCAAGTTTGTCAATGAGTAACTAGTTTCACTGAACATGAAGTATAAATCATTGCCTTGGGTGGGGGATGGTAAGGAAGTCTATGCCAATATAACTGCGAATATGAATGCACTGACAAGTTATGAAAACTTGGCAAGCTGTGTTTAGATTTGTCTTCCTATTTCTTACATGTGCTCAATGAGATGCAATGCTGACGTTTCTTCCTGCATATATGTCTGTATTCTATTTAGTTGAATGAAGAGAAAGTGCCTAAGTGCATTATGAAAGTATGTGCCTGGTTCATTATTGTGGCCTGTTTATTTCGTGGTATAGAGTGTAAGCGTGGTGCATTCAGTATAGTCAATATGAAAACTTAGTGTGACTAGTACAGTGCTAAACCAGACATTTTGTTAGCCAAAGATCACAAACAAAATCATAGCAATAAACAGGTTACCAATGAACTAATTCCCTACACTGTAACAAACAAAAATCCTTACAGAACAGGTAACCTGAAGCAACAATTGCTGAAGCACAGTTTATTTCTTAGAACAGTATAAGGTGTAAATAAACAATTTATTTGCGATTCTTGGGTGATTAGAAATTATGGGGGAAGAGACAAAGCTGCAAGCTAGGTCATGTATTTTGTTTGACTTTGCCTTTGAAGGACATTTTTGGTAGATTGTTATCAATTTGCTTGTCAGTACTTGTAAGCTTCTATACAGGATTGGGAAAATAAAGCTACAATCATAGAGGGTATATGTTCTTGTCCGTGGAGAGGAAAAAGTGGAAGTATGACTTTTTACCACAGCATTTTACACCCCATTGGATTTTTTGGGGGATTTGGTAGGCGCAGTTGAAGTGCAGAGTACATTTACGTGTGTGCCTGCTTTTTTATGCTGGTGAAAAACCAATGGACTCTTATGGAATCTGCCTGACATTTACATCTCATAAAAGCAGGTGGATCCCGCAGAGTGCTCCTGGTATTGTTAATTGCAGGCAGCCCTTACACTTTTTTTTCGTGAAAGGCTTTGGAAAAGTAAAGGAAATTTCACCTGTGTTTTATTATTTGCATGTCCACTAAGTGCAACCAAATACAATTGCATGGAACAGACCCTTTGCACAATGTTCAAACAGAAGTCATCCAGTCCAAACAATTTTGGCCCTATGACCTACATGCTCTATTTGATCAAGATGTTTCTTAAATGATGCTTACATTGTCAATTTGGTTTTATCATGTGACTTGTGCTCTTTTAAACTCTTCTCTATAAAACAGAGTATTTTTTTAGGTTTTCATACCTAAACATTAACACACATTTGTACCAACTTGACATTGGAAGGTACTTGGTCAAGTGCTTACATTTTAGATTAGGCTCAAATTCTGGCTTTGCCGCTAAACAAAAGCATGTGATCCTAGGCAAATCATTAATCTCACAGTGCATTACCTACTAAAATTGGATGCCCCTAAAAAATATTATTTCACCACAGTATACACTATTAAAAATGGCCTCACTCCAGGTTCATTAGACTAGTGTTGGTCCATATATAAAAATGCCTCTTCAAATTCACCATAGAAAGTAGCAAAAGGTGTCTACAAATGCATATGTTGCCAAAAAGATATTGGTTAAACTTGCAACTGATGTTGACCTCTGACTCTCTCTTCTACATACTCTATCACACCCTGAATTCACTTAAAGACGTGCTGCAAACATGCTACATAATGTCATTGTTTAAGTAATGAAGGGGGAGTGAAAGGGATAAAAAGGGGAAAACAGATGGGAAGGGGAGGGAAGGTCAGATGATTAATGTTTCCATAATACTTTTCTTGTTTCGCTTTTTCTTTGGGTGTATTCTTTGATGTACAACGCTATTTATGCACCTATGTTGAAGAAACGGAAATAACCGTCTTTCTTAGGACATGATTTATTGGGATTCACCGCCCAGTCTCTTGTAGAGAGGTTTGTGATGTAAAGTTTAATTTTTCATACTGTGGAAAATGCAGGTTTCCTTACAGGGAAGGGGAGAGAGGGTAGAATGTAAAACGAGTAGTGCATGAAAGGTGGGCTGGTTGGGGGACTCATGGAAGATGAAGAGAGTTCAGAATGGAAGGTGAAAGAAGTGAGGCCCTACAGCAGGTGATGAGGGAGCAGGTGAAGAGAAGATGATTTTGGAAGGGTATGGAAGAGCATGTGATTTAAGAAAGAATGAGTGGATTTAAGGGGAGAGTGTATTTTCCACTGACTGAACACATTGTTTGACCCTGAGCAAATCTCCATGTCAGGAAAACCTTCTGAGGCAAGAAGTTTTTTTCAAGCCAGAGTCATGCCCCTAATTACACAACTTCAAAAATAGAAAAAATACAACATGCAACGTTTGTCCCTAAAGTTCATCATTGTTGCATTTGTGGCAGCCTCCCACCCCCAATCTCTGCTTCCATAGCCCCACTGTCAGTCTTTCCCCACAGGCCCTTTGCGTTCAATCTGCTATTGGCTGTTGATGAATTATTAAGAATTTAGCTGAGCCAGTTTAACATAAGTCAATCTCTCTCTCTCTCTCTCTCTCTCTCTCTCTCTCTCTCTCTCTCTCTCTCTCTCTCTCTCTCTCTCTCTCTATCTCTCTCTCTTTCTCTCCCTCTCCCTCTCTGTCTCCCTCTCTCTCTCTTCCCTTTCTCTCTCTCTCCCTATGCCTCTCCGTCCTGCGCTCTCACTGTAGTTCTCTTTCTTTTTGGCTCTTGCTTTCTGTGTTCTCTTTCTTCCCCTGTCGTTCTCTCTCTCTCTCTCTCTCTCTCTCTCTCTCTTTTTCTGTGTGTGTGTGAATTGTGTTGTCATATATGTTTTTGTTAGAGCCCCTCTAGCCACGGCTAACCACTGTGAAACCAGAAGGAAAACAACAGATCTCTTGCTTGTGGGGTGGGAAGATGTTTTTGGGAAAAGCAAATGTTTAATAAACAGAAAAAACATCATTTAATTGTCCTAACATAGCAAACTGTGCCAGTTTAAGTGAGTGCTAGGATAATATCTCAGCGTTGCTTGTGGTATATGTTTTAGTCATCATGTTATGACTGTTACTCCTGTCTTACTGGACAATGAATATTATCAAAACCTAGAATAATCAGGCAACCGTTTATTTTTTCCAAAATGGGCATTCGGACACACTCCAATCATACTCTTTTGAAATACTCCTATGAGAAATGGGTAAGGAACACATGATAGCCATGCAGGATCCATCATCCAGCTTGCTTTGCATAAAAACAAGGAACATTTTTCGGAACATATGACTCACCACAGATATTTATATTTGACAAATATGTCTGTGATAAAAAGGGTTGATTGCCTGACTCAGTAATTCAATAATTCACATTGGGCTAGGAGCCCGTTTCAATGTTCACAAAACTCACCCACATATTAAAAGGTGTGGAGCATTGAAACAGATTTGTTCATTGAGACAGCTCCAGGTTTTAGATGTGAAGAGGCCCCAGGGCACAGGGACACACTGGTACCAGGGTAAGACTGGCAGTGAACATGCTCAGCTCCCAATGCACAGACATGCTAAGGAAATGACACATATTTAAAGGGGAGGACATACGAGGACAACAGAGAGAGGGACACAAATAGAAAATTGCGAAAGGCAGGAGGGAGAACTCATACAGAGAATTTAAGAGGTAGGATTGAGGAATACGAAAATACAATGAAGACAGAAATCAAGAACTGCCGTGATAGGAACCAGCAATACGAATATGTACAGGAGGATAGAAAACGAGAGAGGGTCGCGCGTTTGAAAAGGAGTAATCCTACGAGGGAGGCACGAGATAGGGAACGGGAGAGCAAGGCAGGAAGGAGAGAGAGAGAGGGGGGGGCGGCAGGGTAAGACACTAATGACACTGAAAAGAAAGTGAGAGAAATACATACAGATAATAGACACAGGAGAGAGAGGAAACAGTGAAAGTGGGATAACTGGAAGAGAGGAGAGAAATCTTGACTCTGAGTGGAAAGAGGAAAGCCGGAAGAGAAGGGCTCCTTCGGAAGCACACCCTCGGCTGCCAGGCAATGAACTCGTATTATTATTATTCCTTCTTGTCATCTATTCACGAGCTTCACTGGAGCAGAATCCTCCCTCGGGCGAACATGTCTGTCTCATCACTATGTGAAGGGAAGGGGGGGTTAAAGAGGGGGGCCCTAAACTGCAGCCAATGGGACTGCAGGGAGAGATGGGGAGACTCCTTGAGATCAGAGAGCAAGGCTGACCCGGACGGTTCGGAAGGAGTGTGGGAGGATGAAGCACTATGACAGCAGAGGGCAAGGCTGGGCGGCTCTGCACGTAAAGGGGGTGGGGGGAGGACATGAGGCAGGGAGGAAAGGCGCGAAAGAGAGGCACCTTGAGAACAGAGGGCAATCCAGAAAAGGGATTGGGGAGGGGGAAGGGAAGGAGACAGGGCAAGGAAGGGAAGAGGAAGGTCACAGAGGAAAGTAAAAAGAACAAGTGATACACCTTGAGAGCAGAGGACAGGGCTCAGTGGGCCGGCTGCAGAGAGGGACGTACTGTGGCACAAGAAGGAGCGAAACTTTAGCAGCAATAAAATGCCAGTAATACATATTTATGAAGAGTTTTACTGAATGAATATGATGCATTGCTGACAACAGTGACACACTTGGATTGGCAAACGCTCTATATCAGTGTGCAGGTTTGTGAAGGTTTATATGTATGCATTGCCATATCTACAATGTCATCTCTATGCATTCCTGAGATTACACATGTATGTGCATGTATAAAAGGATGCTGTTGTGTATATGTATGTGCATTTTAGCATATGTAAAAAGGCGTACATGTGTATAACTGCCCCTATATGCGTGTATGCACATATGTATGTATCTATATAGCTTCTGTTAAAACAATCTTTAGTTGAGAAACCGTTAAGATGAAACAATTTAATGCAGCAAAACCCATGAAGTTCAGGGGTGATACAATTGCTGACAGCCTTGACTCGCAGTCCCTCGGATGATGTTATCCTTTGATGTCATTTTTCACGTCAATGCTAATGCCATCTGTGAAATCATCTATCTGCTCGTTTGCTGAGCAAAGGGGGAACTCTGAGGATAGGGCAGCAGCGCAATCGATTATGCCATCACTGACTTAGCCTCCTCTGAAATCAATGCCTTCAGTGTAAAAGAGCAAGCACTACCTCTCGAACATTGCCCGCTGTTTCCAGAGATTAAAACAACCCTGACCAACCAAATGGGCATCCCCATTAATAATATTCAGATATGGACAGACTACATTAGAAAAATATAAATAGATTTCCCCACTGAAAACCTCAGAAAAAACGGAATCTCCTGAAGGGAAGTAGTAACGGCTAGAAAAACACCCTAAACAAAAATGTCACAATTTAGGAATTAAAAGAAGGCATCCAAAAAACTAAAGGCAAACAAATACTGTGTCCCAGGAAAAATACCCAAATGAGATGCTCAAGTATATAGGACAACTTCAGGATAATCGTCCCTTCTCCCCAAAGGAGAGCTGCATCCAGTGAACTGGGACTGACTCTCTTTTAGGGGACAAGGAGTGCCAGTCTAGTAAGATCTTCCTTAGTTCCCATGGCCCGAGTATGCTCAGCATTCATTTATTCATTTATTGAGCATTTGTTAGGTGCCTATACAACAAGATAGTGTTTCCAGGTGCCACAAGGCAAAAGTGGTGGGGGGACAGGGGAGTAAATAACAGTGGCAAAAACAGTAAATATACAATCACAGTCCTACTAGGCCTTGTGGAATTTGGACGTGCAAGTGCTATGAAGAGAAGTGCAAGGGATAGGGAAAGGAGGGGAAAGGGGAAGGAAAAGGTTTGGGAAAGTGCCAGTGGGGCGTGGAAGAGAAGTGCAAGCGGGAGCTAGGGAGGAGGCCACTGACTAAGTGCTAAGGTGGAAGAAACCCAAGGGTGGGATGCACAGCTGCCAGGCAGGAGGCCCGCAAGGGCAGTGCTGAGTGGGTGCTGGGGTTCACTGGGTAGAGTGCCTGGTAAACCTGTTGGATTCATGGGGGACCTGGCCGCCATTATCAGCAGCAGTGGGGTATTTAGCAGGGAAGGGAAACAGGAAAAGAGGTAGAGAAAAGCAGAGTTTTGAGAAGTTTCCACAACTTAAGCAGCTCCGGCTCGAGTCTGAGAGGGGCAGGGAGGCTGTTCCAAAGAGAGACACCAGCTGTAGACATAGAGCAGCCCCCACTCACTGCTTGAAGACGCGTTTGACAACCAGAGAGTTGGAGTCAGAGGATCAGGGGGCTCTAGCAGGGATGCACTTAGGGAGGGGAAGTTGCTGAGAGCGTGGTCCTAGGCCCTAGATAGTCTTGTGAATGATGCAGAGGGTCTTGAATCTGATCCTTGCGGCCACCAGTGGAGAGATTTTAGGAATGGAGAGATACGGTTCATGGGCTTGAGGCCAAGGATAGGTCTTGCAGGCCCATTCTGGACTAGCTGAAGGGAGCGTAAGGAGGAGAGGGGGAGATTGAGGTAAGAGGATGTTGCAGTAGTCCAGCCTAGAGAGGACCAGAGCTCTGGAGACATCGAGCTCCTGGGAAAAGGTGAGGAAAGGGAGAATGCCTCTAAGGAGGTGAAGCTGGAAGTGGGCCTTCTTGGCAAGGTCCAAGAAGAGAGGGGTGAAGGAGAGAGTGGAGTTGAGATGACCCCACAGTTTTTGACCTCACAGGATGGAGAGGGTGGAGGGCACAATGGGGGTGTGGCCAGAGTGTAGGAGGGAAACAGGGCGCAGGTGTCCCAATAAGAAGGATCTACATCTTACTTCCAATAAGACTGAGGTTGTTAGTTGCACACCATGCCTGGATGGTGGTCAGACAATCGGGGATGAGTGAGGAAGAGGAGGCAGTAGAGGGAAGTTTGAAGGAAAGCAGTGTGTCATTAGCGTAGCACTGGAAATATGAAGAGAAGGAGGAGATCAGGTGAGCAAGAGGGGTGAGATATTGAAGAGCCAAGGTGATAGGATAGAGCTCTGGCGACACCACAGGTAGAGAGTGAGGTGGTGGAAGAGAAAGGGCCCAGTTGCAACTGGGCAGGGCGGGTAAGTGAGGAAGGAGGTCAGCCATTACAGTGCCGGTCCGTGATGCTAAGGGTATCATATAGCCATTTTAATAGAATGGTTGACCATGTCAAAGGCAGAAGAGAGGTCGAAGAGATTGAGAACATCAGGAGAATTAGAGGCAAGATTTGCAAACATGACTTCATAGGTGTTCAGGAGAGCAGAGAAATACTGACTTGTATTTGTATTTTGTATTTTAATTTTATTTGTACAGTGCCTAATGTTTAGGCACTGTACAGAAAACAGAATCACAGTACCATATTTGAGGTAAATGCAAAATAAGACAAGAAGGCTAAGTTGAGCAAAAATAACAGTAGTTAAACAGGGATTTAAAAAGAGGCAGAGAGGAGAGAGATTGCAGAGACAAAGAAAGAGAGTTCCAATGTTTTGGGGGTAATAGTGAAAATGAAAAAAAATAAATAAGAGGAAGCACAGGTAGGATGGGGACAGCTAGATTAATAAGAGCTAGAGAATGAAGAGAACAAGGCTGAGTGTATAATTTGATAAGAGAAGAGAGATAAGGAGGGGCAAGGCCATTTAAACACTAATACAAGAAGTTGAGGAGACGACAGACTCAAAGGAGAGTCAATGAAGAGACAGCAGAGATGCTAAGATAGAGTCACGTGGAGAAAGAGTAGAGAGAACAGCTGTGGAACCATGATAAATGCAGCGCAGGGGGGCAAGTAGATATGCAAGAATACCTAGAAGAAGACTGGAATAATAGAACAGATGTGAGAACACTAGGGAAGACATTAGGAGCTTAGTAGCTTGAAAGTTAAGAAATCGAAGGACCTTGCAGATGTTATAAAGCTGGATGCAGCAAAACTGAGCGATAGAAACAATCTTGGAGGTAAAAGTGAGAACAATAATGAAAGACTATGCCCAGATTACATGCAGTACAAGATATGGGGAGAATAGAAGGAGGGAAATAAATAGACAAGGGGGAAGAGAAGGTGGAATAGTGGAAGCAGGGAAAAAAGAATATCAGTTTTGGAAGGGTTTAGATGCAGGTAGTGTCAAAAGAGAAATCATATCGTGCCTCCTATTGCAATAAAAATATGAATATTGGTCTACGCCAAGCTGCTCGAAAGTCACTTGCGAAAGAATCCGTGTTGCAAGGTCCTGACCTTAAATCGATGTAAGCCGCCATTTTAGGTCAATCCGCCATTTTAGGATTCGCTTTGTAAAAGTCACCCTGTGAGTTAAAATGGTGGACGATGTCATTCCAGAATACAACATGGCCGTCTTGACCTCTGTATATAGCTAATATGTAACTTGCCCTCAGGCCACTTGTTGAGGTCGTGAACTGAGACCTTGTCCTTCGTTGACCTGTGTGTAGAAGGATTACTCGTGCAATGAAACTAATCCACAAGCATATGTTGAAACAATGTATTCAAATACTGAACGTAGAACATCTGTTTAACTACATTGTATTAATGTTTGAGAAGGCCTGCATGGAAAATCTTAGAATACACAGTTATTGCATCGGCTTGTTGATATATGTATTAATGGCACACCAGTTATATGCGGTTGTTCGAGACTTGGCACGAACCCTAGATCGGTGATGTATTAAGTGGAATATTAACCCGAAGTGGGGCTGGACATCGTGCCCACCAAGTGTATAAAAAAGCGAATGCATTCTAATGTACAACATCTCTCACTGAACACACTGAACCACGCTGGAGTTTGTTGTGTTGTACTGAGGGCCGATAGCTATCTGATTTTGCTCTGTTTTTGTAACTGGATTCAGTATAAAATAAAGTACTTTGTATGTTCCTTTGTAACCCGTGTTCGGTGTATTTCCTTTTGGGGTACTCAGCCTCGATATTTTGATTTTGTTTTCACAGTTGGCGCCCGAATAGGAACCCTCAACATTGATGCCGGATTCTTGAAGGTTGACGCACGCTATCGGACCGGGATCGGACGGTGTGACATAGGGGGCCCCACTGAATGAGACGAGACACCTCAGCAGCGCTGCACGACCCGATCCTTGGACGATACGCATGTGGTCCGAGACGGCATCTTGATGAGGGTCCACTTATCGAGGCGGGCAGATTTGTCGAAATCACCATACACGAGGTAAGATTAGTTAGGTAAGATTCTTTGAAATCCGATTGGACCTCCTTAGGTTTGGTCAGGTGAGTCGTGACCCGATTCTTAATTTAATCCTGACAATTTGAATTTTGGCGCATTGTATCTGCAGACACAATTATTGACCAGGTAACACCAAGAATTTGAGATATGCCTGGGAAATTGTCTACCTGCTTTAGGGCATTATTCCGCAGTGATAGACAATCTTTGGAATTTAGCCGTCCAGCACCATAGGAGGGGTCGCCGGCATGTACTATGTACTGTAGCATGGCATTGGAAGTATAGTATTTAATGATATTTGGCACAGACAAACCAGACATGCCTCTGAACTTCAGTGGCCAATCAATGGTAGTTTTGAAATCCCTCGTATTGAGTATTTAGAGTCAATTCTATTAAAGAAAAAGGCTAGACCTGCAGCATTTGATGTTTTGCAGAAGTGGAAAAAAGAAGCATTGCAACAACTTAAAAGTAGAGAGAAACATGCGCGCCGTCATAAAACGAACGCTGAAAAAGCATTGTTATATGATCAGGACAAACAGTCTGAGGTTACTAAAAAAATGGATAGGGCTTTCTCGATCGGTATTCAGAAAATCTATCCTTCTAAAGATCTTCATGTTTCTGTTGAGTTTATTGACAAATTATTAAATGAATGAAGGCCTGGTGCTTCTGCGCCACCTCTGTATGTTCCTCTTCCTGCTGCTTTGCCTCTTCCTCCATTATTCCTGCTCCACCTGTTGTTGTTCCTGTTGTTCTTGCTCCTCCTAATGTTCCCCTTCCTCCAGCTCCCCCACCTCTTTTTATCGCACCAGTTATAGTATCTCCATCGAATTTGCCTGCTCCCTCTCTTCCAAGTGGTCCAGAGCCACTTGTAATCGATCGAGGTGCAGGGTCAAAGGTTGTCAGTCGCAATACTGTACCACCGGAGAAGAAACATGAGTTAATTGCATGGGCTAAGCATTGTATTGAGAAGGATGATCAAGCTAGCGTTTTTGCCACACTTTGTAATATGGATAATGTTCCTGAGAAAAATGTTTTTATTGAAGGTTTAGGGATTCAGTTATGTATAATGTGGGGAAGATTAAATTATGTGGATCTCCCGCAAGGGTTAAGGGATCTAAATACTCTAGCGTTTTCTAGAGACACTGTGGAGAAGGTAAATGAGCATGTCGAGAGGTTATTTGGGTATAGAAAGGAGTTAGAAAAGTTACGGAATGAGGATGACGAGGAGGAAAATATGTATGTACAGAAACGGTTCCTTCCTTGTCGTAAATTGATATCTGAGGAAGCACGAATTTTTACGAAAAAGATGCACTTAAATGGATTTCGGATATGTCGATAACTCCTGTTGAAGTATATGACACGTGTAGTCAATATATGCTAGAAATGCAGAGGAAAGTGATACAGGTAATGGTAGAATACCTGCAGGATGAGTGTGTAAAAAGGAAGATTAGTTGTCCCACAGAGTTATTGTGTATTTACAAGAGAGCTTTTTCACTTGACACTTCTTTGACTGCTTTAGGGCTCCACTTAACTCTGTTGCTTAGTAAGCGTTTGGAGTTGCCTATATCTCAGTTGCCTATGAGAGAGGTACCTCTGACATTTGTCCCAAAGGTTGAGATTCCTGCTAATGTTGCAGCAGGTACACCTGCTGTGGACATTCCCGCACATTATGTATCGCAGTTTGTTCACGTCCCGTTTTCACGACAGGAAGTGAACACTCTTAGACAATCCATTCCCGACATTAGGAAAAATCCGACAGGGTTCTATAAATAGATAGAGTCCGTTTTGCAGTCCTCAGTGTTCACCCTAGGCGACATTGATTTGTTGTTTCCTGTACTCCTGCCCGTAGATTTATGGAAACAAGTTAGAACTATTGACAACGTATCAGGGTTGGGAGATACATGGGTGAATATAACTAGACTCGATGGAGAAAGGCCAGCTGGTGAAAGACCACCTCAGGTGATACTAACTTTGCCTGATAGAATTATTGCAAAATTAAAAACTATAATTCCAGAAAAAAGAATTATATGGGACAAACTAACGGCCTGTGTCCAAGGAAAATCTGAGGGTGCAACCGAGTTCTTTAATCGGTTTGAACAGGTATTCTCGGATTTCAGTGGACAAGACCTAGGCACAAAGTCTGGGAAAAGATTATTTGTGGACAAATGTGTACGTGGATTGCTGTCTGACATCCAGTCACAAATTATGTCTTCTGAGAGCGCTTGGCAGGCAAAATCACAATCAGAAGTACTGCACATGGCTCAGTACTACGAGAACTGTGTCAATAATGAAAAAGATAGGGTTGAAAAACAAAAAGGCGATTTGAAAACTAAAGTGCTATTGCAGCAAATCGTTAGAGGCCCCAGAGGGGGTAGTTCTCAGGTTAGAGGTTAGTATGTCCCACAGGGGAATGTGCCCTTGGGTCCTGTGAACATTAACCAGTGCGCTTATTGTCGTCGAGAGGATCATTGGCTAGCACAATGCCCCGACCTTCAACAAAGGTCAAATAATACATTTGGAAATATGGGTAGGCGATCCAGAGGTCGCCTGGGTGTAGGGGGCCCTGGTAGAGGTCAGTTTACACAGGACCCTCAGCAACCTTTCTCGCAGGACAATCAGACTCCGAATGTGGACACCAGGAACACATTTGATCATCCTTCCACTGCATATTTATCGGAAGAGCTTCCTTTTGATGGGATTCTGTTTCGTTAGGATTGCCCAAAGCAGGGTTTGAAACCTACACCTATTCCCGTCAATCAGAAAGGTCCCTACGTTGAAATGGTGGTGGGAAATAGGAAACATCAGTTTTTGATAGACACTGGAGCACAGAGGTGTTCCATTGATCATTCACGGGTTCCAAACATTCCACTGTCAGGACAAACCAATGTTTCTGTAGGGTTTTCTGGTACACCAGTTGTTTGTCCGGTTTCTTTGCCGGTACCTATTTCTTTGGGTCCCTTTACAGACCATTGTCCATTTCTGTTGACTTCGGAATGCGGAGCGAACTTGCTGGGGTTGAATCTGTTAAAAGAATCAAATGCAGTGATTTATTGTTCTTCTGATGGAGTACGCTTGACGATTTCACCACAGCAATTTTCTGTCTCGCAATTCTTGACTAGACCTTTGCCTCCAGAATTCATTAATGTACCAGAGAGCTTGTGGGCTGTCGATGACAATGATGTTGGCGTTTTACAGATTGAACCTATCAAGATAGTTTTGAAACATGGAATTGAGCTGCCACGCATTCCTCAGCATAAGATTTCAGTTGAGGGCGAGCAAGCTTTGAAATGCATTGTTTCCGATTTTGTGCATCGCAGGATGATTGAAGAAATTTCAGGGAGTTTGTGTAACAGTCCGATTTTACCTGTGTACAAGAAAGGCGATAATGCAATTCCATTCTGTTTCATAATTGATTTACGTGCCATTAATAAAGTCGTGGCTCCACAATTTCCAATTGTGCCTGATGTAACGACAATCCTAACCATGATTCCAGCTACAGCTACTTACTTTAGTGTTGTGGACCTGAAGAATGCTTTCTTTAGTATTCCTATACACAAGGATAGTAGATATTTGTTCGCATTCACCTTAGGGGGACGCTCGTTCACATTTACTCGTACACCTCAAGGGTACACAGAGAATCCTAGCATTTATAGTAGGGCTTCGAAAGAACAACTTGATACCCTTGAACTGCCCTCTACCTGTACTTTGCTTCAGTACTTTGATGATTTGCTTCTAGCTGCTGACTCTGAGAGTGCCTGTAAGGAGGGCACTGTGTTATTACTTATCCATCTAGCTAAGCATAGTCACAAAGCTTTGCTTAAAAAATGTCAATATTGTTGTCAGGAGGTCGCCTATTTAGGCTATCTCCTGTCAAAGGAGGGAAGAAGATTGACACCTGAAAGAATAAAACACATTTCTGGCATGTCTGTCCCAAATACACAGAAGGAAGTTAGAGCCTTGATAGGTATGGCTTCTTACGGTAGGTTGTGGATCCCAAATTTTTCACTAGTGATCAAACCGATGTTGGCTTTGACAAAGAAAGACATTTTTTCGCCATTGTCATGGAACGTGGTACACCAGCAATCGTTTGACTTGCTTAAGGCTGCATTATGCTCTGCACCAGTTTTGGGTACACCAAACTATGAAAAGGCCTTTGTGTTGTTTGTGAATGAATGTGATGGATGTGCTTTGGCTGTATTAACGCAGGAACATGGAGGGAAGGATAGGCCGTGCGGTTACTTTTCTTCCGCCCTTGATCCTGTAGCATGCGCTTTGCCAAGATGTTTGCGAGCTGTCGCTGCTGCTGCTGCGTCTGTAAAACAGAGTGAGGGAATGGTCCTAGGCCATGATCTAACCCTGATGGTGTCTCATTCTGTAGATGTTCTACTGAACCAAACTCAAACGCAACACCTCACTTCTGTACGGTTGACAAGATATGAATTGATCTTGTTTGCTCCTCACATTCAAATTAAGAGGTGTTGTGTTCTTAATCCGGCTGAACTCCTACCTTTCCTGCAGGATAATACTTGTGGCAATGAAGTTCCACATGATTGTTTGTATACGACCGAACAAAAAACAATGGGTAGAATTGATCTAAAGGACACTCCTTTGGATAATGCACAAGGGGAGCAGTTTTGTGATGGCTCCTACTTTAAACTTCCGGATGGTACATCCACTGCTGCTTATGCGAGCACTACATTGAGCACAGTTGTGGAAACTAAGAGAATCACGCATAATTCTGCTCAGGCCACAGAGATTATAGCATTGACCCGAGCTTGTGAACTTTCCGAAGGGCTTGCAGTAAATATAGATACTGATAGTCAGTATGCCTTTGGGGTGGTTCACAACTTTGGGAGACTTTGGTCAGAGAGAGGATTCCTAACTTCGCATGGCACCAAAATTCAACATGGCTCCCTAATAGTACAACTACTCTCAGCGCTTGCGCTCCCTACCCAGTTAGCAGTTATGAAATGTGCAGCACATCGAAAGATTACAGATGATATAGGGAAAGGGAATGCTTTTGCTGATCAGATAGCTGGGCAAACTGCTACTGATCTCCATACGGAGATGTATGTTTCAAGGGAGTCTGTAGATGCTTATGCAATGGATGAGGGTGTTGGGTCTGTACGGGCTATCCAAGCTGATGCCACATTAGAAGAATCCAAAAGGTGGGCTGAAGGCTTGGGGAAACTTGACGATGACGGGTGTTGGGTGGACATAGTAGAGGGGAAATGGCTACTCCCTGATGCATATGTCATGATGGTGGTCATAATGGCCCATGGTCCTACGCATGTATGTGCCCAGAAGATGACAAAAATGTTAGAGAAAGTTTGGGTAAATTACAAAATTTCAAAAATTGCCCAGCGCTACGTCCAGGAATGCATGATTTGCCTACAACACAACGTGGGAAAGGGGACAGTAACTCCAAGGGGTAGTTTTGGGCCACCTTCTGTCCCATTTGAAGTGATCCACTTTGACTTTATTGAAATGGAACAATGCGATAATAAAACATATGTACTGGTGGCTATCTGTGCTTTTAGTAAATGGGTTGAGGCTTTCCCTGTTAAAGATGCTACAGCTATGACTACTGCAAAAACGATGTTAAAGGAATAGTTCCCGCGGTTCAGTTTGCCAAGAGTTATCTGGTCGGACAATGGTCCACATTTTGTCGCTGCTGTAATTCTGCAGATATGTACGGCATTACGAATTGACAAATTGTTCCATTCGGCCAGACATGCTCAGAGCACCGGACTAGTAGAAAGACACAACGGTATCATCAAGAACAAGCTTGCTAAGACTTGTGCCGGCACCAAACTAAAATGGCCAGACGCCTTAGCAATCGTGTTGTTATCCATGCGCACAACCCCTCAAACTACGACTGGGCTCTCTCCATTTGAGGTGGTAATGGGGAGACCTGCCAATATTTGGAACCTTCCTAAATGTAACTCATTAAGAAATGTTGAAAATGTATTACTTTCAGATTATTGTAGCCACTTGACTAAAAACCTGCATTTGATTTATCACCAGGTACGAGAAGCTTTACCTGTGCGATACGAGGGCTCAGGCCACAGCATACGGCCTGGAAGTTGGGTGCTCATCAAATCTTTCGAGCGCTCCTCTTGCCTCGCGCCTCACTGGCGTGGGCCATTCCAAGTCCTGTTGGTCACCCAGACAGCGGTGCGGGTCGCTGGGAGAAAGAACCGGATGCACGCGTCCCACGCCAAGAAACTTCCTCACCCTGTGCCATACGTTACAGAAGAAACAGAACCCCTCGCTGATACTGCAACCAACGATCCCAAAGCAGTAAGTAGCACTGAGAGTGTGTCGGAGAATCTCTCTGAGCCCGTGAGGCTTGGGGAAGCTGCCATTTCATCTCCACACTCTCTAAAAATGTTGCATCCGGAAACTTCTATTTCAAATTCAGCACCTTCACTTGCTTCCGACACGTTGCTTCCAGCAGGAAGTGACGACATATTGTTTCCGATCAATCAGTACCAGGAAAAGTAAGGTACAATCTACATCCACGAAAAAAGACTTACGGCACGGTTTTGCTGTGCATCTGATAGACTTACGGCACGGTTCTGCTGTGCATCTGATAGACGTATGGCACAGTTTTGCTGTGCATCTGATAAACTTACGGCACGGTTCGGCTGTGCATCTGAAGAAGAAAAGGATCATCGAGGGCTTGTTTTTTGCCCAAATTGGAGAAAGGGGATTCTGTTGGCTAGGGTTGTGGAAGGACTAAGAAGTCGCTTGACCGGGAGGTCACCAGCAATGAACTTTGGGGTATCCATTTGAAGACTACAATGCCCGCTACTGCTGCCGCTCGTATGGGACTTGTAAATAAGGGGGTGACCAACTGGGACAATGGACAAAATGCCTGGGCCCCGAAAATGTATTGCTGTATTTTTATAATGATATTTGGGTTTTTAATAGTCGCTGCCTTAGGATTGTGGTACCTCGAGGAAACTCATTCTTTAGAACTTTTGTTGCCTACTGAAAGTGCACCTATTGTTCCTACTCCCTTTGTACATTTGCATACTCTATCCCCTAGGGATTCTCAGCACAGACAAAGGTACCACAATAACACTCTACTGCTTATCATGAATGCTACGCATGCCATTTTTAATAAATCTAACTGTTGGGTCTGCTCACATTTACCACAACACGGGGATAAGGGGCTAGGTTGGTATATTCATCCTTTACCTTTGACAACTGCTTGCTATGCTTCTCTTAGAGCACTGTTCTTTGGCCGGTGGAATGATAGCATCTCAGGGAACTTTGATGGCACCAATTTGAATAGTTTTGAGAAACGTGTTTTGACTCCCCTGGGATGCTCGCTTTTCGCAAACAGGAGTAAACGGAATGTTGCTTCTATTAGGCCTTCTGATAAACTGTCTCGTCCTTTCCAATCTTTGATTTCCTTTAAGATGGCTCCAATAGGCAATAAGGATGTCATGCCTCCTTCTTACACTGTTAACCATAGCCCTGATGCAGTTTCTTTCTGCATACAGAGGAATGCAACTCAGTCAATGGGAAAATTTCTAGGTTGTGCCAACGTTGCAAATTTGACTGGGGAAAACAGACCTTTGTATGTAGGCGAACCTGTCTACTTTGTCTGCTGTAATGTAGCATTCCCATGGTTGCCCAGGGATTGGCAGGGAACCTGTTATTTAGGGATCCTGTTACCTGGGGTGTTTATAGCTAGTATAAGAGAAGTTTCGAAGGCTCGTCCACGGTGGGACGAGAATGGAGACACACCAGCACAAATCTTGGGAGATATAGCTAAATCAGATCAGTTGTGCCATTTTGGGGGCAGATAGCGAATTCAGAAAATATCAGAAAATTAGCGAGAGTACTGGAGAGAACCATCAACCGGACCACAGACATACTCTATAATATGACGGTAGAACAAAAGGCGATAAGACTAGTAGCACTTCAAAACCGAATGGCATTAGATGTCATTCTGGCTGAGCGTGCTGGAGTGTGTAAATTAGTGGGGTACGCTTGCTGTGTTTTCATTCCAGATTCCTCCCCAACTATCTTCAAGGCAATACAGAATCTGCATGTCCTTAGTTCAGAAGTGCATGTTCCCGAGGGAAACCGGGATCTAAGCGCTTGGTTCTGGGACTTCTTGCGATCTTGGGTTGGAAGGTACTTTCAGTCTTGCTAATTATTTTGGGAATCCTGTTGTTTCTTTGTTGCTGTATTCAGTGTCTACCTGGTATGTGTTCGATGCTAGGGGGATGTTGCGCACAAGCGATAGGTTTGATAGGACATAAAGTGTATGCCCCGGATAAAACTTCCTAAGAATATGTGTTGAAAGATATTTTAGCAAATGACCTAATGGCAATAGATATTTCCGATAGTGATTCAGGGTGCATGGACGATGATGCATGGAGTTATTTGCAAGGAGATCCAAAGTAGTTTTTAGCACTTGGCATAAGCCAAAAGGAGGGTTTGTCAAAAGAGAAATCATATCGTGCCTCCTATTGCAAAAAAAATATGAATATTGGCCTACGCCAAGCTGCTCGAAAGTCGCGTTGCGAAAGAATCCGTGTTGCAAGGTCCTGACCTTACATCCATGTAAGCCGCCATTTTAGGTCAATTCGCCATTTTAGGATTCACTTTGTAAAAGTCACCCTGTGAGTTAAAATGGTGGACAATGTCATTCCAGAATACAACATGGTCGTCTTGACCTCTGTACATAGCTAATATGTAACTTGCCTGCAGGCCACTTGTTGAGGTCGTGAACTGTGACCTTGTACTTCGTTGACCTGTGTGTAGAAGGATTACTCATGCAATGAAACTAATCCACAAGCATATATTGAAACAATGTATTCAAATACTGAATGTAGAACATCAGTTTAACTACATTGTATTAATGTTTGAGAAGGCCTGCATGGAAAATCTTAGAATACACAGTTATTGCAAAGGCTTGTTGATACATGTATTAAAGGCAAACCAGTTATATGCGGTTGTTCGAGACTTGGCACAAACCCTAGATCGGTGATGTATTAAGTGGAATATTAACCCGAAGTGGGGCTGGACATCGTGCCCACCAAGTGTATAAAAAGCGAATACATTCTATTGTACAATGTCTCTCACTGAACACACTGAACCACGCTGGAGTTTGTTGTGTTGTACTGAGGGCCAATAGCTATCTGCTTTTGCTCTGTTTTTGTAACTGGATTCAGTATAAAATAAAGTACTTTGTATGTTCCTTTGTAACCCGTGTTCGGTGTATTTCCTTTTGGGGTACTCAGCCTTGATATTTTGATTTTGTTTTCACAGTAGCATGAAGACACCCATGCTTGGATTGAGTGCAAACAGTTAGACAGTGTAGAATGGATAGACTCATAGAAAGAAGAGATGGACATCAGGATTTGTATATCATCAGCGAAGTGATGATACTCAAGACCAAACAAAGTAATAATGGTAGCAAGAGGGATAGTATGCAAAGAAAACACTAAAGGGCCAAGGACAGAGGCTTAATGGGTCTTTTGCAGATGGTTGGTTTGGCATGGTGTGGTATTGTTTATTAATATAGTGCCTATACACTGGCAAGTGGTTCAAAGTTCTCAAGGAGGGTGGGAACATGGGGAAAAACAACAGTCACTCAGAACCCTTGAAATTCTGAGACAATACCAGTCTGCACAGGCAGACTAAGTGCATAAAAATACATTTAACAGTTTGAGATACAGAAAATAGGCCTGATGGCAATTCTGCAGTTATACCAGTGCAATTAAGCGGTGAAGACTAGGGACACATCAGGCACAGTGCGTATAGATGTGCAAGTGCACAGAATGTCACAGGAAGGGGGAGGTTCAAGTGCACCCGGTCGGTTGAGACTGGGATAAGTGCAGAGAGAGCCACCCTCTTAGGCTATTTCTCAAGCACCTAGGTTCTTTACTTTGTTAACTGGGCCCGGTAAACGGCCCAGGGAGAGAGGCCAAAAAACAGGGGTCCACAGTAGGGGGTTGGGAGGGCATCCTACCAACAGTACCTCCGTCTTGTCCCCATTAAGCTTTAGCCAATTCTGATCCATCCATATCCCGACTGCCCTAAGACAGTCATGGAGGCTTGCTGAAACCTCAGATTGATCCTGATATAAGCAGATCAGGATTTGTGTGTCATCCGCATATGAGTAACAGTTAGGTCCATTAGAACAGATGAGACAAATCAGGGCCCAGATATATATATTGAACATAATCGGTGATAGAGAGGATCCCTGGGGGACCCCACAGGTGAGGGAACAGGGAGTAGATAGGAAAGGAGGCATAGCAATGGTCTGAGTGCGATCAGAAAGAAAAGAAGTAAGCCAGACGAGAACAGAGCAGGAGATCCCGATCTCTGAGAGGGAGGAGAGGAGGATGGAATGGTCCACTGTGTCGAATGCGGCGGAGAGATCTAATAGGATCAAAGCCCCGGCTCCGCCAGCATCAACAAGTCTGGACAAGTCATCTTGCACAGAGACAAGGACACTTTCAGTACCTCTGTCTGGCCTGAAACCAGCCTGAGCATGATTAAAGATTTTAGAGGATTCCAGAAAAGAAGACAATAAAGGGGTAACCAAACATTCCAAAAGTTTAGATAGGAAAGGAAGGAGGGAGATAGGACGGAAGTTAGCCGGGATAGTAGGGTCCAGGGAAGGCTTCTTTAGGAGTGGAATAACCCTCGCTGATTTCAGCTCCGATGGCACCAGGCCAGTCTGGAATGAGTTATTTATCGCCATTGTGATGTAATTTAAGATGTCAGGGGCAATCGTCTTCATCATAACAGCCGGAATAGCATCCTCAGGAGAAGAGGATTTGATCTTTAAGATGGCTGCCAGGACTTCTGCTTCGGTGAACAGAGGGAAAGAGGACCAACTCACAAGATTGTCAGTAGGGAGAGGGGCGACAAAACAGGTGGTATCAGGAGGCAGTAAAGCAAGAGATTTTGCGATGTTAGCCCGAATAACATCAATTTTTGTAATGAAGAAGGAAGCCAAGTCATTGCATATTTCCTGGTATGGTTTAACCATAGAGCTAAGAGTCTCCGAGGAGGCTAGCGAGTGCACAATGGAGAAAAGAGCTTTAGGTTGCACATCGCGTGTTCAATTTTCTGGGCAAAAAAACGGGATTTTGCCAGTTTTACACTGGTCAGATAGGTGGCCAAGTTAAGTTTATATAGATCTCTAAGCGTGGGACTATAGCATGCACGCCATTTACGTTCAGCTTGTCTGAGTTGGAGGCAAGCCGTTCTGAGCTGGTCCGTGAACCAGGGTTGAGAGGGTAGCCTACGACCCTGAGTCAATTTCAATGGAGCATAGAAATCAGCTGCGATCGTCAGAGAATGAGAAAGGGAAGTCAAAGATAATGCCTTCAATTAGAGGTAATATGGGCACTAAGTGCCTTCGGGTCGACTGAGCACCACGAGCATAGAAGCATCTTGGGGGGTGGCGGTTTACCGAAGGAAATAGTGGGTAGAAAAGAGCAGGAGACCAAATGATGGTCAGACCATGTCACTGGTTCAATCAGACCAGGGCACAGTAAAGAGTCTTTAGCAAATACTAAATCGAGGATGTTACCATGTATATGAGTAGGAGCTTGCACCAATTGGTGTAGATGTAAGTCTGAAAGACTATCAAAAAAAGACATGTTAGGAGTTAGGCATGTTAGGGTGCAAATTGAAATCGCCTAGAATTACAAGGTTAGAGAATTGAAGGTTCAAGTTTGCTGCCAAATCAGCTAGATCTTTGCCAAAGGATCCTATAGGGCCCAGAAGGCGGTAAAGAAGTAGAAGGTGGATGGCCCGCTGCGCCCGCCCGCTGTGCGGGCGAGCGATCCTGCACATAAGTGCACGGATCAGGTGAAAGCGAGGCAGGGAGGATGAGGCCCCTGGCGTAGAAACAGGACTATTGAATAGTCCTAACCCGCCTCCAACTGCTGGTTGAAGTGAACAAGGCAGAAGCCGCCGAGCACTAAGCACGGTAGGCTAACACACGCATTCAAGTCTCTTCATTCACACGGGGAACAACAATACTGTTTAATATACAAGAAGTTCCTTCTTAAAAATAGAAATTTTAAATCAATCGGAATAGAAGAGAAATGAAATAGCAACAAATCAGCTGTCCTCATGAGGGACAGCGTTGCAGGTAGGTAGGTTACAGGCCCCAGAAAGCCTTGTGAACAGTGCATAGGGCCTTCAACTTGATCCTTGCAGCCCCAAGCAGTCAGTGAAGGGATTTCAGGATAAGTCTTGTGGTTCTGTTCTGGATGAGTTGCAGAGGGTGCAGGGCCAAATGGAGGTTGCGGAAGAGGCTGTTGCAATAGTCCATCCTAGAGATAACCAGAGCTCTGGAGGCAGTGAGCCGCTGGGGGAAAGTGAGAAAAGGTAGAGAACCTCTGAGGAGTTGTAACTGATAGTTAAACTTTTTAGAAATGTCCAAAATGTGAGAGGAGAAGGAGAGAGTGGAGTCAAAGATAACCCCAAGTTTTCTTGACTCGCCCGTGGGGGCGGGTGCAAGTCCAAGGGAGGCTGGACAGAGTGAAAGTGGGGCAGCGAGAGCAGGGGTCCCAATGCAAACAATCTCAGTCTTACAGGTCGTTTGCAGCACACCATGACTGAATAGCAGACAGGCGGTCAGATAAGAGCGAGGAGGAGATGGCTGAGGGTAGCCTGAAAGATAGTTACATGTCATCCGCGTAGTACTGAAAACTAGAGGAGAAAATGGCAATCACACATGCCAGGGTAGCCGTTTAGATATTGGAAAACAAGGGGATAGGTTAGATCCCTTGGGAACGCCACAGGTGGAGAGAGTGATAGTCGAGTGAAAGGCACTGACTTCCACCTGGGATGGGCGGTTTTGGGTAACCACACCAGAGCATGACCTGTGATTTCCAGTGTGATGTGCGATCAGGATGTTGTGCTGTGTTCAACCATGTTGAAGGCAGAGGAGAGGTCAAGAAGGATGAGGATAGAGGGGGTGTTAGTGTCAAGATTTAAGAGCAGGTCTTCACAGGTGTTCAGAAGAGCAGTTTCCATGCTTCTGGATGCTCTAAAGCCAGATTGATGGTCATAGAAGCAACCAGTAGGTTCAGTGTGGAGGGTCAGCTGAGCCAGTTTCTCCAGGAGTTTCACCCAGGAAAGGATTGATGGCTATAGGGTGGAAGTTTGCCAGGATGGAGGGGTCAGCAGAGGGTTATTTGAGCAGAGGGTGCACAATGGAGTGTATAAGGGCAGTTGGGAAAACTCCAGTGGAAAAAGAGAAATTGCAGAGATCAGCATGGCTGGGGTGAGGGAGTCAATAGTGCCTTTAATGGTTTTGGAGGGGCAGAGGTCCACCTGTTTGGATGAAGCCTTCATAGATCAGACTTGTCTGGTGACTTCATCCTGTGTGATGGGTGACAGAGAAGAAAGGGTAAGTGGAGGGGGGGTCAAGAGATGCTCCGGTGTTGGTGTATGTTGTGGTGTAGAAGAGAGGGTGGAAAGGATGTCTTAGGTTTTTGTGGTGAAGTGTGCAGCCATGGCTAAGCTAAGGTCCTGGGTGGGTGTGACAGAAGAAGAGGCTGCTGCAGGATTGGCCAGTTCCTTGCAGACTTTTAAATGTTTGGCCATGTTGTTTGATGCCGCGGAAATGCAGGTTTGAATAAAGACTCTTTTCTTGGTGCAGATGCAGAGTCGATAATACCTTTCAAGCAGGCGGCAGGCCAATTTGTCAGATGGTTCACCTGATGCATTCCATTTCCACTCAGCTGCCCTGCACTTGAGTTTAATGGCAGCAAGGTCAGAGTCTCATGACAGGGGCAAGAGTTTCAAGAGTGTTGGAGATTGAGGTTAACAAGAGCTGTGTAAGGTTGGGAGTCAGCCAAAGGAATGGGTGGAGGAGAGTAGGAGAAGGCAAAGGCAGCCACTGTCACTTTTATCAGAACATCAGTTGCGGTTGCTGACCCCTCCTTTAAGCCGCAATCTAAGGACCAATGGAACTATGTCTCTCACTTAAAGACAGTAAATATAAAGAATCATTCTCTTACCTGGAAGATAAGGAGCGCTGACGTGAAGCCAATCAATTGGAAGAAGGGCGCGCAGAGCGGATGCACCACTGCTGCTCAGAGCCAAAGCTGCCTGGAGACAGGACCACAGCAAGTATGCAGTGGGCGGAGACCCCACCCAATGCTGCCAAGCACAGGAGCACCACAGTAACAATGCTCCCAGCTCTCTATCTGAGACCCATCCCACCACCAGCAGGGTGGAATACTGGCATGCTGATGTGCATGCCCCCACTGATGGAAGCATGACTAAGTGTTCAGAGAAGGAGGAAACAGCCACCAATGGAGTAACTGCCCATCCCTGAATAAAAGACTGCAGAACAAAAGGTGCATGGCGAGATGGAGGAGGGAGGTTGGGAAGTTAAGAAGTTCATAACCTGAAGTCTCCTGTGTCCTCATGAAGATGCACCAGAGACATAAAGGAAGGGAATCAAAATACTTTTCGCCTATTGGAATCACTAGAGAACTAAGCATAAGAGAGATATACCAAAAGGGAGAGCCAGAAAGGTATACCAAAGAGCTGGCTGTTAGTTACCCCAAGGGGGGAGAACCCATATCCCCTATGCTAAAAGCGCAACCAGAGAAACATACACCAGAGCTGGGTGAAAGTCACTCAGAGCAGGGTAGAAGACCAGAGGAAATAGAAACCATATTCCTTTTGCAAAAAAGGGACCCACAGAAAACAGAATCCAAGAAAAAAGCTGCAAGGGGGTGAACTAGAGAAATACACACCAGAGCAAGGTGTCAATCCACCCAAACTAGAAGGAAGAGCATAAAGGGGTATCAAGGTTACCCTCATACATACACACACTGTTAAATTAAACAAGAAGTACATTGTCAAGACTTATCAAGCACACCTGGAAAGTGCCTGGAATTTGCACCATTCATGTAAATAAATAAGTTCTGAGAACTATTACACATCAGAATTGGGTAAGTCTAAAAGGAAGATAACAATGCATGACCCTAATGATTATAAAGATGTTAAAGAGGAACCAGCAAAGAAGGCTAAGTCTACTTTTGTATGAGACTTTTTTTCCAGATAAATGTTGTAACTGTGGCCAGAAGCCCCAAAGGCTGGTAGAACCAGGGGTCATGCACCACCCATCAAGTAAAGCAAGCCGTAACATGTATCTACAACATTTTGGTTTGTTTGGTGCTTACAGATGCACAGCTTCACCTCACTGATGAGGCCCAACAAGGTCAAAACAAGTGCCTGGGGCTGCTGAAGGTAATCTTTTTCTGTGAAGAATTGCCTAGCATTTGGGTGCTAGACTGCCCAGGTGGGTGGGCCCAGACTGATATGCAAATGGTAATTTCTGCTTTGTGAAAGGTAAAGTGAGCGAAAACATGGTTGTAGACCCTCCAAAGTGGGCACCGTCCAGTAGAAGAGGTTATTTGGCTGTGTTTGTTCTTGGTAGAGGGGCTCCGAGACCTCTTTGTGTATGCTTAGGAACTTGGCGTTTCACCCTAACTTACCTAGGATATTCCAGATGTGGACACCTTGCTCTCTGTGCTCAGAAAGGTAGATTCACCTCACTAATGAGGCCAAACAAGGCCAAAACATATGACTGGGGTTGTTGTTGAGAATTTCCTAACATTTTGGTGCTGTACTGCACAAGTGGGTGTGACCAGACTGATATGCAAATGGTTATTTCATCCTCTATGGAAGGTACAGTCAGCTAAAATGTGGTTAGAGACACTCCTGAGTCAGGCCCTTCCCATAGAACAGGTTATTTGGCTGTGTTAGTTCTTAGTAGAGGGGCTCCCAAACCTCTTTTTATAAGATAAAAAACGTATATGTGTTTGAGCAATGACATCCAGAAAAAGGGAATGCAAAGAACATCAGAAGATGAAAAACTGCCTAAAATAGGCAAATGAAGGAAAAAAAGGTAAGCCAGACATTTCCTTATAGAAACGTAAGAAAAAGAAATGATTTTTGGGTAGAAGGTACCATAGACTTTCATTGGCGACCATCTGATGAAGAAGTATTTGGGACTTTGAAAGCTAATTCACTGCATCTTGTGCAAACACTATTCCTCTAAACATCCAGCCTTAAAGTCCTACAAGAAGCAGAGCCCCAAAATCTGTCTCAATGGGCCTCATTACAAGTGTCCCGGTCCAGAAACAACGGTGCCGGTAAGCCTACTGACACCCTTGTTTCCGGACCGGCACACAACAGTTTGCCTGCCAGAGCCGCTGTGCATGACAGGGCGGACCCTGCCGGGCACAGCGGACATGGTAGGCAAGCCGCCACAGAAGCACCGGTAGCATTAACAATGGTGCCGGTGCTTCTGTGGTCCCCATTCCCTTACAGTCCCATAGAACTCTATGGGAATAGGGACTTACAAATTGCCTGCGCCTGACTTCCCAGACCACCGGGGTTGTAATCCCCCGGAGTTACCAGGAAGTCAGGTGCCGGAAATTCATTACGAGTCTGGCGGCAACCAGCCAGTAACGCCAGCATTGTTACCGCCACAGTTGGGATGAGGCCCAATGATTCCGTAAGTATCTTGGTAGAGCAAACTGTTTTAAAAGATTTCTGGGAAGGAGTTGGCTTCATGCCTTAGAGCACTGATACAGAAACAAATGTACCAATGAATCAACTTTCAAATGCATCATCTTACATCCCTCAATTGTATGTGGGCTTTAAGGACTTTAGCACACCCTTCGATGGTGTTAATGAGAAACATCTTTATAATAAACTTGGTAGATGGGTATCAAACCATGGTCTTTAGAAATTAATGATTTTGTTACACACTGATGCCCACTTCAGTGTTAGACTACGCTAGTCTCTTTGTTGGTCGTTCTGTATATTGCTGATGCCAGACAAACTATGTAGCTTATGCATACAACAGTGCTCTTCTTGTTCACACTGAAAAAGGTCTCGAGAAAGGGATATACATCTTTTAAATGAGTTCTCCTTTTTACATGTCTTAACTATACATTCCACAAAGTTGAAGATTCTTTCCTTCATAACTGGACAGAAACCTGTTCCTATATTTGACTCCTGGACACTCAGACTTTAGAGTCGGAAGTGTCCTTTTGTTACCCATGGGTATAACTGAAGAATCATATGTCTCAGGGGAGCGTAATGAGAAGCTAAACATTAAGGCCATCACAGCAATGTGTGCTTTTCGATGTTTCAACCAGTGATATAGGGTTTTCTCCTTTATCCCACTTATAACAGCATACAAGCAAAATATTATACCGGCTACCATATATGGTACGAGCAGAGATAGCAGATAACTTTCTCGATTTGGGGGAAGGTCTTTACTGGCCTTCTTTGGGCATAAATGGGACTTTCCTGTATACTATGTAGAGTGAGAACGTATTGTAATATATCTGCATACTATGGACCATATCAGGAGGTTCTCTTTCTGGGCCAATATTAAAACGTAGGAAGTTGGATTCTTCAAATAATATTTAGGGAAATCTTGAACCCTGAAGATCTAGTGCATTACCCAATTTTGAAGAAATAAATTACCATTTGTTCTTGTTCTAGCTGGAGATTAGAGTTTGACAAAATACCATGTGATGGAAAAAGTAAATAGGAACGCCCAGTTATATTATTGGGAACGGAATGCAATGATTGTTGCAACAAAGGTCCTGGCTAAATAATATATAAAAACGATTCCATTGGATGCAAAAATGCAGCCTAATGTTAAAATGTTTCCTAACCGACAACACAAAGATTGTCCATGAGGTTTGGGTTAAATCAGCAAGGAACTTTAAGAGTGCTGGGAGCACAGCTTAAAATTACTTTAAACTAAAGAACATATTTAGTGTGCATGTTGCACGTGAAAGAAAAGCAAAGACAATTGTAAATGTACTGTTCTGAAGTTCTAAGTCCACTCTATGCATTGTATGCATGATTTATACAGAATCCGATATTTTTTTACTCTGAACACTTGTGGTATAGTTGGCTATGAGTTTAGCAGTTGTTTATTACTGGACATACGTGGATATACGGTTATGTATTGTGAAATTATTTAAGGTAAGTTTCAGTGGGTGGACATTTATTTTTGGGGGGCAAATGTTCAAAATATAAACTACACAAAAAGAAGAAAATTAACAGGACAGAAATAAAGGACGAAAAGGGGGGAAAAGTAGGAAAAGAGAAAAAAGAAATAAACATTCAAAATGCACATAAATCTCAATCATAAGAGCTGACAAACATAAACACATTCCCAAAACATCTCAATATGCCATTAATACAAATTGGGTAAATCTAAAGGTTGCTAAACATCAAAGAGACCTGGTTACATACAAATATATGCCTCCAAAGGGCAAATAATGAAACCTATCAAAATTTTAAATCAAATTTGCCAAAAAATGTACTTCTTATCTCATACAAATGTGGACATTGTACACATTCATCGAACAGTGATTCAACGTTGATGTGGTCCCCACAGATCCGAAAAAAGCCATCCGGTTTTAAAGAGTTGTTAATTTAACATTAACCTGACACACTAGCCCTGTGCAAATCAACTTACAGTAATTTGGTAATGAATGCAGTTTTCAGATTTACATAGAGAGCATGGGCAGTAAGGAAACAGTATGGTCCTATACCCCAATTGTAATCTAGGTGTGCCTAGAACCAAATGGAAACATGTATTTACTAGCAGGCATTGAAGAATCCTTTTATCTCAGAATTATTTAAAGATTAAACTCTTTTATGCCGGCAGATAACAAGTAGGACATTACTTCTAATGCTTCTTTAACACAGTATTGATTTAGTCCACCATACATTTTAAGGCTAGTCCAGGCTTTCATTCAAACATGAAGATACTGTGATGAATTGACGTTGTATGTATTTTAATGAAATTAGCCACTCACTGTGTATGTGTCACCACAATTTTTGTTGCAGCAATTTAAAAATATACATATATATATATTCAGTGAAAAAACTTTGTTAAAGAGACGCTATGGTTCAGTTGCTCTAATAAAACCCTATCAAATTCAGTGCATAAACTTTGATAAAGGGGCGTTATAGTTACTTTGCACTAATAACTAATAAATAACAACCTATCCATACTATGGTTACAAGTAATACTAAAAAACAACAGAAATTCAGCAGTTATGGTAATCTAAGCAACCATTACTCACGCCACCACTGTGAACTGCTAAGACTAACACCCATGACATCTAGATGACATCACACATGTGATTGATGACATCACTGATGACATCACATGCCTGGCCCCTTGTTTTTTGTTCACTGACATATCTAGGCCAGGAGGGTTTGTTTACTGACAGTTAGAAACTGAAAATTCAAAAGGTACTGTATTTACAGACGTTACTCCTCTCGCATGTTCGTACAGTACTTTCCTTAGGGTTCAGTTGCATCTTGTGATGCATATACATAGGGGAAGAAGCAGGCCTGAAACACAGCTATCATTTCTGTACATCAAGATAACCATTTAGGTTATGAACAGTTTCTGATGATACTGCTTCTCGGTGGGTTACTTTATTTTCCAGTCTATAAGCCCCAGATTTGTATGTAGTGTAGTCTCTTTATGTTTTGTTCGCAGCAGTACAAGTATGTAGTAAATTATGTATTACTAGCTAGTTATTACATGTTGCTCAGAATGCAAAAGTCTGATACGGACGCATTCACCATTTTACTATCCAACACTGCAACATTATGAATATTGCACCTCTATGGTGCATGCTGCAGCCAATGCCTATGATTTCTTCAATAAGGCTGAAAGCCTTTGCTACAAAATCACAAAAGCCACATCCCTTATACAAGTAGAATTGTTGACAGATGTTACAGGAATAGATGACTCAGAGGATATGATATGCTATGGTATGGTATTTAGAACATGCCTTTACACAAGTGTTTCTAGGCGACACTGGACAAAGGAGGGGAGACAGAGTGGTGACGAGACAAACAATCTTGCAAGGGCTTGTGACATTCGAATTGTGCAAGTGCAACAGGAAAGCGCAAGGGTGAGGGACGACAGTGTATGGAAGGAGTAACTGGAAGTGCAGTCAGGTCGGCAGGGCTGTGAACAATTGCGAGGATGGCAGAAGACTACAACAAAGGAACAGTACCAGACCGGATGTGCTTGTTAGGACATAAGGCAGTGCAGGGTGACTGGTCAAGAAGGGGAGGATGGCACCCTGTATTGCTAAAGGAGCGACGCTGAACAGGAAGCCATGGCGTTCACCTGGTTGACACTTTGGGGCCGATTCATGGAACAAATCTGTGCCGAAAAAAGTGTCGGAAGCTGGCGCAAGGTAGAGCAAGTGTGAGAAAGCAAGCGCATGCGCACGAGTGCGATTCAAGGAAGGCGCTGCGCGTGTTTTCCACTGGTTGTGCGCCAAATCCCTGCGTGGCGCACACGGGCGCCCATGTCATTGCAACAACCCAAACGCCAAGTGTGACGTGCACAGGGACAGCGCACAAAGGGGGGTCTCACAGGCCATGCAGTCACGCTGCCTACACCAGGTGTTGGCAATCATGACAGCGCGCCCCTCAGTCCGCAGGCAAATATACATGCCCAGAACACCCGCAGAAAGGCAGGCTGTTGTCCAGGACTTTTACAGGGTGGCACACTTCCCCAAAGTGCTCGGTGCCATAGATTGCACCCATGTGGCCCTACGTCCACCTAGGGCCACTGAGCACATCTACCAAAACCGCGAGCACTGGCATTCCATCAACGTGCAGGTGGTATGCGATGCCAAGGGAATCATCACCTCTGTCTATGCAAACTACCCTGGCTCCACCATGACAGTTTCATATACAGAATGTCCGCCCTGAACCGGGCCCTGGAAGCTGGGCAGCATGGCGACACATGGCTCCTAGGTGAGTACAAATGCCCGTGCACATGCATGCATGTCACAAACAGACAAATACACAAACCCCAATAATCACAAACATTATCACCTCTCCAGGGGACAGTGCCTACCCTCTGAGCAACCACATGATGACGCCAATACAGAACCCCGCCACACCACCCCAGGTAAGATACAACGCTGCCCATATTGCAACCAGTGCCATAGTGGAGCGCACATTCGGAGTGCTCAAGTCACGCTTCCGCTCCCTTGACCGCTCTGGTGGGCAGCTACTCTATGCCCCCCCAGTAGTGTGCAGGATCATTGTGGCAGCATGTGTCCTGCACAATGTTGCAACACGGCATGGTGTACCGGTGGACATGGTGGTGCCCCCACATCCCCAACCACAGGCACAGGCGCTGCCCATGGGAGGGGATAGGGCACGTGGCGAGGCAGCCTGGACCCAGCTTGTGGCCACATTTTTCACCTAAACTCCCACCTCTGCGGAGTGCACACAGGCCAGGCACATACCAGGTGATAATCGATGATGACAAAGAGACAGTCAACTGTCACAACCTTACCACCCTGAGAATGTTGCCATGGAAGTGCCACATTGTGTGCATCCCTAGCTACTCAAACCTAACCAATCCTGTGTGACCAAAAGGTACACATGCAAGGTGTGTATCACACAGACCTGCAAAACAGGCCATGACAATCACTGGTATGTCACACAAAGCCACCAAAACCACAACATGACATGGCAAGCAATAGCAAAACACCAACACAGTAACAATAATGTACACATTGACATGTGAAAAATGCAAAGTGGTGTCAGACAATGATGCCTGACATGGAATCAGATAAAATTACTGACCAACAACCTCCCACACAAAGCAAGTCATACCCAAATGCATAACAACAGTTGTAGCTTCAACATAACTATGAATGCCTGTACACATGCACATTGTGCATGGCAAAATCAACACTGCATAATACGTGTGCTGTGTCCATCTCCTGCAACACACTGCTCAGCACACAGCATAGTGACCAGCCAATGTGTGCAAGCACATCCTGAGCATCACATGAAAATGGCAAACTAAATAAACAAAAAATCACGCATGTACAGGATCAACAAATGGTCATGGATCATGTGCTGCAGGGACACAGTGGGCCCCAGAAGGCAGACTGAGTGCACATGTGGACATGGAAGGGTGGTTGTACATGTTGTGGATCATAGTGCGAGTTTGTGTGTGTCAGTAGGGACATGCACTCAATACATGCATGTGCAATCAAGTGACCATCAGTGTCCCCATCACATGTGAACATTGCCCATGTGTACACCCCAGCATGTCAAACCACAACTATACCCTCACACCTGAAAGGTAAAAAACAACACATGAACAGCCATTGATCAGCAGAATACATTATGCACATAGGATACAACAATTACAATGTCAGGGTGCCCATCACACTGTGGGGCAGGGCAACTGTCCAACAACAAAATACCCCCCTCCCTCACATATCACCATGACCCACTGAACTATTGTGCATGGGGTATGTAGCCTTCATCCTTGAAGTTCACCTGGCCACAGGATCACCCTTGCCCTTTGTCTCCATCTTCCCCCTTGCGTGTAAAAAGTGTACAGGACCCTCAGAGGCCACCTTGACTTGCAAAAACACAAAATCAAAGATAACTCAAAGCAGACAAACACAGAAGCCAAGCAAAAAGCCTGCAGGCAGCAAAACAAACCAGAAGAACCTCCAGTAGATGACTTGAAGTAGCAGTACGTCACAAAAGCCAAGTACTAGCACAATGATGGAACAACCAAGGTAGCACAGTAAAACAATGTCACAACAGGATGTGCACCATGTGTGGTACATAATATAGAATGATGCACCACGAACTGATGTGTACTGTCACAGCTCCCGTGTACAGGTGCAGGAGTAGCACGAACGAACCACCCCCACCGTGGTCTGGGTGCCTGCAAGGTCAAACTCACACAGGCCTCTGAGACCCTGGTGGGGAAGGAGAGTCAGGTATATGCAGTCGGGACAGGCATTGGTATACTGGATAATCGGAATGAGGGGCATGAGAGGGGAGTAGGATTGACAAGGGAAAGTAGGGAATGTACAAAAACATAAGAATCACATTAACACATACACAATCAGACCAAACGTGTAAATCATGCACATAGTACCAAATTACTCAAATTGAAGTCAAAGAGAAACTTATCTCTGGGGTGATTGCTGGCCTCCTGCCTGCGCACTCTCAGGTCCGGTAAAATGAGCAGTTCAATGCTGCAAAGAGAGCCAGAGTCACTAATCTGTGCGTGCCCATAACACACACACACCACCATGCATGCCCCAAAGTAACAAAATACTGTAAAAACAAACTATCTGGTGTGGTGCTTCGTACCCATACATAACATTCCACCGTGATGGTTCATACTCAGTCAATGCAGTAAGTCAGGCGCCGGTGGGTGCGTGGCAAATGGAAGACCAATGTGTCAAGATTCACACTTCATCCAATGTTCCCTGGGTAAGCTGCCAGATGCATTTAGCAAGGTACGACTTCAGTACAAGTCGTGTTCCAACATAACCTAAATAAAGTAGGTAGTGCATGTGGCACTTTCAACCTGAAAATGAAATGCACTGCACACAACTCTGTCCCTCGCTGTCTGTCCCTGTGAGCTGCTTCTTTCCCTGTCTTGGAACGCTACATGGCTAATACAACTGCCTCAATGGACCATGGTGGACCAGAGGATATGTGCCACTGCCCCTGCATGTGCCCCTGACAACTTTCCCATCAACTAGCCATTACTCCACCAACGCATCTTAGCTGTACTGTGCGCTTCAACACGAATATCTGTCCAAGCTCACCATCAGTGGTGCTACTTAGCATGCATGTGCAACTGGCCCGGTAGACGGTTGGCTGCGGTGTGGCCCCCTTGTGCTGCTCACCTTGCCTGGAGTTCCTTGAAACACATCAGCTTCTGTAGGATGTATGAGCCCGATCCATGTGGTTCTGCCTGCGCGCACATGCGCATGTCTGCACCACCAAACGTGGCCATCTTCCAGACATCAAATGGCCCATGTCTGCTGGGAAAGGTGGTCTGGAGGCTCATCCCCCTGCAGAAAGGGCAGAAAACACATGATTAATGTATGAAATTTCCCTCTGTGTGTCTCCTCAGGCATGTCATGACTGGACCATGTCAGAGACGTACATCAGAAATCACTCCATCAGTGCGACTTTCACAGGCAAAGTGTGTTAGCCACTGTCTACAGCATGAATTGCATCAAGCACATGTACAGCACAGATAAGAAACATACTACACAATGTATAGCAATTAATGCACACATGAATCATGAAACCACCCATCTAGCAAAGGAAGAACTGTGGTCAATATCACCCCTATCATCCTCACTAGGGGTGTCAACACAAGCAGTACAGCAGCAGACATGCCACAGATATGACAGTCCAAAGCCCTTGTGTAATAGGCTGTAAAACCGAACCATCCTTGCGAGCCCATGGATAAGGGAAGCAGGAGTGGGATATGTGAGTCAGGACCCCAAGCTGCAAACACATACACGAGACAAGCTTCAAGGGACCAGCTGGAACAGACAGTGGATGCTTTCAAAAGCCACAAAGCACCACACCGTCACATGAAAGCACAATAGACAAGCAATTTTAAACAATATTAACTAATTAGACTAACTATGAAAAACCTACATTACCTAATTAAACTAACTATCAAATTGAAAGTCAACTAACTAAACTAGAAGAAAAATCAAAAATGGCCACATACGACCCAGAGGGGGCACCCAGGAGGGGGGGGTACAGGGTGCTGCTCAACACCCACATGCGATGATGTTGAGGAAAAAAAAACCTCCATGGGCTCAACGCCTGCACAGCCAGACCGATGTGGGAGATACCTCGTCGTTCGAGTCTGGCTCTTCCTGGAAAGGAAGACGTGGCACAGGAGCCTGACCATGCCTAGCCGCAGGCGGGTGAGCCTGGTTCTGTGTGGCGATGACACGTAGGTCTGCATGCAGAACCTCCCATGATACGCATGCTTTCTCTTGCAAGGTAACACGTGTAACACAGAGTTCTTCCTGCAAGGCCTGGCTGGACAACTGATGCACCTCCCGGCAAGCACGTAGCTCAGCCGAGATGGTACGCTCAAGCTGCTCAAACCTCTCCTCTGACCGCACCCTCTGGGACATCAAGAGGTCACCCAGAGTTGATCTGAGGGACTCATACTCAGCCCTCAGGGCATCCATGTGTGGCTCTGCGTGAGCAGCAATTGCTTGACTCAGAGACAACATTTCAGCCTGGCATGCCCTGTCTGAGGCCGCCATGCCCAGCCTGAGCGAGCGGGCCGTGGCCCATGCTGCCCGCTGCTGGTGAAGCACCTGCCTAGCAGGGGGGAGCACGGATTGGGCCACACGCTCCATGCTCACAGCAATGTTCTCCATTGCTGCCCCCTGGCGTTCAGCATTGGCAGTCAGGTCTTGCTCCCACTCAGTATACCGCGGTAGCACACGGCCACCGCATTGCTGGGCTTCACACCTGCGGGACCGAAGGACCAGGTGTCCTTGTTGTGTTGGCACCGCCCGCGGCTCCACGACTACATGCACCCGTCGACGTGATGGCCCAGGCACATCCGTGACTGGTGTGGAGGGTGACCCTGCAACCCTATCCACCACAGGCAGAGGTTCCAACACTGTCTGACCCCTCAGTGCAGGTGTCGCGGACAGAGGAGTGCCCACATCAGAATCACTCACCCCTGACATATGGACCTGATGCACATCCAACTCGACGTGGACATCAGAGTGGTCATCAGGGCTGGACTCATTGCCAGCCAAAGACAAGATGGACTGTAGCACATGTGGGTTTTTGTGGCCTACCACCCCACGACCCCCACTTGTGCCGGGTTGCTCTAGTGATAACAACCCTGTGCCTGGCATGACATCACCATCCTCTGGCTCCATTGCGTCATCATCTGAAAAGTAGAGTGAAAAAACATCACTACACATGTTAGAAGCACACAACACACACACACACATAGACATCACACAGACACCAAACACATCAAGCAAACATGTCACACACAAAAGAGAACCTGCCATGCATGCTGGGTCAACTTGCTTCTGTGATTAGGCATGTAGAAGGGTGTTATATCGCTCAGAAGTGGGTTGATGCAGTGCAGCAAATTTGTACGATCTACATGTACAAGTATTTCATGATGTGTATCAGAAGTATTTGTGTATCAGAAAATGTGAAGGCAGAGCAAGGTCAACTTCAGGCATCACGTGCAATGTGCATGCAATGGGTAGCATGGCTACAAGCAAACCAGTCCTCCCCCCAAGTGCAAATGCAGGGATGCCTTGTATGGTATCAAAAGGATGACCATAGACCTGTGTATTGACAGACAGTGCTGACTAGCATCAATTGCATCATGTGAGTCAAGTGACAACACAGCAGATGATGATGGGACAGTAAGCAGGACACATGATGAAACCTCCGGAGTACACCCACATGTGAAGAAGACACTACACCAGTTGGACAGAGTCATTGGGCATGAAACAGGCTGAGGCCTGTGACCCACACAGACTGTCACACCCTAAACATGTGTGCGACACAGGACTGAGCCACAGTGGCCATGGGAAGGCTGATGAAATGCCATGTAATGTAGGTCACCCTGGACACGTACTACAATGATCATCCAGTCAAGGACACATAGGGGCATGCATGGAATGCACATGGAGCATGAATGGCCACTCATGTCCCTGCGGAGCATCTGACATCTGCACAGTCCAAGTGAGACACCCTGCATCAAGTACAAAGGATGTACCACACAGCATATGTCTTTCAGGTTGGCTGGTATAAGTTAGCATGTAGACAGGACGCATGAACAGGCAAGTACTTAACGGCAGAATTGATGCAGACCAGTGCAAAGGTGAAATTGGGGTGCAGGGGGGTGGAGGGGCAAGGGAGCATGCCTGTGTGGAGTACCTGCATGCAGGCAGAGGACACATGCACGTCAGTCATGCTATGACATAGTCCCCGGGCTGAGAGGAAGGTTCCCCCAGGCTACATGCAGAAGGGCCAGTGAGCTGGAACATGGACCGGAGGGGCATCCTGGTGACCAGCATGTGAGTAGGGTGCAATAGTGTTGATGCGGACAGTCCCTGTCTGCTCCACATGTCCACCATCCTGCAGAGCAGCCATGCATCAGTGAATCATTGCATTACTTGCACATCAGGAACATGTACACATGACATGTAGTGGCAGTCATGCACAACGCATCACACAAGTAAAACACACATGTCCTCAACAAACACACAGCAACACTCACTGGACTGGGCATCAAAGTCTGGCATCTCTCCCACTCCTTCGACCGATTCAGGTGGTATGAACTCCACAACGAGTGACTCGTGTGGTGTGAGGTCTTCCTCCTCAGGTGCAGGCCCACTGCCAGTCACCAGAGTCAAGTTGTAATTTGAGGCACGCTTAGCCTTAGCGCTGCGTTTGAGGTCATTCCAATGCTTTTTGCACTCTTGCGCCGTGCGCACCTCATGGCCGAATGCACTCACATGTTCCGCAACTTGCTTCCAGTGGGTGTCACGGTGGGCAGCCATAGTCTGACAATTAGGCCCCACTAGCATGTCACGGTTGTGGTCCCGCATGTAGTCCACGAGGAAGTCCAGTTCCTGGTTGCAGAAAGGCTTCTTCCTCGACATGCAGGAGGTTGTGGCTGTGTGTGGGGTCCAGGCCTGTGCTGCAGGTGCAACCTTCCTCCTCTTGGATTGTGGCGCAGACCCTGGGTTGCACTGGTGGATTGAGCCAAGGGAGTGGCAGGTGGAGGGACGACCAAAGGCCTGACTTGCGTCAGTGGCAGCTGGGTGCCCTCTAATGAACCCTGCAAGATGTTAACAGCACCCCTGCACCTGCAAGGCTGTGTGTGACCCTGGTGATGAAGTGACGGGTCACGCAATGTTCAGGCACCCCAAAACTGCAGTAAAACTGTGCACGCAACCCTTGCAGCCTACGTGCGTGGAATTAACCTCCCGCAGTACGCGGTGGCACCCAGGAACACAAAAAACGCATATGTGTGGGACACGCAGGCTACTATGTCCTCGAAAACGGGTTTGCGATATACAGGGGCACCTGCAGTGGGAAAAATAGCATGTGCGACTCACCGTCAGACTAGCACGATGATGAAAAACACACGTAGCCAATACCCCCGCCAAAATAAGAGATATGTCCTTGATCCGCTGTGAAGTTGTGATGGCACGTGAAACAACACGAAGTAGCAACCCACACGTCGGTCTCCATGAAAGGGACGCACAGAGAACTGCTGGCCCCGCTCACTTTTCACCCGTGCTGAGGAAAACACCCGCACGTGTCACGTCACTTACGCGCTTAGGCCCTTTCCTCGAATTACACGCATTCACACACGGACGTGTGGTTTTTTCACGTGCTGATCCACTATGCACCCGTGTTAAGGGAAATGCCTGTGTGCGCTACGTCACAGACGGGCTTACGCGCTAAGGGCCTTTCCTCGAATTACACGCTGACGTGCACTTTTTCCACGTGCCAAATCACTCCGTATCAAGCTGCCCACGCAAAAACACACAGAAGACCACGCTCCTGCCCAAAAGGTAATTTTCCTGCCCCCAAGAGCCTCAAGCACACTCCCACTTGCCATCTGCTGCTGCCTGCCTGCTGCCCACGTGCCCTGCTATTTGGTGCCTGCACGTCAGCCATCTGCAGGGGTCCAGTTGCTGTGTCCACCCCTGCTGGAACAGAAGACTCCCGACTGGGGTACCATTGCTCCACAGCCCAGCCCCAGGACCCAGTTGCCCACCCACGCCTGCCTCGGGGGTCGCAATGTCGGGGCAAACACCATCTGAGACCACTGGCAACCCCCAGCCAGAGAGGCAGAGGGGCACTAGCTTCAGTGAGAAGGAAGTTGGTGTCCTGTGGAGCATGTCCTGGGGCATTATGATGCCCTCTTCGGAACATCACGCACCAACAAGGAAGGACGGAGAGGATCTCGGTGGACGCATTGGTTGCCATCAATGCAGAGGGGGTGGCAACCTGCGACATCAAGCACGTCCGGAAGCGCTGGGAGGACTTCAGGTCCAGGACCCTCTACAAGGCCCGGTGCCTCGTGAAGGCAGAGGATGCAGAGGGGTGCCGGGTCAGCATGAGCAACATCCAGATGAGGGTCCTGGAATGCATAGGCCCAGCGCTCCACGCCCAGATCCTTCGGAGACAGACCCATCTGGAGTTGAGCGGTAAGTGGCCAAGCATTGCTATGTGAGACAGGACATGTTGCAGTGTGCTGGTAGTCTGATACTTGCCTGTATGTGTGACATAGACCATGTAGGGATGTGTGTGCAGGGACATCATGGTCATGCATGTGAGACCAGTAATGTGTGAACCACATGGATGGTTCATGTGTTCTAATGCAACATGGGGAGCTGTATGCGGAATGCACACACGAATGCATGCCAGTCTATGTTCTTGGACAGAGGGGGGGTGAGGGATGGGTGCTGCTCTCATGTACATGTATGGTGCACATGTGTGTATGTCTGAGAAGTGTGTGTGTGACTTTGAAATGCCATGGATGCATGACACATGTCCGTGACGATGTGTAGATTCACTCATGCAGTGCGGTCACTGTTGTATCCACTGTATACAACAGTATGTATGTATGTATGATGCATGACCCTCCGGTGATGTGTGTGCATGGGATGAGCCATGATGCATGTGAGTTTTAAGGCAACATTTTGGTTAACAGAAGCCCCTGTACATGGATGCTGATGTTGATTGCATGTGTCGTGTCTGTTTCTGCATGTATGTTGCGTGCATTCACCCATGTGTTGTGGAGGGACAGGATGGAAGTGATGTTTGACAGTGCCACTCATGTATTATTGCTTCCTGTCTAAGGGACTATTGTACAGTACCCTGTGCTTGTGTTCTATGTCTCCCTCTACGCAGCGTCGAGTGAAGAAGAGGGCGGAGATGGCGCTGTGGAGCTAAGCGGCGGGGATGCTTCCACCGGGGGGCAACGCAAGGCCCAGCTACCCTCCCAGGAATTGAAATCATCCGGGAGAGAGGGGACTGGTGCCGCGTCTGCCACTACGGCTGTAGCAGAAGGGCCGGGTGAGCCCCCACAGGGGCTTGCAATGGCGGAAGACGGTGCAGAGACATCCAGGTTGGTGGTCTCCACAGAGGAGGAGGAGCCTGCTACTGATCCGCACATGGGGCCTGGTGAGGGTAGTACCACTGGTGCGAATGGTGCAGTCCAGGGCCAGGGTAGGAGGCAGCACAGGTCGCCGCGGAGGGGCCTGTGCATGTCGCTGTCCCTGACCCTGTGACTGCACCACAATGCACCAGCACGGATGCCCCGTCCCAGGCCCGTCCGCAGGTAGGGGGGAGGCCCACATCATCTGCCTCTCCACTACCTGCGGACGAGGAGTCCCATGACCGTATGGGCTCCGTCCTGATTGGTGTCGCGTTGCACACGCGTGTCATTCGTGATGACGTGCGTGCTTCCTGGGGGGAGCACACATGCCATCATGAAGAGCAGCGTTGCGACATGGCACAGTTGGGAGGGGCCCTGGTTGGTGGGTTCCTACATGTGTCGCGCACTCTGGCGGACCTCTTCTCCTCTGTGGAGACTATGCGCCAGTCGTTCTCACTGCCGTCTTCCAGCCCAGATTCCACCAGGGCCCCCTGTGGACCTGGCCCGACCAACACAGCCAGCTTGGTGGAGATCCCATCCCTGTTACAGTTGGGAGTTGGCGGTCCAGCAGGGGTGGACACCCCAACAACTGGAGACCAGCAGATGGAGAATGTGCAGGCATAATCGGACAGGGCACATGGACAGCAGCAGCAGCAGGCTCTAGGTGGGAGCAATGATGGCTCGGGGCCATCAACATCAGAGGGAAGGCATCGGCCATAGGGCAGAAGGACCCTGGAATGGGTGTGTCTTCCGTGTGGCTGCGGTGGGGCCATCTTATAGATGCGGAGCAGTGGCGGGCGGAAGACGCATGGCTCACAATGGTCAGGGCGTAGAACTCCATGCGGAGGACACTGAGGCGGGCCGAGTGCCACAAGGCTATTCATAGGGAGTTGGAGTCCAACATGGCATTGTCCCTGCGAACCCTCGGGCCATGGAAGAGGACCGCCTCCAGGACATTGAGCAAGAGTTCGATGATGCCCTGGCCCGGGACATCGGAAAGTGAGCCGTCAGACTAGCCTGCCACCATTTTAAATAGTTTTTAGTGTTAGGTTTCATTTTCGTTTACATTTCTTTTGGGGTGATTGGACTATGCCCCACACTTTTGTATATAGTTATTTCTTAGGTAGTTTCTTAGATAGGTTTCAGTTCTTTTGTTGGGCTCATGGACCCTTTGAAAATTGCTTGTACATAGTTGGACATTGGATTTATGTGTACATTTTCTTTGGATTTCACCATGGAGCAATAGAATTTGATTTTTACGTTTCCTTTGGATTTGTTTTGGTGGACAGAGAATTTGGACCATTTTTCTTTAGGATTTATTTGGATTGGATCTACATTTCATTTTTCATATTTTTGGACATGCATTTCATTTCATGTTTGTATTATTTTTTTGCCTTTCATTTCATTACATTGGTTTTGTTAACAATACATTTTGATATTTTAATTCCATGTGTGGGATTCGCTCATTGGGTTCATGCATGTCAAAATGTGGTTTTACACAATTTATGGCAACAGTGTGTGTGTGTGATGGACATGTGTTGATGTATATGGTTGACTTTTGATTTGTGTCCTGACATAGGCATGTCGGTGTGGGGTGGATTGGTGAAATCATTGCATGTCAAGACTGGGGTGGCGTGCTGTGGTATTTTGGTGCACATGAGGCCCATGATTGTGCAGCTTCCTTTCGTATTGCAGGGGGACATGAGTCGGGGCCTGCTGGCCGGTGCCCCTCACTGCTGGGTGGATGGGGGTCCTGGGGGACATGAGTCGGGGACTGCTGGCAGGTGCCACTCAATGCTGGGTGGATGGGGGTGCTGGGGGACATGAGTCGGGGCCTGCTGGCAGGTGCCCCTCAATGCTGGGTGGATGGGGGTGCTGGGGGACATGAGTCGGGGCCTGCTGGCCGGTGCCCCTCACTGCTGGGTGGATGGGGGTGCTGGGGGACATGAGTCGGGGCCTGCTGGCAGGTGCCCCTCACTGCTGGGTGGATGGGGGTGCTGGGGGACATGAGTCGGGGCCTGCTGGCAGGTGCCCCTCAATGCTGGGTGGATGGTGGTGCTGGGGGACATGAGTCAGTGCTCACTTGTGCGTGGTGACATGTGGGCTGGCTGGGTGGCTTCACCGGGGTGGATGGGCTGCCTGTGGGGCATGGCCAGGGGTGCAGTGTGTACCCCTGTGTTGGGGTCTGCCTGCAGGCCCTGGGGAGGGGGGAGAGGGCACACCTGGGAGGACACACACTGCCAATTCATTGGGGCAGACCCGAAATACACGTATCCCCTCGCACAGGGCCAATTGCTTGTGAAACTTCCCGCGCACCCCCGAAATACATGTACCCTGCTCGCACAGGGCCAATCGCGTGTAAAACTTCCCGCGCACCCCCGAAATACACGTACCCCGCTCGTTCAGGGCCAATCACGTGTGAAACTTCCCGCGCACCCCCGAAATACACGTATCCCGCTCGCACAGGGCCAATCGTGTGTAAAACTTCCAACGCACCCCAGAAATACATGTACCCCGCTTGCACAGGGCCAATCGCGTGTGAAACTTCCTGCGCACCCCAGAAATACACGTACCCCGCTCGCACAGGGCCAATCACATGTGAAACTTCCCACACACCCCCGAAATACACGTACCCCAGTCGCACAGGGCCAATCGTGTGTTAAACTTCCTGCGCACCCCCGAAATACACGTAGCCCGCTCGCACAGGGCCAATCATGTGTGAAACTTCCTGCGCACCCCCGAAATACACGTACCCCGCTCGCACAGGGCCAATCGCGTGTAACACTTCCCACGCAGCGGGGTATGTGTATTCGGAGGGGTGCGCAGGGATTTTTACGGACGTTTTTGTTGTTGGGGGGCTGTATGCTGGTCCACTGGGCTGTGCGCCATGTACAGGATTTGTGCGCTGTTCATGGCGCACAGGGAGGGGGTGGGGGCATAACTGGTGCTGCTGCAGGGTCGCTGCGCTACTCTGCACCACGGCTGGTTATGGATGTTGAAATCCATGAATACACTGTGCGCGGAAATGGATTTTGGCGCACGCGGCTGGCGCAGACAGCCGCACGCGCACACTGTGTGCCAGCCATGTGCGCCACTTGTGCGCTGATTTCTATGACCCCCTTTGACTCTGGGTCTGCCAAATCTAACAGCTCGTTTGAGATAACAACAGAAGAAGATGGAATGTCTGATTGCTCATGTAACTTCAAAGGGACGGATTTGACTTTAGCTCTTTGAGTTCCATGGTCATTCATTTGATTAATATCAGGTAGATTAGCGGATCTCAAAAACATACTTGATCCACAATTGTTGGAACCAGATGATGATTTAATGTTCTTACTTTTCTTTGTCTTTCTGTGCCCCTTCTTGCCCTCCTGCTTTTGCTTATGGCACTGCTAAAAAATGTAATATACAAGACGTGAATGCTGATACTCTATCAAGACCCACTCAGCAGCAAAATCAAGTTCAGCAGCTGTGTCAGCCTGCATTTCAATAACAGCAGGAGACATAAATGATGGCTTCAGTGGTAATTTCAGAGATTACAATAATTTGGGGGGAACAAAACTCGACTCACATTTAAGGGGTTTAACAAACATTTTTGTTTGTGAAAGCTCAAATTAATGTTCTCGTATAGGCGAAATAATGAATTAAGGACAAAGTTCAAGGATGATATTGTTGTAGCTCCCAAAGGGGGTGTCATATTATGAGACTCCATTGGAAGGGTTGAAGAGATAGATGGTGTGGAAGAAAAGGATGATGACAAATCATTTGTCAAAGAGCCAGCTACTAACTCAGGCAAGTGCTCCAAATTTCCAAGAGAACACTCAAGGGAACACCAAAACCTTGTTGGTGTATTGTAATTGCTCACTGAAGCTTGTACTTCTAAGTTCGGCTGGCAGCACATCAACAGTTCTGCGTCTGAGATGTCATTTACCAGAGCTTGATCAGACACCTCAGGAGACATCTTATGCAGAACCTCAGATTCCACGTTTGGGCTATTGGGGCCGTTTACATGAAGAAATACTGATATTTTGGCTTAAGAGGTTGATGGTTGCACCAATGGCATATCAGGTGCTCCAGTGGAGGGTAAGTGTCCAGAAGCATTCAACAATGCATTCCCCAAATTCATTAATTGTGAAGGAGTCCTTTATTTTACATCCTTCCCCCAAGGTAACACTTGAATCAGCCATCGCTGGCTGTTCCAGCGAAGTAACACCGGCTGCTCGTTCACCCAGAAACTTACTGTGAAGAGCATAATTTGAAGACTTTTTCACACAGTGAAACGGGACTCACCCTGGAACTCTTCAGGTTATCTTGCTCGTGCTGAATTGCTCAGAAGCCTAATGTGTAACAACAGCTGCATATAGGTCAACCGCAGGACTTCACTACCTAACACCCGCAACTCTGTAGACTGCAAGACTGCAGTGACACTGCAGGCTGCCTCAAGGCAGATATGCTCTCCCAACAGGCAGACAGGCAAGTCATGCACCGGGTCTCCAGACAGAATAAATCCATCTCCAAATTGACCCGCTCCCAAAAACATCTGACCTGCAAGACAAAGAACTTGCGATGCACGAACTACACGCTGCGTTGAGGTTTGTTTGTTTTTGTTATTTGTAATGTGCACCTAAACCATGGGTAGCAGGGCGCAAGAGCAACAAGAGGATTGTATAGCTTAGGTTACATATGGCGAAGTGGATGGAGTCCAGCTATGGTTACAGTGCTGGGCACAACCACATCATTAAGAACAGATACAATAGATCACATTTACAGGAAGTAAAATTTACAAAATGTACAAGTTATAGCAGGGCAAGTACAGTAGGTGAGAGAGTGCATTAGTTGTCATGTTCATTGATCCAGTGGATACGATTGGATCTAACTTGTATGTAGGGCAGGTCTTCCCTTAGAGGGTGTGGTAGAGAGTTCCAATGTTGTGATGCTTTGACGGGGAAGCTGCACCCCCCGGTCGCAGTGCGTTTGAATCTCGGCACCAATAGGAGGTTTGATTTGACCTTTCTAGAAGGGCGGCAGGAAACTTGTCTGGTAAATCTCTTTGTCAGGTAAAGAGGGGCAGAGTGGTGGAGACATTTGTGAATCAAAGAGACAGATTTAAGGAAGATCTTGTCTGTCGTGGAGAGCCAATTGACAGATCTTCTGAAATCTGAAATGTGGGCTTTCTTCGGGAGACTAAGGGCTGCTCTTAAGGCATTATTTTGCAAGATTTGAATCTTGTTTGTAATGTAATTGTTACTGCCTACGTAAAGGGCATTGCAATAGTCTAACTTAGACAGGATTAAAGCTCTAGCTATGGTAATGGAATTATTGGAGGAGAGGAAAGGTTTGGCTGCTCTGATGAGTTTGCAAGTATAGGATGTGGCGGAAACCATAGCGTTTACTTGTTTTTTTAATGTTAGTGTGGAGTCTAAATGGAATCCAAGGGTTTTTACCTCCTTAGCCACGGCAATGGTATTATTGTCAATTTCTAATGAGTAGTTCTGGCCAAGTTTTTTCAAGTTGGCTGTTGTGCCCAAGATGAGGAGTTCCGTTTTGTCATCATTCAGGCATAGACCATGGGAGGCCATCTGTGCCTGGATGATGAGGTACACTCTGTTTATAAAGGCCAAATCCTTGTCATAATCCCCTGTCAGCGGGGTGAAGATCTGGGTATCATCAGCATAGTTCGTGTAGGTGCTACCCAGACCGTCGAGATCATCGAAAAGGGGCTTTGTAAAGATGTTGTACAAAGTGGGCAAGACGCAGGAGCCCTGTGGCACACCGCATGTTATAGGTATTGGGTCCGCAGCTGCTAACGGGGAGAAGACTTGCATTGTTCTGTTATTAAGAAAGGACTGAATCCAGTCGATTTCCTCTTGGGAGAAGTGGGCTGCCGTCTCTAAGTGCTTGCAGAGGATCTCATGGTCGACCAAATCGAATGCTGCTGAGAGATCAAGTAGGAGCAGTAGTGCCGTCTTGCCCTTGTCTCTCAGCTCATCAATTTGTGCCTTAACGTCTACAAGCGCGGTCTCAGTTCCGTGTTGGGGTCTGAAAACTGACTGATGGACTTCTAGAAGGTTGTTGTGTTCAAGGTAGTGCTGGATTTGAAGGTATGCTATTTTATCAAGGATTTTGAGAAGGAAAGGTACTGTGGTGATAGGACGGTAGTTAGTAGGGATGGAGGGATCTAAATTTTGTTTTTTGAGTAGTGGGAGGACCCAGGATTGTTTCAGGTTGTTAGGTATAATACCTGAGGTGAAGGATGCATTTATAAGTTTGGTAATGAAAGGGGAGAGTTCACGAGCTGCATCTTTTATGAGTTGGGCTGGGCATAAGTCACCATGGCAGTTTGAAGGTTTAAGAGTGAGGATGACTTTTTCTACCTCTATAGTGGATACTTTGCGAAAGTTGAAGTGGGGGATGGCTGCATGAGGTAAGGTCGAAGTAGGTAAAGGTGCAGTTGCATTAGTATTGCTAGATTTCGAGGTAGTAAGAAGAGTGTATTTTTTGTTGTTAATTTTAGTTTGTAAAGTTGTCATTTTGTTGGCCAAAGCATTTTGTATGCCTGTGCACCAGTTTTTGTCCTTGACCAAGAATCTGGAGTTTGGATGGGGGATTCTACCTCTTTCAAGATGGCAAAGAGCTCTTTGGTATTGGATTTAGCTTGGGAGATGCGGAGGTTGTAGGAAGTTTGTTTGGCAAGGATAATTTCTTTTTTATAGAGGGTAGCTTGTTTGCTCAAGTTATCCTTGTTGGTCTCAGATGGATCTAGTCTCCATATTTTTTCGCAACAACGTTTCTCATGTCTAATTGCTTTTAGGTGTGGAGTGAACCAAGTATTCAGGTGTTTGCGAGGTTTGCTGTTTCTCATTTTTAATGGTGCTATGACATCAAGGGATGATAGCATCACTTTGTTGTACATATCTCCCATAGTGAAGGGATCAGTGTGGTCTGAGATAGAGTTGAGGGTGGGTAGTATCATAGGGCAGAGGTTTTCTGAAGTAATATTTCTTTTGTTTCTGGTGGGGACCGCTGGTGCTATACTGTTGATGACCAATGGTGCTGATGCCTCTAGTGAGAACATAATCAGATGATGGTCAGATCAGGACTGGGGCATTATGGATATGGCCTTGATTGGGCAGTTGTGCTCGGCAATCCAGTCAAGGGTTCTACATTTAGTGTGAGTGGGAACTGTGATCTTTTGGGTGAAACCTAATTCTTCTAAAGAGTTGTTAATTAGGGTTGCATTGGAGTCAAAAAGGGTCACTAAAGCCGAGTTTAAAATCTCCTAGTATGATGCTTTGAGAGGAGTTATTTAGGTTGCTGGACAAGATGTTGGTTAGGTCCTCTTTGAAGGATCCGGCATATAAGGTGGATGGATACTGACTGCGTGTTGGATATGGCTAACTTGGCGGTTAGCGCTTCGCAAGAGTCAGTGTTGTGGGGTGGAGAGAGTCTCAGAGTAAGGTTAGATTTGGCTATTATGGTGAGGCCTCCACCTCGCGAAGTAGTGCGATCTAGTCTTAGCAAGGTGTAGTCAACTGGGATGGCTAACATAATTGCTGGACCAGCTGCGGGGTGGAGCCAGGATTCAGTGATCGCTAGGAAGTCTATATTTTCTTTTTGTAGTATATCAGCTATATCTGTTGCGTGGGCAACCATAGAGCGGGCATTTATAAGAGCACCCTTAATCCCAGACTGTGCTGGTTGGGGCAGTGAAGGCTGTTCCTTGAGATTGCATTTTGGGGCAGAGATGGGCTCTCTGAAAAGTCTGCTGTTCAGTTGGAGGGGGTGCTGTGGATGGCTGGTTTTGTAAAGGCTAGTAGTAGCATTGCTTGATGATTTTTTAGGTAGGGGGTCGTACAGCCTTGGGAGTCTCACGCGTAATTTGAGGTTCCTCTGTAATACGGTGCAAGGTCTAGTGATCATGTCAATCTGCTTAGGGAGGTTGTGCGCGGACGCTAGTGGAGGTATATAATGTAACATAGTGAGGTCTTGTAAGGTGATTATGTGGAGGAGTGTCCTTAGAAGGACCGTGTAGAATGGTGGGAGGTACATATCGTGTGCGCGGGGCTGGTTGCAGGGAAGACCAGTGGTAGATGTGCTGCGTGTGTAGGTATGAGGCAACGTTCATAAATGGGGCTGTAAGTCTATAATTAGGCAGCTGAGCATGTGACACAAGTAATAGATACAGCACTGTAGAGCTGCTGTCTATTTGCAAGCAAGGGAAAGTAGATATAACAAGACTAACATAGTGTATGTGCAAAGGACCTAAGGCTAAGCAATAGGTTGGATGCGCATATGGCGCGGATGAGCTAGTGTGAGGCTAGTATGGTAGGTAGCACAATGGAAGGCGTGCAGTCATACCAAAGAGGACAGAATAGGTCTGTCAGGACTGGCGTAGTACAAATGCAATGGCCTAGGCTAAGCAATAGGTTGGATGCAAAACAGGGCAGCATAGGTCTATCAGGACTAACGTAGTACATATGCAATGGCCTAGGCTAAGCAATAGGTTGGATACAAAACAGGGAAGCATAAGTCTATCAGGACTGGCGTAGTACATATGCAAAGGCATAGGCTAAGCAATAGGTTAAAAGCAAAACAGGGCAGCATAGGTCTATCAGGACTGGCGTAGTACAAATGCAATGGCCTAGGCTAAGCAATAGGCAGGTAGGAAAGGCAAGCACTGGGTCTCCATAGAGAATGAATCCACCTCCAAATTGATCCGCTCCCTAAAAACATCAGAACTGCAAGACTGCACTGCACTTGAAAGTACGTGTGATGCGTGCGCTACATGCTGCATCGAGGTAGATATGCTCTCTCAACAGGCAGGTAGGAAAGTCGAGCACCGGGTCTCCATACATAATTAATCCACCTCCAAATTAATCCGCTCCCAAAAAACATCCAAACTGCAAGACTGCAGTGCACTTGAAAGCACTTGCAGAGGAATGTGCAAAGCAGACCAAGACCTCATCCCCCCACAAAGCATCTCAGAGATATCCTGTGCCTAGTCCTCCTGCAATGCAATGTGTACAAGCAGTTTAGAAGGATTCATCTCTCAATCAGGAATGAATTCACAGATTAATAAGGTGGGTGGCCGGGGAATGAGTCAGGGGCACAAATATTGTTTGGCGTTGCAAAAGTGGGGAATTTGTATTGCAAATAGTGTTTGAGGTGCGGAAAATGGCTCTTTAAGAGCATGCAGAAGAAAGGATGCAGATGGGCACCACTATGAAAAATAAGTTGGTGTGTCAGTAAGTAGATCTATTACATATGAAAAGTAAATCAAGGTGCCTGGAGCAAAAGGTAAAAAAAATCCTTAGCACAAGGAATGAAAATTTAGCAACAAAAGAAAAAGGGATTCCCCTGGTCCAACCTTATGCTCACAGTAAATGTGTACTCAAACATTCATAATATTCAATCTCTATAGATGCATTCCTTCATGTTTCCAAAAAAAGTATAGTACAATGTATAAACTCAGTCCTTATTTATTTCATCATTAGAATGCAGTATGCAGTACGGAAGCCAATGCATTTTGGAGCAGTGTCCATCGCCAGGGCTAGAAACTGCATCCAAGTCATACTCTCACGTTGGTTCTCTTGCCACCCGCGGGTTGTTGTAAGAAAGCACTATGCCTTTTCGCCTTTCGACCTAGATAAGGGGTCAGTGTATATCAGGCGGCCGTACTAAGAGCATGCACCATTTGCTTATACCTCAACAATTCTCTCGATGGAAATCCAACTTACTCCTCAATTTTGATAAGGGGACACCCCTACCCTTTGAAATGAATTGATAAAGTGTGAGGAGATGTTCCACACTCCAGGAATAGCAGAACATGTGAAGACATTTAGGGGGTAATTCATAGAATTTAGCGCACAAGTGGCGCACGCGGCTGGCGCACAGCCGCTGCCACGCGTATTGAAGAAAACAGCGCCCGCCGGCTCGAATGCAACAAAGGATTTCCAAATGAGCTCTGACTTACAAAGAGGCAGCACTCCAGTTAACAGAGGTGGATCAAGTCACAAATGAGTGAAGCTGTCCACCATTCAACGCTACTAATATAAAAGTGGTTTTGAAGACATACCTACACAGAGGTGCCCTCCAGTTCCGGACACTGGAGAATAATCCATATATCCAGAAGTCCTAGCTCACTGGTCCTTATTAAATGGTGCGGATCACAGATCTGGCATTTATATGTGAATGGGGAACAAAACTAATCTTCTAAGAAAAAATGAATGTCCTGAAGATGGCCTATCATCTGCTTTATTGACCACCCCGACAACGGTGGTACTCCATCAAGGGCCGAAACATATGTCCACTCAAAAGGAAACTAAATGTTTTTTCCTATGTCATGCATATCGCGAATAACTAATATGCTAGAAGAACATTCAAATTGTAGAACCCCGTGTTTGTAAAACATATGAGTGGAATGAAAGGTATGACTGTTTCACGTAGAAGCCAATAATGTGTTTTAATGATGTTTTTATGAAGTAACATTAAAGTGATTTATAATTATGCTACATTGCATTGAGTTGAAATAAGTTTTTCCCATAAGGTGCTTAGTCAGTAAAATTAGTAAGCAGCCTCTCTGTATATAAACCTGTGTCTTCACAGGACCATTAGAGAGGGGTAGTCAGCCTGGTTTGTAATTGTTCTCTTGCAGGGATGAAGCCATGGCCTCCTCCATCTCCCTGCGAGTTGCCTCGAGGCACTCAGCCCGCCTCAATGCCCTGCACATGGAGTTCTCTGCCCTGACCATAGTGAGCCATGCCTCCTCCGCCCGCCACCACTCTGCATCTATTTTGTGGCCCAACCACTGCCACACGGAAGACACTCCCAATCCAGGGTCCTCCTGCCCTCCGATGCCTGCCCCTGTGATGTTGTTGGCCCCGAGCCATCATCGCTCCCACCATGAGCCTGCTGCTGCTGTGCATGTGCCCTGCTTGTCGATGCCTGCACATCCTCCACTCGCTGCGGTCCAGTTGGTGGGGTGGCCACCCCTGCTGGAAATCCGACTCCCGACTGTGGCAGGGATGTGTCCAGCCTGGCCACTGGGTCAGGGGCAGATCCACAGGATGCCCAGGTGATACTTGGGCAGGAAGATGACATGGAGGATGAATGGCGCATAGGGTGTTCAGTTGAGGAGGGGGTCAGTAGAAGATCCAGCACACTGAGGAACCCTGCGCTGGTGGCCTGTCCTAGAAGGCTGACACGGTCAATGAGGTATTCCAAATGACGTGCATTCTCCTCACGAAAACCCTGCACGTCATCCCGAATACCACATTGACGCAAGACCACTCCAGCTAGGACAGGCTCAATCCAGTCACGGATTGCCACGTCCGCAGGGAGAGGAAGGCCAGTTTTTTGCGCATCCCCTCCCTGGAAACGGGTCTGGACGAAGGCATCCCTGCTGGTGCGGGATGAGGCAGTCACAGGATCCGGGACAGGATTACACACAAGCACCTTGCGGCGGCCTGTGCTGCCTCCTGTCCCTGCCCTTGGACTGCACCACTAGCAGTAGTGGAATCCCCCGCTCCAGGCCCCGTGTGTGGGCTTTCCACAGCCTTCTCCTCAAATGAACCCCCCACCAACCTGGATGACTCCATGCCATCTTCCTCCATTGGCCCCGTGTGGGCTCAGCTGCCCTTACTGCTGCCGAGGAGTCCACTTCTAACCTCCTCCTCTTGGACCTCCCCTCGGCAGCTGCGGGTGTGGATACGACAGAAGACTCTTCACTCTCGGAAGAGATGACTAAATGGGAGGGCAGCTGGGCCTTTCATTTCTGGCTGGTGGTGGGATCCCTGCCGCTGTGCTCCACAGCACCGTCTCCGCCACCTTCATTAGTCAACGCTGCAGACAGGGAGAGACAGAACACAGCATCAGGACACTGTACAATGGTCCTATACACACATGACAGTTGCACATGATTGGCAGTGTCATACTTTACAGATGACATCACACTCTCCAACACTCATATCACTTGAACCCACACACATGCACAAATTAACATGAATCATGCAGCAAGCAGCAGCATCCATACACACACAACAGCATGAACATCCAAAGGTTGGCATGACGTCACAAGCAACAGGGGGAGTGCCGAACACATGCACAAACGCCAACAGGGAGACATGCATCTGTACATCTCCAACACCTGTCACAGTGCAATCATTGGCAACTATGTCACATCTGTCAATCAGGTTCCTATATGTCTGTGTCACATGCATCCATTGCGTTTCACAGTCGCACACATGTCAAACACACACATGCACATGTATGCTGTGCACCTACATGAAGGTGGAACCAGCATCCATGTGTCACACCCCAACCATGTCATAGTACATACACAGAGATACTAACATATGCGCATCTCCACATGCAGTTGTGCATCATGCTTTGGAACACATACACCATTGATGTGCATCACACATGACAGGACTCACATGCAGCACGGTCATGTCCCTGCACATACACATCCACACATGGCCCATTTCAGACATATGTCCAAGCTGCACACTCCTGGCACACCTCAACATGCACTGCGTCCAATAAGTACGCATGGACACTTACCGCTCAACTCCCGACCGGTCACCCTCTCGAGGAACTGGCAGTGAAGCGCTGAGTTAATGCATTCCAGGACCCTCATGTCGTTGGTGGTAAGGTGGACCCAGCGCCTCACTGCACCTGCTGCTTACAAGAGGCACTGGCCCTCCCTGAGGGTCCTGGACCTGAAGTCCTCCCAGTGCTTACAGACGTATTTTATGTCATGGGTTGCCGCCCCCTCCGCATTGATGGCAACCACAATGTCCAGCCAGATCCTTCTGGTCCATCCATGTCGACACGTCTTCTTCCATAGAGGGCCTCATTATGCACCAAGACTTGCTCCACCAGGATGCCAACCTCTCCTGCTGAGAAGCTGGCAGCTCTCTGCCTCTCTGGCTGGGGGTTGCCAGTGGTGTCTGATGGTGTTTCCCATGACATGGCAACCCCCGAGGCAGGTGTGGGTGAGCAACTGGGTCCTGGTGCTGGGATGTGGAGTGATGGAACTTCAGTCGGGAGTCTTCTGTTCCAGCAGGGGTTGTCACAGCAGCTGGACCCCTGCAGATGGCTGACGTGCAGGCACCAAATGGCAGGGCACGTGGCCAGCAGGTAGGCAGGCAGCAGCAGATGGCAGGTAAGAGTCTGCTCAGGGCTCTGGGTGGCAGGAAAATGGCCTTCGGGGCAGGAGCATGGCTTTCCGTGTGTTGTTGCATGGCCAGCTTGATACGGAGTGATTTGGCGCGTGAAAAAACAGCACGTCAGCGTGTAATTCGAGGAAAAGCCCTTAGCGTGTAAGCGCGTCTGTGACGTAACATGTGCTGGTGTTTCACTCAGCACGGGTGCATCCGCACGTAAAAAAAAAATCACATCCGCATGTGAATGCGTATAATTCGAGGAAAGGGCCTCAGCACGTAAGTGATGTTACGCGTGCGGTTGTTGCCTTCAGCACAACCGCACGCGTAACAAAAGGTGAGCGCGGGCCAGCAGACCACTGTACGTGCTGTTCGTGGAAACTGACGCATGTGTTTACTCTGCTGGAATCACGGCGTCTGAAGTCTGTACCTCTTCTTTTGATGGGGTGTTGCCTATGCACACAAGCGCTTGTGTTTTTTTTTTTTCCACGCTAGGCAGGCGGCGAGTCATGTACGCTATTTTTCCCACTGTGGTTTCCCCAGTGCATGCGTACCGTTTTCAAGGTCATAGTAGCCCGCGTGTTCCATGCGTACGTGTTTTTTGTGTTCCTGGGTGCCACGCCATACTGCTGGAGGTCAAATCCATGCACGCGGGCTAGTGGGGCTGCATGCACAATTTATTATTTTTTTTTCAATTTCCTGTTGTTATATTTTTTTAATTTTAATATATTTTTTTTTTTTCGGGGGGTGCCTGAGCATTGCATGGCCCATTATTTTGTCACAGACAGCCTTGCAGGGGCACTGGTGTACCTACGCCATCAAGTACCCTGCCCCCTTCTAGCCAATTGCCCAGGACAATTGTTGAGTGAACCTCCCATAGCCTATTTTCTATCAGTGCCATGGTTGGGAGGCCACCAAAGGCTAAGGGCGGCAAAGCTGGGCATGATCGGGCACGTGGGTGCAGAGACCAGGGAGGATGGGGAGTTCAGGGTGGCCAGGTTGGCTACAGAGGGGGAAGAGGCAGGGGTGCCCCTATGGGATGGGATGCCCAGCCACGTGCTGGTGCACACATGCCACCACCCCCTGTGGCTCCTGGTGATGCATCACAACCTGGCGCCCATATCACCCAACAGTAATTTACATCTGTTGTCACAGGCCCACCGGTGCTGGTAACTGCAGGTGCAGCTGTGGGCACTTCCACCCAGGCTCTTGGTCAGGCAGCGCATGTTGCGTTGTGTGATGTTAACTCCCAGGATGATTTCCATCTTGTCCGGAGGTTGGGGTCATGTGTGTCCACTGTAGCTGTGACTGTGGCACACGTATCTGGGGAAGTTATGACATCTGCTGCCCCAAGCAGCCGGGTGGTGGTAACTGCATGTGCAGATGCAGCCAACACCTCCCCAGCAGTGAGCCAGACCCAAGCCAGACCTTCTGTCCTCATACCAACACCCACTGCATTGGTCCAGTCCACCAGCACCACTGCCCCCACTGATCAGGGCCACATTGCCCACTCAGGGTCAATACCACCGCCCAAAAGGAGGAAGCGTGCTCCTACACAAGATGTTGGGACCCCAGACACAGCTCTGGCCTCCGGCACGTCAGGGAAGAAGCCTTTGTGCAAGCAGGAATTGGACTTCCTTTTGGACTAAGTGTCAGAACACCAATGCGATATGCTTGTGGGCCCACAATGCCATACAATGCATCACCAGCGTTGGGTTCACTGGCAGCATGTTGCAGATGGTGTGACATCCATGGGATTCCAGGTGCGCACAACTCAGGACTGCTACAAGTGCTGGAATGACCTCAGACGCAGTGCTAAGCAAAAGCGTGGCTCCAATTACTCCATGTCTCTGGTGACTGGAGGTGGGCCACCACCAGAGGAGGATGAACTCACTCAGCATGAGGAGATCGCTTCAGTGTTCATCCCGGAAGAACAAATCTGTGGATTGGGAGAGAGGATAGATTATGATGAATCATCTGGTGAGTATTGATGTGTGTAATATTGATGTGTGTAACTCAATGACATGTGGGTTTGGCATGTGTGACCAGCCCAGCTGCAAGTTGGCTCTTTCCTTTCTTCAATATCCCTCTCCACCTGTGTTGTTCATCAGGGGTCTGACCTCTCGACCTCAATTTACAAAGAGCACCTGGCAGCTCTTGACTACTGCATTAAAAGTTTATTGTACGACTTCTAGTGCTATGCTGATGACAACCAACTCTTTTCCTGGCTGCCCTTGGCCACCTCGTATCCCTCCCTTATTTCTGATAGCCTCATTTACCATTTGCTTTTGGTTTACTACCAATGGTGTCTGTCTGAATGCAAGCAAGACTGACATCTTCCTCATCGATACACCTTCACCATCCTTTCCCCTCAATCTCTGGCCAGCCCCACTTGGCCCTCCTCCTACCTCCACCTGCAAGGCCAACAACCTCAGGGTCACCTTTGACTCAACACATTCCTTTTCCACACACATTTCTGACGTATCTTGAGATGGAATAACTTCTTGCTTCACCTCCAGAAGGGTACTGTGCCTTTCCTATCATCCACCTACATGCTTACAGTCTATCAAGCTCTGGTTTACTCAAGGTTGGAGTACTGTGACAGTTTCTTTCAATATTCAACCTGCCTCCACACTCCGCCCTTTACCACTAATCCAGTACAGGACTGCACGACTTGTCCCTGGCCTCATGCCCTGGGATCCTATCGTTCCAGCCCCGTAATCCCTTCATTGGCTAACAGTGGATGCAAGGATGATACTTCAGACCCTCTGCATTGTGCACAAGGATTATTTGGGACTGGGTACAAAATACATTCAACAATCCCTCTACCAATTCCTCCCCTCTTGAGTCCTTTGCTCCTCTACCTCACACTCCCTCCAGGTCAGTCGTTAATTGAATAAATAAGCTAGGAGCACATCTGTGTGCACGGCTGGGAGCTCCCTTTGGAACATCCAACTGGCCACGTTGAAACTTGAGGAGAAACATCTCTGCTTCCGGAAGCACCACAACACCTTTCTACTTGCTCCTGCATTAGCACCTCTTCTTCCCAGCTAAACAGTTACCTGTGTTGGCACTGTGCCCCTGCACACACTCTGTCCATCGGGCCAGGTAACTGCTCACCCTGCCTCCCTGCTGCACTGCCTACAGGCCTCCCATATAAATGGGTCCAGAGCGTGTACCCATTCAGTCCCGTACTCTCTACTATTTGTCTGCATTCATCAGATTTGCCCTATCCAAATCATCTTGCACTTGCCACTTGCTGGCTGCACTACCACTTTTTGAATGGCTATTCTATCATTAGACTTCATTTTCCTCATTTGGTCTCATCTGTTTGGCACGCACGTTCCCCTTCTCCCCCTTCCTGGGTCTTCAACCCTTTATCACTTCTTCGTGCACTTGTGTCTTCTCAATGTCACTGTGCCCAGTATGATAGTTGTTTTGAATTCCTTTTCTCCCTTGTTCCCCTCCCTTTGCTGGTTTGCGCTCTGAGCCACTTGTGAACGAGTGCAAACTTGATGAGATGCCATATCATGTCATATACATCCTTTGTCCTTGGTGCAGTGTGTCTCACTCTGGCTGTGCTGATGGCAGTGACTCCCCATGCACATATGTGCACAATCATGTTCCATGTGCATTCCATGTATGCCCCTTGGTGTCCTTGACCACCTGCTCATTGTAGTATTTGTCCAGGATGATCCAAGTGTCATCTCCTTTGGACAGCCATGTCATGCTCACTGTAGGTCTGTGTGTCATCACGCACAACTTTAGGCTGTGCACATCTGTATCATGCACATGGTTCCCCCTGTTACAGGCCCACTGCCTCTTTTCAACTGGTGTTGTCTTCTACATGCCTGGATGTACTATGGATGGTTCCTCACCTCTCCTCCATCATGTCCACTTCTCATTGTCTGTAGTGACATTTTAATGAGAAAATGTCATAGATGCATGCCTACACTGTCTGGCAATGCACAGTTCTGTGTGGAACATGTGATTGTCCTGCAGTGCCTCCCTGCTATTTCCCAGAGGGTGGGTGTTTCACAGAAACCATGCTACATGGTACATGCCATTTGCACATGATGGCTGCAATTGCTGTTACACTGTCATCATGTTTGAATATTGTCATGACTACGTATGTGTTGATGTTGTGAGTTGAGGGGCTACATATGCACTGCACCACACACACCCACTCCTGTGCCAAGTTAAGCCCTTCAACATGCAAAAACAATGCTGCTGTGTGATGTTGACGTGACATGAATGTACCCATGTCCCTCCTTTCACTGTATGGAAAGGCACTAGTGTAGGTGCCCCCTGTGACACATGTACTGTGCATAGTTAATGGGAGTTGGTTGCTGAACATGAACATGCATGTTACATGTATCATGGTGTGTTTGGTTAGATTTCTAGCTGTGTCTATCTATGTGTTCACACATGCTCATACTAGGTGTCATCTCTTTGTTCCCATCTCTCATTTTGGCATTGGATATATGCCTGCTAGAGGTTGGGTGTGATGCGGGTGATGTGCAACATGCAATACATGTGTTGCCTTCACATTGTGCACACATCCTTTTCTGCTTTTGGGATAGCCTTGCATTGCAATATCACTGAATGCATGTTGGGGTTTGATTTGCCTGTGACATTGCTGTTTCATTATTTAGCTGTCAATGTTGTGAACTGTATGTGTGTGGTATGTGCTACTGACATGCGTGTCCTTGTTTCTTTATGTTGCAGTTGATGATGCACTGGTGGCAGAGGATGAAGATGTCATCCCAGACACGGTGGTCATTTCACATGACCAACCAAGCACCAGTGGTGGTCGTGGGGTGGCAGCCTACAAGAACCCACAGGTGCTCCAGGCCATTGTGTCCTGAGCTGACTCTGAGTCAGGCTCTGATGTATCCTCTGACCACTATGTTGAGCAAAATCTGCATCATGACGTGTCTTCGCCGGTAAGTGATACTGTGTTGGATGATCTTCTGTCCGCGACACCTGCAGTATGGAGCCAGGCAGGGTCGGAATGTCCACCTGTGGTGGTTATGGGTGCACGGTCACACTCAACACCAGTTGGCCATGATCCTGGGGCATCAGGTTGACAGAGGGATTCAGTCCTGCAGCCGCGGGCGGCACCAACGCAGCAAGTACCACGGCTCCTTGGGCCCAGCAGGTGTGGTGTCCAGCAACATGATGGCTGTATGCCACTGGGATCAACTGAGTGGGAGCGTTCCTTGATTGCCATAGCACAGCAACAGGAGGGAGCAGTTGAGATGATTGCTCAAGGTATGGAAAGTGTGGCCCATTTAATCCTCCCCTTTGTAAGCAAATGGTGCTCCAGCAGCGGGCTACGCAGTCCATGTGCCGCTCACTCAGGCTGGGCATGGCGGCATCTAACAGGGTGCGCCGACTGAAATGGCGGCTATGTGTGAAGCACTTAATGCTCAAGCAGAGGTACACCGTGAGACCATGAGGGTGAAACAGCAAGCACTCCGATCTACTCTGGCTGAGCTCATGATGGACGAGAGTAGGCGGACAGAAGACAGGATGGTACAGCTTGAAAGAACCATCTCAGCTGAACTCCATTCAAGCTGGGAGTCACTCTGTTTGTCATGTGAGGCCATGCAGGCAGAACTCCATCTCACACATCAGTCCTTGCAGGAGGAAGCATGTGTGACACATGAGGTAATGCATGCTGACCTCAGTCTAATTGCCAGCCAGGACATGGTTTACCAGACCCGCATGCTTGCTGCCATTGAGGGGCAAGGTGCAGCTAGGCGTAGTGAGTCAACAGAGCCACGTCCACCTTCTGATTTCAATCCAGAGGGTGACAATGACAACTTATCTCCCACATAGGTCTGGCCGTTCAGGTGCTGAGCCCAGTAAGTTTTTTTTTTTTAATCTCAACATCTACACATGTGGGTGTTGAGGTGTACGCTGTACCTCCCCCCTCCTGGGTGACCCCCACCCCCGAGTCATATATGGCAATTTTTAGATTTTTTTTTCCGGCAATTTTTTTTCCTGCATTTTATTTCTGCAAATATTTTACATTTTTCATTCAAATTGTATGGTTTTGGGTAATTTTTTATTTATTTTATTTTCATATTTTCTATTTTTTGCTTTTCATTTTACTTTATTTTGTGGTTTTTTCACAATAAATTATATTTTTTTCATTGTATTTTTTCTAGTAATGTTTTTATTATTTAGCTTTATTTTTCTTTATTTTTTACAAATAATTATATTTTTTTATTATTAATTTCATTTTTAATTTGAAATTATTATTTGATTTTATTTTTATTTTCTGCAAATTTCTTTTTTTGCATTTTCTTTTGTATATTGTGCATACATGTGACAGTGTGGTGCTTTGTGGCATTGGAAGGCATCCACTGTGTGTTCCATCTGGGCCCATTCAGGCTTGTCTTGTGTATGTGTTTTGCTTGGGGTCCTGACACATATGCTACTCCTGCTTCCCCTTTCCATGGGCTCTCAAGGATGGCTCGGTGTAACAGCATATCACACATGGGCATTGGGCTTCCGTCATATCTGTGGCCAGCCTGCAGTCCTACTTGTGTGTACACCCCTAGTGGCTATTCCGGATGGTTTCTCAAATGCATGTCTGTTCTTCACTTTGGTGAGTATTATGCTGACTGTGCATTTCATGATGTCGTTTAAGATGTTTGTTATGTGTTGACTGTCTATGTTAATGCACTTCCTGCTGTAGGTGGTACCATGCACCCTTTGGCTGTGTACGACACACTGATGGTGGGAGGGGTCCATGTGCTGAAGATGTTGAATTGGGACAGTTTCCCCACAGTGATTTTGATATGCCACATGAAGGCTGTACGCTGAGTTACCCATCTCACCACGCATTTCAACAACCACCCATTCCTTGCTAGCACCACTTTGGCCATCTTGCAGCCCTGGCTGGTGTTTTGATGTGCCATTTGGGGTATGACCACATTGCTCTTGATTTGATTGTCATGTTTGTGTCCTGGACCTGCTCCCCCCTCCCATTGGTTGCACTTGGCCCTTGTGACAATCCAGCCAACCAGGATGCTTGAGCCTGCCACCACTACCAGAAGCCCACAAAGGAGGCCCTGTCTGACCTGTCCACCAGCCTTCTGAGTCACTTGACTGCCCCCTGTCTCCCCTGCCCCTGCCAGTGTCCCTCTGTCTCCCCCCCTTCATCATCACATCCCCTACTCTTCTGCGCCATTCTGGTTTCCCTCTCACCCCTGTGTGTGCTTTCTTTCCCCATCTTCCTCATTATGCATTTTGACCTTGGCCCCCTCCTCCCTTCTCTCCTCCCTCTCCCTCTCTACCACCCTTTACCCTCCTCCTTGTACTCTGTCTGTCATTTTCCACCACTACCCCAATTGCCATCAGCAATTGTGATACATAGGTGCTTGTTCTTTGCAGAAATTTGCCCTTCTGCCTCCGTCCTTCGGCACCCAACCTTCAACTTTTTTATTATTATTTTGCCACTTACTTTTATCATTAGTCCCACCACCACTGATTACAGGTCGGCTGTTCCCCCATTCCCTTCTGTGTCGCTTCTCCCCCTCCCCAGCACTATCTAGATTCTTTGTTGACCTACCACAGTTTGTCACTTGTTTTGTTACTCTCTTCACCTCTTCCCTCCTCTTCCCTCACTCACCTCTTATGTGACTCCTGCACTGCGACTATTGCCATCAGGCATAGGAATGTTTATGCTAGTTTTGTCATCCAACATTCCCACCCTACACTCTCCCTTATTGTTCCAGGCACTTGTAATATGTACTTTGATTTTAGAGTTCATTATCACATTGTAGACTGTTTGAAGGACATGTAGGAATGTACTGTTCTTCGCCCTTGTTAACTCTCTCATTTATGCGCTTTGATGAAAATTGTGTGTAGGCCGTATTATGAATTTCTATGAATCAGTGATGGGTCACTGTCTGCCATTGTCGATGTGGGGTACTCTGTACATGATATGTTCTGCTGGTCAATGGCTGATGCAATGTTGTGCTTTATTTTGAGGTGTCAGGGGATGGGTGTGGTTTAACACACAGGGGTTCCTTGAGTGCATTGTTCACATGTGCTGTGTACGGGACACTGGCACTCACTTCATTTCACATGCATGTATCCGATGCATGTCCCTACTGACAAATACACTTAGGCAATGCCCCTCCAACTACATTCACACCATGCACACGCGTGCACCCAGATTGCCTTCTCAGGCATGCTTTGTCACAACAATCCATGTTCACTTCTGAGTCATTGATCATGTACATGTATGACAGGGTACTATTTGGTTGAATGCCATTTTTTCAGATGATGCTGAAAGGTTTTCCCCAATGCAATGCACACTCACTGGCCCTCATTACGACCCTGGCGGAATTCGGAAAACGATGGCGGAAATGCAATACCGCCATCGAATAGCGCTCGGTGCGACTATGACCCGTCACCGCAAAGTACGAAGCCATTAGCGACACCGTAGTGAACGCCAACGCTAACTGCACCAAGCACGCGCGCGCGCGCCATGCCAAACCGCAAACACCACCATGGCGCAAGGGTACGCCAATTCCGACCCTAGCGGACATGTACCTAACGCCATCAAGCATGGCGGAATGTACCATTCCGCCATGGTGAGAAGTACGGCATCGCGAATCAACCGTAAACGGCCCCACTGAGTGCCTGTACACCGCTCCCTGCCCACAAAGTACAACTCCCCGTAGGTGCAATGAAGTCACAATGCAACCAGTGAAATGTACAAGTCACCCATGCATGCCAACGAACAAAAGAAACACAAGAGGGGCCAATGGGAGCTGCAGGGCACAGATGGCACGAATACAGAAGCCATCCCAATGGACATGACCACAGTCCCCCACCAAGAAACGCACGCAAACACAGGCACCTGTGACCAGCAATATTCCGAGAATCACATCATTCCACCAGTCCACCTGGCTGACCGGCATCTGTTACACAAAACCCAATCCCCCGCCCCTGAGCATGACAACATTCAAACTGTCATATTGGCAGCCCCCATCCCTGACCACACGGGCTTTGTAGGCAAACGCGCCCAGTACAGTACCACGCAACTAAACTCCGAAGCTGGAACCCAATGCAGATCTCCTCACAATACATCGCCCCCCAAATAGGCACATGCCACATCACTTGCAAAGAAAAACGCTACACGGGCCAAATCAGAATAGAAATTTAATGCACATCAAAATCACCAAGCCCATACAGCCATCAGGCCATGAACTCCAAAACACTTTTCACCATTGTGGGCTGCATCCGCAAGAAATGACCAGCCACTACTTGTGTGACGCCCTGTTCCATCATGGTACACAGAGCCACATTCACGTACGAAAAGGCAACATGGAAGCGCACAGAACCGCAGGGCCGTCCCAATGGGGAGGCACTAGTCCAGCTGAAAGGCCGAAATGTTGCTCCGAGCCACCAGTACTGCGTAAGGGCATGTGGCCCATTGGCGATCGTCCCATAAGATCGTAATGCTGCTCCACTGATTAACACGAAGCAGCAGGTGTCGGGAGTAAAACCCATCTGCAGGAGTGGCATACAGATGGCAGTGGCAAAAGGGGAGGAGATACCTGTCAACCAAAAGAAAAGAAAAAGAACAGAATGGCCATCAGAACTACATTCCAACAACTCACTCCAATGATCACACTAAATCCACAGCCATATGCATGCTAGCCCACTCCAAAGGATCATCACCACCCCAAAACCACTTGCGACTCATAACCATCTATATCGAGGTGCAAACACCATCACAAACGAGTGTACCTGTGCATGCGTCTGTCAAAACAGAATCCATCAGATGGGAATGTTAACGTGCATGGACACAAGTGTCTGAGGGCGCGTCGAGACAGGGAGGGCTCAACAAGGCCAGATAGACGATGGTCCCACTATGGCAGCCCTGCATCACATAGCGTAGGGGAGGCGGATAGATCCCAAGAAGCCCTGTACATGGCAAACTCTGTATCAAATCACCTGCCCATGCATCCATTCATCATTCCCTCATCCCGGGATTAAAACGCCTGAATATTTACTCACATAACATTAGAAATATCCATTGAGTCTGTGCGTTATGCAGCCTGCAAAATCCACAGTGCCCCAGCCCGTAATTCCAGTGTAGTGAAGTAACATGTATTTGGGAACGTCCGGCCTCACCGCCCACGTCGCAATTGCGCATCCCAAACTATTCATATCAATCATTGCATCCTCGCCATGGCCCCTGTCTCAAGGACATTGAACAATAGTACTTTATATTTGCAGTCAGACCTGTGGGCATTTCCTCGCCGCTAGCTGAAAACCGAAAGCGCCGCCCTTCGAATTCCTCATTTGCAACATCACGTCGAAGAGGCATCTGTGGCCGTTTGAAATCACTAATTATTCCATCGAGTGCGGCTGTGTGTGAAAATGGCAACTGCCTTCACCCACAAATGGGACGCCCCGCCCGTCGTTGCAACTCGGTACAGTGATGCATGAGGGCCCACCGTTACTCGAGTACTACGTTCCACTGACCCTTCACAAGTCTGTTCGCGACTGCACAGATAGTATGTGAAACAATGGGACCACAGCAGAATGAACATATCAAACAATCTTACACGGCCATCGGGTACAAATACATGATTGCAATAGCAAGATGCCATTCCCCGAATTGCAGCGTTGTGCGCGGGACGTGCCCGGCCAAAGGGGAGAGCAGTTTGCACAGGTGGAATGAATCACCACAGGTGGAGGCCATACAGCCTGAAAACACATAAATTGCACAGCCAGTCTCCTCCCACAACCACACCGAAATGCTACCGGCAGGACTCGCGATGTTGGCCCTGGGGGACCTGATAGCACTGCAAGTACTCCAACTCCAAGAAGAAGACGAACACCAACTACAACCGGCCGCACGGAGGAGACGCAGGAGGAGGAGGAGGCCAAGGCAGGGCCAGCAAGTGCCGCCAGCACAGCCACTACCACCACGCAGGCAGCCCGCAATCCCACGCCTCCGAGCACATCCGTTCAACCTCACTGATGAGCAGATCCACACCCTCTACCGTTTGGACCGGGACACCATAACCGCCATTGTGGACATGACACAGGCTGACCTTGTCAGCATGATAGATAGCCCAACCGCCACCCCACCCCTACTGAAGGTGGTGTCTGTACTCCACTTCCTGGCCACAGGCACCTACCAGCACACAGTCGGACAGTTGCATGGCATTTCTCAGCCACTGTTCTCACGGACACTATTTCAAGTGCTCGATGCCCTCCTGCAGCACGCAGACGACTACATCTCTCTACCACGCTCGGAGCAGGAAATTACCAACACAAAGGTGGGATTCCATGCACTTGCCGGCATACCGGGTTGCATTGGTGCCATCGACTGCACCCATGTGGAATTGGTCGTCCCACATGCCATGGAGGCCCAGTACCGCAACCGAAAACAATTTCATTCCCTGAATGTACAAATGGTGTGTGACTCCAACAGGATCATTACACATTGTTGTGCCCGATTCCCTGGATCAACCCATGATTCTATGGTCTTGAGGAACTCTACAATACCACGCTACATGGAGCGACACGCAGGGAACAGATCCTGGCTACTCGGTGAGTCTCATTACATGCATGATTATGTGGGGTATGTGATTTGGCAATGACCTGGCAGGAAGGGGGGGGGGTGTGCGTACGTAGCAATGGCATTCCTCAAAATTCCTTTATTGTCCACATACAGGTGATGCTGGATATCCACTGAAGAGATGGCTCCTCACACCAGTCCGGAACCCACGGGACCAGCATGAGGAGGACTACAACCATGCCCACTCACGTACCCGTGTAGTCATTGAACAGGCATTCGGCCTACTGAAGGGTCGTTTCCGCTGCCTCAGCAGGTCTGGCGGGGCACTCCTGTACCGCCATGTGAAGGTTGCAAAGATGGTGATGGCATGTGTCATGCTCCACAACATGTGCGTACGTAGAAATGTGCCCATGCCCCCTGACGCAGAACTGCAAGCACCTGATGATGGTCATGATGAGGGTGGGGATGTGGCAGCACCTCATGGAGTCTGCGAGGCACCGGAGGCCCGTGACATTCGTCAGCATCTCATTGATGCATGCTTCTAGCACTCACGCCTGGTGGCTGATACATGGACACGGCACTCGTGGCACTGTGTGTGTCTGGGACATGCACAATATGGACTGTACGCCTATGATGGCCTAGTACACAAAGATCAATGTCCACACATCTCATTGGTTGATCGTGCACTGTTTATGGCATATGTGATATCATGTTAAACACCCTATCGACCCGCCACCCAAGTGAGCCCAACACACCCCCTCCACCCTCCTACCTCCCCCCCGAACACCAGTGTCCAAAGATGCTCATTGTCAGTGGGCTGTCGCTATTGCAAGCCCCCTCTGCGGGTATCAGGGGCACCCCTGCCTGTGGAGCGCAGGTTCCTCCCAGATCTACGTTGGGGGCTGCCCTGGACGGAACTTGCAACGGATGATGTGTCTGCCTGCTCACGTCCATGCATGTCCCTAAGGGTTTGCGAGAGCTCAGTGAGCACACGGCGCACTGCGGCAAGTTCGGCACATACGTCTTTGGACGTCGCATGCAGTTCCCCCCTCAGGCTCTCGGTGCTTCTCTCCATTTGGACTCTCAGGCTCTCGGTGCTACTCTCCATTTGGACTCTCAGGCTCTCGGTGCTACTCTCCATTTGTGCCCTTAGCGTCTCTGTACCTCTCTCCATTTCTGCCCTAAGTGTCTCAGTTGATGTTTCTATGTCTGCCTTAGTGCCCCCACATTCATCGGCATGGTCCTTGAGGAGCGTGGCCAGTTGCTGCTGTTGCACGATTAACTGGTCGAGGGACTGTTGCCTCTGCTGGGCCATGGCCATTTGCGGGGGTGTCACAGAGGGGCTGTTGTCCTCATGTTGCCTTGCCACAGGGCTTGTGGGGGATGGCCAGTCGTCGTCTTGTGGGTGCCCCTGCGTGGTATCCTCATGTTGTACGGGATGGGACAGACAGGGGGATTGGGACAGGTCATGGATGGATCTGACTTCGACATCCCCGTTTTCTGTGACGGAGCATGCTGCCATCAATGGGGTGTCACCTATGGTGCTGCTGCCACCAGAGGCAGTGCCTTCTGTGGCATCCATTGGGGGGACCTGTGGTGGTGGTGTTGTGGGCATGCTGGCTGCTGGGGTGCCTGTTGATGTTCCCTCCTCTGTGCTGCCACCTGATTTGTGCTGCTGCCGTGTCTTGATGCGTGCAGCTGAGGTGGAGGGTCTCTGGCCGTTGGTCTTGGCCCTCTTTGCAGGTGTGCTGGTAGGGGTGTCCTGTAGCTCGTCGTTTGGATCGGACCCTGTGGTGGAGTAAAGGAGGGCGAGGGTTATTGATGGGTCTGTGGGAATTGGAATGGCATTGTATCACATGCATTGGGGTGGTACCTGAGGGTGATTTGGGTCGGGGCCTTGGAGGTGCTTTCATTTGTGTGTGGAGTGAGGGTGCAGTTGTTTGGCAGCCTGCAGTTAGGGTGTGCCTGCTGCACGTGTAGTGCGTGTTTTAGGGGTTTCTAATTATTTATGTATGTATTGTGGGTTTTAACGTGCGCTATCAGGCCGATGTGTGTGGACGTTCTCCTGGACATGTGTTTCTGTTGCACTATGTGGACGCATGGTACTTCACATGGATGGACTGTGTGGATTTGGCATTGTTTTATTTGGCCCACCTACCTGATTCTTCGGATGTCTGCACTCCTTTCTCCATCCCTCCGACTCCCTCTATGCTCTCCATTCCGATGGTGGAGGCACATATTTCTTCCCAGGGGGTCAACTTGATGGGTGATTCAGGACCTCCCCCGGTGGCTGTGGCAATGTTGCGGTTGGCAGAGAGTATGCTGCGGACGCGTATCCGCAGGTCGTCCCATCGCTTGCGGCATTGCTGTGGGGTGCGGGGTGCGGTCCCCACCGCACTTACCCGCTGTGCCACCAGAGCCCATATGGCCTTCTTGTTTGCAAGTGCCGTTCTGGTCATTTGCGTGGAGAAGACGACGGCAGCATTCTCCTGGAGGGTCTCTGTTAGCACGGTGAGTTCCTCACGGGAGAAGTGGACCTGCCGCTTGCGGTCGCACGCTTTCTTCGCTACTTTTCCCATTTTTCTTGGTTTTGCTAGGGTGGATGACGGGTTGGGGTGTGTTTCAGGGTAGTGATTTTAGTGGTTGTGTGGTTTTAGTGGTTTTATAGGTGTACGGCGGGATGTTTCCCGTTCCGGGCCCATGTTTTAGCTTCCGTTTCCGTATATTTCCGGTCACCGTACTTTCCGGTAGGCGCACACTGCGGTGACCGCTAAGAGGGGTGGCGGTATTGCACCTAGGGCGCCGTACGGCGGCGGTGTGGGCCGTTTTGGGGTCATTTCCGCCATCGCGGACTTTGCACTTCCGCCATGGCGTGGTGCTCGTGCCCGATGGGTCGGAATGGGCCGCACTTTGCTCCTTCGTGCAATGGCGGAAACGCTATTTACGCTGTGGCGGTCCGGTCAGTCACTTTCCGCCAGGGTCGTAATGAGGGCCACTGTGCTGTCCAGTGAGTGGTGTTTGAAATGCCAATTTGCAATTGTAAAATGTGCATGACAACAGGTATTCTGAATTTTGTTGGTTGTACCACTGGTGGCATGCATTTGTGCCACTGTTTTCATGGTGTGAGGTTTTGGTCAATCATTTCTTCAGGTTCCATGTCAGGTGTACTTGTCTGGTGCCTATTTACATTTCTCACGTGGCACTTCATGACTATTGTGTCATGTGTTGTGCATATGGTTTGATGTTTTGCCATTGCATACCATGGTATGGTGTGGCAGACGGGGTTCAGGGGTGTTGGTAGGTGTTAGGTGGCATGCCAGTACTTTCATGCCCTGTTTAGCAAGGGGGGAAGCACCTTGCATGTGTTCACTTTGGTCACATGGGATTGGTTGTGTTTAATTAGCTAGGGATGCACATGATGTGGCACATCCGTGGACATATTCTCAGGGTGGTAAGGTAGTAACAGTTAACTGTCCCTTTCTCATCATCAATTGTGACCTGGTATGTGCCAGGCCTGTGTGCACTTTGCAGGGGTTGGAGTTTAGGTGAAAAATGTGGCCACAAGCTGGGTATGGGCTGCCTTGCCACATGCCCTTTCCCCTCCCATGTGCAGCGGCCGTGCGTGTGGTTGGGGATGTGGGGGCACCACCATGTCCACCGGTATGCCATGCCGTGTTGCAACGTTGTGCAGGACACATGATGCCACAATGATCCTGCACACTACTGGGGGTGCATATAGTAGCTGCCTGCCAGAACGGTCAAGGGAGCGGAAGCATGACTTGAGCACTCAGAATGTGCACTCCAGTATGGCCCTGGTTGCAATATGGGCTGTGTTGTATATTACCTGGGGTGGTGTGGTGGGATTCGGTATGGACGTCGTCATGTAGGTGCTCAGAGGGTAGGCACTGTCCCCTGGTAAGGTGATAATGGTTGTCATTAGTTGGGCTTGTGTATTTGTCTGTGTGTGACATGCATGCATGTGCATAGGCATTTGTACTCACCTAGGAGCCATGTGTCGCCATGCTTCCCAGCTTCCAGGGCCCTGTTCAGGGCGGACATTCTGAATATGAAACTATCATGGGTGGACCCAGGATAGTTTGCAGAGACAGAGGTGACGATTCCCTTGGCATCGCATACCACCTGCACGTTGATGGAATGCCAGTGCTTGCGGTATCGATAGATGTGCTCAGTGGCCCTAAGTGGACGTAGGGCCACATGGGTGAAATCTATGGCATCAAGCACTTTGGGGAAGTGTGCCACCCTGTAGAAGTCCAGGACCACAGCATGCCTTTCTGCAGGTGTTCTGAGCATGTATATGTGCCTGCGGACTGAGGGGCACACAGTGATGATTGCCAACACCTGGTGTAGGCAGCGTGACTGCCTGGGCTGTAAGGCACCCACCACTAAGGCAGTTGCCAGCTGGAATGAACCAGTGGCCAAAAAATGCAGTACATTGAGCACCTTCTCCAAGGGGCTCAATACTTGGGAGCACAGGGTGGGTGATGTGAGTTCCTCTTCCCACTCCCTAACCAGCTCTAGGATGATATGAGGTAGAAACCTATACTTGCCATAGACCTGGTCATCAGGCATCCCAAAAAGGCTGGTCCTGGGCAAAAAAATGCAGGCCCCGGCTATTCTCCTCCTCCTGCGGTGTCCCACGATCACTGCTGTGAGGAACGGGACATTCATCGTAGCTGTATATGCTTGTTTGTTGTTTGCGCACACTTTTATGCTGCGTGGGGGCGCTTCCGCCTGCTTTCGTGTGGCGGACGTAATTGTGCGTGTGCGTGCGTTTTAACATGCGCAGGTTTTCCCTAGTCAATTCCATGAATACGTGTAGTTCGCGTTCATGTGGGCGTTCAATGTACTTCCCAGCAATACTTCCCCAGTTACGCCCTTATTTTCATGCATTGTTCCCCATGCCGCGTGTTCGCCCCATGTTCCGCCCCCTTTTTGATGTGTGCACTGATATTGTGCACTTTCGCTGTGTGCGTCGCGCACAGTGTTCAGGATGTGGAAGTGACGTGTGTGCCGGTGTGCACCACGCATGGATTTGGTGCACATCCTGGGAAATACACATGCAGGGCCTTTCATGAATGGCACGTGTGCTATCCGCACGCGTGCGCCGGCTTTTTCACACTTGCGCCAGCTTGCGCCACTAATTTTGGCGCACATTTATTCCATGAATTACCCCCTTAGTCCTAATGTGACAATTAGCACAGACGTGGATATTAGCTAGAGTCCATTCACTAGCATCTCCCCTGACCAAGGGCTATGCAAAGCCAGCCCCTGAGTCTTCAGTTGTTCTACTCGCTAAGCCTGCTTGAAATAATCAAATATAGATAGAAACTGTTTTGGAAGATGAGGTATAAAGACCATCTCAAGATCCAGCCAGGCTCAGCTGTCTCCTAACAGCATTTCATTCAAGCATTGTAGACCGTCTTGGATATGAAAGGCCAGTCTGTATAAATGAAAACTGGGAAATCACATTCCACCGGTGAATTTAAGTAATTTGATCCTTTGTCTAGAAATTATGAGCCACTGCTCACCCAACAGAAAAGTAAACGGGAGTCCCTCAACAGATATAAACAAACAGTGGCAAAGTCTATAGCTGTGGCATATTCAGTTGGTTATTGCCTGTTGCATTCTCTGAACTATGTAGCTTATTCAACTGAGCACTGTAGCATGGAATGGCAGGGAGAACTTACCTATCTATTATCTTCCCCTTGGTACATTGCCCTACCCGATATCACCAAAACTCATATGCAGCAAACTGGCAGATATTAATCAGGCTAATTGTAAAAATGCATTTTACTGGTCTACGTATTTTATCTATTGCCATGTATTTAATGACAATGAAAGACTGCTTCATACACAAGCACTATCAAAGGTGGTGAATGGACATACTGATGGGGTAGACCCTCTCTGGAGTACCTGGAGTACTTGTTAAGCTATGTTATGCCTCCTTACAGGACAGTACACAACATCCCTGCTATGTCATCCTCTACATGATTCTGAGTTTGGGTGGCATGGTCTTCCCCAAGTTCAAATGATCCTTCAATATGACACAGGAATCTGGCTCATCTAACAATCATCCTTCTGACTGGTGAAAAGAATTAGTGCAATCACCCAATCCCAAGATGAAATGCATGACATTGCAGCAGAGAAATGTTAACTTGCTACTGAAAGGTTTCACACTGTTGCCAGCAGAGAGCACTAAATGTGCTTTCTAATTTAGAAAATATTTCCCCACCTGTTACACAGGCATTGCGGGTAGACCTCAAAGCAGAACAAACACACCCCTTTTCAGGACACTTGTTCAGAATGAAGTGAGATTTATCTAATAAGCCTTGAAAACAAGTACCTAGATAAGACCCTTGTAAACTCTTTAACTTTTGTTTAAAGAATATATCTCACAAGTCCAGTCCCATACGTTTGATTCATTAATTGTTTAAATGTATTAATTTGCTGATTGTGGGGTAAAAAGACAGCCCAGAGTGACAGAGATGCAGGGGCCATTCTAAGCCCCTATTGCGAGAGTGAAGCTGGCTAATGTGGAGTTCCATTGGAATATAAAAAAAAACAGTACAAAACTTTCAACATAAAGCCTAGTGAATGAACAAATATAGGTCTTTTGCACCTCAGTAAAATACATAGACACTGAGTTGAAGGAGAGAGTGCATTAGAACTGGAATATTGTTAACTTTGTCCAATGGATTCCCAAAAAGACATGTGGGCTGCGGATGCTGACTTTGGGTAAACTAGGAAAAGGCACATGTGACAGATTTGAGACTGCAGAAATGCACATAGAAGGAACAAAATACATTTGCAACACTGTGCATTTGAAAGACAAAAAAAGGAAGAATAATGCCTGACATTTAAGAAATAAAGTCAAGTGACAGATTTTGTTTTTCAGGAATAAAGATACTTCATATTCATCATATACAATTACAGCCTGTAAAGAGAAAGGCATATTTCATTTTTGTAGCAGTGAAACTGGTTTTCTATGTTAACTATGGCCTATTTGTGTGCATTAGATTAAGAATGAATCTACCTCTATTCTAATATAATAGAAAAGAAAGATTATATTGTAAACCCCATCCCTAGATATAATGCTAAAATGCTACATATAAGCACATATTGTCAATTTAAAGCTGTATTTTCTGGAGTGTGCATGCAGCTGGTGTTTTTCCCACAGAAGTGAAAGGTCTGTGCCTTTGAAAATGTGACCTCAAGACCTTTGGCTGAGGACCTCTAGGAGGAGAAGGCCTGGTAAACTGCAGTGATACAGATAACATGATCAAAAGAAATGACTGTTAAGGTCAAACTTCCCCATACAATTATGCATTAGATCGAGCAAAGACCTTTGAAGCTCAGGAGAGCAGGGGAGAATCACATGGGCTGAAAAGCCAGATGTCCCAGTCATGTGGTTTGGAGAAAATGAAACTGCTTGGGTTTGATCTGAATGTGAAACTGGAGGACCCATGTGATGACTTGCTATTGATTAACATTGGGCCACCTTTTCTTTAATTAAAAGAGAATTGTATGTCCCAGCGAGCTCACCCCTGACTTCTGACTCATTTTAAAGGGGGCAAAGAGTCAGTTGGGACCATGTAAAAACAAAATGTGTATGATGTACATAAATTAAGATATGATCAAAATTATGATTCTGGCCTTTTCATAGATCTGAGGAACTGGAAAATTGGTGAGGTGATACACTGAGAAATGAATGTTGGAAGTGCAAAACATATTTGTGAGTATTTTGGCTCAGGAGCAAACCGTTAAAAATGGTGGCTGCGCCCAAGAAAGGTGTGCTGAAATAGAATGCATATTGTCATACTCGCCATAAAATTTAGAATCCCAAAATATATATATTCATGTAGTTATCTGAAAAATTAGCGTAGCTGTCATGTTGCTAGATTTTCAGAACCCAAAAAGATAAAACCCACCTGTCATTTTGAAATTATGTATTTTTAGTCCTTCCTCAGCCTACATCATATGCATCTCCCAACTCCTGGTCCTGTCAGCAGCCAGTGGTCGTCTTGGTGGGAGGTGAAGGGAGAAAACTAGCCAATCCTTATTGTCGGAATTATAATAATGTAGGAGTGTCATCAGCCCTATAAGAAGTCAATTTGCATCAGAACAGTGTTTTTCCACTTTATTCCTGGAGGTAGTCTACTGCTGGTGGACTCTTGCGAGGAACAACGTGCATAGATGCCTCAATCCTTGCATTGGAGACAGTGGGCCATATTACGAGTATGGAGGTAGCCATGCCGCTTTTAGCGGCATGGCTAGCCCCATACCGGGTACCGGGTCCGGGTTCCTGGTATGGGGAAATACCGGGCCATTCTGACCTTGGAGGGCCCGGTATTTCCCCATTCCAGGATCACGACCCGATACATTCCCATTCCCACTTGAGACCCCATAGGGCTCAATGGGAATGGGGAGGATGCTAACAACGGGCCTGTTAATGACAGGCTTGTTGTTAGCATACTGTTCTGCTAGCAGGTCCCACTAAGGACACCAGGTTTTACCAGCAGACCTCGTAATGGGGTATTAGAGGGGTAACGGGGCCGGCAGCTCTACCGGCACCATTATTCCTCTACCACATTCCTCGTAATGAAGCCCAGAGGAAGTCTGGGTTCAGGAGAAAATCCTTGACTGAAGCCCTTGACCAGATCTATGATATCCTCAGAGGGGCCCAGCTTTTTTTCCATTGGTGTCCCCAGGGACGTCATTTCACCAAAATACCAGGGGTAGCGGAAAGTGACATCACACAACCCTTGACCCCATTTGACCCCACCCTGAAGTGATATCGTGGGTAGCGATGGAACACAACCTTTCACCCGTTGACAAAACAGCAAGTGGCATCACATAGCATTGTACACTACGAAAAATATGGTTACGATATCACTATAATGTGATGTACATGTCATACAAGAATGGACCGCCATATGTATTGAGTGTGTATTACCAAATTACTGGGAATGCAAGCAGATGTCCATGACCAAATGATAATGATGTGTTATTATATAGCACTTATGCTTAAGCGCTTTACATAGAAGAAATATACACCCAATATCACCCAACCTGTGTTAGTACCCATTTATCGACCTCAGAAGGATGAAAGGCTGAGTTGGGGCATTTAAGAACAGACTAAATCAGTGACTCACCCCGGAAGTGTGTCTGAATAAACCTTTAATGAGTCTAGCAATTATTGTATAGAATTCCAGAAAGACACATTTTTTGGCATTCCTATTCTTTCTTATTTAGGGTCAGTGCTGAAAGTGTTAGACTTGTGGCACTCCTGTTCTTATTTTTCTTCTTTTTTAAGGGGCCTGAACAAGAAAGCTAGCCACTCCAGAATTAAAGAGCCACATGGTGCTGGCCACATCCCAGGAGCTTGCATTGCAAAAAAAAGAAAACACTTTTTTTCCTTTTTTTTTTAGAGGTCACAAGGGAGACCTCAGAGGTCACATTTGCGATCTCTGGCGACCCCAAATGACATCCCTGGATGCCCCATAATCAAGGCTTCCCATGTAAGTGGACTAATCCAAAGCCATCAATTGTGTGGGGAGCTGCCTGCCTTTATCCCTTTCCATTGGTGAGTAGGGGAGGTGAAACTGGGTAGGCACTTCACACATTATATTAAATCTCACTCAAATGATTTCCACCTGGAAAACCACCCTCTCTGTGGAGATTGAATATGTATATCCTTAGCACCTTTAATTAAAATAAATACATTAGTTCTCATGTCAAAATATAATGGGATGAGTGTTGTTAGAGTTTGAACTAACAACATTTATGCTGAGTGGGTTAGAGCCGGTATAGACAATAAAGACTTGGGTGACTGTCCTTCTGAAACCCCTGACTTCTGTCCAGAAAGGGGGGTCCTGAATCCCAAAAGAAGTAATCCTAGAATGCAACCTTTCAAGTGAATGGGGAGGGGATGAAACAACATTTCTCATGTATTCCCTTGCATCCCAAACCAGAATTACCAAGCATTACATCTCATTTATATGTGTGTTGTGTGTTGTGTGTTGAATGTGTGTTGTGTGTTGCAAAACAAAATGTCCAATTTTTTCCTTTGCATCCCAAACCAGAATCCCAAAGCACTGCATGTCCTTTGAATGAGTGTTGAAAAACGATTTTCCCATTGAGTTCCTTTTTCCCAACCTTGTTTTTCAAATAAAAGCCAAAACGAGTTTTCCGATTGAGTTTCTTTCACAAACATTGCCTTTCTTAAAATAAAACCAAAACGATGTTTCCATTGTGTTCCCACTCCCTGGACCTTGCCTTCAATTCAGAAGAGTCCTTTCCAATTGATGCCTGGAGGGTGGGGGTTGCTTGGAGTAAAGTGTATTGGAGAAAGAGAACCAGGAAAGCACCCAAGTTTGTAGTGTGCTCACGTAATGCTCTTAAAATAAGTTGCACATGTTTATTTTTACTGTAATGATTCTGCTCATGTGTATTTCTTAAAATAATAGTGCATCACTGTTCAGATCAGAGTGCCTTCCAGATTTGTAATAGTCTACAAGGCAGAATGCATCCACAGATGTGCATCTTAATAGTATATGCCAATGCATTTCCGAACGTGTTCCGTCTTCAGGGCTAGATACCATAGATCTAAAGCAGGTATAATTTTAAAGAATACAGAATACAATTGTGGGACATTATATTAGGTGGTCACTCTCAACTCAGGGAGGTCCTTTCCCCCCATGCAAGGTGGCGTGCACCCAATGTGCTTATACAGATTCAACTTTAGTGAGGCCTCCAACCTATCTCCCACCACCCCAACAAATACCCTCTAATGCCACCAATGGGTTAGGAACCAGGCCAGTGTTTAGTAAGAATATATATTTATTTAAGTTTTTGTTTGTTACCAAGAATGATAGACCAATTACACTAACATCAGCCATCATTGATGTGGCAATACACCATATCACAACTATACAATACTTTCCGTTATTAAATCAACACAGGTAGAATTTTGAAATATGTAGTCACAATTTACATCAAATTTAATTGCAAATTAACCAACAGAACACATTCACAAAACACAGTGATGGCTTAGTGTGTCCCAATACACTTTACGTGAGTGAGGAGGGTGGGCACCACTAATGTTTTATGGTAGTTCTATTTGTTATTTCTATACATTTTCAAACTGTTGTCTCAGAGCATACCACTAAGGCCTTATATGATATCGCAGAAAGAGAACCAGGAAAGCTTCCAAGTTCGTAGAGCGCTCACGTAATCCCCTTAAAATAAATTGCAAATATTTATTTTTACTGTAATGATTCTGCTCATGTCTATTTCTTAAAATGATGATGCATCAGTGTTCAGATCAGATGGAACACATTCCGAAATGCATTGGCATACACTGTTAAAATGCACATCTGTGGATGCATACTGCCTTGTAGACTATTACAAATCGGGAAATCACTCTGATCTGAACAGTAGAATCAACATTCTATTATATTTAGTTTGAACTGTGAACACGAAGGCCTTAGAGAGCATACAGAAAAAAATAATCTCCTTTCAGCAATTGAGACATCATGCTTTGAAATGGTCTCCATTTAGGACCAACTCATCAATAATATGAAGTATACCCTATACAGCAAGGCCGCAGAGGCGCACACAACAAAGACAGAATGCTGGCAAACAGTTTCTATAATCCAGAGGGAGCAAACGTGTAGAAACCTGATACGCAACTCCTGACAGATGACAAAAGAGGGAGGTCGGTAAACATGTTCAGCAATGTGAGTTCCTAGACCAGGAGGACGCCTTCCTGCAGCCAGCTTTCGCATATATCCCACCAAACCTCCAACTGCCATGGCAGGCCATTTGGCCATACAAAACATAATAATCAGAGTGGATATATCAAAGCAGGTGTCCTGCTTTTAACAACCTCCGGGCCAGAGGTAAATATTCTGTGTGGCACTAATTGCGATGTGTGTTCCGGCAGCTACTTATACACACACATCCTACCTTTCATATTCCCCCTCGGCATACCGCAGCTGTGCTTGCATACACTTACTGAGCACGTCTGTGCTACTTTTATTTTTAGACTCCACATTCTGTGCAGCGTGCCGACCGTTTGTACCTGAAGTTTAAGAAGGGCATTAAGAAGGCCCCACTCACACACCTTGGAAAGTCATCCCACTTGTATTACCCTGAAAGGCCTACCATCTGTGCTGGATGCAAGAATTGTCCAAAACTAAGACGGAGATGCATTCATAGCTCACAGCCTGCACAGGGCAGGCACAATGGAAGCTTTAGATGTTAACTAATCCATTGCATCGTTCACGCTAATCCATTCTAATAATGGCGATAATGGACTCTTTATTCAGAAACATTTAAATCTCTGAAATGGTCTCAGGGCTGTGTCCCCCTCCAGCGTCCCCCATGCATGCGCGCATCGAAAAATTCATCATACCACTTTTTTAACTAGATAGCACTAAGTAGGAGGCCTGTACCATGGCGGTAAGGTTGAACTATGATGCCACAAGATGTTTAATAATGCTGCTCTTCCTTGAGGCCCTGCACATGATGCCCAGCCAGGACAATTTCACCACCTCAGCCCCACCTAGCTGCTTTTAGCAGCAAATAAGAGGCAAGGGGCAGCCCAATAGGCTGCCTTAACACAGCTGAGTTGATTGTGTGTGAGTAGCGCCCCCAGGAAGTTCATTGTTGCTCTTTTACATTATTGGATACATTAATACAATGTGATGTGCCTTGAAACACAATTGTGCTGTATAATCAAAGCAGTCAAAGCTGCACAAGTATGGAACACACTCCCTACTGACCTTAGATGCCCTCTCCCGTACTCTAGATTCAGAATCTACGCCCTCAAATGGCTTCGCTCGAATGACCTATAACGTCTTTCTCTGCCTGCCTTTCTTTTCCTGACCTGCACTATCCAAATGCCTATGACTCACCCTCCTCGCTCTCACAAGTGCAACCACAGGCCACCCATCTGATGTCTCACCTCATTTACTGTATTAAACTCTCTTTACAATAATTGCCTATACTGAACCTTGCACTGTATTTGTTTTCGCATACTGTAATGTAAGTTATGCACGTACCAACTATGTAACACTGCAACTAAGCTTCGAGTATTCTTGTACCGCTGCGCCCGGCTGCCCATGGGCTTGGTGCGCATTATCAAATAATAAACAAACAAACATAATGTGCATTACAAATAACCAAGAATGAAATAACAATATGTTAACACAATCTAAAATCTACGGACAGAATGCAAGAAATGTCCGATTTGACTAAAAAAGCATTAAAACGTGATGTCCTTAAAAGCTAAACAAAATCATTTTAAAAAAATGCAACTTTCAAATTTGCACAAACATGTAAAACTTCATGAATATTTTATTCGTGTGACACTGATTTAAAAAAAAAGTTTTTCGTTTTGATAAGTGCGTTGTACTTTATATATCGACAATTGATTTTGTTACAAAATAACACAGGAAAGGTGTATCTGTGGAAGAATAACAATTGTCCTAGAGCGTAGAATTGTTTTTCGCAGGATTAATACGTTTCAATATATTCGTTATAGATCACTATTTGATTTTAGAACTCAGTCACAACAACAAAACATTCATGTCGTGTTACATTGTTTGGTGAATGTGAACATGACATTGTTTTCGAGGTTATTGTTTGGTTGCATGCACTACTAGGAGTGCATATAATGTAAGAAATTGCAGCACCACATTTCAGGAGAGCTTTCTGTAACTGAAGATGTAATATAAGACATAGCTCAGACAGCTGATTTGGGTATGTCCTATGGGTGCAATTATTACTAAACACTAGTGTAAAAGCACATTACCGTCACTATCCAGTGTGCAAAACCTTACACAAATGATTCTCCTCTTTTTGCCATTTATTCTCCCAGGTCATCTACCACAAAACGTTCCTAGTTCCTTTGACTTTAAAACATGTGGTCAGCACACACTAGTCCTTGCCATAATAGAAAAATGCCCATCACCTGCGACTGACCCCTGGGACCTCGCACATGTAAGGCACGAGCTCTGCAACGCTGGCTGACAAGGAACGATCCTGCCCACACGTCCCAGGCACTCGCTAAGCCAGGGCCAGCAGCAATCCACGTGACTAACCAGGGTGGACTGGCCATCGAAAGAGGCCCTGGAAATAATGTTCAAAATGGTCCCATGTGACACATTTACAGCAAGCCCAATGCTTTTCCTATGAGAAAATGTGGAAATACCACAGAAAAGAGGCCCAGGGTGCGGAGGCCCACCGGGAAATCCCCAGAGTACCACATAGGCCAGTCCTCCCCTGGTGACTAATGTCACGGCGGCGTCTAGCCGTGGATGTAAGCACAGTGCGCACCACGTTTATAAAGAAATACACAAGCCTGCATTTCCGTTTTTGCAAACGGGCGATATTCTGCCCTGCCCGTGGCCAGTGTGCACTTAGGCGAAATAGCCCCAAGCCACTCTCAGCCAGAGTCACACTGCACACTGTGGCCCCCTGGCCCCTTCAGTTGTGCCAATATAAACACACACACTATATCCATGCCCCTGTGATTATGACAAACAGTCACAGAGAAAACGCGCATGTAAAGAAGCCAATTCCTCCTCCGTTTCAGGACTCTCATCAATCATGTTACAGAAATGCTCCTGACATCAGCTTGCTGTGGTCACTTGGACCAACACCACCACACCTCAACCTCGCGTGAGTACTGTGCCTGCGCTGCACTTATCTGAAAAACAGAGTGCCCCCAGCACTAACTTACAAAATGTAATTTATGGGATTCTCAGACCAAAGATCCCCAGAGTAGCAGCTCACAGTCCCACGAAGGGTCTCAGGGCAGGGCGAAAAGAAGACTCCTGCCCTTTACACGAGGGTGCCTCAAGGGATGTCATGTCCGGCCAACCTGTCCAGAAAAAAGACAACGATTCATGTGATGCTTTGGCCATGTTTGGTGGCCATGCCTAATAGCTGCCACCCTGGCTCCTCGTGTGGTGTCTTCTCCACTCTCTCAGTGAGTTCTGCTTTGTGCTTCAGGCGGCATCAGTGTTATGTCGTAAGCAGGGCAATTGAGCTCCTTCTTCAGAGCCTCAGGACAATGGAGGTCAGATGGATACAGATCACTACACTCTCCCAGCCATCAAAGGGACAAACACGTGCACTTGCTACAACACTGCTCATTGGCTCATATAATGTAAAGCATCCAATCATTGGACATACATGTGCAGGGCACCTGAAAAGAACAAATAGTGTGTTAGCAAATTCCTGCCAGAGATTTGTAGTTCTCATGACAACCATGTATTCTGTTTTCCCACCACCCTTTCCTACTATCTTACCTGTAGTAATATTTTTGCCATTTTTGTGAATTCACCACAGAAGGTCCGACTGTACAGTGGATACACAGGGGAAGAACATCTGATTGGTCCATGGTCAGTCTGTAGTCTGACACAACAGAATAGGCCCCAACCTCTCCTGTACAATTTATTATTAATTTCTTCAGATCCTTCAGATAAACTAGAAATACAGTCTCCTTCATTACATTAATTAAATAATTAGATCATATTTTCCTCAGGAATGGCTCAAGGACAATGATGAATAAGAGGGGGGATGTTGCTTCCCCCAACAAGCACCCCTTCGCAGTTGAAATAGGAGGAGTTGCTCCAATTTACAAGTATGCAGAATTTGCAGGCCCTGGGAAAACTGTGCAGCAAATCTATCACAGAATCAAAAGCCAGGACATCACAAAACCATCACAATCTATTCTGAGGACGTTCCACCCCACTCCTCATCCAAGATCACAGCTGCTCAGGCCATGGATGAAGAGCCAGCCAGACGTAGGTCACTGCATTTTAACCTCTTATTAGTTGATTAAATCCTCCCTTTCATAAAGTATGTTTGATCCTTTAATACAAGTAGGCGGAAGATCTTCTAGAATCGTATTTCCAACATATTTGCAGATACCTCTGCCTCAAAATAAATCAATGAAAATTACCCTCTAGTTTTAGCATTGTTCAAGGTCAGTGCCTACCTTGGAAATGTATTGAAATTTCAGTTTATTAATGATAGGCCCAGCATCGTGGGGGGGTGAAGCAGGAGAAAAGCAGAACACAAAAGCTTTGTGGACCAGGCACCCTACCTTTGCTAAAATCACCTAGAAAATTGATGATCCTTTGAAGGCCATGGGTGCCTCCAAAGTCCCAAAAACAATGGACATTGGTGGCCTGACTGTAGAACCTATGTTCTTCTGAATGTCTTCAGCCACCAGGACTGTTTCTGGAGAACTGGAGAATGTATTGCAAATAACCTTCAAAAAGTTTGACAATGGCAGGATTCTAGGTTTTTGTATTAATCCCATCACTTAATGCTTTCATTTGTATTGTTATTTTAGTATTAGAGGAGTTTATTTGAAGTGCTTCTTCCCCCATAGAATTGCACATTGATTATGTATAGTGTGCCTGAAGCCTTGTAAAGACATGTATTGTTATGTGAACAGTTTGGTCAGTTTTCACTGTGGGCCTGAATCATGGAATAGTGTGCAGAAATCCAGCAAAGCCTGCGCACCGAGAACACCTCTGCGCGAGCCTGCACACTGTGGTTTTTCTACGCACTCTGCATTTTCCTGGAATTGTTCACGCAAAGTAACCATACACGCAATTTGTGGCCGGAATGCCCTGACACACCCCAATGCAAAGCAGAAGCAGCCATAATCAGTTACCTTTGCGTGCTCCCGGGCGCAAATACATGCACGCTCAAAACATTGTGTGGGGTCCCCTAAAAGCAGGCCTGCATCTCGGAAACCATGTGTGGGGTCCCCCATTAATTGATACTGGCACCCCAACAACATGTGTACGATTTATCGTAACTCGGTTAAAACTCGGAAACACTGCATGCAAACCCCGTAAACCATTGCTGCACCCTCTACACTGCGTATGTGCACCCCAATGTTAGATTGGAACAAACACCTATAAATGTGACACCCGATCTTACCTCTTTGTGGTGAATCCTAGGTGCAAGTGCCTGTATGCCTGCCTTCGGGTGCTGCATAGTATGAGGTCTTTGAGCGTTCGGATCCATAAATACATATTGTTCCGCACAATAGTGGGCGTGCAATGGACTCCCTCATAACGCCTGCATTTCCCCTTGTTCTTCCTAATTTTCCTAATGCTGCTCCCTTCCCTGCCCTCTGCGCAAGACACGCCCATGCTCTGCGTGCTGTCTCACGCAAAGTCACTCGGCCACTCGCAGAGACATGCCGAATATGCGTGAAGTCGAAGCAAAGTACGAAAAAGTGCTGCACAGTAGATTCCATGAATTGACAAATGGGATTTCGCACACAGTTTGGCACACAAAGTCCAGAATTTCCATGCAGATAATTCCATGAATTGGTCCTTGTGTCTGTAATCTAAGACAGACCAGTTGTAGCATCTTGAGGTTGGCTAAGCTCTCTTCCAATTTCCTTCTGAATAGCTTATTCGTACAGTTGACAAATCATATTAGACAGCTTCTGATCGTTGCTTTCTAGGTATCCCAAACTGTGGCACTGGTTACATGTGGGAATAACTGAGGCCCTGATTCATGGAAATATTTTCATTTAAAACAGGGATTTGCGTGCCATTCTGCCAGCAAATCCATATTCGTCTAACAGGGATTTGCGTGCAGAATGGCACGTAAATCCCTGTTTTACCCACAAATAATTCGATGAACCAAGGACTATGGGCCTGATTCATGGAAATATGTGCAGAAAGCCTGCATGGGCAGCAGGAAGTGAAGGACACTGCACAAGCCTGCACAATTAAGTACATCCACATGGTCGGCAAATTCATGGATCCAAACGTGCATTTCCAACAGACATGCAAAGGGAAGGGAGCTGCATGAGTAATGCCCACAACACGCACCCACGCAAACCAAAACCCAAACCATACCACAAGCCAAGTGCAAACCTCTGCATCCACCCCTGATCCACCATCCAGCACCACTGCGAAAACACGCAAGCCCCCTCATAAGCATTATACATCCCAGCGAAAACGCAAGAGCTTCCGCATAAGTCGAGTCTGCACCCACAACTAAAATACATGGGCTCCCTCGTAAGTTAACTCGACACCCCTGCGGCATATACCCCTATTTCACATCAACCCCTCAAGTCCAGACACCACGCCAGTCAGCCCCATTCACTTCAGATACTACCCCAGGCAGCCCCCCGTATATTTCACTCCCCTCCCCACACTGCCCTCAACCTCAACGCTGACACCACCCAAGGTTGCCCATTTCACCTGCGATACTACCCCAGGCAGCCCCCGATAGTGCACTCCCCTACACACACTGCCCTCACCTGCAACACCACTCCAGGCAGTCCCCTCAAGTCCAGACACCACCCAAAAGCCCCCTTCATCTCCGACCCCACCTCAGGCAGCCCCTTAAATCAGGGCACCACTCACCAGCCCCTTCCCCTCTGACATTACCCCAGGCAGCTCCCAATAGCACACTCCTCTCCCCACACTGCCGTTACCTCTGACACCATCACAGGCAGCCCCTTTCACCTCCGACACCACCACATGCAGCCCCCTTCACCTCCAACACTACCCCAGGCAGCCCCCCGATAGTGCACTCCCCACCTAACACTGCCCTCACCTCTGACACCATTCCAGGCAGCCCGCACAAGTCCAGAGACCACCCACCAGCCCCCTTCACCTCCGACACGACCTCAGGCAGCCCCTCAAGTCTAGACACCGTCCACCAGCCCCCTTCACCTTAGACACTACCCCAGGCAGCCCCCCAATAGTACACACCACTCCCCACACTGCCCACTCCTCCAATACTACCCCAGACAGCCCCCTCAGCCCCAGACACCACCCACCAGCCCGCTTCACCTCCGATACCACCCAGGCTGCCCCTTCAAGTCCAGACACCACCCACCAGCCCCCTTCACCTCCAACTCTACCCCAGTCAGCCCTCCAACAGTCTCCCTTGCATGCAGATCAAATATGGCTGAAACTCACCTGAACCTCTGTGGTCTGCCTCCACCATGAAACACTCTGGCAACATGTACAACACCAACTTGATCAACAGGAATCAATGAAGACCAAACCTGGACCAGAGCATCAGCTGTGACTGCCTGGTAGAATGGAATCTGCAGCACCCCAGTCAGACAACACTACATTGCATCAACAACACAGTGGCCAACCCATCAACATGTGACAAGTGAATGCAATGCATAGTGGCATTTGCCTATTGGCTATGGGTCATTGCAAAGGCATCAAAGCACACCAACTGAATGTGTGCAGTGGACAGAAGCAAACCTATTAATTGGCCAGATCCACAAATAATGGCCAGGCACATCACAGCCTGAGCACAAGTGACCTGGTTGGAAGTGGTGGCAAAGTCCTTGTCAGGGACCACAACATGACAGTCTGATGGGAGGGCAGTCAGAGAGTGTATGACTCACTGAGGCAGGAAATGTATGCTCCCACACAGGAGGAGCAAACATGGCTCACAAATGCATTCCAGTTGCAGAGGTGGAGCAAGACATGAGAGCAAGCACTGTGTGACTGCACATGCTGGTGAGCATGTGCACATGACATGGGTTTGACACAGCAATGACAAACAAATGTGTAGGTAATGTGACCAGGGCACCCCTCCACAGTGAGCACACCTCGCTCCACCCCAACCACACTGATGCCATATACACAGTGATGTTGCACATGTAAATGGAAATGAAAACATACAGTGCAGACCCAACCTTCTCATGGACCCACCCCCACATGTCAGGCACATGTGCATCCTTCCAACTGCAGCCATTACAGCAACAAACAGCAACACATGCACAGGCATGCCACAAGACACATGACTTGCAATGGAAAGGTGCAATAGCTGAAAAGTGAACTATCACAATTGCAGACAAACAAATTAACTGCATGTAGCGTGGAATGGAACAAAATGAAAGATGTATTAAATAAAACTATGTACAAGAAAAATGGGAAATGAAGGTCCAAACAGTGTGGGGGCAAAAGATAAAATTGCAAAACAACCCTACGCCTAAATAACTATATACATGAACAACAGGAAAGGAAAGTCTGGAAAGTCTTGGGCAAATAATAAATAAATAAAGGAAACCTACACTAAATAACTATATACAAAGGCAGCGGGCTAGTCCTCCTCACCAATCTCACTCAAGCTGTCTACCAGTGCTGAGTCCCACGCCACGTCCTCCTCCATCTGCTGGTCCTCCGTTGTTTCCTGGAGGGCTTGCAGGGTGGACATCATCTGTGCTTCGGCCTCCCGCGCCACCCTGTAAGGGGCTTCCAGGATGGCAGCCCGCCTCCTTGCCTGATGCAGCACAACCTCAGCCCTGGCCACCATCACTCTAGCCTCCCATGCCTGCTGCCTCTCTGCCACCAGCTGACGTTCATAGATCCTGAACACGGAAGACATTTGAGTGCATCAATCCCACTTGATCCTCCTGCCTCAAACTTTCCACCTGCCTGCTTGGGGTGGTCTGTCCTGCAACATAATGCCTCCTCCTCATTGCCACCTGATGCGGCTTTGCCCAGTACATGCTCCCTCGGTACGCCCTCTGACCTGATGATGATTGTCAGGGGCATACGATACCTGCACTGACATATGGTGCCTGCTGTCCCTCCATTGCGTGTGCCCCTGTTGGTGCCTTGGTAGGCATGGTGACCACCTTAGCTGCTGTACATGTGACTCTCACCTCGGGTGGGGTTGTAAGCTCCACCAGACGGGGCGATGTGGGTGGGACTAGTGTACAAGGGGTCCTGGTGGTATGTGGTCTGGAATGCACCCAGGAGGATGACTGGTGCACAGAGGAGGAAGCCAAGGAGGTGGTTGCAGCAGTGAACAGTCATGTAGCTCACAGAGAACAGGCCTGCTGCCAGCAAGGTCATGTGATGATACAGACTATGAGTAGCCTGCCCATCATCACAAATGACTGCAGTCAGCCTCGTAAGCCCAGCCAGAAGGGGCAGCACCTGATCCTCAATGGACGCATTAGTCAGTGACGGGATGCTGGTCTGGGTGGAGGCATCTCAGCAGGTGCACAGTCCTGCTTCCGATAGTCATGGGACAGGATTTTGTACAAGCAGCTCCATGGTCACCTGCACATCCTCATGCCCCTGGGACAGGATGGCAGCATGCACTCCCACCTGGACAACCCCATATGACCCCATGGGCTAGCCTGCAAAGTCCACCTCCTCTGCATCCCCCTCTGTCAACCTGGATGACTCCAAGGTGTCTTCCACCATGGATGGCCCCTGTGATGAATCAACTGATCCCACTGCTGCTGAGGAGTCCAGTTCACCTCCACCTCCTTGGACTTACCCACAGCAGCCACGCCTAATGGTACAGTTGCTACCTCAGCCACATCGATCCCCGAAGATGAGCTGTAACAGGGGAGTGGCTGGGGCATGTTCCTATGTCTGGTGGAGTGATCACTGCTTCCACGCTCCACAGCATCGCTTCCACCCTCTACATCAGCTGCAGCAATTGTGTTAAAGGAGACACACAACAGCAACATCAGTGTACTGCAACTAAGCCAGTGTGGCATCAATAACATTTGCAGTACCATGACATGTTCATTGAACAATCAGCAACATCCACAGCCACACACATGGACATGCAATCCACATCCAAAGAGACACAACAACTTAGGCATGATGAGAAACACTTCCATGACACATCCACATGTTAGCGCAGCACAGTGTGGCCAGTGCAGAGACACATACCAAGATGAATCACATCACCCTAGGGGAAGTTCAACGTGACCCAACTGCAACGTGATGAATGAGACATGCCACATGGGCAGAGAGGTGGGCAGGGAGCAAACTGGTATGACTTACACACACATAAAGCAGGTGAACACAGATGTTTTGGCCCAACGCCATTGACACATTATGGGCAAGACACACAGTAAAATCACACACCATCACATCAACATCAACATGCCTCCACCACAACCCATCCTGTGTGCATGCAACACATACATGCATACACTGCACAGGCACACGTGGCATGCCATAGCCCCAAGCACATTCACATGTCATGCACACACATCCCTCCGAGTGCACAAGCAGCATCATGACCGATCACATCACAGTCCCACAAACTGCAATGCCCAATGAGTGATGTATAGTCACACATTGCTATTGACACTACCACCACATGAGCAGCATACATACACATGACATGTTCAACACTCCTTCAACTGTCAGTCTTGCCATCCATATAAAAATGCAAATGAGCAAGATCATGGAAATCTAACTGCTGAAATAGAGCAACTGAATCCTGGATTTGTCCAAATATGACTTGGTGGACGCAGAATCACAAAAAAGTCTGTATACTGCACTTCAGATTTAAATTGTGTGCAGAAAGTGTCAAGATACACTTGAATTTATAAAGCATAGGATATTCAACATTAAAACATATACGGTATAGTACCTGAGTTAAACAAATCAAATGACAAATATTTGAAATACCAAATTCTTTTGCTTATAAATTCTCTACAGGCTACTTGGGAAGGAAACTAGAGAACTTAGTGAAGTAATAGTCAGGTAATCGGCACAGTTGTGTGGGAAAAATCTAGAGTTGAACAACAACATAAACAACAAGTCAACACAACAGTGTTTCAGCCATTTTAAAGATAAGCTTAGTGAGCTATGGTGGTGTAGGCCTTCATCAGGACGAGATATTCTTGTCACTGAAGTATCCTAAGTAGTCTGTTGGGGTAAACAGACAGAGAATATGTCAGGAGACAGTATAATCTAAACAGTCTAGCAGTAGAGATGTAACTATATATATAGAGCACAACAGAATTCCGGTGCTTACCGGATCCGGGGAAGCACAGTGGCTTAAGGCATCTTAGTGTCTATGTACACTGAAGAGAGTCAGAGAGTTAATCTTCTGTGAGGTGGCCATTCCTGTCGGTAGAGATCATGGAATGGTCAGTGGGGCTGTGAATAGCCATATGTTAAATATGTAGGTAGTAGAGGAAATGTGTCTTACCTATTGGGAGCCTGTTGATTGGATGGATTTCTAACAGAAGGCAGCGTAATTAATACGGTAGGGGTTCCGGGAGAGACCAATATGGAATCGTCACTGCAGATACAAAAATTAAAAAGAAGACTCAGTGAAGAGCCAGGTGATAATATCAACGGAGTCCTAAACAATAATGGGTAAGGTGGTAGATGCCCGTGTTGGAATTCGGGAATGTACTCATGATGAATATAAGTATATGTGCCCCAATGGCAGACCGAAGGGGCAGAGGTAGCGTGTAGGGCGCTTAGATGTGATAGTGCTGCCTGTGTGTGGAACAACTTGTGGTGCCACCCACTACAGTGTATGATTGATAATTGCGGTAAGGACTACGTGATGGGCGGTGGTGACACCATTAGCGTTTTTTATATAAGTGTACCTACCTGGGCAAGGCAAGGCATTAACCAGGTGCCCCGTTCAATACTCTTGCCATCCAGGCACCTCTTAGACCCAAGAAATATTGCATGTGCACAGTTTGCAAAAATGGACTACAACGAACAATGCAAATTAAAGTGCAATTCGAAACCGCAGTGGTCTGATGTCCCACACAGGGAGCATTGTTTGGGGCCTGCATGTTGGTCACTGAGACATCCATGCTACAAAAGTAAGGAGGTCACTGCAAACATGCTAGCACATAACTTACAACCCAATCATTCAAATCAGATGGCCCCACCAGCCTGAACCAGAAAAAAGTGCAATATATAGTAAACAACTTACTTCCTCTTCTCCACCCTATCACCAATTTCACAGAGCTTAGTGCTGACCGAGCAGTGCTAGAAGAGCTATACAACTTAATGATCAACCAAGCTATTGATAAACTATCTCCTCGAAAATTATGCAAAGGGAAACCACAAGCTCACCTCAACTCTTGGTTTACTCCTAATCTTAAAGCTATTCAGAATAAAAAAAGGAATGCACAATCCCTTTGGAAAAACAACCCTTTGGGTCAGAACAAGGAGAATTTTGTCAAACTCTCCACTAGATATAAATCTGAGATCCTCCAAACCAAAAGAGACATGTTCAATGAGAGAATTATCAACGCTAACTCTAGTACAAGGGAACTCTTCGTCATGTCTCCTCCAACTGACACCTGCATCAAAGACAAGACCTGGTTCACAAATACCTAAAATGTGCTATGCAATAAAATATCTCTTCTACAAGAAAAAATCAAAGCTAAAAAATGAAACCTCTCACCCAATGACTCACTGCCACAGGAAGCACCTAAGATTATGAAAAAATGGGCCAATGAGCTTAAATTTGCCACGGTGTCCATCCACGAAATGAAGAACTCAATAGCCTCACTTAAACTATCTAGGTGCCAAGGGGACACCTGTCCAGCATCAATAATTAAGGAGGCAGCTAGGCACCTAGTGCCTTTCATTACCAAACTAATCAACTCCTCCTTTGACACTTGCACAGTCCCAAATAATCTTAAATATGTTTTGGTACTCCCCCTATTAAAGAAACCTAATCTAGACCCTAGCATTCCCACTAATTACAGACCGATACCAACTGTCCCATTTCTCTTGAAAATTTTAGACAAGGCAGCATACCTCCAGATTCAAACACACCTAGAGGCAAACAATGTGTTAGGACTCTGCCAATCAGGATTCAGACCAAGACACAGGGCCTCATTACGACCCAGGCGGTAAGTTACCGCCTGGGTCGTACCTTTACCACCATGGCGTAAACTATGTTTACGCCATGGTGGTTGGCGGACTTACCGCCCCATTCAGAGGTCGGCGGGGCGGTAAGTCCCCAATCCCCATTTACCCTTCCCCATTCCCATTTTTGCCCCATAGGGCATTATGGAAGTGGGGAAGGCGTTTATTACGCCACCGTAAATTACGGTGGCGTAATTAACAACATGGTCCCTTAGCGCCATGGATTTTAGCACCTGCTAAAAGCAGGTGTTAAATCTGCCATGGCGCTAAGGGACCTCGGAATCAGGCGGTAAGGGTCGGCGCTGTTTACGCTGCCGTAAACCCCTTACCGCCTGGGTCGTAATGAGGCCCACAGTATTGAATCTGCTCTCATTGACCTGAAAAACCAAATGGATGACTTAAAGGACAAGGGCAAATGGTCTATGCTCCTCCTATTAGACCTGTCCGCTGCCTTCTATTTAGTGGATCATAAAGTGCTCTGTAATCATTTGACCTCTGCTGGCCATTTCTCGGCAGAAGCTACTGCCTGGATCCAATCCTTCTTGGAAAATCACTCCATAAGTGTATTCTCATCGACCTCATCAGCGGAGCCAGTACCAGTATCCTGTGGAGTACACCAGGGATCATGTGTCTCCCCACAATGTACAGCATATTCACTAAGCCTCTGTTTGATGACCTTGACAATCTGGGTGTCACTTACACCAATAATGCAGATGACACCCAGATTCTCATCCCCATCACAGGTGATTATGACACTGACGTGGCACGGTCGAATAAAATGTACCTTACTATTCAATTATGGATGACCACCCACGGTCTTTGTCTTAACGAAGATAAGACAGAGCTCCTGCTCATCGGCTCGTCAGGCAGACTCAACAAATTTACCAACCAATTTAAGTCATTCAACTTGACAGTATAAACATCAAAGTTTCCAAAGTGGTAAAACCCCTAGACTTCTACCTGGACTCAGCTCCGAACTTGAACAAACAAGTGAATGCTAGTGCCTCAGTTACAAGCTATACATGCAAACTAATGAATGCATGCATACTGTCTCTCTCCAGTGATAGTTGTATTACCTTAGCAAGAGCTCTAATTCTGTCAAAATCAGACTACTGCAACACACTTTATCTAGGATCCAGCAAACACAACATAAACAAACTACAAACACTACAAAATAATGCCTTAAGAACTGTGTTAAGTTTCCTAAGAATGCAGCACATTTCAAACGCCAGGCACACCACTAAATGGCTCTCAATCAAGGATAGAATCAAATTCAAATCCGTAACCCTCACCCATAAATGTCTTTCCAACTCCAAACATACATCTGAACGTCCCACCAAAACCATACACACAATTTGCCTTAAGGTCCAAAGATACAAACTTAAGAAAGCAGGGGAAGTAGCTTTCCGCTCATGGCAGCCCAGCTTTCCAACTCCTTGCCTGCAGCCTTAAGAGCAGTCTCCTATTATTACAGTTTCTGGAAGGAAACTAAAACGTGGCTTTTCTCCTTCGAAGTATGATCCATGCCACTGCTACCATTATGTTCACTTGCCGAACACCTTGCCTGCCTGTAAATTTATGTAAATAACCCATGAGTGCTACAACGCTGTAAATAATTGTTATTATTGTTGACTGTGTATCCTGCTCAAGTAACCATGTGATTTGTAATGTGCCCAGATACCCCATGGTTCGGTGCGCTATATAAATAAATAAACAAACAAACAGACATGCACAACACACGTGCACCATAGAGCAGTACAACACATGCCTATTCACCATCTGACTCAAAACGTCATTGCAATTTGCAGACCTTGGCATGCAACTCTGGGTAGGACCTTGCCAGAACCTTCATGTTGCTGTTGGACAACCAGTATCTACGTGCACGGTGCACCTCCACAGTTGCACCGGCCTTCAGTAAGTTCCGGGCCTTGACATGGGTCATGTATTTGAGGTTCTTGCAATGCTTGTGGACGGTCTTGTAGCAGCAGACTGCCACCCCCTTCATGCTGATGGCAGCCGTTATGTCCTCCTAGGTTTGGCGATGTCCTTCTTTGCCGTGTTGCATCGTTGGGTTGAAGAGGGCATCATAATTCGCAAAGACCTTATCCACCAGGATGGCAACCTCTTTGGCAGTGAAGTTATCAGCCATCTGCCTTGCTGCCGTGGGGTTGCCACTCTGGTCAGAGATAGATGATGTGGACATGGCGTACGCGGAGGATAGCTCGGTGCCAACATGCTTGCCTTGGAAACAAGAAAACACAAAGCAACAAAGGTTCGACCCCCGGGTCCGCGCTTAGAAATCTCTGGGTATTAAGCGTGTTATAAATACTCAACTAAGAGACATATTCCTGTAACATTGCCTCGATGCCCCCGGGCTGTGTGAGCGCTTTAAAAAAATACAAATAAATGGCACCCCCCAAGGTGGGCTGATCCTGAAGATGGTCTGTGGAGCAGTGGTGGTGGTATGTGGGCATGCCTCATATTATAGGGTGGGTTATGTCAAACCTTACTTTGGTGGGTACTTGACACCGCAAAGTATGTCACTAATGCCCAGAAAATACTTCTTTACAAGGAGGCGAAATGGATATACCACTTGAATATCTTGTAGGAAGGGATTAATAAAGAAATGCCCAACCACTGGGGCACCAATGGGTGATTCAACATCACCCACCCTATAATATGAGGCATGCCCACAAATAGACTGTCCCAGCTGGAAAATGTAGGGATACTGGGGGTCATTCCGAGGTTGGAGGTAAGGGATTACTGGCACCTGTAAGGGCACCGATGGCAGTAATCCCTTACCTCCGTATTCCGAGTTCCCTTTGCGGGTCCCTCTTTACCTCCTGCTTTTAGCAGGAGTAAATTACGGGACCCGCAAAGTGACCTTGGAGTAAATTACGGCACCGTAATTTACGGTGCCGTAATTACCTACTTCCCCATTCCCATTGAGCCCTATGGGGGCAGAAATGGGGATGGGGAAGGGCTATGGTGAATGGGGAATTACCGGTCCATCCAACCTTGGAATGGACCGGTAATTACTCCATTCACCATGCCGGTATTCCATGGAGTAAATAGCTCCATGGTTGGCAACCATGGTGCTATTTACTCCATGGTGTAGTCCTAACTCGGAATGAGGGCCACTGTGATCTGCTGTCTTAAATCCCCAGTCCTTCGGGGACCCGCTGGGCATGCCCCAGCTAGGTTGCCCACATGGACACATTTTAAAACCTTGATCCTCTGCCTCAAATAAAACCCTAGTCCATCAAGGACCTACTGGGCTGCTCTCTCACTCCCCTTGATCGCTGCAATATGTGTAACCACCAGATGGGTAATAGGGATATCACACACGATTCAGCCAACCCACCAATTCAGTTGAATCGGGGACAGGGCGAGTATATTTCTTTTTTATTTCCATGTCAGCATTAACATTACAGCACCTTGCTACAAATGCTATCGCCCATTGATGTGTAGTCCGTGGTCCATGGGATTCACCTTTCAAATATGGCCTCCTCCTTTACCTTAACCTAATTGTCCATGACCCAGCATGCACAACTCCTCTCGCAGTACATCAGACTCTGCCTAAGGACACGTCCACATAAACGCTTGTTTGACCCGACAACCAGCATTCACACAGATGCACAGTAATGGACTCTAACTGAGAACTCCTTTCCTCCTGCCCTATGTTCAGTTATTCACACACGGTGCTCACCCGCAAGTTCGAACGCCGACACGGTCACCATGACAACGCGCATTCAACATTGACTCAGTACCATGCTTGCTACTTCATTGCAAGCTCCTGTGAGTTATTTTCTTTCACTTAACAGGAGGTGGCACCAACAACTACATTAGGGTCCACCCTCAAACCAGCTTCCCATTCTCCCCCTTTTCCAGAAACTCACTATGGGAAGGAACTCTACAAACCAGTTCCTGTATCCCATGTGCCGCGATTTAAGAAGGCAGCACATGTCTGGTAGATCTAATGGGCTTTGTCAGTACACCAGGTATTCACCTTTTTGCACTCCCCGCTCTCTAGACTGGTGATCATGCTTTTCAGAGCCACATCTAGTGTAGGTGGAATAAGCTTTTTTTTATGTCTCCACCTAGAGTGCTCTGATTCTGCACTGAGACATTGCCTCCCCGGGGTGTCCACGGCTCAGACAAGCTTCTTCCCCCTCATTCATAAGGTGAGAAATGGTAGCAGATGCACACATTTTTGGCAACTATATGGAGATTCCAACCGTTTATTTTATGGTTATGGTGATGGTGCTTCTTTATCTTGTTTTTCTTTCAATAATACTCTTTGGTGGAGCACCCATTAGTAATAGATGTTGGGTTCAGTGATGTTACACTTCCAAACACGCCTACAATGGCTAAACCGTCCTTTTCCTCTTGAAGTAAATATACTATGCTGACTCTTCATACATTCCTTCAATTTCTTTGGTCCTCAGGGGCCGCTGTACTTTGTTTAGTCCTGAGGAAGGTAGTACATGGATTTTTCTGCCGCAGAAACGTAAAGCCCCCTTTTAAGCATATATGGCATATAGGTGTTCAGAGATCTAGTATAGGTCTCTTTTGAAACCCGTCAAATAGTAAGGATGATTGTGATATTGACACACCATTTGTAAACTAGCTATTAGTTGTGTTTACCTATATTTTCTCCTCCTTTTATTCTTTTTCTTCTCTCCATGTTTCTTCAATTGAGCAAAAAAAAAACAATCATGGCCAAATGAATATATTGTGTTTTTTTGGATGCATGTATTAATTATTTTGCATTGATATGTCTGATGATCTTTGAATTGTTGATACGATTTGAAAGTGATTTTATTTTTGTAAAATAAATATAATACCTGTGAATCACAGGTTTTCATTAAAAAAAAATGAATTAATTGTTTATGAGCTTTTGAATAATCAATCTCAAATTTTGGAGTCAGTTTGCCCCCTAAACCTACCGGGGTAATACTTAGCAGGGTGACATTAAATACACCTGGCTCCACCATACATGATGAAAATGCAATGAATTCATTTCAGTTCATTTAAATTATTCCTGGTGGGGCAAATTTTCCTTTGTATTTTGTTGATATTAGCCTGGCCCCAGCCAGAGTTGGAGTTGCCCTCAAGTATATATCCCAATCAGAATTGTGACATGTGCCTGTATGATGGAGCACACGTACAGTCGCGCAAAGTATGGTTCATTTGCAAAGTGTCACAGAACAGATTAATGCTGTAGGGGTGGAGAAGCGCACAGCGGAAAAGGTCATGAAGCGCTGGAATTTTCTCATCCATCGCACCAAGCACAAACAGAGTGTCAACATGACCTCTGCACTGGTTACCGGAGGGGGTCCACCAGAGGAGGAGCAGCTGAGACCGAATGAAGAGGCTGTGATCCAATTCATCCTAATTGAGCAGGTGCAAGGCGTGGGAGGCCTGGAGAATTTTGAGAAAACATCAGGTGAGTGTCAGTCATTGCGCCTCCTGTGTTTTGCCAGTCATACTTCACCCACATCAATTGTGTATTGGATCATCTGGCTGCATTTGTATGACAGCCCTGGGTAAAAGCATTTCCTGTGACAAACATACTCATGTCAGTTGGCCATCATACTGGGAGTAGTCTGTGTGGCATCCATTTGTGGCACATTTCTGTGTGACAGGGCACATCCCCCACAGTGCACTCCCCCGTTACTTGGGAAACATGTCACACATACAAGTAGTGTTCATTGCTACATTCTTGTTGCGTGTCACTCTGCACTGCTAGACCGGTGTATGCACAGAAGCATGTTCCTTTTGTCACCTGCTTCTTATGGGTTTCCTTGTCACAATGCATATCTGCGCTGTCTGTCAATGCACATTGTCTGTTGACATAGTGTTGTTGCATAATTGTCCACAGACCCCATACACATTGACTCAATTCCAGTGCCACAGCATACCTACTCATTGTGTTGCAAGCTCCCTCTTACCCACCCACACTCTGTGCCCACTCCATGTGCCCACTCCCCTCACCATCTTGTGGACTGGTTGACCTTGTTTAGATCACCCAATCTACTCTCCATCTAACTGTACTTCAAGGACCTTGACCAGAATTCACACATTCGGGTGTACCCACTCATGGGCTTCTTCCCTTTCCACGCCTTCCTGCGGGTCCTCATTGTCTCCTGTTCTCTGCCCTAGACCTGATTAGTATGTCATGTATTGACCATGGTGTTGTCTGTGAATATGAATGTCTGGCCATTCCCATGTGGTATCATTGTACATTAAAATGTCACATGTGCATTACTTTTCGCCTGGTATTGCGTGGCGACTTGACCATTGAATGTCCCCTCATTGTGGATTTACAACACTGTTGCATGCCAATGGGCCCACTGCTGGCATGTACATGATGGGGGTGGGGGGCACTTGTCAGAAAATGCCATTCATCAGGTGCTTACTGTACCAAGTGTGTGAATACTGAATGCATATGTAGCATATGTCCATTGTTGTCTCTTTTGACATGTATCAATATGTCTCTCTCGATCCATGTGTAGGTGAGGATGCACCATATGCAGGGGTGGAGGAGGAGGAAGAGTCAGTTGTACGGCAGACCACCAGTGGGGGATGTGGTGTGGTAGGCCATGAAAACCCACTGGTGCTGGAGACCATCCTGAGTCATGCTGCAGACTCTTGGGAATCTTTTGACTCAGATGTCTCTGGTGCGGAACTGGATGTGCATGCCTCAAAGAGACCAGAGATGAATGCCCCAATGTGTGGATCAGTTTGGCCCGTGAGTCTGTGGTGGGGTGGCCGTTTCACAAAGCCAGTTAGTGATGGCTGTGCTGGTTACGGCTCCAAGGCCACCCTCCCTGATTTGGTATTGGGTCCTGGTCCTGATGTCCATGGGATGGATGCAGACCTGAAGCCAATGACAGGGGCACCACAGCAAAGGACTAGCTTTCCTTTGCCCTTTCATCAGGCCGCCATGGGCCCCACACACATAACAGACGTGTGCAGACTGGGGAGACAGAGTGGGAGTAGCATCTGTTGCATGCCACCCTTCGACTAGGATATGTGTTGGATAAGATATCCGAGGGCATGGATAAGATGGACAAATCCATGACCCCACCAGCGGCCCGGGTAGAGCAACAGCTGCAGGTCATGTGTTCCTCATGCCGCTCCCACAGACTGTGCATGTAGGCCAACATCAAGGGCGGACAGGCTGATCTGGGGTGTCTGCAGGCTTCTCTGTATTCAGACACTCGGAAACAGACGGAGGCCTTGAGGCTTGAGATGGGGGCCCATAGGACTGCACTGAATGCAGAACTAACAGCCACAAGGCGACTGATCCATGATGAGGTGGGTGCCTTCAGGCAGTCACTCTCTGAGAAATCACGGGCGTCTGCACATGGAGACTCTGTTGCCTTCTGTGATGCAATGCATACAGACATAGCATGCCGAACTGTGCTGGTGCATTCATCAGTGTCACACATGGCCGTTGCCTCTGAAGAAGAGGACTTGGCACTGCGTGCTCTGCCTCCAGCACCACACCCACCTTCAGGTCAACCGCAGGATGGGGTTCCCAGCACAGTCATGCCTTCTGGTACACCGTTGCCGTGAGGTACATGAGCCCTTGGTTTTGGTGTTGGCACCCTAATTCCCCCCCCTTTCACCTCCTCTTCCTCCAGAGTGAAGCCCCCACTCCCATCCATGATGGACAATCTTTCTGAAATGTTTAATTTGTTATGGTCATGGCATATATTGTTTTTTTTTATTTTTGTGGCCCTTGCTTTCCTTAGAGAACTTTTTTTATTGATTGGAAGACCCCTGGCCCAGTTGTTGGCATGTTTTTTCTGTTCCTCCATTTCCAAGGTGGAATCTTTTTCTGTTTTCTTTTTGATTTTTTAGATTTGCCTTGAGTTGTGCAGTTGCCCTCTGAAGGCAATGACATATGCATTGGTGGGCATGCAGCAATGCTCAGTGACGACAACTGCCATGGTTGCATTTTAGTGGACGGTATGGCATGTGCAGGTAACATTGGGTTGAGTGAATGTTGACTCATGTGTATGGTACTGTACTATGGCTGTTATAACGGCTTGTCCAATGTTGTTACACTGCTCTGGAATGAGGCGGGGATTGCACTCGCGGGAGACACCCTGCACCATTTATCATCCCAACTACCCATGCCCTCAGCCAGGCAATGGACCGCCTGTCACACATTTGGAGGCACGGTTCCCTGTGGATGTGATGCAGGAATCACATCATGCTGGCTCAGTCAGCAGGTAAGCACGCGCACTGTCTTGCATGTTCTGCCAGTGTAATTGTTTCACATGGTTCTGCATACTGTACACATCTTGATCAGCTGGTGGTGTTCACTTTGTGTCACAGTGAGTGTTTGTGATAATGTGTGTCTGTACACATGCATGTGTGTGTGTATGCATTTCAACTTCTATGCTAGTGTCTTGTTTCTGCGGATGCACTCATGATGTTGACAGCATGTTTGGAAGTAATTGTGCAGCACTATTGTCACATTCCTCATGGTCAGTCTTTTGTTCAGTGTGGATGCAAGTACTGGTTGACCACATGCAATGTTGGTGCTTCTGTACTCTGGGGGTTTCTGTTCTCCGACACTTGGCACACTGACCGTGGTGATGTCTCCTTACTGCCAACCTTCTACTCCCCCAGTCCCCATGTTGCATACCGTGTCCTGCAGGTGTTCTCCCTCGGCACACTACTTGAACATTGGCAATTCTAAATCCACTTCCTTCTCTGCTTACATGTCCTTCCCATCCAGGACACTGGTCACCATGTTCCATTCACAATGTTAGGCATGTATGATATGATAGTTTATTTATATAGCACCTATACACAATGTGTTTCAAAGCACTTCAAGGCAAGGGAGGGAACAATGGAAAATACAATGACATTATAACAGTCCATGAACAGTAAGGATGTGAAATTAACTATCGTACTCGGCCTGACGACATTTCAGATAGTGCAAGAGCTAAGGCATAGATATGGAAGGGAGGGGGAGAGTGAGAAGGAAATGGAAACAGACAAGCGACTACTGGACTCGGCCTGACAACATTTCTGGTAGAGCCGGAGAACAACAAAAGGTGAGGGAGAGTGGTGCGGAAAGGGAGGGGAGGAACAAAACAAGCGAATTTCATACTAGGCCTAACTATAGATAGTGCTGGAGGGGGGGGACAAGTAAGGGGAGGGGGAAGGAGACAGATGAGGTTGCTGTCATACTAGGTCCAGGGACAATTCTGATAGAGTAAGCGCATAGAAGAAAGTAAGGGTAGGAGGGGAGGAGATAGGAAAAGGGAGAGTGAGAGAGGAGGAGAGAACAGAGAGCTAGCAGTCAAAAAGAGTGGAGAAGCAAGAGGGGAGAGTGAATACTATTGCAGAAGTCATTAGTAACACATAATGTTGCAAGCCAGGACACAATATGAAGATGGGAACAGCATTATTCAGGGCCACCATGAGTACAAGATGCAAAGGAAGTCCAGCATGAGAGTTGAGAAAGGATGACGCAACGTCAAATCCAGCATTGGTCACAAGACGCTGATGGTGAAACCAGAATGTATCAGGAAATACTCCTGCAGAAGTAGGCTGGAGGGGGAAGGGGGTGGAGCAGGGTAGAACAATCAAGCAAAACTGGCAACACTTGTGTGCAAGAAAGGGTAGGGGGCACAAGGGAACATTACGGGGGTACCAGAGGGGGTGGGGATGGCCTGTGGGGACAGAGGGGGTAAACACATATTGGTGCATGCTTACCTGCTGTCTGGGCAGGGGTTCAGGTCCTGGGTCCTCCTGTCCGAACAGGTCCAAACATGAATTGCCCTTTTCTTCATCTGCCCTTCGCTTCAGACGCCCAGGCGAGAGACGCCCATGATCAGAGAGTTAAGAGCAGGAAGGAAGAGGCAGGGCTAGATCCACTTGCACCTGCTCCCCATCTGCAAAGGAAAATAGGCTGGTGGACTCCTTAAGTAGGGAATAAGAGCAACAACCAATAAGGCACAAGGTGGGCAGGGCTTGCTAAGTGGGGAAAAAGACCGGCAACCTGGAAGGCGCCAGGTGGGTGGGACTTAGGCCAAGTGACCTAGATCCACCTGCACCTGCTCCCCATCTGCAAAGGAAAAGAGGCAGGAAGACTCCTTAAGTAGGGAAAAAAGAGTGGCAACCAGGAAGGCACCAGGTGGGTGGGGCTTGCTAAGTGGGGGAAAAGAGCAGCCACCTGGAAGGCACCCAGTGGTGGGGCTCAGGCCACGTGACTTAGATCCACTTGCACCTACTCCCCATTTGCAAAGGAAAAGAGGCTGGAGGGCTCCTTAAGTAGGGAAAAAGAGCAGCAAGTAAGAAGGCACCAGGTGGGTGGGGCTTGCTAAGTGGGGAAAAAGAGCAGCAACCTGGAAGGCACCCGGTGTGCGGGGACTAGGTTGGGTGACCTAGTTCCACTTGCACCTGCTCTCCATCTGCCAAGGAAAAGAGGCTGAAGGGCTCCTTAGTAGGGAAAAAAGCGGCAACCAGGAAGGCACCAGGCGGGCAGTGCTTGCTGAGTGGGGAAAAAGAGCAGCAACCTGGAAGGCCCCAAATGGCTGGGGCATGGGCCAGGTGACCTAGATCCACTTGCACCTGCTCCCCATCTGCAAAGTAAATAGGCTGGAAGGCTCCTTAAGTAGGTAAAAAGAGTGGCAACCAGGAAGGCACCAGGTGGGCAGCACTTGCTGAGTGGGGAAAAAAAGTAGCAACCTGGTAGGCCCCAGGTGGGCAGGGCTTAGGCCAGGTGACCAAGATCCACTTGCACCTGCTCCCCATCTGAAAAGAAAAAGAGGCTTGAGGGCTCCTTAAGTAGGGAAAAGGAGCGGCAACCAGGAAGGCACCAAGTGGGTGGGACTTGCTAAGTGGGGAAAAAGAGCAGCAACCTGGAAGGTGCCAGGTGAGTGTGGCATAGGCCAGGTGACCTAGAACCACTTGCACCTGCTCCCTATCTGCAGAGGAAAAGAGGCTGGAAGGCTCCTTAAGTAAGGAAAAAGAGCGACAACCAGGAAGGCACTAGGTGGCCGGGGCTTGCTAAGTGGGGTAAAAGAGTGGCAACCTTGGAGGTGGCAGGTGGGCAGGGCTAGGCCAGGTGACCTAGATCCACTTGCACCCGCTCCCGATCTGCAAAGGAAAAGAGGCTGGAGGGCTCCTTATGTAGGGAAAAAGAGCAGCAACAATTAAGGCACCAGGTGGGTGGGGCATGCTAAGTGGGGAAAATGAGCACCAACCTGAAAGGTGCCCGGTGGGTGGGGCTTAGGTCAGGTGACCTAGATCCACTTGCACCTGCTCCCCATCTGCAAAGGAAAAGAGGCTGGAGGGGAGGGCTCCTACAGTAGGGAAAAAGAGTGGCAACCAGGAAGGCACCAGGTGAGCGGGGCTTGATAAGTGGGGAAAAAAAGCGGCCACCTGGAAGGCGCCAGGTGTGCGGGGCTTTGGCCAGGTGACATAGATCGACTTGCACCTGCTCCCCATCTGCAAATGAAAAGAGGCTGGAGGGCTCCTTAAGTAGGGAAAACCTAGGCACAACCTACACTGCAACGCTTCATGAGATGGGTTCTGGTGACTCTGTTGTGGACATTTGTATTCATTGACTCCACAGGATATGTTTCTCGCACTTGATGCATGTTGGTTTTGACAGATATGCACATATGTACCTCTAGCTGACTGCTTCTGTGTTACCTAGTATGGTGACTTTTTGAACATGTTTTTGTACTGTTGGTTATCATCACTGGTGTGTATTACATGTTTTCTCGTCTTAATTTCTACTTCATGTTTACTGCCACAGTCTGTGGGTGTGCATTGCATTGACACAATGTTGTTGCTTGCATGTCTGACATCCTCTACTTCCCGCCACTTGGCTTTAGCGTGTGTTCCTGTGTCAAGTTCAAGTGAACCCTGGAATCCATGCACACTTACTGGGGCAGTCTCACTTAGGGGATGTGTTGTGTTGGAGGTGCATGTACAGCTGCATGTCCATTTGCTGTGTTGTCCAACAGGGGATTATGTTGTCTGATGTAGGGTAGGGTTATATGGTTTCAGTGCCTTAGTTGAGTGGACGTGGGGTACATGTGTCTTGTTGTGTAATGAATGCCATCGTAGGTTTTTGCCTTGGTTTGTGTCAGATCGGGCTACTGATTGATCATACACATGTGCCTATTATTTCCCAGTCTGTCCTTCACCACCCACCAGTTGTGTCCTTCATGGCCTCTACATGTGTATATTTTCCTTCTATGTGCCTTCCGTGATTTCATGCCATGATGGTAAATCCAGAGGTATAGATATCACTATCATCCTTCCTAGCACTTGTCCCTCCCTCCCTCTCTCTCTCTCTCTCTCTCTCTCTCTCTCTCTCTCTCTCTCTTTCTCTCTCTCTCTCTTTCTCCCTCTCTATCTCTCGCTCTTTCTCTACTTTCCACTCCTAGAACATTCTCAATCTGTGTCTCTTCTCCCTCTTGCACCCTGTCTTCCTTCTGCACTGTGTGGTGTATGCCTATTTTCTGATTCCATAAATGGTTGTCGTGGATCTCCACTGTACTTAGGTTCTTGCAATGCATGTCTTTACAATCTTCAGATGTGTTTCCTGGTGGGATGCAGTATATGGGGACCAGGTGGGTACCCTGTGCAGGTATGTGAAGGGCACTCAGGGTGTCACTTGTGGTGTGCTGTCTAGCAGGGAGTCTGGCACTGTGTGCATTAACTTTTGTTTAACGTGTTTTGTGGGGCACGGGTCCAAGTTTGTGGTCTCATGTGTGAGCTTTGATGTCTACATGCAGTACAGTTGTCCATGTGACAGTCAGGTAGTTTGTCTATTGTGATGTGTTGTTTGTGGTGTACTACATGTACACTGTTATTTGCAGTTAATGTGATTTTGTTGATGAATGGTGCAGTGCCGTGCTTCTTATGGTCATGACTCACAGTTTATTTTGCTATGGAATGTCTACGTTACTTGCTTCATCTGTGACTGTGCCCATTTGGGCATGTCAATCACTTTGTCTCACTTGTCAATTGTGTCCTGTTCAGTGTGTTTTTTGATATGGGGTGCATTGTCTCCATATTGCCTGCATGTATGTCACATGTGGATCCTCACACCACTGCTTTTGCGCTCACAGCAACAAGAATACATGTGTGCCTGTCATGCACATTTTAACAACATGTGTGCATCTCTATTGCATTGGGCTTATGGGGATTGGACGAAATGATACTATTGAAGTCCATGAATGACTAGCTGCTCATAATTGATAGTCGACAAGTTGCTGAATTTATCTGTGGCAACACATATTTTGGGTGATATTGTCTTGGACATTAGTGATGTTTTTGTGCCTCGGGAGTGGTTTCACTCCATGCTTACCGTGGTGGTAGTGGTAAACTCCCACTTACATGTCTTTCATTTGTGCATGTTGCTTTATGTCTAATGGATGCACACAAATTAGCTCTCCCAGGGCACATTCTCAGGGTGTTTTTGTGTGCACAGGGGATTGGCCCATGATCATCCTTGAATGGCACTTGTGATGTGGCTTGATTGTGTGCACTCCACAGGGTAGGGTTTTATGTAAAGTAGGATTGCACCAGCTGGGTACGTGCAGCCTCTCTGCATGCCCTTTGGCCAGCCATGCGCAAGGCTCATGCCTGTGAGTGCGGGAGGGGGCCCACCAGCATATCCATTGGGATACCACGCTGTGTGGTGACATTTTGCAGGACACATGCTGCCACAATGATCCTGCACATAACTTGTGAGAAGTTGCCTAACCATCTCGGGCTGATATGGTATGATAGGTTATATATAACGCGCTTACTACCCAGAGGTTTCATATAGCAACACACCACCAGAGTGTTCAAGGGAGCAGAAGCATGACTTAAGCAGTCAGAATGTGCGCTCCACTGTGCCTCTAATTGCTACAGTATTGTACCTTACCTCAGCTGGTGTCCCGGGATTCTGTATGGGCATCATCATGAATGTGCTCAGCGGTTAAGCACTGTCCCCTGTAAATGTATACATGGTTGTCATTATCATTTGTTACCAGTGTCTATTGGTAAGTGTGCAACGTGCGTGCATGCATGTGCGTGTCCGTTCATACTCACCAGTGAGCTTTGCGTTCCCATGCTTGCCAGCTACAGGTTCTAGTGTGGTGGTGACACATATATAACTGGAATATATAACTGTTGTGTGTGGTTCCTGGATAGTTTGCATACACTTCAGTTATGATGCTCTTGGCATCGCACACAACCTGAATATTGATTGAGTGACAATGTTTGTGGTTGTGGTATATGTTTTCTGTCAATCTGGCGGTACGTAGCGCAACATGGGTGCAATCTATTGCACCAAGCACTTGTGGGAAGAGCACCACAGCATAGAAGTCTGGCATAACATTTTGCCTTTCTGCCGGTGTTCTTGGCATATATATATGTTGCGGTGCACAGAATGTTGTGCAGTTATGAACGCCAGTACCTGATGTAAGCAGTGTGACTGTGTGGCCTGGTCAATGATGCCTACCATGGCAGTGGTCTGCTGGAAGGATCCAGTTGCCATGAAATGTAAGGCAGTGAACACTTTTTGTAGGGGGTAAGTGCCTGGGAGCACATGGTGGGTGATGTTAGCCAATCTTCCCACTCCCTGACCAGGTCTAGGATGATATGGGGGTGGGGGACCTGAACCTGCCATAGACCAGGTCACCCGGCATCCCGAAGAGGGAGGTATGTGGGTTGAAGACCCGGACCCTGGCCATCCTCCTCCACCTGCGGTGTCAGTACACGATCACTCTGACAAATGCTGGATTCATCGTGTCGGATACATCGTGGCTGGATACTTTTTGTTTGACGTTAACTCCTGCTATCTGAACTTTTTCATGACACAACGTTCAGAGTTTCAATCCATGAATACTTGTTAATTTGCGCTGGTATCAGAATCTGATTGCTTAACCGTGGACCGTCCCTCAACACGCACACATGTTCAAATGTTATTCCTCATTCTGCATGTTCCACCCCCTATTATACTCGCTGCATAGGCCCGGCCCACACTCTGCTAGGAGTCTCACGCAAAGCAGTCCTCCGCTCATAGCGATGTACTGTGCCAGCTCAAAATCCACGTAAGTCCAGGAAAAGTACCACACATTCGATTCCATGAATCGACAAAGGTGGATTTGTGTGCAGTTGCGTGTGCAAGTACCCTATTTTCCACGCAGATAATTCCATGAATCGGGCTTTAAGTCTTTTGTTGCATTCCATGAAGAAACCAATAAACACCCACTTGCATTTTTATTTCTCTGGAATCTGTGCAGTTGGATATGTGATCTTAGTATTTATGGTTAGTAAACATATCTGCATTGATGTGATGTGTTTCTGTCTTAATGTGTCATACCAGAAAAGAGCAGTTATATCTAAATCACACATTCACAGTTAAAAAAATCACAAATGGAGAGATTTCATAAATCGTATTTCCCATCAGTGTACCCCTAGAAAAACCTGTTTCTTCCCTTAGATCACTCACACCCATGTTTCTCCAACTATGCTCAATTTACGAGCATCTCACTAGATGTATCTTTCTCCTATCGCTGAATCTTTTCTCAGGAATTAAAATAGTTTACTTGATCGCGATATCTTGGCAATCACTCTTTTTTATCATTGCAGAATTGCCATTTCATTGCCACATTGCATCTCTCTACTATTTTGGCCTCAATGCGGATTGTACACAGCAAGATATTCACTACAGTTTCAACACTATATGCTGCCTTGTCATTCAACAATGGTTAAAGCACCTGCACCCAGGTCAGGCTAAATAATTATTCTTTTGCCCTTCATAGTCAGAACACTGATGTACTAAAGTTTTTATGGAGAAGGGAGTGCCCCCTTCTCCCAAAATTATAGCTAAATGTTTCCTATGGTGCTTTGCAGCAGAGAGGCTGACAGGCATTTCAGAAATGAAAAAGCAGCCATTTCCCCCCAAAATTCTATTGTTAATAACATTTGTCTTGATGGATCGATATAGATGAAATGTTCAAAACACAGAATTTGTCAAGCCCCCCCCCCCAAAATTGCAACAAGTCGTAAAAATAAAGATATATTAAGAAACCAAAACCCCATAGTTAAACAGTTTTCAGCCCATTCATTTCCCCATAGATAAAAAGTGCAGTTTTTGAATAGTTGTAACGTAAAAACCACTGGGCAAATTTGGGCCAAGTAAGAAACAACTTGGGAACAAAGCATTGACTTAAATTTCTTGACTGGTTTGGGTTAAATCCATCTAGTAGTTTTTTTAAATATTTGGGGAGAGAAAAGGGAGTACCCTTGCTCCTTTAAACCTTTATAACAGCCTTGAGGCTTTTTACAGCAGAGAGGCAGAGCATGGCCGATGACTATACTCATCCCTCTCCTCCCTCACCAATGCATTTCAGAAATGAAAAAACAGCATTTTCTTTTTTGTTGCTCCATGTGAAAGATAACCACAATTATACCAGGTGTTAGCCAGTAAAAAAAGTAGAAAAAATGCCATTTGGAGGAGGAAAAAGGATGAAATGGCATCAGGCTAAAGGTGGGGAAGGGGATAGGGGATACCATGTGAAATTGCAGCATGGGGACGGTGGGCTGAGGACCAAGTTGAGAGCTAGAAAATGTTCGCATAACTTGGGTTAACCGGTGGGATAGCCACATTTATGATAGAAAACTAGATGGGGAATGAAAGCACGTTAGACAAAAGGACGAGTGTTGAGGGGAATGGGCGAGGGCTAGGGAGGGAGAAAGAATTTGAAGTGAGTGAGGGGAGCATGGCACAACGAGGGGGCACTTGGTGAATGCCCGGAAGGGCAGGGAAGAGTTTGGGATTATGCATGCTTTTGAGAGATAATTGCGGTTATTTGTGTGCGTTTATGGATACCGCAGGTATCTGTATTACATTGATAACCGCGGATGCGAGGAAAACTTTTTTTAAAAGAGAGAATTAAAAAAAAATGATTAAGATCAAGAAAAAGGGGACTTTTACAGCTACAGTTGGGTGGGTGGTAATGGGTGTGGCTGAAGGCTATGGCAAGTGGGTTACTTTAAGGAACAGAATGGTGCAGTATGAAAAGTGGCCAAAGGCCATTGCTTGTGGGCCCCAACAAAACTTAGTGGGAAGAATCTCAGAGGGCCACAGTGAAAAACTGTGGGCACAGGCCATGGCCACAGGCCATGGCTAGTCTGCCCAAAAGAAACCTAGAGGTGTGACCATGCCTGAAGACATTGGCTAGTAATACTGAAAGACATGTATAATGGCTATATCGTGGGTCCCAAAGAAAGATATTGGGGGAACATGTACAATAGACACAGCCAAATGCCAGGACTAGAGGCCAGTAAACAAGTGATGTTATAACAAAACCCTTGAATTTGAATTTAATGTGCAGTTTAGTTGTGCTGATTTACCACAACAAAATGTATGTATTTTAACTCCCAACTATATGTATGCTGTTCCTTCTAGATCTGGATTCTAGATCTTGACGCTTGCCCCGCATCTTGGAGAGTTCTTCTTCTACGTACATTATGTTTCGGCCGTGCTGGCCTGTTGTATCTTCTGTCCCACTTATTTTAGCTTCAGTTTCTGTGAGCCGGGCACTTTGAAATATCGTTTCAAAGTGACTAGGAAAATGAACCAAAAGGAATTATATATGTTCTCTGCTACTATTAATTTGTGAGGTCTAAAAAGGGGGTGGTCTGGAAAAGTGTTACAAAAATACACTTACTTTATATTGGAAATTAGCAGTGCAATCTCACTGCATATAAAATCAAGTGAGATGACATTTCAATACAAACCAACAATATTTCTAAAGTGTGAATGTGGTGTAATCCAAATAGCTTATTTTGCAGCCAGTGGGCAGTTCTTTGTAAATTATAATCTCATTAAAATGAATTTGTGATGTAAAATGGAGAATAGACATCAAAATTCAATAAATAGAAATAAAAACCCCAATATAAAAACACCATCTTCTTTCTCTTGACATTGCACAATAGGGAAAGGGCTTCTACCAGTGCCACCCGATTTGCAAATTAAAGTGGAAGAGGTAGTCCTCCTTGTATTAGAAAATCACAAAACCATTTTTTTTTTATCTTAGGTGAGTGGATTGGCATCCTATGTGTTCTAAAGTGATAGCCCCTTTCAACCCAAATGTTCGGAATTCTTATGAAATTAATTTTAGCCTACATTCAGATCCAATGCACATGTATTAGAAATTCATTACCCAACAATCACTAATGGGGCAAAGCTAGGCATATATTTGTAAATACATGTGATGTTTCCATGCTACCTTTCTCTAGTACTATTACTTGTTTTTGATACTGGACGAAATAAAATATGTTGGACGGGTTATCATTGACTGAAATTGAATTGATGTAAAAGTGAACTGAAAAGAGCTTTTATTCTAGCTGTTAAGTGGTTTTATTGACATAGAATTGGGTGCTTCTTACATGTGTCCTGGTATTATTTAGGATTACAATTGTTAAACATATTATTCATAGTTTTCCGTGTGACTGAAAGTGTGCATTATATTAGCAGGGTTGTCCCAGGCAGGCCAAGGTTAACTGGGTAAATAAGCTAATGTAAAATATATGTGATGTCTTGTGGTGACTTACCCTGCATACAGTAATGGAGTACGTTATTTAAACATATTTGAGTTTTACTCAAACAGCATGTCTCTTGCCCCAGAATTGTGAGGGGACTGTACATGTGGTGTCAATGGTGAGATGAGGGGAAAAGATCAAAAGTCTGAGAGACTGTGCACCAAGAAGTTGCATGTCAATATTACAAACGTATATGGCAAGCACTGTGGTACTTTAATGCATCTAAAGAAGAAGTGTTCATTGGTGACCTTATGTTGTTACTTAGATTGGTGTGTCTGTATTATGTGCAGACATGTTCTGCTGAAACGTGTTTCCATTCAAAAAATAAATAAACATGGGGGAAAATAATTATGAGTTTACTGTTGCAGGAGGGATTGAGGATCGTCCCATATGAACACTGGTAATAAAAACAACCCTCCCCTTTGATGTCATGTCCCTTCTAGTCCCTAGTTATTTTCATTTAGCAGATTTTCTCTGTTTCCATGTGTTCCTATTGGCTAAAGCCACTGCTGGCTAAAGGCTGCATGTGCAGACACCAAGGACTGTAAGACACGTCCCCTTCAGGGTTACTGGGGTAACATCATTGACCCAAGCCCAGCAGAACTGTCCAGTCTAAACTGAAATAACAAATGGACCATTCTGATGAAGAAGAAATCATCACAGAGATAGAGGATCTATGCCCCTTGGTTGATGAGGAAAAACAGGAAGGACTCCTCGAAATGGTATCCCTGCTGTCCATCATGTCACATTCCAAAAGAAGTACTGTGGTAAACATAACTTCCTTTCATGAACACTGTAGCAGGACCTCTATCATCTATGAATGGGTCAAGTGTTTGACAGGAGGTAGAATTAACACACCAGAAGGCCTAGACAGAGGTTTTCACAATTGGTCTAGAAAATAAACAGGACTGGAACGCGAGCTGGGTTAATTAGATGGGTTTCATTATGGTAATAATGCTCTGTGTTCCTAACTTGAAAGCCAATTAATACATCACTTCTGTTTGCCATCCATCAAACGAAATTGAGGTGTGAGCCAAAATTTCTCCACAAGTACATTTGATCCCAATTATCCCATCATATACAAGGGCACCATTAATTAAACTCGTGATAGCAATTGAAAGCCTTATCAGGGACAGTTTTGCCGGCTAAGCCACTAAATGGGGACTGGGCTGTAAGGGAACCTTTGAGGAGGTTTATTTTTAAAAGTATGTTGCAGAATGTATGATTGTGCAGGGCACTTACTATTCTCTGACAGTTGTCAAACAAATTAATTGCAGAGTTTTCACATGGGAAACGCATGGCTGTATCGGTGAGATGGTATACAAAGGGTTTCATAAAGGTGCAGGCATTGTTAGACCTGCTTGTCCTGTGGAAAACATACTTTCCATAAAAGACAGATTCTGAAAAGAGCTATAGCCCTTAAAGTGGAATCGGAAGGAGGTTAGTTTGTCCACTTTATTCCAAAGAAAATAATGTAAATGTCCATAACCAATGTCGTTTTGCATATAAAATGGCACAGAAAAGGACTCTGCCTGAAGCATATCCCCAATGACAAATAAAATGTTGATTCCTTTGCTAACTCCAAATTGATTCATTCTGCCGTGTCTGTGAAACCCATAACATCAATCCAAAAGTTATGCTATATAAAAGTTTATATCCTAAACCCAAGCCTGTAGACAAAGTAGCCAAACGTGTAATACCTTGTATTTTGTATGCATTCCCAAACAAGAAACCAACAGAACCATACATCTAGAGTAGAGAATGCAAAGTTGTATGTGAATCCAATGGTTTTCTCTAATACCAATACATGTTGATGGTGTTAGAGACAATTAAAGGAAACACAAACTGTAATTTTCTGATGCATATATTGAAATGTGATGATGACAAGCAGTGATATTTGAACATTTATATTGAAGGTTTTATATGTTGTCTAGAGTGGCCATTCAGACTTGTTTTATATGAATGCGAGTTTACGTGTATTCTGAATTCAATAATTAGTGTGATAATAGCAAGTTTTTTTTTCTTCTGTAGAGAAACAAACTGTATTTATTTTATTTTGCATTTATTTAGAACACACATAACCCGTAGGTATCTAGGCACAAGTTTCATTGTGGAAGGGTAGGTTATTTATAACGTGCTTTTTATTGTTTTATTTTGTATGTGTATAGAATATTGTAGGTGAATTCCCAGCATTCAAAATTAGAGGATTACTTAATTATTTGTCTTTAATATTGTAAATAAAACAGAATATTCAGAATAAAAACTACCTTGTCCCAAAATGTTGGTGTGGGATTGTCGTACTAGGACGGGGTTCGATCAGGAGATATTTCTCTGTAAAAAAAAATATTTTATAGATAAAGTCACTTTCTTCATGCAGGCGACACCAAGGTTTGCCCAGAGTAGACATTAGACCAGGCACAGTTAAGGCTCCAAAAGTTCCGTAGTTGGGTTTGACAAAAAGATATGCGGTGAGATGTGTTATATTTGTGACATCAGACACTCGTCCTTAACACTAATGGGGTTAAATATCAAAATAAATTCACTGATCAAGCCACACTGTCTGTGTTCCCTCTCTTTAACAGCAGCTATGGCATCAGGGTGAGATGTTCAATATGCAATGGAAAATGGGTCTTAGTTATTGCAACAATGTTTGGCAATTTGGTGTGCCGAGTGTGAGGATGAGTGTCCTGTGTTACTGTTACTCCTTTCACTACCTTGCTGTTTTGCAAAATCGGCTGTGTTTGCCACTTGTGATCTACGGGACTGTCACTCAATAAGAGTTTGCTGCTCTGGCCTGGAGGCCCTCCATAGAGCTGAAATCAACAGATTGTGCCTGGCTCTGGGTCCAAACTGTTACGAACCTCATACAAAAGCATGCCTCGAGCCCGTCAGCGCGCGAGTCGAGTCTGTGGCTGAGTGTCCTGTGTGACTGGGCTCTCCTTTTGCTACTTTGCTGTTTTGCAAAATTGGCTGTGTTTGCCACTGGTGATTTAAGTGAGTGTCACTCGCTCTGAGTCTGCTGTTCTGGCCTGGAGGCCCTCCAAAGAGCTGAAATCATCATATTGTGCCTGGCTCTGGGACCAAACTGTTACGAACTGCCTACAAAAGCCTACCTCGAGTGAGTCAGCACGTGTGTCGAGTGTGAGGCTGAGTGTCCTGTGTCTTGTGGTCGTGGGGTGGGGGCTTTCTTTCGTCCCTCATATCTCGCTTGCCTCTCTTCAACTTAAGGTAAGAGTGTTTTATCATCTGATTTTTAACAAGCAATGACTCGCTAACAACAAACGCCAAATAAAGAAAACCTTTGTCAAACAGGGCACTACTTCTAATATCTTACATACCCCAATATCACAATCGGAAATCAGTGCTTTCTTCGAGTCCAAGGTTTCTTCTGAGCCTCATCCTTCTTCCATAATAATAAATGATGACTCGGATCAATCACTATCACAGGCTATCTATAACAATAATTCTCTTCTGAAGTTGGTTGTCAATCTGAAACATGCATACTTGGGAGGTGCCAGATTCTGTCCGAAGCAAACAATCAGGAAGACATTATTGATATCAATTTATCCAACTCTCCTGATATGGCCGTTGCCTCCCTTTCAGACTCTGTGACCACTGATGAGTCAAGCAGAGATAGAGACAGTTCAAATTATATGACTCTGGGGGAGCCAGACTGAACCTAAAAATAAGTTTAATATTGTTGCATCTAAGATAGACGCACAATGCTCTGCACTAACTTCACTTATGGAGGAGCAACACAAATGTAAAGTTATTATGCTACAACTGCTCGAAATTGTCTCTGCTTTATCAAAACACGTATCAGATACAATCGAGTGGCAAACCATAACAAAGGAGCTGGTAAAAACGCACAGATATACAGCTAGCTGCTCCTGCCGCTGTGATACTAAGCAGGCTGAAAAGAAAGGGAATACATAAATACATTATTTGCAATTTCCAGAAAGGAATAAGAAAACAATCTCAGTGGGATGGGACTTTGAGGAAGTTCATATTCCTCCTCCTACAGATTTAAAAAATGTTTTAAAGAACAAACAACACATTCAGGACTCACAACTCCGTTTTGATTCATCTAAGTTTGCAGATACAACAGTGAAGACAAAAAAGTGGTGCTCCTCTTACTGATAAAGACAGCAATCAAAAGCGCACCCTAGTGGAAAAATGCGCTTCTGATGGTTGTATTTGTCAGGCATATGGCCCTCTCAAGATTAGGGGGAAAACTGTCTGAGAATCACCCATCTGTGCAGCCTTCACAAAACAAAGAACTGGCAAATAAATACTTTGAAACAGTGTCACATGATCTGCCTACTATCTCTGTTAGAGCAGACACGATGAGTCGATATTTAAACAAAAGTCACAAATGGACCTACTGACTGTTGATCCTCAGATTAACATCCCGATTATTCACCCAAATGTTTTAAAAGATATGGGCAAATGGATTATTCTTGAGGAAAACTCTCCAACTGCCTTAAGCCCATTTTCCCATTTTTTAACAGTACTGCTCACTTGCCCATTTTCCATCAGACTCCATATCTTGATGTAATTCAATCTACCGACATTCTAAAAATCAAGCTACCTGAGTGGAATAGTTCTACGAACTGGGGAATTTGCTTCTCCTCTAATGGTGGTTTCGCTGAAAACCTATGCAGACCTTCTTTCTCAGTTGGGCTATACATTGATTGGTTACAGAAAGTTCAAAAGAAATACTAGATCCTTTGCTGAGCGTGAGCTTCAGCCGGCCAGTCAATTTGCCCTGCAAAATTCTGAGCATGAGGCGCTTTGAGTGCTACAAACTCAAAGCACTAGAGCAAGAGAATGTGTGCCTCATACTGAATATTGGATGCCAAAGTGGGGCCAATGGACTAACTGTGCCTATACCCTATTTAGGGTGGCTATCCTGGAACACTAGAGGTTTTCGTTCTTTTTTGGTGTATGTAGAGGGCCAAACACTGTTAGAGGCTGCAGATGTACTCATCTTACAAGAAACTTGGTGCACCAAATCCATCTCTATTGATGGTTTTCAAATGTTGAGTAAAAATGCAATCACCTCAAAGAAAGGGTGGGCAAGTGGTGGTTTGGCCATAGGCGCTAAAGCAGATTTAAATTTGACCCCATTTCCATATTGGTCAACATTCTCATATGTGCTGATGGGAATTCACAAACTTCCTCTGTTAAATCTGGGGAAATGCTAATCATTAATATTTATGATCCCCGGGTGGCTCCCAGATGAGATCTATTCAGAATAGTTGCATTCACTGTATCTCTTATTGGATTGAGAGGTCACCAGCCAGCCAAGTCTTGATAGCGGGTGAGCTCAACAAAAGGGACCAACACTTGGCAGCCATGTCTGTACCCTGGGGACCTAATTTTTGGCTAAAAATAATTGATTTTTTAAATTTAAAATTGCTAAATCTTTCTTCCACCAAAGATCACAAGCCTCACTTCCCTTGGTCAAATGGCATTGTTAAATCCCATATCGACTATGTGATAACTAGTCCTATTTTGAGTACTTGCTGTAGTCACATCACTATCACTCATAATAGGTTGAGTGACAATGGGGTCCTTAGCTGGTATATGAAATTGAAAACTGCTCTTCCGCCTTGCAAAGGTTCTGTGCTGCCTTCAAATTATGTAGGAAATCACCTCAAACGGTCATCTGATAACATCAAATTTACAAATGAGATACTGCATCTAGACCTACCCAGATTGACTGCTGGTTTAGCCACAGTTGATTGGGATTTGGGACAAATGGTAACTGCCAAAATACAATCATTACTAAAAAAAGAAATGGAGAATCAAAAACAATAACATTTTTAATAACTCTGCTCCTTTTGACTATGTTATTGCTTAAAGAAAAAGATTACATTGTAGGACACACACTGCTGTTAGTGCCAATTTCAAAATGAATACTCAGGAAAGACGAAAAGTACTCATAAATTTGACAACTAAATATAGAAACTGGCTAAAACAGCATAAACTCTCCATCAGAGGTTCAAATTGGCAGAGACTGTTTCTCTGGTTAAAACACATAATATAAGCACATTTTGGCAGCACTACAATGACTTCCGTAAGTCTTTTTCCCCTGCTAGAACCGAATCCCATACCTCAGGAGACATAGCTACTCTACATTCGGGATTTATATTTTATTCCATCTAAATTCTCCCCTGAATTAAAGCCAGATTGCTACAGCAATTTGTTGGCTACCACTGTTATGCCTCAGTGCCTCTTTAACCTTAATATTGAAGAGGGAAATCTAGTGAGATTGATTGGTGAATTTAAAGCCTCACAGGCCCCCAGCCCGGATGGAATCCCTAATAGTGTTTACAAAGAAGACCCGCTTTTGTGGGCAAACGGATTGGACGTTTTATTCTCTCATATGGACCAGACTGGCACTATAACAGAAAGTTGGCGGTGTTCCATACTGGTCCCTATTTTAAAAAAAGGAAATAGTCTAGAGCAGTCAAATAATCACCTTCTGGCAACGATAGACTCTAGCCAGAAACTATTTGCCAACATACTTGTTGAAAAACGTACTTTCTGGTTGGAAGAAGAAAATATTCTGGGTATTTTTCAAACAAGATTTAGAAAACTTTTAACACCATAACCAATATTGCCACACTCCAATTCCTCCTTTTGACTTGTGCTAAAGGGAGTGAAAATGTTTTTTTATGCTGTTATGTGGATTTCACTAAGGCCTTCGATCTGGTTTCAAGACCCAAGTTGTGGAAAAAACTGAAAAAATTGGCAATTGAACCACAATTGCTCTACTTTATACAATCCCTATATTCAAATACCTCAATTTGCATACGGATCAGCTCCAAAGGATACTATTCCATATATTCTCCAATAAATCAGGGTTTGAAGCAGGGATGTGTATTGTGTCCCATTTTTTACAACGCTTATACAGCTGATTTGGAAGCTATTTTACATTTCATACGAAATTTCCTGCCAATGATAAACGGTACTTAGATTGTCAGCATGTCTTATGCTGACAATATTATTCTTTTCGGTCAGACCTGTATTGGATTACAGTGATCAGTAAATACACTTGCTGATTATGCAAGGGAAAATGACATGGTTATTAATAAATTAAAGACCAGAACGATGCGCCTTGGTGGTAGCCACACAGCTATAGAAACATTCAAAAATTCACTTAGCAAGTGGGAAATACTGTTTTGGAAAATGCACAGGAATCTATATATTTGGGTTTTCCAGTAAAAATGCCCTAACCTCCCTCTTATTACGAGGCATTTACTTATGAGAACACTTGGAAAAGATGGCTAGTAATTAAGAATTATTTTGAACATCGTGGGGGGGCACTATACCAGGGGTTTCATAGAGATCTACAAAGTAAGTATTATCCCCTTAATACTATACGCACTAGAATTTTTGTCATCAGCGCAGGTCAAATGGCTGTGGAAACTTGAAGCAAAACTATTGCGATCTATCATCAATGTCCCTAAGGCCGTTCCTGTTGAGGCACTGGGGCTTGAATATGGTCTTCCATCCTTACACTCGTTGTGGTGTGTTCGAAGAGTTTTGTTGTATGTCAAACTGTGCAAATTAGATCGTAGCTCAAACACTTTATTAAAACTGCTTGGTGAAGGGATGGATTTTGATTTTCATAATCCTTTCATTGTTGAACTCCAAAGGTTAACTCAAAGTCATTTGTTAGACTTGGGACTTGAACTGGAATTTGTTTAAATTCGCCATTATTTGAAAGAATAATTAAAATTTAAAACCCACCAATGGGATTTGGGTTTTAACATAGAAAAACTCCATAACTATAAAAGATACTAAGAATATTCGTATCAGAGCTTTAAGGGAGACGCCCCACATAGTTATCTGACAAAATGATGTAGTCTAGAGTTAACGCAATTCATTATGCATGTTCGCTTTAATATTCATCCTACAAAAGAATATACTTGTGCCTGGAAAAACTCTTCATTGCAAGATGATCTTTGCAGACGCTGCAGCCTTGAGGTCAGGACTTGCCAACATGTGCTAGCTTCTTGCACGGCCTTGAAGGACTTTTATATTTGGGGGTATGGGAGCTTTGTTAGCTGCATAAACAACATAAGAGGGGACCAATTTTGGTCTATATTGTTGGGGGCTCAATCTATTATGATTAATGCGGCTGCATCTGCAATTTGGAATCTCGTCACAAGTGAAAAAGTGTTTTGACAATGTATACACAACCAATTGTTATGCTTATATGAAGATGCCATTTCTATATTTGGCTGTATAATTGAATTTGCTTGTTTGATCTTTGTGATTGAATGGTAAGAAGGTTTAAAATGTAGCTCCCTTTTTAAATCTTATTTTGATATATAGAAATGTGCTTAAAGTGTTTTGTAATTAACTGATACACAATTAAAAAAAAAATCGAAACACTAACTATCTGTTATGAAGTTAGAGCTCCACTTCTTCAATTGTCAATATATGATGTACCTTTTAGAAAGGTTGGGCATCTCATCATTTCTAGCAGAGGGATACACCCTTGTAAATGCCAAGTGCAGCATATCTGTTACACAAGATGGGTGTATGTGTGATTTAATTCTTGAATAGCACTATACATACTCAATAAACAGACATCAGACTTCATGATGATTATTTTGTCATTCAGTGAGGCTTTGTTGAAAGTCGAGCTTGTTGTATTGAATGTGTTGAAATGTTTGTCAGACAATTCAACAAGAAATGGCATACATAGGTACCCCATTTCAGACTATGGAGGCAGTCCCTAGGCTGGGTGTCCTTACAAGTTAGTATAGTCGCATATACAATAATAACCTATGTACGTAATAATGAGGTGACGTCAAGGTGCATATGAAGGGGTCTGTTGGTGACAAGAGAACATACATAGATATCAAATAACTTTTGGTCTATGGGCTGATATTTACATTTTTGGAATATACATAAGTACAACCGATCATAACTGGGTGGGACTGGCAGGGTGGTCGGATGGTGAGGGGATAGAGATCCTCACATAATAGCAGTTGGAGGCTTGTTTAAATATTCTATGTATTGGTTTGCTTAAATGGTGGAGGAGGACATTATATTGGGTCGGGTGTGGGGTAAGTATTGTGAATCAATGGAAGTATGAGAGGGTAAAGAGGGAACACGGGATATAGATGTTATTAAGAGATGTTAAATGAAGGGCTCAAGATGGAGAGTAGACAGAGATGCACTCATCTAGGAAGTGGAGGGCCAGGCCATGAATAGATTAGAAGCAGAGAAGACATTTGAAGAGTGAGCCGTTTTGCATAGCTAGCAAACTAGGGAAAGGCTGGTGGGTATTGGTGCATGAGCATATGCACAAAGGTTTGGGAGCCCATCTACTGAGAATTAACACAGCCAAATAACCTGTTCTATGGGTAGGGGCCCACTTGGGAGGGTCTACAAACACATTTTAGCTCACTGTCACTTTCAAAGAGAAGAAATATTAATTTGCATACCTGTCTGGTCCCACCCACTTGGGCAGACCAGCACCGAAATACTAGATTATTTCCCACTGTACAAGTGTATCAACCACAACCCCAGCCACGTGGTTCAGCCTTGTTGGGCTTAATCAGTGAGGTGAATCTGTGTCTCTCTAATCACAGTGAGCAAGGGGTCCACATCTGGATTAACATGGGTAATTTAGGGTTAAACCCAAAATTCCTAAACATATATATTAATGTCTGGTAGCCCTTCTACTGAGAACAAACACTGCCTAATACCCTGCTCTGTGGATATGTGTCAACTTGGGAGGGTCTATAGCCATGTTTTAGCTCACTGTATCTTTCACAGAGAAGAAATGTCAATTTGCATATAAATCTCATCCCACCCACCTAGGCAGTCCATCACTGACATGCTAGGCAATTCTCCTCTGGAAAAGGGTAGGTTCATTAATAGTCTGTGATGGAAAAGGCTCAATGTAGCCTCAGAAAAGGTATGATTAGCAAAGAATGGGTATTAGTACAGTGACAATGGTAGGAGTGACATATGTGTGTCAAAAGTAAGTGGGAGTGGGGTAGCAGGAGAGGAAAGCTTATAAGGGTGGATACTTTGTGATATATTTTGCTGATCTTTGAGCAGGAGGAGGGGGAGGAATAAAAGTAATCAGCAGAGAGGGGGAGGAGGACATTAGCTGGGATGCATGTCCCATAGGGTGATGCACTGTTTGCAAGGGTGTGTGTGGTTTAAACAGTGTCAAGAGCAGTGGTAATGACAAGGAAAGAGTCCTTGTATGTCATAGGACATGCAGGGGAATTGATCTTGAGCCAGAAGTGTTTGTGCCAGCAGTTGGTTTGTTTAGGCTCGGTATGACCATGGACATCTTCTAGCATGCTAGAAATATGCCCGTAGAAAGAGAGATATAGAAGAGGGTAAAGAGAGAGGTGAACACAAATGACAGGGGCCAGTTCCTTGATAGTCTAGGATGCAAAAATGTCAGTCTGATCTTGGGAAGGGTTTGATTAGCGAAGAATGGGTATTAGGATTGTGGTGATAGTATGAGTGAAGTGGGTGAGGAAAGAAAATATCTGGGTGATGCAGGGGGAGAGAATGAATATGAGAGCGGACACTGTGTCCCATTTTGATGATCTTTGAGCAGAAGGAGGAAACAATGTTACCAACAGAGAGGGAGGAGGATATTGGCTGGTAAGCATTGTTTGTAGGGTGGTGAGCTGTTTGCAGCGGTGTGCAGGGAGACATTACTTGAGAATTATGTAGCATTAGGATATAGCAATGGCAATAGCAGTGGTAATGACAAAGAGATTCCCCTTCTATGCATTAAACAAGCAGGGACATCAATTTTCCAGGTTCATTTCAGCTGAATATGACCATGACCACCTTGTAGCATGTTTGTAAGATGCCAATAGAAAAACTATGTTGAAGAGGGAGGAGAGGTGATCACAAGAGGCAGGTCATGTTCCTTGAAAATCTGGTGTGCAAAGGGATCCTGTGACCTAGGGATGGGTTTTCTTAGCAAGGGAAGGGTATATGCTCAGCTGGGATTGTAGGAATAAAGGGAGTGAGGGAAGATCAAGTAAATGTGATGGGTGGATGAGAGAAGGAGGAGAAGTGATATGAAGGTGGGCACTGTGTCACATACGCTGATGATACTTAAAGAAAAGGAGGAGGAAAAGTTATCAGCAGAGAGGGGGGAGGATATTGACTGGGAAGACTGTCCTCTAGAGTGATGGGCAGTTTTCATGGGTCTATGCGCAGAGAGGATAGGTCGTTTATGTAGTATTAGGATTTATCTATGTCAAGAACAGTGGAAAAGGCAAAGAGAGAGGCTGTGAATGAAACAAAGAATGAATTTTGGACCGGAGGCACTTATGGGGAGACATATTTGTTTCAACTTTTGAATGACTGGTGGGATACATGGTTAGGAGCGGGAGTTGGAAGGGGTCAAGGAGCATGGCAATGCGTCAAAAGGGATAGTAATACAATAGAGAAGTGAATAGCTGTGTATTTGATGGTGTGGACAAGTGAGGCGAGATAGTGTGAAGGGAGCCCTCTATTTTGTCAAAATGGTGGCTGATGAATTCAGGTTTGAATTTACATTAAGTGATAAGTGAAAGCAGAGGAAGTGTATGGGGGAATTGGAGTGGTGAAGTGGATGAATACATTACTGGATGGTGAAACATCAGTGTAGATAGCGAAGGGGTTTTGAGAGTTGAGGACAGGAATACTTGGTCAGGTTTCTTGTCTTTGAGTGTGAACTGGGTGGTTCTGATGACTGATTATAGAGTTGTCAGAGAGAGTTTAATATAGTAGGATTGGATGGGCTTTAGACAAGTTTGTCAAGTTGAAGTCACCCATGATAACTGAGGTGAAGTCTTTAAGGAGATTGTTCAAGTAATATTTGAAGGTCTGAGAAGAAGATGTTAAAGTTAGAAAAGAAGGAATGTGATGCCAAAACATTGCACAGAAATGTGATCATGGGAGGATGGAGAGAAATCAGATGGGGGGCCATCTGCACAAGCATATTTTGATAGTCAAGTGAAGTGTGAGAAAGATGGAAAGTCGATATATGAGGGGCAACCACATAGGCTTTGTCCTGAGGCTGACCCATGCTTTAGTGACAGCCATCAATGACATATTTGGGTGATGTAAATCAAAGTGGTAGGAAGATTTAGTGCATAGACATTGATCATTCCAGAGGAACAGAGTGATTTATGTAGGAGGTAGTGAGTGGGTAATCCCTAGAAATAGATGCTGATGATTGATATGGTTTTGGAATGGTTAGTATGCATGTGAGAGGAGAGACCAGTGTGTCATTAGTAGGCGTGTGTAGGATAGGACTCAGAAGAGGTGATGAGTGGGAAAAAGAAAATATATTATGGAATAAGAAGGAGAGCAAAGACCTCTGGTCAGAAGTACGAGGAGCAAAGCCAGGTTGAAAAGTAGGTTGATGGATAGTATGATGTGCAAGAAGGCGTGTTCCGATGAGAAGGGATATAAGCAGGAGGGTGTTGAGGCATAGCTTACAGTGGAAGAAGATGTATTTTGGCACAATAATCAACAGGAGGAAGGAGGTCCTCACATGGCCAAACAGGACCAACCCTTAGGCTGACAGCCCTTTGCTATTCAATGCCCAGAAATGGGATACACATGGCTTGATTAAATGGTGTAGTTAACCAATGACCACTTCAGCTCCAAGGTGGAACTCTGGGTGAGGCAGGAATTACCACCAAAATCAGTTACTGTTGCTACTACTTGGTCCTGTGGGTTTACCATGGGATTAAAAGTAGCAGTATGGTGATGTAAGCCCCCATTTTAGGAGTCGGGGAATCCATGTTTTTTTTTTGTCAGAACTACCTTTAGCGGTAGTTCCGCCACAGTCATTTGGTGTCATTTTGCACATTGGCAGTAGGGTGTCATATTTACTTCCAGCTTTTGACTGCAGGTAAATCCTGCACCCAACCACAAATCTTTTAGTTCAGGAATGCAGCGGTAACTGAATTACTGCCACATTCCCACCAATTTTTCCCACACTGCCAACCTCGTAATGAGACCCTTTGTTCTTTAACTGACTCATGGCTCCCATTTGAATTGTTTCACAAAATTAATGATAATTAAGGGCCTTTTGTCTTAGTCCAGGGAGTGAAGTTTCCATTCTGAAAAACGTGAATGTTTTCAACCAGACTAGTGCCTTGTTTGCTCTTGCTTTGTTCTTTACAAATGTTAGCATCTTAGCGGTCTAGTTCCACCTCTGCTGTAATCATAGCTTGTCTCTTCATGGCTAGGCATGTTTCAGACACATATTCCCATTAGCAAGGTCCTGGATGACATCAAGTATGTCTGTGTATACTTCTCATTTCTTTCATCACCTCTTGTCCTTTGTCTGAGTGCTTGTGTAAATGCCTGCATTTTGACTGTACCTCTTGACATGCAATTTTTTTCCTAACCATTCCACAAAGATAGTTTAGTTTGAGATATTGCCCAGTCTACTCTTCAATTGTCTCTTAAATAAACTCATTTATATTTGTAGGCACATTTAATTTGAACATATGTAGGTTCAAATTAAATCACTAATTCAAAGATAATTGTCAGATGCAATGCATGGGTAGGAGCTATGTGAGTCGGGTGAGAATGGAGCGGGTGCCGTATAGTATAGGGGAGGTAGTGCCCAAATTAATATCACTAACTGTCAGGTTGCAATAGTATTGACAGTCTGTTCTCAAAGGCTTGTGGTTGATGTGTACGTATTAGGTCAAGCAGATGAATGGCATTGAGCCTGGATATCTCCTGCGCTGTGCTATTTGTCACTGCGAAAAACCACGTTACTCTTCTTGGTACTTGAAATGCCAGCTAGAGATTGCTGTGCTGTTACGGCCGGCATTTTTCTTTAATGTTATGGTTAGATGCCAAAAAGGCAAGTGATAGATGAAGAATTAGCAAAAGAAATACCAGAGGTATGATACATAATGGGGCAGTATGGGCAGTATCAGGGTGGCAGTGGCAGTATGCTCAAGGACAGAACGTAGTATGAAGTGGGAACAAAGAAAAGGGCAGGGTACCCAGTGAAGATCAGAGAAAGGGATGGGGAGAGCATGCGGAAAAAGAGCCTAACTTGCCAGCATCTACTGTGCCTAAAAAAAGGTAAGGAATCAGCCCACGCAACATGAGCATTACATTAGCCAATCTCCGAACGTCGCTTCCCTCCTTCTATATGGAGGCCAGTATGAGGTCTAAAGAAAACCTAAAACATACTCCATTCCAGCTCCCCATTAATGAGGTGCTGCACGCCCTGAGGCTTTACCCGCAGTCCAACAGTAGCAGCAGCTTCCCCCAATGCTAGGTGACATCCAATGGGTTAGGAAGGCTTAAGCCTTCCCACTTTGAGGCATAAGACATCACTCTGCTGTAACGCCCAGTCTGTGGCTCAGGTGGAAAGAGCCTGTCAAATTTCCAACCTCGAATTTACTTACATTCATTAACACAGCGACAGCAGCAAAAAAAAGCAGCAGAGGGCCAAACCTGCCCAGACAATAATGATAAATCCCTAGGATGAAGCCAAAGACTTGAGTACTCGGCTCAGCTTTATAGATTGCCCACACCACCTTTGATTTGTATCTTGGCCAAACAAAATAGCTTCTGAATTGTGGTGAAAGATCCATCTAATGGGCCACAGGATTTTGAAATAAGCTACTGAGAATCCTGGTCATGAACAGCACAGTGGGTGTAATGGCCTCACTACCAGCCATTAAAATAGACATCCAGACCGCCCTCCTCCCAACCAAACAAAGTTTGAGGCTGTCTCCGTCCCTTGGCATAGTGCAAGATCCTCAATGGTATGGTGACAGCGGGATTAGATGGACCATCCCCAGCAGGGACAAACAGCCATGCATGATCTGCCGCCAAGGCATGGGCAGTACTATTTCTAACACACAGGTACCCTGCTGCACGAGGACACATAAGAAAGGGCTGGCATGAATCTGCACAAAGTCTCATGAAAGAGTCATAAAGAAGAGCATTGTTAATCACAAACCCAATCATCCTGACTTTCACTGATCATGTAGCAAACTGCAATGACGGAAGGCGATGTGTATCGGAAGGGGTTGTGGGGAAGTGGGATGGGAAAGCTGGATGTAGAGAGGTTCCAGGCCCCAGACTTCCTTGTGGATGAAGCAGAGGGTTTTGCATTTGATCCTTGCACTCATCAAGAGCCAATGTAGAGACTTTGGGGCTGGTTGAGATCCAGTGTCTGGGTTTAAGGCCAAGGATAAGTCTTGCAGCCATATTTTGGATTAGTTGGAGGGGGCGAAGGGAGGAAAGAGGAAGATTGAGGAAGAGGCTGTCACAGTAGTCAAGCTTAGAGAGAATTAGGACTCTGGAGACAGTGAGCTTCTGGGGGAAGGCACCGAAAGGAAGAATGACCCTGGGCAGATGGAGCTGAAAATTGGACTTCTTGCAAGGTCTGTGATGTGTGGAGAGAAGGAGAGAGAGGAGTCAAAGATGATCCAAAGGATATTTGCTAATAAGTGTGTGAGGGGAGGAGACCCAATAAGTCTGGCCAGAAAGTTAGGGGGAAGCTGGGAGCAGGGTTCTATTGAAAAGGATCACAGTCTTGCTGGTATTTAGCCAAAGATCATTGGCAGAACACCATCCCTGAATAGCAGTCAGGTATAAGGCAGGAGGAAGAGGAGCAGGAGGTAGGGGAAGGCAGCCGGAAAGACAATTGTGTGTCATCTGTCTAACACTGGAAGTGAAGAGAGTAGATGGAGAACAGGTGAACCAACAGGGCCAGGTCAATGTTGAAGAGCCATGGCAATAAGATAGAGCCCTGGGGGATGCCACAAGTAGTGAGTGAAATGGAGGACAGAAAAGGAACCATTTGAACTTGAGAGGGTCTGTTAGAGAGGAAAGAGGTAAGTCATGCCAGTGCCCTGTCTGTGATGCCTAGGGTATCACGAAGGCAGTTTATGATGATGAAGTGGTTGACAGTGTCAAAAGCAGAGGAGAGATTGAGGAGGTTCAGCACAAATGGAGAGTTAGAGTCCAGATTTGAGAGTTGCTCTTTTCTGGGATTCAGGAGAGCGGTTACCATTCCATTTCAGTGTGGATGTTAAGTTGGGGGATGACCAGCTACTCCATGAGTTTGCCCAAGAAAGGGGTGATAGAGATACGTTGATAATTAGCCGGGCAAGAGGGGTCAGACAGATGAATTCTTTTAGGAGAGTGTGCACAAGAGAGTGCTTGATAGTTTGAGGGAAATAACCTGTGGCAAAAGAGTGGTTGCAGAGGCCAGCCAAGGCACGGGCAAGAATGCCAATATTTTCCTTGATGATTCTGCTGGAGCAGGGTAGTACCTGTTTAGAGGAGACTTTCATAGAGTGGTCAACTCTAGAGATCTCATCTGATGCAATGATAGAAAGGGAGGAGAGTATGGGGTAGAGAGTAGTCAGAAGAGGTGGAAGGAGGAAGGGTGCGGGAAGAGCGATTAAATGAAAGAGAGGACAGGTTGTCGAGAGCTTTGGGGGAAAAGTGGGTGGCCAATGCAGAGCATACAGTGTGGGGGTGAGGGGATGCCAATGACTGCTATAGCCAACTCCTTTTGTGCAGCTATACACCAATAGTAACAATAATGAGACCAATCAAGTGTGTGTTGATTTTAAAGATAAAACTTAGAACATATACATTGTTAAGAACAAACAAGGCAGGAAGTGAATACCTGTGTATCAGACCTACAATGTGCTAGAAATATGCGAGGGGAAGGGCTAGAGTTTGTTTAAACAATGTCAGTACAACATTTGTTTGTTGCACTATAATATTTAAGCTATGGAAATACATACCTTTAGTGAAAGTATTGTTGTCAGCTTGTTTCTCAGAGGTAGTCATTACCATACATTGTGAAAGTGACTTTTTTAGTACGATAAACTCAAAATAAATGAAAGATAGACCACAAAACATTATCATGATCTGTGCTGAGATCCGGAAGGGAGACACCTTGTGATGACTTTCAAATATGCAAACAAAGGAAACATGAATATAAATATCTAGCTTGTTGTTACATACTATTCTATGAAGAATTAGTCTTTGCAAAAAGAAAACTTTGTGAAAAGTCTTATGTAATATTTTTAGGTGCCTGACACATTATTTTCCACTGGACCGCCATCCATATTGAACTCCGCTTGCACCAATACACCAATACAGTAAACAAACTGACTGAGATGAGTGTGACAAAATACTGCTCGGGTGTCCTGGTATGTGCATTTACATAGCAACTTGAACACACCTATTTTTTACAATCTCCCTTTAAGTTCCTATGGGAAATCTTAAATGTACCTGCAGAGGGCTTTAGGAGAGCACCACATCCACTAATTATGGCTGTGGCTGTTTCGAATACATGTCTCCTTCACTGTTGTTAAGATATGGTAGAAGATTGGTATTGTAAGAGCATGAGGTCTATGCAGATGGTAGAGTGGAAGTTGAAGAACAAAATTGATGAAATCAATGTAATCAAAACTTTAAATGAAGTAAGATAATGAGTATAGTGTATTTGTTTTAATGTGGATAACTTATTTCCATTCCCACTGACTCAGTGCTCTGCAATTGGTGCTAATAATGTTTGGACATTTAGAGCACTGGGAAGTAAAGTCCTTCACAGCAAGTGAGGCTTCCTTACATCATATCACACCTGCTCATGTGCCTGAGACATCACCTCACATTCTTTGCTTAGGTATTCATGGCCTGCTTACCAGCTACTAATATAATATTAGACTCCAGTGAAAATCACCACATGGCAATTAATTCTGATCTCCATTCATCTGAGATTTAAACATGTTACTGACAATGGAACAATCTGCAACACTGCTCAAAACAGTTGCCCCATCAAAAAGTCGACAAATAGAAGGTCGCAAGAATAGTACACAAGTATAGAATGAACACAATTTAAAGCAGTGGAGGTAATTTGTTTAAACCTAGAAGACTGCCAGAAACAGCAAAATAAGGAACATCTGCCTCTTCCCATATAGAAGTACCTGCTGAGTGCCCTGATGAGTGCTGTTTGACTGCGAGTCCTGCTTTCCCTCTATGGAGTTGAGCCAGCGTGTTTTTGGCGGCAAGACAGATAACACTGCAGCTATTTGGACATTTTTTAAATATAAAGTTGAGGCCATTCCCCCTTTATCACCAGCCCTTTTTAAAAACAGCTGTGCGCATGCAGCAGCTGACATGCACCTACTGAGTGCCCTGACAAGTGCTGTTTGGCTACGGTTCAGCTTTCCCTCCGTGGAGTTGAGCCTGTTTGTTTTTGGCGGAAAGAAAGGTACGACACAAAATGACTTTAAAATATCGGATTTCTGCAATCAACGAGATATATAAACAATAGTGTCTTTTGCTATTCCCACAGATAACACTTCTGCTATTTGGATGCATTTTTTTATCTGAATTTGAGGCCACGCCCTCTTTATTGCCAGACCATTTACTCACCAGTGCGCACGTACCTGCTGAGTGCCCTACCGACTGCTGTTTGGCTAGTTGGCTGGTGAGTGGTGGGAAATTTGCATATATATATATATATATATATATATATATATATATATATATATATATATATATATATATATATATATATATATATATATATATTCAGAAAAAAAAGTTGGTAAAGGGACGTTATGGTTAAGTTGCACAAGTAACAACCTATGAAATTAAAAAAAAAAACATTGTTAACGGGAAATTATGGTTCCAAGTAAAACCGAAAAACCTTGAAATTCACCAGGGCTGGAACGGTGAAGAATAAAGGACCAGCAGGCCAAGTTATCAGCCCAATTGAAGCGAGAGTGCATAACGCGATCTCTAGATCATTACCCGCCTTCCACCCATACAATGGGGGATGAATGCCATTAACAATCAAGATTTCCAAAGCAGTAACCTGTGCTACTCAAAAAGAGGATTTTGCGTCCTAATTCGGGACGCCACAGCATCCTGGATTAGAAAACAAAATCCTTTTCCAAGATGGCCACCATAGAAAGGGAAGGCGGTTGTTCCATACAGGGCCCCTCTTCGCTTTCCATGGCAACCTGCAAAAAGCAAAAAGGAAACCCTGTTAACAAATTTCCATGTGCACTTTTTTCTTCCCTTTCAAATGTATCCTAATGTCGAACACCTTTACCACAAAGCCAGTGCCCACTGTAATCCTATTTTTTCTTTTCTCGTCATGGCCAGTAGCCGCATTGTGCGGATCATGACATTATACCATGACCCCGACATTCTGCCCACTCCCTATGGCTACAGCCTACCCCTCAGTCAGTAAACGTATACCGCTATGTTTTTTTAACTACATTACGACACTTGTCTAATATGAAAACACTCCCACATCTCGTCACATTACGAACTCTCATGATATTCTACACCTTTTTTGGATGACGTTCCTCTCCAGCGTAGCCAAATGCACCCATAAGCACCTACGTGCCGTGACGCAGAACCTGAAAATAAACACACAGCGACGTACAACGGAGCACGACACATTTTGAAATAATAAACTGTTTTTCAAAAGAAAACATTAACATTTCAGAATTTGTAAAGTACTTTTATTTCACAATAATCTGTCCGAGACCATCGGACTATCCCCATTTTCATTTAAATAGCAACTTTGTTTCATCGGTCATCATCGAAAATGTTAATCGTGAGGCACACATTGTTCTTTTCCCATACACAAAGTTTTCATTTTCGATAAAACAACCGCTTTGGTCGCACAGTGATTTGCAAGACGTCGACATGAACTTCGGCCTACACCACCATAAAAGATGTTATGTTACTCCTAATGGCCACTACAGCATATGGACAAATGGGTCCTGCGCGATCGTCCCACAAAACAGTGACGGTTAGGCAGCCGGTCACAAGTACGTGCATCTGGCGTGCAAAAAAAAAACATCACTTGGCATCTGGAATCCATGGCAATCACAGTAAGGCAGGATGTAGCTGTTCGGAAAACATAACAGAAAATATGTATCAATACCCAACCTTTAGCAAACCATTTCAGAAAAGACAAAAAGAACGTGGAAACTGATACACAAATCGATGTGGTCATAAATGACATTTTAAAGAAATATTAGCGTTGAACATGGGTGAATCTAGTGATAGTCTACAAACTGTGAGAATCTGCACTCAAAAAAAAATGACAACTACACAGAAAGATAGTACTACAGTCACATTGCCAAAATGTATGTTCAGGTAATAAAAATTAAATCTTGTTCCGGTGTAAAGTCGTCAAAAGTATCTTCTTGAACTGATATTACATGTGCCTTACAAATGTTTTGAATACATAACCTTATCAAATGGTATTTTTTGCAAACTTTCACTCATTGCATTCTTACTGAATTTTACTGAATTTTCCCTTTCGCTCAAGGTCAAATAACAATTGACCCTTATGGTTCAGTCGGATGCGTGGCCTACTGAGATTGCATGTGTGTTTAAAGAGGAGACAGAGCTATAGTGTAGATGCCACACATATAAAGAGCTCCCATTGGGAGAGCCACAAAAGGACCAGTCGTGGTTAAAATGATAAACATCAGATTTAATAGAATTATGACCTAAAAAGTGATTAAATAGTGTGGTCCACAGTACATACAATTCATAAACATTTTAACATATATCAAACAGTTGTTACGTGATAAGCTAGAATTAGCTAATTGACAGTGTATCAAAAACAGGGATACACTCAACATCAAGAGGTACGCTTTACAGAAAGTGCAACGTACTCTACAGTAATTAGAATCAGTATGTCAAAAAACTTAATAACTCTGGTGCCAGTACAGAGTATTAGCTCGACATGTTTCAGTTCCTACAGTTATTATGGAACATTCATCAGGAGATATACAGGTGACCACGTAACCAAGACAACATTTAAAAACGAAATGATGACATTTGAAGTATTCGTAGCATCTCCACTGATGCCTGTGGGTGCTCTCTACTCGAAAGGTAGTAGGCGGTGTAGAACTGAGGGTCGTCTCTACCCTTATGGAGTCTAGAATGGAGAGTTCCAATGCTCTCCTGAGAGGCTTTCCCTGGAGGGCTCCACATCCAATGCACTCTATGCCTCTGCCCTGCATTACATCAGGTCATCATGAGGTGGATGGGGAGGGGGCAGTGGAGCATGCTGGTGGCCTGGCTGTCCCCCTGTCCCCAATGCATGCAGCAGCAGCAGCAGCAGCAGCAGCCAGAGAGATCGCAACCAAAAAACCAAAGCAAGTGACCTTCACTCAGAATGCAAATACATTCTGACTTTTCAACAACATCTCTCAACGCATTCATGAGAAGTGGTACTCCCATACACTTGCAGAAACGCTGTTTCCATCAAACACTGCAGGTGGCCGCCTCAGATTTCAAACCCTAGGACGCCAGTCTGACTGGAATATTATTTTAAATACATTGTAACACAGAAACAGTAATTCTTAGCCTATACTTAACGGGCACTATATTGAGCAGCAACTTCCAATTTACTGTATGACTTTGGTGACAAGAAAACACCACTTTTTGCCTTCCTGCTGCCACATTCCATACCAGCACCATTAACCCTCACCTTCCAAGACAGTATTTCATAAGTTGAACAAGTACAATGTTGTGTTGTTTTATATGTGTTATCAGCAATGTCCGCGTACACCAAAACACGAACGAAAGATGGCAGGCACAGAAAAACAAGGAGACGCATGTCGGGTGTCTTGACCCATGTTTGAATTATTAGGCTACAACATTTGGTGCTGTGTGCTTAGAAAATCCAGGAAGGCCGAAAAGCCCACATTTGCGCCAGAATCCAGGAAAACCGCACAGTTTTGCGCACACCAAAATGGTCGCCTGACCTGCCACCCACCAGTGCGAGCGTGATGGGCCAGAAGCGCCATGAGTGAAACGTGGTGCCAAAGGAAAAACAGCAGTGCCTGCTAGCTCAAAAAGAGCTTTGTAATCACCCTTGTTTCTCTGAAATGCAAGCTAAAAATGCCTATTTTAAACATTGCAAGATATTTAAAAATCTCACTGAACACCAGCAGACATTTAGCAGTCTTGTGTGTATACAAAATCTGGAAATATGAAGAGCCTAAAATAATGTTCATAACACAACTGGCTGAGCGGTGGATGTCAGCAGCTTAAGTGAAATTGGACTTAAAACCACTAAAATCGAAATGTTTAAAATAAATTAGTGACCTACTTTTTGAGTGTCACATAGGTTGCAACTGTTTAAAGGTCATAGTTTTGAACTTAGAATCAGTGTTATAGCTGCATGTGTCAAAATTGTAAGTTTGATTTGAATGAAGAAAACTGGGAACAAAAGTGACATTTAGCTGAAGCCTGGCTTGAAGAGATTGAATTCTGCCCGGCAACTACCCCCGACAGGAGTTGAAACTTTCCCAGCAACTGCATTCACAGGCCTGGCTGCCTTCTGCTGTTCCCACCAAAAGGAGATTACACCTCTCTGATTGAATCAGGGGAGGAGCACCTGGGAGCACCTGGGAGCAGGGAAACAGAACAATGAGCTTTCCTTGGCTCAGGCAAATGTTAAATTAGGGGGGTCGTAAATGGCTTCCTCTTGGAAGACACTGGGAGGAACTGTGCCTCTGTGAGCAACCTGAGTTGGAGGAAGTGGACAAACCAGAAATTCCACCATGTGCTTTGGGAAACCACACCCCTCTGGGCCAGGGCATAATTTTAAAAAGATGGATAATTCATAGTACGGACTTGTCAAAATTATATAATTACTATCATTATTCTTGTGATTTTTCTGTGCACATTTTAAGAGGTGTTAGGACTCTGTGGTATGTTCTGGGGGGTAGTAGCGGAAAATAAGGCATTACTCCAATGTCTGTATGTTAAAAATCTGACACTTTATCATCTGATGCCCATATTCCTTGTTCATGTTTGTGTAAATTCGGGAAAAGTTTAGAGGTTGTGTTCTTGATGAAAAGGGCAGAATTCTGTCATAAGTGGACACGACATCTTACAAAGACAGGGATCGGATGGTTTGGTGCTACAGAAAATATGTTAACTGGACATATAATATTAGAAAAATGGTACATAGAAAAATATGTATTTGGATCAATAATAGATTTGTGTGCAAATTGACAAGGGGAGTGTTCTTTCTGTATCCCATAAAATTAATGCCTGATGACACTCCATTCTTTCCCCCAATAAAGGGAGAGAGGAGAGCTTGGCCAATGATAAGTTGTGAGGGGCAGGCTTAGTTATGCCCACGCACACACCCATTTTCAAAAGACATAAAAGGAACACTGAAACCCAGGTAGAGACTTCACTTTCCCCTTTCTTGAGAAAGGTTTTGCCGGAACAGACAATATCCAGAAGGACCATCTCCAGAACTTAGAATCCAGACTTCAGAACTTGTAGCAGAGAGGCCTGAACCACCAGCTGAATCCTTTTTCATCAGGCCTCAAAATCTTTTGCAAATTATTCAAACAGCCGGGCTGAGCTGTTTGATTCTGGCTAGAACAATGTGCCAGTACCCAGAAAGCAGTGCTGTATCCAGAATCCACTTGATCCAGACCAGCACAACCAGAGATCCAGACCGCCGTGCAGTGCCGAGTGCCAGACCAGCAGAGCAAAGCTGACTCAGAGAGCTGTGACTTCAGAACCACCCGCCAGGAGCCCAGTCCAAGCCTGACCAGACCTTGACGGCCTATTTCAAATTTATAGTGTGAATACTCAGCTAGAACTGTGCCAGAACCAATCTCTTAGTCTAAAATAATCTGATTCAAACCATTTTAACCTGTCCAGAACTGCATCATAGGAATCGTGTGTCCATTCTGTCATTTCAAAGCTGTAAAAGTGTCATTTTGTCATTCTGAAGTTTACTTTAATTTCGAGAAACTACCTCCACAAAATTGTCCGTATCTTTTGATCCGTACGTGCTAGGAACGAGATTTAACTTTCATTCTAAAGCTAAGATGTGAAGCTTTCTAACAAGCTGACTTTCTATTCCTTATAGTTATTCCATAATCGCGCTCTACGCACGCAACAAAATTTCCGCAAATTGAAAAATTAGCTCCTGTCAAAAATAGCCGTCTTTTGCTCACAACTTCTGAAATCCGTTTTCCCTCTGATAATCATTCCTGAATCATTGCCAGTGTGACTTGAACTAATCTTAATAGCTATCACCTACCCTACTACAGGGAATTAAAATCATTTTTAGCATATTTTCCCTTCTCTGCATACCACATTTAAAAGTACTTTTGCCTGTGTTTAAAACCATCCCTGTTTCTCTAAGATTGATAGGGGGGAACTGAAATTCGTATTGTATTGTGATTGTATCCCCGAAAACTGTGTGCTTTACTTCGATCTCCTTATATTGTATAGGGGGAGAGTGAATTGCCACAAGGGGAAAAGTGAACATATTATCTCTTGTGAAACCCTATCAGTTTTTTTCTGTACTGCATTTTTATTCATCATTGCATTTCCTTGAAATCATAAAAGTATTCTCAGCTACCTTATCCTCCCTATACTAACTCCTAAGTAATTAAATCAGTGTGCTAGTGTAACATCATCCATTGTTGATCACTTTGAATGTCTAATCGTGTCTGAGGCGGCCTCTGAGGAAATACGTGGACGGAGGTGTGGCTTGACACGGTTCGACGTGTTGGGGGTCCTTTCCTCGAACCCTTGAACCCGGCAGCCAGCAGCCCGTCTCGCTCGAGTGCGCGGGCAAGGCTGTGCGGAGAACAACAGAGAACAATGCCGGGAGAAAGCAGAGGAGGAAGTTGAGGCCCTGCTTACAAGGCATCTGGTGAGAGGTGAGAGCCGCATCGCGATGCGCCGGGCCGTGTTCCAGGTTGCTCCGGAATTGTGCCTAATATCGCACACCACGGCACGGCGGCGAGCAAAACTCCCAGTGGTGTCTAACTCTCACGGCCCCACTGGCATTGACTTTAAGCCAGGGGTGACCCGGGGCAATCGGCCCCCTTTATGCATATAAGGAGCCTCTTGAAAGAGGTGGTGCGGTACCTCCAGCACCCCCCCAGAGCCTGAGGGGGGCAGACGCAAGTTCCCTTACCTGACTAACCTCTCCCCTCGATAGGAGAAGGGGCCGGAGTCAGAGGAGACAGTGAGGCACCTAAAAGTGGTGCAGAGGTACCAAGCACAATCCTACCCAACCCTGAGTTGTACCGGGAAAAAAGGGGAACCCACCATCATTACTTAGTGACTGAGGGCCCGCCTAAGAGACGGGCCCTATAGCTCCCGGGTCGATTGACAAAGGGGGGCCTATAGGAAAAGCGGAGAAGCAACTTTGCCCCGCCACGTGGACTGAGAGGAATCACCTCACCACGCAAATACCAGACCTCTCTACCAAAGAGCAAAGAGAATTACAACACAGACATGCAGCGGGGCAGAAGAGCCCCCCATTCAATATACAACTTACGCAAAAATAAGTGCCCATCCATTAAGGAATCCAGAGAGTGCCCAAAGAAAGGGGGAAAACCCAAAAAGAACTCTAAAAATGCCCTACCAGTGATGCAAGGGGCTATAGCCGAATTCTTCCCGGTGAATCCTCCCCCTGCCATTAACTCTACAGTAATCGAGGACACGACAGCACCGACACACAACGATGGCATCTCCTTAAACACCTCTAATTTCGATGACATAGATAACAACTCCCTTCTTGATCTATGCCTGACCATACAGAAAGGGATGCAGACCCAAACTCCGATGAAGCCAAACAGTGGCATAATCCCCACCAAAGATAGTAGCATGAATAATTCCACAGGGGAACACCTTTCGCTGGAAAGGAGCGGACGATTGTCTGCATCCCCCAACTTAGTAGTGACGTCGATGGAGGACGATCCAGATAACTTAACGGCAGACAACATCGACCTTCACCCTAGTCCATCAAAGCTAATTGAGCTCCAATCATCGGTGGCGGCCCTGCAATTTGCCCTCAAGATACTGTTACAGATGTCGGGACGTATCCTGGCCAACACCAACGCTATTACTATGGCCTTAGGCTCCAAAGGCCTTCCACGAGAAGAGGCTGAAATTAATCTTTTAGCTGCACTATTTACAGCAGACGCGATTAATGAGCATGACGTGGAGATGGAAGAAAACGAGGGGCATATAATAATAACAGCATAATTGAGATACCTCTAGAAGAGGGGGATGAATGGGAGAAGGAACATAGCCCCCAGCCCCCCCTTACACGCAAACAGCGCAGACTGGCAAAAAAGGCACTGAAGAATAAGCCAGTGGCTATAGGTGCCCAATCTCCCATATTGGATCCCAAATCAGCACCGGAGACACGGTCCAAAAAGGCCAGGAAAAGAATGGTGAGAGCAGCCCAACGGGCGGCTAGGGCTAAGGGCCCTTTGTCAGATTGGTTGATACCTGAAGAGAAGGCTACTGAAGTGGACGATAATGACACATCTGTGCTGTGCGAAGAGCCTGATCAGGAAACCAGCATTTATACACAGCCGGAGTATGTGCTTGAGACACAGGCGTCAGGGGAACCCGGGGAGCCACCATCACTGGATCTGAAGAAAGCAGCGAATGATACAACTACTAATCGCATCTGCTTCATCAAGAACCTATATCCCAGCGGCAAAAACCCCTGGTTAGCACGCTCTGAGTTGCTCGCTAGACTATACCACATACCCCAACTGCGTGTTTAAAAATCTGAGGACTTTCTTTTCATTGAACCACTTGGCTGTCCTAATCCCAACGTCTCGGCCATACATTGTACCTTCCCGACTACGACGCAGTTAATTAGGAATCACAAAGAGGACATGATGGCAGTGGACATTGAGATTGATGTGGACCCTATGGAGAAGGACCTCTCATCAAAACCAGAAGACATTACGCCCTCAGTGCCGGCTGAGACTGTACCTAAAATGGGGGAGTGGGACAACCTTGCACTGGCTGAAATACAGCAAGCCTTGAAATCACTGCTAGAACATATCCCGCAAATGCTAAAGAACCACTGATGTTTCTCATTACTTTCTTGGAACTGCAGAGGCTTTTCTCATCTTCTGAGATCTGATTGCTTGGTTGACCTACTGTCACAACATAGCTGTATCTGTCTCCAAGAGGCATGGTCTCTCGACCCTCTGTTACTTGACGGCTTTGTTATATACCAAGCGGAGGCTAAATGTGGCAGTACGGGCCGTCCCTATGGGGGGCTTCTAACTGGGGTAATGAATGTGTTTACATCTCGTAAGATACAGTGTAAAGCCGAGGAGCAGCTCCTGGCAGTAGAAGTTGAACTATACGATGAAAGAGGCCTGGGAAGATATCTAGTAATCAATCTTTATAACCCCCCAGGAGAATTGATGCGTGATTCTCTACAGGAGGCGATCCAGGACCTGTTGTCTTCCTGGTGGCTGAGAGATGGAAATGTGGCCATGATGGTCATGGGCGACTTTAACTGCCATATGACTGATGAAACATCCATACCCCCTAATCCTGACCTTAACACCAGGTGTGAAATGACCCAAGGAAAGAGAGAAGCTGAAGGGCTAGGCTGGCTGCAATTGCTTGGAGCTTGGGACATGGCTATGATCAACGGTCGCACCAGGGGAGATCGACCGGGGAAACACACTTGGTCTAACAGTGTCTCTTTTAGCACGTTAGACTATATATTCATGTGCCCCGAGCTACAGACAAGAGTTACTGACATGGCCGTAAAGCATAACGAATGGAGCGACCACGCATCGCTACAGTGCACTTTATGCATCCCTATCCCCTCATCTGTACCTCCTAATATAGGCAGTATCCAAACCAACTGTGCAGGTTCCAGAATTGTATGGTCCGAGAGAAATATAAGCTCTGCTACAGAAGCACTTAAATCCACGGCCATTCCAGATTTTCTTGAGTTTGAACACATGTCAGTCAATGAGATTGAGGACTGGATATCCAAATTCTCAGGCCAGCATGCTACGGCCAATAAGGGTCATATGCTAAAGATAGGGGGGTACATACCCCCGTTCAACAGGGAAATTAGGGACGCTAAGAGAGGCCTCAGAGCGGCTATCCGAGGCCTGAAACCGATGAACTTACCTGGAGCCTTATACCGGGAGAAACTAAAGATAATTAAAAATCGATACAGAGCAGATATCAAATATATCAAGAGCTCTGAAAAAAACATCAGGTATCAGAAGCTAGTACAAACGATCTGCACTAGAAATTCTCGCGGCATTTGGTCACTCCTAAACGAGAACAGAGAGAAGGCCAAAGCCCCCTTAGTTAACCCAATAAGTAAGAAGGCATGGGAAAAGTTCCTATTAGATCGGAACTTAGGATGGATAGAAACCTTGAGTAGCTCTACGGTAAAGGCTCCTTTTCCGTTGCCCTTCGACATCTCTGCAGAGGCAATAATGAACAAAATAGTGGCCCTCAAATCCTCTAGATCTCCCGGACCCAATGGACTAGCCAACGTAGTGATTAAGAGCCATTCTCTATTTTGGGCCGACTTGTTTGCGCTACTTTTCAATAAAATATTAGAGCAGGGGGCAATCCCCAGATCATGGCAAACAGCCATTCTTATTCCGGTATTCAAAAAAGGCAGCCGTTTGGATCCTAATAATTATAGGCTATTATCCATGTTAGATATCTCTGGTAAGCTATTTGCCTCGTTGCTACTCAGTGAGCTGCAAAAATGGGTGGACAATTCAAAAATACTCAGTAGATTCCAATGCGGGTTTAGGCGGGATTTCTCCACTGCACATAACCTCTTGATCATGGATATACTGCGCACACGGGCACTTAGTAAGGGGCAGCCCCCGTTGTACGCTCTATACATTGACTTCAAGGCCGCATTTGATTCGATCCCCCGAGGGAGACTATGGGCCAAGCTAGAAAAATTGGGATGCCCGACAGGTTTGTTATATTACCTAAAATTACTCCATCACAACACTACTGCATGCCTTAGACTAAATCAGGAAGGACACTTGACTCGAAAGGTGACGCAAGACAGTGGGGTAAAGCAGGGATGCGTTACTGCACCCCTTATTTACAACCTGTATGTGTACGACATCCCGGCAGCCCTGGCTGAGGTCGACAATTGTCCACCTAAAGTCGGGGAAGCACCTTGCACAGTACTTGCATATGCGGACGATCTGGTTATCTTTGATAACACCATAGGTGGTTTAAGACGTTCTGCTACTTCTCTCTGGGACTACGCCAGAATTAATGGCCTAGTGATCAACCTGGATAAGACAAAAGTACTAAGATTCACGAGGAAAAGAGCAACTTGCGTGAATCTGATGGTACATGGTAACCTTATACCTTACGCTCCATCCTACCACTACTTAGGAGTTGACATTGAGCCCCTAGGCGACTACGCACTTTGTAGACAGGGGCGAATCACAAGAGCAATGCAAGTCACCTCACTTATTTCCTCCTTTACAAACAAGCAGGGTGGCTTCACCTTATGGGGGACGCGTCATCTTTACATTCAAGTGTTTGCACCCATGATCGTTTACGGACTTGAATCACTGCATACTATGGATCTAGGGTGGTTACAAGTGCTGGAGGGTAAGTTCTGGAGACGAATCTTGGGACTACCTCCGGGGATACCGATGGCACTGATTAGATTAGAGCTGGGCCTTCCTTCCCTCAAGGCTTTGGTTATGAGGAAAAGAGCTGGTTTCCACCTCAAGATGATAAGTGACTCTAGCAGCCCCCTTCTATCTGTGAACAACCAGGAGGTGATCAAAAAATATTCCACCTCACCCTTCAATAAAAATATGGTTGAATTTTTTTACTGATATTGGTTGGATACACAGAGGGACTATGGTCACAAAAGAAACCATACATGCATTAGGTAATAAAATAGACAGATGGGACTGGCTAGAGAATTTTTCGCAGATAAGTAATCTTGAGACATATCATTTTGTCAAATACCGGCTGTATAATTTCATGAAGCCTCAAGCTTACTTTTCTCTCTGCCCCTCCAGGAAACTTAGACGCTTCATCATCCTGTTTAGACTAGAGCAATTACCTACTTTGTATATCAGAGGGGCTTGGGAGAAAGTCCCGATGGACAAGCGTATATGTCGTCTCTGTAAATTCCCAGACTGTCTTGAGACAGCTAGACACCTTCTCACGGGATGTCAGACACTGAGAGACACTATTCTTCACCATTTGGGCGTCTTTGTACACAATTGTGCAACAATACATGATATGTCTTTCTGGATTTGTTGCACCAATACCAGCAACATGCACTTATTTATTGCACTCTATAACATTTGGCAACAAGTGGAACTTGGCCTAAAGGGAAGGGTGGAATCTTCCCAAGACTGAGGAGCACAGGAAAATACTCAGAGATCCTCTATGGAGAGGGAAATTAGCTTCCCATGTAGTATATGTAATGGTTCCTCTCAAGTTATAGTTTTTTAATGTCGATATGCATATATTATTATATTTGTTTTTTAGGTTTATGTACATTCTATATTGAGCACAATGTTATGTATTTTGCAATATGTAAAACTGTATGTGTAAAGTCTGAATTTATTTTCATGCTATATCACATTAAAGAATTTATTTATTTATTGTTGATCACTGTCATATGCCTAAGTGTGCTATCAAATATTAATTTATTATAAAAGTGATATATATATATCTTGTTTAATTTTTCAATAAATCTGTTAATTTGCAAAACAAACCTACTTCTTGGCTCATTGAGGTCAGGGGGATTCAAAAAGAGGGGCGTTATATAAGGGTTTATCATCCAGATTATAACTTGTCATAAAAATATATAAATACGGGCTTCCCTTGCGCATCCCAGACCAGGCATTGACTTAGTTGGAGTGCTTGATTGAAGTCATTAACATGCACTTCACACTGTTCAACATCCAATCAGTGAACGCGTCACATGTCCACGGACATGACGCTGTGGATTAGCCAATCGGTATCTTGTCTCTGGAGCGAACAGGGAAACCGTGGAGTGGACATAGATATCACTAATTTTTTCAGACATACTTTTTCGTTTTTAAAAAAAACTACTGGACTGATTGGCACCAAATTTACAAAAGCAAGCTTTTGGCACCAAGCTCCTGCCGCAAATATGGTGAAAGTCTGTCCAGCGGTTTGGGCTGTAGGTGTGCGCAAATACTCTTTTTGCAAAGTTTGATGAGGATTCGTCCAGGAGGAGCGAAGTTATAAGCCGCCCAAAAAGTGCTCTTCCTATGAAAAGAGCAACTTAACCATAACTACACAGCCACTACTGTGGCTGTGTAATATATTCACTAACAAAAACATTGTTAAATGGATGTTGTGGTTAAGTTGCGCTACTAAACACCTAATACCTTTACTGAAAAAACTATGCTAAAGGATCGTTCTGGTTACAGTGCCCTACTAAAAAGCTATGAAATTCACAGACAAAAAACGCTGTTAAAGGGACGTTATGGTTAAGTTGCCATAGTAAAAACCCATGCAATTCAATTCTCAAACCCTGTTACAGGGACGTTATGGTTACAGGTAAAACCGAAAAACCACTGAAATGTGGCTGTTATGGTAAGCTAAGCAACCATAACTTGCGCTACCACTGTGCACTGCAAGGACTAACACCCATGACATCAAAGATGACATCACAAATGTCATTGATGACATGACAGATGACATCACATGTGTGGCTCCTTCTTTTTTGTTCATTGACTTATATGCGGTGGGTGCTTTTCTTCACTGGGAGTCAGAACTAGAAATTGAAAAGGTACTGTATTTGTTGACCTTACCCTTCTCATATGATTTTACACTACTTTCCTTAGGGTTCACACACATGATATGATACATATACATAGGGGAAGAAGTACGACTGAAACCCAGCAATCATTTCGGTGCAAGAAGATAATCACTTAGGGTATGAACACTTTCTGGTAGTACTGCTACTGTTTTGCTAACTGTACTTTCCTTGTGTTTTCTCATATTTGTGTGTGTTGTCGTTTCTTTGTGTTTTGTATACAGTAGTACCATTATGTAGCAAGTGAGGCATTCATAGCTACTTATTACATGTTGCACAGTACACAAAACTTTGGAATTAAAATGTTAATCATTTCACTATCCAACATGGCAAGGTTTTGAATAGTGCACCTGTATGATGCATGCTGCAGGCAGTGGCTAAGTTTCTACATGAGTGGGGTCATATACTGAAATTACTCTTTAATGTGATGGTATTCATAGAAATTCATTGGTTAATGAACTGTTCATCTCATAATAGTTTTTCCAATGATCTCAGATAGTTTTCTGCAAAAATTACAATGCCAATCTCTTGTGGAGGCTTTTCATGAAAACTAATTACACATGTGATGTCACCAAGTCTACAATTTCCTCCACAACCATTGTGTAAAAGTCACCAACTTTAAATGCATGCAGAGTGACAACTGCATGGCTGCAATAGGTTGTGGTGGCTGTTATGAAGACCTAGGCTGTTGGGTGCAGGTGTTGTGAACGGTATTTACGAAGCTGTGTGCATTGGCCATGTTTTACATTTGTGCTGCTGAGCACGTCCTTTCATGCTAACATATTTTACAGCACTTCCTAAAGCAAGGTTCTTCTAAGGGCCTAACCATAGCAAACGCAAATGGTGACATGTGGCTCCCTATTGTACAACAGGGGCAATGATGTGCACCACATCCTAATGTATGCATAGCAGCTCACTTCTGCTGCTCTACCAAGTCTACAATGTCCTCCACAACCATTGCCTACAAGTCACCAACCTGACATGCATGCGGACTGACAAGTGCATGACTGCATTACATTGTGGTTGTTGCCATGATGGCCTAGCCTTCTGGGTGCATGCCCTACAGCCTACGACTTTCGGCCATGCACCCAACTGTCTAGGCCTTGCCCACACCCACCACAACATAACAAAGCCATGCAGGCGAACATGTAGGCATGTGTCACAAATAAGAAAGGCAACATAGGCACCAGCACTTCGACCCAACCTCTGCACCCTAAAGCAGGAATGCATGCACACATGTTCCACTTACTATAATGCACAAACATACCACAGGTTTTGGCATCGCTACCCACTTCCATTCAGAAACCATTGTAATAATGCCAACCAAACAACACAATTGTCTTAAGATTGGTCCTGCTCTCCACACTGTACTACATGCACACAAGCAGTATTGCATAGTGCACTGCAACACTTACTAATCCACGCAATGCACACTACGCAAGCACATGTGAGAACCACTTGCACTGTAACCTCTTCCATATTTACACTATCCCATTAGTGCACCCAATGGACAATGTACACGACTGGTTATTGCAGCATCTCCACCCATACACCGACAACTGTACGATGTTCAACCAATCACCACACCCATGCAACCAGCAATGTGTGCAATGCAGCCAAACCACACACACAAAGCGAAAATGTGGCAGCGGCTTTCAACCAGTGGACATACTTTTCTGTGCAAGGGCTGCAGCCATGCATTAAAGGGGCTATGGACTTACCACACAAAGCACACCATAGTACACCCATTCTGTAAATGTGGATGTCTTGTGGAATGCACTCCTCTTCTGCAAATGGGCCTGCCACCATTCATCACAGAAAGACATCGCTGCTGCAGCTGGCAGGCCATAACGAAGGCTGCCTGCAATGACGGCACAAGATTTTTGCCTGTTAATGTAACCAAAAATTAGTGTACTATGTACAGATACCGCTGGCACACCACTGTCTTCTTCTATTGAGATCTATCACTTGTAGCACTTCTCACTCCCCCACCCTTTCCCTCCCTTCCATCCCATCCCTTCTTCCCACCATTAGATGCTGTAAACTATGTTTTCCAGGCCTTTTAACCTCTTCCATATTTACACTATTCCTTTACTGCACCCAGTAGGTACAGTACACGACTGGCTAATTTACGCATAGCAGCTCTCTTATTCTGGTCTACCATTTGTGCAATGTCCTCCACAACCACTATGTAAAAGTCACCAACTTTTGCGAGTGAAAGAAAAAAGTGAGTAACGGAGGGAGGCAAGATAAACGTAACGTGAGAATAAGGGCATTATATGTATATAGTGAGTAGATATTGACTTGAGTGTGGCCAAGCAATATAAGTATTGTGAGAGAGGCCACAATAAGAGAATACACCGTTGCCACCGTAGTGGATGACATAGAAGACGGATATGAATTAAAGGCAAAACTAAAGAGGTTAATTCACACTAAGTATGGAGTATTTTAGAGGGCATGATAATTCTTAAAGAGAAGATCGTAGGAGATATATGTGACCGGTCGAGTTTGTTTGTTTTATATGATTATGCAAATGATGACATCATATGTGGAAACAAACAATTGGTTGTTTCAAATTGAACATGGTGGTTGTTTTTTAGCAACATTAAAGTAAAAAGTGTGTTTAAAGGGATTAGAGCCTGCAATGATTGGTGCATGCTCATATTATGTCATTTTTCTGAAACATATTTTTAAATCTGTGACTAAAGCAAGCGAGTGCCAAACCGGTTTAGAATAAAACGAGTTGAGAATGGAGGATATTACTTCGCTTGTGCACCTCTGCAAATGGTTGCCGAAACATGCACCTAAGCTTAGATAGTACAGTGCGGAATGGGTTAAAGGGACCGCAGATAAAATGTTTATGCCTTGGCCGCAAGGAGACTCACTGTCGAAGGCAGTCTTGCAGCATATGATGACATATTTGCATGCAACATATACGGGAAAAAAGCTAGACAAGCGACTAGCTAGCTAAGAGCTTTGGTAGATGTATCAGGAGGAGCGAGATGAGCCTCCTCCTGTAGATTGGATACTTAATGTATGCAAAAAGGGGGTTGAGGAGCCCTCTGCTCCTCCACCCAAAAGAGAAGGCAAAAATAAGAAAAATAATGTGTTATACCCATTGAGGGAGCTTAAGGCAGCGATAGAGTATAGCAACCTGGCATATGAGTTGCCTACGCAAAGCAGTGATGAGGGCCCAGAGATAAATACTGAGAGAGATGTAATCTCTAAGGCCCCGAGTGACAACAAGAGACGCGATAAAGAGAGAAGTGATCGAGCAAGCATATCTCTACTTATAGGAAGATAAATAAGAGATGGAAGGGAGAAAGAGACAAAGCTGATGAGTTAACACTTCTCCAGGATGAATGGATGGGTGGTCATATTTTACTTAAACTCAATGGTAAAGGCATCAAGGATGTAAGGCAAAGGGAAGATCAAGAGGAGCAAGATAAAAAGGATAAAGAAAGAGATTAATGATTGAAAGACAAAGGAGCAAAAACGAAGGATGGACAAAGACGAGAGCAGTTATATCAAGAGGAGCAATTGAGAAAGCAAGAGCGAGCAGAAGAGCAAAGAAAGCGTGATAACAGACAAAGAGCTATTGATGAGCAGGGAAGGTTAGAAAGAAAAAAAAGAGCAGAAGAAGAGGAACAGAAGTTAAGGGATAAGATAATACAAAGACGAAAGGATGAGGAGATACGCAGGGCAAATGAGAGAAGGGATACGAAGAAAAAAGCAGAAGACAGGATAAAAGAGGAAGCAAGGAAATGAAGAGAATTTGATGATGATATAGAATGAAAAAGAAGGCATAGAGCATGCGATCTTGATCATTTGAAAATGAGATAATGGATCCCGTACCAGAAGTAGCATGGGAGAACATAGGAGAATTCTTCCAAGGATACAAGTAATTACAAGGCCCGTCAAGAGTAAATCTAGAAGATGTGTTTGACTCTAGGAGCATTGGGGAATCGATCGATAAAGTATGTCATACTTCCTTTTGCCAACAGCCTTCCTTTTGCCAACTACCTGAGACGTTTTTTGTATATTGATGTATGAATAACAATCTGCATCCCCATCCATCTCCAGGGTCATTGCTACTCACCTTAAAGGGCTGGGTTATCCAGTTCACTTGCATCTCCCTCCTGGCATAGGCACTTTGGGTGGCTGTTGTTGAATGTCAATTTTGGCATGCACCCAGATGTATCTGTTGGATTTGTGGAGTTCTGACTAGGCCTGCTGTCACCTTCATGCCCCAAACATGAGTTGGTTCCCAATACGCCATTTGTTCAGTCTTGTCTTCTGCGTGGAAGATTTATGACATTTTAGTTCAAGAAAAAGTACTAAGTTAGCACATAATGAAACACCACATATGCATCATGCGGGGCAAGGCTGTCCAAGTCATGCAGGAGGTATCATGGTTTGACCAGGATATGTGTAAGACCAAGTTAGGGTTCCACAAGTTCAAAGGGGAATCTGTGCAATATGGCATGCAGTGAAATGTATTTGATATCCAACATCACATACACACCCATCCATCCAAAAGGGTTAAAAAGCAAATTAAATGAATCGAATAGAGCTACTCTGTTCATATTCCCTCTGTTTAACAGAAACAATAACATCAGGGTGCAGTGTTGAGCACAGGGTGGAAAACAGGTCTGCATAACTGCCAATTTCATTATTATTAACTTAGAGCTCCACTACTATAGTAGTTGATAATTTTAATAAAGTTGGACATGACATAATTTCTAGAAGCGAGTGAGTCCACTGTAGCTGCCGAAGTACAAAATCTCTAATTCAGAAGATAGGTGTGTTTGTGATTTGACCTCTTGTTAAGCACTCTATTTAGACAGTGTGTCTACATTGACCTCCAAGGTGCTTTATTTTATGTTAAGAGGTTTGAAGTGTTTCTCTGTTATTTTCATCAATCTGTAAGTGATTTCAACCCGGCACTCCATCTAAGTCAATGACTAGCGTGTGATGCACAATTGAAACCCTTAATTATTTATTTATGTCTATAAGTTCTTTTATTTCTGAATTATGTACCCATATATGACACCCCTCTCTTTGAAACCCCCCGGTCACACTGAACCAGGAACAGGCTGTTTTGCAAAGTTAAAATATTTATTTTATGTAATTCACAATATATATATCACACTACTTTAATGGTTATACAATGATCATCAATGGGGTGATGTCACAATAAATCTCTTTAATCACACGGAGTAATGATAGGAAAAATAATGCAGTATAGAATATTACTTTGTGTGTGTTCAATCAAAATGCAATGTCATTACTCTTTCCCCTTGCACACTACTCAATCCCCCCAATATGCAATATAAAGAGATGGAAGGAGAGAAAACAGGTTTCAGGAATACAGAATTCAACTCAATAGTATCAATCCCAATTTCCCCCCAGCAAACACAGATAGAGAAACAGCAATGATTGCAAATGTGTCTAAATGGTTTAAAGTTGGCCTTGCATGAATGGTAAAGCACTGAAAATGGATTTAATTCACCAAAATGGTTTCAACACTAGTGGGAGCCGCTTTGTATGGTATAAGACAAACACTAGCAATGATGATTGAGTAACTGGCAGGTTGAAAACTTAATTCTGAGGTCGCATACAATGAACAGCTATTTCACATGTGATAGATTTGAACCAAACTAAATATTTGTGGCAAACTTTTACACACGCGGTAAGCGCAATTGCAGAAAAACGATTAGGATTTGGGATGCAGTTTTGGGTTCGTTGGAAAGCTGAGGATGTTAGCTTCAAGTAGACACTTGTTTCTAGCATGAATGGTGAAGAAGTTATGAAGGTTTTTGTGGAGGTTGTTTTTTTCAGAAAGAGGAAATTTGCAAATAAGAATGCACTTTTTAAAATGAACAAACAAGGTTTCTTTACACTAGGAGAGACTATGAAGATGCAAACTACACATGAGCGCAGCCACCAGCCCAGGATATCACTGGATGGTTTGGCCTGCCGAGGCGCTCACCTTTCTTCAGAAATATATCAGCGCAAAGATGATTTTAACACTACTATTACAACGGACTATAGGGTAAGAGAAAGAATTCAGGCAAGACAAGAGAATTTTAGCAATACAGTTCTGGATATAATAGAATGGGTTTGGATAGGGATGACTTATGGATAATACATATGCTAGTGACAATCCTATGCTATGGATACTCACTACAATGGTTTGGAATGGACCCCCCAGGGATCTGGACAGAGATACTTTCTGGACAGGAATTCTGCTAGCACACCTCTGGACACCGCACAGTGGGACAGGACTGGATCTGACGGGCTCTGGTTCTGGTTTGCCACTATCTGGTCACAGCTTGGCTCTACTGGGTTGAATGTTTGGATTCTGGCAAGAATTAGCAAGAAAGCAGTACAGCACAGCCAGACTGTTCTTTTGTTCCACTAAGAGGTTTGGGGTAAAATCTGGTTTCTGGATTTTTTGAGGCCAAGATGAGAAGGGTTCAGCTTTGGAAATGGGCCTTTCTGCTTTCAAAGTTTTGGAGTCTGGAGTCTGGAATCTGGATTTCTCTTGCAAAGTGCTCCACCAGCAATCGGTTGGTGTGAGTGTGTGTGTGTTTCTAGGTCCTACGCTGTCTCTATTTATGTATTTCCTAAAGGGGTGGATATGCTGAATTATACTAGGCACACCCCTAGGTATTCTATTGGTTAGGGTATTTCCTCTCCCTTCCTCTCCCTTGATTTGAGAAGAAAACAGAGTGTCATCAACAATGTGTTTTATGATCTAGGGAAAACTCCCCTTGTTTTTACACATGAAATCTACTTTTCATACAAGACATATTTACAATTTTACAAACTTGATAGCAATAGCATATCTCTATCCCATATTTTGTGGAGCAAGAATTCATCCAAGCCCCGTCGCGGTGATAGCTTAGGTCTAGATTTGGCAATTTTTCACACTTTTGGTCAGGTACCCAATGCCAGATTTGTCCACAATTTTACACATAATATTTGGGCATAATCATATGAAGTTTCATGTTTCTGGCATCAATACAATTGCTACAAAATCACAATTTCTGCAGTCATGTCCCTGAACATAGCACAGAGTTCTGAGTACTTTTAAAATGTGACCAGAAATTTCACATTAACAATACTGTAATTTTTTACAAATTTGCACAGTCCTTTGTCAGTCCTTTTCAAAAATATACTTTTCTGTGCTTTAAGAATAAACAAAACTGTCTGTTCCCGACCCCAAAGTTTCTGGTGGCTCAAGATCAATCCCTGCCTCTTTCCTCTGTCAGGGGCTTCTGTTGACACTTGCATCTGCATATATTTTCAATCAAGGAAGTCCTTTGTCTCTCCCAGGAGCAGCAGCACAAATCCCCTCCCCTCTTGATTAACACCTGAATGTGAGTTCCTGGGCCAGAGAGCAGAAGGGAGGTGCCTTTTGTTGGGGCAAACTGTGGTATTTGCTTTGTAGTTCTTTGGGTTGCATCAGGTTACTTTAAGAATCACTTTGTTTAAATTTTTCTTTGATTAAAATAAACTTATTATTTCAACACAGGCAAATGGAACTCTAATTCCAGTCTTTTAAAACATAGAGATTAAATAGTGTATTTAGTTTCCTACATTGCCACACATTTCCAGGAATGGCTGGAATTTAGGGTCAACTGCTAGTGTTCCCTCTCCTCCCACTACCCCCTCTTACCTCTGCCCCAAACCCAAGTAACCCCCTCAAGTCCTGCCACCTCTCACTACCCCCACTCCATCACCAGACAGTGCTCCAATGCCTGCCTCCTCCAACTAACTCTGCTGACCTCTGCCCCTGGCCCAGGCAGCCCCCCAAGTCTTGTCACATTACTACCCCCCCTGGTTTCCCCCTTGTTTGCCCAGTGTGCCTTGCAACCTCTAGCTGGTGCCCTATGATCCGTCCCCCCTGGCACCAAAAGCTGCCTCTGCTAAATGCCACCTCTCACTACCCCTGCTGACCTCTGCTTGACCCCAGGCATCCCTCCATGCCCTGCCACCTCCCACTACCCTTCTGACCTCTGCCCGACCCCAGGCAGCCCTCTCAAGTCCTGCCACATCCACTACCCATTCTGACCTCTACTCACACGTCCTCAAGCCCCCTACTAGGCTGCATTTCTCCCACTATCCCCCTGACCTCCACCCCCAACCGCAACCCTCAACACCCAACCCCAGTCAGCACCCCAAGTCCTGCCACCTCAAACACCTCAGACTACCCATGCTGAACTCTGCACCAAATCACTCAAGTCCCCTGCTAGTTTGCCCTTCTCCCACTACCCCCACTGACCTCTGCCTCTGACCCCTGGTTGTTCCCTCAAGACCTGTCACTGCCCACTATCTCTATTGTCCTTTGCCACAACCCCCACAAACCCCATGCTTATCCACCATCCATCCACTACCCCCATTAACCTCCACCCCTGATCCCAGGCTGCCCCCTCAAGTCCTGCCACCTCCCACTACCAATGCTGACCTCTGCCCCCAATCCCAGGCATCCCTAAATCCTGCCACCTCTCACTACCCCGCTGAACTCCACCCCCGACCCCAGGCAGGTCCCTCAAGTCCTGCCACCTTCCACTACCCTTTCTGACCTCTGCCCCAACCCCCTCAAGCCCCCTGATAATCCACGCTACTCCCATCTGACCTCCGCCCTGACCTCTGCCCTGACCCCAGGCATCGCCCCTAAATCCTGCCATCTCACACTAACCCGCTGAGCTTCACTGCAACCTCGGCAAGCCCTCTGCTAGTCTGTCCGCCTACCTCTACCCCCGTTGACCTCTGTCCCCCACGTAGCCCCCTCAAGTCCTGCCACCTCTCACTACCCATGATGACCTCTGCCCCAACCCTCTCAAGCCCCCTGCTAGTCCGCCTTCCTCCCACTAGCCCTCAGAACTTCCCACTCCTGCCCCCCCAAGTCACGCCACCTCCCACTAACCCTGCTGACCTCTGCCTCCAAGGTAGCTCCCTCAAGTGCTGCTACCTCCCACTAACCTCACTGACCTCTGCTCCTGACCCAAGGCAGCCCCCTCAAGTTCTGTCACCTCCCATTACTCTTTTTGACCTCTGCCCCAACCCCCGAAAGTCCCCTGCTAGTCTGCCCTCCTCCCACTACCCATGCTGACCTCCTCCCCTGAACTCAGGCAGCCCCCTCAAGTCCTGCCAACTCCCATTACACGTGCTGATCACCCTGATGCCCTCAAGTCCACTGCTAGTCCACCTACTCCCACTACCCCACTGACCCCTACCACCAATTCCACGCAGCTCCCTCATGTCTCATCACCTCCCACTGCCCATGCTAAACTCTGTCCTCAACCCCAGTCAGCCCCTCAAGTCCTGCCACCTCCTACTACCCCAATGACTTTCGCCCCAAACCCAGGCATTCGCTCAAGTCCTGTCACCTCCCAAAACCCCTGCTGGCATCCGCCCGACGCTCAAGTCCTGTCAAATTCCAATACCCCCACTGAACCTATGCCCCAACCCCCTCAATTTCCTTGCTAATCTGCCCTCCTCCCACTACCCCCGCTGACCTCTTCCTCCAACCCCAGGCAGCCCCCCAAGTCCTGCCACCTCCCACTAACCCCACTGACCTCTGCCCAAACCATCTAAAGCCCACTGCTAATCCTCCCTCCTCCCATCACCCCGCTGATTTACTCCCCAATACCAGGCAGCCCCCTCCCCAGTCCTGAAACCTCCCACAACTCCTGTTGACCTCTGCCCCTGACCCCAGGCAGCCCCCTTTTGTCCTGCCATTTCCCACTACCCCCTGACCTCTTCCTCATCCCTAGGTAACTCCCCAAGCCCTGCCACCTCCCACTACCCCCACTGACCACCGCCCCAACCCCCTCAAGTCCCTTGCAAGTCCGCCCTCCTCGCACTTTCCCTGCTGACCCCTACCCCCACCCCAGGCGGCCCCCCAAGTGCTGCCACCTCCCACTACCCCCACTGACCTCTGCCCCAACCCCCTAAAGCCCACTGCTAGTCTGCCCTCCTCCCACTACCCCTGCTGACTTCCTCCCCCAACACCAGGAATTCCCCTCTCCAGTCCTGCAACCTCCCACAACCCCTGTTGACCTCTGCCCCTGACCCCAGGCAGCCCCCTCATGTCCTATCATCTCCCACTACCCCCCCAAACTCTTCGTCAAACCTAGCCAGCTCCTCAAGCCCTGCCAGCTCCCACTACCACTGCTGACCTTTGCCCCAACCCCCTCAAGTCTGCTGCAAGTCCACCCTCCTCGCACTATCCCCACTGATCTTTGCCCCCACTGATCTTTGCCCCCAATGCCAGGCAGCCCCCTCCAGTCTGACACCTCCCACGACCTCTGATGATCTCTTTGCCAACCTCATGAGCCCTCTGCAAGTCTGCCCTTCTCCCACTACCCCTGATGACCTCTGCCCCTGACCACAGAGAGACACCCCATGTCCTGCCAACTACCACTAACCCTGCTGACCTCCACCCCAACCCCTTAAAGCCCCCCAGTCCATCATCCTCCCACTACCCCTATCTACCTATGCCCAAACCCTCTCAAACACCCTGCTATGCCGCCCTTTTCCCACTGTCCCATCTGCCCTCTGCCCTGACCCCAGGAAGCCCCCAAGTCCTTCCACCTCCCACTGCCCCAGCTGACCTCTGGCCCCCACCCCAGGCAGCCCCTGAAGTCTTGCAACCTTCCACTATCCCTGCTGACCTCTGCCCCAAACCCCTCAGTCCCCTTGCAAGTCCTTCCTCCTCCCACTACCCCCGATGGCCTCCGCCCCCAACCCCAGACAGACCCCTCAAGTCATGCCACCTCCCTCTATCCCTGCAGACCTCTACCCCCTACCGCAGGCAGCCCCCTTAAGTCTACAGCCCTAAAAGGCCACTATGGAGTAATAACCTGCCGCCACTCCTCTGGTCTGGCTCCACAATGAAGTACACCTGCCACATATCCTCCTCCAACATGATCAACTGGGAGCACCACATTTGAATCCAGCACTGTAGCTCCTTCTATGATTCCCTAGTAGACCAGACTCAGCTGCACAACAACAGGACATCATAGTGTTGCATCAGCTATTCTGACCACTCCATATACATGTGACATAGTAGTGTAATGGAATGCAATGTGGCATTTGTAAAGTGCCTTTGCACCATTACAATAGATTCAAAGTGCTATAGGTGAATGCGCTTGGAGTAGCAAAATCCGAGGAATCAGAGAGTGCTCTGAGAGATTTATGATGTGTTTATGCATGTTAGCCTGTAGAATGATAGGTAGGTGGGGGTGGCTAAGTCCCTGTTTGTACATGTATGATGAACAAGTCAGAAAGTGTGCTAATCACGGAGACAGATAATGTGTCCAGCGACACCTAACAATTAGTTTTAGCTGCATTTCAGCAGCAGAGGTGATGCGTGATATGAGAGTATATAGTGACTGACGGTAGATGTGTGCGGGAGGGTGGCCATACCTTGGAAGGGATACATTCATCCACCATTGAGTGCACAAGTGATGAGTCTAGCCCACTCATACACAGTCAGGCCACATCCCTCCTCAACACTCACAATGCAAAAAACGATCATACCAGTGAATGCAGTGCACATCCACATTGACAAACAAGTGCCAAAGGAACACATAAACATCAGGACCTCAATGTAAAATGAACTCAACCCTGAGTAGTGAATGAGCAGCGGTGAATGCACTGTCACCAGATACAACTAAAAACAAAGCCATGTGGAACATGTTGCAAGAAACATTATCAAGTGAGTACCCATCCCCAATGAGAGCCATGATACATCTCACATATTACAGCAACCATATTGTATGCACACCATTACATAAACACCAGAAATATCACTTTAACAACACTAACACACTGACAACACCAAACATGCACTGTCCCTGCACAAGGAATGGAATCAGATAAACAGCCATTGTCACCTCCAGCTGTCTGATGGCCCCACTACTACATGTCCAAGTCAATCAACACACATGAACACATTCAGCAATGGAATACAAACTCAAACACAGCATACAACCCTCCCACACACATCCACACCATCTACATGATTAAACAACATGCCTGTATTGCACACAAGTAGGCAAGCAGCAGATGTGCATAACAAAGCTGTCAAAAATGTTTATCCCAAAGCAGGACAACTTCCCACATCTATAAGAGACCACCCATGTTCATCTAGCTTGTATGCAACATCCATCACACACACAGAGCATGCACCCACGTCCCCCTGCAAACATCACAGTAACAACATGACAAACACAGTGAGGCCCCAACCCACATGACTGCCATATGACACATGCATTTGGGGAACATTGAAAAAGGAGGAAGACACCGCAATGTGTTATGAACAGTATGAAAACGTGTATTAATAAGAACTATGTACATAGAAATGAGGGGAAGGGTATACATGTCTTTGGGGAAAAATAACAAATAGTACAAAATGAAACCGAATACTATGAAACTATTTACAATGATAGCAGGCTAGTCTGTTGGGATGTAGGCTAGGGCTTCGACCAGGGGATATTCATCCACAACATCCACATCCTGTAGGTGGGCTTCCCTTCTTGTCTGAAGATTTGCAGGGTTCCCATCAAGTACCTCTCCACTTCCTGCTGCCTCGCATATCGCACCCATGCCAACACCAAACTCTACTATCGCAGATGTTCCCCCTGCATCAATTGTGCCACCTGTCCCCCACTGTGCCCCCTCCAGCTTGCAATGTCCTGTAGAATCAGCCTCTTTAAATCCCCATCGTCTGCTGCCTGGGAGTGAGTGAGCAAGGAATGGAATCCTCCAACAACATATCAGTTGTTGAAGGAGTATGACACCTGCACTTCTTTGAAGTGTATGTTGTCCCTCCCCTGCCTGTTCATGTATGGGACACCTGGGCATGTTCAGTGACCACCTCATGTGTTTTTGTAGGGACTTCCACCTCAGGCAAGGACAAAGTGACAACCAGACTGGGTGGTGGTGGGGGACTGGGGCACAGCGGGTGTGGTGGTAGGTGGCATGGAAGCCTGACTAGAGGATGACTGGAGCACAGATGAGGAAGTGGCAGAGGGGTCATTGCCGTGGCCACCCCAGAGAGACTACCCAAGAACAGTGCAGTCACCAACTGTGCCAGGTAGGCGCTCATCTGTTCATGACGCCATACAAACTCCTCACAAGATGCATGTATGGTATCAAAAATAGATGTTGTCTGCCTCACAATACCCTCTAGCAAGGGCAAAACCACATCTGGGATGGCCACATCGGCCGGAATAAGGGCATCAGACTGGGAGGAGGTATCATGGAAGGTGGTCACTGCTGCAGCAAATGGCCCAGGGACAGGTGGTTGTGCCGAACCCCCAGAGTGGACTGTACATCCTCATGTCTCTGGGGCAGGTGTGCAGCCTGAACATTCTCCTTGATGCCCCCACCTGACCCCATTGGATGGGCTGCAATGGCCTCCTCCCCCACTTCCACCTCCATCAACCCAGATGACTGCAGAGAGGCCTCTGTCCTGGTTGGCCCTGTGTGGCAGTACCATATCCCACCGCTGCTTAGGTGTCCTCCACAACAATCACCTCCCGGTACTTACCCTCAGCAGCCTTACCCATTGGTATTGGTGCTCCCCCAGCCACATTGTTCTCGGAAGAGGAGGTGTCAATTGATCATGGCTGAGGTCTGAGACTGGGTCTGGAGGCCCTGTCCCTGCTTCTCGGCTCCACATCACCACTTCTGCCCTCTTCGTACAGCTGCAGCAAATGTGGAAAAGGGGACAAAGAACATAGATATCAGTCACACAATGATGAGTCACATTCATGAGACATAAATGTCAACCCAGCACGTTGACGTGTTGCCACATACACATTGCAAGAAATCATTACACATCACAATAATAATGAAAAAGTGACCCAAGTGTAACCTGCAGGCAGTGCCATGGGAAGTGCACCTGAGCACATGCACTGGTAAGAAAGAGAGGCTATTGTTTACTTCTTCTCCTTATAATTAATATAAAGGCTTAATCTGGCGTCATGCAAAACATTATTTCAAAAGATAAAGTTCACATGACTGCTGTTCTCCTTTAGTTCTCTTTTGTCTGGTTAAAAAACGAGTTCAGCCACCATCAAGAAAACATACAAAACATGAGGTACTAAGAAATTGGTTTCCGTATCGGAGCAAGACATGGTTGGCTTAGCACCTATAGGGCCTGGTTCAGCCTTAGAAATGTCATCATTAGTCAGATTCCAATATTTCAAATATGTCCCTAGTATGTCCCATATATTCACCAAGTGGAGGGTATGGCTGACCAAGTCATGCAGGAGGCATCAAGGCTAGGCCAGGATGTGAGCCAAGTTAGCACTCTACAAGAGTTTAAGGGTAGACTATGGCAAACTGATCTGCAGTGAGATGTCTTAGATCCATAACATCATGTACGCATACTTAAACCCAATGGGAACACCCATGTCTGTATGGGTCATGTAACATAGGAGAGTACTATGAGCTGAAATGTGTACACTTCCCCCAGTTCAGCTCCTTATGTCATGTTGTTTTACCCTATGACAATTTGGAGACATGGTCATCCAAAAGCAATCTTTTACAGTGAGCAGGTGAGTCTGTAGAAAAAAATGTCAGTTTTTAATTTTTTTTATTTTTAAAAATCAGTGATGTTGACTGCACTTAATTGTTCATTCAGGTCCTGCAGGTTGCTTGGAATTAAATACCCACTAACATGTGAAACACGCTGCTGATCATCTCTCCTCTCCCCAACTATGTTTCCTGCATTTGCATATCAAGCTGTGGCAAATGTTGATTAGCAGCCTCAAAAGCCTCAGCAAAAGCCAGAGAGACCTCTTCTGGCATTCAGGTGAGGGTGTGGGCAGCGACAAATTTAACGTAACAGACACTGTGGCACATATATGTTCAGACATGAATCACTACCGAAGCATGGCTCACCAGAGATTCGAACACTCACGTGGCAATAGGCAGGAATTATTTGTCATAGTTTATGCCAGGGGCCTAGAACCTTTGGCTGTCCATATATTTTGGACTACGAGTCAAATGAGCACTGGACAGCAAAGTCAATGGTGAGGGACCATGAGAAACGTATTCTAAAACATATGGAGGACCATAGTTTGAAGTGGGCATTTTCAAGTTTATATTTGCCCTGTTTATTTCTCTTGCCAGTTTACCTGTAACGCCAATTTCAGACTGCACCAGTAACACATTCTTTAAAGTAAAATTCAATAGGCGCTTAAAAACTGGCATACATATTCATGCAGCGTACAGGTGGCTTTCGGAAATCTTTTGAGACCCAATAATGTCATTACTCTGAATTCAAATATTTGGAAAAAGTCCCCAATTTGAGTCTTCCTAGGCGGTCTTTGCTGGGATTGGAGTTTTACACTATGGATGGGTATCATCATAAACCATCATTAACCAATACTCATCTATTTCCACTTTTCACATACTTTTATTCAACTAACTCTCTTTTGGCTGCTTCTTATTTTGGGAGCAAGATTGCCAAAAACCTGAATTTCCCTGTGGTCATTTGAGTCACTTGAGTCCCTATACACCAATATTACAGGGGGCCAGGTGTGGCTATTCATAGTTAATCTCATCACACAAGTACTGAACAATCCAGGTTTTCTGTCAGGAATGGGGTTTGGGGCAAGAGAAGGTGCATACATTACAGAAAATAGGCTCTGAACTACATTTCCCAGCAGCCTATGGGCCAACATGTAGTTCAGAGAGTGCATGCGGTGAGCCAGCTGGGAGTAATTAGGTGCATTCTTAAACCCCTGGCTGCCCTTGCTCTTGTGCGAATAATTAAGAATGTGCAGCATGGGCGGGCTCAGCGTTTGATGGTGAGAAGGTCTGTATGAAACAGAAACGCTGGAGGAATAATGCTGATTGAGGAGCCTGGGCAACGGCGGTGAGCAGAGACGGCCCCAAAGGCAACCTCGCTTCATTCTACAGAGTCCGGGTGACCTCGTGAGGCATCTGGACATTTAGATAAGCGGTACGTTGGTGTACGAGTGCTGTGTGTATACTATCGTCTGCAGCATGTAATGAGCAGTATGAGAGGCGTAAAAGACACATTCTTCTGCATATCATGCTGGTGAACGCTTTCCGTAGCGCTCATGCCATTTGATTTACAAACAAGCCCCAAGTGTACAGGAGAGAGGTTAAGGACACGTTCTATGCTGTTCATGCTGGTGAACATCTTTGTAACACACATGCCCATGAGGTTAAAGGCACACCAGTAGTGCTGATAAAGGACGTTAAGAACACGCTATTCTGAATAATACATGCCGGATAGGGGTGGCCCTCTAGACAAGTTAAGAAGAGCGCTGCTAAATGTAATGTTTGTTTGTTGCTTGTGCTTGCCTGAAGAGCCATGTGTCTTGTTTCTTCACCGAAGAGAAATTCCCTTGTTTGTGCCATACAGCTTGCTGTCAAAGCCATGTCTTGCATTTTGATCTCGTAAGCTTTATGTCTGTTTCTATGTTACTTCATCTTTCATGTTAGTTAAAATCTTGTTCTATGTGCATTCATGTTTTGTTTGGGCTCATTAAGCATATTGAAGCATGCTCGGGACTTCATGGAGGATAGCACGGGTAAACTGTATTTGATATGAACCCGGTGCTCCGCCTGGATCCACCGCCATCCAGCCTCTCTCACCAACTGCTCCAGTCACCCGGTTCTACACAAACATTCCAGGCATGTGGATGCAGGCAGCACCATTAATATACATTACAAAGGTATGCGAATTGACAAGAAATGACATCATAATGCCTGTCACAATGTACACAGAATACTACACTACCCCCCCCCCAAGCCACTGAAAACAAAATTAAAGGAATATCAGAAAAAGAAAAATGAAAGCATAATAAATCTTAAATTACTTTCACAAAATGCAATCTTGAACACAAATTTCTTTAGAATGTAATAATCCATGAATCCATTACATAGTCTCTGGACCACACTGGAAGTTTCCTGACTCTTGTACTTTGCACAATTGTCTCACCATCAATCTCATCTCCTCGGTGCACCTCAGCATCACCAACATCATTACTATGTTGCTCATTCACTCCGTTTGAATTTGTGTACTTCATCCTCAAACAGCTCAATTGCTCTTCTATTGTCTTTCCTTCTCATCTGTTCACCCACACCACTATCACACTCAGCCAATTCCATTTATTGACCATATCCATGTTCCAGACCGACCCACCTCGGACTCTAACAGCCCTCTTAAACACTTTTATTACCTTCACAGGGTCAGAGTATTTGGATTCTCCTTTTCTCAAAACGCATCCCTTCTTAATCCTAACAAAGTCACCCGGAACAATTTTCAAACTGCTCTCCACTACACATTCTTTCTTGTCACACCCTCTTATTCCTACAGTTAACCCAAACAGGATTGAGCAATGTGTTGGGCACTCTGCCTCTCATTATTTCAAATGGAGATTTCCCTGTGTCCCTCCTGACGGAAAACCTGTTGCTCCACACCTTTTCCTTGAGTGTCTCTTCTATGGGCATATCATTCCTCACCGCTAGTTCAATCATCTCTACCAAAACTCTATTGCATCTTTCTACCAAACCATTGGTTTGTGGTTGATAGTATGCTGAAAATCTCCAATCAATCCTTAAATGCTTGGCAAACTCCCTGATTGCTTTGCTTTTGAACTGTACTCCATTGTTACTTATCACAACCTTGGGATATCCCTCTCTCCTAAAGATTTGCATTAAAAATGTTATTTCACTAGTGTCAATTTTATTTTCTAATTTGACCTCCATCCAACCGGAATAGTAATCTACCAATACAATCATAAATCTATTCTCCTGCATTAGATTAGCATACAGCCCTACAATGTCAATGCCTATTCTGTCCCATGGTGCTTCGACCTTTGATATGTTGTTGGGCTCCATTTTTGAACTCTTGCAACTCTTGTCACAGTTTTGGCATGGCCAACAATTTCTAACAAATCTTTCAACCATTAAATCAATACCAGGCCACCAAAATGTAGACCTTATATTATTCTTCGTGCCTGTAATATCTGGGTGCCCTTGATGGGCTTTTTCAATCAGATCCATTCGTAATGGCTGTGGAGGAATTAATTTGTCCCCTCTAAGTAATAGATCATCTTCCATGGAGAATTCATCTCTGATTTCCCTGAATTTCGAGCACTCATCATCTAACAAGTTTTTATCTGGCCACCGAGACCTAGTAAAGTCCATCACCTTGAGTAAAGTTTGGTCCTTATTGAGTTCACTAACCACGCTTCCCTCGATGTTACTTCAAACACAGTCGCCACCACTTCAATATCTTTATTAATATCAGTATCATAATCAACTAAAGGCAGTCTAGACAAAAAATCTGCTATTAGATTCTTCTTTCCCGGAACATATTTCACCACAAAATGATAATCTTGTAGTCTGAGACTCAATCTGGCTAACATGGGGGTAGCTCTGCACATACCACGTACCGTAAGTACCTCTACAAATGGCTTGTGATTGGTGTGTACCACACATTTATTTCCCCATAAGTATTTCCTAAAGTAACTAATTGCCCAGACACATGCCAGCATTTCCCTTTCTATAACTGAGTATCTGCTCTCGGTATCAGTAATTGCTCTGGACGCATGATTTATAACTTTCTCTTGACCATCTTCCGTGACTTGAGACGGCAAGACCCTAAACCAATTCCACTGGCATCTACAGTGAGTCTAGTCTGTCTTCCAAATACAAAGCCTCCTAACTCTACAGCTCCACAAATCCCCTCTTTGATGCATTCAGCTGGCTGCAGCTTTACATTCATTATCCCAAATGAATTTCACATCTTTTCTCAATAATTTCCTCAAAGGTTCGGCAATACTGGCAAAGTTCTCCACAAACCTATTATAATACTCGCTTAACCCAAGAAATTACCTGAGTTTGTCTTTTGTAGTGGGATCAGGGGAAACTTCGATTGCCTTCATGGCCTCTACTTTTGGTTTATACCCTTTCCCGCTCAGAATATGTCCTAAGTACTCCACTTCTTTTACCTTGAACTTGCGTTTGCTTCGCTCCACTTTCAAACCACTGGCACTAAACCTGGACAGCACCCTCATTCAACCTCTTGTCATGTTCCTCAGCACCCTTGCTCATGTTCCAGCCAATCCTCTCAACACATGTCATGACCCTCTGGAACACTGCTGCTGCAGAAGCCAAACAGAAAGGCATTTGTTTGTATCGATATAAGCCAACAGGTGTGACAAAAGCAGTAATGTCTCTGCAATGTTCCGTGAGAGATATTTGGTGATATGCACTTGACAAGTTCAATGTGGTAAAAGTATCTGCTCCTTCAATACAGTTCAACATTTCCGAAATTATTGGTAAAGGAAAAATGTCTACAATAATTCTCTTATTTATGTCTCTCACATCTAAACATATCCTTGGCTTCCCATTCTTCTTTATGGCCACAATGATGGGGCTCACCCACTGGGACGATTCTATCTTATCGATCATGTCCTCCATTTTGAGTCTTTGCAGTTCTTGCTTTACTTTGTTGATCAAGGAAAAGGGTGTTGGTCTGGCTTTGCTGTGGATCACTGGCACTGCCCCTCGCTTCAGTCTTATTCTGTGGGCAACATTTTTTAGCAAACCTAATTTTTCCTGAAAGACATTATCAGGATTTGACTCTGTTTTCTTCACTTGTACACTGCTGCTGTTTACCAACAATACTTGTTCTTCCTCACACAGATCTAACCTTATTCGCAACGCTGCTTGATCTCTCCAACCTATTATGTTTACCCCCTTCTCTGCCACATATACTTTCATTTGTGCTTGTTGATCTTTGAACTGAATGATGCTGTGGAACCAACCATTGATTTGCATCTTCGAACCTTTGAACCCACCCGGTTCTTTATGTCTGGAGTTTATACATTACATCTGAGACCTTCCACACTAAGTTGTTGCCATGTCTTCCTTGTGATGATAGTGTAAGGTGAGCAACTGTCCACCCTGACAACTAACTTCCAGTTGTCCAAGATGACTTCACATCTTGGACACTTAAATTCTCCTCCAGGCAGTTCATGAATTACAAATACTCTTTCTTCGTCAGATTCATCTTCTTCTTGTATTGTAGACACTCTCTTCTTGCGCCTACAAGTAACCGCAAAATGTCCTTTTATTCCACAATTTCCACATTTTTGTCCAATCGCTGGGCAATTTCTGGAGTATGCATAGTGGCCTAACCTGCCACAATTGAAACGCCTATCTCCTTCTTTCATTTGTGTTGGATGCACCTTCAAATCATTTCTTGTCCAAGACTTCTTATCGTTTCCTTACACTTCCTTGTATTCTGATCCTCTGGTTCTGTTACTCTTGTTTGTGATATCTTCAGGTTGTTCTTTTGTGCATATTGCATTTGCCAGCCCTTGATCTTCTACTTCTTGTGTATTCCTGCTATTATGGTGTAACATATTTTGGGTGGCTTCTTGTTTCTTAGTTTTCACTTCCTTTGAACACAACTGGCTGTGTTCAATCCTTTTTGCTATCGCAATTGTCTATGGTAAGGATGGATTTCCCACCATCCATAACCTGTCTTGTATTAGCGAGTCCCTCATGTGAATTATTATTTGATCTCCAATAAGCTCATCCAAGGTGATTCCCTTTCCAAAACGGCATGTGCGAGCCAACAGACTTAGAGCTGATACATACTCTTCCATGCTTTCTTGTTCCTTTTGGGCTCTCGTTTAGAAATTGTATCTGTTGATTGTCACATTTGTCTCCGGTGTATAGTATCTGTCTAGCTGCCTTATTCCTTTTTCATGTTCATCACTGCCCCCTGCTTCATCTACTGTCAGTTCTGGGAGCTCTCTATATTTCTTCTGACCTTCCAAGCCTAGGGCATGGAGTAACAATAGTTTCTTCTTATGAGGTGTTTAGCCTTCCTGTTCTACAGTCTGGATATCATTTATCCAGAACTCTTTCCATTCGGACAATGCCACGATTGGCTGTCCTGAAGCCGGTAGGAAACTCGCAGGTGGCTGGATGCTGATGCCTTGCATGTCTTTCCACTTGTCACTCTTTGAGAATAAGTGTTGTCAAAACCTCCAAATTTGTTTTTGTGCAACACCTCTCAGACTTATTCCTAGTTTATGGTGTGTGGAAGATTCAAAAACAAAAAAAAAATTCTATTTTTCACTGAGACAAGGAAGAGGCGTGCTGTGTTAATTCCAGCCTATCTTCCTCAATCTGGATAAAATGGCGTCACATACCGCAATGTCTTTATGTCCTTTCCTCTAGTATCTTTGTCTGTGTAATGATGCGCCCGCTTTCCCCAACGTCTATTGGCTCTTTTTTTTTTTTTTTTAAAGTGTGACAATGCCTCCAAAGCGGTAACAGGTCTGGAGATGTTTATCCTTACTTTCAAATATCATTATAGGTAATTAACTTGGAGCCCAGCTTCTTAAATTGTAATGATTAGCTGTTCCTTTTAATACGATTGGAAATGTCATCTTTCCATGAAGCGAGTGTCCATTGTAGATCTCAAGGTACAACACGTTTACATCAGAAGGTAGGTGTTTTGTGATTTGAGCTCTTGATTTGCCTGGTATGTAGGTAATGAAAGTACATCTGACTTCAAGTTGCTTTATTTTATGTTAAGAAGTTTGAAGCATTTGATCTTATTTTTTTAATGAATGAAAGTGAAAATCACTTTAAGATTGTCTACAGTCTACCATTCCCTCTCAAAATTGCAGATGTAGTTGTTCACTTTAATATGAATTCACATTATAAATGTGACCACTGCGAAATTCTGTGTTATTTTTAGAATGTTTGAATTAACTGAAGGTTGTGGTATTGTAAAGGAATTTGTATGTGATGCCATTCAGCGTTATATAATACCATTTGATTCACAATTGTAAAAAAATAGTCCTGCAGTACAGCGTTCTCACTGTGCTTGACCTTGTTTGTAAATTTCACACACAGACAAGCCGTTCTTGTTGCACAGTAAGTGCTTCTTTGGTTCATAGAACTATGCACATTTTACCATAAAGGCCTACAAGATTGTCCAATCAAATCCATTTATTATTAAAGCACACACATATTGGCTTCAGAAAAATGTATACGTACTAAATATGATTCATACGAGGACACAAAGGTATTATACATAAGAAGTCCTTGGAAGCAGATCAGAAACGAAAGATAATCTGTAAGACACTGAAAGATATCTGTTCTTATGCTATGATGAAAGCAGGTAACCCAAAGGAATACACGTGGGTGTTGAGGTTGGAGTAGCAAAGTCTTGGCAAATGAAGGCTATGGGAGAATGTGGCTGTCTATCGTAAGGCTGCATTCCTGACTTAATGTTGTCTGCTAATGTCTAGATGTGCATATTGCTGAAAAGGAAGGAGGGCAGCGTGAGAGGCCACTGATGTTCTGGGACCTGCACGATTAAATGGCAATTTCCTAACAGGCAGAAGAAGGCCACCATGTCATGCCATATTGTGATAGCAATAACTGTGCCCTGGATCCCTCCTGCATGACATTAAATGGGAAAGGCCAACCACAAAACTGTGCTAAATCTCAATAAAGAATCTTAAAAACTTCACAGGGGATCCTGGTCTACCTTAAAACAGATTAACCTGTCTTTCAATGATGTATGACAAAAAGCAAAGACAGGAGAAGGGTGATGGGAGTGTGAGATGTAAGTCCCTGACATCTGCAGTAGAATTGCCCCTCACACCTCCCCCTACTTGTTTTGGCACAGGGCAGACTACAATCCCTTTTCATCTGCAAATCTTTTATGCATTGATTTTCATTTAGCTGCATTTTTCTTCTCAAGATCCTTATCTTGGCATTCATTTGGATTAGTTTGTGTTCTCTTCAGACCCATGTATCAACCATGGTTACTTCTTTTAATGTATCTAACATTAGGAAAATATGTAATTTACTCGCTTTCTCTTCTACCAAAACTCTGTTGCAGACCATGGTTTTATCTTGTCTCCACTACTGTTGGCACTTCTAAATTGGGCTACCAAATTGTGCCGTCCTCACTCTACTTTCTATTTTACATTCTGCTGTTAGGATTATCTCCTATCATTCTTTTACTTCGCACCTCACTCCTTATCTTGCCTGTCTTTTGCTAACAATTCAACATCGCTTTGAATATCAGTTTTTCTGGCTTGTATTTAAATGTGTTCATGCTCTGGCCCCTGCCTAGCTCTCTTCTCTAATTTCTTTGTATCATCCTTTTAGAACTCTTTGCTCTAAATCCCAATTTCTGTTGGTTGATCCTTGTCCTCCTTCGTGTGCACCCTCACGTTTCTGCTCTTTTCAGCTTCTAGCATCAAACGTTGACATTCTTTACCCTTCGATGTCCATTCCTGTTCTTGTCTCACTCAATTCAAGAAACGTTTTAAAACGTATCTACTACAATCTGCCTTACCTGAAACCATCATCTGATTGTTTGATCTTGCAGTCCACTGTTTTCTTTTAATTTCAAAACATTTGTAATGCGATTTTATGTATGTAAAGCGCTTTGGATAAAAAGGCTGTTTAAGCATCCATAAATAAAAAATAAAAAAAATCCCCTCCTAGCATATTGATTTTATTGGTTTGCCATGAAGAATCCCAAATAGCAAGTTATGGCTGTCGAGCAATAGGCCATGTGGTCATGGGCGTAATTTTAGGGGGGACAGTGGTGTTTGTCCCCCCAACTTTCATGGCACACCATTCTGTCCCCATGCATTTGGCTGGGGCACTTTTTCTTCAGATGCCATGTCCCTCCAACATTTTCGGCAAAGTTACTCCACTGCATGTGGTGCGAACACCTGCCCCCACTTGCCCTTGCTAGTTTTCATGTTTTTTTTTTTTTTAAACAATTTTCAATAGTGGCATAGAGCAAATGTACCACGGCATATACCAAGCAGCGGTAGTTTTGTGTAATGCAGTGCACAACCAGTGCTCGAATCACTCAAATTGAAAATGTAATGCATTTTCTTACTTGTGTTCCATTCTTCTTTGGAAGCAATTTTGACAATGATTTAAAATGTTTGAAAAGCGGAGTGAGTGAAGTGGAAGTGAAAGGGGTAGGGTGTGTGTTCACAAAAACAGTACACATCCTTTTGCAAAGGCGGCTGCCGCACCTCATGGTCCACTGTGGCAGAGTGCTCTGCTGATTAATTTGCTTGGAACAGAACTATTTTTGTAGTATTGGAATCACGCTTTGGCGGAGCAAAGCGCACCGAGGACAGGGATCCACACGTCCACCAATAGGACTTCAAGATCCAAAGCCCTGGCACTCGGCTATGCGAGAGTTACCATTTAAAGACTCTTTTATATGCATTAAAAGATTTGGGTCAAAACACTGTTTTTTTTGCTCACGCAGCACTAAAGAGCAACGTTTTTCTTCATGTTAGGGGTAATGTGATGAATGTATGTAATTTCAGCCACCCTGATCTCTTTATTATTATATAGCCTGAAACCTACCTGGGTAGATCAGGTCCTAGCCAGGAGCCCTAGTTGTTTCTATATAAATAGCAAAGCTCCATCCGAACCTCAAGGTACGTATAAACGCACCACTTTGGTGGACATCTGCCACAGGCATGGGCACCCAAATGCACACTTCAGAATGCGGCAAAGACCCACGACAAATTGGGTCTAGCTGGACACATGACATGTTCATCTTTTTACACCAGATGAAGCCACTACGCCTCTGCAATCAGAACACAGTGACGACCTGTGGCAAAGATTCGGTCCAGCTAAGCACATAAAGAGTCTCTTGCACTCTCACATTCTCCTGACCTAACTCAGCACCCGTCCACATGCCTGATGTCTTGGGTTGCTTACTGGAGCCCGGCCAGCCCACCTGATTCCTTATCTAGGACAGAAATGCACACACGCATTCTAAGCCTTTTCCGAAAATGTCCCATACTCTGGACTGCGGTCCCCAACGGCGTTCCCACTGCAAGTGTGTTGAGACCATAGTAATGGGAAAAGGCACTATAGAAATGACTACTACAATATGAAAATATTCACTTAAACAAACTAAGGACGTATGAAAACAAATATATAGAATACGTTGATATATTTGTCTATGATAAATTAGTCTTACAAATTTATAACTGTGGGAACCCTCTCATAATGGTATACACGCATTTTGCCGACCTATTTTTGGTCGTGGTACTTTTTATCGCTGACCCTTTCATCACCAACATTTTTATTTTATGTTGGCGATGAAAGGGTCGGCGATGAAAAGTACCACGACCAAAAATATGTCGGCGAAATCACGTAGAACCCTCATAATATTGTAAGACGCTTTTCACATATAAAACGCGTTATTCATTATCCTTCCATCCTTACTCACTACCATTTGCTTTGGACCATTAGAGTAAACTGAGCAAGACGAGTGTGGCAAAACAGTACCCAGGAGTCTGGCGTGTTAATTTATATAGCAACGTGTGTCGGATTCCATTTAATTAGGGGCTTATTCAGAGAATGATGATAAAGCACCCAATCAAATCGCATGTGAAAAAGACCATGAATGCATGCAGTGGTAAGTGGCACAGCACACGATTCAGCCCTTACTGCCATGCCAGCTGTAAATTGAGTTTGCAAAAAGAAAACACAGTGCACCCATTGTCACGAGAAAAACCTACTTGCACGCAGATACAGCTTAACAATGTCACGGGTGGCATCCATAACTGGCACCTCACTTGGAATATGCCATCTACCCATGATGAGTGGCAGACAGGATACCCAGGAACAGCCAGGTACCAAAGGTGGGAGAGTGCAGAGTGTGGACACCCGTGTTTGTTCACTATATAAGAGCTCATGATGTTGGCAGAGGAGATTGGCCACTTCTTGACAGAAACAACCCCACTAAGTGTGCCCACTAGATGTGCCCAACTCTGGGTTCGATCAGGACAGTGTCAAACTAACCCAGTGCTAAAGCAATGTGAGTGCAAAATATTTCCAGAGCATCACAAAGAGCTCATGGCTGGATACCAGATCCCTTTTATGCACCCATGTATGGAAAAGTCAGTGTCTGGGGTGGGCATGGCAGGAGTGAACGGGCATGGGGATGCCTAGGTGCGCATTGCAACACAGGTAGTGTCTGTTAAGTGCAAATACATCTTGCCAATACACACAATGCTGCATGCCAATCACATCTACGTGAATTATGTGGCAGATGTACTTGCGGCAGCAACCTAGCAGACAGGTGGGTGGGGCACAGTAGCACAATAAAACTAGTAAAACCCTGGGCCTGACACTGACTCACCCACACATGTTGGGACCCGTGCTTTGGCATTGGCCTCCAAAACTAATTTCGGACGACGGCACTCAAAGACAAGTTCCACAAGCACTGTCATAGGCATAGATGTGTCTTTTCTGCCCCAAGATGAGAGATGAAAGAACAAGATATATGGGTAGAGAATTGGACAAATACCCAACTCGATGTGCAGAAGAATGGCGGTTGATAATGCATGAAGGCACCAATAATACGATGATCTTTGCACTATCTTTATGATGATAGTCATGAGCTGTGTTCTCGATCTATTTTTTGTTTTTTACAGGACTAACTTTGAATATGTAACCATCGATTTTAAACTGTTTGTAAATTCATTTTTTTAAAGTTTGTAATAAACTAAACAAAATTAAAAAAAAATATGATGTGAAACCACCTACCAAGGAATGTCATTTTACACCTGTTGGTGGAACACAAGGCCATTGCACCACATCACTCTCCTCCCATGTCCAAGTGACAGTGTAGCCCCATTGATGAAAGGAAGAAAAACATGCATCCACCTCTCGTCACACATAAAATGGAAATGTGTGCATGTATCATTCTTGCAAACACAGCTATGACACTGACCCAGTTACCTCAACATTTTACCCACAGAGGACACCTCCAGTGAAAAGGAGGGGGCATCCAGCTCTCAAACACCCATGACCACTACTGCAAGAGCTCACAGCACCACCACCACTCCCACACCCAAATGACGACAACGAGAACAACGGGTGAGTCGCGCAGTGCAGGGAAAAATGACCAACTGTCTAGCACATGTGGTTGTGTCTGAGGAAGTCCTCAGCAGCATACTTCCAGACCGAACTGGCTCAGTCACTGCTGTGTCAATGGGAATAGAGGATGACACAGCCATCCAAGAGCTCACACGGCCAAGTCATTCCCTGGAGGATGAGGGCATGGATACCACTATTGGTCCACACCAATTGACCACAGACCTTGACCCAGACAATTAACACCCCACCACTACTGTCACTGGGCGTGGAGTCGGGCATATTAGCATGCAGAATGCATAGCATCAGGTCATATGATGGCACCTGCAGGACATGGAGGCAAGGCAGAATCACCAAGAGGAGCTGTACAAAAGGCAACTCACAGCCCTGCCAGACATGTACAGATCAATCATCAGCAAAGGTAAACCAGAATCTAGTGCAATAGCCATGGTTGCTCCTCTAAAGCAGACCTTGAGCAAGGGTTCTCTGTGGCGAGTCAGAGAATGTGGGTGGCCACATACGTTATATCACAGGGCTACAATGGCATGTCTGGAATACTAGAGAGAGTGGACCATTCACTTCTACAAATAGGGAGTGCCACTCCACGAATATCAGCCCCACCAACCTCAACAACAAGAGGGTAGTATGTGCATCCACCCACACCCCATGCGAATCGTTCAGCCCAACTGTCACAACTCCCTCTGAATAGCTAACCTTTCCTTGGAAAGAAAAGACACTGAGAATAGGAACAATGTTGACCCTTGTGCATGGGGTGTGGGAGTGGCAGGGTGTGTTCATTGACAGTGAATGGGTGGGCGTGGCAGCGTGTGTCTAGAGAAAGTGGTGAGTGGAGAAATGCCAGGCTGTGTGCAGTTGGTGAGTGGGGGTGGCTGGGTTTGTTTTTGTCACCATTAGGTTTAGTACACGTGTGTAGGAGTAACATCTATCTTGTATCTTCAAAGAGGGAGGGGGGTGTTCCAATAATGTCTCAGGCACATTTATTTCAAATCCCATTGTTAAGCTGTATTCTGAACTCTGACCTGGTGGGCAGAGATTCAGAAGGCCAGCCTAGTTTCTTGGAACATGGTAACCTTCTGGACAAGCCAGAGAAATCAAGTTAGCATTGGTGGCAGTGAAGACTGGGTCTCAGGAGGGGTGTGAGTGATCAAAAGCCCACAATGAGTACACACAGCAAAGGACACTACAAATCACTCCCAGTCAGGTGTATATATCAAAAATACATATACATGTATTCAAGACCTTCAACAGTAATACTTCAAACCAACACAACCCTACTATAACACATATATACAATACCAAGTGGCCAAAAGGATTAGAGCACAAAATAGGTCCACAACCTAAAAGGAAAGGGAGCAAGCAGTGCAAATAGACTTTAGGCAGTTCATCAATCAATCCCTAACTAAGAGGCAGTCCAGTCCCTATGAAGAGTGGATCCTAGTACTCAAACGTACTTTTAGATGCTGGTGCATGCGATTGTGCAAAGGAGCAAAAATGGGGTCTCTCGCAGGGTCAGTACCAGCTCAGGAAGGTGAGTGAAGCGATGAAGAGTAGGTTCCCACTATTTGTTGAGGGTCTCCCCAAGAGGGTAGAACAGGTTCAAGTAGTTGGGAATAGGATGGTAGCACAGGCTACCTGAGGAAAGGTGAGGGGCCCTCAGGGGACACTCGTGCATAGAAATGAATGGATGCGCTAGGGTCCACTGGTAAGGGTTGCAAGTACTAACTGACCCCCGGTGCACTCTGGACCAAACCTCAGCAGCCAAGCCCTCTTCAGTTGCAGGTTCACATGCGCCAGTTGTGCTGCTCTGCGGCTTTCAGCGGCTGAGTTACAGCAATGATTCCATGGCAGGACAGTGGCGATTTATCCACTTGTGGTGAAGGGATCAGGCCAGCTTCACTGCAGCAGGATACAGGGCACAGAGGGGCACAGCAGCAAGACACCTGCAAATTTCATCACCATGGCTAGGCGACATGGTGACCGCGTGCACTCGGGGTTGAGCACTCTCTCTTTATTCCAGACCTAGCAATGCCAAGTGCACACAATTTGGTGTGAGAGTGCTGTGAAAAAAGAAGTTTAGATCTAACAAGTTTCAAGTGTTCAATCAAAAAAGTTGCGGTTTCAGAGCAACGGTCCTGCGCAAGTTGGTCAGTTCACTGGTTGGACCAGGAACACTTCTGAAGAGGGGCTTGCTTGCAGGTTAAGATGAAGTGAATTGTTGTTCCCACTATTCAAATGGGTCGAAGCACCTCAGCAGACCTTCTAAATTCAATCCGATGCAGAGGGGTCCTGCGGTTCAACAGTGGGCTCAGGGTGCCAAACCTTCTAGCGGATCATCAGCTGTTCCTTGACTAGGCTTCTTAGTTTCAGGATGCTTGGATCCTTCCCAAGGTTCAGTGAGAACTCAAGAGATCGACCTGCTATGGGTGTTTGGGGCCTTCTCTTACCAGAATTTCCTTTGTGTCAAAAATAAGAGGACCCAATGGGAGATCTGCTCACATAGAGGCACACCAGACATGGATAAATCACGTACCACGGTGGTCAGTCATTCCCAGCACACCAGACTCTCTGGCACCCAGAATGTGTATTGGAGCTAGACAGTCCAGCCCACATCCTGAGGCACACACACAAGGCATGCAGAAGCCTGCAAAAGCTTGGTGTCTCACATGAGAGTACATGACCAAATAAGGACTGACCCAGGTCTGCTCGACCTGGGGAATGTAAAAGGCCAAGATGGCCAAAGGACAGGACAAAGAACCTTGTGGCATGGCCATTCTGGAACCAGGCCACCTTCCTGTGCCTACCGCAGTGAACACGGTTTGCATGGCAAGAAAGGGTTACAAATATGCAAAAAGAAGCTTCCACTAGCCCTGTCCAAGGCACATCTGCACTTCTACCAAACAAATCCTTTGAGGGTGTGTAGGGCCTTTAGAAAAGAAAGGTAGACCCAAGCGCACACTACTGTAAGGTATGTTGTGCACTTGCAACATGTTGCAGAAAAGTTCCAACATAGGAACGGACAAAGGGAAACAAAGTCTCTCTGTACTGACTGTCTTTAAGGGCATGTCAGTTTTCCCACAACAAAATGAGCAAACACCCAAGGGAGTGTAGCATAAGGCTGTGCTCCACTGGCAAAAGTCAGGCTAGGCTTTTCAGACAACAGCTTCATTTTGGGAGTTACAAAACTGGAGGGAAAATGACACATAAATGGGAAACATTCATGCATGTGGATGTGGGGGAACAGCCATGTCTGAAATTCATATTGAGGAAAAATAATGCAGTGTTGCAATGGGGCCAATGTGCATGGACAAGATTTGCTCTCATCCTGAGTAGTAATAAGCCACGCACATTTAGATGGAGAAGCATATCACTTAACGCAGGGAGTCCCTCCCAATGCTCATACACAGACATTGAACAACTGATTTATAACCGGTTGGACATGAACTGCATCCAGGATTTACTGCAGCTAATATGGGTGTATGCTGAACACCATTTAGGCATACATACTGCCATTCATCCTCTGCCGATGTTAGGGTCCTACCTATATTTTCTAGCCTAGGACCTGTTTACAAAGTGGGCAGGTATCATGGTATGCCACAAGACATATTCCCTCTTGACTTCACACTATTATTATGTGCCATTTGTCATGATGATTTCCACACTGCATACTAACACTGCATGCCATCAATATATGCTCATGGCCAATGGGCCAAGGGTGTCCATATCACCTGTGTCAAAGGTGATCCTGATGTTACACATGTCATATATCTACATGATGGGAGCTGGTTGTCTTTGTACAGGAAAGGCCTTCTGATAACCACACCCTTTGCCTAGATATACAGTAAAAAGTTGCATCTCACATGTAACGTCACCTGGAATCATGACTTCAGAAGGGAGTGAAGGTAATTTCTAATAAGAAGTGCAGAATCTGTGTAAGTACTTGGAGAAACAGCATAATTAAGCAACAAACCATGACAGGCTGGGCCTTAGTGGGTCAGGTAATGCGCTGGGGCTGAGTTACAGGCCTGAATGAAGGCCTTAACATGATCCCAGGGGAATTACCAGACTGAGTAATGCCCCAGCTTGGAAGGGTTAATTGAAATTAGCATTCCAGCATGCTTATCAGGGTGAAAATAGTTTTATATTTAGGTTGAGAAGTGACAGAGTTGCTGTTTCTCGACTTAAAAAAGAAATCTACAGAGATCACTAGGGGGCGTGGACAGTATTGGACGCCAAGTCATCTCGCTCCTGATCCAGCTCGTAAATTCACAGCTTCATTGACACATGGGAATCTGAGTGGGCATAGTCCTGTGTTTGGCTTGGTGAAGAGGCCTATGGTGCAGAGGCGGTGCCCCGACCTTGGTGATATGCCACAGAGGGCACAGTGACAGCGAGTATGAACAAGGCTGTGGTGACCATGATATAAGAGCCATGGACCTCAGGCAGTGCAGGGAAGATCAGAAGAGCAAACTGGACAATGGTGGGGTGAAGGTGATAGCTCCTGCAGTGATTGGGCTGGATATAGTCTTTGATGCTCCATAGCAGGTGAAGGCCCCAGTGTTTTCCCTCGTGTACAACCAACCCAGCTTTGACTCCTGTGGACCCGGAGTCTGCCATTGAGAGGGGTCGGGCATACCATGCGGTGAGTCCCTCTGGCAGCATGGGGCGTCTTCTGAGTCTTTTGTACATCTGGATCTGGGTGTTTGGCCCAGAGCGATATCGGCCAAGGGAGGCAGGCAGATATGCTGATTGTGCTAGGGGAAAAGACATAAGGGTTCACTTGAGGCCAGAGCCACAGTGCAGAGAAGGAAGAGGTGCTTCAGCTGTGAAGGCACACCTTTGAGGTTGTGGACTCCAGTTCAAGATGTTTGTGGGGTGCATTTAAAGGCCCCAACATGAGTCCCTTTCACATGAACAGCACGATTTAAAATAATGAAACAAAAACAGCTTGGCTGTTGTTTTTTTCATGTAAAATTGAAGAGCGATGTGGAAAAGGGGCCTACCTGTAATTTCCAAAGGAAAAGCCACATTTTAAATCTCAAACGAAGTAGAAATCAAAGATTCATTTCACAAGGAAAACAGGATTTTTAGACAGTGACACAAAAAACGGCTTGCACAGAAGTTTGCAAATAAAACCACTAAATGTGAAAATATATCACTGCTAACAGAAAAATGTCAGGGAAAAGGCATGATGCGTGGGTTGACCAGAAGCAATGTATATTATGTTTCGCATACAGAACTCCAGTGACTTTTGAAAAGCCACTTTGCTTTCATGGAAAAATCAGCCCAAGACAAACCCATTTTCTGGCTGTGCGACACTTCACAAAGAAATCTCCCTCTGCCAGTCTGGATGTTACCTCTCCCATCTAATTACCAACTGCAATAAAGTGTCCTGCTAAAGGTGTCATAATTCAGTGTTCTCAAGACCTGCTGGCTCTGAAGGCATTGACAGCAGGAGAAGTTGGCCTTGGCTGGAGCATGACCAATATGTGGGAAAATGTGGGCAGCAACTTCAAGGAGTAAGCTTCCAACACAAAGAAACTGATAAAAAAAAACTCTCGGTATAGGCTGACACAGTGAAAAGAAATGGTGGGAAGGCAGGAAAATGGCCATTTGTCCCACATAAAGATTCACATGTAATTTAAAAGGACTATTATAATGTGTGCTTTTTTTCTCAGAAACCATAAGGACAATTTTCTTAATTTTCATAGATTTTATGTGATTTCCAGGCGATTGTAGTGATACAGAATTCATAAATCTGCAACTCAGGGAACTGTAATCACTATCTAGGATGTGTTTCTGGCTGATCTGAATTTGTTTCAAATGTGAGAGTTGGTGAGCGGGTGAAGAATACAATTAGAGATATGGGTAATAACCAACATATTCATATCTGTTATGCTTTTCATGGAAATGGCAGAAATGTGCCATATTGCCATGCTATATAGTACAGACCTGAGGGTTGGCTTATCTAATTGCCCATGATTAGCTGAATCAGAATATATGTATATTATGGCAGTTGCTAGTAAGATTATGAAGTTGTGATATGTAACTAGTTTTTGCCAAAAATGTCAAAAGAGAACAAATGGTGATTAAAATTGGGTATTGACATGTTTCTCCAGACGCCTAAACCAATCCTGACTTGAGGACTGGGTTTGTGAGGAGAGAGAAGGGTATCTGTCCAATCCTAGTTGCAGGAATTATTGCAGGGTACTTCCCCAAGATTGTAAAATTAGTGGTGTCATTGCTGCTATTTAAGGGGGACTGAACTAGGAGGAGGGAGGCACAGACAGGAGACAGAGAGACAGAGAAGGCTGATGAAACTTGCAATCTGACATCTGTAAGGAAACAACAGAGGAGACTGCTGAGAGTGCATCTGGGTGGAGCTGTCTATTTCCAAGAAGTCCTCAAAGCTGACTGGGTCCTATGGTGGAGAGCGGGAGGCCATCTTTGAGAGTGGAGTGACCAGACCCCTGCCCTATCTTTCCAGAGTGTCCTGAGATGCAGCTGGCTTTCCTGATCTTTAAACAGAGGCTTTCTATGCAAGTAGTCATGAGCCTTGGGAAACCAAAAGGTGGAAGGTCTGCTTGCCCTGAATCCTTTCCGTTTATAGTGGGGGAGGCAAAAATGTGCAGATCCTTAGCCTATTTTACTAAAAATAGTAATTGAATGAATTCCCCATTTGGCAGAACACCAGCGTGTGCTGAAAACTATGTAACCTATAAATGAATTGGGTAATCTTTGTTGTCCTGAAGACGCTGACTTCTTTAAGGAAGAGGGGTATCTTTGTTCTCAAATCAGTCCAACCTATTTATCCAGCTTCCCCAACACAGGCCTTTCAGGGGAGGGTGGTCTGAAATACAAAATTCCCCAAATCATTCAAATGTTTCTGTCCGACTTCCCTGGCACAGACCAAAGTAGCGTGGGTCTGCAAAACAAACTGCTTAATCACCCTGTGTACATTTTACACCAGAAGTGTGGGCAAAATCATAATTGCCATATGTATTTGTGCCACTCTCGAAATCCTACTGCTAGCTTTTTTTTTTTTTTTAACCCGAAGGAAAATCAAAATCACACAGCACTACATGATCATTGCTTTCATTATAGATCAGTGTAATTATTTCTTGAAGTGGAATTTGCAGAAACTGAATACTTGTGATTGTGTTCTTTTCAAATCACTTTTGTGATTTATTTATGCTGAGGGAAGTTGATTGTGTTGTGCCACAGATAAAGTGATGGTTGACATTTTTGTGCTGATTCTATTACTTTTATTTAAATAAATACCAATATATTTCCCGTACATCTCCCTGGTTCTTGACTCATTGTTAGCTCGGGGGAGAGGGATTCCAGGGGCATGATATGCGTCTGAAGTAGGGCTGAAGAAAAGAATTAATTAAAAAGTTTGTTGTGTGATGCCTTGAGTGGGGAGGGAAGGAACCCCCCATGTTGAGGGTGGTCTCTCAATAAACTATTACAAATTGGGGTCTCATGGCCAGGATTTAGATGCCTATTTCTGACTCATGACATGTACATTGTGACAGACTATTCATTTTAATGAAATTCCATTAAAGTGGCAGGAAAGTGTAGTGATGAGGCTGACACAGTTGAGTAAATATAAAGCTTGAGCTTTATTTATGCAGGCCCGCACCGGAGAGCCTAAACAAACACACAGCTTTCCAACCGTCTCTCATCTGCCTCGCGCCCACCCTCTATTAAGAATGTAAACACGGCACCAGGCAGAGAGAGAAGTTAGGCACGAGAGTGAGCTCCACGAGACGGAGTTCACTAATGAACATCTCCTCATATCTCCCCTCCTTAAAACAATAACAATAACAAAAATCATAACAAGAAATGATAAATTAACTTGTTTCTTATTTTCAACTCTCACAACTTGCTTAACGATTTATATAAATTGATATAATCTCAATGTACATAGTCCCCCAGCCACTCTGGTTCTTTGCTTATCCTTCCCTTTGAGGTGACACTTTTATTTTCATTACTGATGCTAGTATTTCCACTCGAAATCACTCAACATTCTGAACACCTCCATCACCAGCAGTAGACTCATCATTCTCATTTTCACGTCCATTTCTATCCTCATCCATAAATTGATGTGCCTCATTTGCTTTAGCCAACCTTCCCTTCGACCACACTGCACCTCCCTCCATCACAACCACTCCATCCCTAACAGCTGATATCCTCTTAGGTCCCAGAAATGTGTTCTCTGTGCACTTTTCTACAAATTTGGGATTCTTCACAAACACTTCCTCTCCTACACTCCATTCACGAGCTTTCACTTTCTTTCTAATATCAAAATGCTCTTTGTTTCTCATTTGTCCTTCCCCAATAAGTCTCATTATCTCTTCTCTATTGACTTTAACTGCCTTTGCCAACCTGGATGCAGCTTAGTACCAGGTTCTCTTCCTTTAAGAGATACAAACGGAGCTACACCAGTTATAGAATGTGGAGTAGTCACGTAGCTCCACGTTACATGTTTCAAAACTTCTTTCCAAGGTTGTCCTCTATTCAACGCCATCTGAATACCACCTTTCAAGTACCTATTCACTCTTTCTACTAAACCATTTGCTCTGGGATGGTATAACGCTGTCTTGGTGTGTCTTATTCCATAGCTTGACAAAATGTTTTCATTTTTATTGACACAAACTGCACTCCATTGTCTGTTACCAATTCAGATGAACACCCTCTCTCATAAACACTCCCTCCAAAAATTGAATTAAATCCTTTGCAGTCGCTTCCTTCACTGTATCCCACTCTATCCATTTAGAGTGGTAATCTACTCACACCAACAGATATTTGTAATTTTCTACCAAACCTGCAATGGGTCCCATAATATCAACAGCCAATTTTACCCATGGCTGATCGGGAATGGTATTTGAAATCATAGGTGTCTCACACACTATTTACACGTGTCGCTGGATTGGCACATCACACAATTCTTTACATTCATCTCTGCAATTTTGTCTAATCCTGGCCACCAATAGCTTTGCCTCAATTTCCTTTTCATAGCTCCCTCAGCAGGATGATCCTGGTGAGCCAGGTCTACTAGCACGTTCCTTATCCCCTCCGGTGGAACACAAAACTGTCATTTCCACAACTTATCATTCAACCAATATTGCTCATCTTTAACTTCCCAGCATATTTGAACGTTTTTATCTAAACTTTTCTTTTCTGGCTCCCCTTCCACAGTCCACACTTTCAACAATTTCATGTCTTCATCTTTTTGTTCTTCTTGTGACCACACTCCCTGTGTCACTGCACATTCAAGTTCTGCCACTACACCCTCATCCAAAATCTCCTCAAGCTCTTCCTCCCTTTCCACCGGTAATCTGGAGAAATAATCTGCCACTACATTTTTCTTCCCAGGTAGATAGCTCACCTCAAAATTGTACATCTGTAATCCCAATCCCCACCTGTTGATTCTTGGGGACCCCATTGCCCACCTGGAACTCTCAAACAGCTGAACCATGGGCTTGTGGTCTGATCTCACTATACATTTCCTGCCCCAAAGGAAATATTTAAAGTGATGAATAGCCCAAAACATCGCCAGTGTTTCTCTTTCAATAACGGAATAATTGGTTTCAGGACCTCTTAGAGAACATGAGGCAAATGCAATTACTCTTTCAACATTATCCTTGTTGTATTGTACCAGGGTTGCACCTAACCCAATACCACTTGCATCCACCACAAGCACACATTTATCATAATTCATAAATTTGCCAATTGAAGGTGCACTTATTATTTCTTCCTTGATTTTGTTGAGTGGTTCTTCACATTCTGCACTCCACACATATCTCACTCCTTTACCTAGTAGTACTCTCAAGAATGTCGATATACTGGCAAAATTCATTATGAATTTGTGATAGTATTCTTCAAGTCCTAAGACCAACCTTACTTGTTCTTTATTTTCTGGTCTGAGTGCATTCTTAATTGCCGCCACCAAACTTTCTTTATGCTTCACACCATTCTTATCTACAACATGTCCCAAAAACTCCACACTCTCTACATTTATTCTACATTTGCTACTTCTCACTGTCAACCCTGCTTTGTCCAACCTCTTCAACACTTTTGAAAGAATTTCATCATGCTCTTTATCTCAAGTAGCATGTACTAAAATATCATCCTGGAATATTATTACATTATGCATTCCCTCCAACACCGTCTCCATTACTCGCTGGAATAACGCAGCAGCCGATGCTAGTCGCAATGGCATTCTGCAGTACTTAAATGTTCCCAGTGGGGTTATAAAAGCTGTCAATTGACTCTCTTCCAATAATGGCACTTGGTGCTACGCCTGGGATAGGTCTATTACAGAAAACATGCTGGCACCTTTGAGTGTCAGCTTCTCACCGTTATTGGGAAGTGGATGTTTATCAACCAGAATGTTTCTGTTCAGGTCCCTTTAATCTATACACAATCGTATTTCGCCATTGGACTTTGCCGCCACCACCACCGGTGAAAGCCACTCAGAGCGTTCTACTCTTTCGATAATGCCTACTTGCAATAGTTTTTGTATTTCTTGTTTCACCTTCTCATACAAGTGATGTGGTATGGGTCTGACTTTATGTACTTTAGGCACCGCCCCTTTCTTCAGAACAATTTCATGCTGAAATTCCTTCAACATCCCCAAGTTTTCTGAAAATCCTCTGGAAGAAGCTTGTTCCCATTTATCTTTTACTTCAGCAACAGATATGGGACTTTCAGCATTTGCCTGTATCTTTATTCACAATTTTCTTTGTTCTGCCCACCCTAACAGGGATGAACCTTCATGTGTAACATACGCATCAGCTTCACAACTGCGACCTTTGTATTTTATGGATGCCTTGAACTTTCCCAGTACTTTTATTCTTACATTCCCATAGGCATATGGCTCAATCATATGTTCATCCTGTTGTTCAACTTTTCCCTGGACACAACCTTCATATGTCTTCCTAGATATGATCGTCCATGGTGAACAACTATCAACCTTCATGGTCACAACTCTGCCTTCGATTAGAAACACATATGTCGGTCCCTTGCCTTTGGGATACAGCTCAGCAACTTCCAATACATGTTTGCCATGAAAGGGGATAGTATGACTTTCCTCCTGTTCGGGAACTCCTTCCTCCACACTGTTCACTTGCCCAGCTTCTTTGCAAACTCTTGCAAAATGACCCCTCTTCTTACATTTCAGGCAATTTATGTTTCTTGCTGGGCAGAACATGCTTGAGGCAACGTGGCGATTGCTGCCACATTTGAAACACTTCAACTCCCTGAACGCACTTGGTCTTCTTGATTTTACATTTTTGACTACTGCAACCTCACTTTCTGACCTGTCTGTCTTCATGTTTATCATGTACTTGCTTGTCAGCTCCATACTACATGCCATCTCAACTGCAGCTTCTAGTGGTAGGTCTCTGGACAACAGTCTTTCTTGAATTTTGGGACTATTCGTGCAACGAACCAATTGATCCCTTATCAGTGAATCAGTGAGTAATCCAAAATCACAAGAATGACTTGATGTCCTTAGCGCAGCTATGAAGTTTTCAACTGGCTCTTGCGCTTCCTGCACTCTTTTAAAGAACTTGTGCCTTTTAAATGTAGTATTTTTCTTAGGTTCAAAGTGGATCTCCAGTTTCTTTTCCGCTATGCTACACAAATCAGTTTCACCTGGATCTTCTTGTGGTGGTTCAGGCAGGCTATCATATACACTTCGGCCTTCGGCACCTACATTGTGCAAGAGATTAGCTTCTTTCCTAGCAGAAGAAAACTCGTCCCCTCCTATTGCAATAAGATACGTGTCAAACAATGTCTTCCACCTATCCCACCGAATGATCGGTGTGCCTGACTCTGGCAAGAATGGTGGAGGTGCTGCCGTACTTGCTGCAGCCATATTGAATGTTTGCTGTAATTATCTTGATTTGGATGATTTGCTCCTTAGGGTGTAATTCCCCCACTGCTATGGCAAAATTCTTATAATTGCACAGTTCTTGTGTTCCTACTTTGAGAACTCAGTGACATATGTGCACAGTATGAATGCTGCTGTGCAACCTTTCAAAATAAATATTCATGCAGAAAAACTCCTTAGCAGTGCTTGTTAAATCACAAATACAAACAAAGCCCCTCGCACTAGCCCGTGAGATCTTCAAGGGTTAATCTAGTTGCAGGAGCGGAGTTCAGCTTATCTTGCAGCACAGTATTCACTTTGTGAACAATTCTCTCACTTATTTCTGAAGTGTGCATGCGTTGCTATTTTCTCTCCTCTCCCTCCTCCTCCTCCCCCCCGCCTCCTCACCTCTCCGTGGTTTGGCTGCAGTCTGGGCACTCTGACAATTGGCTGGGGGGGGCAGATTGGGCTACTGATGCCCTCCGCACACTGGCGGCACCTCCCCGCGATCCTTTGCAGGGGTAGGATTTCGGGACAGCTGATCAGGGCTGCAGGCGCTCTACACACACTTGTGGCACCTCCCCGCGATCCTTCGCAGGGGGAGGATTTCAGGAAGCAGCTGCTTTCCACACAACATCCTTCTCCTTTAGCAGGCCTGCTCTCACCTCGTCGCCATTTGTAGTAATGAGGCTGACACAGTTGAGTAAATATAAAGCTTGAGCTTTATTTGTGCAGGCCCACAAAGGAGAGCCTAAACAAACACATGGCTTTCCAACCGTCTCATCTGCCTCATGCCCGCCCTCTATTAAGAATGTAAACACGGCGCGAGGCAGAGAGAGGGAGAAGTCAGGATCGAGAGTGAGCTCCGCGGGACAGAGTGCACTAATGAACATCTCCACAGAAAGTCATCTTTGTTTTGTTAAAGTGCTGCAAGGACTTGAGCCCTGAGTTCCATGGAGGTGTGTAGGTGAAAAATCAAGATTGTGTAAGAATGTATTCATGTGAGGAATCGAGCAGAAACAGGGTGATTTTTCCCCTCCATAAAGAAAGTTGTAATAAGGTGCATAAAGCCATTTTCAAAATGACTATTGTACAAATTGGTGATGCCATGGAGCATCAACTAGTTAAATTATTTCTTAGAGGAGAATGGGTTGAGGACAATGCTTGAAACTGGCAAACCAGAATTGTGCAGGAAGTTACCTCAGTAAATAATGATATTTGGCTTGACGGTCGAGTATTGTACAAAGCACTTGAGGCATTTTATATGACCACACTGCTTTTGATGAACAGATGCAAATGGCTCAGCTAACTGCTCAGTTATATTTTCATTTGCTTTTAGTGGAAGAGCCATGGCAAAATAAAGAGGCTAGTAGGATGAATCTGACTGCAGACCTAACACAGGCCCAGGATCTTATTGAAGAACTCAAAAATGAGTTAAAAACCCAGCAGCAAGAGTGTGCAGAGCGTGAAATACGATTTTATGCACTGAAAATTCCACATATAGAGTGTGTAGAAAATCTATGGAGGATAGCTCAGGGGCAAAGTGCTCACCTTGGAAGCAAGATGACACAGAGCAACACAGGTTCGATCCCCGAGTCCACACTTAGAATCTTCTGGGTATTAAGCGTGTTATAAATAACCTATCATATCATATCTGAGCACACTGCAACACAAGCTAACTGACCAGGCTGCTCATAATGGAGTCATTTTGGATGACATTATGACCTTTCGATTACAAATAAAACAGTTGGAAAATGAAAACATTCAGTTAATTATCAAAGGGGTGGATTCCCAAAATGACTTTGATCAGATACATCAGCAGGTAAGTACTCTGGAACAACATAGGATGCAGCTGGCTCAGGAAATATACCTCTTGAATCAGGATAACAGCATCCTATTACAGAGGATAAATCAGTTGTAAACTCATGTAGAAAAGGAACTTTCAGGTTCTAAGGAACTGACCAGAATTGGAGAAGAAAGGAATGAGCTTGTAGAGGGAATGAGGCAAATATAAACTGAACTATCAGAGGCAGAAAATGGTAGTGATGAACTAGAGAAAGTGATTAGTCTCCTGAAGGAAAAGTGGTTTTAATATCTACCCAGCATAGAAGGCTCACAGAGGGAGAATGAATTACGTCAGCGCGAGGTGCAGCAAACAAAGGATTGGTTGGTAGCTCAGAACAGGCTGACACTAATCAGACCTTAGTGTCAGAATTAAAAATCCAGCTCTCTGACTACCAACAGCTAATAAATAAAGAGACACAGGTGTGAGAGCTTCACCAAGGAAATCAAAAATGATAAACAGGCCTTGAGGCACCCTCACCAATCAGGATATGGTAAAAGGCCCACTGATCAAGGTTAGGTGCCCTTCCCAACAGGGGCCGCAAGCCAGTAATTTAAATCTCTCATACACACAAGGGAACTGACCTCATAGATGTCACCTATCAAGAACAGGGTGATATGAGGTAGTCAGACTTAGGCGAAGCCCAACTGATGATTAAGGCCAGTACCTGTCTGAAATTGATGAGTATTCATCTCTACCACATAGAAGGGAAAGTGGCCAGACCTTGGGAAGTAAGGATTAATACTGTAAGTATTTCAGACCATTAAAACACTTATGAGGAGAAAGTCAGGGAGTTAGATTGGCTGAAGATATGACTACAAAGAGACCACTTTGTCTTCTTTGCTGAAGGAGAAAAGCCAGACGCTCAGCCTAACATTATAAAAAACAATGCATATTCAGGGGAAGGGGGGATTCCCCAGACTCCCTGGTAGTAGGGATGAGGAAACTGGGTTCTATCCTGAGCCTAAAAGGAACTCCAGGGAAAATGACCCTGAGGGTTCACTTTGGTCTGGTTGAGAGGAGTACACACCCTGTGGTTCTGGGAGAAATTTCCACTCTGATAGAGATAAGGAACGCCTAGAATACAGGGAAGGGAGTACCAGTAGGACCTCTGAGTCAGACGGTCAAAAGACTCAGGTGCAGAGGAAGAAAAAGACAGCAAAGCAGAGCAAGGGTTTTGTGAAAGACCAAAAAAGACAAATCAAGGCTATTAAGAGCTTCCTGACCCCATACCACAAGAATGCCAAGTGTTCAATATGGGATCACCTGGAACTTTATGGGCAGATGATGGCATAATTCCAGATCAGGAATGATGTGAATTGTACAGCATTTTCTAAATGGACGTTCTCACCTGAGTACTCCATTTTCTTTGCAGGACCGGAGGACCAGGATCATCATAAATGGTCCACTTATAAACCGGCCATATTGAACATTTTTCCACCCATAGGAACCCACAAGAAGTTTGTAAGGCTGCATATAACTTGCAATGTGGGGAAGATCAAGTTCCTAGGAAGTTTGTGCAGGAGTTAAAGTGGGCATTTGCCCAGACTTCCCGGTGGGTGAACATCAATAGTATGGAGTTCATAACTAGATATGTCCATGTGCTCCTAAAATACATAACGACTCAGTTAGTGTGTGATGTTCATGAGCATAGGACCCTGGATTGGTTGAATGAACAGGGCACCAGGATTTATGAGGTCCAAAAGCCTGATGAGAGTAAAAATACCACCAAAATCCTCAAATCATCTAACACCCCTGCTGCTGCAAAGGTGGTAGAGGTAAGAACTACCCGTCCATTTGACCTGGAGACAGGGGCCTAAAAGTAACCAACAAGCAACAAGGAAAGCAGAAGGGACCCCCCCCAACCAGGCCAATTGAATGATCCCTCTGACACTGCCAGCGATGTAAGTCCTAGGTACAAAGGTACTTGTCACGATGCCTGCCCCCGGAAAGCCAGACCAGGCCCAGCAAGCAGGCATCATGCCACTGGAAGCATGCCCAAAAACCCCAGTTAGGGGCTCTTTGGCTACAGTCCTGGCGCCTATGGCGCCAGGCTCATAAGAATAAAGACAGTCCTGGCGCCATGGGCGCCAGGCTCATTACAGAAATCTTACCTGTTGCAGACCATGCTGCATACCTACCTGATGCAGACCATGCTGCACGAAGCCACAAGCCAAATGAGGCTTAAAGGGACTACTTTACCTCAGGGACTCCTTTCCTCTCGGGTGGGGCTGTGGAAGAATACTTACCTGGGACTTCTTCCAAGGCTATTTAAGCCACACCCGGACAGCCACACGTGCTTCGCGTTATTCTGCTTGCTGCAGCGTAACGCTCACCGTGTCTTCAGCAGCTCCAGTCTTCAGCCACGCCCGCTTCAGCCCTGGAACACCTGGAACAAGAAAAGGAGGAGAAGAGGTCAGAACAAAACCCTTACCTGAATCCTTGATCCAGCACATCGTCGATCTGGAAGAGAGAAGCCTTCTCAGGTGCATTGCCACGCACCTCGCAGCGCCGCGCTGAACTCACCATCCGGGGCTGCATTCCTTTACTCCATCGCAAATCCAGCATCTCCAGGCCATTCTTCAACACCTGGGGGAGCCAAGAACAGATAGGTGAGCAAGGGCAATACAAACCACCCCCAAAGACTTAACTGATTTAGCACAGGGGGGTACTCACCTCATCTCGGGTCGGCGTAGTCAATTCTGCATCACTGCCGCACCGCGGCCCCCAAGGGGAAAACGAGGACAATACAAATCACCCCCAAAGACTTACCTGATTACCACAGGGGGTACTCGCCTCATCTCGGGTCGGCGCAGTCAAATCCGCATCAACACCGCACCCCAGCCCCTAAGGGGAAAAAACAAGGACAATACAACCTAACCCCAAAGACTTACCTGATGTACCACAGGGGGGTACTCACCTCATTTCGGGTCAGCGCAGTTAATTCTGCATCATCGCTGTACCCCGGCCCCAAAGGGGAGAACCACAATAGACTTACCAGGATCTTACCAATTGCCACTTGGAACTCTTCTGGTGGTTTAAATCCGCAACCTGCAAGGAATCTGGCAGAGTGAAGATCAGACTTTTGAACTCTTACGAACAATTGGACTTGGGGTCAATACTGGAACTCACCAATTCCTCCACGCCAGTGAAGTAACTGGTCGTCTACGCCCCCCTGCGCTCGACGCAGGATGGAGAGCTCATCTTTCCAAATCTTCAGGTGAGATTAAGAGGGAACTTCAGGAGTGTTCTGTGGGCAGACAAGGGGAGTGGAAAGGCGGGTTCACGCTCAGATTATGGGAGGTTAATTCCCTTTCTCCATTGCAGAAAGATATTCGTACGATTCCAACAAATGAAGCTAAGTGGGTCTGTCCAGTCTGTCATCTCGGCTCTACGTGTTACTCTGGTGGAAGCAACAGCGGGCCAGTCCAGATCGACGCCCCCGTGGGAATCAAGTGAGCGTAACAGTACTAAACCAATCCTGGGGTATGTACACTCCCCCGGCCCAAGGGGGGGAACTAATCAGGTAAGCACTGCCCATGGTAAACTTCCCTCCAAACTTCCCTTAGGAGAGAAGTATCATGCCACCTCCAAACCTTTTCCCCAGATATCCCCTGAATCAGAACTTCCAAAACAATCCTCCTCTCTCTCCCTGGTTCCAGGACAATCGATCCCTGACCTGGGAGAAGGAAGATTCAGGATGGAAAATTATGGGTGGAATTTCCAGTAGCCATGCTACTCTGGGATAAGAGACAGTTCCCCTTTTCAGAAAAAGCAGAGGTATTACTTGAGCCCTCCTTACCACCCAGACAAGGTTTTGCAACTGGAGTGACTTGTCCAGCACCTGACAAATGATCTGGGGCACATGCTGAGGGCTCAGTCCAACTCTCAATCTAACGCTGCTTCCCATAATTCCCCAACAACTAGGTCTGATGCCCCAGGGGGAAATGAGAGGAGGAAACCTCTGACAAACCACAGGTTCCAGAGGAGGGGACCCAGTGGAGGTGATTTGCCGACCCTAATGGAAGCTACTTTTCTCAACCCAAACAGAACCCCTAAAAACCTCTGAGCCTGAAAGAGTCTCTTCTGCCCCCAAAATGTTAGAATCCAAAGAGCAAATGGTAAGTAGGAGATGCCAAAGAAGACCACACTTTGTGGAGGAATTCTGGATTATACCCTATGAAAGAGAAGTATCCCTCGAGGATTCAGTTAAGCAGACCAGCAATGGGGGGAATCCCTCCCAAAGATGTGTCCCAAAAGACCCTGAGTGTGACAGGGTAAGTATGGAGACTGACTCAGAACCAGAAACTATTCAACCCCAAACATGTGAGCTAGACAGAATGGAAATGGAGGGGGTGTCCTTTCTCCAAACAGTCTTTGAGAACTGTCACCATTTAAAGGTGGATAGGCAAAGAGCTTGGGAAAAGGAGTATTCCCCAACAACTCGCATTGCAAGTTGCAACCTTTTTTTTTTTTTACACATCCCGAACTCCAACACAGAAAACTGCCCAAGATCACACAGTGTCAGAGTTCAATATTAAGAAAATGACCGCGAGGCTGCCAAATAACTCACACTTTAATTACACCTTGGAGGAGAAAGAAGGCTGGTTTTATGCACTGTCAAAGTGCAGAGTCACTGTGAATTGTCAGCTCTGGTGGATATTGGATCCCAAGCCACCGCACTGTCAAAAAGAGCCTTTGACCAACTAAACTCAGGATGGGGGAGGGCCACCAAGTCCCACTCACACCACTTCCTGGACAACTGCAAAATTTCAACAGGAATGACATTTCCATCTAACGGACTACGGATCTGGACATAAAAATTGGATGGCACCAGCTGAAACATCCGATGATAGCTGTGACTCCAGAGGGCACACCCAGTCTACTGAGTAACAATCTCCTGAGGAGGTTATTACCTCTGATCGACTGTGTAAACTGGGTCCTCTGGACCCAGACTAACCACTCTATAACATTTAAATTTCATAACAATTGTGTAAGCCTGAATGGTACCTGTCACGTAATTGATCAACACTCTGCGAAAGTATAGTTCCATTTCAAGAAAAACCAAGTCCCAGAGATAACTATCATCTCTCTAGGAGAACAAACTGGTGATGGGAACCCTTCTCCATTCTTGAAAATCAACCTCTTCCCAGTTTTAAGTGGCAATCCACACTGGCAAGGAAGAACCCAATCAAATTCTGATGGACATTCAGAAAAAGGGTGAGCAGTTGTTTTCCCCATTCAGTTCAACGAGGGGGAGGAACCAGTGCTCACCAGAGTATGCCTGAATAATGGAAGGAGCTTCATCAGTGACAAAGTATTCAGGAAACTCACAAAAGATCAGACCATTCCCACATTTAAATTGAAGTAGGTCTGCAAACTCCAAATTCCAAACATCTCCTGCCTAGCAGGTGTATGCTGAACATTTCGATATGCAACAAAAGCATAGACCATAATAGTTGGGTCGTGAGAAATGTCCTGTGTGCCTTTTATCTGGGATTTGACATTCTAAACCAATTGGCAATCAATTTGGACCAAATTAATAATGTAGCTTGGTCCCAGCTGGGGAGTAACCCTGTGGGTCTTGACATCACTGAAAAAGCATTCCGGTCAGCTCAATTGCTGCCTTATGCGGTTGAAGTCCAAGCACGAGAAGAGGCTACATCCCAGGACAGGTGCAGCAATTTGCACTTCCAAAATTAAATGAAGACATAACCTCAAACATCCAGATGCATATATAAATCTAAATTCCCATCTCCAACTGCAAGGTTTGCATTTAAATCCAACAACTCTACTAGACCTAGAACATGACACCATTTTAAATTTGGGGATAAAAGCGACCCTCGAAGTATCACTTTGGGTGCAGACACCTTGTTGGAATGGAGGTTGATGCCCAACATCATTCTATTGATTTATGGGATGGGATGGCATGGGGGAATTTCCTGGTGTACACTTGCTGCCCCTATGGTGTGGAAGAGGGAACCTGTGATATTGGGAAGGAGAAGGTAGGGTTCAGCATCACGGATCCCTACCTTGAATCCCCTGACTAGGTCAACACCATCAAAAGAAATCTCTCCACCCAACTGGAGGATACCTCTGATATTGCCAGGCCCAAGTTCTTTCCAAGTTTCAAGCAGATGTTCGAGGAAAGGATCAATCTTGCTGATGCCTGTGAGATTGAGGAGCAAAAACAAAAGCTACAACGGGTCTTCCTGGAATTTCAAGATATCTTTTCAGTGGACTCATAGGATTGTGGACACACATCCATTCATTCAACCACCATTCCCAAGGACCCAGAGATGGCTCCAGTATTTGTGAAACAATATTGGTTACCTCTCACATCCAGGGAGTCACTCACAGAGATTATTAAGAATTTAGAATCTCGTGGGATAATTCGTCCAATCCACAGTACCTTCAACAACCCGGTATTGGGGATCCTCGAATCAAACGGCCAATGGAGACTATGTGCAGACCTGAGGGAGTTGAACAAATGGGTCCACATCAAAATAGTCCCTTCCCTACATCAATCAGGCACTGGTCCAAACCCAAGAGTCAAAGGTGTACACTGCCTTTGACCTGACCAATGGTTGCTGGACAGTACCCATGAGTAGGGAAGAGCAGTACAAGCTGACCCTTTACCTTCAGGGCGGCACTACATGTGGACCCAAACCCCCTTTGGATACATAAACTCTGGCAATAAGTTCAACATCTTCCTAGATAGGGCAATGCCCGATTTGGGCAAAAGGGGAAACCTGGCATATGTGGATGATGTTTTGATCAAGAGCTCAACTGTGGAGGAACAGATAGCAGAAATCAGATATGTTCTAACCCAGTTGCAGAAAGCCAGAGAAAAACTGTCCTTTCAGAAGACACAGTAGTGTAAGACCAGAGTGAACGTCTTAGGGCACGAGATCACCCCTGAGGGTCTTAATCCCCAGGCAAAGAAGGTGGAACCCTTTTTGGACTAATTATAGTCAGAAATTATTGAGGACTACGCAGCGGTCACACAACCCTTGGTCCACGTATTAAAGGTCGGAGTCAAATGGGAGTGGGGTTCAGAACAATCTGAAGCAGTTAAACTACAGAAAAGAAGCCTTTCCCAGGCTCCTTGTTTGGCTTACCCCATAAAGAACAAGGAGTTCTTCTTGGAGACATGGTTCTCAGATACTTGCCTAACAGCGGTATTGTACCAAAAGCATGACAAGGTCAACAAAGTCATCTCACACGCATTCAACAATCTGTCCTCTGTGGACGAAAAAATTCAATTACTATGAGAAGGCACTCCTGGCAAAAGTGTGGGAGCTGAACAATTACAGCCCATTCATACAGGGGGAGCACATCATTGTTGAGACTTTCCATTCAAGGCTTAGCTGTGGAAGTCCGATATGGCAAAAACAAGAAGAGAACCCTAGCGGCAAGAGTTGGCGGACTTGCATTATTGTGCTCAACAAAACTGTCTCGAGGACAAAAGTCTAATGACCAACAACAACATAGAGGTGTATGTAACTTCCCCATGCAAGGTCTATGAAGAAGACACGTGTCAATGGATACCCACAGTTTATGTGGATGGGTGCTCCTACTATGCTGATAGTGCTGCGGAAAAATAACTGGTGGCTGGCATTGAGAATGCCTGGGTGATTAATACCCTGGAACCCTCTGCTGTTTATAAAATAGGACCCCGAAGCAGTCAGGTTGCAGAGTTGATGGTTCTTTATTAAACCATCCTCACTGCAGTGCATCACCAACTCAATGAACTGGTCATAATTACTGACTCTGATTATGTCATGAATGGGTTTGTGGAGCACCTGATTAACTGGAAGAATAGTGGCATGATTTGTGCCATCAACAATCACCTAAAACATGCCAAACTCTTCCAGTCCATTGGCAATCTGGTGACCTCCAATGAGATGACCATCTATTGGAAGAAAATAAGGTGTAATTCCAAAATCAAGGGGCTAGATGTGAATGACCTGGCTGACCAGTTGGCTAAAACCAAAGCTCTGCAGAGGGATTTCATAGAAACGGAATCCGTGCTGGGTGAAATCCAAATGGCAGCTGTCACCAGGTTACAAACTCGGGCTAACAGCTAACTCTTGACAGCCCAGAATAGTAAACATACCCGAGATGCAGATTTGATCAATGCACAGAAAAAGGACCAGATCATTGGGAAACGTTATTGACACATTAAAGACCCCATAAGCTTTCTTGTAACAGTCAGATTATAGCGGCAAAGAGTATCTCTGGGTGTTGATGTAGCTTTCCAAGATTTTTCAGATCTGAGACGGTTTGTTGTTAAGTAAGACCCTGTCTGGCTGTGACCAGTGGGTGGTACCTACCTCATTTCAAAGCCCGATGTTGAACCACGCCCATGACACAGCCACTGCCGGTCATAGGGGGTTTCATACAACATTAGAAATCTTGTAAGAGGTTGTCTACTGGCCACAGATGGGCTAGGCCCTCGACATTTACCTAAGGTTGTGTCTTGTGTGTGTTCAATTCCAACCCAGTTCACTCATACACAGAGCTCCCCTATAAAAAATGGGAATTACACTGCCTTGGTCAGATCTGCAAGTTGATTTCATTGGGCCAGTGATTCGCTCCTCTAGAGAAACAAGTACATGTTGACTGTGAAATACTTGTTCACAAACTGGGTAGAATGTCTTCCAGTCCCAAGGCACAGACAGCTGCTGCACTAATGATCAACCACATCTTCTTTCATTTCGGCCTCCCACAAAGGATTGTGTCAGACAGAGGAAGCCATTTTTACCAGTTCGGTCATGGCAAAGATGTGGGAGATTCTAGGGATAAAAAGAAAAATCCTCATTGCCTGCCGCCTGGCCTCAAGCAGGGGGGTAGACAAATGCAACAAAACATTTGTGAGCATCTTAAAGAAGTTTGTGGCAGACTGTGGACCCACTTGGGAAATCAGATTGCTACTTGTCCTGATGACTATTAGGTCTACACCATCTTATTTAACAAATATGTCTCCATTTAAGCTAATGACTGGATAAAAAATGGTGTTACCGCAGCATCTGCTCAATAGGATTCAAGAGCAGACACTGATAAATGCGTCCACTACACATGAGTACATTGAAAATTTAAGGAAGCACCCCCAGAAAAGTCAGCTGAAGGAATGAAGGCCTGCAATGTTCTAAAGACCACCAATAAATAGCATGAAGTAGGTTACGGTGTTTACCTGTACAATTTTCAAAGGAATCAGGAATGGAAATTACTCCCATCTTGGCGAGATGCCATTGAAATTGTAGATGGAATATCACCCGTTGCTTTCAAAATCTGCATCCCAAAATTAGAAAACATAGAGGAAAAATGGGTCCACATCAACCAGGCATCCCAGACGTGCTTTATGACTGATTGATGAACCAAATGATAGTTGAGCAGAGGAACCATAGGATGGAACTATATATATATATATATATATATATATATATATATATATATATATATATATATATATATATATATGCACATAGCTCAAAATCATATAGATATGCACTATGCACTTTATTATGAGCATGCTTGGTGCATGAAACTGGAGCTGGCTACTTTACTTGTATCTTTCCTACAGCAATGCATCCAATTATTACACTGTCTGCACCAGTACAAAATGCCATACAAAAGCACTATGCACTTTATTTTATATGTTGGTTTGTAATCCTTGTAAGATAGTGACTCCGTAAACATGCATGTACTATGCAATCATCACATATAACTGCATCATGCATCCCACTTATTACGCACAATGTTTTAAGTTATATGTACATGCAGACATGTTTGAACTATGGAGGATCTATTTTTAGCACCCCGGGTTCTCGCTTTGGAAACCTGGCGTGCTAATGGCCTTTATCTACCAATGCAGGGGCTGCAATGGAGGATAATGATCCAGAGCCCTCATTATTTATTTATGTTTAACGCGCTGTAGCCCGCAGGCATCAGGGCGCACACAGACACACTTCGCTTGGGCCGATAACTTTGGCTGCAGGGCCGTTATCCCACATTCCGGTCACTGGAACGGTGGATGTACATCACATTATTCCCATTAGCATAACATAAAATGCTAATGGAAATGTAGGAAAAACGTATTGAGTCAATATACTTTACTGAGAAATGCAAAGAAGTATTTACTGAGGTCTTCCAAAGATATGGATCAACAGCCTCTTTTATTTCTTGCAAGGTAGCTGGTGAAATGTTAGTAGGCATTGTGGTTACAGTATTGGTTGAGGAAGATGATGTGGAGGAAGACAGTCTACTACTTGCTAAGAAAGGAACACTATTTCTGAGAGCATTGCCGTAGTTGGATTTGGTGTGGCAGCACATGGAGGTGGTCCCGTAGGTGTAATGTCCATGTAGTCCAAGACCGAGTACAAAGTTGCACTCGGTGCATTTCACTTTTGTAGCTTTAGCCTTTGGTACATTCCCAACAGTGGTATAGAACTGCCACACCCTTGATTCTCTGTGGGTGCTAAAGGTAGGCACTTCCTGTACCTCATCTTCTTGGTCCTCTTCATTGTCTTTGAAAATACTGTCCTTTTTGTGTTGTGTGGGCCCTCCAGTTGGTGGTGGTGGTGGCTCTTGGGGAGGAGGGATGGCAATAGCTGATGTCATTTTTAAGAAATATAGCAGTTTTGCTACTATTCTTCAAAGTATGTGCTTTGTACTAGATTGTTAATGGATAATGAGTAAGAATAGGTGTAAGGGTACATTTTGAGCTTGAAAGTTCCTACATCAGTAGAGCATGTGGTTCCAAACAGTCTTCGAAGAAAGGACCCGAATTTGAAGTTCAAATGCGTTCATGGACACGTCATCATGCAAGCGCGTGGTCACGTGGCAATGTCCGGAAGTTCCACAATGACGTCTGCCGTTCGTGGACGTCGATGGAAGCTGAAACAGTGGAAAAAGTGTAGAAGTGTTAAAAATGATGCTAGAAGGTGGGAAATGGCAGAGTTTTAAGGTGAAACGTAAATTGGACAAAACCTTTGCTATATTGGGGTTAGTATTGTTTTAGTAAATTGTAGGAAACTAGCATGCACTGGTAAAAACCAATTGAATTCTCTGAAAAAAAAACTTTATTAAATAGATGTTATGGTAAAGTTGCACCAATAGAAACCTATACAATTCACTGAAAAAACTTTGTTAAAGGGACTTTATGGTTAAGTTGGACTAATACAAACCTATAAAATTCACTCAAAAGTTGTTAAAGGGCCGTTATGGTTAAGTTGCACCAATAAAAACCTATGAAGTTCAATGAAAACATTTTGTCAAAGGGACGTTATGCTTACAAGTAAATCCGAAAAACCTCAGGAATTCACTAGTTATGGTAAGCTAAGCAACCATAACTCACGCAACCACTGTGCACTGCTGAGATTAACATCCAGGACATCAAAGATGACATCACAAATGTTATTGATGACATCACTGATGACATCACATATCTGGTCCACTTGTTTATGTTCACTGAAATATATAGGCCAGGTGGTTTTGTTCACTGACAGTCAGAATATTAAAAATGAAAAGGTGCGTCCTTAAAGTACTTTCCATAGGCTTTGGTCTCAGCTCATAGTGCATGTACATGGGGCAATAGTCAGGCCTCAAACACACAATTCATTTGTATACATGAAGATACACTTTAATGCTATTAAAATGTTCTGATGATGCTGTTTCTTTCTTCCTTACTTTAGTTTCTCTGTATGTGCCTATGATTTGTATGCATTGTGGGTCTTCATATGTATTGTTTGGACTAACACAAGTTTGTAGTAAATCTTGAATTGTTCACGAGTTATTGCATGTTTAACATTACACAATAACCCCTGACATTATGCAACCAACATTATAAACACAACCCCTTTCATCAAAATTAATTTCACATGTGATGTCATCAGTTATGTCATCAATTACATATGTGATATCATCTTTGTTGTCCTGGGTGTTAGTCTTAGCAGTGCATGGTGGTGGCACGAGTTATAGTTGCTTAGCGTACCATTACTGGTGAATTTCAGAGGTTTTTCGGTTTTACTTGTAACCATAATGTCCCTTTAACACATTTTTTCAATGAATATCATCGGTTTGAAATTTAAATGGACTATTTTTAAATTTAAAGTCTTACTCCACATAGCCAATGAGTTTGCATCGGTCAAGTTGTATCCCAACTACCTCGTCATAAGTGCCCGTTGTAATATCACCCCCATCCAGCTTCCAATCAAACCTACAAACTTTTATTTTGTTAGCAAATACTATTATGGTGGATTTATAGGGATTGCTTGAGAGATTATGCTTTTTGGAATTTGCAGAAAACAAATTCAGCTTTTGCTGGAGGCCATAGGGTGTGCTGTCGAACACAATAATGTAATCTGCAAAGGCTAGCCAGTTTATTCTGGCGTCTCCCAATTTGATTGGATAGATGACTAGGTTTTCCCAAATGTTGTCAATAACAGTGATATAGAGATTAAAAAGTATTGCTGCTAATTGACACCCTTGTTTGACTCAGAGTTCAGTCTCAATGGGATCTGTCACATAGCCAGAAGGATTAATGCGTACTCGATAAGAAGTCTGGTTATGGAGTAGAGCTATCAGACCCACCAAATGTGAAGGTATGCCATATTGAAGCATTTTACTCCACAACAATGATCTAATGACACTATCAAATGCTGTGGATGAATCCAATGACGCCATGTAGATTGCCCCTGAGGAGGTTCGATGTGAGTTTTCAAGTAGGTGTGCCAAAGTTATGGCATTTAATGTAGTGCCAATCGATTTTCTAAATCCCACATGAAATCGGGATAGAAGATTTTTCCCGGCTACACAATTTTCAAGTTCCTTGAGGAGACGGATAGCAAATACCTCTGCAGGTACGTCAATCAATGAGATTGGGCGATAATTAGACTGGTCATCAATGGGCCCTTTTTGTGAATCCGTTCGATATTGGCAGTAAGCCATGAAGGGGGTATAATTTTGGTGATAAAAATAAGCTCAAATGTAGGTTTAATCATTTTCGCCCAAAAACAAGGATCATCTTTTAAAATACATGGCGGAAGCCCATCTGGTCCTGTGGCCTTTGAATAGGTTTGTTTGTTAATAGCCCATAGCACATCATCTAATTGCCATGGACATTTACTGGGAATTTTACTGATGTATAGGTTGATATCAACAGAGGAGACATTTTTGGGTAGAATGTATCTTTCTCTAATATGTGTACTCCACTGCTGCCCAGTAATAGCGTAGCTAAACTCTGATTGTTGTGTTCCATTTGGATTCCGAAGTATGGCCCATATATCTTTTGTGTCATGTTTACACAATAGCCGAATCATTTTTTGGTTCTCAGCAAGTGATTTTGCACTCTCAACCTTTTGCAGTGCTTTTTAAATTTACTTTGAATTTGCTTTTTTAACTTGATGACTGCTACAACCCCAACATTCAATCTTTTTGCTATTCCAATCTCCCTGTTACGTATACTTTTTTTTTAAAGCAATTTCAGTATTATAGCTGTTAGAGTGTAATCTAGAAGTATTTGTGATATGTTGTTTTGCTAGGTACAGAAGATGGTTTCTTATCACAGAGGTATTATACTGTACCACAAATAAGTTGTGCGCTCGAGTATCATCCCTCATGTGCGTCTTCAATATGTCCTTATTTACCAAATATGTGAGGTTTCTGCAAGTTTTCAGATGGCATCGAATTGATGGTGCATGTCTATCAACTTCTATTAAAGACAAATTGTTTGTGTATATAAACGATTTAACATGGATATTTACTATGAGATTTAACATCATATGATCGCCCAGACTTAAATCACATATTGAGAGCGGCACACACAACTCTAAAAGATTTTTCGAAACAGCTATATAGTCAATAAGGGACTCTGAATTCCCTTTCCTCCATTAAAATCACTTTGATCCTGTGCGTGAGTCACTAAGTGGAAGTTCCAGTCCGTTAGAAAATCGATCCAACATCTCCTATGTTCCCAGGATGAAGCAGTAGAGGAATGCTGGACTTTACCAAATTTGAAACGACAAAGATCATTTAGACTGGCATTGAAATCTCCCCCTAGTATCATCCCATACTTTTCATTACAATGGGAGGCTTTTTGTAAAATTGCATCAAGATCATTTGTGATCTTTTTTATGGTGCAATTTTTCAGATTCCAATACATATTTATAATTAGTATGTGATGATGCTGGATTAACACCTCAATAACAAGCAGCTCATTAGTAGAAGATATAAGAGTGGACATAATCTTTGCACTATTGTGAACTAACGTCATAAGGCCTCCTGCAAGTCGACCCTGTAAACCCCATCTAGCGGGATGTGAATGCGACGTAAAACCATCCAAACTGAGAGGTTTCACAGCCATTGTTTCCTGTATAAGAATAATGCAAGAAGTCTAAAACAATGGCTGTTCCACATGAAATTTCATTAAGTTAGAAAATCCACAGTAATTCCAACTTGAAATGGGAAGGGGTGTGAGTTATGAATGATTTTGCGTGGTTTCAGGGGAACTCACCCTTTCAGAGCATTCACACCAAAACTAATTGTGAAAGCATGTCTTGGTCTATAGCAAGATTTGCTACCTCTTGGATACCTGTGTTCACATTACATTTAGTCTTCTCAGGTTGGTATTCAATAAACGTAGACTCCTGCAAGTTTTCAAATGAATGCAATTTGTATCCCAACATATTGAAATTATCTCTTTGTTCCCACAACATTTTTCTAATTACCAAAGATTAAATTTTTAACAGCATCCTATTATTATTAGTATTAACAAGTTTAATCCATTCAATATCTTGGGAATTAAGGCTAAGCAAGGTTGGAATTTGTTGGAACACATTTAGCAAATAGCTGCAATTGATTCTATCACTACCATGTGCATCTGCTTCACTGCTCCAGCCAATAACAATTGCATTTCTTTTGATACCTCTTCGTAGGTCCTAACCTTAACATGAGGACTCCCACGTTTTAACTGAGACCCTTCTATCTCCCCAGCATCCCCATTATTGGGCAGTTGATCATGTGTAACCTCACTGGCAGTTGGACTTTCGTCTTGTTTTATCTCTTCCTTAATGTTCAGTGTGTGTTTACACAACAAATTAACAGTGCCCAACTGAGAATTTGCGGGGTTATCTTGACTTGGATTACTGTGCTTCAAGCACATAAGCATATATATGCAGGTTTTGTTTCTGTTTGCTTTTGCTTTATGGGACCCACCAGAGTAATCTACCTTCCACATTCTCTATCAGAACTGTCTTTTCTATAGGTTTGTTTATTTTTTGTTGTCTGATAAAAGAATGCGAGATTAGATTGCTTCATAAGTACCCCGGTAGAAGGGTGCGCACCCCCTGTGGTTATTCGGATATCCTCTTTAATAGCCCCTATCGATTAAGTTAGAATTTGTACAGTTTTATTGGGGACAGTTTTGGCACGCACTGGTGCTAATTTATTTTGGGCATGGTTGGGCTAACCTAGGTGTTGCCCTTCGAACTGCAGATGCCCTTTGGATTCTGCATCCAGCTGATTTAGGTCCAGAACGTGTTCCTCGGCCATGTTAATAATGCCATTTGAACACTCATGGGTAGTCTCATTATAGTCAGCTATTTCCACTTTTATGACTTATTACTCAATATTTCATTTGAAGAACCACCAGATTTCCGTTTCAGTACTTTTAGTTGGTGTTTTTTTGCTCTTAGTTGCAGCTTTTTTGCTTTGAGGGGCATGAAATATTTCCACTCCTGGTTGACCTCTGTATTCTCTTCCTCTACAATGTTCTCAATGTGGCCATTTTTACTTTGGGCCTGTTGTTCAATAATTTCAGTCAGAGCAGAAGGGCTATCAGGTGTGTCAATATCGCTGTGTCTCTTTTCCTCGTCAACCTGATCACCATGTATGCCATTTTCATTAGATGGAATCAAATTGGCTTTCCTCAGCAAGTTTTCTACCATCAGTATTCTTTCATGGTGAAGCTTGGCTACTTAAATAAGTTCAATCTTATAAATTTCTTCTGGGGAAGGTGTATAACCTTCTTGCTTCTGCAGAGATTTGACTTCATATTTTAAATACATCTCAGCATTCTTCTCTCTCAAATTAGTTTGAGTCGCCGTCATGACATTGGGGTTGAATAAGACAGACGATTCATAGCTAGTCATGATGTCTGTATGTACTGCCTGACTGGGTCGAAAAGTCTCATAGGCCAGCATGAATCCTTCCAATTATTCAATTTACGCATCATTTCGGCTATAGACCTTTTCATCTCCCTAATAGCATAGTGGCTGTATTTGTGTCCCTTATCTAGCAAGTTCAGAATCGTGTTAGAAGTGGAAACGTATGGCAGTTCTGCTTATTAAGATCTAGCATAGTATCATCAATGAGGTTAAGTTCTTGTTTATTTGTGTCGTGTTGGTGTGGGATCACTTTTTCCTGCACATTCATAGCCATAGGGAAAAGGTCAAACTCTCCAAAATCCTGAAATTTGCATTGCTTCCCCATATCACACACTAAACGGAAGTTGGGAGATTAATTTGCATTGACATGTCTCCCATCATCTACTGTGTGATAGTCAGTTGGAATGGTACACATCTCAATGTCAACAGTACTATGTAGATGTACGTGGTCTCTGTCTTCGGGGTGTAGATACAGCAGTAGATGGCCCCAAAGACATACATACACGTTTGTCAAGCTCCGCCATAATGGTCGTAATTAACATAGAAACATCAGCAATATCACAAGGTGTTTTTAATGCATCTAGGGTCCTCGATGGCTCCAATTGTGTGTCACATGCTTGTGATAGGTCAGCAGCATTCTTGTGCATACCGTTCAGTGTACTGAGGTACAACACCCTATCTTCATTTGTTAATGCCTATGTCATGATAGGTTGAACCACTTCAAAACCTTGCTCCTCTAAGTGTGTTACGGAAGCAGTATATGGCAATTTAGACAGATTTAGAATTGAAGGCACAAATGTACAGCTCAAATAATTTCTTTGACTTTCACTTTCTTTGTCCTCTTGGTAAACCAACTCCTCCCTCCCACTCAGCAAAGGAGATTTCAAGAGTACCTTTTCCATTTTCACCACGGGACATTTCCAAATTGTCCCACTCCTGAAAGTACTTTCCATTTTTTATATGCCAAGTGCGCTTGGCAACACTTTTCAATATAGCCTCCCTACGGAAGACTGGAGTTTATTCACAAAAAGTTACTTCATTAACCACTAATATGTAATATCAGATCTCAAAGGATTGAATCCCACAATCACCCCACAGTTCAAGAAAGCAAATGCACTAGATCTGTAGAAAGCTCCCAGTTCTCCCAGGAGGGTTTTCGAAAGGCTCAAAGGCAGGAATGCCCACAGTCACCTCAATCACTCCACAACACTGTAGGAGGGTAGCCTACATGTGTCACACCACTTGATTTGCAATACAAAAGGGCTTAAAGGCTTTCAGGCCCATGGTTACCCGTCTGTTTAACTTATTCTTAAGCGGACAGTACATGCAGCTTGTTTCCCCTTTGTGCAGTTCGGTACCAGGGGCTCAAAGGCTCTCAGGCCCACAGTCAGCGCACTGGACTACTTCAGTTTCGGCAAGTAATGCTCGCTGCCTTGTTATTAGTTCACACCACACAAACACAGGGCTCGAAGGCTCTTCTGCCCACAGTTGCCCCTCTGATCAACTTAATATTTAGATGAACAGTAGATGCAGCTAGTTTACCCTTTGTGCTATGCAGTACCAGGGGCTCAAAGGCTCTCAGGCCCATAGGGATCATAGGGGATGGGGGGAACTGTGTAGATCCTTAGCCTATTTAATTAAAATAAAAATGTAATGAATTCCCTATTTGGCAGAGCACTACGGGGGGAATTTTGTTATAATTCGAAATTAACAAGGCTCACTTCCCAGTGTGTGCTGAAAACTATAGTCTATGAATAAATTGGGTAATCATTGTTTCCCTGCTGACCCCGACTTCTTTAAGGAATGGGGTGTCTTTTTTCTTAAATCTGTGCAACCTTTTTATCCAGCTTCACCAACACAGTCCTTTCAGTGGAGGGGAGCTGAAATCCAAAATTCCCAAATCATTCCAATTTTTCTGTCTGACTTCCCCAAAAGAGACCAAAGTAGGGGGGCGGGGGGGTCTGAAAAACAAACCGCTTAATCACCCCGTGTTAATTTTAAACCAAAGGTGTGGGCTAAATCATATTTGCCATGTGTATTTGTACCAATCTTGAAATCCTACTGCTAACTTTTTGTTAAGCCTGCAGGAAAATAAAAATCGCACAACACTATATGATAATTACTTTAGTTATTGATTAGTGTAATTATTTCTGGAAATGCAATTGGAGAAAGTAATGAATTGTGATTGTGTTCTTTTCCACTCGCTTTGTGATTTATTTATGCTGAGAGAATTTGATTGTGTTGTGCCATGGATAAAGTGGTTTGACATGTTTGTGCTAATTTCTATTCATTTTATTTAAATAAATACCAATATATTTCCTGTACACCGGCCTGGTTCTTGGCTCATTGTTTGCTCAGGGGACAGGGTTCCATGGGGCATGAAATGCGCCTGAAGCAGGGCTGAAGGAAATAATCAGTTAAACAGTTTGTTGTGTGACACCTTGAGTGAGGAGGGAAGAAACTCCCTGTGTTGAGGGTGATCCCTCAATAAACCTTTACACGTTGCTGACCCACGAGCAGGTATTGCTTGACTCCCCTGATCAGGAGGGGCATCCACCAATTCCTGTCCATGTGACTGGATCCCCCAAATTCAAATGGTGTTGTCTGCCACTACAGGCCAATGTGGGAAGGAGGTGAACTCAATCCAATAAGGGAAATGTCTGTGTTTACCATGAAAGAGGTTTTCTTTGGTAGCTGTGGCTTCACTGTTGAGATGGACGACTGGCCTAAATCCTCCAATGGGGATTTGGGTGCCCTATTAATTGGATATACATGCATTCCTCACAGAACTAAAAGCCTTCAGGGCTGAGGTTCAGACCTCAATCGTAGTCATCAAGGAACTGGTTAAGAATGTTGAAGAGTAGAGGCCCTGGAAAATAAACAGCTGTCAGGGGAAGTCTTGGAAGGCAGGATGGATCAAGGAACAATGCGTTGGAGCACAAAGAGCGGGAGACTAGGAACAAGATGGATGATATAGAGAAAAAGGAAAAGACGAATAACCTAAGGTTGTGGGAGTTCGGCCCTCACAAAAGCAAGAAGGCCAGCAGCAGATGTGTGAGAGATTTAAGAAGACCTTTGTCTTACTTGGACTGCAGAAGAAAGTTGGTTGGGCTCTTTCCTGAAGAAGCCCAGATGAGGCTTGTCTTAAATTATTGAAGCACTGGAGCTACTATGACAATTGTTTTTTTAAGAGATGAGCAAAGCTGGAGTGGGTGACAGACTTTGATCATGGGGGCCCAGTGATTTCTGGGCATCTCAATCTTGTTTGGTTGCCTAACCCTATGGTTTTGTTGTTTTGGTTAGAAGAGTTGATGAGTTTAAGGGATCAAGCCTGCAGGGGAAAAAAAAGTGTGGGGGAGGGCAATCTTTATTCCACGCATTTCTGTTAGGGCTGAGTTTCATCATAGGCCTGGAGGGCATGAGATTGTTACAACTGGAGATCTTTGCTGGACAATATGGGTGAACCTAAAGTGATGACTCTAAAGGTGAAGATACTAAACTCACTGCATAAAAGATACCTGCTATGCAGAGAATTTTGCAAGCTGCACCTCGCAACCCTATATGTACAGGAGAGACTCTTTAAGCAGGGGGACGAGGCAAGGCTGGTTGGCAAAGAAGTGGGGAAAGTGTTCTGGTCCTCTCATAAGGAGAAAAGTAAGCAAGGGCTAGGGTTTGTTCAAGTGAAAGCCCTGCAGGTGAAAGAGACCCAAACTAGAAAGGTGCTTGGAAGGAGGTTCCTCATGGTCAAGGTGTACTTGGATGACACAGATTTTTCTGGCTACCCTAACCCGGTTTAATTAGCATTTTTAAGTTAGATTTTTATATGATGGAGCAATGGATGGGGGGGCTAATGATAGTGGTTGGATATTTCAATATAATCCTGGACCTCATCCTGGATTGGAAATCTGGTACAATTGACACCCAGAGAGAGCATGGAAGGGAGAGCAATAAGTTCTCTCATTTCCTTATGGATCACTTTTGGAATGGCATCAGGAGAACCTAATACAACTACCCAGTGTCTTGCCTCCACACTGTACATATGCAAGTATTAACTTCCTCCTGGCCCCACAGGAACAATACAATACATAGGACCCACTGAAGTGGAAACGATAGCCTGGTTGGACAATGACATGGTTGTGCCTATATGGAAATCTGGGAGACAAAGGAAGACCAGTTCTCGCTGGCAGTGTAATGCTGTTCTCCTTAAGGATTTGGTCTTTCGTGACTTCCTAGAAAATGAAATTGGGAGTTTTTTGTAGGTTAATGACACCGGGGGGGGGGCTATGAGATATGTATGGGATGCAGCAAAAGCCATGGTTTGGTGGCTCATTATTTCTAAAGGAGCCAGAAAGAAAAGAGAGAGGGGCCTTATAGTGGCAAGTTGGAAAGACGATGTGCGCCTCTTGCGAGCTGAGTTATCTAGTCAAGCGGCATGAGAGAAAAGTGACAGTAGCTACGCTACACTCACTCCTTTTAGGAGACATGCTTTGAAAAATGAGGTACACCAATTAAAAATATTATGAGAAGGGCAATCGGGTGGGTATGATCTTGGCTAACAGGTTATGCGCACCAAGGGCAGACAGGAAGGTGGAGCGGATCAGGAATAGGGGAGGAAGGTTGGAAACTACCCCAAAGGGGATTCTCCAGCAGTTCTCAGGATTCTACAGGGAATTGTATAGCAGTGAGGGAAGAGTGGACGAGGCGGAGATTGAGGGGTACCAGGGAGGGCTGCCTTTGCCATATTTAACCACGGATGAAAGGGAAGGCCTCGAAGTAGAGTTTACTGCTGAGGAGTTACTGAAGTCTATCAGACATATCAAATCTGGGAAGGTACTGGGTGAGGATGGGTTTACTTCTGAGTTTTATAAACAGTTTCAAGATTGACTAGTCCCCCATTTGGGTAAGGTCTTTAATGTTATTAAGGATACTGGTGATATAGACCCCTTCTTCCTATCTGCCTTGCTAATGGTGATCCCAAAAATATATAAGATTCCTCCAGTTGTACACACCTGATTTGTCAGTTGTCAGGAATGTGTATCAAATTCATGGATATGTACAAAACTTTAAGCTAATTCTGTGTACAGGGGAGTTGCCACGGCCCTGTCACAAGTCTGACAATTATATGAAAAGAGAAAACAGTCCTAAACCTAAGGACCCTTGCACCCCCTGCACACCTTCAAACTGATCACAGTCAATTATTTTAACAGATATATACATATCATACTTTGTTGGAATGGTTCACAAAAATAAGTCAAGTATATCACAAAAAGATTGAACCACAGAAAATAAAAGTGTATATTACACAGCCCACGGTAGTGGCCGTATAGTTATGGTTGAGTTGCTAAACCCATAGGAAGAACACTTTTTGGGCGGCTTATAACTTCGTTCCATCTGGACGAATCTTCACCGAGAGAGGTTTTGTCCGGGGGGGCAAAGTTATAGGGGGGTCCCAAATTTTGTTCCCATAGACTGAATGGAGGAAACATTTCTGTCGCGCCTACAGCCAAACCGCTGTATGGGTTTTCACCAAATATGCGTCAGGAGCTGCGGCTTGGTCCTGAAAGTGTGCTTTTGTAAATTTGGTCAAAATCCGGCCAGTAGTTTTTTTTTTTAAACAACCTAAAAGTAGGTCTAAAAAAATGTGTATCTGTTTCTGCTCTGCGGACACACTTCCCTGTTCACTCCGCGGACAGGATATCGATTGGATAATCGGCTTGCGTCATGTCCGCGGATATGCAACGTGTTCTCTGATTGGCTGGGATGAGGCGTGAGGTGCGTCAAATTGTTTCGATGCGCCCACCATATTGGATGCACTGGCATGCGCTGGAAGTGAGCATACCTCCAATTTTGGGGAGTGTGTTGGTGTGTATGAGTGCTTGGAGTGGGTGGGGGAGTAAGAGATGGGTCAAATGCTGTATATGTTTAGGTGGCAGAACGTCATGATGTGTTTGTGGTGTCTGCATACTTAATAAACACTGGGCGCACTAGTGGCTATTTTAGTTTAGTTTGATGTTGGTTTTGGGCCGTTAGAAGAGCATTGGGTGAAGAGGGTATGTATTTAAGAGTTGGTTGTAATTATTTTTTAGAATGTTAATAAGTGGGTAGGTTTTGAGGTGGATGTATTATGTTTTTGGGTTGTGGTTATTTGGTAGGTGTTTGTTTCTATGGGTGTGTTATGCTGTGGTGTTTGTGGCCAGGGCCTCGAGTCTTGGGTGCATGGCCAAAGTACTGTAGGCCGTCGGCCATGCACTCAGGACTCTATGCCCTGGCTACAACCACTGCATCATAACACACCCATGTTATCAAAGATTCTGACTGTGGTATGTAGGCTGCTAAGGGGATATGTTTTTAAAAATGTGAGTACTGATTGGTAGTAGTGTAATAGTGTTTATAGGATAGTGACATGATGTGTCTTAGTTTGTTTGTTGGATTGTGTTCAGAATGTAGTTATTGAAGACTCTAGGCATTTTGGGTTGTATTTATTGGTGAGGTGTTCATTTGCATGGCTGTGTTATGCTGTGGTGGTGGTGAGTTTAATTATTATGTACTTAATGTTTCTTTTGGTGAGACTGTATGAAGAGTTTTGGGCAGACCATGCAGTCAATATTGTAGTGTTTGGCAACAAGCGCTGCAGCATAAGATAGCCATGGAAGCAAACATTTTGGATTGTGGTGTATGGTGAGGTGTTTGCTTGAATGGGTGTGTTATGCTGTGGTGTTTGTGAGTCCAATCATTATATAAATACTGTTTGACTTTGTGTGGTTGTAAGCAGGTTTTTCATGCAAATTACCAAGAGGGGTCCTGGGAGTCCCTCTGCTAGACATTAGTCCTGGTTTACGAGAGACTTACCCAGAGTCTTTATCTACTATCTTCCACAGAGAAGAACTATCCCTAACATATCAGTCTTTGTCCTGCCCTGGGGCAGTCCAGCACCAAAATGCTAGGCAATTCTCTTCTGAAGAGGAATCCCAATAGCAATCACAGGACGCCCCTTGTTTTTTGCATATTATGTAACTTTGGGTCTCACCCTAAGTTATTAGGGGAATCCAGATGTGGACCTCCTGGTTACTATTCTTAGAGAGGCACAGCTCCACCCTACTGATGAGGTCCAACCAGACCAAAACATGTGTCTGGGGGTCTTGTTGGTACTCTTGTTCAGAGTACAATTGCCTAGCTTTTCAGTGCTGGAATGCCCCTGGGGAGGGCAAAGACTGATATGATTGGGATATTGGGATATTTCTCCTCTGTGAAAGATAGTGAGCTAAAGTATTTGGGGAAGGCTCTTGCACCCAGTACTAATGTCTGGCAGAGAGACTCCCAGGACCCCCCTTGTTTTTTGCATATTTAAGTAACTTTGGGTCCTACCCTAAATTACTAGGGGAATCCAGACGTGGATGCCTTACTCACTATTCTTAGAGAGGCACAGCTCCACCCTACTGATAATGTCCAACCAGACTGTAACACATGTCTGGGGTTGCTGTTGGTACTGTTGTTCAGAGGAGAATTGTCTATCATTTTGGTGCTGGACTGCCCCTGGGTAGGAGAAATAATGATATGATTGGGATATTTCTCCTCTGTAAAAGATAGTGAGCTAAAGATTCTGGGTAAGGCTCTAGCACCCAGGACTAATGTGTGACAGAGAGACTCCCAGGATCCCCCTTGTTTTTTGTATATTTAAGTAACTTTGGGTCTCACCCTAAGTTAGTAGGGGAATCCAGACGTGGACCCCTTGCTCATTATTCTGAGAGAGGCACAGCTGCACGCTACTAATGAGGTTCAACCAGAACGAAAGACATGTCTGGGGTTGCTGGTGGTACTCTTTTTTAGAGGAGAATTGCCTAGCATTTTGGTGCTGGACTGCCCCTGGGCAGGACAAAGACGGATATGATTGGGATATTTCTCCTCTGTGAAAGATAGTGAGCTAAAGAATCTGGATAAGGCTCTCGTACCCAGGACTAATGTTTGGTAGAGAGACTCCCAGGAACCCCCTTGTTTTTTGCAGTTTTTTCATGACATGGGTAGTTCGAGCAGACATTTCTTTTTCAATCACTGTGATAAAAGAAAAAAACACATGTTAGTGTAGGTAGTTTATAATGAGTATTGCATTGCATAGTACATATGTCTGTATTGTGTAGACCCTCATAGCTAGCACTTTAGAAGTACTATAGTTCGAACCAGGGTACTGTGCAATTTGCTCAGTTCCTCTGTTTGTTAATCAAATCATTGGGTGTGTGGGAAAAAAATCCATGCTGGATTTAAAAAAATCCTTTCTACGTTGTGGTAATATACATTTGTTTTATTGAGTTCAGCAGGAGGAATTGAATATGTGTATGGTTTTTGATTTGGAAGTGGTGTTAGCATTGTTGCAACTAGATAGCAGTTGGTGTATTTTATTTGTTTATTTCTTTTCCCATTTTAGTGGTCTTTATCTATCTGTTGGTTTGTTGCAGATTTTTCAGGCAGTTAGATACCTGTTGGTGTATTGTAACTGTTTATTTCTTGTTTCATTTTAATGGTATTCATTTATTTCTTTGCATGTTGCAGAATCTTGGAGCAGTTAGGGACCTGTTGGCATTTTTTAACCGGTCATAGTTTTGAAGGTCAAGTTCATATACAGATTAGTTAGTACATTTTGTTTTTAAGAATATTAAGTAAGCGTTTACAAGATTTGTTGGTAATCTCTGTTTCACAGTAATGTTAGTATCATTACATTTGACCCATCCACAATTATTATTTTGTATATATGCAGTGTAGTGACCGGCATTGGTTGTGGCTCCTGCATGGTAGATTACACCTATTGTTGAGAAGGTTTCCTTAACAAGTCATACTTTACCATGTGTGAATCCACTTAGCTTGCAGTTGTTTTTGGTATCATCTGCAGCATAACGTAAAAGTATTACTATTACATATTTAATATGTGTCTGTATTTGTAAGGTGGCAAGAACCCCACACTGTTTTTCTCGCTAGTGACCCAAAGTGGGATAGTACAAAGACACATGTGCACATTATAGGCCTCTATCACATAACTGTGGTTATGGAGTCAGGGGACTGCTGCCTGGCCGGAGGGGGTTGTAGCAAGGCTTGCTCGGACATTCGCGTACGAGAACATTTTGTCAGGAGTCGAGATTTGCGGCTTGCGAAAAATGTTTATGTGCTTTGCCGTGTGAAGAGGAGATGGGCTGAGCTGACACGTCATGTGGCCTGGCTGTGGTTGTCACTGGGAGAGTGCAAAGTTCTCCAGAGAAACAAAGTAAATCCGTAGAAATGTTGCCTGCATTGGTAAATGGCAGCAAACAATTCATATCTTTAAAAAAAATATTTCTAATGCCACTATGGTCTGAAGGGCTATTGGCTTCCATTCTGAGTGAAGGTCAGCGCCATTGAATTTTTTTTTTCCGAACTCAGCAAACCCACGCATCGTACACAGTATAAGGTTCAATTGTTTTTGACCTTGAAACAAAGGGAGGATTTCAAAAGGAATGCTTGCAGGGAGGGATGTAACACTGTCAAATATGATAAGGTTCAACATTCCAAAACTGGACAAAGGAACATGTAATTTCTTTTTATGAAAATTTGTTGACCTGAACGGAGTATCTGTGTTACGCCGAGAGAATGGAAATGCCAAATATTATGTACGTTTTGCTTTCAAAGATTTTATAGACCAACGAGTCAACTTATCAATCGCCAACCGTTATTGCTGGCTTACATTGTACTTCGTTGTTTTGTCATATTGGAACGACACTCAAATACAACCTGTGTGTGTACTTGGCTTTGTGCCGGGCTCATGGGCAGCCAAGCATCGAGATGCGTGTACTCCACTAGTGTGTTCCCCCAGGTTCCACAAACACATAATTGAACGCTAATATTTAAATAAAATTGCATCTATGTGTTCTTCATGCCCTCAGCTTGCTCCCTGATTGTAGCATCAGCATCCCATTTTGAGGTGAACATACTGCATAGCAGTAACCTTTGAAGTAAATTGACGGCCACTTTCCACATTGTTTTCTCTGTGTTCCCTTTGTTTCACGTTCATGTTCATCATTAGTTTTAACACAGGGTCGAATTAATGGTTAAAATGATAAACTGTACTAAAGATCGGCTACTGAGACACATTTCTGTTATCATTTTTAGACAGCTACATCCTGCCTTTCTGCGATTGTCATTAATTCCAGATACCAACTGATGGGTTTTTCAACCGGCAGCTGCAGATACACGTGAATGGCTGGATAACAGTGACTCTTTTTTGGGATGATCGCTACGGGCTGATATGCCCTTTCGTGGCAACAGTGATAAGGAGAAACCTGAATTTGTTCATGGTGGCTTAGCACCAGGCTGATGCCACAGCCTTGCAATTCACAGTGTGTCCAATGTGCTTTTAATACCCAAAGAGAACACCATGTGACTCGCGATAAACATTTGTGGATCGAGAATGAAGAAAAAAATTACCCATTTGCTTCATTATGGCAATCGCCGGATTTTTCAGTGCGTTTATTGTGAAATAAAAGTATGAACTGTTTCTTGATAGGTATAAAAAGACCATACAGAAGAACAAGAGATCACCCCTCTCTTCCACTGGTCCATTGCATATTGAGCCTCAGGGGCGGGCCATATGAATTAGTGCCGCCAGGGCTGTCCACCTTGGGTGATGCGGCAACGGATAAGATTATTACAAGATGGCTGTGCCCTGCTGCCTGATTTCGCATGTATACAAAAGAGGAAAACTGCGGTAAGGTGCATAGGGAAAGTTTGTACAATCGATCAGCGTATGCTTAGAAACACATGTCTGAACCCTCGGGACAATAATATTTCTGAGCGCACTATTCCTTCAATAGTTCAATTTTTTGCACCATTCGCTGCAGATGATTTTCAAAGGTCTCTGTTTAGTATTATTTTTAATGTCTGTATGGTGTGTTTAAAACATAATTGGTAAGTACACATAAAGTAATGGGTAATAATTGGTTTATATAGAGAAGTGTAGTGTCTACCATTGCTATCACTGTTTTCACTCATTTCATCATGAGGAACATTTTCTTCCGGGCATTCCAAAGTACTAGACATTTCTCTGTAAAAAAAAAAAAATATATATATATATATATATATATATATATTATTTTTACTCCACCTAATACTGAAAGTTTATAAAGATATAAAATAAAAGCTGTGTACTCACTCGTTTTTTGCTAAGTTTTGCTGTTACTTCTGCGTCGGTGTGCTGCTGATTTTTGCTGTGCAGTTTGCATGAGGTCATTCTGTTGGAGGCATATTCATTTTGTTTTGGTATATCGCATTATGTTGCATATGTTATGTAACTAGACGGTTGGTGTCTTACATATACAGTTTCCACGTCTTATTTATTATTGAACGTAATGTATTTATGTGCTGCTTTTGAACATGTTCAGTGTTTCTATTGCACGATACAACAATGTAAGATACCCCCTGAGTTTTTGGATAGTGCTGATGTTGACCAAGTCCGTCCGCAAACATACGCATGGTCCGGAAACATCAGACCCACTAGCACAGGTATGGGGTTCAGTATGTTCTATGTTATATGTATAGAAACTAAGGGAATCCTATGAAACATTTACCCAATTTATATTGTCTATATCTATATTCAGTAAAAAAACTTTGTTAACGGGACATTATGGTTAAGTTGCGCCACTAAAAACCGATGAAATTCAGTGAAAAAACCTTGTTTAAGAGATGTTATGGTTCCAAGTAAAACCCAAAAAACACCTGAAATTCACCAGTTATGGTAAGCTAAGAAACCATAACTCATGTCTCCACCGTGCACTGCTAAGACTAACACCGAGGAGATCAAAGATGACATCACAAATGTCATTGATGACATCACTGATGACATCACATGTCTGGCTCCCTATTTTTTCCTTTACTGCCATATGTAAGCCACATGGTTTTCTTCAGTAACTGTAAGGAACTACAAATTAAAAAGGTACTATATTTGTAGACTTATCCTTCAAATATGTGTTTGCAGTAATTCCCTTAGGGTCCAATCACAGCATATGAAACATATACATAGGGAAAGGCACAAGCTTGAAAGACAGCAATGCTTTGTATGCATGAAGATAATCAGTAAGGTTATCAACACTTTGCTATAGTTCTGCTGTTTTTTTTATTACTATACTTTCCCTGGATATGCTTATATTTGTATATTTTGTACTCACACTACTTTCCTTATGGTCCATTTACATCATGTGTTACTTATAAATAGGGGAAGTAGAAGCTTTGAAGCAGAGCAATAATTTCTGTGCATGAGGATAATCAGTTAGGTTACGAACATTGTTTGGTAGTACTGCTTCTTTTTTGCTTACTTCACTTTCCCTGTATATGCTCATATTTGTTTGTGTTGTTGTCTCTTTGTGTTTTGTCTGTAATAATGCAATTATGTAGTAAGTGGGTTTTATTAGCTACTTATTACATGTTTCACAGTATGCAAAACTGTAATAAGAAAGCCTTTATCATTTCACTATTCAACATGGCAAGATTATGAATATTGCACCTCCATCATGTATGCTGCACACAATGCCTATGTTTCTACATGAGTAGCTTAATATACTGGAAAGAACTTCATAAAAGAATGCTATTTATATCAATGCATTGCTTAATGCACTACGTACCTCATGATATTAATTCCAATGATCCTTACACTTTTTTGTCAACATTATAATAAGAATCCCTCGTACAGAGATTTCATGAAAAGTAAATGCACATGTGATGTCATCAGTGATGTCATTGATGACATTTGTGATGTCATCTTTGATGTCCTGGGTGTTAGTCTTAGCAGTGCACGGTGGTGGCCCGAGTTATGGTTGCTTAGCTTACCATAACTGGCAAATTCTTTTTTCAGTTTTACTTGGTACCATAACATCCCTTTAACAACGTTTATTTCACTGAATATTACATGGACGCGATAGCGTCCATGTAGTTATGGTTAAGTTGGTGTTTCCATAGGAAGAGCGTTTTATGGGTGGCTTATAACTTCGCTCCCTCTGGACGAATCCTCACCAAACTTTGCAAAAAAAGTATATGGCACACTCTGCAAAGTTTGGAGAGGTTTGGTCCGGGGGGGCAAAGTTATAGGGGGGTCCCAAAACTTTAGTTTTTTCCCATAGACATAATGGGAAAAAACTTTGCGCACGCCTACAGCCCAAACCGCTCGACGGATTTACACCAAACTTGCGGCAGGAGCGGGGGCTTGGTCCCGAAAGCGTGCTTTTGCAAATTTGGTGTAAATCCGTCCAGTAGTTTTTTTTAAAATGACCAAAATGTAAGGCAAAAAAATTAGTGATATCTCTGTTCGCTTCGCGGAGGGACTTCCCTGTTCGCTCCGCCGACATGTTCGCTGATTGGACGGTGTCGGGCGTGGAGCTCGTCAGATTTTTGATGGCGCCCGCCATCTTGCATTCGCCGATGACCGCGGACAGTGAGGTGAAACTTGGTTTGTAAGAGTGTTTGGGGAGGGTGGGGGAGTATGAGATAGGTGCAATGTTGTATTTTTTTTTATGTGCTAGACGCTTTTGTTGTGTTCGATTTGTCTGCGGATAACACGGCTGTTCTGAAATGTTCATAAATAAACAGAATGGATTCGGTGTCAAGTTGAAAGTGTTCTAAGAAGACGCGTGGGGTCCTGGAATGTTCGCAGGGGGTGTCCTGAAGACGTTGTCTGAATTGTTCGTTGTCAAGCTGAAAGTGTTCTAAGAACACTCGCGGTGTCCTGAAATGTTCGTACATAAAGAAAATGGGGGTGTCCTGATGACACTGTCCGTATCATCCTCTGGCAAGTTGAATGTGTTCTAGGAACTTCCTTGTGTCAGTGGACATTAAAATGGTTGAAATGCTTGAATCTATGGGTGTGATATTTTTGACCCAAAATTATAAGCCACTATGAGTGTGATATGCTGCGGTGCTTGTGGCCAGGGCATAGACTCTTGGGTGCATGGCATATGAGTGTGATATGCTGCGGTGGTTGTGGCAAGGGTATAGAATGTTGGGTGCATGGCCATGTTGCAGAGAGTGCATGTATGTTTCCACATGTATGAAATCTGAAAGATTTCATTTATAGGTATGTTTTTGTTTTCCAGTACTAATAGTAAGTACATTAGAAATTCTTGTGGATCTTCCTGTCAGTTTATAGTGAATTTCACCATTCCAGCACAGTAGTCCAATTGTTGTCTTATTCCATAAACACTATACGTGTTGTCAGGATTGTTTGCTGCGTTTCTGTGAAGTACTAACATTTGCAAACACAATGGGTCTGTACTGTGTAAGTAAATGTTCTCAACAAGTGGTGGTAATTGAAATAGAATATTCATTGCTACATTTGCGTAGCAACTTACACCAACTATGTTTGAGAGTTTAAATGGACCAGGTAGTTCTGTATCTGACTGCTTTTTTGGAGATTGTCTTCCTTCTTTGAAGAAGTACCTGGTTTACTTTCCCTAATTGATTCTTTTTTGCTTGTGGCACTTGATGAAGTATTACTTTCTTTTACTCTCTTTGGAGGATTTGCAGTGACATCCTGTGGCTTTTCTGTTTGATTTATTTTTCTTTTATAATGTTTTACTTTTTGTGGAACAGAATGTGTTTAGATGGGGCGTGTATAGTGAACGAAGTCTATTGTATTCTAAAATGCAAGGAATATCAGCGTTTATTTTACTTGCATCAAAGTTGATTAGAAATAGACCGTCAAGTGTACGTAAGCGTGATAGTGCTACGTAGCTCCTGCCTTCTTTAAAGACTCTTACCAATGTCTATCATTGCTTTGTCTAGGGTAAGACATTGTGATTTATGAATGGTGACTGCGTATGCAAGAGTTGGAGAAAATTGTTCTCTGTGTACATACATGTCTTTGAAGAGAAGGAATCGAGCTGTTGAGCGTCCTATTCTTTTTACTTCTGAAAGTTTGTCAAAGAGAATATTGACAAACTGAATTTTGTTGTCACGTGGATATGTTTGAAAGCCAACAACTGTACCCAGTGCTCCATTAACTAGTCCTTGGTCCACGTCAAGGTTACGTTTCTTCATTACTCTGCAATTTAAGGATAATTTTAATATCTTTTCCAAGCCTGCTGTGTTTGAGATTGATTTTTCTAAACTATTTAGTCTTGTTGTGGCTTGGTCACACATGGGTAGTGTCATTCCATGTACATCTAGTTTGTCTTTGGCGCTAATTTCCATTATTGGTTGCATTTCTTTACTTAACATTATTTCATTGAATTTGAAACAGCTTGCAAGAGTTGGCATTAAGGCCATACAATTGACTTTTTTGCCCATTTCAGAGACAATTGTGTTGTTTCATAAGAACTACACAACACAATTGTCTCTGAAATGGGCAACAGCCCCAGGCACCCCATGCCTAAGGACAGGAGCACCCATACATTATGAGGAATCTTCTGTGAAATCTATCCTCTGAGGTCACCCATTAAATGGTACCAAAATAAGGATCAGCCTCAACACTGAAAAGGTGGACCCCAATAAGTGTTCTTGTGTGTTAAAAACATTGTTTCGAATAACACTTCGGAAAAAACTTTGAAGCCTAACTCAACGCCTCCCTGAATGTGATCCAGCACATCCATTATCACCATAACATGCATGAATGTGCCGGGTTTTCAATATTGCTTCTGCTTCTTTATAAAGTATACCAACTCTGATACTTTTTAAGATGTTGGCATAAGTGAGATCTGCAAATTGGCGCATGTTTTCTGTTAATTCTCTGTATTGGAAATGTTGCCAAAGGTTGACATTTCCTATGCTGCCAACAGTTTTACAGCACAGTTTGTGTCCTAATGTTTTAAAAATAGGCTCACCTTTTATTGGTGTCAATTGAAGAAGATCTCCGAAAACAATGTGTTTTCCTGCAAAGAGCTCTTCATAGTTTGTTTTGAGTACTTCTTGTAATCTGAGGTGAATCAAAGCCAACATTAAGTTGGACACCATGCTCACTTCATCTATTAGTAGCATGTTTCAATACTCTGCGTAGTTCCATTGCAGCTTCTGCAGAAAGTTTGTAATAATCTAATTTGTTTTGGTGTTCTACTGGCAGGAGTAGTAATCAGTGTAAAGTGACACCACCTATGTTGTAGGCAGCTAAACCTGTGGGGGCAGTGACAACAGCTGACAGTTTGTTGTTTGTCAATTGTTGAAGGAACTTACTGATGATTTTGATTAGGAATGTTTTGCCAGAACCAGCTTAACCACTGACATACAATAGTATAGGTTTGTAATTTTGACAGGTGCATTCTTTGTTTTCATGTTGTACACCATGTGCAATTTCTTTTGTTACTTCTTGAAAAATGCTACGTTGCTCATTGTTTAGCTTTGATTGTAGTATAGTTAAGTCTTCTTTATCTTCATACTGACACATGGTGTTTTCTACTTCTATCATAGCTAATTCTGCCTCATTTGTTATTAGTGGGTCTCCCAGTGGTTCTTGGCTTCCTGTGACAGAAGGTTGACTACTGTCAGGAGTGTCCTTATCTAGTTGGGCCTGGAGTTCTTCTTCGTGTTGCTGTTCATTGTGCAAAATTGTTTTGTACTGTGCAAAGTTTACATCAGTTATACTGCTTTCATTTGCTTTGAAAGCGTCTTCATATGAGTCATAGTTATCTAGTATTTCTTCTTCTTTTCTCCATGGTTTAAAGAGTTGTAGCAGGGACATGTAATATACTTCTTTATGTTGAGGAGTCTTTAATGACAATTTGATATGATTAATTAAATTTGGTTTGGTGAGTTTTGCTAAGCTGCCTTCACAGTTTGTCACTTTGTATTTATGGTTTTGTTCATCAGGTTTTATATTATTTTTGTATGTGTAGTTTTGGGCTATATGGTATAGACACATGGTTTCCAAAGTGGTACTCCTGTTTGGGTAGTATGTGTCCAATAAATTGTTTTTTTAAATGTCTTTGCTGTTGGGATCATGTTTGGCTATTGTTTCTATATCTTCGTATGATTTTAGAACTGTTTTTACAGATTTAGCTCGACCAAGACTTAGCCATACTATATTTGCAGATTTACCATACAATGAAATACCAGTTAATCGATCAGCTGCTTCATAGGATCCACATTCTCTATGGGACAACATTACTATGCCCAAGCTGTATAATTTTTGAGACACTGTTTTATCTGATGACAGGTCATTCCAGAGGTTTTGGAGCTCTGTCTTTTCTGATTTGGCTAAGTATGCTGTGACATATCGTGCAACTGCAGTAGAATTGTCTGCAATGTACTGCACATCTATGTTTCCATTTCATAAGTGGGCAATGATTGCATTGTAATCATTGATATATTTTTCTTCTTTCCTTTTTATGCAATATGTATTTTTAGGTGACTTACCTTTAACACTTTGGGCCTCATTACGAGTCCGGCGGTAACGGAGGCGGTAAAACTGCCTGGTTACCGCCGGACTCGTATTACCATTCCGCCTCCGTGATTCCCAGAATTACCGGGGCATTACAACTCCGGTTTTCCAGAAATCACGGAGGCGGAATGGTGTTAATCCCCATTCCCATTGAGTCTTATGGGACTCAATGGGGATCATGGAAACACCGGCAGCATCTTATAATGCTGCCGGTGTTTCCTCGTCCGCCTGCAGGTGGGCGGTGTTAAACCCGCCAGGTCAAACCTGGCGGAACATCACCTCCTGCCTGCAAGAGTCGGGATCAGGCGGTCCGGAAACAACGGTGGCGGCGGGTTTACCGCCACCTTTATTTCCGGACCGCCTGATTTGTAATGAGACCCTATGTCTAACTGAAGACATGAGGTTGTTCACTTGACCTGTATTTGTAACTGGTCTAGGGAAACCAAATCAGCATTTGGACTAGTATTTCCCTTTGTTTTTGTATTTGCAACAACTATATTTGCCACATTTGTGTCTTTGGAATTGTAACATTTTTTTGCATGAAGATCACTATTTGTGGATTCTGATGGAATTTCACAAGTGACATATTTTCCAATAAACTGTAAAACAGTGGCATCACTGTCATGACAAAATTTAGGAGCATCTTTAATCCATAAAAGCATGTGGACATGTGGTGCTCCTCTGGCTTGGTATTCTTTTCTCCAAAAGAAGTGTTGCACTTCTCCAAGGGGAGGAACAGTTTTATTACAAATAAAATGTAGCATAGCAATGAAGCGATGGTGAAAATATCTTGAAACATTAACAGGATCCTGAGAACAAAGTTCTCCAGGTGTTAGTATATCTATGTTTGTTTTGTTTTTGTTTGATATGCGTAGGAAAGCATGTAAATCTTCCCATGCATATTCTGCACAACTTAATGTAACAAACCAAGTGGGTGGGACAAGGTTTCTGATCATACAACGTACATCTCCATGACGTTGAAACCAGTACTCTTTAGTATCACACATATTTGCTAATAGATTTGTAAGATTTGCTTGTAAAACCTCATCTTTTTGTTGAACTTTTTGTAATAATTGTGTAGCTGTCATATTTTGAAAGTGTGATCCTGATTTTAATATGTGTGCAACTCTGTAACATAAAGTTGCTAGTTCAATTTCAAAGAGTAGGTGGAATATGTATTCCACATTTTGTCGAAATCTGGGATCTTCAGAATACATTCGTAATGAGCGATATTCTGATGCTGATATTTGAATAGGTCTATCATCGTATCTTCCTCCTTTGCCAGTAGGAAAGTGTAGAGGAAAAGCACGTGCTTCTATACTTTTTTCCCATATGCTGATTGGTGATCCTTTTGTTTGACACATTTGGTACGTTTCCAGTGCATCTTCTACCATGTCATTCGAGTGCAATGGATGAATTGTATAATGGTCTAAAGTGTTTGATATTTTAGCAGGATCTAGGAGCTCAAATTGACCAGCTTCTTGTGTCTCTTGAATTATTTCAGTTGTATCTTTCAAGTTTTCTTCAATATTAAATTCTTTATAATATTCATTATTCTCTTTAAGATATTGCAGGGCTTCTCTAACTTTATGTAAATCTACCAGTTGTTGCCACTTTTTTTGTCTTTTGTAGGTACTCCATTTACCAAGATAATTAAACATTGTTGCATTGGACGTTGCACCCCTAGAGTGTGCACATTTTCTTTTAGATCTAATGGTAAATACACAACTTTTCCATGAATACCTTTCACTAATTCAGAGGGAGGTAATTTTGCAGTTTTTGGTTGAAGGCGTATTATTGCTTGAAATGGGTGCACTGTTTGAATTATGATGCTCTCATATAAATTAAGTTGTTGACAGGGTTTTGGTAGTGGATATAATTCCAAGTTATTTGTGATAGCACGTGAAGGGGTTTGGTTGTTGTCAAGTTTTGTAGTGCAGTAACTGCAAAGTATTATGGGGTCAGTTATTTCGTATTTGTTTTCTGCTATAAGGTAGAGAGCTAATTCAAACCATTTAGATTCTTCATTGTCTTCTATTTTGTATGATAGGTCTACAGTTTTTGTGTTATTTTTATAAAAGGTTCTGCGGCAACATACACACACATGGTTTGGTACTTCAGCTGAAGTACTTTCAAATTTTAGTATTTCTTTTTTGTATGTGTGTAGTGAAAGGTTGCCATGTGCAGAATTGTTACGAAGTTAGTTTACAGCTAATTCATCTTGTAAGTGGGTTTCACTTCCAAAATATTTAGTCTGGATATAGTTGATTTCTTTTAGTAGGTCTTTTGCTGTACCATGTAGAACAATGTTATTTAAATTGGCTAGTGCTAAAGCAGGACTTTTAGCATAGTACCGTTTATAAACTAGATTTCTTATACTTGCATGATGTGTTGATATCCTTTTGATATCATGGAAGGTTGTTTTGCAAGTAGGTCCTGTAATGCAGGCCAATGAATTTCCTGGTAGTCCTGTGTACTTGCGTACTGGACAAGCATCCATATTTTGCAGTAGTTTAATTTTGATTTTGTCTTTGCTTTTCACATATTGATTGAGGAATTGGCATAAAGACTTTTTTGGGAATGTTACACATTGACGTGCATGGCCATTTGTACACTAGATGTTCTGATTCAGTTGAATGGACAGGTAAATCTACGTTTTCAGGGCGTATTTGTGTAAGGAGTACTTCTTGTTCCATTATGGTATTATTAACTTTTTCATAACCTCGACTACTGCATGTATGGCAATTGTATTTGTTTGCTTTTGTTTGTACGCTTCTTCATTAAAGTATGGTTCTGTGCTTGTAGTGTGACTCCATTCACCTCCACAGATATTTAAGAAGTTATTTCTGTTGACATTTCGTTTATTGAGAAGTCTTTTTTGTAATTTAGTTATTAGTTTTGTTAGTGGTTTTATTCTGTTTAACACTAAAATAAATAACTTTCTTTTGAGAAGAATTGCACTGTCTATCAACGCTACTAAGATTACTTTTCTACGATAGATTTGAAGTGTTGAACCTCGTTTCTCTCCTGTTTTAATAAGATCTTGAAGGCCTTTGTGACAGAACATTTTGGCTAAAATACTTTTCTTGGTATGCTTACTTTGTACTACATCAAGATTTATAGAAGAAGTTTTATTTGTAGTGATAGTTGATTTTCTGTTAATTGTTTTTTGGTTTGTTTTACTTTTTGATAGAGGAGTCAAAGTTTTTGTACTAGAAACTTCTTCTGTTTCACTACATGTCTGTATTAGCTGTTGTGTTTCAACTTTTTTTTACAAATTCTGCTATAGATGGATGCTTATGTTGGAAGGTTTTCTTTTCATTTGCTCTACTTCTGCGTTCCTTTCTACAGAGTTGCTTTTTGGTAGGCATTCTTTAGGGTCTGTTGAAAAAAATACAGAAGGTATGGGTTGGGGTGTTCTGGAATGCATGAGTGTTTGAGTAAGATGATAAAGATGTATGTAATGGTGTGTGATTGTGCTTTGGGAAGTACAACTACTAGGGATGGGTATTCTTGAATTAATGTGTTACTAAACTGGGGTTCAGATGACAGAAAAAAGTAAGCCAGTGGTTTGGAGAAGTATAAATAGTACATCTAAAGCTATACAATTAAAACAGTTGTTTGTTCTACAACATCTAAATTCTAGCGGCTGAGTTGGGTAATTTGTGTGTCGAAAAATAGGAAGTTGTGGGCCATTCTGCCAGTAAATCACTGTTTAAGATGGGGGGATTTTTGATCAGAAGGGGGCAGAATCTCTATTTTTAGGCACAGAAATAGCATGAATTAACCTTACAGTGTGTTTGAATAATAATTCAAATATTATGGTAACATTTTACTTACTTTTTTTTCTAAAATGAGCAGTTTACTTCTTAGTTGTTCTTTGTACTTCAAATTCGGCTGGAGAATGGTCTTCACTGCAATTGTAAAAGAAAGAAATTAGTAATTTGGTTTGTATATAGCACTGTTTTTAATTTAGACATAGATTTTTTAAATTGAAATGCTCTGCGCCTTCCTCAAAACCATTAAAACTATCTTATGACTAACTGTAGGAAAGAAAATGTCTTTACTATGGCTTGTGAAAATCATAATGTACCACTGTATACCACTATCCCTGTAACTAAGCTTTTCCACATAATAGTGAGTCCATGTGATAGCTTGCTTTTCCACGTAAGAGGGAGTCAATGACATAGCCTGCTTGTCCTATATAAATGTCAGTAATTATATAAACTAAAAAAATTAAAACCAAGTATGTGTTTGTACAAATATTATTCTTTGAGATTTGATGATAGAGTGTGCATGTAATTTTGTTTGATCATATGTAGTCTATATATTTTATTTCAAAAATGTTAGTTTAACATTATTTGCGTGTGTGTGTGTGTGTACGAAGAAATTAAATGGTATAAAGGTTTGTAAGTCACAGTTCATTTTAGGAGAATGAAAAAATGATCGTAGATTCATTTTACAGATTATACAAGGTAAAAGTCGGTTAGAAAATGTGTTCATGTACTGTATAGAAAATATGCATACCTGCAGTTTATGTTCATGCATATGGATATGGACGAAGCTGCAAGTAGAAATCTTGAAGACTTGTCTGGTATTTCTCGTAGATCGGGCTTGCCAATGGGATGAGACTTGTAGTCTGAGAGATTCACCGTACATTTGCAGTGCTGATCTATGATGATGCAGTTACATGTAGAGGTCTTGGATTTGATTGGTGGATGGTCATGTGATTTCTTAGCTACATCCAATGAGGGAATGGCACAGAGAGTGAAGTGGAAATGGTAGAAGGGCTGTCCATGTTACGATAACGGTAAAAAAACTTTGTTAAAGGGACGTTATGGTTAAGTTGCGCTACTAAAAACCTATGAAATTCAGTAAAAAAACGTTGTTAAAAGGGACGTTATGGTTAAGTTGCGCTACTGAAAACCTATCAAATTCAGTAAAAAAAACGTCGTTAAAGGAACGTTATGGTTCAAGGTAAAACTGAAAAAACCCTGAAATTAGGCAGTTATGGTAAGATAAGCAACCATAACTCGCGCCGGCACCGTGCACTGCTAAGACTAACACCCAGGACATCAAAGATGACATCACAAATGTCATTGATGACATCACTGATGACATCACATGTGTATGTACTTTTCATGAAATATGTGGACAAGGGATTCTTATTATAATGTTGTGAAACAAGGATCATTGCAATAAATATCATACCCTAATTAGTGCATTAAACGATGCATTGATATAAATAGCATTCAATTATGGGGTTCTATCTAGTATACTAAGCAACTCATACAGAAACATAACATTGTGTGCAGTGTACAAGATGAAGGTATAATATTCGTAATGTTAATATGTTGAATAATGATATGATAATTGTTTTCTTAATAGATTTTTGTGTACTGTGAAATATGTAATAAGTAGCTAATAAAACACATGTATTACATAATTGCATTACTATAGACAAAGCACAGACACAAGAACACATACCAATATGGGTATATACAGGGAAAGTGAAGTTAGCAAAAAAGCAAAAGTAGTAGCGGAAGCAATTCATAATTTAACTGATTATTTTCATGCAAATAAATGATTGCTCTGTTTCAAAGCTGCTATTTACCCTAGGTATATGTATCACTTGATGTGATTGGACCCACAGGGAAAGTACAGCCATAAAAAAAAAAACAGAACTATCAGAAAGTGCTCATAAGTCTATTGATTATCTTTATGCACAAAAAGGATTGCTGTCTTTCAAGCTTGTGTCTTCCCGTATGTATATGTTTCATATGATGTGACTGGACTCTAAGGGAATTACTGTAAGAACCTACTTGAAGGATACGTCTACAAATAAAATAAGTTTCTGACTGTTACTGAAGAAAACCATGTGGCCTAGATATGTCAGCAAAAGAAAAGAGTGAGCAAGACATGTGATGTCATCAGTGATGTCATCAATGACATTTGTGATTTCATCTTTGATGTCCTGGGTGTTAGTCTTAGCAGTGCACGGTGGTGGCGCGAGTTATGGTTGCTTAGCTTACCATAACTGGCGAATTTCAAGGGTTTTTCGGTTTTACTTGGAACCATAACGTCCCTTTGACAACGTTTTTTCACTGAATTTCATAGGTTTTTAGTAGCGCAACTTAACCATAACGTCCCTGTAACATTTTATTTTTTAACTAAATTGTAAAGCTTTTTATTAGTGCAACGTCACCATAACATCCTTTTCAATAGATGAAGACCACTAACATCTTATGGCCTCAAAGTGGGAATGCCGGGTGGTAAAAATAACAAAGATTTTCCTTCCTACACCGGGATCTTTTACCAAGATGGCCACCATGGAAAGGGAAGGCGGGGTGTATAAAGAACACAACAGGGCATGAGCGGGGGGTGGGCGCACAGGGGAGACACATGGGCATGAGCGGGGGGTGAGAGGGAACAGGGTACAAACGGGGCATGAGCAGGGGGTGGGGGGGAAAAGGAAGGAAACACGGGGCATGAGCAGTGGTGGGGGGAACACGAGAGACACGGGGCATGAGCAGCGGGTGGGGAGGAACATGAGGGAGACACGGGGTATGAGCGGGGGGTGGGGAGGAACACGAGGGAGACACGGGGCATGAGCGGGGGGTTGGGGGGGTAACACGAGGGAAACATGGGGCATGAGCGGGGTGGGGGGTGGGGGGAACACGAGGGAGACACGGGGCATGAGCGGGGGGGTAACACGAGGGAAACACAGGGCATGAGCGGGGGGTGGGGGGAACACGAGGGAGACACGGGGCATGAGCGGGGGGTGGGGGCAACAGGAGACAGACACGGGGCATGAGCGGGGGGTGGGGCCAACAGGAGAGAGACACGGGGCATGAGCGGGGGGTGGGGAGAACAGGAGACAGACACGGGGCATGAGCGGGGGATGGGGGAACAGGAGACAGATACGGTGCATGAGCGGGGGTGGGGAGAACAGGAGACAGACACGGGGCTTGAGCGGGGGGTGGGGGGCAACAGGAGACAGACACGGGGCATGAGCGGGGGGTGGGGGCAACAGGAGAGAGACACGGGGCATGAGTGTGGAGTGCGGGGTACAGGAGACAGACACGGGGCATGGGTGGGGGCAACAGGAGACAGACACGGGGGATGAGCAGGGGGTGGGGGGAACAGGATACAGACACGGCGCATTAGCCGGGGGTGGGGGGAGCAGAAGACAGACATGGGGCATGAGCGGGGGAGTGGGGGGGCAACAGGAGAGACACGGGGCATGAGCGGGGGTGGGGGGGCAACAGGAGAGAGACACGGGGCATGAGCGGGGGGGTGGGAGGGGTACAGGAGACAGACACGGGGCATGAGCGGGGGGTGGGGGGCAACAGGAGAGAGACAAGACATGGGACATGGGACATGAGCGGGTGGGGGGAACAGGAGAGAGACACGGGGCATGAGCGGGGGGGCAACAGGAGACAGACACGGGGCATGAGCGGGGGGTGGTGGGGTACAGGAGACAGACACAGGGCATGAGCGGGGGGTGGGGGGTACAGGAGACAGACACGGGGCTTGAACGGGGGGTGGGGGGCAACAGGAGACAGACACGGGGCATGAGGGAGGGGTGGGGGGCAATAGGAGAGACACGGGGCATGAGCGGGGGGTGGGGCCAACAGGAGAGACACGGGGCATGAGCGGGGGGTGGGGGGAACAGACACGGGACATGAGCGGGGGGTGGGAGGAACAGGAGACAGACACGGGACATGAGCGGGGGTGGGGAGAACAGGAGACAGACACGGGGTATGAGCGGAGGGGTGGGGGGCAACAAGAGAGAGACACGGGGCTTGAGCGGGTGGGGGGGAACAGGAGACAGACACGGGGCATGAGCGGGTGGGGGGAACAGGAGACAGACATGGGGCATGAGCGTGGGGGTGGGGGGGCAACAGGAGATAGACACGGGGCATGAGCGGGTGGGGGGAACAGGAGACAGACATGGGGCATGAGCGTGGGGGTGGGGGGGCAACAGGAGACAGACACGGCACATGAGGGGAACAGGAGACAGATACTGGGCATGAGCGGGGGTGGGGAGAACAGGAGACAGACACGGGGCATGAGCGGGGGGTGTGGGGGGCAACAGGAGACACACGAGGCATGAGCGGGGGTGGGGGGCAACAGGAGATAGACACGGCACATGAGGGGAACAGGAGACAGATACGGGGCATGAGCGGGGGTGGGGAGAACAGGAGACAGACACGGGGCATGAGCGGGGGGAACAGAAGACAGACACGGGACATGAGCGGGGGGTGGGAGGAACAGGAGACAGACACGGGGCATGAGCGGGGGGTGGGGGGAACAACAGAGAGACACGGGGCATGAGCGGGGAGTGGGGGGCAACAGGAGACAGACATGGAGCATGAGCGGGTGGTGGGGAGAAAAGGAGACAGACACGGGGTATGAGCGGGGGATGTGGGGGGCAACAGGAGACAGACACGGCACATGAGGGGAACAGGAGACAGATACGGGGCATGAGCGGGGGTGGGGAGAAAAGGAGACAGACACGGGGTATGAGCGGGGGATGTGGGGGGCAACAGGAGACAGACACGGCACATGAGGGGAACAGGAGACAGATACGGGGCATGAGCGGGGGGTGGGGAGAACAGGAGACAGACACGGGGCATGAGCGGGGGGTGTGGGGGGCAACAGGAGACACACGAGGCATGAGCGGGGGTGGGGGGTAACAGGAGATAGACACGGCACATGAGGGGAACAGGAGACAGATACGGGGTATGAGCAGAGGGGTGGGGGGCAACAAGAGAGAGACACGGGGCATGAGCGGGTGGGGGGGAACAGGAGACCGACACGGGGCATGAGCGGGTGGGGGCAACAGGAGACAGACACGGCACATGAGGGGAACAAGAGACAGATACTGGGCATGAGCGGGGGTGGGGAGAACAGGAGACAGACACGGGGCATGAGCGGGGGGAACAGAAGACAGACACGGAGCAAGAGCGGGGGTGGGCGGGAGGGGGAAAGAGACGCGGGGCAAGAGCGGGGGTGGGCGTGTGGGGGAAAGAGATACGGGGCAAGAGCGGGGGTGGGCGGGAGGGGGAAAGATACACGGGGCAAGAGCGGGGGTGGGGGGGAAAGACACACGAGGCTTGAGCGGGGGTGGGGGTAGGGAGAGAGACCCACGGACATGAGTGGGGGGTGGGCGGCGGGTGGGGAGAGACACACAGACATGAGCAGGGGTGGCCGGCGGGTAGGGCGATACACACGGACATTAGCGGGGGGTGGGCGGCGGGTGGGGAGAGACACACAGACATGAGCGGGGGGTGGGCGGCGGGTTGGGAGAGACACACCGACATGAGCGGAGGGTAGACGGGAGGGGGAGAGACACATGGGGGGTGGGCGGGAGGGGGAGAGACGCACGGGCATGAGCAGGGGTCGGGGGGACGGAGAGAGACACACGGGACATGAGCGGGGGGTGGGCGGCGGGTGGAGAGAGACACATGGACATGAGCGGGGGGTGGGCGGTGGGTGGGGATGGACACATGGACATGAGCGGGGGGTGGGCGTTGGGTGGGGATGGACACACGGACATGAGCTGGGGTGGGCGGCGGGTGGGGAGAGACACACGGACATGAGCGGGGGGGTGGGCGGCGGGTGGTGAGAGACACAAGGACATGAGCAGGGGGTGGGCAGCAGGTGGGGAGAGACACACGGACATGAGCGGGGGGTGGGCGGCAGGTGGGGAGAGACACACGGACATGAGCGGGGGTGGGAGAGACGAGCAGGGCATGAGCGGGGGGTGGGCGGGAGGGAGAAAGACACACGGACATGAGCGGGGGGGGTGGTGGGGAGGGAGACAGACACACAGCGTTCATGTGCAGGCGGCAGATCCCGCTCCTCGGCCCTCCGCTGGCCACCGTGTGCCGATGGCGTGAGCGGGGGACTGGAGGAAAAGGGAAGACACGGAGCATGAGTGGGGGTGACAAGAAGGACACACGGGGCATGAGCAGGGGTTTGGGAGGAACAGGAGACAGACACGGGCATGAGCAGGGGTGGGGGACTTACTGTGCAGGCGGGATACAAAGCCTCTCATGCGAGGAACAAAGATGGCGTGTGTCTCTGAAGCCAGACGACTGCACGCTTTCACCGCATCCAATGAGAGAGCACGTCAGATGTCCGCGGACATCACGCAAGCTGCTTGCCCAATCACCGTCCTGTCCGCGGATTGAACAGGGAAGTGTGTCCGCGAAGCAAACACAGATATCACTAATTTTTGTCAATTACATTTTTGTCATTTTCTTAAAAACTACTGGGCGGATTTACACCAAATAAAGCAAAGCACGCTTTCGGGACCAAGCCACCGCTCCTGCCGCAAATTTGGTGTAAATCCTTCCAGCGGTTTGGCTGTAGGCGTGAGAAATGTTTTTTCCCATTATGTCTATGGGAAAAAAAAAGTTTTGGGACCCCCCCTATAACTTTTCCCCCCCTGGACGAATCCTCACCAAACTGCAAAAAAATTCAGAGTGACCCAAATACTTTTTTTGCAAAGTTTGGTGAGGATTCGTCCAGAGAGAGCAAAGTTATAAGCCGCCCAAAAATTGCTCTTCCTATGGAAACAGCAACTTAACCATAACTACATGGCCCCTACGGTGGCCCATGTAATATATATATATATATATATATATATATATATATATATATATATATATATATATGTATATATATATGTTGGGCTCTATGCATTTTGGCTAACACACCTTCATCAGGAGCGAAAAATAGCAGCACAGAATTCCAATTTCTTTAACTCTACAAATCTACAATTAAAAAAACATAATACAGTGAATAATTATCAATTTAATATCACAATTAACAAAAAATATTAGACCTCACATGTCTTGGTAGAGTCATTTACCTGGATTTGGTGATCAAGCGATCCAAAAAATCTAGCAAAGCTAGTTCCCTGAAGTATAAGGGCTAAGAAAAAATCCTCATGGGTGTTACCCAATCAGTACAAAGCTATAGAGTTATGATATAGATAGATGATCAGAAGGCAAGGACAACCAATGTGTATGCAGTATTTGCAATAACCCGATTAGTATAGATCATACCTCTCACATTAGTATGCAGTCTTTGGACATCAGGTTTATCTCTCTTGATGTAGTCGGTAGCTCCTTTAGGGTTCCTGAAGAATCTAGAGTCACAATCTTCTTGAGAATTCACGTTATAGGGTCTAAGACAGAAATCTATAGTAAATCGATGGTTATACATTGTTCTAATCTTTGCAAAACATACCTGACACTTTTATCAGTGATGTTAATCGGTCAGTATTTGGATTCCTCAAAATCATCAAGGTGTCCTTTATGCCCAGGACAAGAATAGTCTGAAAACAAGACCCAAAGAATGAGTGAATAGAAAGATACAAGAATATAAATTGAGGTATATGCGCAGATAATATTCTTGTGGTCCAGTCAAGAAATCACAGGAATATAAGAGTATTCGAGGTGTATATACTAACGCTAATGCAGTCACACAATGTGGTAAAAGCTTTCCAACAGTCTTGAGACCAAGGCTTAATTAAGTTATCAATTAGTATTGTTGGCCTATGTATTGTTAAGTACAAAAAAATATCTTGAACGTCTGTAAAGCTGCAAATTTACCCGCTAGTACAAAGAGGATCGGAGAGCAGCAGTTTCCCTCAAACAGTGAATCCGGCACTTCCAAGATGGCGCATTTTAAATGTGTGCTTGATGTGTTGCGTCATTCTGTCAAAACGTGGTGACGCTCTATGTACACAAAAATAACAAAGGAAACCAAAACATGTTGTGCAAGTGGGTGCAAGGTTAGTTTGCAAGATAAAGGGGATTCATCAATAATACACTTGAATGGGGGGCAAACTTAGTACATGACTTTGGCCACTGCATATATGTTTATCCTGTACCAACTTCAATCACTACAGTCAAGTAGTAAGTCAAAGAGTAATTTTCAGTTTACCATGCGGGTGGACCGTAATCTCATAGGTTGCTAATCACAAGATGGATCCAGTTGTATGACTATACCCAGAGCACATTCACAATCTCTCTCTCTCTCTCTATATATATATATATATATATATATATATATATATATATATATATATATATATATATATATATATATATATATACTGTATTCAGTGCATACATGTTTCTGCTAGTAGGGAGTCATTTATTCCTGAAACAAGAGCGAAATGTAAAAAATCATTACATTTGTCATACATTGTATATCAAATACATTATTTATGATCATATCATAACATGATATTTATCCTTTTAAGCTACTCCTTTAACAGATACAGAATATACCCAATATGTATTTTGGTATAGAGTCTTCTATATTTAACATGCTGTGTATGTAGCTTCATTATTACAAGGTCAAATCCTCTAGTCATCCTTTGTATTCAAATCTGTATATTTCATAAAGTTCTCCTTCACAGCAATATTTATTGCATACAGATCAATATCACTTGCTGGTTTATATGGCAAGTAATGGGGGATCAGTATCCAGACTGTCCTTTCTATCTTAGAGGAAATATTTTTCTAAGTAGTTTTGCAACATGATAACTTTGACTGGAAAAAGTATATGTCACATGTTACTTATGAACTCCATAAGCAATTTATGATTGCCAATTTGTCTAATATCAAATTTATCAGACAATATTTTGTTACATCATATGTCAAAAATTCAATGAGAAATAAGAACATTTAAACACATTGAAAGGAAACACACACCATATTCAGTGTACCTAATTATAAAACTCAATGATGCCAACTCCCTCCAAGATTGTAATCGGAATCATACATATATATATATATATGCTATTTAACAATGTCTGATTAATACAGGTAACCTGTACACAAGTTGTACATCAAATTAAAACCATGTTTTGTGGCAGAATAACAAAGAATGTCAACTGAATCAAGGTGCACTAAAATATGATAATGTTGTAACAAAAAGTGAATGCTTTCATTAACTCTAATAAACTTTATATGAGTCCCTATTCAATGTAATTAGTTAGCTCTCTTACAAGTCATGCTAGTCCTTCAAATTCAGAAGCTATTCAAGTGTTCCATATAGTTTCCAAAATTCCTGATCTTAAAGGTGTGACCAACCAATATTTGTTTTATTTATTTTTTATTCTGAATACCATTTGCAAGTTATAATAAAGGAATTGTCCTCTATCCCCTTTCATGTTAATATCACAATGCAATATGCCCAATTGATTCTAATTACAACATTAGAACCCTCATGCTTTCCAAGTGTTGCCACATTGATATATCTAGTGTTGTTATTTATACTGATGTGCTGTTCGTTCATTAATATAGATTTTTGATTCCAAGCTTCATCCAAAGCTGTATGTCAATATGTGTAGATATGTGTGATAACTCGTGGTATAGCCTGTTAATATACTGAATCCAAGATACTTTCTCCCATACAAACGTTTGTAATAAAGCAACTTGTCCTTGTTTTGCCAGAGAATTACCTAGAAGAAAGCTATCCTCAATCAATGAAAGCCAAGTTCTTTGTGTGCTATGATGACTAAAGTAGAGTTATTTACTACTAGCACTTTTATAAAGAAATATATTCTCTGTAACATTGAGTGATCCTCTAAAATGATGAGCCCAGAACTCTGAACCATATAGTGATTGTGATAAGATCTTTGCCTAAAAACATCTTTAAAGCAACATTTATTGAAGTGGCACTCATTTAAAAAAACAAGTATTGGCAAAGACAAATGTTTGAGTATTTCTGTAGGCATGAGTAATTTGCCAGGCACTGCTATAACTACTTATAGTTAACTGCACTACTTGCCCATAACACAGCAGAAGTTATAGGGGGCCCCTTTTCTCCAATGTTAAATTGTTGACAGGTGGGGATGGCCTCTGGTTGTCCTCATCCCAGCCTCTTTTTGATATGGGTTTGATTTCTTTTTGACATGGACTTTGATATCAATACATTTTTGATATAAAAATGTTTTGAGATCAAATTTTAGATTGATTTGATATCCGTTTTATATAAACAGATATATAAAGTTGTTTTTGTACTTTGATACGGTTTGATATAACATTTTATATCAACATGATATAAAGTGTATAGCAAAATGGTTTTAATATGGGAGAGCATGTGTGAGTTGTGAGGAGTTAGACAGCGAGTGTTATTGTTTGGTGAAGAAGCGATAACGCAGGAGTGGGTTGGATCTTCATGACGTCATAATTTTATATAGATTTAATATAATTGTATAACAGATTTTATATAAACTTTATATTAATTTTATATATCAAAAATAAAAGTCTGATATTTTTATGATATCGAATATTTTTTAATATCACAATAATTTTTTATATCAAACATTTTTTTATATCAAAATTATATCAGATATTTTTGGATCGCAATTCACTTTTTATAGCACATTTTTATTTTTTATATTCACATTTTTCGATATCAAAATGTTTTCATATGAAAATAATGCATTTTATATAAACTTTATAGAATGTTAATCTAAAATTTGATTGAAACGGCTGGCTTTAGACCGCAATGTTGACACGGGGTGGGTTGGACAACCTGGATATGGGCTGGAAAATCCAGCGCTTTTAGAGCTTTTCAGGGACTATTCGGGGGCAGCTATTATGAACGGCTACAGTCACAATGAGGGAAAAACACTACCAGGAAGTCCCGATGGTTCCCAGGATAGTTATACCCCATATTGTTTTATGGATAATGATGATCTGGAGATTGTTCAGGACCTGTTGGCAGATCATGAGAACGGGGAGATTGCAATGACAAGGCTAAACTCGCTGTTGACATCATGCCAGCTCTTACTGTCACGGCTTTGGGGGATGCTGTTGGAGATTGTTTTCAAAACATTAAGTAACATGTGCACATAACAATTGCTAATCTGGGAATGGTGAGCTGGAATGGCAATGCCGTTATCATGGAGCAACCAGCCACAGAGCATGCAGGGTCTGGAGACAGTGGATATAAATCTATGGTTCCGCATGCAGACACAAGGATGATGCCGGAGCAGGATCACACCCTATTGCTGTGGCAGAAAAAACAGGGGGACAAACACTCCGGGGATCGGACAGTCTGCTATCCAACAGGTATGTTCTAGAGTGGGTGTGTGTATTATTATATAAGGCATATGAAGAAGCCATAGTTAAACTATACATATTTGTTTTGTTTACAGCCTATAATATATTGCCCTGCCTATAAACAAAAGCCTGTCTGTTGGGACATTTTGTGCTTAGAAGGGAGTGGAAGGGCCCTCTCTGGGCTCATGTAGCACCTCCTAAACAGCGAAGTGAAGGTGATCAGGCCATAGACTAATGTGACCCAATGCCAACTGCGGTTTGCAAGGAGAAAGAAAGCGAGAAAGAGAGAAGGTAGGTGCAATATAATAGAAAAGGAAAGGCACATCCAATTCCACCCATGGTTTGCAGGGATATGTTAAATGAAAATGAACACAGAAAGCCACGAAGCAAAAAGGTGACAAAAGAAGAAAAAGGAGGCCACAATCATCTGTGGCCCATGGTTGCTTCCTCCAAAATAAAGCAACCTATGCTTTAGCTCACCCACAGGGAGACCCCAGGATGCCCATCACTGACCGCTGCAAGGGGTATCTAAACAGGTACAGGGGTTTTGAATTCTTTGTTCTTCCTCTCCCTCTAAGGGGAGGGCCTGCTTCTAGGCCCTCCCTTAAGAGCCTGTGAGAAACCCTATCAAAGCCATCTGCAGTCAGCAGGTGTCCTTATTCAAAATAAACCTTAAATAAGTTCAACACTTCCTACTCAGGGAGACCTGCCTCATTATCCTCCCTAATGAGTGCATGAGAGGCGGCATGTTAAGGATTTCAATCAGGCAACACACACCTTGGTCCCAGCCTAGGATGTAGCGCACAACTGAGATAACTTTCTCTTTGTTTTACACAGATTCAATTTGAGATGGTACACAACTCGTATCACACCCGCTTTTTCAAATACCCCAGGTCACAATGGACCATGAACCAGGCCGGTTGGTGAAATGCAATATGTATTTATGTATTTTAAAATTCAAAAGAAATTATACCATTTTTAAAATGGGGCAGCAATCACCAACGGGGTGATATTTACAATGAAAATGAAAGGAATTCACTTGGTTAACCTTCTCCTAGAACATTTACAAAGCACACTGAATATGAGCACTTTTTGGATGAGGATTGAAGGCACCCAAGTTAAGATTTCCCCTGCAATGTTCCTTCAACCCACAAATAATCGAATTCTAAGTGGATAGAAAGAAGCAGCAGGTAGTCAGGGGTGAGAGACTTTAAACCCTTAGCAAAGGCTTAAAATAACACTCACATTCTACAAATAATTAATGAATGTGTGGTTAAATTATAATATACATATGTTTTATCACAATCACATGTATGTTATATCACTGGAAATCACAAGGCAATGGATCAGCAAAATGCAGACAATTCGAAAATGAGTGGAAAGTTTAGCGCTTTAAATTACCCAAAAGTTGTTTATAAAAACATGTGAAATACTCTGATTTGGAGTACGGTTTTTGGCCTGGACAATAGATATATATCACAGGGACAATGTAGAGGTGAAAATAGGTCTCTAGCTAGGAAACTGGATGAGATATGCAAGATATAAAAAGGGTTGATTTTAATAAAATGAAGCCGTGAAATAGGAAAGGAAATCAGTTGTGACAAGAACGGTTTTACTTTAAACTAGAGTATTCAGACTAGACCCCCCAAAGATGGACACAGTAAGATCCAAGTTTCGTTTGTGAGTTCAGCCCTGTCACCCCAGCGCCCAACTCTGGCGCAAACCAGTCAGATCACTTGAAATATGACTAATGGTTTAGGATTACACAAGACAACCTTGAAAAGTGATGGTGCTAACACTTAAAAATTAAGGACAGGATACAAGGATAATTCTCAAAGTTTCAACAAGTTACCAGGGTAAAAACAGGATAGCTTGGGTAGTGGGATAGAGACAAAGGCAAGACAAGGTAGGCTATGTGTTTCTATGGGGTAGGGATTATACTAAGAGTCCACTTTTGAGTATTGGGATTTTTGGACAGTCAACAGGGTCTGGTCACCACACGGCTGGCGCGCCTGGCAAAAGACAGCTGGGCAAAAGACAGCTGGGCAATGTCTGGTCACCGGGTAGTGAACAGCTGGGCCACTGGGGTCACTGGATGGTAATTCTCCTGCCAAAGGACAGCTGAATGGCAGGATAGCAGTGGGCATGCAGGTAATGGGCAGCAAGCCCGGCTGGTTCAGGATGCTTCCCACAAGAATACCACAGCTTTCCCCTCTGGTTATTTGATAATTTAGAGGGATTTCAGAATTGAGGCATTGGTGGGATAGGATCAGCAATGCTCAGGCCTTGTAGTTGGGATCAGCACGATGGATGGAGCAGATCAGGAACGCAGCGCAGGAACTTCAGGAAGAGTGTGTCTGGAGTCTTGGCAGGGACTCTTATTTGTAATGCATAATGACATCATCAACGTATATGGCTGGGCAGGCTTAACTAAGGCCACCTTTAACCAACTGGATTGGGTGCTACTCCCTGTCTCGCTCTGAACTGGTTGGAGTTCAAGGCAGAATGTCAGATTTATGATGTGAGTTTTACAATGTTCAAAAACCTCCCACAGTTACTTTAGCTAAAATCGGATTTTGCCACAAATGGTACATTCATACAGTTTAAGTCTCTTAGCAACGTACATAAACAGTTCACATATTTTATGCAGACCATTCCACTCCAAGTCTGAACTCTGTGAGACATTTTTTCGGCCTTCTAATACTTTTTGGTAATTTTGAGTATGAAAGATTCGGCCTAAAATTCTGTAACTTTATACACATGTGTAGATTATCATAAGGGATGCAAGTATTAAAATATGCAATGGCATTATGGATACTTTCCTTATAATCCCCAATTCTTTGCCATTTATGTCCCCAAGGTGTCAGTGAATTCTACAATGTCTCAAATTATAAACCACAACATCACTTTTAAAGTCCTGCTGCAGAGATAAAAGTCTTTACATATTTATTAATAAATAGTCTTTCAAAACAAATGTCAGTATTGTTCTCCATGTATGGGCATGCCTTTTCAAGGCTACCCCCTCACCCAGGTTGTCACAGAGATTTCCTTTGAAGCTTCCTGTAGAAATCATGAGGAAGTGTGACTTTCTTTTCCAAATGTTCTTGTCCTAGAAGATCCATTGTCAGAGGGCTCAGCCCAGACCAGATTCTGTCCAACCTAGGAATTATCACAGAGGTGTTAGTATCTACTGAGAGGCCCTTTTGTTTCTGTCATCTTCTCAGCAGAAACCTGAAAGTTTATGGTGATTCCCTTTCTTTGGGGGAAGCCTTAGCTCTACCAACTGGAATAACCTGTTTTTGGGAGCTTGCAAAATCCGGCCAAGGCAGTTTAAAACCTTTATTTTCTTTTATTCAGTCCTGAATCAAAGAAAAAACAAGCCTGTTGAATAAACTGCCATATGTGTTTCCCAGCAGCCAACCCCTTCAAATTGCTAGGCACAGACAAGCTTTCATTCAACATTTTACTTTTTAAAATGGGCATTTTTTTCTTTAGTTTGCACAAGCCCATTTTATTCAGAAGTCATGCTTGTCTGCTGGAGTGCAATGTGAATGTGGATAAGCATAGCTTGGTCTAATTAATAACATGTTGTGATAAGGAATCAGAGGAAAAGAGCATCAGCGTGGCATCATTTTTACATGCAAATAATTCCCTTTTCCATGGAACTTTGGGCTTTCAGCAAAGCAGTGCTGCTTTTTCACTCTATTTCTTTTGTACACCTAAGAATACACTGGCAGGCTTCCTCAGTGTGCCCCCTTGTTCCAGCCCACCCAATATGTGCTTGGCAAGATGGAGCAGCCATTTTTTATGTCGCTGCAAAACGCAGTTTTGAGGCCATGGTGCGCACAGGAGGCAGCAAAGCAATTTTGCTGTTTCTGCTGATGCGCAGCTTGGTTATGGAGAAATTCTATTCAGTGGGTCAATGTAACCCACAGGCATAGCAAGTGCAAAGAAAGTGTTAAACAAAAGAAGTATTCCGTGACTGGGGATGCTTGGAAAGGAACACCGTTAAGCCAAAAAACTCCTATTTGTCTTATTGGGGCCCCAAATTGTTTTATATTCTTGGAAGACTGCAGCTGCCATAGATTTTTGTATTATTTGAGTCAAGTGGGAAATACGTTATGTTTTGAATTGACTGAGTAGCAATGGTTCAAATGCTGGGAGGTTGTTTGGGAAAGTTAATGATGATGAAGATGGAGTGATTTTTGTTGATCATGTAAACGTTTTCTTATTGAAGTATAATACTGTTGGTTTGAATGCAATATGCAAAGGATCCCCTTTTGGGATAGTTAAAATCTACATGTGTTATTAGTATTATTTGCACCAGAGTCTCTGTTTTCCTGTTGGTTTAATTGTTCTTTAAATAACAGGTGGGGCTGAAGAAATCTAAGTTTATATTTACATACATTATTTTAAGGTCTTTCCGACTGTTATTGGAGCAGGATGTTGTCTTTCTTAGTGTTGCATTTTTCCAAGGGTCACACAAATGACAGAGACACCTATAAAAAATAACTCAGGTAAGCCGCTACAGTGGCGGTGTAGCCATCACCTGCATATCACACAGGTTGCTTAAAAAAGGGTTCTATCACATCTTTTCCTGGGTGCTGTAACTCTGCAATAGTGCTCAATAGTACTTAGTGCTTCTCCCACTAATCTTTCATTTTCTATGCGCCTATCCATGTCTATAGAGCACGATAATGAGAAAGCTAAGTGAGAAAAGGCTTACATAAACATGAGCTCTAACCTCAAACTATCAAGTGCTAGTGTGGTGGGAAAAAAGAGGAAAGAGTCTGACTAGCATTGAAGAAAGGTGTAAGTACCAAGGTTGGAGAGGTGAGTCAAACGGATAGTTCAGAAGCGAGGAGGTGGGCTTTCAATTTGTTTTTTAATACATTAATGTGGATCATGTTTCAAATTGCAAAGGGGAGGGAGTTTCAAGTAGCGAACCAGGAAGAGTGAAACAGTGGAAGCGAGAAGAAGCACAGGGTGGGCGAAGTGCCAGAAGGGGGGTGGAGGCATAGCGTAGGCTGCAAGAGGGATTCTAGGGGTTGAAATACAAGGATAGATATGACAATAGGTGTCTTACTATGCATGGAGTTATGCACTAGTAGGAGAAATTTGAATGTGGCTCTGTTTTGCATAGTTAGCCAGACAGCCTGCTGGTGATTGAAAGTAGTAGGGTTGAAGCAATGGAGTTCAAAGAGTACTGGTAGCAAAGTTAATAATCTTGTCTAGGGGACACATTGCATAGTTTGGAAGACCACAGAGGATACTGAAACAGTAGACTAGTTTACAGACAATACGAGTGGTTAGGAGATGTTTGGTGGTTTTGAAGGGAAGGAGGTGCCTATATATTAAGTGCATGTGTGTTAAGGGTCGTAGATGACGCCAAGGTTTCTAGCTGAAGAAGAATAGGGAAGTGTGTCAGGTGGGGAATACACAGGCAGGACAGGAGAAGAGAGAAAGCATTTGGCCGGAAGAAAAAGCAACTCTGTTTTGCAGAGTTCAACTGAGGAGAGTGTGAGGTCATGCAGTATTTAAAAGCAGAGATACAGTATGAGATTGTATTAGACGTCACAGTCATACCACCTAAACATAGAATAGGTTAAAAGGATAATAAAGGCCATATAGAATGGGGAATGTAAGGATATCACAGGCACAGGCATACTGCTAATGGAGGCCCATGGGCCACATAATCATCTATATATTAGCAACTCAATGGTGCTAGTACTTGGTAACGTTGCAGAATAATGTATCTAGGAGGAGAAAGGGATGACAAGGAGCCACACACTTTTAATTCAGTGCCATTGTAGAGGTACCTTGAGAGAACATGAATGCATAAAACATGCCTAATTTGTTTACACATGGTGTTTATGCACTGTGCAATATGGGTCCACACATGTTATACATGGACAAACAGCACATAAATCTGTATGTAAACCCCACTCATGTGAGGCAGTCAAAGCAGAAAAAATCAATGAAACGTTATTTCACCGCCTTGAAATGCACACCTTTTACACTTGCAAATTGTGAATAAAATGTATAATAATGCACCATTACTCTTTTTACCACCAATCCACACTCCACCAAATAGCCTCTGTATGTTTAAATGTGGGTAGGCAGCCACACAGAAATCCCAAATCAGACATAAAAACCATGCTATTCCCTATAACAAGCCAGACAGGTAACAAATTACTAATTGAAGGGTGGGAGCAACAGACGAAAAAAGAGATGCTCCACAGGCTGAACATTTCCGCACCACGGAAGGAGCAAAACAATTATCATGCTTTGTGTGGCCTCTCCAGGGAGTTTTGCATGAGTCTAGCTAGGACTACTGCAGCAGCAGCCCCAACAAACTTCCATAGACAACTGAAAATCCTGGCCGGTAGCCCCATAGTGAATCTGTCTGTCTACCCCATATACCCCTCCAAGGCAGCCCATCACCCATGCCTGCAGCCCCTGAGGCAGTCCTTCTGTCTTCTCCGCAGCCCCCACTCCCTCCACCACAACTGGCAGCCTCTTTGGGGAAGATGACATTTTTTTCTGGTTCCTTAATGTAAATGTGTGAGTCCTATAAACTTCCATCGAAGTTCACCTTTAACTACAACTTAATTTCAATGCACTTATCTTTCATTGTTCATATGGATACCAGGACAGGATTGCTTTTTCAGTTTGTCTTCTTTGTTCATTTTCTTGGGCCATTTTAGGAAGGCCAAAATGGCACAAATGTTGTTTCACAGCTCACAAAGTCCTGTCTGTATGAAAGTCTTTCAGTTTAGACTCAAGTGGGATCTTCCAGACTTGCCAATCCACATCTGTGTGAGTGTGTGGGTGTTTCTGAGAGTTGAGAAGTTTATCTGGCTAGCCATTATTGGCTGTCCACCAAAATGTGAATACTGTATGCCTGTGGAATGGCGGGCAGAATTCCCCCTGTCACTGCCCCTATGTGAATGGTATATGTGGGGGAAACCCTGTACGATTCCCAGATTCATTATGAAGCATACCTGAAATGTCTGCTAGTAAGATGGATGACTAAAGAGAATTATGTGACCTGCTGAACTGGTTGTGGTCTCTCCTTTTTTGGATGCTCTAATGTCTCAGTTTCTATAAGAATGTCAATTGGGATCTTCTGCTGCCTGCTTCTTTCCAGCCTCCTTTGCTGGAGCATCTCTATTCCTGTGTTGGAATCTCCATGCCCATAGTCCATGTGCACTTCTAGAAGCCTATATTTCCATGCAATACCGAGTAGGAGGCCCTGCTGCCTTCCTAAAACTCAAACTGGTTTTCTGCTCGTTTGCCTTAATGCACACTGTTTTGGGATTCACCATATGACGTGCAGCCAGTTTTACTCTTTGATTGGCCTTCTCCTGTTGCCTGGCTGATGTGTGTGCCCTCCAGAGCAACCTGTAGCCTGAGTGATGGGTTCTCTCCAACTGTTCCTTTGTTTTTGCTGTTACAGTGCCCTCCTCAGTGTGGAATGTCCTGAGTAAGCAGTTGCTGATGTGATACTGATGTCTGGGCTCCATTTGCACCTGGGACTTAGTTTATACTGACCAGGGACACCAACCACAACTGGCCAGACCCAGTGTCTACTTCAGTACTCACCAATGCACCTTTTCTCACTGGGCCCGTTATACTATCAAGCACAAAAGGGAGTTTCCGCTAGATCTTCTGATCACAATGCCAGGCTCTCTTGGTTCCAGGTGGCAAATGTTTTCTGTGCCTTCTTGACTGAAAGTGTGTTATGCATTAGAGCTAGAATATCATTCTGCAATGATCCTACTCTGTGTCTCTGGCACTGGATATGGGTACTAGAACATTCCTTTATATGTCCACCAGCCTCCTCAGCTGGTTGGTTGCTTCTTTTCTTGCACCTGCGGGATGTAGGTAATAACTATTTCCCTTTTACTTATCACCGCAAGAGACTATTGATCTGATCCCAATGAATTCAGCGGACGTTTTGGGAACTCTGACAACTATTTTAAAGTGTCATTACATATTACTTACCAGTGATCTGCCATTATCCTTTGACCCCTTTCAGGCCCTGGGGTTTCCAGGAAAAGCAGTGTTTTTTAAAATGCACTGGGGATATTGTAATCATTTTAGAGAAACACATCACTACATGTCACCTACAATATATCCTCTACTGTCGCTAAATTCTGCTCAACTATTTGTCTCAACACGTTTTGCTGGTAACTTGTGTCATTTTTAGACCCAGTCCTGTATTTACATGATGTTGCTTATGTGATTGATGACTATTTCACTCTTACTAACTGTTTTGACCATTTTCCTTCCTCGTGCTATAACCAGCAATGTGTGTATTATTTGATTGTTTAGTAATTGTCGTTTCACTAGATTTCGGAGTGAGTTCATTTCACTTGAACCCTTTAGTATGTTTCTTAAGCATCATGAGCTTACCTACCCAATAGTACTAGGCTACCTTTTTACCTTTTGCAGTAATGGTTTTGGCTCACCTAGCCATAGTCAGGATATTGGGGGTGCCACACACACCATCTCTTCTTCCCAAACTCTCCCATATAATTGGGAAGGTCTAAATTCCCTATCAGATAACGAGGAATACAGATACATCTAGGTGAGAGGGCAGGGGAGTGGCACACTTAGTATTTCAGGGGAGGACAGGAGTGGGAATGAGAGCACACTCAAACTGAGAGTTAGTGAGTCATGAAATGATACTGAGTCGATGGAACAGCTAGTGCGAAGTAAACGGCAGATCATAATTGTTATGGATAATGCTAGATTGAGAAATTGAAGATGTTAAAGCAAATTCAAAACTCAGACATGTTTCCTGTAAGAAGGGAGATTGTCCTCAAACCCTGAGACTATCTCTCCAATGCCAAAAACTTCCCTGAGTCATGCTGGTAGTTTGTTGCACCTACCCATATGCAGGATAAAGGGGGCATCAGACACACACCTCTTCCAAAACTCACGTAGATCCACAAGAAGACCTGCTTTCGGTGTCAGATATAGATGAAAAGGCATTTCGGTCAGCTAATCTGCTGCCTTATGCTTCTGCAGTTCAAATCAAAGAAGAAGTAATTATTCCAAAAAATACACAACAGTACACATTACCAGTAAGAATTAGAAAAGGAAGACTGTGATTAGTAAATAATCTTTTATTAACTTAAACACCTGTCATTACATCCAACTTCATTAGTAGATATCAAAGATGTAGGGGAGGCGTGTTATCACAAGTATGACACTGACATAAAAGGTACAATTTATAAAACCTTTATTAAAGTTTCTGGATTTGGAAAAACTCCTACTTTGTCCTATAACTAAGATGGGAGTAGTCTCGGCCATCAAATAATAAATAAAACAGTCCTAGTTGAGTATGTCAAATCAAAAAGCCTATACTAACACAACCTAATGCCTGACCTATCTCTTGTACAAAGTGTATAAAGGAGATATGTATGTAAAAGAAAATCAGTGTTCAAATATAAAGAAAAATGTGGCTGAGTCAACTATCCTCCCCACGTTAGACAGCACAGAGTAAGGTGGTCCCCGTAGGCCAGATGAAGCACTCTGTGTCGGCCCCTTAACACAAAAGCAGTTGAAAACATGCATCGATGCCGGCCATGCTTCCACCTTTAAGTCTCTCTTTTTAGTCTTCCAAACAACGTTTAACAAAGAGTTCAGGCGGGTCCCCCTCTATTTGGTTCAGACCTCTTCAAAACAAAAATTCACATTGGTCCCCCTCAGTCGGGCTCAGACCTAAAAAAAAAAAAAAAAAAGTTCAACAATATTTGCAGGGGGGTCATTTTCCCAAACTTATTTCATATCATTTTGGGGGTTCCCTTCCCGTAGTATATTACACTTCGAGTCTCCCTCAGTCGGGCTCAGACTGTTTCCAGATGTCGAAGACTTTGGAATGTGCGTGGCTTTCTCTACAGACCTCTGTAGGACCACTTCAACGTTCAGCTTTAAACTCTCCCCTTTTCTATTTGCTAATTTTGATCACTTTGCTTTTATAGTTCATTCACTTTGTCACTACAAACAATTCACCTTTCATGGAGAATTTTGAGTGGGCTACTTCCTTTCGCCGGACAACTCTGTTACTCAGTATTGCTGGTTAAACAGCTATCCTTACTTCAAATTTCATTCACAGGTCTGCCTTTCTTCGTATCTCGTCCACATGCATGCAGCCTTCACTTGTGATATAAAGTTGCAACTTTAATCTTTCCTTAACACACACCGGTCTCTCAGGTCGCTAGACAACTCACCGGCTATGTGCATTTCTTTCTTGTCTTTATAGTTTTCCAATTCACAAGTCAAGGGTAGTACTACAGTCTTGGCCTCACCTCCCCAACACTTACATTCACCCGGGAGAGTCGATGACGTCCTTGAAACACAATCCAGCCTTCTGAGTTCAGATTTGGCCTTCTCCACATGTTTTTGGTGACCTTTTGGAGAGAAAACCTGCTGTAGGGAACACCTGGGGTTCTCAACCCGCTACTCTCATCCCTTGGTCTGTTGCTCTGCTCCAGTAGGTTTGCCTTCGCCCCGGATGTTCTGCTCTTAATCGTGTTCCACCTTGCTCAGCGTGTGTCTCTGTATTCCACCTTTTATCTGTGTGAGGAGAGCTGATTGGTATCAGATGTATGCACTTAAAGTCAAGTGCCTGACTTTGCCTGACCCGATTAGCGGGACAGGTCCAGTGTGATGAATAAGATGTATAGTCCTGTTATCTTTTTAAAAAAATGTTTTATTAAGATATTGGTTTAGTTGAATTAACAACTTTTTCAATAGTCATATCAATTCAAGTTAAATCTTCTTTAGCAATTAAAATTATTATACATTCATATGTAAGCGCAGTACAATTTAGAAGCTAGCATGAGCAAATAAACCAATATAGGTAAATAGCTAGTGTGATTATGAACATTATTACACACGGTTATTGTTATTTGTTTAAATTAGCCACATTCAAAAACAGTAATAGGTGTCCTGGTTAAAGAACCTATAGTGAGCAAAGCGAACATGAAAGTTACTGTTGATCGATAGTCGCAAGATAAATATGAACATAGATTGTTTCTTGATACTACTAATACAACGGAAACAGGTTCAATTCTCAAACATTGCACAATATCCATAATAAGAGAGTCTCTTGAAGCATTAAACATTGCTGACCACAATTCATCATTAGTCAATTTAGTACAATAAAGAAAATGTTTGTAAAGATATCAAGTTCTCATGTCGACTAGCTGTGTACAATCTATCATGAGATGTCTTGAGGTCTCAATGGAATCAGGCAGTTTGCAATGGCTACATATCCTAGCTTCATCTGGTAATCTGAATAAATTGTAAGCTTGTTTGTGGCGGGAAGTAGATTGAAGCAAAATCACAAAAATGAATCAGCATAGGTACGATCAGGAATTTTTGATAAGTATTGTGGCAACGTATTGAGCGATTTCAATTGGAATGAACCAAGCTCAACTGCCTCGTATGTATTAATTTTATCATAAGTATCAATCCAGTCTTGTCTCCATAATTAAATTTTAGCTTTATCAGGAAAATCTAAAAGCAAAACTTCAGTGATATCGGCTGCATCTAATATTGCACAACATGCTTGTTTCCAATCAGAAAACAGTCTAGAGGTCGCAGTTTGTATTGCTTCTTTCAGGACAGGGAACACATTTGTTGAAGTATCTAAAGATATTAGACATTTCCTGTAAATTGCCAACATTAACCAAGATACAGAAGCCTGAAGAGACACGAGACCAAGTTCGCATCTGATAAGTGCAATTGGAGTACTTGCAGGAACTGGAAGTATGTGTTTCCAATAAATGCCCTCTAAGACATCACAACGCACATATTTATGAGTAGCCTTAGTCCCATATATAATGATGAGCACAACTTTTTGAATGTAAAATATTCTAGCCGGTGAAAGAGAGAATTTACCATAGGCCAATTGAAGAGCTTTCCCTTGTTTAGCTAGAAATCTCATTCTGATAGCCAGTTCTCCTTTATATGGTGGGTCTAAAGGATGTCAATTTAAGTTAACTCCAAGATATTTGATTTCATGTATTTGGAGTAGCACACTATTCCTCAATTTTCAATTAAATATAAAGTTTGTTATTACGCAATGATGTTGAAAGATAAGTATGTTAGATTTAGATGAGTTGATTACCAAATCATTTTTAAAGTAAACTCTGAGAGCAGTAGGTTTTCTCTGTAAGCCAGTTGGGGTTCTGTCTAACAGAATGAGATTGTCAGCATATAGCAGATAGGACATTTCATGCTTTCCCAATTTTGGTAGAAATTAGCATAGTTAAATATGAGATTTAAATCATTAATATAAAAATTAAAAAGGATTGAGGCAAATGGACACCCTGGCTTCAGACCAGCATTGGTCTCAATTGGTTGGGATAGGAGTCCATCAGTTGTCACGTTTACCCTAATCGAAGTATTCAAATAAAATTGGTATATTAAATAAATAATGTACAAGGGACAATTAGCTTTAAAAAGTTTGGTCCCTAAAATGTGTCTTGAAACTGAGTCAAAAGTCTGCTTAAAATCTATGAGCGCTACGTAAAGTGGATATTTGACTTGAATGGCTTGTTGTTTTGCAATTGCTAGGATTAAAAGATTCAGGGTTGTACCCACTCCTGCTACAAAGCCCGATTAATTTTTGTCCATAAATTGATTTTGTGTCAGCCATTTTATAAAATCGCGTAGAATAAGTCTTGCCAGAATTTTGCCAGGAGCATCAAGCAGAGCTATAGGTCTGTAATTGTCAGGATTTGACCGGTCTCCTTTTTTGAATATAGGTATAACTATAGCTTGCTGCCAGGATGGTGAGATTTTTGTCGTGGCTAGCACTCTTGTAAAAATAGTTTCAAGTACTGAAGCCCAAATTTCTGGATTAGATTTTAAGATTGTATTGGTTAATTTATGAGGCCCCAGAGCTCTTATTATCTGAATGTCAAGTTTATCAAACTTAAATTGTTTTAAGTCTGGAGGAGATGGAAAATATCTATTTTGGTAGCAGGTAGGACTTTAGCAAAAGAGACTGAAAATGAGAGATCCATGTTGGTTCAGATATCGTATTCAGTAAAATAGAACGCTGGGCGTTACAAGATAATTTGTTGATTATCTTCCCTATTTCTCCAGATGATTTGGAGATGAGGGCTTTCAACATTTGTTCCGACAGATCTTGCTTATAGATTGATAGTAGTTGTTTGATCTTATTCCTGTAGATTGTCCTGGGCTGATTCTTTAAGCTTCTACAACTTTTAACAGATGAAGATCGTAATGCCAATTTGAGGTCTTGTTTAAGGTTGAAAATAGCTAGTGTTTATGGTTGTTCATGAAGAAATTTTGGACGAGTTGAACTACGAGATTCTTGAATCAATATCATAATACAGTCATTATAGAATGTTTGCGTATTTGGAGATGTTCGAGGATCAGTCATTATGAGTCTCTGATGAAGCTTATTAATCTGGCTAGGATACCATTTAATATGATTTCCAGCATTGTTAATTCCTAGTTCTTGATTGAATTTAGATGGCTTAGAGAGTACATGGGGAAGCCAACAAACTTGTATAATATTGTGATCACTCAATGTTGTAGGTATAACTTGAAAAGAGGCTATATACTTATTTGAGTCAGAAGTGATGTAAACATAATCTAAAATTTGGACTGACTCAAATTTCTAGTCCATGTTGCTCTGGTAGGCGAGTCTTCCGGAGTGGGTCCATTGAGCATGGTAAATTTTCTTAACTTCATTAGGCTCGCCCATCTTAAGGCTCTTGAGTTAGGCTGAATTTTGGAAGAAAAAAGACCATTCAAATTAAAATCACCTGCTAAAATTGTAGTTTTAACATCAGATTCGAGTAAGATTTTATTCAGGATATTTTTAATTTTATCTATAAACTGCGGTTCAGAAGGGGACACAGGATTCCAGTAGATGTTTATTAAGACACAACTCAGAAAAATAGGATGATTTATGTTGCTGGTAGTCAATTTCACTACTTGTATGCACGGTTCTGGAGATAACCAAGCCGCAAGTGCAAGTTGCAAATCATTACGAATTGCCACAAGACGACCCGCAGCAGGACAACCTCTTGCAGGTTTAGAGGCTTGAACAAATTCAATTCGATGATTTGCCCATATTGGGGCTGGCAACATCCAAGTTTCTTGTAACATAACTATGTCAAATGTATTCAATTCAGAAGTTTGAGTGAAAAGAAGATGGGAGAAACCCCTCATGTTCCAAGATGCCAAGGAACATAAATGTGAACTATATGAAACGTTATTCTAATGTTCTGATTGATGTTGATCATTTATTTTTAATAACACTTTTCACCCAATCCCATTTAGAAGGTGGGAGTTTAGATGTTAGACGAGGTTCATTCATACATCTGCAAACAGTCATTTCATTAGAAGAGGAGGACACTATGTCATTTGTCCTTGAAATTTGGAGAGACGGGCTATGAAGCACTGTTAGATTAGATTACTTGAAGGAGGTAGTATGATAGCTTCAAGAAGTATTCCTTTAATAAATAATTGATGTCTCTCAGCCCACACTACAATTTTAACAAGTAGCGAGGGAATGGCAATCACAGAAATGTCTTGTTGAGCAGGTATTGGATATTTCATGTACTCAATGTCGCTAGATTTTATTTTTTTAGGAAGGGATGAAGTTAGAATTGTTGTTCTATTTGGAAAAGGATCCAAGTGTAATCTGTCTATCATTGTAAGGCGAATATTTTCATCTTTGAGGACAGAAGGATCTGGACAATACGTGGTTGGCCTAATCTCATTGTGAATTATATATAGGGTGTGTTTAGAAACCTACTTTGGAGACTGGATTACATTTGATGAAGCAATAGAGTGCATATCATCATCTTTCAGCAAAGTGTGCTTCAGCTGCCATTGGACACATTTAGCAGAAGGATCAATTGAAGAGGATAAGAATGGAATTCAATTTACAATTCTCTCTTGAGGTCTAGAAGCAGTTGAGTTAGAGTCCTTACGTCTTTGATCCATAGTTCTAAAAGAAGGTGGTTGAATGTTAAAATTTACATGAAAGATTGTGATACATGTTGTTTATCATTGAAGGTGTGATGTAGTCCCTGGAAAACATCTTCAACAATAGATTCATTGTTATGTGGGTACAATGATAAATTCATAAGCTGTTAATGCGTAGAGTTCAAGCTTGTCTGATTGATAGTTCCACAATTAGATTGAGCGACATTGCATGAAGGGTTTGACTTATCAGAAGTGTTACCTTTAGAGTTGCCACTGACTGGATCAGGAAGGTTCACTGGAGTTGCAGTTTCTTCAGGAAGAGAAGTTGAGGCAGGAGACACATCCTCAACAATGATAACAGGCCTTTGCTGGGGAGAAGATAGATTTGCTATACATTTTTTGGTCTTAGATTTGGAGTTTTTGGTTGTTGGAGAAGAGGAATTTTTGGATTTTTAATTTTTTCTTTGTTCAATAGTCTGATTAGGATTCATATCATACAGTTGTTGTGGAGTATGTTTTCTATTTCCCTTTCTTCTCCTTCCTTTATTTTGACAAGGTCTCGAAAAGAGATCATATAGCGGTTTTCCGTGATTGGAATATCTACAGTTACGGGCCCAATGGGTTTAGTTTGAATTGACTTAATAGGTTCAAGTTCTGTAGGAATATCACCTTCAGATATGATCTGTGGCATGTCAATAGATATTACATTTTGGTGTTCCGATGATTCAACTAGAACATCAGGAACAGTTATTTCTACATTAGAACAATTCACTCTATTGTTAGCAACCCAATCAAGTTTGCTATGCAATAAAATCAATGATTCATTTTGCGTGGCAGACCTAAGATCAATTACTTCAAACAGTTTAGTTAAAGAAAAAATGCTACAATTTATGGCTGCTAAGGCAGCTTCTAGAACTAGATTGGAATTTGATGGAAATCCAAACGATGGCCTTCAAGCTGGTTTGGTAAATGAGGCTACTAAGGATGATTCAGATTCTCCCGACAAGATTATATCTTCTGGAGCATCAGTTGGGTATAAGTCAGGGCAGTTTGAGAGAGTTGAATGTTCGATGTTGACTTTGGGCAAAATACCCTTGGTAACTGCCCCTAGGGCAAGCGGGCTTCCAGCAGATTGAGTAGAATGTGAAGGGGGGTATTGTCAAAGGTGAGATTGAATTAGGCGGATTAGTCTGGGGTGACTAGAACAGTTATTTATTTCACTAATCCGATTTAGAGGAGCCAAAATTTGAGAATATAGAGGAATTGGTAGACAGGTGTGAGCAGAATGTGACGAGTTAGAACTCAGGATCCATAGAAAACTCTGGTAAATAGGACAGTGTATGAAAAGTGTCAATGGCCGTTAAACTGCTAATAAAGTGCAGCCTTGCATGGTTGCGTCTGATAACATGTTTGGCAGAAGAGCCACAGTTACATTAGCGTTAGAGAGAGGTTGCAGGGGAGTTAAAGGAAAACACTTATTATTCAAATTTTGAAAATTCGAGGTCTGAGTTTGTACAGGAACGCTGTCCAGCAGAAAGTTGCGGATGTTGGAGGCAAATCCGATATTTTTCGGGGATTTTAAAACTACTTTACTCAAACTATTATTCTTCGGGGATTTCAGGAAAAATTGCCATTGCGTTGCCTGATTTAGGGGCCGGGGCATGCCCATGGTGAGATGGTTCATTCAAAAATATGTTATTCAAGAAAAGTGATCTTGAAATTACGATTTAAATGGCGTATACCGTCTGATTCAGAAAACAAATGCTTGGATTATTAAATAAGAGGTGGATTCAGACGCAGGATCTTAGCGTTCGAGCCCGAGTTCCAATCTGACAGCTGACTCGCTGACACGCTGCACCGCGGCTCAGTGGTCAGCAGTCAGTACTCGTCGGTTACTCGACTGGGTGCACACGCGCTAGTCCGCCTGGGCCCTAGTTGAAATTGGCATCCCACAAGAGGGGGCGTGGTTAGAAAAGTTAAATGAAAGAAAAGTACGTATATTAGTTAAATACACCAACTTAACCTAAGTTAAATGAATTAAATGAAGGTTAATGGTATATATAAATATGCTAGCAGGAAGCATAAGAAAGTCCACAGAAAAGTCCACAAGGAATCCAGAAGACGCTATTTGAGCACCAAGCAAGCAGCGTTGTCTGCAGACATGCAGTCAGTACTCGTCGGGCACTCGAGGTTGTTATTCTCGATTCGCCCAGCCCAGTGTTTGTGTAGAAAGGGGGGGGGAGTTTGGACATTGGAAAATCCTAAATAATAGGATGGGTTAGGTATACAAAAAAGGGGGGAATACCATGTTTCACCATTGGCTGCATCTATCCCACTCTCTGAAGACCCCTCACCCAGGCGATCCACCCGCACTGGTCCACCCCCTGGGTCTGGATGCAAAGACGAAGACCGTGCCCTGGCCACCTGAGTGGAGATCCCCAGGGACTAGTATGAGACACCCTTTGGCTTCTCACAAAGACGACTCACTCTGAATGCTGGTTGATAATAGGGATCCCCAATGCATCATTGTATACCAAAATATCACCATTAGAATGGCTGTTCATTCAAAACACTTTTTGTTGGATTTAGCTAATCCTATAATTGGTCCCATATCAGAGGATTTTTATGACAATACTGATGGTCACTGACCAGAAACTCTCTATATTCCACAAGGGGGTCATTTTTTGGCATATTCCCTGTGCCCTTGTGGAGTGGAGGATGTTACTTGTGAGACTCTGGAAGATGAGATAGTATTCAAAGTCACTAATAAATACCGAAAAGCTAAGGAATCAACCACCCAGGTAGACATCATAAGCAAATACCTTTCTAAGCAACTAGAAGATACCTCCAAAATAATTATCCCAGAAATATTTCAAGGTTTCCCTCAGAAGGTAGAAGAATGGATCAGTATGGCTGATATTTGTTAGACAGAGCAGAAACAAAAGTTAAGACAGATATTTACGGATTCCCAGAACGTTTTCTCTGTAGATCCATATCATTGTGGACATACCACTCTTCATTATACAACTACACCTACAGACTGTAATATGGCACCAGTATCTGTAAGGCAATACTATGCTAACTCTATAATACATGAAAACACTCACAGAGATTATAAAGAATGTTGAATCATGTGGGATTATTTTTAGCAATTCACAGTCGCCGCTTCCTTATATTGATCTGAGCGTTACACTGATCTAGGGTTCGGTAATGTATATACTGACCTTGATTTAACTAATGGTTATTGGTTATGGTAATGGTTGTTGGATTGTTACTCCATGAAGACCAATATAAACTCCCATTTAGCTGTGGGTGGCAGCCATGGGCATGGACCAGATTTCCTTTCATGTATATTAATTGGAGAAATTATTTCAATATATTTCCCGCTAAGGCCATGCCTGACCATGCAGAATGACATGGTTTTGGCTTATGTGGATGACATATTAATACAAAATAAAACTGTTGAAGAACACCTGGAGTAAATTCCCTTACTGCTGACTCAACTAAAAAATGCAGATGCAAAGAGCTCTCTCCAGAAAGCACAATGTTGTAGGACAAAAGCAAACCATCTAGGCCACAAAATCACAACCAAGTGTCTTAACCTCAAGGTGGAGGCTCTAATTAAACTGAAGAACCCCAGAAAGGTATGTGAATTTCGTAGCCTTTTAGGATTAACTAACCACAGTCAAAATTTAATGGAGAATTACGCAGATATCACTCAACCCTTAGTGACTTTTTTGAAAAGTGGGGTCAAGTGGGAATGTAGGGTCTCCCAAACAGAGGCTGTGAAACAACTTTATCTCAATCTTTTTGCTTGGTTTATGCGGTCAAAAATAAGGAACTTTTCCTGGAAACAGGATGTTCTGACTCCGGTCTAACTGTTATTTTATATCAGAAGTATGAGCAGGTTAATAAATGTATCTCTAACACTAGAATGAATGTGAGAAATCACTCCTCGCAACAGGGTGGGTGTTCAAAAACTATGGTCTGTTAATCCATGGAGAATATATAATAGTGCTCTGCTATCCTTGCAGAGTGACCAGGTACGAACTGGGAATAGCTCTATCTCAAGGATCACTTCCTGGATTCTTTCAATCCAGGATGACCTTGTAAAAATCAGATATAGTCAAAACAAACAGATTCCAACGACACAAGAATTAGCTGATCCACATGACTGTGTCCAAGACAGTTGCAGAGAGGAACAAGAGTTAAAGTATATGAAGAGAAAACCTGTCAAGGAATGCCCATAGGATATGTAGATGGATGTTCCTATCATATTAAAGGAAATTATGTGAAAAAAGTAGCTGGCAAAGGAAATGCATGGGTGAATGATGCCCCTGAACATCATATAACAACAAACAGGGTATGTTGTTGGGGTAAAACACCAAGGGAGGGCACGGACAAGCCGTTGGATTCCTTTTAACCGTTAAATATGGATCAAGCGTGGTAGCACAAAAACAACGGTTTTGTAGGAAATAATGTTTTAATGCTTGAAAAATCTGAGGCAAAAAGCTGGAGGTGTGTATCCTCTAACTCGTAAGTGCAAGGCGTTACAGGAGGGTAGCAAATCCAAAGGGGTTATTGCTTCACTGTCCAGGACTGGGGATTAGATTCTGGAGCTGTGAGGTGGTAGTCCGATCTGGATCGGGTTAGCTGTTCATATTCTGTGTTCTGTATAGTTTCTTTAATGGTTCCCGTGGGTAACAAAGGATCAGAGATATTTGCCGCTTGGAAATGCACAGATTAAAAATAATTCTTTGGCCAAGGGGCCAAGTGTTGAGGGGAGGCTCTTCTAAAATTTCACTCTCATACCATCTGGGAGTGTGCTGGAGCAGTTGTTTACGCAATATCTTATTCCTTTCGATTGAGATATTTGTTATAGGTCATGAGAGCCCTCATGACCTGTAGGGTCGACCGGTTGCAATGGCTAATGATATTGGAGCCATCTTCTTCAGGACCGTTGTTCAAAACAAGGGGTAAATCCAGAGGTTTCAGAGTGTCTGAAACAAGGACAAGCGCTGTAATGTAGGGATACAGGAAGGGTGGGGGGGAGAGAGAAACAATTATAGAGCATGAAGGCTCATGGGTATAGTAATTATATCCTTGACAAGCAGTAATTGCTAGACACCTTACCCAAATAGTAAGAGGAACAGTGTGACTCAAACCCAAATAAATTGGAGGTGCAAGGTAGCAGGAGGATTGAGGTGCCTGATCACCGGTGTCAAAAACAGTGACTCATCAAGGCGGGCAGAGGGTGTGAACAGGGAAGGGGGAGGTGATAATCCGGTGGCTGGACGTGCTGGGAAGGAAAGAGGAATGACTACATGTGGTCAAGGGTACCTCTGTGCAGGCTGGATGTGCTGCAGGAGGACTGTCGCTGTCTGAACGGTGGCTCTGGAAGGCAGAGAGAGGGTTCTGTCAAAAAAAAAGGGGCTTAGCAAAGGTGCTGGAAGCAACAGGCTGTTCTATGGTACAGAGGAGGCAAGGACAGTACCTGGTTAGCGTCTCCGTGGAGGCGTCTGCTCGTTTCAATGGTGCAGCTCGGAATGAGCGCGGTGTCGGAGCAAGGCCAACCGCCTCTAAAAACAAAGGAGAAGCGCGCACTCATCTCGCGTCAAAATGACGTCAGCGGGCGTCGTGGCCACGTCTTGTGTGGAGCGGTGAAGGTCCAACAAGATCAAACAAGAAGTCAAGAAGCTATGGCCGATCTTGAACACAGGAGACACTACCATCCCCATACACCGTTTCGCCCTCAAAAGACGGACGAACTTGCGAGATAAAGTGGTAAAAACACTAAGATAGGCCTTGTTCAGCTCACATCTCTTCCCTGGGTTGAGGGTCCGTCTGTGTGATTGTGTACATCACACACACCCCTCCCCTTTTTGGGTTCTCCTGCCACATTGACATCCCTTTGTTTGGCTGCTTCTGGCCCCCCTCTAGCGCCCCGCACCGGGCCCCATTTTAGATTTACCCCCCACGCCCCTCCAAACCCACCCCCCCCTGTCCATCCCACCCAGCCTGAAGCGATTTAAAATGTGCACCCAGCCCCCGGGCACTCTTTCCAGCTGGAGCCCCGTACAGCATCCAGCAGCTGTTTACACGTGTTTTTTGGCACTATTCACGGGCGATTGAGCACGTCTTCCCTGTGTGGACCTTCACCGCTCCACACAAGACGTGGCCACGACGCCCGCTGACGTCATTTTGTACCATAGAACAGCCTGTTGCTTCCAGCACCTTTGCTAAGCCCCTTTTTTTTTTTGACAGAACCCTCTCTCTGCCTTCTAGAGCCACCGTTCAGACAGCGACAGTCCTCCTGCAGCACATCCAGCCTGCTCAGAGGTACCCTTGACCACATGTAGTCATTCATCTTTCCTTCCCAGCACGTCCAGCCACCGGATTATCACCTCCCCCTTCCCTGTTCACACCCCCTGCCCGCCTTGATGAGTCACTGTTTTTGACACCGGTGATCAGGCACCTCAATCCTCCTGCTACCTTGCACCTCCAATTTATTTGGGTTTGAGTCACACTGTTCCTCTTACTATTTGGGTAAGGTGTCTAGCAATTACTGCTTGTCAAGGATATAATTACTATACCCATGAGCCTTCATGCTCTATAATTGTTTCTCTCTCCCCCCCACCCTTCCTGTATCCCTACATTACAGCGCTTGTCCTTGTTTCAGACACTCTGAAACCTCTGGATTTACCCCTTGTTTTGAACAACGGTCCTGAAGAAGATGGCTCCAATATCATTAGCCATTGAAACCGGTCGACCCTACAGGTCATGAGGGCTCTCATGACCTATAACAAATATCTCAATCGAAAGGAATAAGATATTGCGTAAACAACTGCTCCAGCACACTCCCAGATGGTATGAGTGTGAAATTTTAGAAGAGCCTCCCCTCAACACTTGGCCCCTTGGCCAACGAATTCTTTTTAATCTGTGCATTTCCAAGCGGCAAATATCTCTGATCCTTTGTTACCCACGGGAACCATTAAAGAAACTATACAGAACACAGAATATGAACAGCTAACCCGATCCAGATCGGACTACCACCTCACAGCTCCAGAATCTAATCCCCAGTCCTGGACAGTGAAGCACTAACCCCTTTGGATTTGCTACCCTCCTGTAACGCCTTGCACTTACGAGTTAGAGGATACACACCTCCAGCTTTTTGCCTCAGATTTTTCAAGCATTAAAACATTATTTCCTACAAAACCGTTGTTTTTGTGCTACCGCCCCTGAACATCAGCCATTTGTAAAAGTAGTCAGGTGATGGAACTGATGGCAATACATAAAGCCGTCTTACTGCAACAAATCACCTGTTCAAGGAACTAGTAATCATAAGTGATTCAGGACTATGTCAGAAATTGATTTGTTGAGCATTTAGTAAATTTGAAAGCCAGAGGTATGCTTTGTGCAAACAACAAACCCTGGGAACATGGGACTTTAATCTAAACAATCGAGGATTTGGTCAAATCAAACAACATGACCCTATTTTGGAAGACATTAAAGGTCACTGAAAGGGTAAAGGTCCTGATAAAACAGGAAACGATTTGGCAATAGACTCCCGGAAATCCAAGCAATCCAAACTGAGTACATTGACATGGAACATCTCATTGGAGAAATGTAAGTGACAGCGGTGACTCAATCACAAGCTCAAACTGAAAACGTGCTTTCTATTCTGCAATGGAGTACAGATGTCCAGACCAAGATTTAATTACCACACAGAAAGAAGACCCAATCATAGGTCAATTCTATACATATCTAGAAGACCAAGAAATCATTCCCTTATTCAAAACAAATTAGCATGGAAAGGAATATCTTCGAGTATTAATGAAATTCCAGAAGATGTTCAAAATTCAAGACAGACTTTTGATTAGGAAATCCCAATCCGGTTATGATCATTGGTGGTATTGACTTCATTCCACAGGATAATGTTAAAACATACCCATTACGCAGTAACATCTGATCATTATGACTTTCAAAAGGCAATGAAGAACCTACATGAGTTTGCTTAACAGTAACACATGAGTCAAGAAATAAATATTTATTTAAAGAGGGGTCGAGTGTGCTCACTTCAAACTGAGTTCTCCCACTCACTGGGCTCTTCTACAAAAGAGAGGCATGATCTTACCATAGCCTGATTTTTAGATCAACTTTAATGGTCCAGTATCTCATTCTGCATATGGCAGCATATACATTTTGACCATTCTGTGTCTCTTTACTAAGTGGGTTAAATGTCTTCCTGTAGCAAATTGCAAGGCACAGACAAAAGCTATGTTATTAACGTACCACAGTTTTTCTCATTTCGTCTTTCCTCAAAAGATCAAGTCTGACCGTGGTATTTATTTCAAAAATGAGTTAATGAATACAATATAGGACATTTTCTGAGTTAAGAGAAAACTCCATATCAGCTACCACCTGGCATCCAGCATGAAACTGTATGATAAAGTAATTTTGGGAATTTCAAAGAAGTTCATACTGGATTCTGGACCCAATGGACCTTACGAATACCACTAGTCCTGAAGGCCCCCCATTTATGCAACTAAAATGCCCCCTTTTGAACTCATGACTCATAGGAAAATGGTCTTGCCTCAACATCTGTTATACTGAGGAACAGAGATTAATCAGCACCTCTATCAGCCATGAATATGAAGTGTGTGGAGAATTTGAGAAAATACCTCTGAAATGCTTTTGCCTATGGTCGGAGGAATCTAGAGAAGGCAGCAGAAATTTAAAAAATATGTTTTACTATGCCCTATGGACATCCAAGACAGAATATGAGGTAGGTGATCGAGTTTATCTTTATAAACTCCAAAGGAACTAGGCAAAAGAATGCAAGTTCTGTGAATGGTGGAAGGGATTATATGAGATCACTGATCAGATCCCTCCTGCTGCATACAAAATGCGCATTTCAAAAGGGGAGGAGACAGAGACTGAGTCCACGTCAACCAGCAGAAAGCGTGCAAACCATGAAATTCTTTTAATTCGATTGAGGAATCAGTCCCTCCTCCTGATCAGACGAATTATGACTAAGGAAATAGTTGAGTATGAATGATTTGGTTGCAAGGATGAATGTTGGTAGAGTATTAAAGATAAGACATACTTGATTAATGATATGCAAAACTGTCATGTACATTTTTTTTTTGTAATATAGAGTACGTTTTTGACTGGGGGTATCAGAAATGGTAAAACAAAATATTGTTATGAGGTTATACTAAACCAGCTTTTCGTTCCCTCTCTGTAGCAAAATGCCAGAAATATCATTTCCAGAAACCCGCACCAAAAATGGAAAATATTGGCTTCCCATTGATAGGGCATTGATCATCCTCAACAAAGGAAAGTGGGGAAATTGTACGAATAGCCCTATCGGAAGAATCAAATATGTGAACCAATGCTACAAGTCAAATCCCATCTATGTGGGGCTGATCTGGATCCCATGTTTGATGAACAAAGGCAATATATGTTTTGAAGAAGGATTGATCCCTGAATCTTGGTCCTTCTTCTGGAGGTGTTGGTTCCGGGAGGGGGACCTGTCAGAGAATATGCAGCACAGTTTTTTTTCTTAAATTAAAATGATAGGAGAAAAGCCTTTCTAAAAGAGAGAGAGAAAAGCACCATTCAAAAAAGTATGCTTCCTACTGGATTACTCATCTTCCTCACTGCCATGATGAAGGGCATACCCTCTGTAAAATGTGCTTGTGTGTTAACCAGTAGAGCAATCCATACAGCTAGGAAGCACTGTTTCTGGTTTATTATTGGTTAATGAGTCTATAACATTGTGGTGATCTCCATTGTGTAAAGCTGGAGACCCCCTTAGTTTAAATTTGAAACTATTCTTTTTTTTTATAAAATGGACCTTTGAGAAAGACACTGTCTGTTTATTACCCAGAATTGTAGGGTGGGACTGCATATCAGGGGGGAAGAAATCAGTTGTGCCTCCCTCATTGAACCTTTAATTTAATTCAAATATTTCTACATTTTCATTATATCATGTGTAGTGTATGTTATTAAGTGGGTCCTGCTGTACCTTGATACCAAGTCACTCCCCTAAGACAGAAGCAGACTGCTCTGTTAATACTGAGAGAGTTTTGGACAAGCTTGCCGGGCACGCTGTTAGTACATTGCTGGTTTAGTTTTCTGAGCCCCTCACAAAAGGGTTTCTGATCAAGATTCCTAACACAGCCCATCAGCCTGTTCCGAAGCTCCCGCAGACAACCATTCCGCCTGCCCTACAGCCCCAATAGGCAGCCCATCAGACTATCTAACAGCTCCCCCAGCAGCAGCCCCATACCTAGAGGAATGGAAGGAGAACATAAAATGCCCTTCACATCTATGATGTATAGATCATGAGTTATCCACCTGTACCTCACTGTCCAGCTGCTCCTCCCAAACGTCTGCATGAACCTGCCCAGCATCTGCTTCATACATATAACTTTCACCCGTGTTGAAGTTGCCAAAGTCCTCCACTTATTTTCCACAGTCAGATTTCCTAGCACTTTAGCCCTGGCTCGTGGCATTCCTTGGGAGGATAGGTATGGGGCTACGTGCTTGTCTTGGAAGCAAGACGGCAGAGAGCAACACAGGTTTGGTCCGTGCTTAGAAACCTGTGGGTATTAAGCACATTATAAATAACCTATCATATCATATCATAACACCCAGCCCTGCTTCTCCCACATTCTCTCAAAGGTATTAGTCAGCATTGTGAGATAAATATAGTACCACATAGCCTTACAAAGTGACCCTGGGGCCATCAATCATAAAATGGTACAATGTTGTGTCATGTATCTTGAGCGCATTGTGGAGTGACAAGAGTGAAACGGCTTAGAGGAGAAAATATTGGTCATGCTAGTGTGTGTGTGTGTGTGTGTGTGTGTGTGTGTGTAAATCAGTGCATTTGTGCCCACACACATCCCTGTGCACCTACCTCCTTGTATAGTAATACTTCAGGGAGTCAATAAACAAAAAAGGTGGTGTGAACACCTTTTTAGAGGAGGGTGTGGTGTATATATATATATCAGCTGGCACTGTTTCATATATCTTCCCTGGGGGTCTGCTTCGAGGTCCATGTACAATAAGAGAAGTATCTGCACGTGATGGAAGGGCATGTTTACCATCTGTATCTATAGAAGTATAAGCATATCGTATGAAGACAATAAAAAAGCGTCGTTACAATACAGGATTCGTTTTTATTATTTTATATGGAGATCAGAATCTGACCCTAAGTCACTAAAGCTGCGATTACCTGAATTACCAGGACGGTGCAGTTGTACTGTTGGCCAGTGACTGAGATTAGATATCTTGTGATATAGCTCGGTTGCTTGTTTCTTCGATTGCAAAAGATCTGGGGCTATGCTAATGTTGGGACTGCCAGGATTCCGGTCTAGCTAGCCTTTTGGTTGCAGACCCTGAGATCCTATCCGGGGCTACAACCAAAAGACCAGGGGCTGAAGCCCCCTAGCAACGCCCCTGGCGCTGTGTAACTTGGAGGTCACTGTTTGTCTGACTGACCGAGACGTTTCGCCTTTTATCTTTGGAAGAAAGCTTACAAACTATAGCGTGCCCTCTGCATTAAAAAATAACAAATGTCTTCAGACTAACAAAGTATAGATTTTTGAGTTATTTCCAACCTGGTTTATCGCTCATAGGATATGGAAAGAGCCATTGTGACTTAGGTTTAGGTTTCACAGATCTAACACCATTCTGGGTCCATTCTAGATACAACACGGCGCGGTTTTCGCTTAATTTGAGGAAGTCTCGTCCGCAAGTACCCCATGGAGAAGAAGGCAGCCGTCCAAAGCACTGTAGCCCAACACTGAACCATCACCACTGGCAACTGGCCTGGTTACTTAAAATGCATTTCCTTGCACCCTGCTGTCTAAAACACATATTAGGCCAGACCTTATTCCATACCAAACAATAGCATTCCCGTTACCTGCTGAGTACCACGAGACTCATCACTGTCATTGCTAAATGTGTAGCTTAGCCCTCTGGTTGCGCTGAATCATAACTGCACGGTTTCATGTAACACTAGCAGGTTAGCAGGTGACAGTGTACAGCTGTTTTTCCAGATAGGCTCTGTTCAAACAAGTGGACTGTGTCATTATGACAAGAAATCGGACAAGCCAAAAGATGTAGAACTAATCCAGCAGATGATGCTTGTGGCTGGGGTCACAGCTTCAACCATAACACTAGCTATCTAACAGGTTAGAAGAGGTAACACCCACTACCCCTTAAACTCTTCCTACCCACCCAGAGTGGCAGTCGCCATCCTCAACTCTCTGAAAACCTCCATTAATTGCAGGAACGCCCTCCTCCATCATATGGTGGTGTTCTATTCTCCAAGGAGCCTCAAACAGAGAAGTGGGCTGTCTGTCCTGGGGTGATCCAGTCACGTCTTTTAAGAACAGGGCCTGCAATAGAACACGCCACCTATGCTGAGTACCCAGAGAACACCAATCTGGGCTCATTCCTGACCAAGCTTGCTGACATCCCAATATCCCAATGTATAAAGCGAAAGACTGGGTACCGTTTCTCTCCTCGCTGTTGTAGCTCAGAGGGCAAAGCACTCACAGATTAATTTTGACAAAGTCAATAAAGATAGCCATTATCTGCCGTGATGGTCGGCAGAGAGACAGCCTTCAGCTGCACCCACACAAGGTGGCCTTTGAAATCCATATCGACATCTATGGCTCTCTCAAAATTGGGGTCCAAATTGTTCTACCTTTCATCCTCTGCTGTGCCTCTCTCTCTCTTACGAGTTCTCTTGCACTTGTTTGATGAGCGTTTAGTCTTGTTTCCTAATCCTGGTTAGGTAGCGGCAATCTAGGAAGCATGCTCACGCCTGCGTGCCACCCGAGTGCTGCTGCCTGCAGCAGCCCCCCCCCTGGCATGGCAGAATGACATAGACTCATGGTGACACTTTTGCTGCCGGGCACAGGTGGACTCCGGGCAGCCTTTTATCGACATGCAAGTCCCAGACGGCCTCATAGAGTAGCCCAAAATAGTCCAATTTTGGGCTTTGGGCTACAGCTGGGAAATGGACAGCCCAGCCACCTTGCTTGCTTCTTACAAAGCTTCTGTTTTCAGGAAATTGTGTTAGAGAGCTCCTCATTGGATATGTCCCCTTGACATGGTCCTGGTGGCTGCCCAGTAGTGTGGTGCAAGAAGGAAAGCAATCCAGTCAGGATGGGAGAAGGCAGGAGAATGTGGGTTCAGGTCCCGGCAATTGGCGAATAGACTGAGCTGGAGAGGGCAACATATGAAAGGGCAAGGCAGTCGGGGATAGAACACAGGGCTGGGAGGGGGCAGCGGCAGTCAGTAAGGGAGAAGAGCAGTCAGCAAGGGATCAGCAGCAGTCAGAGGGGGATAGAGCAGTTAGAGAGGGCAAGGAGTAGCCATGATGAGGTTAGTATGGCTCAGTAAAAAATTACGTATGAGTGGCAAAGGGGTAGTTCTGATCACTCAAGGGACTGTCCGCTTCTCATGGAAAGAATGGATCAGTCATTTAGGCATACACGTCATAAGTAACGCTCTACCTCGTGCATGTGTGGGTGCGTAAATGGCCATTCTGGCTGATTTCATTCCTTCATGAAAACTGACTTGTTTGAGTTTTCCTTCAATCCTGTATCTCTCCACTTTCTCCTACCAGCCAATACCGTCTGCATACTTCTTAAGTCGTTGTCTCTTTGCTGTTCACTGCGATCACCTGTCCTGACCCCGTGTGTGTGCATGTTTGTATATTGATACTCCTGTGCCCCTTCTTGAGAGCCTCCAGGCAGGTGATTGTAGATTTTATATTCGTTCATAAAATAAACGTGTCAAAACACATGAGAGCAATGTGGGAAGCCTCACCAAGGCACAATCAAATGGCGGCTGCTGCTATTGTTCTTCTTCTTCTTCTTCTTAATTATCGAAAGCGCGGGCGGAACCACGCAGGCGCTTCCCCATCCTATAGGATGATGTGCACCCTACCCACTAATTATTATTTGACTCCATTTAAGCTCACAACTCCTCCCACCTCCCCGTCTGCCTCACAAAATCCAACATCACACTATTCCTCCTCCTGCCTCTCTCCCCATCACCTCCCAGTATAATCCTCTCACTCAGCTCAGCCACACCCAACGCAGTCAACCGAACCCTCATCAATTCTCTCTCCGTAACATGTCTTTCACACCTAATCAAAAAATGTCCCACCGTTTCAGGCACCCCACACACCGTACAGTCCCTTGATTCACGCTTCCCTATTCGAAATAGACAGTCATTCAGCCCCACATGACCTATCCTCAACCGATTCAGAATCACCTCCTCCCCCCTCCTCTATTCACCCATGGGCTTTAGCATGTAGGAAAGGGGGTGGCGCTAAGCGCCAACACGAATGGCCACCTGAGTTAGAGCTCCCTTCCCGGCAGAATAATGAATTAAACATTTATATGTGCGCTTTTTAGAACGGCGGGGGTAGCTCCTACAGTCCTACGTGCTCTTTTTGGCCTGTTTGGTGAAAGCGTGTGTGGAGCGTTGAGGGCAGTCTCCTGCTGCGAAGTGAGAGGAGTGGAGAGCGTGAATATCTGGAGGTGCAGCCTGTAGCAGGGAGCTTGCGTTGTAAGGAAGCTGACGCGTCCTGTTAGCTGGTACAGCTGACGCAGAGAGGATGCTCTGCTAAATCGAAGGAAGTACTTTTCTCTCATTACAAGGGTTCGCTTAGCAGCTGCCGAAAATCTTAATCGTGTGTTTGGCTAAGGAATTCTAATACATTTTTACAGCTTTTGAGTGCTGCCTCATGACAACAAGACACTTTTGGCACGAGCTGCCTGATAGTTTGTTATAAAGAAGAGTTATTAAAGACAGGTTTAATTTGTCTTTAATATTATTACAATAGAAATCATGATTTCTTTTACATGTGGCTGCCTGGAATGTATTGGGGAAATAAGGCTGTGTTGATCAAAGGTGCTTTAATGAGATATGTTTTTCTGTTGGCTCATGGCTACATGGAATGCATTTGGACAAAGCTGTTCTACTATAACTAAGGCACATTATTATATCCTTAGCACAGCCACATAAGGAAACGTTTTTTGAAGTACATATCACCTTCACTTTAGCTGAAGCTCAATAATTATATAGTATTGCCACATCTTACAACAACCATTTGGAGGCTGGTGTGTATGGTACTCCGTGCTTTATTGCAAGGTGCACCATGTTTGTGACATTTCAATTAGCACCTAAACGTGGGGCAACATCTCAGTGTAATCCTGGTATATCACACTTTACCTCAGCATGGCTTTGAAGAAGGTGCAACCTAAGTATACGTCATCAATGGTGACCAACAATGGCCCTAAGAGACAGAAAAGTGACTCTCCCACACCCAAGGATGATATACTAGATCTGGTTATGCATGCTATTTTGGCTGAGATGAAAGCCCCTAAACCTTTCATGGAAGCTACAACTGCCAAACTGCAAATGCTAGATAACATGTGGTCCACATGTGAATCAAGAATAAACAAAGTGAAAAGAAGGATTAGTGATGCAGAAGATATTACAGGAAGAGTGCTGCAACTTGAGAACTCAGTTATATCCATCCAAAAGCAAACAGAACATTTGGAAAAAAGAAATAGGAGGAAAGATATACACATTTTTTGGCTTCCAGAGAACATTGAAAAAGACAACCCCAATCCATGTCTATACTATATGGGCCCTCTGCTTCTGGATCTATCTATGCCCTTGCAACTCAATATCCAAAGGGCCCACTGTGTAGGACCTAAAATTCCATCTCAAAATGTTCCAAGAACTCTAATCTTCGCAGTCCTTGACTACACTCACGTCCTACTTATCATGGACAAGGCAAAGCAGAAAAGACAACTTATATGGGAGGGCACCAAAATATGAATATCTCAGGATGTCTCTGATGCCACAGCTGCAAGAAGGAAGGAGCTACTGACGGTCAGGCCAGCGCTGAGGCAACTAAATGCCAGATATGGGATCATCCATGCAGCCTTTCTGAAGGTTACCCTTAATGGACACAATTTCACCTTTCAGAATCCAATAGACTTGTGCAATTGTATCCAGAGTCACTGAAGAGAAGAGATGGATACTACCAGACCACCTATATGAATTGGAAATGGTGCAAAAAATGTTTATCACAATGTTATGTTATGTTACTTTGCATTTATATAGCGCCTTATGTACCATTGGTATGGTCTGAAGGCGCTGGTAGGTTGAACGCCCTTGGGATCCGAAGTTCAAGTCAGTAGAGAGAGTAGAGAGAGTCAAAGGGGCGTGTGAGCACCGGATAGGTGTGCAGCCGGTGTGGCATTTGTGAAATAGCTGCTTCTTAGTGGTAGGTGTGGTGGTCGAGAGGTCAATAGTATGTGTTCGTTCTGGCAGGATTTATCCAGACCGATTGTGGCTGCGTTGTGCCTGAGGAGAACGCCTGTCTGGGGGGGGGGGTGTAACCAGCAGTGTTTAGTTAGAGTGATGGGGAGTTTGAGGCAGATGTTGGTATGAGAACAGCTATACCGAATGGTGTCATAGTATCGCTGTGTTCTATTTGAGTGGTGGTGTAAAGAAGAGAGTAAGCGTGGAGATGTGAATATGGTGGTTAACTGTAGGTGCTTGAGATCGCGCCCACTCCAAGAGTTCCATGAACTTCATCCGTGTAGTGGGAAATGGGGAGAAACAAAATTAAACACATAAGCGGGTCAGGGAAGTTTGGCCTACCACACGGCCACTGGTGCCAGAAAGCGCCGAGAGGCTCCAACGGGGTCGAAAATGCACTGCAATCACTGTGTGTGCTGTGAGCACGCCGGAAAATGGGCCAGCAACGGGGGTCTCCGCCCTGTGCAGGTGGAAATACATGGCCTACAGGCCAAAGAGAGGTGCTGGTCGGGATGCGAGGAGGGAGGGGGGGCAGGGAGCTGGGGAGTGGAGGAAAACGAGGATACAGTGGGAAATGGGGCGAACCAATCACAATTAAACACATAAGCGGGTCAGGGGAGGGTTGGCCTACCACACGGCCTCTGGTGCCAGGAAGTGCTGAGAGGCTCCAAGGAGATCGAAAATGCACTGCAATCACTGTGTGTGCTGTGAGCACGCCAGAAACTGGGCCAGCAATGGGGGTCTCAGCCCTGTGCAGGTGGAAATACATGGCCTACGGGCCAATGGGAGGTGTTGGGCGGGATGGAGGGAGGGAGGGAGGGGGGCAGGGAGCGGGGAGTGGAGGGACACGAGGATACAGTGAGAAATGGGGAGAAACAATCAAAATTAAACACAGAAGCCGGTCAGGGGAGGTTTGCGCTATCACACGGCCATTGGTGCCAGGAAGCGCCGAGATTCTCCAAGGAGGTTGAAAATGCACTGCAATCACTGTGTGTGCTGCGAGCATGCCGGAAACTGGGCCAGAAATGGGGGTCTCAGCCATGTGCAGGTGGAAATACATGGTCTACAGGCCAATGGGAGGTGCTGGGCGGGATGGGAGGAGGGAGAAGGGGGGGAAGGGAGGGGGGAGTAGAGGGAAACGAGGATACAGTGGGAAATGGGGAGAAACAATCACAATTAAACACATAAGCGGGTCAGGGAAGTTTGGCCTACCACACGGCCACTGGTGCCAGGAAGCGCTGAGAGGCTCCAACGAGGTTGAAAATGCACTGCAATCACTGTTTGCTGCGAGCAAGCCGGAAACTGGGCCAGCAATGGGGTTCTCAGCCCTGTGCAGGTGGAAATAGATGGCCTACGGGCCAATGGGAGGTGCTGGACGGGATGGGAGGAGGAAGAAGAGGGGCACGGAGCGGGGAGTGGAGGGAAACGAGGATATAGTGGGAAATGGGGAGAAACCATCACAATTAAACACAGAAGCCGGTCAGGGGAGGTTTGCGCTATAACACAGCCATTGGTGCCAGGGAGCGCAGAGAGGCTCCAAGGAGGTCGAAAATGCACTGCAATCACTGTGTGCTGCGAGCACGCTGGAAACTGGGCCAGCAATGGGGGTCTCAGCCCTGTGCAGGTGGAAATACATGGCCTACGGGCCAATGGGAGGTGCTGGGCGGGATGGGAGGAGGGAGAACGGGGGGCAGGGAGGGGAGGGGAGAGGGGAGGGAAATGATGATACAGTGGGAAATGGGGAGAAACAATCAAAATTAAACACAGAAGCCGGTCAGGGGAGGTTTGCACTATCACACACCCATTGGTGCCAGGAAGCGCTGAGAGGCTCCAAGGAGGTCGAAAATGCACTGCAATCACTGTGTGTGCTGCGAGCACGCCGGAAACTGGGCCAGCAATGGGGGTCTCCGCCCTGTGCAGGTGGAAATACATGGCCAACGGGAGGTGCTGGGCGGGATGGTAGGAGGGAGGGGGGGCAGGGCGCTGGGGAGTGGAGGGAAACGAGGATACAGTGGGAAATGGGGAGAAACAATCACAATTAAACACATAAGCGGGTCAGGGAAGTTTGGCCTACCACACGGCCACTGGTGCCAGGAAGCGCCGAGAGGCTCCAACGAGGTCGAAAATGAACTGCAATCACTGTGTGCTGCGAGCATGCCGGAAACTGGGCCAGCAATGGGGTCTCCGCCCTGTGCAGGTGGAAATACATGGCCTACGGGCCAACGGGAGGTGCTGGGCGGGATGCGAGGAGGGAGAAGGGGGGGCACGGAGGGGGGAGTGGAGGGAAAGGAGGATACAGTGGGAATTGGGGAGAAACAATCAAAATTAAACACAGAAGCCGGTCAGGGGAGGTTTGCGCTATCACACGGCCATTGGTGCCAGGAAGCGCCGAGAGGCTCCAAGGAGGTCGAAAATGCACTGCATTCACTGTGTGTTCTGCGAGCACGCCTGAAACTGGGCCAGCAATGGGGCTCTCAGCCCTGTCCATGTGGAAATACATGGCCTACGGGACAATGGGAGGTGCTGGGCGGGTTGGGAGGAGGGAGAAGGGGGTGCAGGGAGGGGGAAGTGGAGGGAAACGAGGATACAGTGGGAAATGGGGAGAAACATTCACAATTAAACACATAAGTGGGTCAGGAAAGTTTGGCCTACCACACGGCCACTGGTGCCAGGAAGCGCTGAGAGGCTCCAACGAGGTCGAAAATGCACTGCAATCACTGTGTGTGCTGCGAGCACACCGAAAACTGGGCCAGCAATGGGGGTCTCAGCCCTGTGCAGGTGGTAATACATGGCCTACGGGACAATGGGAGGTGCTGGGCGGGTTTTGAGGAGGGAGAAGGGCAGGCAGGGAGGGGCAAGTGAAGGGAGACGAGGATACAGTGGGAAATGGGGAGAAACATTCACAATTAAACACATAAGCGGGTCAGGGAAGTTTGGCCTACCACACGGCCACTGGTGCCAGGAAGCGCTGAGAGGCTCCAACGACGTCGAAAATGCACTGCAATCACTGTGTGCTGCGAGCACGCCGGAAACTGGGCCAGCAATGGGGGTCTCAGCCCTGTGCAGGTGGAAATACATGGCCCACGGGCCAATGGGAGGTGCTGGGCGGGATGGGCGGAGGGAGAAGGAGGGGCAAGGAGCTGGGGAGTGAAGGGAAACGAGGATACAGTGAGAAATGGGGAGAAACAATCAAAATTAAACACAGAAGCCGGTCAGGGGAGGTTTGCGCTATCACACAGCCATTGTGATCCATTCGCCGGGATGGGGCACTGGGCGAGCCTTTCTGCATCTGTCTCTCCACCCCTACTAATTAATCTCTTCACTCAGACATGGTTTGGAGAGGCTGATTCCCATTCACTACTCCTTTCAACATTGGTTGGTTCATTTGGAAATCGCAAAATTCTGTGTTTTTTTTGTTTGTTTTTCACTTGTGCTTATATTTCCTTCCCTTTTGTGTATTAACGCAGCATCATATTATTATGGACTGTACATTTGTGTGTACTGTCCACACTATTACCCATGTCATTTAATATAGCCACATGGAACGTTAAAGGTCTGCATAACCCTATTAAATGGCAGAAAATTCTTTCACATCTTAACAAGGCAAAACCTTCCAGTGCATGCCTTCAAGATTCTCACCTCTCACAGGCAGAAGCAGTGAAATTGAAGCTCTTGTGGGTGGGTTAAGTGTTTTTCAAGTTCGGCGAATGGAAAGAAGAATGGTGTCATTACGCTTATTAATAAACATCTTCAATGTAAAGTCATATCCACAGAATTGGATGATGTGGGGAGATGGGTTTTGCTTAAGCTTCTAATTGATTCTATGGAATATTCTATTTTAAATGTGTATGGCCTACCAATGCTGACCCTGCGTTCTGGACTCAGTTAAGAAATCATAGTTTCAAATCTAGTCCCAAAAACCTCATTGTGTGTGGAGACTGCAATGAGATATGGACCCCGTTCTTGATAAGAAGTATAATGTATTTTTTCAAGCAACCAACTGTCACAACCAATTTGCCAACTTTGTTTCTGAATTAGGCCTTATTGATGCATGGCGTATTACTCATCCCTCTGATTTGGGCTATACCTTTTACTCCTCTCCCCACAACTCCTTTGCAAGAATTGTTTGTCTTCATATCTAAATCCTTAACTAGTCATCTGCTAGATGCCAAGATAGAATGTATAACCCTGTCAGACCACGCTCCTGTTCATATAAAAATATTTAACTTACAAAATGCATATCAACATAATAGATGGAGATTCAATTCCACTCTCTTGAAAGATGAACAATTCCCAAGATGTATTCAACAACAGAACTCCCATTTCTTTACGGAAAACCAACATGTGGACACCTCCATAGACAACAACTGTGATTGCTATACAGCAGAGTTAAGAGGGCACATCATATCCTACACTGCCACCAAAAAGAAAAAACTTAAACAAAAAACAGATGATATTCTTAAAATTATTAAATCATTAGACTACAAATACATAATCACTAATTCTGCCCCTATACTTAAAATAATTACTAAACTTAGAATACAATATAACTTTGCTACACAATATTCATGTGCTAATCTTCTAAAGTATAAATCCATGATTTATCAGTGTTTTAATAAATCTGTCAAATCTTTAGCATCTTATCTTAAAATCACAAGGGATAAAGCCAAGATTGCAGTTATGAAAGATCACAACGGTAATAGAGTCCTTACTGACAAAGACATCTTGCAAATCTTTGCAGATTTTTATCAAAAACTATATTCCTCTGAAGCATTACCCAATAGTACCCAGGGTCCAGACTTCCTTAGACATATACATCATGACTCATATATAAAATCTAATTTCCAATCGTTAAATGCTCCCATATCTTCAAGTGAAATATATAAAGCTATTAAAGACTTAAAAAAGGGTGAAGCTCCTGGCCCAGATGGTTTTCCAATTGACATCTCTGCCCACTTCAATGATGTACTGGTTCCGAATTTACTGAACTATACTCTTCCTCCATTGCTAATGAAAAGGCCATGTGATCTTTTTCGGAAGCTATGCTTTTTGTATTCCCTAAACCCAAAAAAGATTCCGAATTAGCCCAAAATTACAGACCAATATCCTTAATCAATACCAATTTTAAAATGTTTGCCAAAATTTTAGCCAATAGACTCATCCTCTTTCTTCCACATTAAATTAAAAATTACCAGGTTGGGTATGTCAAAGGGTGACTCATCAGCCAACATTAGATTCTTTGCTCTAATATACTTAGCATGATCCAAAAATCCACTAATCCATATGCTACAATAGCGCTTGATTCCAAAAAGGTTTTTGATAGGGTTTTATGGAACAACATGTTCGAGGCTCTTTCAGGGCATGGCATTCCTGACTCTTTTATATCAATGGTAAAAGTACTGTATTCTAACCCCAAAACATCGTTTTTTTATAAATGGTCATATGTCCTCCCTTTTCTCTCTTCATAGAGGTACTTGCCAAGGTTGTCCTTCTCCCCCGCCCTTTTCTTTATTTTAACATTGGAGCCTTTTCTGGAAGCAATAAGACAGAATGACAATATAATTGGTATTCATTTTAAAGGCATTTACATCAAAATGGCTGCGTGTGCAGATGATGTATTACTTCTATTGAACGTAACAGATACTAGTTTACACCATTTGCTACACATTATCTCACAATTCCTTAGCATCAGGGTATAAGTTCAACACAGACAAGTCTGAAATACTACCACTTAACTTACATTGCACCAAACATCATATTTTAAGTTCTGGAATTAGGTGGTGCCCTGCAGGTTTTAAATATCTAGGCATTCATGTATCTTCCTCTACTAAGATCGTTATCAAACAGAATGCAGCAAATATCCTAACCAGAGTAAAATAACTCACCAATACATGGTCCCCCCTCTTCCCTATCTTGGTGGGGTAGACCTGAAGCTGTCAAGATGATGGTTTCCCCAATTATACTTGACTTTTTATATATGCTTCCTATCTCCATCCCTGCCTCTTTCTTTACATCTTTGGATTCCTGTATTCTCAAATTTCTCTGGGGGGAAAAAGAAACAGAGAATTTCACTATTTAAACTCAAGAAGCTTAGTACTGAAGGTGGGGTTGGTTTCCCAGACTACAAATATCACATGACCTGTGTACTACGCAAGCACAATTGTGGTTAATTCCCACTAATCCTAATGTGGCCAATTGCATTCTCATAGAGAGAGAGATGGTCTCCCCATACACCTTACGGACTGCCCTACATTAAAAGCAACAATAGATGCTTTACTAGCACTAATATTAATGTTTCTATTATGTAACTTCAATCATATATATTCCTGTTGATTAAAAAACAATCCCAGTTTATATCACAATATATATGGATGAATCCCTTCATGAAAGTCAACAAAAGAACTGTATGTTGGATAACATGGCTCTCTCTTGGTATTAAATGTGTTGGGCAGTTGTTCATACTGGGTACTCCTCTTACCTTTGATGAGATCAAAATCAGATTCCATGTGTTGTCGTCACCACTGCAGCAATATTTCAGTTTAATAGATGCTTTTATGGAAAATTATGAGTTATTACTTCGTAATGCTGACGTCTATCAAGCCCACAGACTACAATATATGTCAAACGCTAATGTTACAGCTTCCATGTTATATAAAACTTGTATAGTTATGTCAACATGACGGAACTCTGTTCAAATGTCAAGAGGCTTGGAGGCAAGATTGTTCCCTGAGTCCCAACTAGTATAGCCCTCTGTGTGGAAGAATATATCCAAAGCTATTTTCTCAGCAAGTTTACTCCACCAGAGGGTCTTTATTGCTCCACTAATTCTTTTCAGGGGTGGATTCTCTCAGAATGATAACTGTTGGAGTTGTCTTTGTACGCAAGGTTCCTTTAGACATATTATCTTGGACTGTATCCATGTCAAAGCATTCTGGGAAAAGCTTTAGAAAATTCTTGAACATATTGGTCATGTACAATGTCTCCTTTACTGTTTTATACCTTGGTAGTAATGTCATTCAGCCTGCTATTGACAAGGATAAATGATATCTGGTTAACATCTTCATTGCTATAGCAATCCAGACAATCACCTCCAACTGGAAAGATCTCAAGTGCATACATTTTAAAATGTGGTGGAATTCTGTGTGTAATATCCATAGAATGGAAAATGCAATGCTATGTCCCCGCTCTTACAGTATAAACATGAATGGCAGCCACTATTAGAATTATTGTAAATGTAACACCTTGTTAATGGATAGAATCTTAATGTGCTGTCATTGTACTTCTTGGTAAATAACCTTCTGTCCCCTACCCTCCTTTTGTTCTTGTAAGTCCTGTGTGATTCCACTTGTCTGTCTTTTATTATTATGATACTTGCCTTATACCACTATAAGCTCATTTTAAATTGCATTTTATGCATTCGGATATAGCATATTTATTACCTCATATGAGTTTCCTATATTGTTTAAAGTTGCTGTGGATGCATTGTGTTCTACCATGTTCATGGCCTTGGTTTTACCTGTTTATGCTGTTGTACCTATTGTATGAGCTTTATATGCTTACTGATCTTAATACAATATTTAAAAAAAAAAGCTTGTAGGAAATACATAGCAGTATCCACTCACCACCTACTCACTTATTCTCTTTAAGTGTTTGTATTTCAGGATGCTAAATACGGACGTGTTGAGCATTCTAAGAAGACTGCTGCATTTCCCTGCATTTACACATGGTAGTCATAGATAGTGGACAGATCCACTTCTACTGAGACCTAGCGTGAGAATGCTAATAAGACATTTCCAAAGAGCAAACTGGCAGTAAATTAATATGAATGCTGCTCCATTCTTAATATTTTGAGATAACATGCACTCCAGTGTCACCATATTCCATGAAAGCAATATATTATGGGAACTAAAGCCATGCGAATGAGTGGTTAATAAAGCTCAGGCATTTCCCTTAATCAGTTCTCTGGAGTTGGTGCTAAAAATGTTAGTTTTCAGAGCAATGGTCAGTGAATTTCTTTATAGATGCTGAAGCTTCCTCATAAAATATCAGACATGTTTGTTTGTCTGTGAAGTTGCATTAGACTTCCTGCTTATTCAGTCATTACCTCTTTGGAATGGTGTTTTTGGGAAGGTAGGCACCTACCCACAAGGACATATTATAAAAGTGCATGCACTTTTATCATAAGATACTGTGGGGAAAACACAGAAAAGGATGAATGCTAGGGAAAGACTGTGAATGGTGAATTACAAGACACAATAAGCTTTGAGGAAAAAGATACATCGGGCTGGAGAGAAAAACGCCCAGAAGGTTGGGAGGAGACTGCCGTAGAGGGCTTGGATGGGAAATACAAGTGAGAGGTGAACAAAGGGGTGAAGCAGGTACTCAAGGTGATAAGGAAGTGGGGAGCAGGTGGTAGAGGGAGGCAAAGTTAAGGAATGGTTGAATAGAAATATTGTGAAGGTGGTAGAAAAAAGGGAAGTCGAGATGTGAAGGTATGTCAGGGAAATGAAGGAGTAAGGGATAGAGAAAGGTCTGGAGAGAAAGCTAATTGTAGTTAAGACAGACAAGGTGGGAGACAATCCATTAATTGTGATACTCTAAGGTAGTGGGGGGAGGTGGAGGACCATACAATTAAAAGGGGTACGCCTATGTGGGGTTGAGGGGAAGACTTGAGAACGAGATGGCAGGGAATGGCTGGAGTAGGTGTCTGGGGAACTAGAACCTAGGGAAAGAGGGAGCCATTTGAAGCCAGGACAGAGAACCAAGGAGTAAAGATACAGAGAAGAAAGAAGAAGGGTTTGGATGATCCTTAATCCCAAGACTATACACTCACTGGCCATTGTGCAATCTGCTAGGAGAATATTTAAATTTTGACCCAGATCAACTCACAGCATTACAGAACCAGTCATGTTTTGAATTCACAGCCACTATCAAATCTTTCATGATCTGTCAATTATGTTGGTGGACTATATCACTTTCCAATTTTTAATACCTTATCACCCTGCATATCGTAGACTCCATTTTCAACTATATGTCTTGAATTGTTTTCAGCGATGCGCCTTCTCTAGCATCATACATCACAAATGTTTACTAAATTGCATCAAGGTTCTCCAGAAAGCAACTGCCCTGCTGCTTTACTCAGCCTATCCTTCCCTCACATCTCAGGATGTCTTCAGAGCACTAAAACACAAACAAAAGGAGAGGAGTGGACAAGTGAAAGGAAGAAATATCGAGAGTGTGAGAGAATAAAGCACAGGTCCTATATCATCCTATCAATGCTCTGGGAATGCTACTAAACTATTATTTGTCATTTAATCAGGGGTGGACTGGGAACCAAAAGAGGCCCTGGAAATAATGTTTAAAGTAGCCCCATATTGCATATTTTCATCAACTCCAACTCCTATGATAAAATTAAAAAATATAACAAATTACCACAAAAAAGAGGCTTAGGGTACAGAGGCCTACCAGGTACTCTCCAGAGTTCCCTAAAGGCCAGTCCAAACCTGCTTTTAATTAGGATATTGAACATGGGGCGCTTGGGGTAACGTTTCATGCAGTGGATGGGAAGCAGAGTAACTCTTAACCAAATAATGGAACCAACTCAGGAAGATGGCAAAGGTTTTTCTGTTTTAATATCAATTGTCTAAAACAGGGTGTTACAATGGATACCAATGATGTCACACAAGCTCTCATATATTTCATAAACAATTACAGCTATATAGCAAAAATTCATCATGTGTGACATCATACTACGTGGCAAATACGAGAAACCTATGACAAGTTGTGATAGGTTCAAGGGGAACATCTAAGTATACTTTCTTTAAGGGGTTGGGTTGTGATTGGGCATCTACTGTCAGGTTGACATCTTGTCCCCACCTCTACTGCAAGTCATCCTCAAATGTATTAAGCAAACGGCACATCATTGGATCTCAAACTATAAGGCCCTTCATTATACGGCCCTGCACAATTGGTTGTTATGCTTGTGCCGGTTTGGAACATTCAGCTCACTAGCAGCACGTAAACTCATAACCCAGGTGCCAGGAGGTGGACTTGACTGTACCTCCCCACCAAATTAGCCCAACGTCTTTCATCAACCATGTCATCTGCCATGATGATTGTCTTTGAACTTGGCCTTGAAATGTATTCTCATCTCTGGGAAGATAAGGGAGTGTGAGCACACGCTATCATAGTTCTATAACTTCATGCCCAACTCTATTTTCATCCTTGGCTCACGTGACAGGAGACCACAATTTGGTCCATTTTGAAGTAATTAAATGTCTTAGCTGAATATAACTTGGCATGCATGGTATTCTTTCTTTGCACCTTAACAAGGAATGATTCAGCTTCTTATGTTTTGCCTTGAGGATAGATAACCAGCCTTGGCTTGTTTCAACTGTGATACCAGGCCAGACAGCTTCTTCATTCAAGTTTGCGATCTCAGCTAATTCCCTGCTGCGACACCGCTCTCAATCCTTCTTTCTCTGTGAGTCTGAGCATATGGCACCAATGTCCAGCTTCTATACAATGGTGGATCTGCATGTAGTCTATTCACTACTCATAGCCAGCTTCTAACGTCACTTAATCTACTTGTATTACAGCATCTGTACAGGTATTAAACGCCTTGCATTTTTGTACAGTGCCCTTCATACGTGCACTCTTCTTTTTGCATATGAACGTTTACTTGATTATATATTCTGTCATCAGTTTCTATAAGGGTCATACATATTCTTCTTCGGCCAATTTTCTCTGTGCATCATGCTTTGTTTTTTGTGATGTCACCAGCTCCTTTTCTTGCTCTTTTCATTTTCCTTCAGGGATTTCCTCAATTAGATTTTCACCTCTCCGGGAGTACATCTAATAGGGTTTTCTCAGTGGGAACCTTCTTTCTAATATTCGCTGTGGAATGGTCACAACTGCTGGTGTCAAGCATGGTACAATTTCAGGCTTCCAGCATATAGGTAGGAGGGGGGGCTAGACATCCTGTAGAGGCATTTGACTGCTCCTCTACACTACTAAAGCAATCACTGCATGCATTCTGATCTATGCCAAAGTTTAACTGCTGAGGTGAAACTAAAGCACTTGATAATGCTTGCCTAACCCATGTAATGAGTAAATAAGTTTTTTTTTATTTTATTTTTTTTAATTGTTTTTATTTTATTGTATATGGTTACAAAAATATAACCTTTCACAAGTCTCAAATCAAGTATAATTTAGCAAGGAAAAAAAGAAAGAAAAAAGAAAGCCTATACAATTGACATACAAAACATTCACATCCAGATTAGTTCACACAAAATGTAAATAAAATTTAAAAAAATGTTTTACAGTCCTATCTTACAATCCTCAAGCATTTTGACAACAGCAATCGTCTTTTGATGCGAATGTCCACCGATCAAGCTCTCCCAAAAATGGTTGCAAGCCCAGTATGTTACATCGGACATGAATCTGCTGAAAAATTGATGCCTGGAGTTTCTCGTGCCCACACACTCCATCATTAGATGTTTGATTGGTTTTCAGGCTTGGCACACGACTGACAAAGACTTACTGAAGATGCTCCCAAACCTCTTCTTGCCAGAATTTCCCCAGTGTGTGTAATGAGTAAATAAGTAGAACATTGAGATTAGGGGCCAGATTCTCAAATCATTTTTAGCACATCCTTTCACTTGTGCCAAAAAAAGGCAAAGCCCACTTCACAAAGGGCATCTGAACCAGCACATCTTAGATGCACGTTTTCCCCCCTTTGTGTATTTGCATAAACAAGGGTGCTTACTGTGATGCTGGAAATGCATCGGAGGGACAGGGCGTCCATATTCTAGTCATTTATTGCTTTATCATGTATGTTCTGTCTTCTTTTCTGCACAGGAGTTCATGTGGGACTCCTGGAGGTGCAGCTCTTCCTCTTTTTGGTTTGGTGAACAGACCCTTGGGATACCCTTATGGCACCCTTGAGTTGGAGTACAACCCTGTACTCCTAGTGTATGTTTTTGGGCACCTGTGTGTGGCCCACAGAGCAGGGTATGTGCTGGTGGCAGCTCTGTGCTGAATTGACAGGTGCCCTGGCCATCCTCCATTTTGGGATGCCAAGTCCCCGTCATTGAAATCAGTGGATTCCTGATAGGAAACAAGATGGCCCCTGTGGCCTCTTGCTTTCTATCGCCTGTTACCTTACTTTTCCCGAAGTCCTGGGAAGCCCTGACTCTGTCCCTTCCCCCTGACTGGAGGTTGGGTGGAAGTCCCATATATGGTGTTGTGGGGAAGTCCAGGCCAGACTGGCTGGAGACTTCCCAATGACTATGTTGTGGGTACGCCCGACGGGTGGGACTGGGTGAATGGAGTGTGTGACGAATATGCATTCTGTGTTATGGGTGTCTAGTATCTGGTGTTTGACACAATGACTGAGACAGCTCTGTCCGAAACTGGTATGATTGCAGTGTGTAGTGCTGAATGGCAGAGTGCTTGTCCGAAACCACCTTCCGTTTTGTGAGTGTCTAGATGGAGAAGAATGGCCTGAATGTGTTGTGAGCCTGATTGGCTGCTTGGCTGCCTGAATGCGCTTCTGATTAATTGGTTGCCTGAGTGTGACCCGGCAGAGTGAATGCGAGATCAACAGTATATCTGGGGCCTCTCACTTCTACAAAATTTTCAGAAGCTGAAGTTGAAACTGATGCTTAACTTTGAAGCCCACTGGAAGTAGAAGAACTGCTGCTGCTGCCCTTCGCTAATCTGAAAGCTGTTGTGCCTTCAAGGAACTGATCCAAGAGAGGACCTGTCCAGGAGACCTCTTCCTGAGCTATGAGGGACCATCGTGCACCAGCTGATCTTTGCCAAAGCTCCCTGGACATCAGACCCTTAAAAAGCTGCAGACCGGAGACGGAGACTGCTGCGGAATCACAAAGAGAAGCGCCTGTAGATTGAAGTCCATCATGGTCGACGACCGCCATCGACAACCAGAGCCACAGTGCTCCTTTGCCTAAAAACCTTGAAACAAGGACTCCTATGCTCATCCTCGTCGACCGCTTTTGTCCTACTGGAGAAAGTCAAGGCCGCCAACGACCGACGTAAATCCGCCGGTGGGTTTCCCACCACCCAAAGACCGCAGAGACTCTGATGACCCGACGCCCTTGCTGGGCCAAAGTTCTTCATTGACTTCTTGTGGCAACGAACACTCATCGTTGAGCTGCACCGTAAGCCTCAGCTTGCAGGATGTTTTCAACCAACCGTCAACGAGCATCGCAAGAACCGAAGCTGCTGCCACAATGACAGTGTTCACTACTTTTCTTCACCGACTCTTGACGACCCGTGGCTCCTGCCTGAAAGGGCGTGCCCTCAAGAAGGGCCCGTCGACGACTCACCAAAACCAGGTACTTTGGGTTCCTGGAACTTGTTAGAAGGACTCAAGACTATATTGATCATAATTGGACTGGGCTTGTCAATACACTTTATTTACAGGTTGCCCAGGTGGGGGGATCCTCGCACCAAACTGTCTCTAGGTAACAGGAGTCAGTATTCTGCCATTACTCGATTTAACTTGCTTTCCTCCTATGTCTATTGTTAGTTCACTTTATTAACTGATTTGTATGACATTTGAACTGAGTACAGTTGATGCATTTTAATGGAATCATATAGTAATTGTGTTTCCATGAAGAGATTGTATGTAGTTATCATTTTAGAATTGTCGGAGCACAAAGTGTGTTATTGTATGTGTACATAATCAAAGCCTTATTTATATAAAGACTGTGTTTTCACCAACATAGAGTGTGAACATTCCTTTGTGGGTTCTTGGGGACTACAATATACTTAAGAACCAGTCCGCATCACCTCCTGAGAACTTAAGCATTGATTGCTCATCCATGGCTACCGTAATAGAGAATCTTGGCTGGGGTCCTCTGTGCCTCTCCTCTACAGTATAGAGAGCAGGAGTAAAGGCACCCCTCTCCAGTCTTTAAACTTAATATTATTTTTTCAAAGTGTATCCTGAATTCATAAATGGTACGCGCTTTTAAATGCCCTGAAATGAGGGTCATCACCCTGCTCCTTTTGAAACAGGTACAGATGGAGGTGCAAATCATGGTAGGATATTTTCTGACCATGTTATTATTTTTCTTTGACATGTGACTGCCACGGGTTAAACCGCAGCTACCACACTAGCATTTCCATCTCCCTAGAGAGTTTCGAAAATCTTTCCCTTTAACTGCTTGTCTTAGTAAAATGCGTTCACAGCTGAGAGCCTGTCATACATTAGTGTTGGGAGCATACTCGTGACACTAATTTATGCGAGGTGACTTGACAGCACATCTTTACAGTACAGTCCAGCCCCTCCAGAAATACAGAGTCACCTTAGTGAATAAGGTGGCATGAGCTTTTCTCAAATCACTGCAAATGATGCAAGCACATTCTCTGTGCTCCTTTAATTTGTGCTGCTTTTCAAGAATCTAGACCAGGAATTATGTTTTAAAAAGCAGAATAATGACAATTAAAAAGAGGGGAGCAATCATTCATTGTACATATGATAAGAGTTAATGCGAAAACCTAGAATCTTTTGTTACAATATTGCAGTGTCTGAGGAGAGGTATAAACAATAACCTTACCTTACCGGGTCTGGGCACTTTCGAGGATACATTTATGACACCATTGAAATAAGTCCTTCTACAATTAAAAATGACGATATTTTAAAATGCATAGGATCCACATCATGAACATGATTCTCGCATAATAAACGAGCCATCTGAGAGAGGGGGCAGGAATAACAAATAAGCACTCTCAATGGATGAGTAGATCTACGGTCAACTGAGGAACCCACTTTATCTGCTTTTTTTCTTCTGATTGTACAATATCAAATATGAATTTACAAGATATCGTTTCATAGGGGTGCAGACAAAATCTATACTTGTTGGGAAAAGTAAAAGACATTCACAGACTCATTCAAATCCCAAGGCTGTGAACTGTTGGGTTTTTATCCTGAAGGTTTCAGTTCAGATCCTAGTGGTCCTGGGTTATTTTAGTCGTTTCCATCTCTCCTTGGAAGGCTCAAATGCATACTTTGTTTTTGTGGCCTGTGATCATAGATTAATGTCAAATGTTGGAGACGATATGTTACCGGCACTTTATAAGTATAATTTCATAAGTTGATCCATGCAAGTGAAAAAAGTCAGGAATGAGGCATTATGGGCTCATTCGAAATATACCACACAGACCTTTTTCTATGTCGCCCTATTGCCCCACATATCTGCAAGAGTGAGTGCTTGCTGTAGCAGACTTACCACATTTCTGTATCTGTAGTGCTTGCACGTTTGTATCTGGAATTTAGATGTCACAACTACAGGAACAATTTTCACTCAGGGCACTATGCTCTTACTTATACCGGAAGCTAAGTTTCAGTGTTTGAATGATCCAAAGAAAACCCAACTTGAAGGTCAGCAGCAACCAACACAAATATATCTAGTATAGGTAGGCTCTTCCTGCGTGGCACTCTTTTACAGTAGGAATGGAGTCAGGAAGGTTGTGGGTTTGCAACGGAAAGACAGGTCGGGTAAATGAAGATGTAATTAGCTGCTACTTACTGAGAGCTCCACTCCTTCCTGTGCCCACATGGATCGAATGTCTCTTTATGGCAGTTGAAGGATCTCTCATTCCAGGCAGCAAGGCAATCCATTGTTCACGCCAGCGTACAACATTGCTGCAACATCTTCACTGCGGGGGGAGCATTAATGATATCCAGTCACCTGCAAAACGCTACGTGTTGGCGATGAGCTTTTGTTAGAGGCTTCTTATTGCTGTTTCTCATAATTAGATTACTTCTGATTACTAGAAGAACACTTTGCTTCACTCTAAACACAATAGAAACTACAAACCCATACCTGTTTCCCCATTCAAATATGATAAGCAGAGAACATCTAGACCTGTAATCTTCCCTAGACTCCATGATCACATTAACCCACAACAGTCCAGCGTGTATCTCCATCATTGGTCAGAATCAACCCCTTTTAAGATCTTGAACACATCACTTAGTACATCGCCTGAAGTAAAGGATGATAGTTCAAAAGATGGAGTATATCCATTAAGGGAATCAAAAGCAGCAACAGGGTATAGTAACCCAATACATGAACCGCCTGCTTATAGCAGTGACGAGAGTCCAGAAAGGACCTCTGAAAAGGAAGTGATCTCTAAAGTCTTGCAAGACAAAGAGAAAAGTGAACAACCAAGTGTGACCCTAGGAATAAAATGAGAAATTAAGAGATGAAAAGGAGAAATAGACAAAGCTGACGAGATAGCACGTATACAGAATGGATGGGTGGACAGATATTGCTCAAACTTGATGGGAAGAGCATTGAGGAAGTGAGACAAGGAGAATATCAAGACAAACAGGATAAAAAAGACAGCGAACTAGAGAAACAATAAAGAAAGATGAGTATAAAATAAAGAGCAGACAAAGACGAGAACAGATGTATTAGAAAGAACAACTAAGAAAGGAAGTAAGCACAGAAGAGTAAAGAAAATACAATAATAGACAAAGAGCAATTGAAGAACGAGATAGGTTGAAAAAGAAGAGAGAAGAAGAGGAAGAACAGAAATTATGATATGAAAGAAGGAAAAGATGCAGAGACAAAGAGGTACGTTGGTAAAATGAAAGAAGGGCAGCAAAGAGACAGAAAGAAAAAAGGGTTAGAGGGGAAGCGAAGAAGCGGAGGGAATTTGATGAGGAAATGGAACAAAAGAGAAGACAGAGGGCACGTGACCTTGATTGCATTGAGAAGAGCTAATGGAACCAAGCCCAGTAGTATTATAGGGCGACATACAGGAGTTTCTCCCGTCGCAAGAAGCAATGCCAGGACCATCTAGGGTAAACCTAGAGGAGAATTTGGAGATAGGAAGTATCAGAGAGAGAATATATTATGCCTATCAGGAGATGAGGACAAAAAGTGAGTCGAGGAACAGGGGAAGGAAGATCAATCTATAGTTGCCCAATCAGGAGGCAAAGAGGGAAGCCTGTTTAATCTCGAGCACAGAGCCATGTCTCTGGACAGGCTGACTCTAAACAGAGATGAGAAAGATGACAGTCATACTAGTTGGGGACAAGATATGTCAGGCGAGGACAAAGAAACCTTCTGTGGGGAAGAGGGAGCAAGTATATGCAGTCCTGAGGGATTGTTTCAGAAAGACAAGGAAGTAAGATGGTCAGATTTAGACCAACCTAAAGAAAGGATGCCAGAGCCTATGGCATAGTCAGAATGACCTAAAGGGTAATCTCACTGTGAGAGGGGGAATCACCACCATATGTGAGCAGACTGAGGTCATTACCAGGTAGAAGGCGATCAGGAACCATTGTCCCTGATATGGATAGGTGTAACGCTCACCTGATTCCCGTAGAGGCACCTGTCTTGACTGGGCGTATACCGTATCTTCAAAGGTGATGTGTAACACACGGCTGGCTCTTTGGGCTGGACCTCTGTGCACTGTATGTCTGACTCGAAGGGTAAGATGTCTGCAGATAAAAAATATGGGATTAATGAACTGGGTTATTGAATGTCTCTCTCTTCTTCCCTTTCTCTTCTCCTGTAGAACCCCAAAGGTTAACGCTCTCACCTTAGGTAAGTGAACGCCGTGCTCTCCATCTGCCTCGGGGCAGGGTGCTGTAACCAGTTTCTTCACTGGATAAGGGGAGCAGGCCTCTTGACTTCAGAGGACTGCTGTCCGTCGTTTACTGCACGAACGGTAAGTTTCGAGTAATTCTAATGTCTTTAAAAGTCTTTAGTAATGATGTCTCTTGTTTTGCAGGGTTCCAGCGATGGCGGATGACGGGCTGAAGTGAGTTGAAGATGGAGCCCGTGTGATGAATAGAAGCGCCTGGAAGCACGTAAGTAAGCGCTTGTTGCCTGCTTCACGATGCGCTCTGACTGTCTTTTTATTTTGCAGGTACAAGTTCGGAGCGGCTGCAGGGTGCCGGAATACCCACTGGGTTAGATGTGGAAAGGAGTAATGGCACGTGAGTATTAAAGTTCCCCAATGTCTTTAAACGCACCTTGTTTTGTCTTTCAGATGCGGGATGCTGCGCCGAAGGCCTCCGGAGCGTGTGAAGAGTTGGTAAGCTTTTGTCTTTCAGATGCCGGAATGCAGTGCGAAGACCTCCGGAGCGCATGAAGAGTAGGTAAGCCTTTGTCTTTCAGATGCCGGAATGCAACGCGAGGCGTTGGTGACAGCCGATGGACCAGGTAAGTGAAGCGCTGTCACTGAAGACCGTAATGCTAACCTGTTCTTTCTTGTCTTTATAGGTGTTGCTGAAGACTGGATTCAGGATGGTAAGCCTTTTTCCTTAGGCCCAGGATCAGATGCAGAAGACACGATGAGCGTTCTGCTGCAGAGGATGCAGAATAACGCAAAGCAAGATTCATCCATCGGGTGTGGTTTAAATAGCCTCCTGTAGTGCTTAGGTCTCTCCTTCCACAGCCATGCCTAGGTAAGAAAAAAGTTCCTGCTTTCCAGAAGAGTTCCAGTGTTCTGAACCTAGGGAGTGGCTCCTGCCCCACCCAACAGGAAAAGTAGTTCCAAACAGAAGAGGATCAGAGGCTCAACTGGCAGGCAAGTAAGCAGCATGGTCTGCTGCAGGTAAGTCCACCCAAGCATTATGAGCCCGGCGCTTCCAGCGCTGGGACTGGGCATATTTATGAGCCTGGTGCCACTGGCGCCAGGACTGGGTCCAAAAGGTCCCAATTGGGACTGGTTGGCACTCGGAACCTGGGTTATGGATCTGCTTCCAAGGGAGTTGGGAAAACCCTGACCTTTTGGAAGCAGAGATCATGACAATAGGCAGACGTTGGGAGACAATTGGATTTTGCAATTCCCTTTATTAGAGAAAGGAGGGGTCAGGCCACAGTATATCCACTGGCCCCAGATGGATAAAGACAATTTAAGACGCAAACTTCATAGCATAACTGCGGGCACAGGAGCATTGATTTATGAGTTAGAGAAAACAACAGGAGGAAATACATTAGGCAAAGGGGACATTAAGGGTCTTCTAGCAGCTATCCCTGGTTAAAGGGCTGATGACATTTGGATGAGAGCAGGATACTAAAGTGTCACAGCACAGAACACAGTGCATGATGCAGTGCCATTCAATAAGTGTAGGGTGGCAGCCTGGAAAGCCCTTAGAGTACAACATCCTGATATGTCAGATATGGGTACAATTATGACACGTACGATGAAAGAGGATGATCTGCTTGCTTACATTCAACATTTCCAGGAATGGTGGTCTTTGGAAACTCAAGAGCCATGATGGAAATCAATACCTGTATTCTATCAAATTTTGTGTCAGGGACTGCCAGAACAGGTACAGAGGCAGCTCAAGAATTTATTGGGATTGGAAGCAAAACCATGGGCAGAAATACTGTTGACTATTGCACATCATTGCCAATTGTTGCAAGAAAGAAATAAGAAAAGGCAAAATGCTCAAACTTGAGGAAGCTAAATTAGTTCACAAGAAATTGTCAAAGTACACTATAGAGGTACTGAGACGCGGATAAGGGCTGGGAATGCAGCAAGCAGGGGGTATGTCACAGGCGAATAATCAACATCAATCGGACCAAGAAGGGAATGGGTTCCTGCTGAGAGAAAGGGGAACCAGTTTCAGAGGAAAGGGAGGTTCCCAGAATGATCAAGGAGGCTTCCAGAGTAATCAATGTGGTTTTCAGAATGTACAGAATGATAATCAAAGCATGCAGGGAGGACATATTAGAAGACTCCCTCCTGTGGGTTGGACATGTGGAAAAACAGGGCATATTGCACGAACATGTGGGAGCCAAGGGTATATCTAGAATGGGCAATTCTGAAGCGGCGGGACAGTTTATCCTACAGCATATAGCTCACGAAATAGGGATGATTTGCCCAAGACCAAACAGTGTATCAGGGGCAAGCTCCACCATTGCAACAGGCTTTACAACCACAGCACACACCATTGAATCCCCCGCAAGGGCAGTCACAGCATGCACTCATGCAGATACAGCAGACTGCAAACACAGGACAGTTATTGACTCCTAGAGTAGGGAGTGTCACTGTCATGGGAGGGAGTCCTTTTAAAGGTATGGGAATAAGCATATACCCACAATAGGACAGCTCACAGGGTGAGTTGATGTGTTCAGTAGTATATGTGACACCAAATCCTCAAGAGGAACCAAGGGTTGATGTTACCATAGGAGGCAAATTCTTTTCTTTTTTAGTAGTAGACACAGGGCAACTCGCTCATGTATACGAGAGGGAACATTTTTGTTATCAGGAAATGCAATGAATGCTCAAGGCTTCTCTGGAGCTACAAGTAGAGTTCCTTTTACTGAGAAATTACTATTCTCTATGGAAGAATGTGATATGTCTGTCCCATTATTGTATTCAAGGCAGACAGCAGTTAATATTCTGGGCCATGATCTCATGACAAAGCTAAATGTGACAATTTCTTTCACTGACTGAGGTATAGTGTGCTCCATGCCAGGAATACCTTGTTTAAACATGGGCAAAATTATCATGGCATTCACAATAGCTCTACGAAAAATACTATTAGAGCCAGACGTCTTTCACTATGGGATACACATTTTATTGCTATGGCTATCTGGCTTAGTGGGCAAGATTATGAGAATACCTGATGAATTTTTGTTCAGGCCGCAGGTGTCTATGGATGAAGAGGGGGGACAGATTATGCCCCCAGAATTACAGGCAGCCATAGTACGAGGAGAATTTGCTATGCTCGAAGGAACCGATGATGAGGGCAGGCCATGGAGAGCGGCAATTGCCATCGTGGAAGGGTACATATTGACTGACGTCACTGACGAGGATATATTCAGAGACGACCCGTCAGATGATGAGGTGGTGTTCGAAATGAGCATCACTTATTGGATCAGAATAGAAAGAAGAGAAATCTCACAGCGAATGATGATAGTGAGGCAACGTCCATCATTTTTTGAGGAGGACATGGAAAAAGTGCCAAACTCTTTGTGGACTACCTGCGCCGATGATGTAGGCTTATTGAAGGGTGTGGGAGAAGTTAAGATTAAGCTGAAGCCAGGAGCAATTTTACCTTGAGCAATGCAGTACCCAATGTCTCGAGAGGTGGATGAGGGCCCTTTTAAGACTACAGCAGCTATGATGGAACAGGGCATCTTGGTGACGTCAGAGTGACTGTGTAATACCACAGTGTATCCTGTGAAAAAATCAAAGGGGAGGTTGTGGGGTTTAATTCAGGACATGAGTCCAATTAACCAGATTGCAGATGCAGAGTTTCATTTAGTTCCAAATCCTGCAACCATTCTATGCAGGATTTGGAACTAAAGGAACCTCTGCCTCTGCAATCTGGTTAATTGGCCTCATGTCCTTTGCACAAGGATTCCCAAGATCCTACGTCATTTACGTTCCATCAGACTAAACAACGGCACATCCCCAAGGGTACTGTGAGTCTTTATCAATCTTTAATAGGGTCCTGCAGATGGACCTAAGCAATATTGATTTGGCAATAATGGTACTGCAATACGTAGAGGATATTCTTTTCTGTAGCACAACAGAAGAGGAGTGCAGATGAGACTCGATCCAATTAATGATTATTCTAGCAGACAAAGGACACAAAGTAGATAAGGAGAAATTGCAATATTGTCAGGAAGAAGTATTATACACAGGTCTGTTAATTTTGCATGATGAAAAGAAAGGTACACCTGAAAGAGCTGAGGCAATTATGAAAATGCCAAAACCGCACACGATAAAGCAAATGCAACAGTTTCTGGGACTGTGTAATTATGTCGGGGCATGGGCATTTGATTATAGTTCATATACAAGACCCCTTTTGCAGGCTTTGAAGAAAGCACAGGTGAATAGGGAAAACATTGAATGGACTGAGAACATGGAGGAAGGATTTGTGGAATTGAATAAAGCAATTTGTACAGCTCCAGTTTTAGGAATTCCCAGTTATTCTGAGGAGTTATTCCTGTTTTCTCACACAAAAGGAACAGTTATGACAGCAGTCCTCACACAGAGACTCACATTAGGGTGCAAACCCTTAACATATTATAGTCGGATTTTAGACCCAATTAGTAGCGGAAACTTTCCTTGCGAACAATTTCTTGCAGCAGCCGTGTTCGCTATTGAGAAGCCTACAAGCATAGTGACTTTATTTGTTGCCCATGTATTATTTGCTGACTTGGAGAAACCTAAGGGTACATTGACATCTCAGAGAGCGTCTGCTTATGAGATAGTTATATTGAATCCAGCAATCAAAATAGTCAGTTGTAAAACAGTGAATCCTGCCATGTTTGTAACCGAACCATTGCCAGCGGATGAGCAAGTGCATGATTGCTCTAACTATGAGGAATTTTATGATGAAATCCCGAGGGTAAAGGATAATTCTCTAGCAGAGGGGGAGGTTCTCTTTATTGACAGGTCTTCGAAAATCAATCAAACTAACGGAGAAAGGAAGTCGGGCTCAGCCGTGGTAAGGCACAGAGCTAATGGGGAATTTAAAGTTGTAGCAAGTGCGAGACGACCATCTCATTTTTCAGCACATGCTGAAGAGCTGGTGGGGCTTATTGTTGTGCTTGAGAATCAATCAGGGCAGGATGTGACAGTGTACAGTGACTCCGCCTACGTGACATCAACAATGCACATAGGGCTAGCACATTAGAAAACGTGGGGCAACCTCTGAGCGGACGGCACTCCAGTGCAACATGCAGCATTATTGGATAGGCTTATTAAAGCACTCCAACTTCCAGTAGCCATCGCAATAGTTAAGTGTGCAGCACATACTGACAGAACTGACTTTATTTTTTGCAGAAACCAAGCCACAGACGAAGAGGCCAAAAGGGTTGCATAGTCGGCTGATATTTCTAGTTTTGATACTCTTGAAGTGAAAGAAATTTTTTTCATAATTATGATTGTAAATGAAGGGTTTAATCATTTGTCAAGAATGCAATCAATGGAATTTCAAAGCTGTACTCCACAGGAAGAAAAAGAGCTGTGGACATGGAGGGGGTGCTCTTTATCCCATTCCGAAGCATTGTGACGACAGGATAGCACTGGTAAACTGATAATGCCTTTAGCCTTACTAAGGGCGGCGTTAGAACAGCTACACTACCCTGCGCATGTAACTAGAGGGAGCCTCGCAGCAACCATTGCAGAGGACTGGTTCGTACCGAACCTGTTAGAACATGTTGCTTTTTATGTAGTCAATTGCATCGCACGTCAAATATTTACTGTTGAGCACACACTGCAAACAGTTAGAGGAATGATTGCTCTGCCAAATGGTCCTTTTCAGCATTTACATATCGGTTATCTTGATATGCTGCAAGTATTTAATGAATATAGGTATATGATAGTGGTAGTGTGTCCCTTTTCGAGATGGATTGCAGCTGGTCCATTCACATATCCTGATGCTACTTAAGCAGAGAAGTTTTTAGTCTGAGAAATATTTCCTAAATGGGGAGTATGTGAGGTGCTGAGATCCGACAATGGGCCCCATTTTGTGAATGAGGTATTCAATCAGATTAGCCTATTGCTTAGTATTAAACATAAGTTTTCTTCTGCTTATCAACCGCAATGAACCGGATATGTGACAGACTCAACGGTCTTCTCAAGGAAAGGATAGCAAAACTGAAATTGACACTCAAGAAGGGGTGGCTAAATTGCCTGCCACTTGCATTACATGCATTGAGACATCAGTCTGGATCAGACCACCACCTCACATCCAACGAGCTAGTTACAGGGAGGCAGATCAGAATGCCTCTGACTCCTCCATCGAGGAATAGAAGTGATGGCCTAACAACTTCAGAATTGTTAGGAAATTAGTTACATGTGTACTTAACATGTATGATCGCTAGTATCTCTGTCATTTCAGATCAACTTAAGCAGAAGGGGTGTCGGTCTCAGGACACAGAGGAAGACAATACAACAACCGGACTTAAAATGTTATGTGTTCCTAAACTTTTATGTTGGAGACTCTGTTCTAAATAGGAATTTCACTAGTAAGTAGCACACGACTAGATTTAGTGGTCCTTATATTGTAGAAGACATTAGTCCTTCAGCAGTTAAACTCCAAGGGAAGTGAGCTTCGATCCACTTGGGAGATGTAAAAGTGTATGCTGGTGAGACTGACACGCCCCCACCCCATTCGGAAGCAAGTCAAGAAGAACTTCAGCATGCGCAGACTTGATAGATGACGAGGAAGAAAGATGCAAAGACTGTCGAATAAATAAATTCACGTCTTCATATGGACTGTGGCTCCCCTGGACACTCCTTATAGATATTTAAGCAGGCAGTGAGAAATTTGTTGTTCTTTAGCCACAGGAATCCGTTAACATTGGACCTTAGGAAGTGCTGAAGTAAATGAAAAATGCCTGATTTAGACTTCCTTTTCATCGACTAGAAAATTGAATTATTTTTGAACATCCAAATGGTATTGTCTGATGTTGATGTTCGCAGACTACTTCTTGGTGTCTTCATGTTTATTCTCCGAGCTTACCCTGCTCTTGTTGGGTGCATCACTGATGTGCATACTTTTATCGAAGATCCTAAACATGGCCTGGTGATTAGACTATTATTGGCAGAAATTATAGAACAGAACAGACAACAACCTGAGCATTTAAGAAGATTGCTTGATTAAAAAGAGCTTTTCCTTCCTTAAAAGTAATCACAGCTATGATGTGGTCTATTGAAGATATTGCAAATCTAGAGAGTGAACAGAGTCAGCAACGTGCTGAGAGACACCAATGGTGGAGTCTAATGTATTGGTGTATAATATATGCCTGTTCAGCATCTATCATTGTGGTTCTGGTCCTATTGACCCACACTGTTTACTTTATTGGTCCCAAAAAGGAAGGAGTCCTGTTAGTCCTTCCCACTCCAGTGATCTTTGCAGAACTAGACATTGGCCTGATAACGACTACGGTGGTATTAGCCCTACCGCCGAACTCCGCGGCGCTAATAGTGAGATAATGGCGAGTTCGGAGATAATGTAGTTCCCCATTCCCCATTGAGCCCATTCGGGAATGCCCCATTCCCCTTTGGGCTCAATGGGGAAAATTTGCGCTCTTACCGCCGGCGGATTTCCCGCCAGCGGTAATAGCGCAAATTTTCAGCGGATTTCCACCCAGCCAAGAGCTGGGACGAAATCTGCCGAAGTCCTGATTTGTTGGACCCTTAAATCCGGCGGTAATAGCACGACCTCGGATTTAAGGGTTACCGCCAAAGTCGTGATGAGGCCCATTGTAAGAAGGTCAAGGCCTTATGTGATCGTTCCTACACCAGTGACACATCTGAAGGCACCTTTTTTACTGACAAGTGTTCCTATGATGCCCCCTGTAGGAAGAATGTATACTGATGAATTTAATGAGGTTCTTACTAGAGCTCACCTGGCAAGAAAGAGACCTAAGCGAAGTGCAAGGGAGGACAATTACGAATTAAATGATTTATTTAGACAGTACAGCACATTTGGGAAACAATATGTGGTATCAACACATGAAAGAAGAGGGAAAGAGTCTTCTAAGGAGGATTGTTATGCATGTGCACTCCTGCCCTATGCTATGGGAAAATCTAAGATATTCATAGCTATAGAGCCCGACGTCCAAACAGCTCATTGCCTGACTCGCCTTGCACCCTGTCATACAAGAGCTCAGTTCCACAGTTGAACAGCATCCTTGGTATGGGTGACAGAATGGTCAGTACCAAAAGAAGACAATTATGTTCAAGATTTAAAGACAAGAGAAAGAGCACACACCAGAGGTCATGGGATAAAATACAAACAGCCTGGTATGAAGGATATGAATTAGATGGGAAATAAACAGGAAACTCAACTGTAAAGGAAAAACTGATGAAGAAATATGAAGCTGCAAGGAAAGAGGCCAGATGTGAATCAGTGGGTCAGAAATTCCTCCAGGTGGCTGGGATGAAAGCATAGTCGTATGCAGAGCTGTGGCAGCAACTGGTCATCACAAGTCAGTTATCCAACAAGCCAAAAAAGGATGCAAACCTCTTTGGCCGAGGCTTGCAAAATTGCTGACGTGGGTTAAAGACAAAGAAATAATGGCACGAGAAAAGTTGGAGAGAATCAGTAGTGTGGTTGAATCTTCGATGTGCCAGGAATGAAAGATAGGACAGTGGTGATAATGGGTCACTACTGGGCCTGTGGATCCAGAGCTTACATGAAGCTGCCCAGAAATTGGGGAGAACTATGTTCTTTAGTGATTGTTCATGTTCCAGCACCAGTAATACCAGAGAGTGACCTGAACATTCGCGAGTTTCCAAAAGCAGATGCTCACCTGAGGAAGAAGAGATCTGCTGAACTCCTTAAATGAATGAAGACGGAAAACTACTTTTCAGCCAAATCGATAGAAGCTTTCGATGCTATTCCATATGAGCATTGACTATTCAGTAAGACTGCTTCAGTTTTTACTGCTATCTTTATGCCTGGGATTCAGACAATGGTGAATGCCAAATGGTTGCAGATTACCAGATGGGAGTGCCTGCAGACGATTAGCACCAGCATAAAGGCATTCAATGCCATCAAAGAGGACCTAAGAGCCATATGCCTGATGAGTCTCAAGAACAGATATGTCTTGGCCATGATTACAGGCACGGATGGAGGTGTTTGTGCCAAAATCAGAGAATCATGTTGCACATTCATACCTTCTCATGACGATGAGAATGGCACCTTGACAGACGGCATAACGATGCTGACAAACTTGCACGTCAAGATGGAAGACGAAGTTGAAGACATTGCTGATGACAGTTGGGTTGCGTCAATCTTCTCATGAGCCCCACAATGGATGGCAAACATTTTCAACTTCCTTGGAGCTCTGTTGGTGATGATCATGTTTGGATTCTGAATGATCAGGATAATAATCGCACAATGCAAGAAGACTGCAAAGAAAGCAGTTGGAATGAAGATCGAGATCGATGTTGAATCTGGGTTCAAACCTAAGGAACTGACAAACAAATAAATCAGAGACTACATAAAGGCCAGTATTCATGCACCCGAAGGAACAAAGTTCCTGTATCCGTAGAAACACAAGAAGTATGTGGGAAGATGTATCTACTGCATTCTGAATGGACAAGCCGTCTTATGAGCTGGAATGTTGATAAACATGTGAAATCAGCAGGATGCCTGAAATGAGTCATAAAAATATGGACTCCAAAGAAGCACTTCTTCAGACGAGGATGTCTCCATTTGAAGACTGATGAGAGAGTGGTTGATGAATCGCCCAGAGGGGGGAGTGTAGAGGAAGAGCCAAACCCCCTCACCAGAAGATCCGCTGTCATGTTGCCTATATGTTGGGAACCGGAAATTGCAACATTTGCAGTACCAGTGAGGATGCCTATACCGCAAAGAATCCTTGAAACAAGATATCCATTGAGAAAACTCTATATGCATTCATGAAGAAATAATGGTCTTCTGGAGAAGGTCAAGGAAGAAGTGTGAAGACAAATAACAAAGGAGACTCATGACGTCATGTGAAGCAGAAGTGACGAGCCCAGAAAAGACACAAATGAAGAAAGAATGTAAACATTCTATAGGATTTGAGGATGAAGTATCGAAGTAAAGCAACATTTTCATGATCGAAATGAAGATTGCTCATGCAAAGAAACACTGAATAGTATGCAAAGTCATTTTACAATTGTACAGAGGCTGTAACCCAAGTAGACCAAGTAATCCTGAGGCTGGCTACGTAGTAAATAGATTCCCCCAATGTGCTAATGTATATTCATAGGAATGTATAGAATCTGGATGTTCAACCATGCACTTTAGCAAACTTAAACCCTGTGAATGGAAAGGGCTTGAAGTGTGGCGCTGTTGAAAATAACTGATGGCAAAGGAGAATTCAAGAAAGGCTGGCTGGCTCAGCATAAGGAGGAGAAATAGAGTCAACAGCTACCCTAGGTCAACCGTATAGGATAGGTGGGTCCAGGTAGGCAGGAAGCTGGTATTTTAGGACTAGCTAGTGAGGGTCACAAAATATTAAGGTTTTTTAAAAACAAATTCAATGTATTCATGAAAATAGAAACATATGTGTAAAAGACAAGTTTACAAAGAAAAGAACACAAGAAAAAACAACTTAGAACTGTCACATATGAGTCTTAATTGGCTTGTATTGGTGAAACAAGTGAAAAACTGTTATTAGCATCACAGTTGAATTGAGTGAGGGTTAGTAGCATATGTGTTTTGTATTTGGCTGGCTCAGCATCAAGAATCGGGGCCACCGTGAGCCTGTTACGTGAGAAAGAAGCAAACTCCTGTTTGAGGTGTAATGGAAAAACACTAAAAGTGCAAAGAGTTAATCATTTAATAGTATTTTATGCAGTGAAGAGCTTGAAAACCTGGTCTCCAGTCACATGATCAAGATGGAAATAGACTTTGGGTCGAGCTACACAGAACCCTAAAGTTAAGACCATGCCACACTTCCTTTTATTTTCAGGCACAGTGAGCCTCTACAAGGCCGAGTTCAAAGCCTTAATTGAATGGTAGACCTCAGGAGTGATGATAGATATTGGGCTAATTGGATGGGAGGCATGACCAGCACAACCATCCCAGCACCTTGGGTAACCAGCTTGCCTGCTGCTAGCAAGTGGAATATTCCAGAAGGGTACAAGCATGCCAACCAATTATAGAGGGCCACACATTAAAGAGCCCTATAGTTTGTGTAACCAATCGGGTGTCGTGTATTTGTATGACACGGAAGATGACTTGCACTTGGGATGGGCTTAGTTGTCCACCTGATCTTAGAGACCCAATCACAACTGTCAATATGGAACGTATACCTAGATGTTCCCTTTAAGCCTATCAAATCTCCTGGTAGATTTTCTTAGTTTGCCACGTAGGATGATGTCAGAAGTGACACATGTTTTGTTATAAGAATGCTGTTTTTTCATGTGATGCATTGAGAGAAATTGAGCGAACATCCGTTGATGTCTGTTGTAACTCCCTATTTTAGATAATTGTTAATAAAACAGTGCAGTGTGTTGGCAACTTCTGGAGTCAGTTTGATTATTGATGTATGAGTAAGTTCTGCATCCCCATCCATCTTTAAGTATTGCTACCTCGTCTTAAAGGGCCCCAGGTGCGGGGTTCACTTGAAACCAGAGGAAATTGAGCTGTAATTAAAGTGAAAAAGGACCCAAAGAAGAAGAGATGAAAGAGCAGAAGGAAGAGAGTCATGAGGGGATAGGGAGAGAGTAGACAATTAGACGAGTTAATAAAGGTCAGAGAGGCTTAGGCAAGTAGCAGTGTTATGGGTCCATGTAAGGCCATGCTCCCCCTGCATGCACTCAAGGAGTCAGATGCAGGAGCCAGTAAGTTCAGTTGATAACTGGTGCACGGAGAGCTGTGCACCACTTTTATTGGGACAATGACATGGCACGACATGTATCACCAACACGCGACACTGCACAATCCCCGGCAGGGGTTTATATTCACAATAAGCAGGAAGACCAAGGAGAAGGCTAGAGCAGTAGAATAGACGGAAGAACATTAGAGAGGGTACCAGAATCTTTTTTGCATGAAATTAAAGAAAATGCCTAGCTTTCTGAAGTTAAAGAGATGGAATCTATAGGAGTGGGAAATAAAGGACATGTTGAGGCGGGATGGAGAAGAGGAGAAATAGTAGATCTGAGAAAGAAAAGAACCTCAGTGTTTGAGGAATTTAAAGAGTAAGTGGTCAGACAGACAAGATTGAATGTCCAATAGACATGAATTAATTGTAGCATAAATAGATGAAGAAAATGAGGAAAAGGATAAGAAAGCCAGAGTGTCATCAGCGTATAAATGATGAGACAGATACAAATATGGAAACAAGATGAGTAATACATAAGGAAATGAGGAGAGCACGTAGAACAGAGCCTTGTGGACCACAGTTTTGGAGAGGAAAATAAGAGGCGATGTAACCAGTCCAAGAAAGAGAACAGGTGTGATTAGAAAGATAGGATCAGAACTATTGGATAAGCAAACCTTTGAAGCCAAGAGAAAAAAGGGAGGAAAGAAGAAGACAGTGGTCGACAATATCAAAGCCTGCCAACAGGTCCAAAAGAAATAAGAGAAAGGAGTGTCTAGTACAGCGAGCTGAGAAAGGGAATCACAAACAGAAAGTAGAAAAGTCTCATACATTGTAAGGAAAAGAAGGGTAAATCAAGGGCATTTTAAGAATAGGAAGAATTGTAGCATGCTTAAAAGATGATAGGGCGGTTAAATACTGCAGGGAGATATTGAAGAGACAAGTGAGTAAAGAGGAAATAAGAAGATAAACTTTAGGAATGAGAGGCGAGGGTTGGATATCAAAGGCAGGCTGAGCCTTTGATAAGGTTATGAGCGAGCAATGAAGTGTTCTTAGACTTACACGGCCCACTCTCCAGTACAGCTTTTCTTGCTTTGATCAACCACAGCATATGATACAGAAAAGAGCTAGCCTAGTGAGGTGGGTGGGTTGTGGTTTATTGAGGAGCAGGATGAAGGGTCTGGTGCACTGGCAGATTGAGCCTGTGAAGGTTAAGTGCCAGGTGTGGTGTGCTAATATCAGGCTACACGATTTCTGTTGTACAGATCATGGATATAACCTGAGGTGCTTCTGAGTGGTAATAGCTTTAGTTGACACTTCCGAGACAAACGTTGAGAAAGCAGCCATTTGGATGATTAACTAGCTGCCATTTCACGATGGGTAGGTGGAGTAGACATCTTGACAGTTATTCTCAGAAAGTCAATTGCGATGAGTAAGTGAACCCTTCACTGTTTAATTGTTGGAAGCATCTCTTCAACCTTCGAGTTTAGGAAAAAAATCACCTTGTGATAAAACTGTCTATATGTATGTGTACATCAGCAATATAAGTGTTTCATCTCCCCACCCCCTTCCTAGTGCTACATCTTTGAACAAATGCCTAGCAGAAGATCAATTCAAATAAGGACCTTGTTACTGCATTGAGGGGAGATGCTGAGACACCGCCAGAGTCAACCCCCCCACCCTACACCTTGAAACACACATTGATTGATGAGGTCTGTGCTCTGGAAGCCTTCACTGCTGCCACACATGCCGAATTACAACTGTATGACAGAAGGTCCATGTATGAGTCTTGGCTGGGTGAGATGGAACAGTGGCTTGGTACAGCCGGGGATGTATACGGAGGAGGGACTGCAGCACAATGCCAAAGTCCTGCTAAAGGTGATAATGCAGGGACATTTCTGCAGACATGTCTTACTAAACTCCATGCTTTACCCCATGTGACTGCCGCTATAACATACAACAAGCCCATAACAGAGATGGAGATCTAAGATCTGGCTCTGACCTGTGCAAGAACGTTCATCTGTATGCGCCTTTTCTTTCCGCACAGAAAGCTGATTGGATAACAAATTGGAGTGGAATTACACTTGAGGCGGGTGACGTCACCGATAATCAGATCGCTGGATTTCTGCAATGGCATCTACTTGGACCAACCTGGTTGATCTCTCTGCTGCAACTCTTGCACTTTTGGAGCATCATTCAGGTGATTCATTAATCTCAAAATTCTACATGATAGATTTGTGGATTTTTTGAAATATGAAAGAGCATAATAATGAAAATATTGTTTCTCAATTGATTGATTCCGTCTGTGCTTCCTTACTTTCTACAATCAACTCTTGAAGGGAAATATTCCTGACACACGTCGAGCAGAATTCATTAATATATGTTATCATTATATTGGAAATATTACGAGTTAAACAATGCTGTTAATTGTATGTAACTTATGACATGTTTCCTAACAAAACTGATTTCATTGAAAGATTTATTCTTGTAGAATCATTGAATCAATACTAGTGTTGATATAAATTGGTTGCCTTTTTGAATATATATAAAAATGTTAGTAATGCACAAGTAACGAGATATGAGTTTTTATTTATTGAACTTTTATACATCTGTGGTTGTTGAGCACTCCAGGGTGTGCGAGGGACGGGAGTGTTCCACAAGACTCTGGACATCTGCTGTCATTCACTTTTGTACACCTCCTAGTGTCAGGGTTGTTTTTTTCTCCCTTGCACCCCTCTAATATTCCCAAACCTTAGCGCCAAATTCTTTTACCATGAAGGTGTGCACCCAGCCACATAGGTATCTGTTCAAACAATAACTAACACACATCCACATCAAGGCTGATGTTGCCTTTTATTTTACTTCAAAAGCTGCGTACCCACGTTCTTCCTCGTCTCCTTTGTCTCCTGGTACGACATCTCCCACTCCTCCTAAATCCGTGTCTTTTTCTTGCTTCACTCCTCTTTCAAAAAGTTCAACACTTCTACTTGTACAGGAAAGAACCTAAGTCTTCCCATCTGATCCACTTTTATCCCCTCTTATTTTTCTTGCATACACTTATTTTCTCTCAACTTTCAATGTCTTTTTAACTCCTATCTTCCGCATGATTCTTTTTTCTCCATGTTCCTTTAAACATGCTACTATTCTTCCTATGTTACAAGTACCCACTCTTACGATGGCTCTTCCCTCTAATCATTTCCCTATTTCTGTATTTCCTTTTCTCTCAAAACTTTGAGATGCTCCATCTCCATTCCCATGTGTTTCAGTATTTAATCAAACTCCTGTCTTCCCTCTTTACAATCAGGGTTTCATCCTACACATTCTTCTAACAATGCTCTTTTTAATGTCACACATGTCTTGACCTCTTTTCGGCAATCTAAATAATGCCGTCTTTTCATCCTTCTTAATCTCAATCTGCTTGCATCATGATGGCTCACCATCTTTTTTGTTCTTCTCTTCTTTCCTTTGGAATATACACTTCTATCCTGGCATTCTTCTTATCTAATTAATCACACCTTCTCTCAGAGGCAGACAAATCCTACTTTTATCTACATGTCGGTTTGCATTCCCATAGTGTTTGGTTTGAGTCATTTGTATAGAGCTAATTCCAAGATTTTCTTTTCCTTTTCTTCTTTTTCTGACCAACGTCAGCACTGTTCAATAAATGAATGCAAAATTAAAAACATAACCTCAGTAGTCCTATTAAGATGCAGAACACATTGCCACACATTAATATGTTTAATGCATCTTGGATCCCAAATTATTTTAAAGGCTTAATAAATGAGGTGCCATTTAACGAATCTACACAAAGGTGTGTAAAAACATTATAGATCTAGATATACATGTTTTTGCAATGTTTGGTGGGATTTTGTCAAGAGGGGGCAAAATTAGAGGGGGGGTCCCAAAATATTGTAAAGGCTTATACATGTGGTGCAATTTCACGAATCTACACAAAAGTTTGCAAAAAGATTTTAGATCTAGATATAAATGTTTTCATAAAGTCTATGTGGATTTTGTCAAGTGGGGGCTAGGTTATATGACTATTGTGTGTGCATATATTTGACACTATTGAAAAAATGAAACGTGTGGATTTCCAGAAAACTTGTGGATGGAGCATTGGCATGGATCTGAAAGCATGTTTTTGCAAATGTGCCCGTGTTTTATTTTTGAACATGTGTCATAATGTAGGTACAAAAAATAGTGATATACCTTTTTGGTGACTGAGTTATAGCCGGAAGCCTTGGGCAGTGGTGAGATTGTCCGGATCATGACCTTATTCCATGACCCGGACAATCTGGCCACTGCCCATGGCACAATGATATTTGTGATGTCATCTTTGATGTCCTGGGTGTTAGTCTTAGCAGTGCACGGTGGTGGCGCGAGTTATGGTTGCTTAGCTTACCATAACTGGCGAATTTCAGGGGCAGGGGTTTTTCGGTTTTACTTGTAACCATAAAGTCCATTTAACAAAGTTTTTTCACTGAATTTCATAGGTTTTAATTAGTGCAACTAAACCATAATGTTCCCTTAACAAAGTTGTTTCATTGAATATATATTGTGTCGATCCACGTTATTTTTACTGTGGACGACTTTGCCTTGTTGAGGTCACTTCCGGCATATTTTGACATCTTATTATCTGGTAAATGCTAAAGATATTTTCTTTGTCTATAGGCAATCACAAACGCAAGCATGCAGGACGCCAGGGTGGCAGCCTGGCTACTCCAGGCCAGGGATTTATTTAATGAGAAACAGGATCTCCCAGCAGCCCTACCCAACAGTGGGACTAAGAAGATTGTCACCAATACTTCTAATGAACTAACTTTACTTCGAGAAATAGAAAAATGTTGCAAGAAGGAGATCTCAAAGTGGTGGGAGGAGCACTCCCTGCAAAATTATCTTGATGTGGGCCGTGTGCCTCGGGGCCTACGTATCATGACAACACCTTCATTCGAGGACCAGGATCCACGTATGCTGGAAGAGTGGGGTGTTGCTAGTAGCCATTGTTCTGGGCAGTTTATGAAGATTTTGGTGAAATATGCCAACTCAGACCATACTGCTGTGCTTTCACATCTTGAAAAATTAGAATCTGAATTACTTAATGTCCCAAGCACTGAAGAGGGAATGAAACTGCTGATGAAAATCGGAGAGGGTCTGCTTGCCTATGAAGAGGAAATTAAACAGCGCAAACATAGAAAGTTTATTAGAGACAAAACAGATTATGAATCGGGACGGATTTTCACCTTTGCTAAAACGATTCGACTCATTGCGCAAAAGCTTGGCAACACAACTATTGGCAAAAAAATGTCTAGGGCACAGTGGTATGATTTTGGACATGCTTTTGTTTTGCTTAACCAACAATGTTTTTCTGTTTCAGGGGTCCTTTTATCATCAAATTAGAGGTACTACTATGGGCAGTACCTTTGCTCCGTCCTATGCAAATTTGACCATGGGGTGGTGGGAGGCTACTTTTCTGTCTGATTTACTTTCAGTTAGTTTTCCCACACAAATTATTGGTTGGTGGCGTTATATTGACAATGTTTTTATAATTTGGAGAGGAAATGAAAGAGAGTGGGGATCTTTTGTGGACAGTATTAACAACAATGCTGTGAATCTGAGATTTACTGAATGTCACAGCTCTACTGAGATTGTATACTTGGATGTTAATGTGAGCCTCGACAACCTAGGCATTCATATATCCCTATACAAAAAACCCACAAACACAGGCCTCCCTCTGCATGCCACGAGCTGTCATCCACCATTCCGAAAGAACAGTATCCCTTATGATGAATTTATTCGCTTTCGGCGCAACTAAGCTGATATTCTTGAATTTGACCGGTGTTGCAGTTTGGCTGCCGTTGGCTTTTTACAACAGGGTTATTGAAAAAAGATTATAGAGACAGCCTTTCTTAAAGCACATGCACTTTCAAGGGAAAAACTATTGCATGGTCCTACCAGTAAGAAAAATAAGGACCATGATGATCCCCGCCTTATTGCCACATTCAACAATGCGTCATATGATGTCCGGAAGATTATTATGAGACACTGGCGCATCCTCATGCTTGACAAAGATCATGGTCCAGTACTGACTAAGGGCCTCATCACGACTTGGGCGTTACTGCCGGCGGTATTACCGCCGACGTTATTAGCCCTACCTCCGAACTCCCCAGCGCTAATAGCACCGGATCACGAGTTCGTAGGTAATGTTAATCCCCATTCCCCATTGAGCCCATTCAGGAATGCCCCATTCCCCGTTGGGCTCAATGGGGAATTTTCGCACTCTTACCGCCGGAGGATTTCCCACCGGCGGTAATAGCGCACATTTTCGGCGGATTTCCCCCAAGCTCAGAGCTGGGGCGAAACCCGCCAAAGCCCTGATTGGGCGGACCCTTAAATCCGGCAGTAATAGCACAACCGCCGGATTTAAGGGTTACCGCCAAAGTCGTGATGAGGCCCTAAATGCCCTATATTGACCAACAAACAAGTACCGTCATTAAAGGACAGACTGGTCTCGAGTTATCTATCCCCTGTTCAATAAAATTCTACTATGACCAATTGGCTACCAGGTTTAACTAAAGGTTTTACTAAGTGCCAAAAATGTAAGGCTTGTTCACATGCTCTGTCTGCAAATCATTACAGACACTGAATTTAGGATAAAACATTTTATCAATTGTGACACACCATTTGTAGTGTATGTCCTTGCATGTCACTGCCGTAAATGGCATGTAGGGTCCACCACATGTATATTGAAGCTCAGAATTTTGCAGCACCTTAGAGCTAACAAGAACTTTGACCCTACGTACCCGATGGCCAAACATTTCAGGCAGGAGGACGACAGTGACTTTCATTTACTTACTTTTTTTGCTGTGGCCCATGTTCCGACTCACCTTAGAGGAGGTGACCGAACCTTGAAACTGCGGCAATTGGAAACCAGGTTAATTTTAGATTTTGATACCAAATACCCCAATGGTCACAACGTGGATGAGGAGCTACATACTTTTATGGGAATTTGACAGCTTTGTCCCTCTTGCTTCATCTCTTCTCCTTCTTGTATGTTTGATTTTTGATTCAGACTACCTAATACTGTTTCTCTCAGGTATAAATTTGGTACCCTGCCTTGGCCGGTAATGCCCTATGTATTTTAATTTTATTATCTGTGTTATTCAACCTGATATATTTTCTTTTCAGTTCCATGGCTGCCTTGCCTCTCTGATGTATTTGGGGAACGCGACTTTATTATTATGACATGCCATGTTTATTTTGAATCTGTCTTCTTTACTTTTCTGTAGATATTGTTTTCCTCTCCCTTTTTTTGACCTCTCTCATTCTTTGTTATTCTATAAGGTTCAGTACTGGCTAGATTTTCTGTCTTCATACATTTGCACTTCAGCGTGAGGGCATTCACCAACAAAAAATCTTTTTTTAGACCTTAGGATGTATATTGCTTCGATTTGCACTCTAGCCCGCTGCCATATGTATTTTAATATGGAATTTTATGATAGGAAGACATCGGTGTACATATGCACTTCCATTTTATGACTACCGACCGTTCATGATTGTATATTGCTGCTATGTCGGTATGTTTGCACAGAAATGCACTTGCACTTTATGCTGTAGCTATGGGTTGCCATATGTATGAGATCCTTCATTATTGCACTTGCACTTTATGGTCCTTTTTTTAAACATGTTTTTGTATGATTGCATTTTCGACATTGATGTATTTATCTCTAAGTGTCAACATAAGCTCTATACTCATAATGCAACTCTGTGTGTGGATTTGCACTTGTAATCCATAACCTTTAATCATGGGATTTTATTTTTTCCATTGTACTTACCTTTTACCTTGTTAAACTTTAAACATGTTTCCTGAATTGTTTCATTGTGCAATTTGCTAAACCACTAAAGCCAATTCACTCTACCATTGGTATATATGGGGTTTTACTCCAGTCCAATATGGCCGCCCTGGTTTTACGGCATAGCGGCTGACCTGTGGAGATGGGCAAAATAGGAGAGGGACTATACTGCAATATGTATGGTGATTTTTTTCTCTGCTCCCCTAACGTGATTAAGCGCTCTGGTAAGCGCGAAACGCGTCGTTCAGGACCCCCCTTGGCATCCTGCTTTGTTTGCTGTGTGTGTTTTGCCTCATTTTTTTTTACCACCATTAAACTCATTTCTTGACTTTGATCCGAGTTTGTCTTCTTTGGGATTGGCAGTACCTCATGTGTGGAGTGCTGTTTTGTCCTCTGCTGTGTCCCACGAAAAAAAAAAAGATATATATATATATATATTAAAGAAAAGAAAGGGTAGACTGCAACACAATCTCAAGCGTGGCGGGACTCAGGCAAGTAGGATTTTGTAAAAAATAGTCAAAGTTCAATCCATATCCCAGGCGTAATTGCTGTTCACAATTAGTCATTTATTGACATTTTGTTATGGACAAACGAGGGCAGCAGAAAAACAAGACGCATTTCACCCTATATATATATATTACACACCCGCGCAGTTATGGTTCAGTTGCTCAACACATATGAAGAGCAGTTTTTGGGCGGATTATAACTTCGCTCCGTCTGGTCGAATAATTACTAAACTTTGCAAAAAATGTATATGGCCCGCTCTGAATTAGTTTGGTGAGGTTTTGTTACGGGGGCAAAGTTATAGGGGGTCCCAAAAAATGTTTTTTTCCATAGACGTAATGGAAACAAAATTTGCTCATGCTTACAGTCCAAACCGCTTGACGGATTTTCACCAAATTTGTGGAAGGAGCAGCAGCTTCGTCCCAAAAGCATGCTTTTGTAAATTTGGTGCAAATCAACCAAAAAGTAGGTAAAAAAAAGAGTGATATCTAGTTTTGGTCTGCGGACCTATTTCCCTGTTCGCTCCGCGGACAGGCATTCGATTGGCCTAGAGGGTGTAGTGATGCGTGCCGACATCGGGCGCGCCCACTGATTAGATGGTGAAAAGCGTGAAGAGCGTCAGATTTTTGGAAACGCCCGCCATGTTGCATTCACGGACATCCACAGGTGTCCGCGAATACCGCAGGAAAAACATATTAAAAAGCACAACATTGCACTTGTCAAACTTTTCAAACAATTTCTACGGAGGTGAGGGGTGATGAGGAAGGTATGGGATATTGCCGTAAGAGGCAAAAGCAGGTGTTTTTCACCCCCAAAGTCCGCAAACAGTCAGGCTGTTCGGGGGCAGTCCTGTGATGTTCGCCAACACTTTAGATGTTCGGTGACATCTATGCCTATTTCTGCATTACAAGGTTGGTGAAAAGCAGTTATTGGATGGCTTGTACAGATGTTCTGATCTCATTTCGCCCAGGTTCATTTTTGTTGTTCCATTATTTTTAGCCTGAAGAACCTGTGGCAGTAAGGCAATCCCTATTTTGAAACTTTATAACTTTGGCGCCACTCAATGAAACTGCATGAAACTTTGGACATGTATTCTAGACTTAAAACTGAATGATAATGGATAGTGTGGAGCTGTTTTGTCAAGAGGGAACAAATTTAGAGAGGGGGTCCCAAAATATTGTTATGGCTTATAAATGTGGCACCATTTGACGAATCTTCAGACGTTTGCAAAACAATTTTAAATCTAGATATAAATGTTTTTGCAAAGTTTGGTGGTCTTTTCTCAAGAGGGGGCTAAATTAAAGGGGGATCTCAACATTTTTAGATGGCTCATGACTTTTTTGCCATTTGACGAATGTGGACAAATGTTTTCAGAAAGATTATAGACCCAACCTACAATGTTGGTGTAAAGACTGAATGGATTTTGTCAAGTGGGGTCTAAGATTACATTACTATTGTATGTACATACATTTTAACACTTTTGAAAAAATAAAACATGGGCGGATTTCAAGCAAACTCATGTAAGGAGCATTTGAAAGGAACTTAAAGCATGGTTTTGCAAATATGCCCGTGTTTTATTTTTTGATTAGTGTCATAATGTAGATAAAAAAAATAGTGATATACCTTTGGTGACTGAGGTATAGCCTCTGGCCATGGGCAGTGGCCACATTGTCTGGGTCATGGTATAAGGTCATGACCCGGACAATCTGGCTACTGCCCATGACCGCAAGGGACTGAAAATGGCATTAAAGTGGCCATGTCCACCTTTGACGGGCCATGTGGTAAAGTTATTCGAAAGTAGGGTAGGTTTGAAAGGGAAAAAAAATGTGCTTGTGGTAATATGGTCATAGGGTTCTGACTTCGCCTTCTGCAGGCTGCCATGGAAAGGGAAGAGGAGCTTTGTACGGAGCCCTGCCTTCTCTTTCCATGGTGACCATCTTGGAAAAGGATTTTCCTTCCTGTAGCAAGAAAAATCTATTTTTTAGCACCCCAGTTTCCCGGTTAGGGCACCGGCGGTGCTGATGGACTTTATCCCTCATTGCAGGGGCTGCAATGGAGGATAATGGTCCGGAGTCCTCGTTATTTATTTAGTTATAAAGCACCAAAGCCTGCAGGCATCAGGGCGCACACAGACACACTTCGCTTGGGTCAATATGTTGGGCTGTCCGGCCATTATCTCCCATTCCGGTCCCTGGAACGTGAGATGAACATCACATTATTCCCATTAGCATAACAACAAATGCTAATGGAAATGTTGGAAAAACATATTGAGTCTATGTAATTTACTGAGACGTGTAAAGTAGATTGAGTCTATAAGATTTCTTTTGTTCTATTTTTTAACTGTGAAAGGTGTTCCTAAAGGAACCTTTCTTTTGTTGTTTAAAAAAAAAAAAGAAATTGCAGGAGAGGTTAGAACGTAAAGTGATTAGGGAAATGAGTGAAGAGGCACCAAACAATAATATGGAGGGGCAGGTGGACAGGGGAAGATGTTGTGCGTGTGTTACTTCTAAGGTAGTGGGCAGTGTTTTTCATGCTCCTTGATTACAGCTTCAAAAGAACTTTAAAATCGCTTCCCTCTGCAGAGTGGTGTGTTGCTGTGGTGTGGACTGTTGTCTTCGAAAGATATGGATCAACAGCCTCTTCTATTGCTTGCAAGGTAGCAGGTGGGATTTTGTGTCCCACAGATGTAGGCTGTGTGGTTACAGTATTGGTTAAGGAAGATGAGGTGGAGGAAGACAGCCTACTATTTGCTAAGAAAGGAACCACCTTTCTAAGAGCATTGCAGTGGTTGGATTTGGTTTGGCGGCTCATGGAGGTGGTCCCGTAGGAGTACTGTCAACGTAGTCTGCGACTGATTACAAAGTTGCACTCAGTGCATTTCACTTTGGTAGCTTTAGGATTTGGTACATTACCAACAGTGGTAAAGAACTGCCACACCCATGATTCTCTCTGGGTGTTAGAGGTAGGCACTTCCTCTACCTCATCTTCTTGGTCCTCTTCATTGTCTTTGGAAATACTCAGCTTTTTTTGTTGTGTGGGTCCTCCAGCTGGTGGTGGTGGGGTCTGATGGAGAGGAGGTATGACAATTGCTGATGCAGATCAGTTTTGCTGCTATTCTTCCAAGTATGTGCTTTGTACTAGACTGTTAATGGATAATGAGTAAGAATAGGTGTAGCAGCTGTGCAAGGGTTCATTCTGAGCTTGAAATTTCATAGATCAGTAGTGAATGCAGTTCTGAACTGTCCTCGAAGCAAGGATCCGAACGTGTAGTGCAAAAATGCCATCATGCTGTGCGCAAGCACATGGTCACGTGTCATCAATTACATTTTTTATGTCCTATTTGATGTTCTGGGTGTTAGCCTTAGCAGTGCACCATTGTGTCACGAGTTATGGTTGCTTAGCTTACCATAACTGGCGAATTTCAGAGGTTTTTCAGTTTTACTTGTAACCATAATGTCCCTTTAATAACGTTTTTTCATTGAATATAAATTTATATGTATTTATCCCACATGCTGCGCTCTCAGAAGCAAAGTCTTTCTGCAAAGGTGACCATTGGTTCAGTTCTCTGGAACGTGATGGGTTTGTGACAGCTTCCACCATGCCACTGCATGTCACCTGGACACCATACTCTTGCACAAGATACACTTTGACAACTCCATGTACAGGTGAGATGCCAATGCAATGTAATGCAATATGGTAATTGCATAGTGCCTTTGTGCCTTTGCCTTTGCAATGGCCTCCAAACACTCAAGTCAAATGCTCTTGGAGGAGCAAAGTACCATGAATTATAGATTTGTCCAACTAATTTACAATGCGTGTGTGAATTGTATCCTGTACAAAGGTAGGTAGGTAGAGGTTTAAGTCTCTGCTAGCGGTCCAAGTAGAACAGACTTGTGGTTCGGAGATGTGAAGGTTCTCAGAGTGTGTGAGTCAAGGAGACTGATAATGTGATCGGCTAGACTGAAGAAAAAATCATGGGACTCAGATGCATTCCAGTGTCAAAGGTGATGGATGATATGTGAGCAGCTGTACCTTGGGAGGAGCACATCAATCTACCATTGAGCGCACAACTGATAAGTGCAGCCCACTCATCCACAGTGAGGCCACATCCTACCTCAACACCCACAATGCCAAATACCCACAACAGTAATGAAGTGTGGGCACATGCACATTGACAACCAAGTGCCCAAGGAAAACCTAAACATCAGTGGACCAGAAAGGAATATAAGGTTTAATGAACTCTACCTCCTTTAGCGAATGTGTAGAAGCGAATGAGCTGACATCAGACACAACACACAACAAAACCATGTGGAACATGAGGCAATACACATGAACAAGTGAGTATCCACACCCAATGAGAGACCCCAAACACCATCATGAGGCATCTCACACATCACCACAACCATATCTGTATGTACACCATTACACATGCGACAAAATACTTTTACTTCAACATCACCAACACACTGACACCAAACATGCAGAGCCCCTGCACACGGAATGGAATCTGATAATCAGCCAGTGCTTGATCCAGCTGTCTGATAGCCCCACTCCTACATGTCAAACACATGGGCACATGTCCCCCAGAAAACATCACAGTAATACCATGACACACACAATGAGGGCACAATCCACATGGCTGACACAGAACACATGCACTGTGAGAACATGGAAAAGTAAATGCACACATAGCCAAAGACACTGCAAGACGTATGGAATGAACTGAATATAAACTTGTATTAAAATGAACTATTTAGAATAAAATGGTGGCAAGGATAAAACTGACCAGGCATAAACACAAAAGAAGTCCAAAATGAAACCTAATGCTGTGTAACTATATACATTGGCAGTGGGCTCCACATCTCCAATGTCTGACAATGCCACGACCAGGGCTGAGTCACATTCTACATCCTCCACCTGTAGGCATGGCTCTGTTCTTGGCGGGAGCAGGGTGGCCCCCATTTGCCTCTCAGACTCCTCTGCTAACCTGCAAGCATCCTCCAGGATGGCAGCCAACTACTCTCTCACCTCTCTGCCACCTCAGCACTGGCCACCATCACTGCAGCCTCCCTTGCCGCAGCCATCAGCTGCCTTCAGCATCACCCAAACACAAAGGCTACGGCCTGAAGGGCTCCACTGTGTTCCTCCTGCGTCACATTTGCAAATAGCCTCTTCTATGTGGAATTGCCTGTACACAATTGCCTCCTCAGTCACCATCTGCTGCTACCGAGCAGTGTGCAACCTCTGCAGCTACGACCTCTGACCAGATGACATTCGTTGGAGGCATACGGCACCTGCACTGCCCTGAAGTGCCAGCTTTCCCTCCACAGCCTGTACCTGTGTTGGTGCCTTGACGGGCACAGTGTCCACCTCATGGGGCTTTCCTAGGACTTCCACCTCAGGCAGGTACATAGGCACACCAGACTGGGTGGTGGAGGTGGGACTGGTGCACAGGGGGCTGTGGTGATATTTGGAATGGAAGTCTCACTAGAGGATGACTAGGGCACAGAGGATGAAGTGAAGGAGGGGGCAATTGCATGGACCAGCCCACAGAGACAAGCCGAGAGCAGTGTATTTGCCAGATGGGCCAGGAAGAGGCTCATCTGATTGTGATGCTGAACAAGTTAATTGCGAGAAGTTTTAACAGCATCACAAACATATGAGGTCTGCCTCACGATTCCAGCCAACCAGCCAGCAGGGACTGAACCACATGTCGGATTGCCACCTCGGCCTCAATCAGGGCCTCGGTCTGGGTGGAGGCATCCAGGATGGCCGTCACTGCTGCAGCAGATGGCACAGGGATCCTCCACAGTGGAATGCACATCCTCATTTATCTGGCCCAAGTGTGCAGCCTGAACACCCTCCTCGATCCCCTCACCTGACCCTGTGGGCTGTTCTGCAATGGCCTCCTCCTCCACCTCCTGCTCAATCAACCCAGATGACTCCAGAGAGTCGTCCATCCTTGATGGCCCCTGTGTCATAGCCCCCTGTCCCACAGCTGCTGAGGTGTTCCCCACCACAATCCCCTCCTGTGACTTACCCTCAGCAGCCTTGATGGTAGTAGCGCTCCCCCAACTACTTTGCTCTAAGAAGAGGTGTCAACAGAAAGGCGCTGGGGTCTATGCCTGGGTGTGGAGGCCCTGTCTCTACTTCTACACTCCACAGCCCTCCTTCCTCCCTCTTATCCAGCTACAGCAACTGTGGAAAAGTCGACAAAGAACATTGGCATTAGTCAACAGTGACAATGCAGTTGTGGCATGCAAAACATAAACAGTACCTTTCAGCCAGCACGGGTTAACCAGCAATTGCCAAACACACACACAAACAAACACACACACACACCCCCATGCAATGAGCATTAATACTGTGTCTCAGGACAATGATGAGTTACAGTCATGACACACGCACATGTCAATCAAGCACATTGACATGTGGCCACAAACACATAGCAAGGAATCATGACATGACACAATACCCATGTCAAAGTGACCCAAGTGTAATTTCCTGCCAGGATGGGCATTAGAAGTGCACCTGGGCACATGTCTCACCAACACCATTGCATGTCTTGCATAATCACCTTGTCTGCTCACTAGATGTGCAGCATCGGAAAAGCTACAAACAGGACAGTCACGAGAAGTCACACATGGTACAGGGAAACCTGACAGCCATGGCCTACACAGTGGCACACAATTGTGGGGTCACAATGTGCACATCTGGGTCCAAGTCATTACCATCCAGAGCTGCCTGTGTACACCACCTGCCATATGGAGCTTCCACTATCACTTCCCTGGGACACCTATTGGGGCTCGTTTCCAGCCTGGACCTTCAACTGCTGGCCTTGCTCAGCCACTCCCACATCATTAAGGCCTGTAGTCACACACATGCTCTGCTGCCCTGGTACCATCATGCAGGAGCCCCTCAAGTGCCCATGCCACATGTCCGTCAGACATGGAGACACCAACCACAGACTACAATGCATGCACAAAGTACAGTCCTTGGAGTACGGCTTCATCAAACACATGGGACACATCGGGGCCAGCTGCGACTCAGGCCATCTGGAGGGCCATGCCCGGTCACATGGACAGTTGGGCCTGGCCGAAGGTACATATACCAAAAGAACAGATGGACGTGTAGCCATGAGGCAGTGCTATCCATAAGGCCACCATCGTGGGTCTGGCCTTCAGCCCCCAACACTGTGCTGGGATCTGCTAGTGGCTTAAAACCATCTGTGGGTTGAGCCCCATCAAAATGACTTGTGACCTCTGAGCAGTGATAGGAAGAAGCCAATGTAATGCCACATGCCCTGTGTCGACTGTCAGATAACCAAATGGCACTGTGCACTGTGGACTTCCTACATCAATCAATGTGACAGGGGCACACCTGGATATGTAACAATGATCTACTCATGTCCGCCACCTATTATATGAGTACATAGCCAGGTTACAGGAGCCTAGGTGGCTTGCCTAGGATGAGCATCACACACTTGGGACTGTATGTGACCTCCATGTCAGTGGATGGCCAATGATGCTGGGTGGTGGGCCCTGTTGGTCACGCATGCACAAACGGCCCAGTGAGGATGAGCCTGGGCCCAGGCACTAATCTTGTGAGAAGTGGGCAGCTGCTGCATGCACACATACCAATGATGTTTGGAAGGGTGGGCTGGCATCGATGGGACTGTTGTCGCCCTGGACTGCAGTTGGAAACTGAGTCTTGGTTGAGAGGTGTAAGGGCATGGCTCATGTGATCCAACACCCACTGTGTGCTGGCCATTTCCTGTGGTCAGCCCACCATTTCTGTACTCTCACATGAGCACTGGGGAACTGCTGGCCTGCTCTGTCCCTGCACTGCTTGGAGGGGAGAGACACCCAGGTAAGGGGAACTCTCTGAGGGGCATGCCCTCGAGTCAGCACCATCCCAAGGGAGGTGTCATGTAAATGCCTGCTTTAACAGCCATGGCTGGACAATCAGTCCAACACGATATGAACCAAATGATCCCAATTAACCTGTGGAATGCACAGAGCCAGATGGACAGGCTACCCATATGTTGTGATGCAAGTCATTGAGGGTCATTTGATGGCCAGGCACCCTGCTGGACTGCAAAAGTACTTTCCCACGTAGAAGGACGTCCTCAGCAGGCAAAGCTCTGTGTGCACATCGATGCTGCATGGCTGTTGTCCATCCTGGGGATGTGCAGAGGCTGGGTGTGTCAGCGAGTTCCAAGTGGAGGGCAGACAAGCCCCTAACAAACCTTCAACAGTGGGCCAGAGGAAGGTGACTATGCTTACTTGAAAACTGTGCAGCCTAAGTGACAGAGGAAGGGGACATCTCCAAAAGTGGCATGCCTCCTTGTGGCCTCAACAACGGCACATTCCATATTGTGGCCCCTCCGGACCTCCGGAGCCAGCCGGCATTCTAAAACTAACATGTATTCCCAAGGTCCACCATCCGATGACCAAGCAGTCCAAAGGATCACGGTGGGCGCATGAGACCCATGGTCCTAGCCTCCTGGCAAAGACCACACCCCCATGCTGCGTGGCCCATAGAGGCACAACATAGGGTTGGAGGGGAGATCAATGGTTCCCTTGGTAGGTTGGACAAACACTGAATGCATGGGAGGATACTGGTCTGGGGACCCCCTCGGACATGCATGGTGCACTGCTGGAAACACCATTGCCATCAAGCAACCCTGTTCTATGAAGGACCCCCTGTCATGATTTGATTATGCACAGCATGACCATGCAAGCGGGTGGAGAGGTCTCATGACACCAGCTTGGGCACCTGTACACCCAACTACATGTAGCAACATGTACCCTGACAGTTTGACCTGTAAGCATGCAACACATTCAGGCACACATTACTGAGGTACATGCACCTATGCTGCTGCCCCAGCCCAAGCAAATGGCATGATCACTCATCATCTATGGCTCCCCATGCAGTGAGCTGAGAGATCACACTCCCATTCCTGGAAGGTCAATGCACCAACATGAACTTTACAGATATCCATACACATGTGTCAGTCTCAGCTGCTGAGTGTGGATGATGGAATCATTAGTTGCAACCCATAGAGGTGTCATACATGCATTTCTCTCAAATGCCGTCCACATCGTAATCTCTGTAATCTGCCATCTGTACCTGTGAGAGCACTTGTTACCAACTTGCATTGCGTGCACTCAAGTGCACCAAACACACCAATAACTGACAGTGCACATACCTATGTATGTCCAATTCACAGATGTCTGGGTTCACATATGCCCAGCATTCGCATGAGGCTGCATACCAGTGTAGATCAATGCAACACACATGCTATGTACAGAAGGAGTACCTGCAATCATGCATATTCTTGCATGATGTTAGGCAGAATCATATGCAGTACCCTTTGGGAACACTACATGCAATTAGGACTACAAGTGTAAGCACAATTTCACTTTTGGTACGAGTCTGTACTACACAGTAAAGTGGTAGCGATGGCTGAGCAGCCAGACTTATCTCAATAGTTTAAGTGAGCAGTAGAAAAAGTTACACAAAGGACCAACAAATACAGTGATTCAAATATACAGTTCCTCAAGGTTTCTTGGTAAAAGAATATACATTTATTTACTCAGTCAGTTCGAAAACATTACACTAGCATAAGCAGCTCAATATCACACACTAATAAACCACAAATACGCAACCGGCAAGTAAATGAACAGGTTTAGCTCTCCTGTGAAGTGGGAGCAAAATGACACTTCATATACTTTTAAAAGGGGTAAAAAGATAAGGTTATGTGAATCAACAGCACAAATGCAATCATAGGCAGGGCAAAGGGTTTCAGTATACTACAACCAGCAATTCATCTCATAGGCCTGGGCCAAATTCAATGGTTCAGAGTATTTGTATTGGATAGCACAGTCTTTGCCACGAAGTTTAGAAGAATTTGGCTAGGTGAAAAGTTTGACAAATGTTTAGGGAAGGACAAGTCTTCGAAGTTGAGCAAAGTTGCATGCACTTTCTTGATGGCCGAAAAGATTTCTGAACCGCGTTTGCACAGTACCTTTTTAGTGAAGAAGAGCTGTAGCTGAGGCAGCTATTCCTGGCAGTTCAAGCAGATCTCGCTGTTCCTGAGCTTCAGTTGTGGGGACAAAAAAGAGGACGTCGAGAGGTTCCTGCACTGCCCGGGGAAGAGGCCAAAAGCTTAGCAAGACGTTGCTTAAGGTGTGAGTGCCTTAAAGACCACAAACTGGTTTCCTTCTCTTTGGCTATCCGGTTTTCAACACCACTCTGATGAAAATTCGACCAAAAGGGGATGGTGTCTAGGTGGCTTACGAGTTGGTTGTTCCCACCAAACTCAAGGGAAGAAGTTAACCTTGAAGGGCTTCTCTGTCAATTGGAGTTTCAGGCAATTCGGACCTGTAGCAGGGCTTCAATGGTCGTCCAGGAGTTGCAGCAGTCCTCTTCCTTCAGCTCGGCGCCAGAGGAGGGCTTCAGCACTGAAGGCCCGCCGATGGGCAATGAACAAAGGGACCAAACTTGGTTTGGTGCGCAGAGACAAACACAAGAAGGACTTTTCCTGAAAGAAATGGCGAAAAAAGATGACGAGAGTCTGTTTTTACAGATGGGTCTGGGGCGCCATATTGGACAACATGGCTGACCCGATTTTTAGCTACCGTTGTTAGCGGTCGTGAAAAATCATGGTAGTTGATCTAAACCACTGCCACCAGCCATTTAAAGTAGAAAAAGGTAACAATTTACTGTTACATGAGTGTTTTGACTCAGGGGAAGCTAGGCAACCCCTCCAGCACTCTCTAGGAAGATAGGGTGTGCTGTGTCAGTACATTTAAACAGACTAGTAAAGCGAATTTAACTTTACATGCTCTGGGAGATGGTTGTCAGTCCCAGAGAAGGTATTTAAACCTTGGGAAGTCTGAAAGACATCCCTGTGCACTGCACTGAAGGTGCTGTGTGACACACAAAAAAAGATGATGCCTATGGAGTGTCTTTTAAACTCCATAATCAAAGAACACAAAAGTGAAACGCACACAAAATACATGGAAGAGTGGGAAAAAAAGGCTCATACTCTTCCCAGGTAAAAAAAAATAAAATCCTAGAAATCCAGAAAAGTTGCTGGGGATCTCAAAAGGTAAGGAAAAATAGCACATTTTGAGAATTCTCCCTAACACTCATCCTACCCAGACTAAGAGACAGGAGGATTTAATCCACTCCTGGATGAATCTCCTTACTCCAGTCGGTCATACATCCTGGAGAGACCATCAGCATTTTGGTGGTGACGCATAGACCTTTGCTCAATAGTAAAATCAAACCCTTACAGGCTGATTGACCATCTCAGTATTTTTGGGGTTTCCCCTTTCATTTGCATCAACCATCTCAAGAGTTGGTGGTCAATCTGAATCAGAAAAGTAGATCCATACAAGTATGGTATAAACTTCTTTAGTGACCACACAATAGCAAAGCACTCACGGTCAATGGTTGCCCACCTTGTTTCTGGATCCTTCAGCTTCCTGCTGATGAACAAATGGGGTGCTTCCTACCTTTCTCATCCAGTTGACTGCGGACTGCACCTATACCTGTATTTGAAACATCATTTTGAACAATGAAGGTTTGGTTATAGTCAGGAGCTCTTAGGACTGGAGCTTGACAAAGGGCTTTCTTTAGGCCTTCAAATGTTTGAGTGCATTCCTCATTCCACCTGACCTTTTTAGGGAATTTGGGAGAGGAGACTACATTCAAGGGGCAAGCTATGGTACCATAGTTATCTATGAAGTTCCTATAGTAACCAGTGAGACCTAGGAAGGCTCTAACCTGGGTTTGAGTAGTAGGGGTGGGCCAGATTTGTACAGCTTGTACTTTGCTAGTCAATGGCCTGATTTCACCTCCTCCCACCTCATGTCCAAGGTAGACCACTTTACTTTGACTAATTTGACATTTACTAGCCTTTATGGTCAGATGGGCCTCCCAAGAGCCTGCAAAACATATCTTAAGTGGTCATCAAGTTCTTTCCAAGTTGGGGGGCGTGGCCAACCGCCATGTAGAGCTGACGCGACTTCGGCAAGCTCCGCATGATGAGCTACTGATAAGCTGTTCTCTAACATTGTAAATCGTCTTTGGTGCCTGCAAACCACCCCGAGAGCTGCTGACTGCGGCGGGAGCATCCTGGACTCCCCACACGTGAGGGTGGAAGCCCAGAAGCCGCGCCGCGAGGATCGCCTACTTGACGGAGTGGGTAGCCAAGATGGCGGCTTCCATTCGCTGAGCCCGGCGTCAGCCTAGTGTTCCATGGAGAAGGCTGCCCTATGCTGCGCAACGGAGCGGCTGTGAACAGCGCCCCGGCTGATACCTCCGTGCTCGTAAAGCGATCACTGCGATAAGCCCTAGAGTACTCCAGACTCGAAGACGCGAGGACGATCGGAACAACCGAAGGTGCCTGCCGGTCCTGCGGCGAGGATCGAGGGAGATTGAGGACCGGCCAGACCCACCCGCGAGGGGAGAGGAGTGCCTTAATCAAGGCCTGGGGATCGCGCACTATATCGAGTGCGAACGCCGACTGCCTCGCGCCGCCCCTTGTTGGTCCTGCTGCGAGAGCCGCGTACACCATCCGCCCTGCCTGAATCGCACCGCGGGCACGACCGGTGTGGCCCCGGCTCCCTGCGCCCTGGAAGTGGGTTGCAGAGACTAGAAGGAGGCTGCGGACTGCGACGCTCGGAGCGGGCAGGTAACGGCTGTCTGGGCCCCTTGCCCCCCCCTTACTGAGGGCCCACGAGGAGCCACAACCACAGGCGGAGAGAACGGCCTTTATCAGTGTGTGTGGGGGCCTAGCTGACACGCCCGCGCTGCACGGCACGGCCCGCGACCGCGTGACCCTGGGGAGAGACTTCCTGCGAGCAGCGGGGCACCACTGGGGGCCTGACCAATCTACACACCTCCTCCCCCAGCAGGACGCACCTCTCTTCTTTACACTGCCTGAGTTGGCATAAAGGCAGACCTATTGCACCTCGTGGAGCCTCAGGGACCTGGGTGACTGGCCCCCTGCGGTGCTGGTGCACTTGTCGCCCCGCCGGAGGGCCCAGAGCGTGGTTGACTACAGCCCGAAGTGTGCTGGGAGAATCGTAAGCAGTCAACTGCAATTTTCGCTTGAAACCCGCAGAGCTGGGAGGATGTCCAGCCTGGATAAGTCTACGGGGAGGGGGGCTAGGTCCAGGCAGCGACAGACCACCCTAGACGCCTACACAGCCAATGAGCCCCCCCAACCCAGAGTGCCCAACCATGGCAACTGCCGGAAAAGATATAATCCCCACACCAGCGACGTCTGAACCCACCAACTCCCAACTCTTGGAGGCCATCACGTTATTCCAAACAACTATGGTGAATAAAATCGACGCTGTGGCCATAGATCTGGGACTCCTTCGCCAGGACGTCCGCTCCTTGGCTGGCAGAACTGACGCGCTCGAGACCCAAGTACGTGAGAATACGGAAGCGAAGACCCAGCTTCTGCACGACATGGATGGCCTTCAGCAAAGGGTCAAGAACTTGGAGGACAGGGTTGAGGAGGCCGAAGGAAGGGCCCACCGGAACAACATCCGGCTGCTCGGATTACCGGAGGGCATCGAAGGCTCGAACCCCACCAACTACGTTGAAAACCTCCTGCTGCAGGAGATCGGCGCAGAGAAACTGTCGCAGGGGTTCTCCATCGAAAGGGCTCATAGGTCGCTCGCCAAGAGGCCCCCGCCAGGAGGCCCACCCAGGCCTAAGATAGCAAAAGTATTAAACTACAGAGACCGCAAGGTCATCCTAGCGCACTCATGATCAGGGGGCCAGATACTGAGAAATTCGGCCAAGATCGCAATTTACCCTGACTACACCTTTCAGGTACAGATGAACAGAGCTCAGTTCAGTCACACTAAAGCCAGGTTGAAGGCCGCTGGATTGAAATACATGCTCCTATACCCCGCAAGACTAAAAGTGATACACAAGAACAGAGCCCACCTATTCGACACCCCGGAACAAGCCCGGGACTGGATGGATGAGCAGCAACTACCGGACATTGATGGCACGAGGCGTAAGCCGCACTGATACACCTACCAGAGACAGCAGGAGCCAATTATACCTCAAGAGCATAGTAACAGATACACCTAGCCCTAAGAGCAGCTGAGATGATCCTATTACGCGGAACACTGAAGTTTCAGCTCCCTCAACCCCCTGGCTTGTTTTTTCTGTTTTCAGGGTACGTTTACCCGCCCGTAGGGCACCCGAAGACCATGCCTGGTCCTAAGGAGCGGAAACGGGACAGTCACGACGAGGAGTATCTTGTCAGACCAGTTATTTGTTGGGGAAGTTTGTTCTTAGGGAAAGGGAAGCCGGGAACCCGCTCCCTAGTTGGGAACTCTAAAGTTGGAATACCGAGACCTCAGGATATCCTCATTACAGCAGCCCTTCTAACGGGACCTCGACCAAGACCGAGGCAGGAGAGAGGACACCATCATGCCTATGGCTGAGAGAATAAAAGTGGTGACGTGGAAAGTCAGAGGCATGAATAGCTATGTGAAACAACGACGGATCCAGGCATACCTGCGACGCTGCAAGGTAGGAATTGCCATGCTCCAGGAGACACATCTAACAGAGGAAAAACTGACGGCGCTAGCCAAAACTTGGCGGGGGACCTTGGTAGGATCCTCCTACTCCTCATATGCTAGAGGGGTTCTGATATGGATCAACCCGACCGTCCCCTTTAAAGTAAGGGGCACCAAGAAGGATGACGAGGGCAGGATGGCGCTGGTGCAGGGTACCATGGAGGGAAGAGACCTGTGCCTGATTAGCACTTACGCACCTAACCACGACGCCACGACTTTCTTCCACTCCCTATACTCTAGACTAGGCCCCTACGTAAATAGCATCATGATATGGGGTGGGGACCACAACTGCACCTTAGACCCTCTCAAAGATAGGTCTGATACCAAACACTACCGCCCATCCCCCCCCAGCCAAGATACTATCCAAACTGATTACTCAGTTGTCACTTTGCGATCTGTGGAGGGAACTGAGCCCGGAGCGACGTGAGTACTCTTTCTTCTCCCTGCCACATAGCGTCCACACCAGGTTGGATTACATGCTGGTCAGTCAGGAGCAGCAAGCCACTTTCAGCGAGGCACAGTATTTACCCAGAGTATTATCAGACCACTCACCCTTGTCGGTCACCTGGGAGGTGTACCCGCCCAGACCCCCGGTTCCCACGTGGAGACTGCGAGCAGAGGCACTGCTGGACGCAGCCTTCAGGGACCACGTACAAGACAGTACAGATGAATACTGGCTAAACAACCTAGGCAGTGTGGAATGCATCAGCACCGCATGGGAGGCATATAAGGTGGTTGTGAGAGGGGACATGCTAGCTGCAGTGGGGGGGCCCAAAGGTCCATTATGAATTCTTTGGCGGGAGCAGAAAGGAAGCTGGGGGAGCTGGAGAACAAGGCAGATTCGACTCCTGAGCATATACGGGAAATAATAACACAGCGACAAGCCTGTCTGTCGCACTGGGAGTCCCTGGGGAAACTAAGCTACGCCAAACACACTGAAAGGACACACGCCCTGGGAGACAAGCCTGGCAAACTCTTGGCCTGGCTGTACAAGAGAGAAACCCCTAGGACACCCCATCTGCCACATTCGTAGATCAGATGGCACCACGGTGCACACCCAGGCTGAGATTAACACGGTTTTCTCCGAGTACTACCAGGACCTATACTCCAAAACCCCTACCCTCGTCAGATACCGGGATCGAGGACGCCCTAGACTGCATAGAGTTACCCAAGCTAGACCCACAGTTGGCCGTAGCCTTGGAGGACCCGATTACCCCAGATGAAGTCAAGGCAATCATTAGATCATTACCCTCTGGGAAGGCGCCAGGTATGGATGGCCTTCCTGGGGAATTCTATAAGACATAGGAGGTGACCCTTGCCCCACTGCTGGCACAAGTATACAACAAGGCTTTTGAGCGCGGATCACTCCAAGACTCCATGAGGGAAGCAATAATAATCCCCTTGATTAAGCCTGGCAAAGATGGGACGGATTGCGGTTCATATAGACCTCTTTCTATGCTAAATGTCGACTGCAAAATACTGTCGGTACTCCTCGCCAATAGATTACGCAGAGTGATTCCCCTGCTAATTCACCAAGACCAAACTGGCTATGTACCTGGGCGCTCTATCACCGAAAACTTACGTAGGTTGCACCACATCATATACTGCACAGAGCGAGATACCCAGAAATATGCGGTGGCGTCACATGACGCCACCAAGGCCTTTGATTCGGTTAATTGGGAATGGTTATACGCCACCATGGTCAGGATGGGCACTGGACCCGCCTTCCTCAAATGGACCCAATTGCTTTACACTCACCCCATGGCTAGAGTGCGCACCAACAAGACGTACTCTGACAAATGCCCCTCCACAGAGGCACACGACAGGGATGTCCCCTATCCCCCATCTTATACATCATTGCTGTAGAGCCAGTGGCCGCGTACATCCGTCAGGAATACGGTGGGGGAGGCATCGTACTAGATGGAGTGACTCACCTCATCTCCATGTATGCGGATGACACACTTCTTTACCTACATAACCCTGAGCATCTTCTGCCCTACATCTTGGAGACATTAGACTGCTTCCAAAAACATACAGGCATCCAGATAAACAAAGACAAGTCTTGCCTCTACCCCCTCGCAGCACTATATAGCAATGAGCACGGATCCCTGCCCCCACTAGCTCTCCAGTGGCAGGTGACATCCTTCAAATACTTGGGTATTACCATACACCGTAACCCGGATACAGAACACATTCTCAACACAGTCAGAGCAAGGGATGCACTCGCTAACTCCATGGCTTTCTGGGGGAAACTCCCTCTCTCAGTGGCAGGAAGGGCAGGACCCCTCAGAATGGTAGCGCTCCCACGCTTACTGCACTGCTTTACCAATGTCCCCTACAACATCCCCCCCGCCTTTTTCAGAGACCTGAACAAACTCTGCAGAGGATTCCTGTGGCAAGGAGGCAGGCATAGGGTGGCGCTTGACATTCTTCAAAGGCCCTACGAGAGGGGCGGACTGAAAGTCCCCAATTTTGAACTATACTACCTGGCCAGCCAACTGAGGCACGTAACGCACTGGATGGCAGATGAAACCACCACTGACACCAGACTTCTCCAACCGGCCCTGCCGCAACTGCTACTTCGAGACTTATTGTGGGTCGAGAAAGGGGCTCCACAACGTCACCCATACCTGACCAGGCTTGGAACTCAGCTCTGGAAGCGGGCCTGCAGAGCTATGGGGCTGAGGGACCCATACTCCCCGCAGATCCCCATCGCTGCAGTCATGGTGAAACCCTCTTGGGGGCACACTGAAACTCGCTCTGTGTGGGAGCCTTATGGTGTGGCAGTACTGGGCGACCTCATGCACAAACACAAACTTTTGACATTACCCGACCTCTGCGAGTCGACGGGCCTGCCCACCGGACAGCTCTTGCTCCACAGGGCAGTAACACTGGCCTTGAGGAAGAGATGGCCGGAGGCAGACAACCAATTAATTGAGAACGAAACCATCGAAACATTGCTGGACACTGCCGAAGGAGGTCACGAAACCTCCAGAATATATGAAGCCCTATTACTGGCCACGACAATGAACGAACTAAAATGCAAAAGGAGATGGGAGTGTGAATTGGGCCTTGAATTTGAGGACAATACATGGGAGAAAATAACCCACTACCATAAAAAGACCTCCAGGAATGCTTGCCTCCAATTAATACAGCTATACATTACCAACAGGGCCTACCTTACGCCTGACGCCATATCAAAGTTCAAAGGGGCCACGCCACAGACATGTCCCAAGTGCCACGCGCCGCGGGCAGGCATGACCCATATGTTCTGGAGCTGTCCCGCGGTCCAGAGGTTCTGGGCCCAAGTGAAAGAGAGGGTGGCGACGGCCGGGATCGAGGTGGAAACTCATGAACCAGCAGCTTGCATATTGGGGACATACAAGCGAAGCAGCAAGAACAAGCCCCTAACTAGACTTCTAGACTTGATTTACATAACAGCGAAAAGGTGCATAGCCATGGGCTGGAAGAGCGTACGGGGTCCAAGCGAGGCCCTTTGGTGGTATGACCTCAAGAGATGGATTACCGCGGAGACAGCGGCTTGGGAAATGGCAATCCAGGTACAAAAACTGGACTCCAGTGCGGACCTTCTCCGCTGGGTAGAGCTGACAGAGCCACTTCTCCATCCAGCGACGCTGGACAGCACATCGAACAGTTCCGGCAGTCCCTGCTCGGCACGTGTGCCTATAGAAGACTGAGGTTTTTTACTGTGGTCTTGGGGGTAGGGGGTGGGGTGGAGTGGGAGGGAAGGGAATGTTAAGGTTGATGTTCTATTATTATACATACTGCATTGCTCTGCAAATGCGCTGTTTGTTATTCGTTGTTGAAAAACCAATAAAGAATTGTCAAAAAAAAAGTTCTTTCCAAGTTGGGCTGAGCACTGCAATGTCATCCAAATATGCCATGCAGAAGTCCTCTATCCCATTCATAACTTGATTAACCATCCTTTGGAATGTAGCAGGTGCATTTCTTTTGTCCAAAAGGCATCCCCTTAAATTGGTAGAGGCCTGCTGGGGTCGAACATGCAGTTCTATCCTTGGCATGGTCTGTTAGTGCTATTTGCCAATAGCCTGAATTGAGATCAAATGTACTGAGGTACTTGGCTGAACTAAGTTTGTCCACCAGTTCATCTGCCCTTGGTAAAGGGTGGGCATCAGTCTTGGTGACTGCATTAAGTGCTCTATAGTCCACACAGAATCTCAACTCCTTGGATACTGCCTTTGGTACTAGAACAACTGGACTGGACCATGGACTGGTAGAGGGCCCTATTACCTCGAGATCAAGCATCTTGTTGACCTCCTCCTTTATATGGGATCTTACATGATCTGACATCATGTAACCTCTGCTTTTAACAGGTAAACAGTCACCAGTGTGAATATCATGCTGGCCCCAAGGGGTCAAGCCTGGTGATAGTGAAAACAGGGAGGCAAACTGATTTAACAGAAACTTGCACTCCTTCTGTTGTTCAGGTGTCAAATTAGAAGAAAGATTAACTCCTTCTATTTTCTCATCTAAAGGCTGGCCTCTGGTAGGTCAGGTAGAGTTTCACCCTCCTCCTCCTCTTGGGCTGAAGCAAGAAGCAAAGCTCCCACTTCTAGTCTTGAGACATAAGCCTTCAGGCGGTTGGTGTTAAAGACTCTGTGAGCCTCCTTAGGATATCCTAAGTCCACCAGATAGTTGACCTCTCCAAGCTTACCCACAACCTTGAAGGGTCCTATCCATTTGTTCTGTAAGCCCATCTGCATTGTAGGTACCATAACTAAAACCAGCTGGTCTTGGGAAAACTAAACCATGTTGGCCTTCTGGTCATGCCAATGCTTTACCAGAGCCTGACATGCTTTTAAGTTATCAGATGCCGCTGCCATCGTGTGTGACATTCCCCTCCGGAGACCTATCACATAGTCAGTGACTTTCACTGGCTTGGGGGAAGGGGCACTCTCCAACCCCTCCTTAATTAGGGCCGCTGCCATCGTGTGTGACATTCCCCTCCGGAGACCTATCACATAGTCAGTGACTTTCACTGGCTTGGGGGAAGGGGCACTCTCCAACCCCTCCTTAATTAGGGCCAACAGGCCTCTAACTGTATGACCATAGAGAAGTTCAAAGGGACTAAATCCAACTCCCTCCTGGGGGACTTCTCTATATGCAAATAGAAGGCCCCAATTTCTTCTAAGGATTTCCCCTAAAGCATCTATCATGCTCTTGATTGTATGGTTGCCCCTCTCTACTAATCCATTTGTCTGAGGATGGTATGCAGTTGAGAACTTTTAAGTTACTCCACAGTTTTTCCACATGGCCTGCATGTAGTGGGACATAAAATTGGATCCCCTGTCAGAGATAACTTCCTTAGGAAAACCTACCCTGGTAAAAAATACCAAGTAGGGCCTTTGAAACAGCATGAGCTATAAGAGTCCTCATAGGTATTGCTTCAGGATACCTAATAGCATGGTCTACTACAACCAGGATAAACCTGTTTCCTGAAGATGTTGGAGGGTCTAAGGGACCAACCATGTTGATTCCTACCCCCTCAACAGGGACTCCCAACACTGGGAGAGGCGCCATGGGTGCCACATTCTTGGCTCCACTCTTGCCAGAGATTTGGCAAGTGTGACAGCTCCTACAATACGTGTCTACATCAGACCCCAACTTGGGCCAGTAGAAGTATAAAGAGCCTTTCCTTGGTCTTCTTAAGTGACCAGCCAAAGGTATCTCATGGGCTAATTGTAGGAACTGAAGTCTGCTTTCAAGAGGCACTACAAGTCTAATGTAGGCCCCTGGGATAGACTCAGTCGGTTCACTGTATTGGAGGCCATCTTCCCAGTACAACCTATGCTTCCCTGGCTCTTGCCCATCCAGCTGGGAAGCTGTCTGTTGACACAGACCTTCAAGAGTAGGACACTCTCTTTGACCTCTGCTGAAGTCTGCCCCGCAGGTCTGCCAGAAAAGACTGCAGCTCAGGATGGTCTGCAGGATCCAGATCTTTAACAGGGGCAAGGTCCTCTTCTAGCTCTAATTCCTCAGCAGCTGATTAAACCACTCAAGGTGTTCCACACACTCAGCCTCAGCTGGTGGAGGAGTCACAGGTGTGACTTTGGACAGTCCTCTCGAGGATGTCCTTGTTGGTAGCACAGGAGTGCTGGCTGGTTTCTTCCTAGATGTTTTAGGTTTCCCCTTTTCCTCTTTCTTTTTTGAAATGAAAGTCAATAATTCCTGTGGACTGGGAGTTATAATTCCCTCTATAATCTCCTCTTGAGAGTCCCTTAAGGTACTCTCTCTGGCCTTCCTAGTCTGCTCCTGTTTAGTTTTGCTGGGAGGGGCCTGCAGATGCTTGAAACAACTCCAAGAGTTTTTAAGTCATTCCCCAACAGGACTCTCCGAGGTACTTCACTCTGCACACTTACAGGTATCTTGACAGTCATGTCATTGCACTGGATGAGAGCTGGTAACTGTGGAAGCATTTGGACAGGGCCTCCAGCAAGCTTAGCTAAGATTTTAGGTGCCTTACAAACATCCTCAACCTTGAAAAATGTTACATCAACTACAGTTATGCTGGTCCCAGTGTCTCTGATTGCAGGGGTCTCCTGACCATTCACAAGAACACTGTCTTTGTAATACTCTTTAGTATTGTCTGGAATAGAGTTATAAACATCTAGGTTCTGTTGTTCCCACAGACCCAGGGATACTAAAGAAACACTGGCTGAGACTTGCATGGGTTCATCAGCCAGTAAGTGACAGTTTCCCCTTGCCATTGGTACTTCATCCTCAGGAGAGAAGGTTTGGGAGACAGTGGTGGATCCCTGAAGGTTTACCCTTACATCTGGAATCCCCTTTCACATGGCCAGTTGACCCACAAGCATAACATTTTACAAATGTCTTTATGAATGGGGGTTTGTTCTGACCTCCTTCTGGTTTGGCACCAGCAGCTATACTAGCCTGATTCGGTTTCCCAGGGGGCTTACCCTTGTTATGTTTGTGGCACTCTTTTGGATTGGAAGTATTACAATTCTCCTTGTTGTCTTTCTTGTGGTGATTTCCCTCATCCTTCTTCCGAGTTACCCCAGAATTCTTGTGAGTAGCCCTGTTGGCAACCCACAAGTCAGCAGCCCTTGCTACCTTCTTTGGATCACTTTCCTTAGAGTCAGCCAAGTGCTGTCTCAGCCCAGAAGAGCAGGCATCATAAATAAATCATGAAATCATGAACATTCGACCAAATGGGGATGGTGTCCAGGTGGCTTACGAGTTGGTTGTTCCCCCCAAACTCAATGGAAGAAGTTAACCTTGATGGGCTTCTCTGTCGATTGGAGTTTCAGGTAATTCGGACCTGCAACAGGGCTTCACCAGTTGTCCAGGAGTTGCAGCAGTCCTCTTCCTTCAGCTCGTCTTCGGTTCTTCTGTTCCAGCGGTTCACTCTGCTTTCCAAGTCCCAGAGACCTGCTTTTAAACAGTTTTCCCCCATTCATTCAGCCTGGCTGTCCCTCACCCAGCAGGGTGGCTGTCCTTGCCGGACAGTCAGCCAGCCATTCATGCCAGAGTGCATTCAGGCCTCCTAGGAGACTAAGCACAGGGAGTTTCAGGCACCTCCCTCACATCCTGTCCACCCCAGACACGCAGGCGCCAAAGGAGGGCTTCAGCACTGAAGCCCGCCAAAGGGCAATGAACAAAGGGACCAAGCCTGGTTTGGCGCGCAGAGACAAACACAAGAAGGACTTTTCCTAAATGAAATGGAAAAAAAAGATGACCGGTGTTTTTACAGATAGGTCTGGGGCGCCATATTGATAAACATGGCTGACCCAATTTTTAGCTACCGTTGTTAGCGGTCACGAAAAATCACGGTAGTTGATCTAAAGCACTGCCACCAGCCATTTAAAGTAGGAAAATGTAACATGTTGCTGTTACTTGAATGTTTTGAAGCTAGGCAACCCCTCCAGCACTCCATAGGAAGATAGGGTGTGCTGGGTCAGTAAATTTAAAAAGACTAGTAAAGCCAATTTAACTTTACATGCTCTGGGAGACGGTAGTCAGTCCCAGAGAAGGTATTTAAACTTTGGGAAGTCTGAAAGACATCCCAGTGTCACTGCACTGAAGGTGCTGTGTGACACACAGAAAACGATGATGCCTATGGAGTGGCTTTTAAACTCCATAACCAAAGAACACAAAAGTGAAACACACAAAAAATACATGGAAGAGTGTCAGTCAACAATCTGGGTATGGAGCAATGGGTACAACCTCCCAAGAACACTGAGCTGAATGGCTGTGGTGCTTGAGGTCCTCCTAGGGCTTACTCAGTCTTCACAAAACAGACTGCCACCCCTTCCACATTGATAGCAGCCATGATGTGTTCCCAGATCCGAAGACGTCCGCCTGTTCCATTCTGCATTGCTGGGTGGAAGAGGGAATCATAATTTGTCAGGACCCGATCCACCAGGATGCCAACTTCCGTGTGGGTGAAGTTGGCAGCCATCTGCTTCATTGCCATGGGGGTGCCACTGGATGGAGAGGAGGATCAAGCAGACATGGCAACCCCTGATGCAGGTGTGGGGTATCTGGGTCCTGACAAGGTGCTGTGCAGCTGTGGTTGTTGAACAGAGGTGGAAGTCCCAAGATGGCAGATGAGCTGGTCACAGGGCCTTACAGGTCAGACACAGGAGAACAGGCAATGAGGGAAAAACAGGCACTCCAAGGCAGTGTGTGTGGGCAGATGGCACTCACACACTATCAGGCAGCAGTAGATGTTGATGATTGGAGGCAATACAGAGCAGAAGGAGGCAAATATAATGGCACAGAGAGAGGAGGAATTGTCACATCTATTCAGAGGCCGCATGGATAGCAGAGTAAGGGACCTTAGCATGTAAGGTACATGATTTGCACCACAACCCATATGCCTACGCGGCCCACAGCAGTAACATGGAGATTTAAGAGGTGCGACATGCATTTCCAGTGTTGCAACGCATTTGGGGGTGCTTTGGGAGCCGTTGCCTTCACGTTATGCATCGCTTAGCACATTTGTGTTTGTATGGTGCATTGCAGAGTCCCCTACACATTGCATACCACATTTGTTGTTTCTTCTGGAGCCCACTATGCCTCACGTACCTCATTTTGTGGTGGGGTACTTTGCGGAGCCCTCTACGCATTGTGTACCCATTTGCTCAGTTGGGGTGACCATATGCATCAGGTTCAGCCTTTTTGTTTTTTTGTGGGATGCCTTGCGAAGTCCTCTACACATCGGGTACCATGTTTTCATCGTGTACTGCATTATTTTTGTGGGGTGCCTTGCAGATTCTTGCAGAGCCATCTATGCATCGTGTATGCATCGTGTACATATTTCTTCAGTTGGGGTTGCCTCTAGAACCAATCTATGTTCTGCATCATGTAGTCTATTTCTTGGAGGTGCATTTCGGATTGACTGCACCATGAGTGTGAAGGCTCCCCTGAGAGGGCAGAGATGTGGACAAGGACGTGCCTGGAGTGGGAGATGTGGACACCTATTTCTCCACATCAGGTGAGTGCCATGTGTGTTGTACATCTGTACCTACATGTTTGCTTGAGAGCTTACATGTGTTGGGGTAGAGATCACAGCCAAACATGGACACTGTAGAAATGCTACTGTGTATGCATCCATCACATGACCTGCATTCAGAGAGGTGGTTAGGTGTTGCCTGGGTGTGATTCACGTTGATATCACAGTACACATCACAGTGCCTCTACCAGACGTACTGCCCCCATATTGCCTAAATGTTGTAAACCAAAAAATGCAACATGCACAACACCATTAATGGTCCCTAAACAGCGCGGAGTCCTCGAAACAAGGTATGCATTGAGAAAGCCGTATGTGATGTACCTGCAAAGAAATAACAGTTTTTTAAAGGAGATTCAGGAAGAAATGTGAAGATGAAAGAAAGAGATGACTGGTGACGTCACATGAAGCAGAAATGACTCACCCAGAAGAGATGCCAATGAAGAGAGTATATAGACCTTATAGAATCTGATGGCAAAGTAAAGAATTGAGTAACAGTTCATGTGCGGAATGAAGATTGCACTTGTGGAAAGCACTGAAAAAAATGCAAAGTCGTTTTATATTTGTACAGATGCTGAAACGCAAGTAGACTAAGTAATCAGGCTGGCTATACGTAGTGAATAGACTGCAGGCGGTGCCATGACTAAAGGAGAATGCGCTAGAAGGGGGAGATTCTCTTTATTGATGGTTCTTCAAAAATAGATCAAACTGATGGGGAAAGGCATTACGGTTCAGCTGTGGTAAGACACAGAGCCAATGGTGAATTTGAAGTTGTAGCAAGTGAAAAAATACCTTTGCACTTTTCAGCGCAAGCAGCAGAATAAGTGGCTCTTATTGTCATGCTTGAGAAACATGCAGGGCAGGAAGTGACAGTGTACAGTGATTCTGCCAATGTGACTGTCACGACCCTCGCCCATAACTCCCTCTGGCAAACCCATTGGCCAGGTGGAGTCAGGACTCGGGCCTCTAGAGCCTGGTATCCTCTTCAAAAGCCCTCATGGGGCCAGCCCTGGCGCCTATGGCGCCAGGCTCATACACCATGAAAAACAATGTGCTTGGGAACTACTTTATTGTATTGGCAGCCAAAATGGAGGCATCCACATAGCTTGGATCCTAAAAACCAAGCTATGCGGTCTAGTGTTTTGGGTGTGGTAGCCTAGGGACTACTTTACCTGGACTATTTTGTTGGGGCTATTTAAACCACACCCGAGGAAGACAACACGCTTTGTGTTACTTTGCAGCTTGCAAGGTGACGCTCACCGTGTCCAGCTATGCCCTCGAACCTCGGAGAAGCAGAACCTGCAAGGTGACAAAAGGAACATCATTAGCAGCAGCATCTTACCTGCAGTCTTCATCTTTAAACACTTGCAGCTACTGAGAACAGCTTCCTCGAATCTGCACGCCTCCCGGACAGAACGACCTGAAAGAGGAAGATAGAGGCAACATTAAAGAAAGCAGTAGAGACATTTACAAATTACGAACTGCTCAAAAGGCTTACCTGGCTGGTCGCCTCTCGGCTGGCACCACTCCGAACATTCCACTCGCGCTGAAGAACGCCGCGACCTACAAGGAAGGAAAACACAGGTTAGCAAAGGCAAGACTTCACAGTGCTGCGCATAGCGCTTACCGCATCATAGTGCTCTTAATGCATCATCATTTACCAGCGGGGTTCAACCAAGCCAGTTCGCTGCGCTGAAGCTCCGCATACCTAAGGAGAAAAAAAAAAGACATTTTAAACAAAGATAGGCATGCAGGATAGCAACAAAACTAAAGAACAGCAATAAGAACTACTTGAACAATATCAAACGGGCCGGCGTCAGTGAAGTAGCTGGACCACACTCACCCATGAAAGACACCGCGCACCTGCAAAGAAAGCAGGAAGGAGAGCACACCTAATTCTACCACAAGGCAGAACTTTCCCCGCAGACCACATCAGGGCAAAGCTGAGAAGCATACCAGCGAGTAACCCGGCTGGGTGGCGTCCCTGTGGATACCAGGTGAGCGTAACAGTGACGTCAACAGTGTACGCAGGGCTAGCATGTTGGAAATAGAGAGGGGCTACCTCTGAGTGGATGGCGGTCCAGTGCAATACACAGAATTATTGGACAGGCTTATTAAGGCACTGCAACTCCCAGTAGCCATTGCAATACTTAAATGTGCAGTACATACTAAGCAAACAGACTTTATCTCTCGCAGAAAAGAAGCCACAGATGATGAAGCCAAAAGGTTTGCATATTCATCAGATATTTCAAGTTTTGATACTTCAGAAGTAAAGCAGAAAGTAGTCACAATTATAATTGTAAATGAAGTGTTTCATCATTTATCAAGAACATAGTTGATGGAGGTTCAAGGCAGTGCTCCACAGGAAGAGCAAGAATTGTGGAAACAAACTGGGTGCTCTTTATCCTCCTCTGAAGCATTGTGGTGACAGGACAGCACTGGAAAGCTGGTGATACCTGTAGCCTTGTTAAGGGTAGAGCTTGACCAGCTGCACTCTCATGCGCATGACACTAGGGAAAGCCTTGCACAGCTGCTATTGTGGAGGACTAGTTCATACCAAACCTGTTAGAACACGTTTTATTTTTTGTAGTAAATTGCATCATATGTGAAAAGTTTACTACTGGGCACACACTGCAAACAATCAGAGGAGTTATTCCTCGAACAAACAGTCTTTTTCAGAATGTATACATTGACTATATTGGTATGCTGCAAGTATGTAGTGGATACAGGTATATGATAGTGGTGGTGAGTCCCTTTTCAGGTGGATCGAAGCAGGTAATTGTACACACCCTGATGCGACTTGTACAGTAAAGTTTTTAATCCGGGAAGTCTTTCCCAGATGGGGAGTATGTGAGGTGCTGAGATCCAACAATGGGCCACATTTTGTTAATGAAGTAATTGAACAGATTAGCTTATTGCTTAGTGTAAAACACAAGTTTTCTTATGCTTATCACCCACAAGTGAATGGGATATGTGAAAGACTCAACAGTCTCCTTAAAGAGATTATTGCAAAATTGAAATTGACATTGAAGAAGGGATGGCTGTACTGCCTGCCCCTTGCATTATATGCACTAAGGAATCAGCCTGGGTCGGTCCTTCACCTCACACCCCACTGGCTAGTGACAGGGAGGTAGATGAAAATGACTTGTCTCCTCCATCGAGGAGCAGAAGTGATGCCCACAAGACTGCAGAATTGTTAGGAAATGAGTTAGGTGCTTATTTGACATGTATGACTGCTAGTATTTCTGTCATTTCAGATCAACTCAAGCGCAACGGGGGTCGTTCTCAGGACACAGATGAAGACCATTCAGCAACCAGACTTCAAGAACTATTTTGATATTGATATTGATATTTTATTTGTATTGCGCTTTTACACAAGTGTTTCAAAGTGCTAAGATTGTGGGTGATTGTACCTAGATTGTTTTTGGGAGATTCAGTCCTAGTGCGTAACCTCACAACGAAGTGGCACAAACCCGTATTAGTGGTCCCCTATATTGTTCAGAGTGTTACTCCCTTAGCAGTTAAAGTCCAAGAGAGACGCACATAGATATACTTGGGCGACGTAAAACCTTACGCTGGTGAGACTGACACACCCCCAACCATTGATTCAGAAGCAAGACAAGTAGAAGAAGTTCAGCACATGCAGACTCGATCGATGATGAGGAAGAAGGACGCTAAGATTACTGATTAAATAAATGCAAGTGTGCATTTGGACTGGGACTCACCCCGGACACTCTTTATAGATATTATAGCAGGAGTGCAAAGCAAAGTTCTCGAGTCACAGGAATCTTTGAATTGGAGTTTAGAAAGTGTTGATGTGCTAAATATCCCAAATCTGAAATTCGAGTTTGACGACTGGAAGTGCAAACAGTTTCCAGATTCATTCCTCACTGAGTTTCTCTTTGGTAATCCCAAGGTCCTGTCAGATCGCTGTCTTTGTATACATACTCCAAGCTCATCCTGCTCTTGTTGAGCATAGTACTAATATACATGTTTTTCTGCAAGATCCTAAAAATGGCCCTGCAATTAAGAGGCTACTTATGGCGATAGTTGAACAGATCCTGCAGTTATCTTATCATTTAAAAAGGTTCCCTGATTAAAAAGGTTTTTTCCTACCTTAAAGCAGTACACAGGAACAATGAGGAATGTTGGAAGTAGTGCAGTTTTGGAAAATAGGCAAACTCAAAGACATGTAGAGAATCACAAATGGTGGGGATTAATGTATTTGTGCATAATATATGCATGCTCAACATTTATTATTGTTTTTATGATTTTGCTGATCTTTACTGTCTACTTCATTGGCCCAAGTAAGGTAGAAGTTCCTTTGATTCTTCCCTCTCCAGTGACTTATGCAGAATTACCTGTTGCAAAGAGACCAAGGTCATTTGTGATTATCCCTATACCAGTGACAAATGTAAGGTCACCCATTTCTCTGACAAATGTTCCTATGATTCATCCTGTAGGAAGGACCCTTATTGATGTACTTCATGAGCATTATGCACACACCTTCCTTGCAAAAGAGAGACACAGGAGAAGCACAAGGGAAGATGATTATGAGATAAATAATTATCTTGACAGTACAGCCCATTTGGGGAATAACATGTGGTATCAGCACATAAAAGAGGTGGGGGAAAAAAGACATCCAAGGAGAGTTGCTATGTTTGTGCTCTCCTATCTTATGCTAGGGGGAATTATCAGATATTCATAGCTATAGACATAGAAACCCAGAACGCTCACTGCCTGATGCATCTTGCACTCTACCATACGAGAGGTTAGTTCCAGGGTCGAACAGCATCCTTGGAATGGTCACCGAGTGGACAGCTCCAGAAGAAGATGATTATATGCAAGACTTGAAGACAAGAGCGAGAGCGCACACCAGATATCATGTGATAAGATATGAACAGCCTGAAAGGAAGGGAGCAGGAATCAGATGAGAAATGCACAAAAAACTCAATTGTCAAGGAAAGAACTTTGAAGAACTACAAAGATGCAAGAAGAGAGGTCACCTGTAAATCAAGGGAACAGTGCTTTCTCCAGATGGATGGGAGGCAGGCCTGGTTGTGTATAAAGCGCCAGCACTTACAGGATACTATGAGCCAGTTATATAGACTGCCGAGAAAAAATGCAAACATCAGTGGACGAAGATTGCAAAATTGCTGACATCGGTTGATGATAAAGGGGGCCTACTGCATATAGTGCTTCTAGCCAGTGATAGAACTATGTTTCAGAAACAATGGCACAAGGAAGGTTGGAATGAATCAGCAATGCAGTCGAATTTTCGATTTGCCAGGAATGAAGGATGGGACAGTAGTGATAATGGACCACTACTGGGCCTGTGGATACAGAGCATACATGAAGTTGCCCAAGCTCTGGGAAGGGTTATCAGGGACGTAATTTAGGGATTGCCAAGGGTTGCACTTGCGACCCCTCAGTTCTCCCTTGCTACCCCTGTGGTCTCCCTTGCTACCCCTAAAACAATTAAAAAAAATAAAAAAGTTAATTTTTTAAATAATCTTTTATTAAACTGAGGCTCCTGGACTGTGGCCAATAGCATGATAATCTTTGTTTCTGAGTGGCTGGTAAGATAGCCATAGCTGGTAAAATAGCTCAGTGGATTGAGAGCTCGCTACTGCAATGTGTGTGATCTGCAGGATGCAGGTTCGACTCCCGGCAAGGTCAACTCAGCCTTTCATCCTGCTAAGGTTGATAAATGAATACCCACACAGGTTGGGTGATATTGCATGTTTATTTGTTCTTCTATATGAAGTGCTTAAGCGTAAGTACTACATAATAACACATCGTTATTGTTTGGCCTTGGACGTTGTCTGCTTGCATTCGCAGTAATTTGGTAATATGGGTGTATATAATTAATGATACATATGATGATCCATTTTTGTATAATGTATATCACTTTACAGTAAGATAAAGTCTAATATGTTTAGCTCATATGGAAGAGACTGATCGATCAGGAACGGATGAAGTTGCCACCATTGAAAACATGACACTGCAGGAACAGCATGGTATTGTTACCGATATCAACTGTCCCACTACTTTCAAGCCCAAATCTATTTTTTTGTCCCAATATTATATGTGGACCTATTGATATTTTTGAAGACTTGGTTATGAAAGACTTTAAAGAACTTTCCAGCAAAATACCGTCCACGCTCAAAAACCTCAACGATACTCCGCTTCAAGCATTAGAAACTCTGAAATTAGACCACACCTTCGTCATACGTCCATCGGACAAAGGTGGAGGCATAGTTGTCTTGGATAGTGACAAATATGAAGCAGAGGCAATGAGACCACTGAATAACATCGACAACTACATACCAGTCAAGAAAGAAATACTTATGGAAACTAATTGCCTCTACTATAATATGCTTAAGAATTGGTGTGACTTGGAACTTATTGACAGAGATGAATGTTTCTATTTGGGAAATCCTCCTCCTACTACCCCTCTCATTTACTTTAATCCAAGGTCCATAAAAGTACTGTTGACCCGCCTGGTTGTCCTATAGTCTCCTCTATGGGAAGCCTATTGGAGAATACTTTCAAATACCTGGACCATTAATTTCAGCCTTTTGTGACCAGCCTGAGTTCTTACATACGAGACACCTCTGATTTATTAACCAAGCTTAACAATGCTAATTGGGAACCTGAATATATGCTGGTTTCCTTAGATGTAGTCTCCTTATACACCTCTATTCATCATGCTGCTGGTATAGAAGCATGTAAATTCTTCTTAGATAGTAGGTCCATCAGCTACCGCCAGCATAATGGCATGCTCCTGCTAGTGCTTCACTTCTGTCTTGAACATCATTTTTTTCTGCATGACACCCAGATTTACAAGCAGACACAGGGGACGGCGATGGGGTCCTGTATGGCCCCTACCTACGCCAATCTATACATGGGGTGGTGGGAGACTCAGAAGGTCTGGACGGAAGAATTTGGGCAATTGACTAAACATATTATTGTCTGGAATCATTTTATTGACAATCTATTTCTCATTTGGGACGGCTCAGAAGTAGAACTAGAACAATAAGTTAATATTCTTAATGACAATACATTAAATCTGAGACTTACCACAGTATGCATTAGGAGGGAATTAGTCTTCCTGGATATAGAATTTCAGATACGCAATAATAATCTTACATCCAAACTCTATAGGAAAACCACCGGCTCCAATTCGACCCTCCATGCCAATAGTCACCATCCGAAAACATGGATCAAATCTATCCCCTATGGTGAAGTTTTGAGAGCCAAACGTGTTTTTAGCAACAATATCGACTATATATCAGAAGCCAAACATGTAGGTCAAAGATTCATTAAAAGAGGCTATAGTAAAAATACTATCTCAGGCTGCTTCAATAAAGCTGAAAAAACTACTACACAAAACCTCTTTACCATCAAAAAAGAACCCAAACCTAGCAACATTCGGTTCATTACAGGGTTTATCAATCAAGCCAAAGAAATAAAATACATCATGAGAAAGTATTGGGGAATACTTCTCACAGATATAGACCTTGAACCAGTGCTAGATGCCACTCCTAGTATTACTTTTCGTAAGGCCCCAACTTTATGAAATATACTATCTTCTAGCATGAGGCCTACTGAGAAAGTTGAAATGTCACATTTGCTGAATAAAAATTTACGTGTTGGCTTTTGGAAATGCGGTAGCTGCAAAATGTGTAAGCACGTATCTAAAACTCCATTAGTTAGCAGCAATGGCCACACTTGGAAGCATAAACATAAGATTACATGTCTTACGAAATTTGTAGTATATGCCATTACATGCACGTGTGGCCTACACTATATAGGCTCTACCATAGGACCGCTCAAACTGCGTATTTTGCAGCATTATAGGGTGATCAAAAATGGCGATATGACATACCCCCTCACTGGCCACTTTAAGGATAAACATGATGGAGATGTGAACAAAATGTCTTTTCAAGGCTTGGCGCATATACCCTCCCATAAAAGATTGGGTAATCATGAACTCAAACTTTGGCAATTGGAGGCTACCCTTATATGTAAACTAGACACATTAAGACCAAAAAGACTCAACACAGATTCAGAGATTTATGTGTTTTTACAAACTTGATTTTGGGTTTAGATCATCTGTGTCTATTTGTAGCCTTTAAGATCCACAGTCTTGTGGAAGGGTTTGATGCAGGTAGTTCTGTTTAAATTTGATTTTTACCTCATTGTTGTTTTTTTTTATCATTTCAAGGAGGACAACATCTAGAGACCTCCTGTTATAATGCACTAGCATTTTATTAGCCTAACCAACAAGATACTAAAATTGAAGTGTACCCTCTGGAGCTGCTACAATCATTATGTCCTTTAATGCACTTGCATATCATTCTTTCACCACTATACCACACTCTCGAGCCCATTGGGTTGCGCAAGACTGTGGGTAGAGTACAGGTGAAAGAGTTCTGCTGCTTGCCATTGATGCTTATTCTCTTGACACCACATATCCCATGCTGGGGCCCATGACAACTGGCTGTTATTCTAACAACCAGTGGTCATTATTATACTATTAGACACACTGGTGTCAATTTTGAAAAATGCACACATTTAATGATGTTAATTTTTTGCAAGAAGCCAAAATGGTGTGGTTTGGTTTTTTCCACATGACAGATGTGTCAGATGCCGCATTCAAATAACTGCACTGGAAGGTGCTAGGACAATTGCCTGTATTTCGTCAGATTTTTAGCTGTTCCAATATGGCAGATTTTTTCAGAGATTCTCTCTGGCACAGGAGCGTAGAGAGCTCCCGTCACATGACCTCGAGAACACGTGATGTTTGAGAAACAGCAGGCCGCTCTAGCCGCCTATTTTAAACTCTTTGATGCATTTGGCATTATCGGATTTCTAGCCTGACGAAGCCTGAGAAAACAGGCGGAACGCGTGGCTTTCTCCACCCGGATGACTGAGTGTGAGTGTTTTTAGAGCACCTGGTTGCCATTTGTGCAGGCATGATGCAAATGCCTGTGTTGAAATATTTATCTATATTTCTGTGTACTGTATTTTTAAAGTGAATAAAGGTATATTTTTTTGGAAGTAAGCAGAGTCACGTGTGCTTGGGCGTTTACTACATACATCCAGTAGGGTTTTTTGTAGTGTTACAACCTGAAGGATGAATGTTTTTTTCCATATAACATGGCTACGGTATTATGGTTAAGTTGCTGTTTCCATAGGAAGAGCACTTTTTGGGCGGCTTATAACTTTGCTCTCCCTAGACGGATCCTCACCAAACTTTGCAAAAAAAGTAGTTGGGTCACTCTGAATCTTTCTGCAAAGTTTGGTGAGGATTCGTCCAGGGGGGGAAAAGTTATAGAGGGGGTCCCAAAACTTTTTTTTTCCCATAGACTGAATGGGAAAAAACTTTGCGCACGGCTACAGCCCGAACCGCTGGACGGATTTACACCAAATTTGTGGCAGGAGCGGCGGCCTGGTCCCAAAAGCGTGCTTTTGTAAATTTGGTGTAAATCTGTCCAGTAGTTTTTTGAAAAATGACCAAAATGTAAGGCAAAAAAATTAGTGATATCTGCGTTCGCTTCGCGGACGGACTTCCCTGTTCGCTCCGCGGACAGCCACCCGATTGGCCCATGGGCTTGCGTCATGTCCGCGGACATGCGACGTGTTCGCTGATTGGACGGCGAGGGGCGTGGAGCACGTCAGATTTTCTGTGGCGCCGGCCATCTTGTATTCGCAGTCGACCGCGTACAGCGCAGTGAAACGTGGATAAAAAATTGTATTTAGTGCCGTGTGTTGGTGTGTAAGAGTGTTTGGGGAAGGTGGGGGAGTATGAGATAGGTTCAATGTTTTTTTTTTTATGTGCTAGACCTTTTTGTTGCGTTCGATTTGTCCGCGGAGAACACGGCTGTTCTGACATTTTGTAAATAAACTAAATGGTGGGGTGTTTAGAGGACGGAGTATGTCATTTTTGTTCGCAAGGAAGGTAAAAATGAGCTATGAACACTCGCGGTGTACTTAATTGTTCGTAAATACACAAACTGGGGGTGTCCTCAGGACGCTGTCCATATTGTAATCTGTCTAGTTGAATGTGTTCTAAGAACACTCGCAGTGTCCCGAAATGGTTGCAATTACACAAAATGGGGGTGTTCTGAGAACATTGTTTGTATTGTTCGTTGTCAGGGTGAAAGTGTTTTAAGAGTACTCCTTTTGTTCGCTAATAGTACAATTTCCTAGGGGCGTCAACCAACTTTTTGTCCACTAAAGAAACGATAAATCCGGCTGGTGTGCGCCGACATTATGTGATAATCCTATGACTGGCGCTATTGACCTGGCTGACTTGCTTTCGCGACACTAAATCATATCTCCCGCCCCTAAGCCTGATATTATCAAAGCATTCATATTCCCCGCCTTTCTCCGTGACGTTACAGGGTGCGTAATGAAACGCGTCCAGTCGTCTCCAGTACTACGCGACTTTACACAGAACCCGGAAGACAACACACATTATGTCACAACACAGCGCGCCACAATTCGGAATATGAAACTGTGATTTAAAAGCAAAGAGCAAGATTGTAAATGTTGTAAAGTACATTTATTTGACATCAAATGTTTAGAGAATATTCAGCAATTTGCATTTGTCTTTGTTGTCGATCCGCAAAAGTTCATGTTGAGACACGCGATGTTCCTTTGCGTTACAGAGAGTGTTAGATCAGCTTACAACTCAGTGCGCCACAATTCGGAATATGAAACTGTGGTTTAAAAGTAAACAGCAGGATTGTACATTTGGTAAAGTACATTTATTTCACATGAAATGTTTAGTGAATATTCAGCGATTTGCTATTGTCTCTGCTGTCGATCAGGTAAAGTTTATTTGGAGCCACGCGTTGTTCCTTTGCGGTAGATAGGCTGTTGGTTTATGATAAAAGCAGTAAATGGTCGCTCTGATAATCGGAAGGTTGCTCCAACAACGAGCCATTAGACCACCATATTGGTTGGTATGTTGTTTGTAGGCGCTAGTACTGCGTAAGGGCATATTGGTCCTTGGTGATTGTCCCATAAAATGGTGAGGGTCATGAAGTTGCATATTTGGACTTGCACCTGGCAGTTGAAGACCCCATCCGCTGGAGTCTGGAAATCGTGACATAGACAAAATGGGGCCACGTACCTGTTTTAAAAAACATAAATTAGTCTCACCAGCCAATCTTCATTAAAAATCATCATTTTATTTATTAGGGCGTGAAACTATTTGCTATCGAAGATAGTGCAACAGAGTATGTTAATAATAAAATAATAATATTTTCCCATTCATATAGCGCTAAGAACCATGAGGTATGTAAGCGGTGCTTATTAACCACGGTGTGTGGTGCTCATTTATCGACCACGGAAGGATGAAAGGCTGAGTTTCGCCTTGCCGGGATTCAAACTTGCGTTAGCAAGCTGTGCACGGATGTCAAAGCGAGCGCTGTACTCGCTGTGCCACTTGACAGGCTACAGTGAAGTGGCACAGCGAGTTGAGCGCTTGACCGCCTATAGACCGGTTAAATTATTTCTATTAACCCACCCTGTGTCGTCTGCCTTTTTCAGAGCCCTCTAAACGACAGGGGATCAATTGGGCGGTGATAGTGCGCGGTAGAAAACATTATGCCACTTTCAACAAACAAGTTCAACTTGAGCGGTCTTTAATGCTACGCTATTGTAATTATATTTGGTATAAAGTAATCTTAAGGGTTACTTACAGTACAATTGCAATTTCCATTGTCTACGAGTGGTGCAGTCCCAAAATACGACTCTGCGTGTGCCAACGATCTTTCGTATAGTGATATAATATGTAAAAGTGGTTTCGTTTCAGAAATTTCATCTTTATCTTCTCTTACGTTTTAGCAACACTCCTTCAAGAGAAGTCTTTCATCACAATCTCTGTCTGTCAAGGTCAAAACACGATACAACCTTATAGTCTGCTTCGTGAGCCTCTCCGGGGCCCGAGAAAAAAATGGAAGCAGCTGACCTTCACTGTGAACGAGCATAAATTCTTACTTTGCAACATTCTGTGTAAAGCCATCTGTAGAAGTTGTGGAAGCAGCTGACCTTCACTGTGAACGAGCATAAATTCTTACTTTGCAACATTCTGTGTAAAGCCATCTGTAGAAGTTGGTTTTTGCACGCCATGTTTGTATATTGTTTGCGTGATATTAAAAAAACTTTGTTAAAGGGACGTTATGGCTCAAAGTAAAACCGAAAAACTCCTGAAATTCGCCAGTTATGGTAACATAAGGAACCATAACTCGCGCCACCGTGCACTGCTAACACTAACACCCAGGACATCAAAGATGACATCACAAATGTCATTGATGACATAACTGATGACATCACATGGCTGGCTCTCCCTTTTTATCCTTTACTGACATATCGAAGCCACATAGTTTTCTTCAGTAACAGTCAGGAAGTAAAAAATGAAAAGGTACTATATTTGTAGACTTAGGGTCTTGTCACATCATATGAAACATGTACATAGCGGAAGATACAGGCTTGAAAGAGAGCAATCCTTTCTGTGCATGAAGATAATCATTATGGTTATTAGCACTTTCTCATAGTTTTATTTTTATTACTCTACCTTCCCTCTATATGCTCATATTTGTATACATTATACTCACTCTCCATAGAGTGAATGGGAAAAAAATTTGGTCGCGCATACAGCCCAAACCGCTGGACGGATTTCCACCAAATTTGGACCAGGAGCAGCGGCTTGCTCCCAAAAGCGTGCTTTTGCAAATTTGGTGAAAATACGTCCAGTAGTTTTTTTAAAAATGACCAAAAAGTAGGTAAAAAAAAATTAGTGATATCTGTGTTCGGTTTGCGGATACACTTCCCTGTTCGCTCCGCGGAAAGTGTCCTGATTGGCCAATCGTCTTGCGTGATGTTCGCGGACATGCAAAGTGTTCGCTGATTGGACGGCGTGGAGCGTGAAGTGCGTCAGATTTTTCGGTAGCGCCCGCCATATTGGATTCGCGGACGTCCCCGGACAGCGCGGTGAAACTTTGTTCAAAATGTGTATTTTGTAGTGTGTTGGTGTGTAGGAGTGTTTGGGGAGGGTGGGAGTGTATGAGATAGGATGAAAGTTGTGTTTTTTATGTGTTAGACTTTCTTTTTGTGTTCGATTTGTTTGCGGCCATCACGGGTGTTCTGAAATGTTCTAAATAAACTGACTAGGGGGTGTTCTAAGGAGTCAATATGTGTCCGTTTTGTTCGCAAGCAAAGTGAAACTGTTCTAAGAACACTCGCGGTGTCCGGGGAGTGTTTGTAGGGGGTGTCCTGAGGACGCTGTCCGTATTGTTCTCTGTCAAGTTGAATGTGTCCTAAGAACACTCGCGGTGTCCTGAAATGTTCGCAAATAAACAAAATGGGGGTGTTCTGAAGACGCTTCTAAGAACACTCGCGGTGTCCGGGGAGTGTTCGTAGGGGGTGTCCTGAGGACGCTGTCCGTATTGTTCTCTGTCAAGTTGAATGTGTCCTAAGAACACTCGCGGTGTACTGAAATGTTCGCAAATAAACAAGATGGTGGTGTTCTGAAGACGCTTCTAAGAAAACTCGCGGTGTCCGGGGAGTGTTCCTAGGGGGGGTCCTGAGGACGCTGTCCGTATTGTTCTCTGTCAAGTTGAATGTGTCCTAAGAACACTCGCGGTGTCCTGAAATGTTCGCAAATAAACAAGATGGTGGTGTTCTGAAGACGCTTCTAAGAACACTCCCGGTGTCCTGGAATGTTCGTAGGGGGTGTCCTTAGGACGCTGTCCGTATTGTTCGTTGTTAAGTTGAAAGTGTTGTAAGAACTATCGCGTTGTTCCGAAATGTTCTTAGGGGGTGTCCTGAAAACGGTGTCCGTATTGTTCGCTGGCAAGTTCAAAGTGTTCTAAGAACACTCACATTGTTCGCAGACATTAAAAGTTTCCCATAGATCATAGTTGAAATGTTTAACTCTATGGATGTGATATGCTGCGGTGGTTGTTGCCAGGGCATAGAGTCTTGGGTGCATGGCCACTTGGCCATGCACCCAAGACTCTATGCCCTGGCAACAACCACCGCAGCATATCACATTCATATTTGCTTATAACTTTGGGTGAAAAACAAATGTATAAGGAACAAAGGTATTAGATACTATGGATGTGATATGCTGCTATGGTAGTCCTTATTATTGTATACTTACTGTTTGGTCTAGTAATGGGAGTCCATGTTTTTCTTCTTCATTTCTGTGATAAAAGAAAATAGCATGTTAGTATTAGTATTTTGTAATGACTTATTACATTGTATAAGCAATATACTTTTATTTTTTTTCGACCCTCATATTTAGTAGAGTACAAATCAGAGTACTGTGCAATTTGCTCAGTTTCTGTATTTGTTGCTAAAATCATTGGGTCTGTGGGAGAAAAAAAAATCCATGTTGGATTAAAAAAAAAACCTTTTTTTGCTGTTATGCTACAGTTTATTTGTTTGTTTGTTTTCAGTGTTCACTTGTTGTTTCTGGCTAATGCTTTATACTTTGCTTTGTTGTATTTTTTTGGAGCAGTAACAGATTCTTCATTTGTTTTGATATTATAAAATTTTGGAGCAGTTAGATACCAATTGGCGTATTCTAACTGTCTATTTTTTTAATATATTTTAGTGGTTTTGATTTACCTATTTGGATATTGTTAAATTTTGGGACAGTTAGATACCAATTGGCGTATTCTAACTGTGTATTTCTTGGTCTAATTTAGTGGTATTCATTTATCTGATTAGTTGTTGTAGAATCTTTGAGCAGTTAGATAGCTTTTGGAGTATTCTAACAGTTTATATTTTTGTAACACAAATTTACTTAAAGGTTTAAATACAGTTTATTTATCAAATTTTGGTTTTAAGAAGATCAAATAAGCGATTGCAAGATTTGCTGGTAATCTCTGCTTTAGAGTAATGGTATTATCATTACATTCAAACCATCCACATTTCTTTTTTATGTATGCAGTGTAGTGCCCTGAATTGGTTGTGGCTCCTGCGTGGTAGATTATACCTATTGTTGTGAAGGTTTTCTTACCAAGTGATATTTGACCATGTGTGAATCCAGTCAGCTTGCAGTTGTTTTTGGTACCATCTGTATTGTAACGTAGAAGCATTAGTATTACGTATTTACTATGCGTTTGTATTACTAACGTGGAGCGATTATCTGAATTGCAGGTAGAGCATAATCTACCATGGTTTGCATTTTGTACAAGTTGCTGAAATGGAATGGATTCACAATTTGGTATTGATATATATATTAAGCGTTCATTGGGGATTTCCTCTTGTGTCACATTGTTGCAGAGAGTGCATGTATGTTTCCACATGTATGAAATCTGAAAGATTTCATTAATAGGTATGTTTTTGTTTTCCAGTACTTGTAGTAAGTACATTAGAAATTCTTGTGGATCTTCCTGTGGATTTATAGTGAATTTCACCATTCCAGCACAGTAGTCCAATTGCCGTCTTATTCCAAAAACACTATATGTGTTGTCAGGATTGTTTGCTGCATTTCTGTGAAGTACTAACATTTGCAAACACAATGGGTCTGTACTGTGTGAGTAAATGTTGTCAACAATTGGTGGTAATTGAAATAGAATATTCATTGCTACATTTGCATAGCAACTTACACCAACTATATTTGAGAATTTAAATGGTCCAGGTAGTTCTGTATCTAACTGCTTTTTTTTGGAGTTTGTCTTCCTTCTTTAAAGAAGTACCTGGTTTACTTTCTCTAATTGATTCTTTTTTGTTTGTGGTACTTGATGAAGTATTAGTTTCTTTTACTCTCTTTGGAGGATTTGCAGTGACGTCCTGTTGCATTTCTGTTTGATTTAGTTTTCGTTTACAACGCTTTAGTTTTTGTGGAACAGAATATGTGTTTAGATAGGGAGTGTATAGTGAGCGAAGTCTATTGTATTCTAAAATGCAAGTAATATCAGCGTTTACTTTACTTGCATCAAAGTTGATTAGAAATAGACCGTCAAGTGTACGTAAGCGTGATAGTGGAACTTAGCTCATGCCTTCTTTAAAGACTGTGTTACCAATATCTATCATTGCTTTGTCTAGGATAAGACCTTGTGATTTATGAATTGTGACTGCGTATGCAAGAGTTAGAGAAAATTGTTCTCTGCGTACATACATATCTTTGAAGAGAAGGAATCTAGCTGTTGAGCGTCCTATCCGTTTTACTTCTGAAAGTTTGTCAAAGAGTATATTGACAAACTGAATTTTGTTGTCACGTGGGTATGTTTGAAAGCCAACAACTGTACCCAGTGCTCCATTAACTAGTCCTTGGTCCACGTCAAGGTTACGTTTAAGCATTACTCTGCAATTTAAGGATAATTTTAACATCTTTTCTAAGCCTGCTGTGTTTGAGATTGATTTTTCTAAATGATTTAGTCTTGTTGTGGCTTGGTCAAACATGGGTAGTGTCATACCATGTACATCTAGTTTGTCTGTGGCGCTAATTTCCATTATTGGTTGCATTTCTTTACTTAGCATGATTTCATTGAATTTGAAACAGCTTGCAAGAGTTGGCATTAAGGCCATACAATTGACATTTTTGTGGGCTAATTGTTCCATAACATCTGTAGCACATGCATTATCGCCATAAAGTGCATTAATGTTCCGGGTTTTCAATGTTGCTTCTGCTTCTTTAGAAAGTATACCAACTCTCAAACTTTTTAAAATGTTGGCATAAGTTAGATCTGCAGATTGGCGCATGTTTTCTGTTAATTCTCTGTATTGGAAATGTTGCCAAAGGTTGACATTTCCAATGCTGCCAACAGTTTTACGGCAGAGTTTGTGCCCTAATGTTTTAAAAATAGGTTCACCTTTTACTGGTGTTAATTGAAGCAGATCTCCAAAAACAATAATGTGTTTTCATGCAAACAGCTCTTCATAGTCTGTTTTGAGTACTTCTTGTAATCTGAGGTGAATCAAAGCTAACATCAGGTTGGAGACCATGCTCACTTCATCTATTAGTAGCATTTTCATTTGTTTCAATACTCTGCGTAATTCCATTGCAGCTTCTGCAGAAAGTTTGTAATAGTCTAATTTGTTCTGGTGTTCTACTGGTAATAGTAGTAATCGGTGTAATGTAACACCACCTATGTTGTAGACAGCTAAACCTGTGGGGGCAGTGACAACAGCTGACAGTTTGTTGTTTGTCAATTGTTGAAGGAACTTACTAATGATTTTGATTAGGAATGTTTTGCCAGAACCAGCTTCACCACTGACGTACAGTAGTATAGGTTTATAATTATGGCAGGAACATTCTTTATTTTCATGTTTTACACCATGTGCAATTTGTTTTGTTACTTCTTGAAAAATGCTACTTTGCTCATTGTTTAGTTTTGATTGTAGTATAGTTAAGTCTTCTTTATCTTCATACTGACACATGGTATTTTCTACTTCTATCATAGCTAATTCTGCCTCATTTGCAATTAGTGGCTCTCCCAGTGGTTCTTGGCTTCCTGTTACAAAAGGTTCACTACTGTCAGGAGTGTCCTTATCTAGTTGGGCCTGGAGTTCTTCTTCATGTTGCTGTTCATTGTGCAACATTGTTTTGTACTGTGTAAAGTTTACATCAGTTATAGTGCTTTCATTTGCTTTGAAAGCATCCTCATATGAGTCATAGTTATCTAGTAATTGTTCTTCTTTTCTCCATGGTTTGAAGAGTTGTAGCAGGGACATGTAATATACTTCTTTATGTTGAGGAGTCTTCAATGACAATTTGATATGATTAATTAAATTTGGTTTAGTGAGTTTAACTAAGCTGCCTTCACAGTCTGTCACTCTATATTTACCTTTTTTTTCATTGGGTTTCATATTATTTTTGTATGTGTAGTTTTGGGCTATTTGGTATAGACACATGTTTTCCAAAGTATTACTTCTGTTTGGGTAGTATGTGTCAAATAAATTGTTTTTTAAAATGTCTTGGCTGTTGGGATCATGTTTGGCTATTGTTTCTATATCTTCATATGAATTTAGAACTCTTTTTCTAGATTTAGCTGGACCAAGACTTAGCCATACTATATTTTCAGATTTACCATACAATGAAGTACTAGTTAAACGATCAGCTGCTTCATAAGATCCACATTCTCTATGGGTGAGCATTTTTATGCCCAAGCTGTATAATTTCTGAGATACTGTTTTATATGATGACAGGTCATTCCAGAGGTCTTGGAGCTATGTCTTTTCTGCTTTAGTTAAGTATGCTGTGACATATCGTGCAACTGCAGTAGAATTGTCTGCAATGTACTGCACATCTATGTTTGCATTCCATAAGTGGGCAATGATTGCATTATAATCATTGATATATTTTTCTTCTTCTTTTCTTTTTATGTAATATGTATTTTTAGGTGACTTTCCTTTAACAGTATGTCTAACTGAAGACATGAGGTTGTTTACTTGACCTGTATTTGTAACTGGTCTAGGGAAACCAAATCGGCATTTGGTGTAGTATTTGCCTTTGTTTTTGTATTTGCGACGACAATATTTTCCACATTTGTGTCTTTGAAATTGTAAAATTTGTGCATGCAGATCACTATTTGTTGCTTCTGATGGAATTTCACAAGTGATATATTTTTCAATAAACTGTAAAACAGTGGCATCACTGTCTTGACCAAATTTAGGAGCATCTTTAATCCATAAAAGCATGTGGATATGTGGTGCTCCTCTGGCTTCGTATTCTTTTCTCTAAAAGAAGTGTTGCACTTCTCCAAGGGGAGGAACAGTTTTATTACAAATAAAATGTAGCATAGCAATGAAGCGATGGTGAAAATATCTTGAAACATTAACAGGATCCAAAGAACAAAGTTCTCCAGGTGTTAGAATATCTATGTTTGTTTTGTTTTTATTTGATATGTGTAGGAAATCATGTAAATCTTCCCATGCATATTCTTCACAACTTAGGGGCCAATTCATAGAATTCGGCGCACAAGTGGCGCACGCGGCTGGCGCACAGTGTGCGCGTGCGAAACCCTGCGCCAGCCGCGTGCGCCAAAACCCATTTCCGCGCACAGCGTATTCATGGATTCCAGCCACCAAAACCAGCCGTGGCGCATAGTGGCGCAGCGACCTTGCAGCAGCGCCAGTTACGCCCCCAAGAACGCCTTCTGCGCAGGGAAAAGCCATCAAAATCCCCAATCCAGCGCAAAGGGCTGCGCCAACCCTGTACCAGCACGGCAAGCGGGCTACGTGTATTCCAGGGGTTCGCATGAACTTCTTCACGCGATCGGGCCTGGGGGAGCGGGCTACGTGTATTCCAGGGGTTCGCGTGAACTTTTTCACGCGATCGGGCCTGGGGGAGCGGGCTACGTGTATTTCAGGGGTTCGCGTGAACTTATTCACGCGATCGGGCCTGGGGGAGCGGGCTACGTGTATTTCAGGGGTTCGCGTGAACTGATTCACGCGATCGGGCCTGGGGGAGCGTGCTACGTGTATTTCAGGGGTTCGCGTGAAGTTCCACACGCGAATAGCCTGGGCGCGTGTATTTCAGGGGTGCGTGAGTAATTCTACACACGAATGGGCTGGGTACGTGTATTCCGGGGGTGCGCATGAAGTTCCACACGCGAATAGCCTGGGCGCGTGTATTTCAGGGGTGCGCGAGAAATTCTACACGCGAATAGCCTGGGCGCGTGTATTTCAGGGGTGCGCGAGAAATTCTACACACGATTTCAGCAGGGTACGTGTATTTCAGGGGTGCGCGAGAAATTCTACACGCGATTTCAGCAGGGTACGTGTATTTCAGGGGTGCGCGAGAAAATCTACATGCGAATGGGCTGGGTACGTGTATTCCGGGGGTGCGCGTGAAGTTCCACACGCAAATAGCCTGGGCGCGTGTATTTCAGGGGTGCGCGAGTAATTCTACACGCGATTGGCCTGGGTACGTGTATTACAGGGGTGCGCGAGTAATTCTACACGCGATTGGCCTGGGTACGTGTGTTCCGGGGTGCCGTGAACTTTCACACGCGATTGGTTGAAATCCACGTGTGTTCTGTCATCACGTGCAATGAGGGATACACCCTCGCACGTCACGTCACAGACGCGCTCACGCGCTGAGGGCCTTTGGTCCAATGAAAATGCGTATGCGTGCAGATGCGCTTACGCGCTAAGGGCCTTTCCTCAAATTACACGCTGACGTGCAGATTTTTCACGTGCCAAATCACTCCGTATCAAGCTGGCCACGCGAATACACATGGAAGACCACGCTCCTGCCCAGAAGGCCGAATCACTGCCCCCCAGTGCCCCGAGCAGCCTCCCACGTGCCATCTGCTGCTGCCTGCCTGCCTGCTGCCACCGTGCCCTGCCATTTGGTGCCTGCACATCAGCCATCTGCAGGGGTCCAGTTGCTGTGTCCACCCCTGCTGGAACAGTAGACTCCCGACTGGGATACCATCGCTCCACAGCCCAGCCCCAGGACCCAGTTGCCCACCCACGCCTGCCTCGGGGGTCGCCATGTCGGGGCAAGCACCATCTGAGACCAGTGGTGACCCCCAGCCAGAGAGGCAGAGGGCCACCAGCTTCAGTGAGAAGGAAGTTGGTGTCCTGGTGGAGCATGTCCTGGGGCATTATGATGCCCTCTTCGGAAGACCACGCGCCAACAAGGAAGGACGGGAGAGGATCTGGGACGATGTAGTGGTTGCCATCAACGCGGAGGGGGTGGCAACCCGCGACATCAAGCACATCAAGAAGCGCTGGGAGGACTTGAGGTCCAGGACCCTCAATAAGGCCCGGCGCCTCGCGGAGGGGGGCCGGGCACGCCTGAGTGACATCCAGATGAGGGTCCTGGAACGCGTAGACCCAGCGCTCCACGCCCAGATCCTTCGGAGGCAGACCCATCTGGAGTTGGCCGGTAAGTGGCCAAGCATTGCTGTGTGAGACAGGGCATGTTGCAGTGTGCTGGTTGTCTGATACCTGCCTGTATGTGTGACATAGGCCATGTACGTATGTGTGTGTGCAGGGACATCATGGTCAGGCATGTGAGTACAGTGATGTGTTCTATTGCAACATGGGGGGCTCTGTGCGGAATGGACACATGGAAGCATGGCAGTCTCTGTTCCTGGACATGGGTGGGGGTGAGGGATGGGTGCTGGTCCCATGTACACGTATGGTGTCCATGTGTGTGTGTCTGACCTGTGTGTCTGTGACTTGTAAATGCCATGGATGCATGACACATGTCTGTGACAATGTTCAGATTCACTGATGCAGCCTAGTCATCCTTGTATCCACTGCGTCTGTGGTGTACGAGGCCAGATGGATGGAACTACGGTGAGGTGTGTGCATGTGATGGCAAGACCCATGATGCATGTGAGTTTAAAACCAACATTGTATGAATCATGAGTCCCTTGGTCATGTATGCCAATGTCCATGGCATGCGCCATGCCTGTTACTGTATGTGTTTTGCCTGCACTGACCCATGTGTTGTGGAGGGACATGATGGAAGTGATGTATGACAGTGCCACTCATCTGCTGTTGCTTCCTGTCTAGGGGACCATTGTACAGTACCCTGATGCTTGTGTTCTATGTCTCCCTCTACACAGTGGCAAGTGAAGAAGAGGGTGGAGAAGGCGCTGTGGAGCAGAGCGGCGGGGATGCCGCCACGGCTGCAGCGGAAGGGGTGGGTGAGCCCCCACAGGGGCTTGCACCGGCGGAAGACGGCGTGGAGACATCCAGGTTGGTGGTTTCCACAGAGGGGGAGGAGGCCGCTACTGAGCCACACATGGGGCCTGGTGGGGGCATCCCCGCTGGTGCAAGTGGTGCAGTCCAGGGCCAGGGGCAGGAGGCAGCACAGGTCGCCGTGGAGGTGCCTGTGCATGTCACTGTCCCTGACACTGTGACTGCACCACCATGCACCAGCAGGGATGCCCCATCCCAGGCCCGTCCGCAGGTAGGGGAGATGTCCATGTCATCTGACACTCTCTACCTGCGGACGAGGGGACCCCTGGCCGTGTGGAGAGGGTCCTGATTGGTGTCACGTTGCGCACGGCTGGCATTCGTGATGAGGTGCATGCTTCCCGGGAGGAGCATGCACATCATCACGAAGAGCACCGTGCGTACGTGAACCATTTGGGAGCCGCCATGGTCGGGGGTTTCCTACATGTGTGTGGCCTTCTGGCAACCCTCTCCTCCTCTGTGGGGGCTATGCGCCAGTCGTGCTCCATGCCGTCTTCCGGCCCAGATGCCACCAGGGCCCCCTGTGGACCTGCCCCGACCAACGCAGCCAGCTCGGTGGGGACCCCATCCCTGCCACAGTCGGGAGTCGAAGGTCCAGCAGGGGTGGACACACCAGCAACTGTCCCCCTGCAGATGGAGGATGTGCCGGCATCATCTGGCAGGGCACGTGCACGACGGCATCGGTGGATTCCATCAGCCTGGATGCCGTCGTGCTGGCAGAGGCAGTGGCGTCGGAGGCAGCAGCAGGCTCGACGTGGGAGGCATCATGGCTCGGGGCCATCAAGATCAGAGGGGCAGGCATCGGCCGGAGGGCAGGAGAACCCTGGGATGGCAGTGTCTTCCGTGTGGGAGCAGTTGGTCCAGCGGATAGGTGCGGAGCGGCAGCGGGCGGAAGAGGAGCGGCTCACCATGGTCAGGGCGGAGTTCTCCATGCGTCGGGCGTTGAGGCGGGCTGAGTGCCTCGAGGAAGCTCGCAGGGAGTTTGAGGTGGACACGGGGTTGACCCTGCGAGACCTCGGGGCCAGGACAGAGTCCCGCCTCCGGGACATCGACATGGAGTTCGATGATGCCCTGGCCGGCAACATCACAGAGTGAGCCGCAGGACTTGCCCGCTGCCATTGTATATAGTTATATAGTTAGTGGTAGGTTTCCTTTGAATTTTTTTTTTAATTTGGTTGCGATTGGACAATGCGCCACTTTTTTGTATATAGTTCAGTTTTTAGTTAGTTGACATAGTTAGGTTTCATTTGGTTGGGCTCATGGACCCGGGATTGTCTTGTAAATGGTTCTTCTATGGATTTTTTGATTTTTGGGATTTTTTTCATGGACATTCATCTTCTTTTTGTTGTTTTTCTTTGTGGTTTTTCTCATTTCATTTCCATTCTAGTTGATTTCCAATACATTTTTACTTTCATCCTTTAATGCGTCGTATCATCTCATTGCTTTCATGCATGTCATGTTGGGTGTTTTGACATTCACTTGCAGCCATTGTGTGTGACAGACATGTGTTCATTTGCATTATTTACATTGGGTGTGTAACATGTAATTGCCTTTGATATGTGGGTGGATGTGATAGTTGGTTGGGCCTTTTGGCAGGGGAGGATGGCCATTGCGGACATGATTGGGGATTGTTGGGACCCAGGTGCAGGGGGGCATGGATGGGACATGGGCGAGGGCCTGGTGGAGGGTGCCCTGCAATGCTGGGGGGTGGGGGTGGTGGGGGACATGAGTTGGACATGGGTGGGGGCCTGCTGGCAGGTGCCCCACAGTGCTGGGGGGTGGGGGTGGTGGGGGACATGAGTTGGACATGGGTGGGGGCCTGCTGGCAGGTGCCCCACAGTGCTGGGGGGTGGGGGTGGTGGGGGACATGAGTTGGACATGGGTGGGGGCCTGCTGGCAGGTGCCCCACAGTGCTGGGGGGTGGGGGGGGGTGGGGGACATGAGTTGGACATGGGTGGGGGCCTGCTGGCAGGTGCCCCACAGTGCTGGGGGGTGGGGGTGGTGGGGGACATGAATGGGACATGGTTGGGGGCCTGCTGGCAGGTGCCCCACAGTGCTGGGGGGTGGGGGTGGTGGGGGACATGAGTTGGACATGGGTGGGGGCCTGCTGGCAGGTGCCCCACAGTGCTGGGGGGTGGGGGGGTGGGGGACATGAGTTGGACATGGGTGGGGGCCTGCTGGCAGGTGCCCCACAGTGCTGGGGGGTGGGGGTGGTGGGGGACATGAGTTGGACATGGGTGGGGGCCTGCTGGCAGGTGCCCCACAGTGCTGGGGGGTGGGGGGGTGGGGGACATGAGTTGGACATGGGTGGGGGCCTGCTGGCAGGTGCCCCACAGTGCTGGGGGGTGGGGGTGGTGGGGGACATGAGTGGGACATGGTTGGGGGCCTGCTGGCAGGTGCCCCACAGTGCTGGGGGGTGGGGGTGCAGGGGGACATGAGTGGGACATGGTTGGGGGCCTGCTGGCAGGTGCCCCACAGTGCTGGGGGGTGGGGGTGCAGGGGGACATGAGTGGGACATGGTTGGGGGCCTGCTGGCAGGTGCCCCACAGTGCTGGGGGGTGGGGGTGCAGGGGGACATGTGGCTTGGCTGGGGGGCATGCCCATGGTGGATGGGCTGCCTGCGGGACATGACCAGGGGTGCAGGCTAGTCCCCTGTGGTGTGGGCTGCCTGCAGAGGTCGTGGAGGGGGTAGAGGGGAGACCTGGGAGGACCCACACTGGCAATTCACCTCTTCAACTTCCCGCACACCCACGTAATACACTGCCCCACTCGCACAGGCCCAATCGCGTGTAGATTTTCTCACGCACCCCTGAAATACACGTACCCTGCTGAAATCGCGTGTGGAACTTCACGCGCACCCCTGAAATACACGCGCCCAGGCTATTCGCGTGTGGAACTTCACGCGCACCCCCGGAATACACGTACCCAGCCCATTCGCGTGTAGATTTTCTCGCGCACCCCTGAAATACACGTACCCTGCAGAAATCGCGTGTGGAACTTCACGCGCACCCCTGAAATACACGCGCCCAGGCTATTCGCGTGTGGAACTTCACGCGCACCCCCGGAATACACGTACCCAGCCCATTCGCGTGTAGATTTTCTCGCGCACCCCTGAAATACACGTACCCTGCGGAAATCGCGTGTGGAACTTCACGCGCACCCCTGAAATACACGCGCCCAGGCTATTCGCGTGTGGAACTTCACGCGCACCCCCGGAATACACGTACCCAGCCCATTCGCGTGTAGATTTTCTCGCGCACCCCTGAAATACACGTACCCTGCAGAAATCGCGTGTGGAACTTCACGCGCACCCCAGAAATACACGCGCCCAGGCTATTCATTTGCGTGTGGAACTTCACGCGCACCCCCGGAATACACGTACCCAGCCCATTCGCGTGTAGATTTTCTCGCGCACCCCTGAAATACACGTACCCTGCAGAAATCGCGTGTGGAACTTCACGCGCACCCCTGAAATACACGCGCCCAGGCTATTCGCGTGTGGAACTTCACGCGCACCCCCGGAATACACGTACCCAGCCCATTCGCGTGTAGATTTTCTCGCGCACCCCTGTAATACACGTACCCAGCCCATTCGCGTGTGGAACTTCACGCGCACCCCTGAAATACACGTACCCAGGCCAATCGCGTGTAGAATTTCTCGCGCACCCCTGAGATCCACGTACCCCGCTCAATCGCGTGTAGAATTACTCGCGCACCCCTGTAATACACGTACCCTGCTGAAATCGCGTGTGGAACTTCACGCGCACCCCTGAAATACACATACCCAGGCCAATCGCGTGTAGATTTTCTCGCGCACCCCTGAAATACACGTACCCTGCTGAAATCGCGTGTGGAACTTCACGCGCACCCCTGAGATCCACGTACCCAGGCCAATCGCGTGTAGAATTTCTCGCGCACCCCTGAGATCCACGTACCCCGCTCAATCGCGTTTAGAATTACTCGCGCACCCCTGAAATACACGTACCCTGCTGAAATCTCGTGTGGAACTTCACGCGCACCCCTGAAATACACGTACCCAGCCCATTCGCGTGTAGATTTTCTCGCGCAACCCTGAGATCCACGTACCCCGCTCAATCGCGTATTTGACTTCCCGCGCGCCACTTTTTTGATGCGCTGGGACTCTACCGCCTGCCTTCGTGTGGCGGCCGTGTTTCAGCTTGTGCGTGTCTTTGCCTGTGCGTGGCTTTGCCCTATTCGATTCCATGAATACGTGTGGTTCGAGTGCGTGTGGGCGTTCCGTCTGCTTCCCTGCAGTACATCCCCAGTTACGCCCTTATTTTCCCGTGTTGTTCCCCATTCCGCGCGTTACGCCCCATGTCCCGCCCACTTTCTGGTGTGTGCGCTGAGGTTGTGCGCTTTCACTGTGCGCGTCGCGCACGCCTTTCGCGATGTTGCAGTGACTTGTGCGCCATGCATGGGTTTGGCGCACATCCCGCGGTGAACACGCGCAGGGACTTCCATGAATCGCACGCGTGCGCGTGCGCCTGTTTTTTTCCGCTTGCGCCTGCTTGCGCCTGCTTGCGCGAAGATTTTCGGCGCACGTTTGTTCCATGAATCGGCCCCTTAATGTAACAAACCAAGTGGGTGGGCCAAGGTTTCTGATTATACAACGTACATCTCCATGACGTCGAAACCAGTACTCTTTAGTACCACGCATATTTGCTAATAGATTTGTAATATTTGATTGTAAAACCTCATCCTTTTGTTGCACTTTCTCTAATAATTGTGTAGCTGTCATATTTTGAAAGTGTGATCCTGATTTTAATATGTGTGCAACTCCGTAACATAAAGTTGCTAGTTCACTTTCAAAGAGTAGGTGGAATATGTATTCCACATTTTGTCTAAATCTGGGATCTTCAGAATACATCTGTAATGAGCGGTATTCTGAAGCTGATATTTGAATAGGTCTATCATCATACCTTCCTCCTTTGCCAGTAGGAAAGAGTAGAGGAAAAGCACGTGCTTCTATACTTTTTTCCCATATACTGATTGGCGATCCTTTTGTTTGACGCATTTGGTAAGTTTCTAGTACATCTTGTAGAGTGTCATTACAGTGCAAAGGATGAATTGTATAATGGTCTAAAGTATTTGATATTGTAGCAGGATCTAGTAGCTCAAATTGACCAGCTTCTTGTGTTTCTTGAATTATTTCAGTTGTATCTTTCAAGTTTTCTTCAATATTAATTTCTTTGTAATATTCATTATTCTCTTTAAGATATTGGAAGGCTTGTCTAACTTTATATAAATCTACCAGCTGTTGCCATATTTTTTTGTCTTTTGTAGGTACTCCATTTACTAATATAATTAAAGATTGCTGCATTGGACGTTGCACTCCTAGAGTATGCACATTTTCTTTTAGATTTAATGGTAAATAAACTACTTTTCCACTAATGCCTTTTACCAATTCAGAGGGAGGTAATTTTGCTGTTTTTGGTTGAAGGCGTATAATTGCTTGAAATGGGTGTACTGTTTGAATTATGATGCTCTCATATAAATTAAGTTGTTGTAGAGGTTTTGGTACTGGGTATAATTCCAAATTATTTGTGATAGAACGTGAAGGAGTTTGGTTGTTGTCAAGTTTTGTAGTGCAATAACTGCAAAGTATTAAGGGCTCAGTTATTTCATATTTGTTTTCTGCTAGAAGGTAGAGAGCTAATTCAAACCATTTAGAATCTTCATTGTCTTCTATTTTGTATGATAGGTCCACAGTTTTTGTTACTTTTATAAAAAATTCTACGGCAACATACACATACATGGTTTGGTACTTCAGCTGATGTACTTTTAAATTTTAGTATTTCTTTTTTGTATGTGTTTAGCAAAAGGTTGCCATGTGTAGAATTGTTGCTTAATTGGTTTAAAGCTATTTCATTCTGTAAATAGCTTTCCCTTCCAAAATATTTTTTCTGGATATAGTGAATTTCTTCAAGTAGGTCTTTTGCTGTACCATGTAGAAGGATGTTATTTAACTTTTCTAGTGCTAAAGCAGGACTTTTAGCATAGTACAGTTTATAGACTAGATTTCTTATAGTTGAATGATGTGTTGATATCCTTTTGATATCATGGAAAGTGGTTTTACAAGTAGGCCCTGTAATGCAGGCCAATGAATGTCCTTGTAGTCCTGTGTACTTGCGCACTGGACAGGTATCTATATTTTGCAGTAATTTAATTTTGATTTTGTCTTTGCTTTTTACATATTTATTGAGGAATTGGTGTAAAGATTTGAAACATTGTTTGGGAATGTTACACATTGACGTGCATGGCCATTTGTACACTAGACGTTCTGATTCAGTTGAATGGAGGGGTAATTCTAAGTTTTCAGGGCATATTTTTTGTAAGGAGTACTTCTTGTTCCATTATGGTATTATTCACTTTTTCATAACCTCGACCACTACTATTTATGGCAATTGTATTTGTTTGCTTTTGTTTGTACGCTTCTTCATTAAAATATGGTTCTGTGCTCGTAGTGTGATTCCATTCACCTCCGCAGATACTTAAGAAGTTCTTTCTGTTGACATTTCGCTTATTGAGAAGTCTTTTTTGTAATTTAGTTATTAGTTTTGTTAGTGGTTTCATTTTGTTTAACAGTAAAATAAATACATTTGTTTTGAGAAGAATTGCACTGTCCATCAATGCTTCTAAGATTAATTTCCTACGATAGGTTTTAAGCTTTGAACCTGATTTCTCTCCTGTTTTTATAAGATTTGGAAGGACTTTGTGATGGTATATTTTGGCTAAAATACTTTCCTTGGTATGCTTACTTTGCACTATATTAAAATTTGAAGAAGTAGTTTTATCTGTACTGATAGCTGATTTTCTGTTAATTGTTTTTTGGATTGCTTCACATTTTGATAGAGGAAGCGAAGTTGTTGTACTTGAAACTTCTTGTGTTTCACTAAATGATTGTATTAGCTGTTTTGTTTCAACTTTTTTTACAAATTCTGCTAGAGATGGATGCTTATGTTGGACTCCTTCATTTTCATTTGCTCTAATTTTGCGTTGCTTTCTACGGAGTTGTCTTTTGGTAGGCATTCTTTAGGGTCTGTTGAAAAAAATAAAGAAGATAGGGGTTGGGGGGTTCTGGAATGTATGTGTGCTGTGTGCATGAGTGTTTGAGTAAGATGATAAAGATGTATGTAATGGTGTGTGATTGTGCATTGGGAACTAAAACTAGTAGGGATAGGTATTCTTGAATTTATGTGTCACTAAACTGGGGTTCAGATGACAAAAAAAAGTAAGCTAGTGGTGTGGAAAAGTACAAATAGTAAATCTAATGTATACAATTAAAACAGTTGTTTGTTCTATGATATGAAAATTGTAGTGGTTCAGTTGGCTAATTTGTGTGTCCAAAAATAGAAATTTGTGGGCCATTCTGGTTGTAAATCGCTGTTTACGACATGGACATTTTTGGACAAAATGGTACAAAATCTCTATTTTAAGAAACCAAAATAGTTGGTATTAATGTTATAGTATATTTGATTAATACTATAAATATTATGGTGATATTTTACTTACTTTTCTTTTTAAATTAACAGGTAACTTCTTAGTTTTTCTTTCTTCTTTGAATTCGGCTACTTCTTTTCAGGAAACTGGTCTTCACTGCAACTGTAAAAGCTTCAAATTAGTAACTTTGTTTGTATATAGCACTGTTTTTAATTTAGATATTGATTTTTTTAATTGAAATCCTCAGTGCCTTCTGTAAAACCATTAAACTAATTTATTTACATAAGATACATTGCATCAGTTCAGTACATGTGATATGTTCTTAATGAACAAATTGTATTGAATGACTAACTGTAGCAAAAATAAAATATCTTTACTATGTCTTGTGAAATGTATAATATATTAGTGAATACCACTATTTCTGTAAGTAAACTGTTCTAGGTAATAGCGCATCAATGTCATGTCTAATTTAAAGTAATTAAGTAAATAAATAAATAAAAACAAAAAATATGAAATTGTATAAGTATTTTTATAAAGGTTTAAACATAGATTGTGTTTGCATGCAATTTTGTTTGAATATGTGTAGTCTATATATTTCATTTAAAAAATGTTAGTTTAACATGATTTGAGTGTGTGTATAAAGAAAGTAAAAAGTATGAAGGTGTATAAGTTATAGTTGATTTTAGGAAATTGAAAAAAGTACAGTAAATTCATTTTACAGATTTTACAAGGTAAAAGTCTGTTTGAAAATGTGTTCATCTACCATAGCTCTCAACTCACACGCTTTTGGCGGGTGTCACACGCCTTGTAAAGGGCAGAGTCACCCGCCAAGCCTCCTGCACGCCCATTCATTCCAATGGGCATCTCACCCGCCAAAAACAAAATCTGGTGATTTTACCCGCCTGTAAAACAAAAATGGTTGAGAGCTATGTCATCTACTATACAGAAAATATGCATACCTGAAGTTTGTGTTCATGCATATGGATATGCATGGAGATGCAAGTAGAAATCTTGAAGACTTGTACAGTATTTGTGGTAGATGCTGCTTGCCAATGATATGACACTTGTACTCAGAGAGATTCAGAGTACATTTGCAGTGCTGATCTATGATGATGCAGTTAGATGTAGAGGTCTTGAATGTGATTGGTGCATGGTCATGTGATTTTTGAGGTACATCCAATGAGGGCATGGCAGAGAGAGTGTAGTGGAAATGGTAGAAGGGCTGTTCATGTTACGATATGTCCGCGGACATGGCGGTAGTTCCCGGACATCGGGAGTTACATCCGGGGATTTTTGGGTTCAGAAGTCATGCAAATGAGAATAAGCACTGAAAGGGATTGGTCAGGAAAGTTTGGTGGGTGTGTTGTGCCAGGAGAGATTTTCTGAGATACTCTTTTTGCTGAGAGAACAAAAGATACCTATGGCTGTGTGTTTCAGAAAACAGATTGTTTGGATTTTAGGAGATTCATGGATACATTGGTTGAAGGTGCATGCAGAAAGCTGTGGAGTAGCTGTAGATCTTGGATTCCTACATGCGGAAGTACACTGGCATGGAGTACGAGGAATGAAGTGGTTGGACTTGCTACCTCTCTGTGCTACTTTGGAGACAAAGCAACATCCAGACATAATTGTAATTCATTGTGGAGGGAACAGTTTAGGGCATGTGACTGGATTTTTTTTGCAATTTGCTATGAAAGAAGGACTGAGGAAGGTTATGGACATGTTTCCTAATTCTCAAGTGATATTTTCACGGATTGCGCAGAGACAAATGTGGCTTCGATCTTCTTCATTTGGTCCACAAATGGAAAAAGCAAGGCGCAATGTTAATAAGGCTGTTTGTGGCATTCTAAGAGATTTTGGTATGTCTTCTTTTCACAATGAAAATATTATGTTTTGTAGTACATATATTTTTCGCAGAGATGGAGTCCATCTTACTTATGCTGGCAATCAGATTTTTCTGAGAAATGTACAAAATGCATTGCAACCTTTTTTGGAATTACAACAACGATTTTGAAGTAGATGTTAAGCATTTACAATTTTTGACTTACAAACACCACCCAAAGGCTCTTTTCAGAGCCACCACTTATTTCCAGAGAAAATTACAATGTTTGTGATGGAGTAGTAACCCAATTTTTTTAATGTTCGTGAACTGTTCGCGAACTTCTAAAAAATACAAAGAGCCCTGCTTCATTTATTTTCACTTCTATTTTTTAACTGGGAAAGGCGGCTCTGAAAAGAGCCTTATTTTTTTTTGGTTTTTGTAATTTTGTATTTTTTTTGGTTTTTCAGACACGACACACTAGAAGAGGAGGGTAAAGGGGGGGACACCAATCACAGGGATAAGAAAGGGCGAGCTGAGAGAGGAAGATGTAGAGTGGGTTTTATTTGGGTAGTGAGCAGGTCTTCTCGTGCTCTGAGACGATAGTCTCAAAAGCACTCCGAAGTCGCTCCCCCCTGCAGAGTACTGTGTCACAGTACATACATACAACTGTGACCCTCGAAAGGTAAGGGTCATCTGTATTCTGTATGGCCTGTGAGGCAGCTTGAGAAAGACGCTGTCCCACAGAGGTGGTCCTTGTGGTGACAGGATCAGAAACAGAGGATGAAGTAGAGGAAATCAACCTGCTACGTTCTTCGCAAGGTACAACCCTGCGAATAGCCCCAGAGTGAAATGGCCTCAGGTGTCGCTTCATAGTAGTGGTCCCAAAGCTGTAGTTACCGTGCTTCCCGCGACTGAGTATCATTTTGCACTAATTGCAGGTAACATGGTTCGCATGAGCCTTAGGACCATTCCCATGAATGGTAAATAACCGCCACACCCAAGACTCACGCCTAGTGCGGGTAGTAGGGATTTCCTCTAGCTCATTCTCATCATCCTCTTCTTCCTCCTCCGCATCCTCAGTCCTGTTCCCCTCTTCAGGCCCTTGGGGAAGTGGTGGTGGTGGAGGGGGTGGTGGTGGTGCTGAAGCAGGTGCAGCACCAAGTGGCAGTTCAGCAGCCAAGGATGCCATGTCGATGATGGTGTAGTCTGCAGGTGGCAGCAAAAATCACTGTGTTCTGAAGAATAGCCAGAAACACAATGGGAATAAGCTCTTGGGAGTGGTCTTTTATAGGGGTGCTTGTGCGCGGTCCGCGGACATGCGCAATGTGCGCGGACAGATCGAACACAAAAAAAGGATCGGAAAGTTTCAAAAGGTATATAGAAACTCAAGATTGCTATGTGGGACTTGTGGCATGGTGAGATTTTATTGAAAAATATTATGGATTAACTGAAAATGTACTTTTAAATTGTTCGGGGACACGAACATTGTCCGCATTTCAGGACACACGATGAGCGTGGGCGCGGTCATATGATCTGTTTGCGAACTAGTCTGCGAAGGAAGCGCCTGTCCGCAGGACACCAAGTGCACGGAGATTGGTTAGCGCATGCGCATTGATGTCCTACGGACACTGTTCGGGTTCTGAAGTAATTAAAAGTGCGTCACACGTGAAACGAATATTTCAGGACACCGCGTGTGTTCTTAGAACAGTTTAAACTTGGTAGCGAACAGTAAGGACAGATATAGTGTGCTTCAGGACACGTGTAATTTAGTTCATGTACAAACATTTCAGGACACCAATTGTGTTCTTAGAACACTTTCAATTGGGTAGCGAACACTACGAACAGTTGTACTGTTGTTCAGGACACATCATTTTGTTTATTTACGAACATTTCGGGACACCAATTGTGTTCTTAGGACAGTTTTAAGTTGATAGCGAACATTACGGACAGATATAGTGTTCTTTAGAACACTTTAATTTTTGTTTCTTTACGAACATTTCAGGACACTACGAGTGTTATTAGAACATTTTGAACTTGCATGAGAACATTACGGACAGATGTAGTGTCATCAGGACAGTTACATTTTCGTTTTTTTTACGAACATTTCCGAACAACCGCGGTGTCCGTGGACACCTAAATTGGTTTTATTACAAGGAACTGAAAGTAATTACAACACAATATAAAAAAGTAACTTTATTTAACATATATAAACAATTTATGACTGAGAAGGTGGGGCAGAAACGGAAACAAAAACAGGAGAATTAGAGTTTTCAATATTAGTGGGATCAGGTGAAGAAGGGATGGAAATCTAATCAAAACGTTGTGGTTCATGGAGAGAGTTTGGGGATAAATGAATGGGATATGGTGAGGGGGACAAGTACAGGTGGGACAATGGTATGTTGTTGGTGGTTTTAGGTGATCTTCCACAAAGTTCTTTAAATCCATAAAATTTGCCATAAGTTGGTCCATTTTGTGGGTAATGTGTTCAAGAGTGTTATCCACCACTTCTTTTTCTTTGGAAGTTGCAATTTTTGTAGGGTCTGTAAAAAAAAATGTATATGTTGAATGTATACAAAATAATATTTATCAATTGGTTTATACAGTAAAGTGTGTACCATTAGGTGGACTATCTTCTAACATTTCGTCTCGTGGGAAATGGTCCTCTAGCCAGTCCAGAGTACTACACATTTCTGTGAGAAAACAAAGAAGTAATATGTTTTTTTTTTCTAATATAGAAAGTTTATAAATATATGAGTAAAAAGAAGTGCACTTACTATGTCTGGTGAGATATGTAATCAGTAGTGTATACGTCTGGTCTTGCTGTTGGTTGTGGAGCGTCTGAGGTAATTATGGTGGAAGCCACTTTATCTTTTTTGGTATATTCCAACATATTGTATTTACATGAATGGTTAGTGTGTTACATATATGGGTAACATTTTTAAGTATTTCTACATATACTTTGTATGTGTGCTGCTTTGTGAATTTGTTAAATGTTCCTATGTTATGATATAACTATTACACATCATACCTCCCCAGAGTTTTTAGGTGGTGGTACTGTTCTCCGAACATGTCCGCGAACATTAAATAAGTTTGCGGACATCAAGTTCATAAGAAGAGGTCTAGTCAGTTCCATATGACATGTATATAAAGTGAAAGTCATTATTGTTAAGTTGTGCTACTAAAAAACTATGAAATTCAGTGAAAAAACTTTGTTAAAGGGACGTTATGGTTAAGTTGCGCTACTAAAAACCTATGAAATTCAGTGAAAAAAACTTTGTTAAAGGGACGTTATGGTTAAGTTGCGCTACTAAAAACCTATGAAATTCAGTGAAAAAACTTTGTTAAAGGGACGTTATGGTTCAAAGTAAAACCGAAAAACCCCTGAAATTCGGCAGTTATGGTAAGATAAGCAACCATAACTCGCGCCACCGTGCACTGCTAACACTAACACCCAGGAATTCAAAGATGACATCACAAATGTCATTGATGACATCACTGATGACATCACATGGCTGGCTCTCCCTTTTTCTCCTTTACTGACATATCTAAGCCACATAGTTTTCTTCAGTAACAGTCAGGAAGTAAAAATTGAAAAGGTACTATATTTGTAGACTTAGGGTCAAGTCATATCATATGAAAAATAAATATAGCGGAAGACACGGGCTTGAAAGAGAGCAATCCTTTCTGTGCATGAAGATAATCATTAGAGTTATCAGCACTTTCTCATAGTTTATTTTCATTACTATACCTTCCCTGTATATGCTCATATTTGTATACTTTGTACTCACTCCTTTACTTAGGGTTCACTGACATCATTTGATACACATACATACAGTAAGTAGCAACTTTGAAACAGAGCAATCATTTCTCTGCATAAAGATAATCAGTTAGGTTATGAACTATTTCTGCTACTACTTCTGCTTTTTTGCTTACTTCTCTATCCCTGTATATACTCATATTTGTATATGTTGTTGTCTCTTTGTGTTTTGTCTGTAATAATGTAATTATGTATTAAGTGGGTTTTATTAGCTACTTATTACATGCTTCACAGTACGCAAAACTCTAATAAGAAAGCAGTTATCATTTCATTATTCTACATGGCAAGATTATGAATATTGCACCTTCATCATGTATACTGCACCCACTGCCTAGGTTTCTGCATGAGTTGCTTAGTATACTGGATAGAACTTCATAATAGAATGCTATTTATATCAATGCATTGCTTAATGGACTAATTAGCTCATGATATGCATTCAAATGATCCTTGACACTTCTTGGTCAACATTATAAGAATCCCTCCTACAGAGTTTTCATGAAAAGTAAATGCACATGTGATGTCATCAGTGATGTCATCAATGACATTTGTGATGTCATCTTTGATGTCCTGGGTGTTAGTGTTAGCAGTGCACAGTGGCGCGAGTTATGGTTGCTTATCTTACCATAACTGCCGAATTTCAGGGGTTTTTCGGTTTTACTTTGAACCATAACGTCCCTTTAACAAAGTTTTTTCACTGAATATATATATATATATATATTACATGGCCACTACCGTGGCCATGTAGTTATGGTTAAGTTAAGTTGCTGTTTCCATAGGAAGAGCACTTTTTGGGCGGCTTATAACTTTGCTCCCCCTGGACGAATCCTCACCAAACTTTGCAAAAGAAGGATATGGCCCACTCTGAATTTATTTGCAAAGAAGTTTGGTGAGGTTTCGTCCAGAGGGGGCAAAGTTATAGGGGGGGTCCCACAACTTTTTTTTTTCCCATAGACATAATGGGGAAAAAACTTTGCTCACGCCTACAGCCCAAACCGCTGGACGGATTTACACCAAATTTGCAGCAGGAGCGGCGGCTTGATCCCGAAAGCGTGCTTTTTTGATTTGGTGTAAATCCGTCCAGTAGTTTTTTTAAAAAGACAAAAATGTAAGTGAAAAAATTTTGTGATATCTGTGTCCGTTTCGCGGACACACTTCCCTGTTCGCTCCGCGGACAGGTCGGGGATTGGGCAAGCGACTTGCGTGATGTCCGTGGACATCTGACGTGCTCTCCCATTGGCTGTAGTAAAGCGTGCAGTACGTCTTATTTTCAGAGATGCCCGCCATTTTAGTTTATTTTTCGTATATTGGCATCTGTGGCAAGCTCTGCGTGACTTCAGACTTCACAAGTGATTATTACAATGGAACAAGAGAAAATTCCGATGCGATAAGATCAGAGGACAGCGGGCCTCCAATGGGGCTGTGTGAGGCTCATGTGGATTACACTTTCTGAACATCCCAGGCTGTTGCAGACTTGCAGGAGACACGCCATCGTACACGGTGGCCTGCGGAGGACCGAGGAACGGATATCCCGTTTCCCCCACCCCTGCTCATTACCTGTGTCTCCCTCCTGTACCCCCCCACCCACTGCTCATTACCCGTGCCTCCCTCCTGTACTCCCCCACCGCCCGGTCATGCCCTGTGTCTCCCTCCTGTACCCTCCCACCCACCGCGCATTACCCGTGTCTCCCTCCTGTACCCCCCCACCCCCGCTCATGCCTGTGTCTCCCTCATGTTCCCCCCACCCCCCGCTCATTACCCGTGTCTCTCTCTGGTTTCCCCCACCCTCCGCTCATGCCCCGTGTCTCCCCTGTTCCCCCCCACCCCCTGCTCATGCCCTGTCTCCCCTGTTCCCCCCTACCCCCCGCTCATGCCCGTGCCTCCCTCCTGTTGCCCCCACCCCCCTCTCATGCCCGTGTCTTCCTCCTGTTGCTCCCCACCCCCCGCTCATGCCCCGGGTCTCTCTCCTGTTACCCCCACCCCCGCTCATGCCCTGTGTCTCCCTCTTGTTGCCCCTCATGCCCCATGTCTCCCTCGTGTTCCCTCCACTCCCTGCTAATGCCCCATGTCTCCCTTCTGTTGCCCCCACCCCCCGGTCATGCCCTGTGTCTCCCTCCTGTTGCCCCCCGCTCATGCCCCGTGTCTCTCTACTGTTACGCCGAAACCCCCTCTCATGCCCCGTGTCTCCCTTGTGTTCCCCCCACACCCGCTCATGCCCAGTATCTCCCTGCTGTTGCCCCCCACCCCCCGCTCATGCACCGTGTCTCCCTCCTGTTGCCCCCACTCCCCGCTCATGCCCCGTAACTCTCCTGTTACCCCCACCCCCGCTCATGCCCCGTGTCTCCCTCTGGTTCCCCCCACCCCCCGCTCATGCCCCGTGTCTCTCTGCTGTTGCCCCCCACCCCCCGCTCATGCCCCGTGTCTCTCTCCTGTTACCCCCCACCCTGCGCTCATGCCCCTTGTCTCTCTCATGTTACCCCCCACACCCCTCTCATGGCCCGTGTCTGTCTCCTGTTGCCCCCCACCCCCGGTCATGCCCCGTGTCTCCCTGCTGTTACCACCCACCCCCCGCTCATGCCACGTGTCTCTCTCCTGTTACCCCCACTCCCCTCTCATGCCCCATGTCTCTCTCCCTTTACCTACCACCCCCCTCTCATGCCCTGTGTCTCTCTCCTGTTGCCCCACCCCCCGGTCATGCCCCGTGTCTCCCTTCTGTTGCCCCCCACCCCCAGTCATGCACTGTGTCTCCCTGCAGTTGCCCCCACCCCCCTCTCATGCCCCATGTCTCCCTGATGTTGCCCTCCCACCCCCCTCTCATGCCCCATGTCTCTCTCCCTTTACCCCCCAACCCCCCGCTCATGCCCAGTGTCTCCCTGCTGTTGCCCCCACCCCCGATCATGCCCCGTGTCTCTCTCCCGTTACCCACCACCTCCTGCTCATGCCCCGTGTCTCCCTTGTGTTGCCCCCCAACCCCCGCTCATGCCCCGTGTCTCCCTGCTGTTGCCCCCCACTCCCCGCTCATGCCCCGTGCCTCCCTGCTGTTGCCCCCCTCCCCCCGCTCATGCCCCATGTCTCTTCTGTTACCCCCCACCCCCTCTCATGCCCTGTGTCTCTCGCCTGTTGCCCTCCACCCCCGGTCATGCCCCGTGTCTGCCTGCTGTTGCCCCCCACCCCCCGCTCATGCCCCGTGTCTCCCTGCTGCTGCCCCCCACCCCCTCTCATGCCCTGTGTCTCTCGCCTGTTGCCCTCCACCCCCGGTCATGCCCCGTGTCTCCCTGCTGTTGCCCCCCACTCCCCGCTCATGCCCCATGTCTCTTCTGTTACGCCCCCTCCATGCCCTGTGTCTCTCTCCTGTTACCCCCCACTGCCCTCTCATGCCCTGTGTCTCTCTCCTGTTGATCTCCACCCCCTATCATGTCCCGTGTCTCTCTCCTGTTGCCCCACCCCCCCGGTCATGCCCCGTGTCTCCCTGCTGTTGCCCCCCAACCCCGGCTCATGCCCTGTGTCTCTCTCCTGTTACCCCCCACCCCCGGTCATGCCCCGTGTCTCCCTGCTGTTGCCGCCCACCCCCTGCTCATGCCCCATATCTCTCTCCTGTTGCCCCCACCCCCCGGTCATGCCCCGTGTCTCCCTGCTGTTGCCCCTCACCCCCCGCTCATGCCCCGTGTCTCCCTGCTGTTGCCTCCCCACCACCGCTCATTCCCTGTTGCTCTCTCCTGTTACCCCCCACCCCCCTTTCATGCCCCGTGTCTCTCTCCTGTTGCCCCCCACCCCCGGTCATGCCCCGTGTCTCCCTGATGTTGCCCCCACCCCCCGCTCATGCCCCGGGTCTCTCTCCTGTTACCCCCTCCCCCGCTCATGCCCGGTGTCTCCCTCTTGTTGCCCCTCATGCCCCATGTCTACCTCGTGTTCCCTCCACTCCCAGCTCATGCCCCATGTCTCCCTCCTGTTGCCCCCCACCCCCGGTCATGCCCTGTGTCTCCCTCCTGTTTCCCCCCGCTCATGCCCCATGTCTCTCTACTGTTACGCCGAAACCCCCTCTCATGCCCCGTGTCTCCCTTGTGTTCCCCCCACACCCGCTCATGCCCGTATCTCCCTGCTGTTGCCCCCCACCCCCCGCTCATGCCCCGTCTCTCCCTCGTGTTTCGCCACCCCCGCTCATGCACCGTGTCTCCCTCCTGTTGCCCCCCACTCCCCGCTGATGCCCCTTGTCTCTCTCATGTTACCCCCCACCCCCCTCTCATGGCCCGTGTCTCTCTCATGTTGCCCCCCACCCCCAGTCATGCCCCGTGTCTCCCTGCTGTTACCACCCACCCCCCGCTCATGCCACGTGTCTCTCTCCTGTTACCTCCACCCCCTCTCATGCCCCATGTCTCTCTCCCTTTACCCACCACCCCCCTCTCATGCCCTGTGTTTCTCTCCTGTTACCCCCCACCCCCCTCTCATGCCCTGTGTCTCTCTCCTGTTGCCCTCCACCCCCGGTCATGCCCCGTGTCTGCCTGCTGTTGCCCCCCACCCCCCGCTCATGCCCCGTGTCTCCCTGCTGTTGCCCCCCACCCTCAGCTCATGCCCCATGTCTCCCTGCTGTTGCTCCCCACCCCCCGCTCATGCCCCATGTCTCTCTTCTGTTACCCCCACCCCCTCTCATGCCCCGTGTCTCTCTCCTGTTACCCCCCACTCCCCTCTCATGCCCTGTGTCTCTCTCCTGTTGCTCTCCACCCCCTATCATGCCCCTTGTCTCTCTCCTGTTGCCCCAACCCCCCCGGTCATGCCCCGTGTCTCCCTGCTGTTGCCCCCAACCCCGGCTCATGCCCTGTGTCTCTCTCCTGTTACCCCCCACCCCCGGTCATGCCCCGTGTCTCCCTTCTGTTGCCGCCCACCCCCTGCTCATGCCCCGTGTCTCTCTCCTGTTGACCCCACCCCCCGGTCATGCCCCGTGTCTCTCTGCTGTTGCCCCTCACCCCCGCTCATGCCCCGTGTCTCTCTCCTGTTCCCCCCCACCACCCGGTCATGCCGCATGTCTCCCTGCTGTTGCCCCTCACCCGCCGCTCATGCCCTGTGTCTCCCTGCTGTTGCCTCCCCACCCCCGCTCATTCCCCGTGTCTCTCTCCTGTTACCCCCCCACGCCCCTCTCATGCCCTGTGTCTCTCTCCTGTTACCCCCACCCCCTCTCATGCCCCGTGTCTCTTTCCTGTTACCCCCCACTCCCCTCTCATGCCCTGTGTCTCTCTCCTGTTGCTCTCCACCCCCTATCATGCCCCGTGTCTCTCTCCTGTTGCCCCACCCCCCCCCCGGTCATGCCCCGTGTCTCCCTGCTGTTGCCCCCCAACCCCAGCTCATGCCCTGTGTCTCTCTCCTGTTACCCCCCACCCCCGGTCATGCCCCGTGTCTCCCTGCTGTTGCCGCCCACCCCCTGCTCATGCCCCGTGTCTCTCTCCTGTTGCCCCCACCCCCCGGTCATGCCCCATGTCTCCCTGCTGTTGCCCCTCACCCCCGCTCATGCCCCGTGTCTCTCTCCTGTTCCCCCCCACCACCCGGTCATGCCGCATGTCTCCCTGCTGTTGCCCCTCACCCCCCGCTCATGCCCCGTGTCTCCCTGCTGTTGCCTCCCCACCCCCGCTCATTCCCTGTGTCTCTCTCCTGTTACCCCCCCACCCCCCTCTCATGCCCTGTGTCTCTCTCCTGTTGCCCCCCACCCCCGGTCATGCCCCGTGTCTCCCTGATGTTGCCCCCACCCCCCGCTCATGCGCTGTGTCTCTCTCCTGTTACCCCCCTACCCCCGGTCATGCCCCATGTCTCCCTGCTGTTGCCCCCACCCCCCGCTCATGCCCCGTGTCTCTCTCCTGTTACCCCCCACCCCCCTCTCATGCCCCGTGTCTCTCTCCTGTTGCCCCCCACCCCCCGCTCGTGCCCCGTGTCTCCCTGCTGTTGACCCCCACCCCCGCTCATGCCCCTTGTCTGTCCCCTGTTACACCCCACCCCCCGCTCATGCCCAGTGTCTCCCTGCTGTTGCCCCCCACCCCCCTGCTCATGCCCTGTGTCTTTCTCCTGTTACCCCCACTCCCCTCTCATGCCCTGTCTCCCTGCTGCTGCCCCCCACCCCCTCTCATGCCCTGTGTCTCTCTCCTGTTACCCCCCACCACACTCTCATGCCCCGTGTCTCTCTCCTGTTCCTCCCACCCCCTTGTCATGCCCCGTGTCTCCCTGCTGTTGCCCCCAGCCCCCACCCCCCGCTCATGCCCTGTGTCTCTCTCCTGTTACCCCCCACCCCCCGGTCATGCCCCATGTCTCCCTGCTGTTGCCCCCCCCACCCACCGCTCATGCCCCGTGTCTCTCTCATGTTACCCCCCACCCCCCTCTCATGCCCCGTGTCTCTCTCCTGTTACCCCTCACCCCCTTTCATGCCCCGTGTCTCTCTCCTGTTACCACCCACCCCCCTCACATGCCCCATGTCTCCCTCCTGTCGCGCCCCACCCCCCGCTCATGCCCTGTGTCTCCCTGCTGTTGCCCCCCACCCCCTCTCATGCCCAGTGTCTCTCTCCTGTTTCTCCCACCCCCTGGTCATGCCCCTTGTCTCTCCCCTGTTACAGCCCACCCCCCTCTCCCCCTCTCATGCCCTGTGTCTCCCTCGTGTTCCCCCCACCCCCCGCTCATGCCCCGTGTGTCCATGCTGTTGCCCCCCACCCCCCTCTCATGCCCTGTGTCTCTCTCCTGTTACCCCCCACCCCCTCTCATGCCCAGTGTCTCTCTCATGTTCCTCCCACCCCCTGGTCATGCCCCGTGTCTCTCTCCTGTTGCCCCCGACCCCCGGTCATGCCCCGTGTCTCCCTGCAGTTGTGCAGTTGCACCCTACCCCTCGCTCATGCCCCATGTCTCTCTCCTGTTACCCCCCACCACCCCGTCATGCCCTGTGTCTCCCTGTTGCCCCCCACCCCCTGCTCATGCCCCGTGTCTCTCTCCTGTTCCCCCCCACACCCTGCTCATGCCTCATGTCACCCCTGTTCCCCCCACACCCCGCTCATGCCCCGTGTCTCCCTGCTGTTGACCCCCACCCCCGCTCATTCCCCGTGTCTCTCTCCTGTTACCCCCCACCCCCGCTCATTCCCTGTGTCTCTCTCCTCTTATCCCCCACCCCCCTCTCATGCCCTGTGTCTCTCTCCTGTTGCCCCCCACTCCCTGGTCATGCCCCGTGTCTCCCTGCTGTTGCCCCCCACCCCCCGCTCATGCCCCGTGTCTCTCCCCTGTTACTCCCCACCCCCTGCTCATGCCCCGTGTCTCCCTGCTGTTGCCCCCACCCCCGGACATGCCCCGTGTCTCCCTGCTGTTGCCCCCACCCCCTCTCATGCCCCGTGTCTACCTGCTGTTGCCCCCCACCCCCTGCTCATGCCCCGTGTCTCTCTCCTGTTACCCCCACCCCCCTCTCATGCCCTGTGTCTCCCCCGTGTTCCCCCCACTCCCTGCTCATGCCCCGTGTCTCCCTGCTATTGCCCCCCAACCCCCGCTCATGCCCCGTGTCTCTCTCCTGTTACCCCCACCCCCCTCTCATGTCCCGTGTCGCTCTCCTGTTATCCCCCACCCCCCTCTCATGCCCCGTGTCGCTCTCCTGTTGGCCCCCACCCCTCGGTCATGCCCTGTGTCTCCCTGCTGTTTCCCCACACCCCCGGTCATGCCCCGTGTCTCCCTGCTGTTGCCCCCCACCCCTGCTCATGCCCCATATCTCCCTGCTATTGCCCCCCAGCCCTCGCTCATGCCCTGTCTCTCTCCTGTTACCCCCCACCCACCTCTCATGCCCCGTGTCTCCCTCGTGTTCCCCCCACCCCCTGCTCATGCCCCGTGTCTCCCTGCTGTTGCCCACCACCCCCTCTCATGCCCCGTGTCTCTCTCCTGTTCCTCCCAACCCCCGGTCATGCCCCGTGTCTCCCTGCTGTTGCCCCCCACCCCTGCTCATGCCCCGTGTCTCTCTCCTGTTACCTCCCACCCCCTCTCATGCCCTGTGTCTCTCTCCTGTTGGCCCCACCCTTCGGTCATGCTCCGTGTCTCCCTGCTGTTGCCCCCCACCCCCACTCATGCCCCCGTCTCTCTACTGTTACACCCCACCCCCGGTCATGCCCCGTGTCTCCCTGCTTTTACCCCCCATCCCCTGTTCATGCCTCGTGTCTCCCTTGTTCCCCCCCACTCCCTGCTCATGCCCCGTGTCTCCCTGCTGTTGCCCCCCACCCCCCACTCATGCCCCGTGTCTCTCTCCTGTTACCCCCCCACCCTCCTCTCATGACCCGTATCTCCCTGCTGTTGCCCCCCACCCACCGCTCATGCCCCGTGTCCCTCTCCTGTTACCCCCAACCCCCTCTCATGCCCTGTGTCTCTCTCCTGTTGCCCCCGACCACCCGGTCATGCCCCGTGTCTCCCTGCAGTTGCACCCTACCCCTCGCTCATGCCCTGTTTCTTTCTCCTCTTTCCCCCACCCCCCGCTCATGCCTCGTGTCACCCCTGTTCCCCCCACCCCCGCTCATGCCCTGTGTCTCCCTGCTTTTGACCCCCACCCCCGCTCATTCCCTGTGTCTCTCTCCTGTTACCCCCCACCCCCCTCTCATTCCCTGTGTCTCACTCCTGTTACCCCCCCACCCCCCTCTCATGCCTCGTGTCTCTCTCCTGTTGCCCCCCACTCCCCGATCATGCCCCGTGTCTCCCTGCTGTTGTCCCCCAGCCCCTGCTCATGCCCCGTGTCTCTCCCCTGTTACCCCCCACCCCCTGCTCATGCCCCATCTCTCCCTGCTGTTGCCCCCCACCCCTGGTCATGCCCCGTGTCTCCCTGCTGTTGCCCCCACACCCCTCTCATGCCCTGTGTCGCCCTGCTGTTGCCCCCTACCCCCCGCTCATTCCCCGTGTCTCTCTCCTGTTACCCCCCACGCCCCTCTCATGCCCCGTGTCTCCCCGTGTTCCCCCCACTCCCTGTTCATGCCCTGTGTCTCCCTGCTATTGCCCCCACCCCCCGCTCATGCCCGTGTCTCCCTGCTGTTGCCTCCCACCCCCCGCTCATGCCCTGTGTCTCTCTCCTGTTACCCCCCAGCCCCCTCTCATGCCCGTGTCTCTCTCCTGTTACCCCTCACACCCTCTCATGCCCCGTGTCTCTCTCCTGTTACCCCCCACCCCTCTCTCATGCCCCGTGTCTCTCTCCTGTTGCCCCCCACCCCCCGCTCATGCCCAGTGTCTCCCTGCTGTTGCCCCCCACCCCCCGCTCATGCCCTGTGTCTTTCTCCTGTTACCCCCCACCCCCCTCTCATGCCCTGTGTCTCGCTGCTGCCCCCACCCCCCTCTCATGCCCTGTGTCTCTCTCCTGTTACCCCCCCACCCCACTCTCATGCCCCGTGTCTCTCTCCTGTTCCTCCTTTCCCCTGGTCATGCCCCGTGTCTCCCCGCTGTTGCCCCCAGCCCCCACCCCCCGCTCATGCCCCGTGTCTCTCTCCTGTTACCCCCCACTCCCCTCTCATGCCCCATGTCTCTCTCCTGTTGCCCCCCACCCCCCGCTCATGCCCTGTGTCTCCCTGCTGTTGCCCCCCACCCCCTGCTCATGCCCCGTGTCTTTCTCCTGTTACCCCCCACCGCCCTCACATGCCCTGTGTCTCCCTTGTGTTCCCCCACCCCCCGCTCATGCCCTGTGTCTTTCTCCTGTTACCCCCCAGCCCCTCTCATGCCCAGTGTCTCTCTCCTGTTCCTCCCACCCCCTGGTCATGCCCTGTGTCTCTCTCCTGTTGCCCCCGACCCCCCGGTCATGCCCCGTGTCTCCCTGCAGTTGTGCAGTTGCACCCTACCCCTCGCTCATGCCCCATGTCTCTCTACTGTTACCCCCCATCACCCGGTCATGCCCTGTGTCTCCCTCCTGTTCTCCCCCACCCCCTGCTCATGCCCCGTGTCTCTCTCCTGTTCTCCCCCACCCCCCACTCATGCCTCGTGTCACCCCTGTTCCCCCCACCCCCGCTCATGCCCTGTGTCTCCCCTGTGTTCCCCCAACTCCCTGCTCATGCCCCGTGTCTCCCTGCTATTGCCCCCCACCCCCGCTCATGCCCCGTGTCTCTCTCCTGTTACCCCCCACCCCCCTCTCATGCCCCGTGTCTCTCTCCTGTTACCCCCACCCCCCTCTCATGCCCCGTGTCGCTCTCCTGTTATCCCCCACCCCCTCTCATGCCCCGTATCTCTCGTTGCCCCCCACCCCCTGGTCATGCCCTGTGTCTCCCTGATGTTGCCCCCACACCCGCTCATGCCCAGTGTCTCCCTGCTGTTCCCCCCACCCCCGCTCATGCCCCATATCTCCCTGTTATTGCCCCCCACCCCCGCTCATGCCCCATATCTCCCTGTTATTGCCCCCCACCCCCGCTCATGCCCTGTCTCTCTCCTGTTACCCCCCACCCACCTCTCATGCCCCGTGTCTCCCTCGTGTTCCCCCCACCCCCTGCTCATGCCCCGTGTCTCCCTGCTGTTGCCCACCACCCCCCTCTCATGCCCCGTGTCTCTCTCCTGTTACCCTCCACACCCGCTCATGCCCAGTGTCTCCCTGCTGTTCCCCCCACCCCCGCTCATGCCCCATATCTCCCTGTTATTGCCCCCCACCCCCGCTCATGCCCCATATCTCCCTGTTATTGCCCCCCACCCCCGCTCATGCCCTGTCTCTCTCCTGTTACCCCCCACCCACCTCTCATGCCCCGTGTCTCCCTCGTGTTCCCCCCACCCCCTGCTCATGCCCCGTGTCTCCCTGCTGTTGCCCACCACCCCCTCTCATGCCCCGTGTCTCTCTCCTGTTACCCTCCACCCCCTCTCATGCACCATGTCTCCCTGCTGTTGCCCCCCACCCCCGCTCATGCCCCGTGTCTCTCTCCTGTTACCCCTCCACCCCCCTCTCATGCCCTGTGTCTCTCTCCTGTTGGCCCCACCCTCCGGTCATGCTCCGTGTCTCCCTGCTGTTGTCCCCCACCTCCCACTCATGCCCCGTGTCTCTCTACTGTTACCCCCCACCCCCCGGTCATGCCCCGTGTCACCCCTGTTCCCCCCACCCCCGCTCATGCCCTGTGTCTCCCTGCTTTTGACCCCCACCAGCGCTCATTCCCTGTGTCTCTCTCCTGTTACCCCCAAGCCCCCTCTTATTCCCTGTGTCTCACTCCTGTTACCCCCCACCCCCCTCTCATGCCTCATGTCTCTCTCCTGTTGCCCCCCATCCCCCGCTCATGCCCTGTGTCTCCCTGCTGTTGCACCCCATCCCCCGCTCATGCCCCGTGTCTCTCCCCTGTTACCCCCACGCCCTGCTCATGCCCCGTGTCTCCCTGCTGTTGCCCCCACCCCCGTCACGCCCCGTGTCTCCCTGCTGTTGCCCCCACCCTCCTCTCATGCCCTGTGTCGCCCTGCTGTTTCCCCCTACCCCCCGCTCATTCCCCGTGTCTCTCTCCTGTTACCCCCCACGCCCCTCTCATGCCCCGTGTCTCCCCGTGTTCCCCCACTCCCTGTTCATGCCCCGTGTCTCCCTGCTATTGCCCCCACCCCCGCTCATGCCCCGTGTCTCTCTCCTGTTACCCCCCACCCCCCTCTCATGCCCTGTGTCTCTCTCGTGTTACCCCCACCACCCTCTCATGCCCTGTGTCACTCTCCTGTTATCCCCAACCCCCCTCTCATGCCCTGTGTCTCTCTCCTGTTGCCCCCCACCCCCCGGTCATGCCCTGTGTCTCCCTGATGTTGCCCCCCACACCCCACTCAAGCCCCGTGTCTCTGCCCTGTTACTCCCCACCCCCGCTCATGCCCCGTGTCTCCCTGCTGTTTCCCCCCACCCCCGGTCATGCCCCGTGTCTCCCTGCTGTTGCCCCCCACCCCTGCTCATGCCCCGTATCTCCCTGCTATTTTCCCCCACCCCCCGCTCATGCCCCGTGTCTCTCTCCTGTTACCCCCCACGCCCCTCTTATGCCCCGTGTCTCCCCGTGTTCCCCCCACTCCCTGCTCATGCCCCGTGTCTCCCTGCTATTGCCCCCACCCCCGCTCATGCCCCGTGCCTCTCTCCTGTTACCCCCCACCCCCCTCTCATGCCCCGTGTCTCTCTCGTGTTACCCCCACCACCCTATCATGCCCCGTGTCACTCCTGTTATCCCCAACCCCCCTCTCATGCCCTGTGTCTCTCTCCTGTTGCCCCCCACCCCCCGGTCATGCCCCGTGTCTCTCCCCTGTTACCCCCCACCCCCCGCTCATGCCCCGTGTCTCCCTGCTGTTTCCCCCCCACCCCCGGTCATGCCCCGTGTCTCCCTGCTGTTGCCCCCCACCCCTGCTCATGCCCCGTATCTCCCTGCTATTTTCCCCCACCCCCCTCTCATGCCCCGTGTCTCTCTCCTGTTACCCCCCACCCCCTGCCATGCCCCGTGTCTCCCTGCTGTTGCCCACCACCCCCTCTCATGCCCCGTGTCTCTCTCCTGTTACCCCACCCCCTGCTCATGCCCTGTGTCTCCTCATGTTCCCCCTACCCTCCACTCATGCCCAGTGTCTACCTGCTGTTGCCCCCACCCCCCGCTCATGCCCCGTGTCTCCCTTCTGTTGCCCCCCACCCCCCGGTCATGCCCCGTGTCTCCCTGCTTTTGCCCCCCACCCCCCTCTCATGCCCTGTGTCTCAATTGTTGACCCCCACCCCCCGTCATGCCCCGTGTCTCCCTCATGTTCCCCCCACCCCCTGCTCATGCCCCGTGTCTCTCTCCTGTTACCACCCACCCCCCGCTCATGCCCCATGTCTCCCTGCTGTTGCCCCCCACACCCGCTCATGCCCCGTGTCTCTCTCCTGTTACCCCCCACCTCCCTCTCATGCCCCGTGTTTCTCTCCTGTTGGCCTCACCCTCTGGTCATGCTCCGTGTCTCCCTGCTGTTACCCCCAGACCCCGTTCATGCCTCGTGTCTCCCTTGTTCCCCCCCACCCCCTGCTCATGCCCCGTGTCTCCCTGCTGTTGCCCCCCACCCCCCTCTCATGACCCGAGTCTCTCTCCTGTTGCCCCCCCACTCCCGGTCATGCCCCGTATCTCCCTGCTGTTGCCCCCCACCCCCTCTCATGCCCCGTGTCTCTCTACTGTTACCCCCCACCCCTCTCTAATGCCATGTGTCTCCCTCCTGTTGCCTGCCAACCCCCGGTCATGCCCCATGTCTATTTCCTGTTACCCCCCACTCCCGGTCATGCCCTGTGTCTCCCTGCTGTTGCCCACAACCCCCGCTCATGCCCCGTGTCTCTCCCTGTTACCCCCACATCCCGCTCATGCCCCATGTCTCCCTGCTGTTGCCCCCACTCCCTGCTCATGCCCCATGTCTCCCTGCTGTTGCCCTCCACTCCCCGCTCATGCCCGTGTCTCCCTGCTGTTACCCCCACCCCTCATGCCCGTGTCTCCCTGCTGTTGCCCCCCACCCCCCGCTCATGCCCCGTGTCTCTCTCTTGTTACCCCACACCCCCTCTCATGCCCTGTGTCGCCCTCGTGTTCCACCCACCCCCGCTCATGCCCCGTATCTCCCTGCTATAGCCCCCCACCCCCTCTCATGCCCCGTGTCTCTCTACTGTTACCCCCACTCCCGGTCATGCCCCGTGTCTCCCTGCTGTTGCCCACACCCCCCGCTCATGCCCCGTGTCTCTCCCTGTTACCCCCACACCCCGCTCATGCCCCATGTCTCCCTGCTATTGCCCCCCACCCCCCCGCTCATGCCCCATGTCTCTCCGTTACCCCCACACCCCGCTCATGCCCCATGTCTCCCTGCTGTTGCCCCCCACTCCCCGCTCATGCCCCGTGTCTCTCTACTGTTACCCCCACCCCCCTCTCATGCCCCGTGTCTCTCTCCTTTTACCCCCACCCCTCTCTCATGCCATGTGTCTCCCTCCTGTTGCCCGCCAACCCCCGGTCATGCCCCGTGTCTATTTCCTGTTACCCCCCACCCCCGGTCATGCCCCGTGTTTCCCTGCTGTTGCCCCCCACACCCCGCTCATGCCCCGTGTCTCCCTCTTGTTGCCCCTCATGCCCCGTGTCTCCCTCGTGTTCCTCCCACCCCCTGCTCATGCCCCGTGTCTCCCTCCACCCCCGCTCATGCCCAGTGTCTCCCTGCTGTTGCCCCCCACCCCCCGCTCATGCCCTGTGTCTCCCTCCTGTTGCCCCCCCACCTCCCGGTCATGCCCCGTGTCTCCCTGCTGTTTCCCCCCAACCCCCGCTCACGCCCCATGTCTCTCCTGTTACCCCTCATCCCGGTCAGTCCCCGTGTCTGCCTGCTGTTGGCCCCCACCCCCCGCTCATGCCTTTTGTCTCCCCTGTTCCCCCCACCCCCGCTCATGCCCCGTGTCTCCCTGATGTTGCCCCCCACCCCCCTCTCATGCCCTGTGTCTCCCTCCTGTTACCCCCCAGCCCCCGTTCATGCCCCGTGTCTCTCTCCTGTTGCCCCCACCCCCCGCTCATGCCTCGTGTCTCTCTGCTGTAGCACCCCGCTCATGCTCCGTGTCTCTCTCCTGTTGCCCCCCAACCCTCGCTCATGCCCCGTTTCTCCCTCCTTTTCCCCCCCACCCCCCGCTCATGCCCTGTGTCTCTCTCCTGTTCTCCCACCCCCGCTCATGCCTCGTGTCTCCCCTGTTCCCACCCACCCCCTGCTCATGCCCCGTGTCTCCCTGATGTTGCCCCCCACACCCTGGTCATGCCCCGTGTCTCTCTCCTGTTACCCCCCACCCCCAGTCATGCCCCGTGTTTCCTTGCTGTTGCCCCCGCTCATGCTCCGTTTCTCTCTCCTGTTGCCCCCCACCCCTGGTCATGCCCTGTGTCTCCCTGCTGTTGCCCCCACCCCCCGGTCATGCCCCGTGTCTCTCTGCTGTTGCCCCCCACCCCCTACTCATGCCCCGTGTCTCTCTCCTGTTGGCCCCCACCCCCGCTCATGCCCTGTGTCTCCCCTGTTCCCCCTACCCCCGCTCATGCCCCGTGTCTCCCTGATGTTGCCCCCACCCCCCTCTCATGCCCCGTGTCTCCCTCCTGTTACCCCCCAGCCCCCGTTCATGCCCCGTGTCTCTCTCCTGTTGCCCCCACCCCCCGCTCATGCCCCGTTTCTCCCTCCTTTCCCCCCACCCCCCGCTCATGCCCTGTGTCTCTCTCCTGTTCTCCCACCCCCGCTCATGCCTCGTGTCTCCCTGATGTTGCCCCCCACACCCCGGTCATGCCCCGTGTCTCTCTCCTGTTACCCCCACCCCCAGTCATGCCCCATGTTTTCTTGCTGTTGCCCCCCCACCCCCTACTCATGCCCCGTGTCTCTCTCCTGTTGCCCCCCACCCCCGCTCATGCCCTGTGTCTCTTCTGTTACCCCCACCCCCCACTCATGCCCTGTTTCGCCCTCGTTTTCCCCCCGCCCCCCCCGCTCATTCCCCGTGTCTCCCTGCTGTTGCCCCCCACCCCCCGCTCATGCCCCGTGTCTCTCTTGTTACCCCGCACCCCCTCTCATGCCCTGTGTCGCCCTCGTGTTCCACCCACCCCCCGCTCATGCCCCGTATCTCCCTGCTATAGCCCCCCACCCCCTCTCATGCCCCGTGTGTCTCTACTGTTACCCCCACCCCCCTTTCATGCCCCGTGTCTCTCTCCTGTTACCCCTGACCCCTCTCTAATGCCATGTGTCTCCCTCCTGTTGCCTGCCAACCCCCGGTCATGCCCCATGTCTATTTCCTGTTACCCCCCACTCCCGGTCATGCCCCGTGTCTCCCTGCTGTTGCCAACACCCCCCGCTCATGCCAGTGTCTCCCTGCTGTTGCCCCCGACCCCCTGCTCATGCCCCATGTCTCTCCGTTACCCCCACACCCCGCTCATGCCCCATGTCTCCCTGCTGTTGCCCCCCACTCCCCGCTCATGCCCCGTGTCTCTACTGTTACCCCCACCCCCCTCTCATGCCCCGTGTCTCTCTCCTGTTACCCCCACCCCTCTCTCATGCCATGTGTCTCCCTCCTGTTGCCCGCCAACCCCCGGTCATGCCCCGTGTCTATTTCCTGTTACCCCCCACCCCCGGTCATGCCCCGTGTTTCCCTGCTGTTGCCCCCCACACCCCGCTCATGCCCCGTGTCTCCCTCTTGTTGCCCCTCATGCCCCGTGTCTCCCTCGTGTTCCTCCCACCCCCTGCTCATGCCCCGTGTCTCCCTCGTGTTCCCTCCACCCCCGCTCATGCCCAGTGTCTCCCTGCTGTTGCCCCCCACCCCCCGCTCATGCCCCGTGTCTCCCTCGTGTTCCCTCCACCCCCGCTCATGCCCAGTGTCTCCCTCCTGTTGCCCCCCCACCTCCCGGTCATGCCCCGTGTCTCCCTGCTGTTTCCCCCCAACCCCGCTCATGCCCCATGTCTCTCCTGTTACCCCTCACCCCGGTCAGTCCCCGTGTCTGCCTGCTGTTGGCCCCCACCCCCCGCTCATGCCTTTTGTCTCCCCTGTTCCCCCCACCCCCGCTCATGCCCCGTGTCTCCCTGATGTTGCCCCCCACCCCCCTCTCATGCCCCGTGTCTCCCTCCTGTTACCCCCCAGCCCCCATTCATGCCCCGTGTCTCTCCTGTTGCCCCCACCCCCGCTCATGCCTCGTGTCTCTCTGCTGTAGCACCCCGCTCATGCTCTGTGTCTCTCTCCCGTTGCCCCCCACCCCCCGCTCATGCCCCGTTCCTCCCTCCTTTTCCCCCCTACCCCCCGCTCATGCCCTGTGTCTCTCTCCTGTTCTCCCACCCCCGCTCATGCCTCGTGTCTCCCCTGTTCCCACCCACCCCCTGCTCATGCCCCGTGTCTCCCTGATGTTGCCCCCCACACCCTGGTCATGCCCCATGTCTCTCTCCTGTTACCCCCCACCCCCAGTCATGCCCCGTGTTTCCTTGCTGTTGCCCCCCACCCCCCGCTCATGTCCCGTGTCTCCCTGCTGTTGCCCCCGCTCATGCTCCGTTTCTCTCTCCTGTTGCCCCCCACCCCTGGTCATGCCCGGTGTCTCCCTGCTATTGCCCCCACCCCCCGGTCATGCCCCGTGTCTCTCTGCTGTTGCCCCCCACCCCCTACTCATGCCCCGTGTCTCTCTCCTGTTGCCCCCCAAACCCGCTCATGCCCTGTGTCTCCCCTGTTCCCCCTACCCCCGCTCATGCCCCGTGTCTCCCTGATGTTGCCCCCACCCCCCTCTCATGCCCCGTGTCTCCCTCCTGTAACCCCCCCAGCCCCCGTTCATGCCCCGTGTCTCTCTCCTGTTGCCCCCACCCCCGCTCATGCCCTGTTTCTCCCTCCTTTTCCCCCCACCCCCCGCTCATGCCCTGTGTCTCTCTCCTGTTCTCCCACCCCCGCTCATGCCGCGTGTCTCCCTGATGTTGCCCCCCACACCCCGATCATGCCCCGTGTCTCTCTCCTGTTACCCCCCACCCCCAGTCATGCCCCGTGTTTCCTTGCTGTTGCCCCCACCCCCCGGTCATGCCCCGTGTCTCTCTGCTGTTGCCCATCACCCCCTACTCATGCCCCGTGTCTCTTTCCTGTTGCCCCCCACCCCCGCTCATGCCCTGTGTCTCTTCTGTTACCCCCACTCATGCCCTGTGTCGCCCTCGTTTTCCCCCCACCCCCGCTCATGCCCCGTGTCTATCTCCTGTTACCCTCCACCCCCCGGTCATGCCCTGTGTCTCTCTCCTGTTGCCCCACCCCCCGGTCATGCCCCGTGTCTCCCTGCTGTTTCCCCCACCCCCGCTCATACGCCGTGTCTCTCTCCTGTTACCTCCCACCCCCCTCTCATTCCCTGTGTCTCCCTCGTGTTCCCCCCACCCCCGCTCATGCCCCGTGTCTCCCTGCTGTTGCCCCCCACCCCCTGCTCATGCCCCGTGTCTCCCTCGTGTTCCCCCACCCCCTGCTCATGCCCAGTGTCTCCCTGCTGTTGCCCCCACCCCCCGCTCATGCCCCGTGTCTCCCTCCTGTTGCCCCCCACCCCGCTCATGCCCCGTGTCTCCCTGCTGTTGCCCCCCACCCCCGCTCATGCCCCGTGTCTCTCTCCTGTTATCCCCCACCCCCCTATCATGCCCCGTGTCTCTCTCCTGTTGCCCCCCACCCCCGGTCATGCCCCGTGTTTCCCTGCTGTTGCCCCCCACCCCCGGTCATGCCCCGTGTCTGCCTGCTGTTGGCCCCCACCCCCCGCTCATGCCTTGTGTCTCCCCTGTCCCCCCCCAACCCCGCTCATGCCCCGTGTCTCCCTGATGTTGCCCTCCACCCCCTCTCATGCCCTGTGTCTCCCTCCTGTTGGCCCCCACCCCCGTTCATGCCCCGTGTCTCTCTCATGTTGCCCCCCACCCCCCGCTCATGCCTCGTGTCTCTCTGCTGTAGCACCCCGCTCATGCTCCGTGTCTCTCTCCTGTTGCCCCCAACCCCCGCTCATGCCCCGTTTCTCCCTCCTTGTCCCCCCACCCCCCGCTCATGCCCTGTGTCTCTCTTCTGTTACCCCCACCCCCCGGTCATGCCCTGTGTCGCCCTCGTTTTCCCCCCACCCCTCGCTCATTCCCCGTGTCTCCCTGCTGTTTCCCCCACCCCCGCTCATGCCCCGTGTCTCTCTCCTGTTACCCCCCACCCTCTCTCATGCCCAGTGTCTCTCTTCTGTTACTCCCCACCCCCCTCTCATGCCCTGTGTCTCCCTCGTGTTCCCCCCACCCCCGCTCATGCCCCGTGTCTCCCTGCTGTTGCCCCCCACCCCCGCTCATCATGCCCCGTGTCTCCCTCCTGTTAGCCCCCGCTTATGCCCCATGTTTCCCTGCTGTTGCTCCCACCCCCCTGCTCATGCCCCATGTCTCCCTGCTGTTGCCCCCACCCCCCGCTCATGCCCCGTGTCTCCCTCCTGTTAGCCCCCACCCCCCGCTCATGCCCCGCGTCTCTCTCCTTTTACCCCCAACCCCCCTCTCAGGCCCTGTGTCGTCCTCCTGGTCCCCCCTACCCATGCCCTGTTGTGTTCTCTTTATACACCCTGCCTTCCCTTTCCATGGTGTCCATCTTGGTAAAAGATTTTCCTTCCTACACCGGGACGCCGCTTGTGGTCTTCATCCATTGAAAATGACGTTATGGTTACGTTGTACTAATAAAAAACTGTGAAATTCAATGAAAAAACGTTGTTAAAGGGATGTTATGGTAAAGTTGCACTAATAGAAACCAATGAAATTCAGTGAAAAAACTTTGTTAAAGGGACGTTATGGTATTTGCGCTATTAAAACCCTATGAAATTCATTGAAAAAACGTTGTTAAAGGGACGTTATGGTTCCAAGTAAAACCGAAAAACCCTTGAAATTCACCAGTTATGGTAAGCTAAGCAACCATAACTCGCGCCACCACCGTGCACTGCTAAGCCTAACACCCAGGACATCAAAGATGACATCACAAATGCCATTGATGACATCACTGATGACATCACATGTCTGACGCCCCCTTTTATCCTTTCCTGACATATCTAGGCCACATGATTTTCTTCAGTAACAGTCAGGAACTAAAAATTGTAAATGTACTATATTTGTAGACTTATCCTTCAAGTATGTTCTTACAATTATTCCCTTATGGTCCAGTCATATCATATGAAACATATATATACGGGAAGACACAACCTTGAAAGACAGCAATCCTTTTTGTGCATTAAAATTATCAGTGGAGTTATCAGCACTTTCTGATAGTTTTGATTTTATTTTATTACTGTACTTTCCCTGTATATGCTCATATTTTTATATGTTGTACTCACACTATTTTCCTTAGGGTCCAGACACATCATGTGATATATATAGATAGGGTAAGTAACAGCTTTGAAACAGAGCAATCATTTCTCTGCATAAAGGTAATCAGTTAGGTTATGAACACTTTCTGCTACTATTGCTGTTTTTTTCTTACTTCAATTCCCTTGTACATATTCATATTTGTATGTGGTGTTGTCTCTTTGTGATTTGTCTATAATAATGCAATTATGTAGTAAGTGGGTTTTATTACCTACTTATCACAAGTTTCACTGTACGCAAAACTCTAATATGAAAACAGTTATCATTTCACTATTCAACATGGCAAGCGTATGAATATTGCACCTCCTTCATGTATTCTGCACACAATGCCTATGTTTCTACATGTATACCTTAGTATACTGGATTGAAGTTGATAATAGAATGCTATTTATATCAATGCATAGCTTAATGCACTGATTAGCACTTGATATTTATTCCAATAATCTTTGACACTTTTTTTATTAACATTACACTAAGAATCCCTTGTACAGACGTTTCATGAAAGGTAAATGCACATGTGACGTCATCAGTGATGTCATCAATGACATTTGTGATGTCATCTTTGAGGTCCTGGGTGTTAGGCTTAGCAGTGCATGGTGGTGGCGCGAGTTATGGTTGCTTAGCTTACCATAACTGGCGAATTTCAAGGGTTTTTCGGTTTTACTTGGAACCATAACGTCCCTTTAACAAAGTTTTTTCACTGAATATATATATATGTATATATCATTTATTTTTTGTATATGCTGCTTTTGTGTCAGGGGTATATATTTGTAACACAGACAATCTGTTGGACTTTATACTATGACAATGTTGTTCTTATTAATATGAAACTATCCCTATCATAGGAATGCATTCTTTGCACATGAAAATATCAATCTATATTGAAACATCCTTGAACACATTAGGTATGCACTATGCACTTTACATACTTTTACAACACTGCCTACTAACTGAGATAGTAATTAGAATTACATACACATATCTCCATTATTTCGGTGATACACATATATATATAATGACTACCTTGGTCTGCAAACATTCTTTGCAGATTTTTATGCATCATATTATTTTTGCTATGGCTCGCGGTAGAGACCGTTTCATGCTCATGCATTAGGCAAACATTTTTTCTTAAAAATTGTTTATGATGATGAATTTGCATGTTGTAAACAATTTGGTGTATATATCCATTATCTCTTATTTGGAGAAATGTGTCAAACTCCTTTTAAAATCATGTCCTTAACACTATACTTATCACATTGGAGCACGCTTGACTAGGCTCCACCTTTTCGATCATGGACCGAGCAATATGCAATTGTTCGGTTTGAAAACACTAATGGCTATAAATTGTGTTTCCATTATTCATGTTTAAAAGTTAGATCTTATTTGTGTAACATGAACTAAATAGGTTGAATTGGGAGTTACTTTACGTGATTAGCAATGAGTCCCAGTAGCCCAAGCCAAAATGGCTAACAGCCATCATGTTGACTCTGTAAGTCACCTTTTCTATGTTTTTCACTGAGGTTTATAAAAACGAACTTCCTGTGGGTGATGAGTGACTGTGAACAAGCCACTGGGAAGTGGCGAAACGTGTCAGGCTGCCGTCTGGCAAAAAAAACTCTCACTGGGCGAATTTAATGGATGTTTTAACTGCTGCAAATGAAAAATAAATGTTGTTTTATAAAAATACAACCGAAGTTGCAGTGTTTGCTGTTGGCTGTCCATGACTATTATTTGTCATTTTGGAACACTTTTGTGTGTGGAGTGCTGCTCGCCTGAACAGTGTCTTTTGATGCCGTTCTTATTTGATATATATATATATATATATATGTATATATAATTTCTTTTTTCGATATCCTGATTTTGTGTCAGGGATATATATTTGTAACACAGACAATGTTGGATTTATGTTTCATACACCATGGGGGAACACCATGTAATTAATGATGCAATCATCCCTGAGGAAGACCTTCTATAGTTTGAAACATGTGCCAGCTTTTTCTTGGACATAAATCTGAGATCATTGAACACAGTTTTTTTGGAAGATAAATCTGAGAATATTTAAATGGCTGTCAAATTATTTAAAATCTGAGATATTTAAATGATTATGCAAAGGGAGATAAGGAGTGCATGGTCTAAGCTCTTCATTATAATTGTACATTATCATACTTAATTTGGCTGATGAGCCAATAGGGTTATCCTGCCATCTGTGGGATCATGACTGAGTGCCTGTAAGTGAATATCCCCAAAACTGTGATGGTACCCTAGCACTGTGGAGCATTTTTAGGAAGTTATGGAGTTTTCTCACACAAATGCTAAATTCCCTCCACCTTAGAGCCCTCCAGCTCTTTTGCTATATTTTGGGGCTTTGAACATTTCATTTTGTGTGTGTTTTACTTGTGTGTTCTTTGGTTATGGAGTTTTAAAAACAACTCCAGTGACATCATCTTTTTCTGTGTGTCACAGCACCTTCAGTGCAGTGGCACAGGGATGTTTTTCATACTCCCCAAGGTTTACATACCTTCTCTGGCACTGACTACCAACTCCCAGAGCATGTAACGTTACATTGTGCTGGGTCAGTACATTTCAAAAGACTAGTAAATCCATACAATCTTCCTATGGAGTTCTGGAGGGGTTGATTAGCTTCCCCTGAGTCAAAACACTAATGTAAAAGTAAAATATTACCTTTTCCTACTTTAAATGGCTGGTGGCAGTGGTTTAGATCAACTACCATGATTCTTCCCGAACACTAACAACGGTAGATAAAACTCGGGTAAGCCATGTTTTCCAAGATGGCGCCCCAGACCTATCTGTAAAAACGGACTCCGGTCATCTTTTTTCACCCTTTCTTTTAAGAAAATTCCTTCTTGCATTTGTCTCTGCGCGCCAAACCAGCTTTGGTCCCTTTGTTCATGGCCTTTGGCGGACCTCAGTGCTGAAGCTCTCCTCTGACGCCTGAGTGTCTGTGATGGACAGAATGTAAGGGAGGTGCCCGAAACTCCCTGTGCTTAGTCTCCTAGGAGACCTGAATGCACTCTGGCGTGATTGGCCGGCTGACTGTCCGGCATGGACACTCACCCTGCTGGGTGAGTGAGAGCCAGGCTGAATTAATGGGGGAAAACTGATTAAAAGCAGGTCTCTGGGACATGGAAAGCAGAGTTGACCCCTGGAATGAAAGAACCGAAGACGAGCTGAAGGAAGAGGACTGCTGGTACTCCTGGACGACCGGTGAAGCCCTGCTGCAGGTCTGAATTGCCTGAAACTCCAATTGACAGAGAAGCCCTTCAAGATTATCTTCTTCCCTTGAGTTTGGTTGGAACAACCAACTCGTAAGCCACCTGGACACCGTCCCCAACTGGTCGAATTTATATCAGAGTGCTGTTGAAAACTGGATAGCCAGTGGGAAGGAAACCAGCGTGTGGACTTTAAGGCACTCACACCTTAAACTGACATCTAGCTACAGCTTTTGGCCTCATCCCTGGGCAGTGCAGGAACCTCCCGACGTCCTCCTTGTCCCCGTGACTGAAGCTCAGGAACAACGAGATCTGCTCGAACTGCCAGGAACAACTGCCTCAGCTACAGCTTTCTTCATTGACAAGGTACTGTGCAAACGTGGTCCGGAACTATTTTCGGCCATTGAGAAAGTGCGTGAAACTTTCCTCAACTTCAAAGGCTCGTTCTTCCCTAAACATCTGTCAAACTTTTTGTCTATCCAAATTGTTCTAAACTCTGTGGCAAAGACTTAACCGTTATTTACCAGAACTGTGCCATCCTATACAAAGACTCTGAACCATTGACTTTGGCCAAGGCCTATGAGAAGAATTGCTGTTTGTATTTAACTGAAACACTTTGCCCTGCCTATCAATGTATTTGGACTGTCTATTCTTATACCGTTGTCTTTTTATCCCTTTAATAAGTATTTCAAGTTCCATTTTGCTCCCACTTCATAGGAGCTAAACTTGTTCAATTACTTACTGGTTGGATATTTGTGGTGTGTTATTGTGATATTGAGCTGCTTATGCTAGTGTAATGTTTTCTAACTGATTGAGTAAATACATTTATATTCTTTACCAAGAAACCTTGAGTAAGTGTATATTTGAATCACTGTATTTGTGGTCCTGTGTGTAACTTGTTCTACTGCTCACTTAAATTCTTGAGATAAGTCTGGCTGCTCAGCCATCACTACCACTTTACTGAGTAGTAGAGGCGTGTACCAAAGGTGAAATTGTGCTTACACTTGTAGTCCTAATTGCATGTAGTGTTCCCAAAGGGTACTGCAGGTGATTCTGCCTAACACTGGTGTACAGAGGCGAGGATAAAGTATACTTGTTACATTTAGAGTGCTACTTTTACTTTTGTTCAAATAATCTTCACAAGACTAAGCAACACTAGTAAAGCAATTGTTTTATCATGACTGATATGAAAAGCTACAGAAAGGAGAACTTAGTGACATTAACTGTTGAACAATTGAGAGATATGTGTAAAGCTAGGAATCTCACTGTCAAAGGCAAAAAGGTTGAACTGATAGAAAAGTTGTTAGAATACCAAAGACTGAGGATTGGGTCTGAAACCCCCACGCCTACAGCAAATGTGGAAAATGTTGATGAGGATGATACTATGTCAGAGCCAAGCTCTAATATTGTGGATTAGTTAGATGAGACAGAAGAGTCTCAGAATGTAGGCCCTATCTTACCTCTACCTGCTCATAGGCCTCAACCTTTTACCACAGGGACCCCATCAGGTCTAAACCTATGCCATGAATTTGTCTCACTTGAAACGATTAGACTGGAGTTAGAATTTAAAAGAATTCAAGCTCAAACTGAAACCAAACATCAAGAGCTTAGACTCAGAGAAATGGAATTTAATCATGCAGAAGAAATGAAAAAGTTGTCTATTGAAACTGGTTCTCTCCCAGAGTCATCTAGGTGTTCCAGTCTCAAGAGGCCTCGCATGCCCAAAGATGCAGTAAGTATATATGGGGTTAAGCTTGATATTTTGGATTGGTTGGCTGCTTTTGAATATAACCATGGGATTCAAGACATTACAGAGAATCAGTTGATTCCTTGGTTTGTTTCTAGGCTTCCCCCTGTTACCACTGATGTGGCAATGGAGTTTGGGGATATAGACAGAAAGGAGTATGAAACTGTGAAGCTAGCTTCGATAGCTAGATTTTGGAAGACCCCTTCTCAGTATCTTAAGAGGTTTAGAACCCTCAAAAAGCATGATGGTACCCATTGGGCTACTTGGGTGTGTGAATGTTCGAAAAACTTAGATGGTTGGGTTAAGGGATACAGAGTGAACACTTATGAAAGGTCTGAGGAGTCTGTTAATGTTGGAAACTATTTTTAATGCCTGCTTTCCTGAGCTGAGTCAGCACTTGGCTGACTCTACGGAATTAGACCCAAAAATGTTAGCTAGAGCAGCTGACTCATGGGTAGCCAGCAGGACCACTCATAAGGATTCGGAGACAACTCCCAAAAAGGATGGGGGAAGCAGCACCAAGGTGAGACTACAGATAACTCTAAATTCCTCCAACCAGAAGAGGGTCCCAAACATAACATTGGTAAGCCTCATGGGAAACCAAATAGGGCTAGTGAATCCTCTGGTGCCGAACCAGAGGCAGGTCAGCAGAAACAACCATTCCAGAGAGCATTTGGTAAATGCTATGTTTGTGGGTCAACTGACCATGTGAAAGGAGATCCCAGATGCAAGAGTAAACCTGTAGGCATCAGCACTGCCTCCTTAGCCTTCTCCCCAGAGGAAGAAGTACAAATAGCTAGTGACCACTTTCAGCTATTTGCTGAAGCACCCTTGGGTCTTCAAGCTATTGTATCCTTAGAGTCCATGGGCCTGGGTAAGACACAGAATATGGGTGTGTATGACTCCCTTCCAGAAAACTCCAAAGGGTACTATAAAGACAGTGTTCTTGCGAATGGTCAGGAGACCTCTGCCATGAGAGACACTGGGGCCAGCAGAACAATTGTGGATGAAAGCTTTTTCAAGCCTGAGGGTGTTGTTAAGGCACCGAAAGGTCCCACTAACTTTTCTGGAGGCCCTGTCCAGTTGGTTCCAATTCTGCCAGCTCTTATTCAGTGTAATAATATGACAGTGAGGATTCCTGTCAGTGTCCAGAACGAGGTGCCTGGGAGAGTCCTGTTGGGGGATGATTTAAAAACTCTAGGAGTAGTATCCAGTACCAACACAGGTAAGTACACTTGCACACCAATTTGAATGTAATTTAGTTAGGTTTAAACAGAATGGTAATCTTTAGTAAATAATTTGAGGTGCGGGGGAGAAAGACACAGCCTTGGTACCTAGGCTGGTTATATACAAAAAACAAAGAAGAAATCCAATATGGATAGCCATGTCCCCTGCACACTTTCTAGACAGCCAAGATAGGCCTTTTGAACATTTTTTGTAAATTTTTTGAAATACAATATTGATAACTTTCAATCAATTCTGTAGAAAATGTCCATAAATGATTCAGTTGAAACTTTCTGTTTTATAAAAAAAACAATTTTTGCTTTTTATTTGTCTTTTGGTGAGCCCAACGCGTTTCGAGTATAAAAATCTCTTCATCAGGGGCAGCATTTTTCAACAAATTAAAGTCTACAAAAGAAAAATACATATATACTTCAATTAGTTTGAACTTAAAGCAGTTTTTACACAATTTTGAAAAACATCACATCAAACTTTTAGATCAATTTTAACAGATAAATTGTTTACAAGGCAGTCAGCCTAGTCTATAGGGCAACTTCCCATTTTTCAGTACTCATTTTAAATCCATCTCCCACAGGGCTACCAGTTATAGGATTTTGTCAAAAATCAACAATTAAGGTTGATATGCAAATGACCTAAGTCTAGTATGGGCATATAGTTTCTTATTAAATTTCGAATGTGGGGTAATGTGCCTTATGTATCTATAGTTGTGGTACACAGAATTGGAGAACGTGGTATAATATTTTAAGCAACTGTGAGTATACGGAGGAAGTGATGAGAGAAACAGGCTAGGAGAGGTGGGTCAAATAGTAGCATTCGGAATGTAAAAAAATGGGCAACCATCTTACCCAGGAACATATATTAGGCTCATGGAGTGGTCCAAGATTAGCAGAGCTGATCCAGGTGTCAAGCGGACACTATGTAGTGCATCTCATGGAAAGAAGACTTTGGTGAAGCCTTAATGGGTATGGATATCTAAATGAGATAATGGTATAACCAAGCAGTTATTAAATTAGCTGAGCGGAATAATAAGTGCAAACGAGAGGGTCCAGCCTCTAACTCAAAAGGAACTTACAAGTTCAGTATCCATCTGCGTCCAGGAGTAGTCCAAGTACGATCGGGAACCCCACAAGAGTGATGTATTCACTCGGCGTCCCTGTTTATATACTGAAGAGAGGCTGTGAGGTCATCGCGCGCAAGTGCGTGCAACGTCACGGAAAGCGTGACGTCACCCGCGCACGCGCGCCAAGACGTAAACAAACCAAGTAAATAGGTTTTAGGGGATTGGATTTGAGCCATAAAAGAATTAAGAGTGCTAAGGATGGTCATGAAGTTGACCAGTATTTGTAAAGACTAGGTGATGTAAATCACGATCAGAAGGTATGTAAAAAGGAAAGAGTTAGGCACATAACGAACAATTAAAAACAATGTTATTAGTCCCATAGATTATTGGGTGTGCTTTCTGGTGTTCGTCTAAATGGCAAAAAAATGTGTCTGGCAAGGGAATTATCAGAATGCAGACAGTTTAGATAAATCTTTACAAAGTGACAGCCAGGCTGAATGAATGGGGGAAAACTGTTTAAAAGCAGGGACTTGGAAAGCAGAGTCGACCACTGGAACGAAAGAACCGAAGACAAGCTGAAGGAAGAGGACTGCTGTAACTCCTGGACGACCTATCAACCCCTGCTGCAGGTCCGAATTGCCTGAAACTCCAATTGACAGAGAGGCCCTTCAAGGTTAACTTCTTCCCTTGAGTTTGGTGGGAACAACCAACTCGTAAGCCACCTGGACACCGTCCCCAACTGGTTGATTTTTCATCAGAGTGCTATTAAAAAATGGATAGCCAGTGGGAATTAAACCAGCTCATGGACTTTAAGGCACTCACACCTTAAACCGACGTCTAGCTACAGCTTTTGGGCTCATCCCTGGGCAGTGCATGAACCTCCCGACGTCTTCCTTGTCCTCACGACTGAAGCTCAGGAACAGCGAGACCTGCTCGAACTGCCAGGAACAACTGCCTCAGCTACAGCTTTCTTAATTGACAAGGTACTGTGCAAACGTGGTCCGGAACTATTTTCGGCCATTGAGAAAGTGCGTGAAACTTTCCTTAACTTCAAAGGCTCGTCCTTCCCTAAACATTCGTCAAACTTTTTGTCTAGCCAAATTCTTCTAAACTCATGGCAAAGACTTAACCGTTATTTACCAGAACTGTGCTATCCTATACAAAGACTCTGAACCATTGACTTTGGCCAAGGCCTATGAGAAGAATTGCTGGTTGTATTTAACTGAAACCCTTTGCCCTGCCTATGAATATATTTTCACTGTCTATTCTTATAACTTTGTCTTTTTATCCCTTTAATAAGTATTTCAAGTTCCATTTTGCTCCCACTTCATAGGAGCTAAACGTGTTCAATTACTTACTGGTTGGATATTTGTGGTGTATTATTGTGTGATGTTGAGCTGCTTATGCTAGTGTAATGTTTTCTAACTGATTGAGTAAATGAATGTATATTCTTTTGGTGTCCAGTCAAATGGTCGACAGTGATTTGGTCGACAGACAATTGGTCGACTGAATTTGGTCGAATGCCAAATGGTCGAATTTTTTTTTTTTTTATATATATATGTGTTTTGTGGGTTTTCGTGTGGGGAAAAAAAATAAAAAAGAAAAAAAGGGGGTTGGGGGGGGGGACCCCCCAAAAAAAACCAAAAAATGGGTAAAAAAAAAAAAAAAAGAAAAATTCGACCATTTGGCATTCGACCAAATGGTGTCGACCAAATTGTCTGTCGACCAAATGTTTTCGACCATTTGACTGGTAACCTATTCTTTTACCTAGAAACCTTGAGTAAGTGTTTATTTGAATTACTGTATTTGTTGGTCCTTTGTGTAACTTGTTCTACTGCTCACTTAAACTTTTGCGATAAGTCTGGCTGCTCAGCCATCACTACCACTTTACTGTGTAGTACCGGCTTGTACCAAAGATGAAATTGTGCTTACACTTGCAGTCCTAATTGCCTGTAGTGTTCCCAACGGGTACTGCAGGTGATTCTGCCTAACAAGCCTCGGTTAGCCTGAGATGGGCAGCCTGTGTGCCGGTGGATAGAGCTGCTTGCCTCATGACTTAAGTGTGGACACAAGTGGCCAACCTCTCTCACCCATTGTGCAACCCTTCTTTGTGGGGAATGTGGTGCATGATAATTTGTAGACACCCTGATTCTGGATCACGTGTTCGTGAGTAGCAGAGCAGCTACCTTGATGCAATCTTCTTGGAGTTGTCCGCTGAGGCACAGTTTCATCAATGACACTGCCAAAGTGCTGGTGCCACAAGGTCTCTATCCTTACTCCTCCTGTTGCACCACAGTGTGCACAAGAAACTCCCATGTACCATGAGTGCACCTGTGTGGATGTGGAATGAGTGTCGATTGCTGTTATTTTTATCATAATTAAAATTATGATGGAGGTAACAACAAGTCAGATATGCAGCAGTGTGTAGGATACAGAGGGACACAGAGGGTGGTACAGCTTTACAGGGTGTCGGGGAGGAGAGGAGTGGATGGCATCTAGTGAGTCATGTGACATGGAAGGCAACATGCTGGCCTAGGTGTTGAGGCAGTGGTTCTTGAGTTATTGTATGAATTGTAGAAGTTTGAGGCTGAGTCTGTTGCTGATGGGGAGGAGGTACCATAGTCTTCGGGAATAGGCAGAGAAGGCTTATTTTTTGGCCCCTTTCCTTGTTACAGCAGCACATTTCAAGTCTGCACATGCACATGTCCTGGATTCGGCTGGTGTGCTGTCCACCAGAGATGCTGAGATTCTCTGCGAGGTAGCTGGGTGACTTGAGGGCGACTGCCTTATACAGGATGCAGCAAGACCTGAAGGTGATACTTGAGTGCATGTTGTGGGAGCTAGTGATGATTGATGAGGGTTGTTATGTCTGGGTGTTTGGCGTTGTTGTTGAGGAGTATGAATTCAGTCTTGGGGGGGGTTGAGCTTCAAGTATGCAGTGGACATCCAAGACTGGATCAGAGAGAGGCTGGTTTTGAGCCTGTGGATATCCTTATTGGAGTCAATCTTGAGCTATAGCTGTGTGTCGTTGATGTATTGGGGAATGTGGATGTTGTGTGTAGCCAGGAGGGCTCCCAGTGGCTCCATGTATGGATTGAAGGTCATTCGCGAGTTGATGGAACCCTACAGGACTCCACAGGTGACAGGTAGCATTGGCGATCCAGAGGAGTCATCTGAACAACTGCTGGTGGTTTGCATGGAAGAATTTGAACCATAGTAGGTCAAGGTTCTGATCTCCAGGCACCGATGTAGGGTATCCATGAGCACCTATTGCTCTACTGTGTGTGCCAAGAGTTTGAAAAGAAACAGGAGGCAAGGGTGGCCATCCTCAATGATGTTGAGGGCATTGTCGATCACCTGTATGGTGGCTGTCTACGTGCTGCATCTGGGTCAGAACCTGGATTGGAGGAGATTTTTGGTGTCGATGTGTTGCTGCAGTTGCACGGCTACTGCTTTCTAGATGTAACCTAGGAAGGGGAGATGGGTGATGGGGAGATAGTTACCTAGGTGGTGGGGTCCAGAGTGGGTTTGATTAGTAGAGGGAGGATTTGTCCTGTCTTTAGGGTCGATGGGAAGTTGCCTTGAGTTAGGGAGCAGTTGATGATCTCCAGGTAGGGACGGAGAGCTTCTGCTGGGAGGGTCTTCAGGGTGGCTGCTGGAAGGATGTATTCTATATAAAATGTGGCTTTGAGTGCAGCCAGGGTTTTCTACCAGGTCCTCTGTAGAGAGTGTCTTGAATGTTGTCCTGGGTGTGGAGATTTTGTGAGGAGACACTTGAGGTGAGTCTGTGGATGCAGAGCTGGTGTTTCAGGAACCCTCAAGAGTGGACCCGCTCCAGCACGCACCCCCCCAGACTCACGCCGCTCACTGGGGAAGAGTAAAACAGGTAAAGGGTTGGTACAGGCTAATCACGTTCTGCCTTAATAAAGGTTAAATATCAAGGTAAAACGTTTTTTGGAATGTGAAATTGACTGAATAAAGTCTTTAACAGATCTTGATCTGGTGATGGTCATCCTCAAGGCCTTTGACTGGATTGGTAATTCTGTCAGTCCATAGTAATGCTGGTTATGTGTAGATAACCTCAGGAAATATATGTCTGTGCTAGTTCCCAGTAGTAATGATTAATCCCCAGAAGAATATGGAACTCTATCTTGCCAGTAGTACCTTTAATCAGAAAAGTGCTACTAATAAATGGAATCAGATCCCGCGTTACTTTGATCTCACTGGGAAAGATAGTACATGGAGGGTCATGCACACCGGGGACACAGGGCACAACTAGGGTTGCAAGACTGGGGTATGGCGTGGCACCTGCCCTCAAGATAGCAGCCTGCCAGGCGCTAGTCAGGCATCACAAGGACGGTGAACCGGAAGTGCAGCACGCCACTTCCAGTCCGCTGCTATTTAAGAGCATAGAAAGAATTCCACAGTGTCTTTGCAAAGGCAGACTTCCACTCGATGTGTAGTGGCACTACACAACATCCTAAGAAGTAAGTTATTATAGTTTTAGGGCAATTTAGGAACACTCTAGGTGTTCATAATTAGGTATAAATTGGTATACAATTTTGTTTAAGCATATTACAAAAAGGAGGGGAGGGGCAACCTAATTCAAATTATAGCGTTCCTACCCAGAGGCTGCCTTTTTATTTAAAAGAATTCTGCTTTCATTACCTTCTCTTCATGGTACGGTCTGCCTTCAACCAAGGTAAGACTATCACTGTATGTTAATTTCCAGTGCTGATTGGTGTACCATTGCTTCCCTTCACCCACTCACCCTCGCATTTCTCCCCCCAGCCTGATGTGGAATCCTATCTACCAAACCACTGTCTTGTTTGCAAGACCTCCTCCAATATCCTGACCCAGCAATACATTACCACTCAGGCATACTGTGTTACGCTGGTAATATCTGTGTTTCCTATTTTCACAGGGATCATTTACCTAACCTGGTAGTCTGTTCATCCTCACCAGTACCGACCCTGCTTAGGACATATTCGGATATAGCATGGTGTCCATGTGCTAGTGAATATTGCTCATTTTGTCACCAAAGAAGGTGTTGATGGCGGTGGATTTTTCGATGGAGTGTGGTGTGGGGAATGGCAGGGTCAGTTAGTGGGATGATGCAGTGATTGTCTGCTTTGGAGAGGGCTCTGCTTGTGTTGTCTGTTTCTGCTATGGTGTTCTCATGGTAGGAGGCCTTGGCTTTGTTAATTAGTTGTTGGTGGGTTGCTCAGAGTTCCTTTTGGAACGACAGGTCGGATGTGGTCCTGGAGCAGTGCCAGGTTTTCTCTTGTTTCCTGATGGCTCTTTTGCAGGGGTTGAGTACTTGCGTCTACCAGGATGATGACGGTGTCAGTTTTCAGGTGCGTTATTTCAGAGGCACGTGTCAGTCGATGGAGGCTGAGAGAGTGGCATTGAGTGCTTTCAGCAGAGAATTGCTGTTTGGTAGAGGGTGTCCGGTCCATGTGAGGTAGAGGTTGATGAGTTCTTTTATGAGGGCTTCCACTGCGAAGTTCTTGAAGGACCTGAAGGTTTGTCTGATGTGTTTTGGTAGGGAGTGCTTGACTGGGTGGTTTGTAGGATGTTGAAAGACATGGCCAGGTGGTCAGACCACTGAAGCAGAAGAGGAGAGCTGCAGTGGAGGGAAGGCAGTCTGGTGATGATTAGGTTGTGGATTTTACCTTTCTTGTGTGTTGGGTCTTTTGTGCGCTGTGTGAGTCTGGGGGTGTTGAGAAGGCCAAATAGAGCTTCCTTCATCAGTTTGGTGCCCTTCTTGGCTGAGAGGATGAAGTCGCCTAGGAAGATATTGTTCGGGTGCGTGGTATCACTTCATATTATCCCCACCAATAATATCGCCATACATATGATTGTCTGGAACGGCCATAGGTGATATTTTTGGGGGAGATAATTTTGGGGGTTTTTGGGAGTGGGAGTTGCAGGCGTGTCCCCCGCTCCTTTAAAAATGAATGCGTGGGTTGCGGGCGTGTCCCCCGCAGGTTCCATGCCTTAATATCGCTGGAAAAATATGGCAATATATTTGTATGGCAATATTTTTGCAGGGATATTAACACATGAAACCGGGTGCGTGAGGGCAATGGTGGTGACTAGGTCAGTGAAGTGTCCGATGAAGGCGGTGTTGGTTTTGGGTGGTTTGTAGATGGGATGGCAGGTGACTGTGTCCTTTGGGGATAGAGGGAAGTGACAGGAGAGGATTTCAAAAGAGCCAATGTTGTCAACATCAGGTCTATTATAGGGCCAAAAGTTCCTTTGGATGACTGCGAGGCATCCCCTTTCTTGTTTGGCCGGTCTCTTTGTTGGATGCTGGAGCCGATGGCGACAAAGACATCTAGGAAGAGGGTGGACGTCTGTGTCAGCCAGGTCACAGTGATGAAGATGTTGTCAATGTCGTGTGTAGGGATGAGGACAGCAATGATTGCTGCATGGGTGATTGCTGAGCAGACGTTGGCCACCATCAACTACCGTGTTGTGGATGGTGAGGCGCTGCTGAAGGGTATGAGGCTGATGTGGGTGAGGTTGCTGCATTGCGGGGACCATGCCTTAGAGGTGGGACGGAGTGAGAAAACACATATTGCCACATGCTTATCTGCTGTGTGAGCAAGGATTTGGGCCCTGGGTCATCCTGGTCCAAACAGGTCTAAACAAGAGTCGCTATTTTCTTCGTCTTCCCTTCACTTCAGAAGCCTGGGCGACGGATGCCCTTGATCTATGATTTAAGAGCAGAAAGGAAGAGGCGGGTCTAAGAACGTGAACGGGGCATAGGCCATGTGACCTAATTCCACTTGCAAATGCTCACCTGCTCTCCTTTTCCAGTAAGCCTAGCAGACCATATGTGCTTGGCCGAGCCAGTCACAGAGTGGCAGGATCCACCTCATGGCATTCAGTGAAGTGAGGGTGGCACTTGGTTTGCAGATGGCAGCTTGAGCTGGATGGTGACCTTAAGCAGGCACAACCTCATAGCCGTAGACATCCATGTGGTAGTGGGTAACAGTCCCAAACCATCTGGTCCTTCAACTGGGCCAAACATGCCATATGGCCACAGCGGTCGGAACAGATAGCCTAAGATGCACCTGGCAAAGCTATATCCTAGATGTATCTGGAGCCATGCTCCATGATAGTAGGTGTGAAGTGTTTCCCTGTGGGACTGACATGTATCATGGGAGCTGGACAGGCTCCTCGATGCTCAGTTGGGGAACAACAGACCTGGCCACAGACAAAACTGTGGGTGCCACAGTGCAGTAGGTGTCACAGAGAAGTACAACTGGGGCTGGGTCAGGTGGTCAGGGGCACCAGCAGAGCTCACAACATCTACTCAACCTCTCACGTAGACATGACGGGAATTAAAAGGAACAGGACTTGGTCAAGAAGTACTGCATGGTATGGTGTGACTTGACAGCTATGGTCTACCCTGTCCCACTCCATCTGTCTGGGGCTTTCCCCTCAAAAACTTGGAGCGTGACTCTCCCGAGAGGGCCAGGGCTCCCATCAGTTTCTCAGGGATCATTTGTATTACCACACTGTATGGCACAAGGGCACACATCTGCAACACTCCTGTTTCGTGAATCCAAACCCACCTCCTTTTAAATATGCTAAAGGCAATGGAGGCCATTACACATCCCTTCCGAACGGCACTCGTCCATCTTTTGGGACCGACTTATCCATGTTTAACCCTTCTCAACTTCAGCCTTCAAAGTTCTATTCAGGCATTTTGCTACTACCACCACGATATGCATCATGGTGGCTCCACACAGGCTGTTGCCCAAGGTGTACGTACATGTGCACCATATCAGCCCTTCTACTCATCAGGCCTTTGCCCCCATGGCTTTCAGCATCCACAATAATTGGCCTACTGTGAGCCTGATGCTCCAGCGCCATACAATTCATGGCCAGATGATGAAGCAGGTGAGTTGCTGTACACTCCTTATCAGATTCCGTCTTCCATCACCACTGTCCTAGAGTCTGTTTCAAACAACACCTTTTCTGGGGTCTGTTGAGCATTGGCACGGGTCTTCTTAACCCAGCATTTTTGTTCATTTCTTAGCACCAGTTCTGCTTCCCAAAAGTGGGCCACTGGGCACTTGCATTCAATTCTCCACGCCATTGAGCCAGGCTTCTTGGCCATTCTAATTTTCAGAATAGGTTGAGATACTATCGCCTCTGAGACCTCAGATAATTTTCTTTACCAGATGAAAGTAGGTTTTATGAGCGCCAGCTCTTCGGAGGGTTACTTCAGCGGGAACCAGCTACTAGATGGTTTGATTAGTCTTTTTCACTATATCCAGGTCAGATGATCGATTTGCATGTCAGTAATGCTACGGATCTCAACCAGTGTTTGCTCGGGCTTAGCCATGCCCAGACATTCTTCACCATTTTTTGGGGTCTGTCATGCATACTCATGCTCCACTACCCAGAGTCGGGTAGAGTTGCTGGAGGTGCACCCACCACAGTCCCACATCGGGGTAGTGTGCAGCCCTCACCTTCATTGTGCCAAGGGTTTGGTGCACACCTCTGATTCACACACATGTTTGACTCATTGGTCTATGTTTGAAGAGGGGGCAGGTGGGTATCTGACATCACTGCAAACCTCTGGCACCATTTGTGGCCCTCCCCACTCAGCAGCACAACATGGTCATGGCACACATCAGTCGTCAGTCGCACTTGGATCAGGGAGCCCAAGCCCACAGCACTGACCCAGTGGCCCCCCCGAGAGGGGCCAGGATGGCTGGTGAAGGAGGGCGCAGTGGCCGTCAATATCCATTGTCCCCGGAGACATGGCAAAAATGTTGCCAGGGGGCTGTAACACTCTTAACCAGATCAGAGAGTCACTGCACCCCCCAGGACCTTCCCAGCCGACCCAGAGAGAGTGGCAGTGTGCCACCATGGATGGAATGCAAAAGTAGGGGCTGTGTGGGCCCGGGCGGCAGTCATAGAAGTGGATCCACTATTCTGTGTGATCATCTTGCAGCTGTATTGGATGATCCGAGCGGACTGCACAGACCCACCCATTTACCTCTTGATGGTTTCATGGACGCTTGTATGCTCGATTTAGAGTTATTCACAACTTTCCATTATGTTAATTGTTGGCTATCAGCCTTGTGTCCGTATTTAGCCTTAAATGGAGTTTACAACCAGATTTGGCCTACATTCCCAAGCAACCCAACGGCTTGATGAACTTGTATACCTCAATACCTCAATACCAGCCTCACAATGCCATTGCCCTTGGATTCAGCGCTGGGATCTTCCCTCTTTACTTACCATTTCTGAGTGAACCCTGGTTAGTCACTTGTTGTCCCAGATCTCTTCCGTCTTCTTCTCAGAAATCTGCAGGAGGGAAAAATAAAATGCCACTTTATCAACTACACACCTCAAATAACATTTCCTCTTCCCATGCCCCAATTAAAAGCAGTTCAATTATCAATACCTGGCACTCCTCTTCAATACCCCAGAGGATGTTAATTGTGTGTTTGATGACTTTTACTTCAGGATAACCTTGCAATTTTATACCTTCCAAGAGAATAGTTGAAGTATCTGATACTGCTTTGGGGGAAAAGTTACTCAAGCTGAGATGTCCTTATATTGAATGAAAACGCACCTTATTTTCTTCTTTTGTTAAAATTAATCTAAATCAATGATTGCAATACTTTCTTCACTCTATGTCATGTTCTTCACATCTTAAATTAAATCTTGCAACAGTATTTGCTTTCTTTCTGCTGAAGATTAAACTACTAACAGTTTATGACTTTTAAATCTGCTCCTTCATCCTAGCTAGCAAAACCACTGGAGCAGCAATTGATTATCCCGTCCAAGTTGCACGTGCTCAGACACCAATTCCCTGCCTCAGAAAAGAGTTCCTGTTCTGTCGCCACGCACATGCTCAATAGGTCTACGGGTTTATTTGCAAAAGGAAATGAGCAGGAAAGTCGCAGCGCTCATGCACAGCCAACAAGTACCAGAGTCAAGGGCCAGGTCAATGCGCAGTTAAGTCGCTGATCAATCCTTTAAGGTCCATGCCTTCACAGAAAAGCAAGCGCCTAAGTTGTTGCATTAAAGTTACCTTTCCCGTACTGGAAACAGCGCCTGGACCATTGGCACGTAACGAGCTGAGCAAATCAAAGCTGTCAGTGAAGACAGCAGGCTCCACGACCTGAAAGCTTTCAGGGAAGGGAGGCCGACTCACGTGCAAGTGTTCCAGAACGTCACACAGAGCAGTCTTTCCCTTCAACGTTCGTTGAGAAAAAAAAAATTTAGTGAACCAAAGCCTGAATTTTACAACTAACTCAAGCTAGTCACTTTCCTTTGTAATGGCCGGTTGGTGAAGGTTGCCCGCCGGAGACTCCCCTGAATAAATCTTTATGAATCATCTCAAGTTTTACCCTCATCATTGAAACAACTTAACACTCAAGCTAATAAAGAATCCTTAATTTTAAACACAACCTCTTAGTTATGTTACTAAGAGTTATTTACAGATAGAAACAGTCCATAGAAATTCTCACTAGATTCAACTAAAACTTTGCCAACTTTTACTTAGCTTCTTGTTTTTTTCCTGGAACCCTGCAGACATCTTCAGAAACCTGATATTCTCCAATCTTCCTGGAAGTATTTCCTGCTTATTTCTCTTCACAATAAGATAGCTCCACTAGATTGGCCTAGTTTTCAGGAGCTCCAGTGTTCATGTCCTCTCGGCTGGGCTGTTGAAGATGAAAGGCTGTTTAGAATGTACATTGTCTGCCATTTAACTCTTCCAGCCAATTCCAGCAGGGAACCTCCATCTTGGCTTGGGAGTTGATCCACACACTGCATACGAAAGGTTAATGCCAAACCAACTACAGAGAACCACACAACTCACACACATAGCACACATTCCAAAAAACTAAAAACCTGAATCTGACATTTTTCCTCCACTTAGTCCGATTCAGCGGGTCACAGCATCTGATCTGAGGTCATGGTTGGGGAGGCAAGTCTCAGGCAGTTGGCTTTAGGCCTGCAGCAGTTTCAGGGGGTTTGCCTGAGTCCTGCACCTCTGGTACAGCAGTGTGTGCGCTGTCTCAATATGTGTCGAAGCACGCCTGTGGAGGGGTTGTCCATTGGACGCAGTCACAAGGCCTGCACTCCAGGGCTGTCCCACGCTGGCAGCCATGGGACACCACAGATAGCCACACATGGCATGGCCCAATTCACGGGTTTAGGCAAGGTGCATCAGGTCTTTTGGATACCGCCATCATAACGAGCTATAGGACACACTGGGCACCTGGACCTCCCAAACCCACAGGGTGTGGAAACAGGGAGGCCAGGACAATCCACCAACAATCCTTCGTGCCAGATGCAGGGATCTTGCGACTGAGTTATTCAGGGTCTGACCTTAGGGGGACGAAGGGTATCCCTGACACAACCCTAGCCACGGCCAGGCCATTGCATTATGGGCACTCCAGGCTGTGGGTGAGCATATCTGGGATAAAACAGCTGCTCCACCATTGATGATCCTTCCACAGGTTCACCTAAAGAAACCTTGTGACTTTTACTTCCTCTGGATAATCAAGTTTGATCCTCTTCTCAGCACTCCACAAGTGTTGTCAACAACCCCAGAAGGACCGATCCAGGTCCTTACTCAACCATACAATGAGTTACGGTAATGGGCAGTGTGTTCAAAGGGTAGGGATTTAATCAACAAAAGATTATGACCTGCACTTACTGGGAATTCCTAGCTCATGTGATATGATTGCTATCGCCAATCCATAATACGAACGGGGGTCAGCGGGTTACTCGCACCTGTTGGCAAAGAACAGACACATGCTGATCCATTCAGTGAAGCACCCACGCAGCCCCAGACAATGGACAGCATCACACACATGTTATTTTGCAATCTTATGTGAATTAATGCCACTTGTACCTCTTAGAGGTTGAGCGCTAACCACTGGGGGTAACATAAGTAGTTGGCATGGAGGAGTCTTGTTTATTATCAGAATTATCCAGACAAATGGCTCCACCACTTAGAACAGATATGGCCCTCCAACCCCCAGTATCGAGTAAGAGCTATTAACCTGTCAATCCTTTCTGTGTACAGTCCAGGTGGGGTTTCCCATGTATGGTCAAATTGAACTGTAGGCACCACTCCTCGTGATGCCCTTCCATCAATTCCTTTCGGTTTCAGCTTTGCAACCATGCTCCCCCGCAGTACCCAAAGACTTGGTTTTCCCAGAGGCTGCTCGGCCAGTCATTGTGCTTGCCAGGGAGAACCAGCCACATTGAGAGGCCTTCTCTGAGGGGACATGCCGTTGACATGGTCCCAAAAAAGATGGAAGGTCCTTACCTGAAGGTCCTTTCCTCAACAACAGATGAGGCCAGCCAAGCAGTCAAACCGTAGAGGAACCTGGTGTGCCAAATCAGTCCCATGTAGTGTGGGAGGCACACAGGCATTCAACCCATAGACGTCATTTGGGGTTTGCCAGGGGTTGCAACTGTGACCCCTGAGGTCTCCCTTGCTACCCCTGTATCTCCGTTCCTACCGCTAAAAAAACAAAATTAGATTGAGGCTTGTGGGCTCTGGCCAGGAGCATGTGGCTCTTTGTCTCTGGAGTGGCTGGTTTTCTGATAGCTGTGGCTGGTAAGATAGCTCAGTGAGTTCAGCGTGGTCTGCTGTAATCTGTGTGTTATCTGCAGGTTGCAGGTTCAAAACCCAGTAAGGTCAACTCAGCCTTTCATCCTGCTGAGGTTGATAAATGAGTACCAACACAGGTTGGGTGATATTGTATGTATATTTGTTCTATATGAAGCGCTTAAGTGTAATATAACACATCATTATCGTTTGGCTTTAGATGTCTGCTTGCATTCACAGTGATTTGTTAATATGGGCCTACACGCACTGATATTAACGATACATATGGTGATCCATTATTTCATGAAATGTATTTAACTTTAGTGATATCGTAACCATATTGTTCGTAGTGTACTTAGAAACTATGCTATGTGATGTCACTTCCTGTTTTGTTGAAGGGTGAAAGGTCAGGTTTCATTGCTTCACTTGATGTCACTTCGCGGTGGGGTCAAATAACATCACTTCCTGAGATGTTATCAGATGTGAACGGTCATGTGATATCACTTCCGCTACCCCTGGCATTTCAGTGAAATGACATCCCTGATGCCACCCTGTCACACACATATAAGTCAGCTGAGGTTATTTTGTCAATCAGTCACCCCGCTGGCCAGGAAAAAGTTGGCCTCTTTGAGAAACACCCTGGGCTTCTTTTCCCACCCATCGTGAGCCTGCAGGCCATTCTCTGTTAGGACATTGCATTGGGTGTGGTCCTTGGCTGGCTAGGGGCGGTGTAGTGATTTTGCCACAGAGCCCAGGTGGGTTAGCGATAGCCAAGTGGAGCACAGACAGGACCCATTCACACTGCCTACACTAATCCAGAGGTAGGCGACTGAGCGTTCTTGTTTTCTGTGTACTCTGGGTGACAGAGGGGGAGGTCTGGACAGAAGACATCAACCTCCTTATGGACCCAACTGAAGAATAATTTGGAACTTGATGCACATCTGGACTTCCAGAGGAGGCCGGCTGTCTGGTAGTGCAATGCATTCCAATGGCCCGCAGCAGGAAGTTCCTTGGGCCACCTGACAAAGAGCCAGCAGGCCATGAGCACGGGGCACAGCAGACCCATATGCGAGCACTCAACTGGGGTGAGGAGGACCAGCACTGGAAATCTGGCCAGGGCGTATTTGAGTTTTTACCTCCAGCGATCGACGGGGACCCCAGCAGGGTGCCCCAGGTCCACTGCTTGACAGGTGGATGGTCAAGCCACACTCAAGGCTGGTTCCCAAGGAAGGGAGCAGCACCCACTGCCATCTTGGAGCTCAGGCCAAGGCATGAAATAACTCTTCCAATGGGCCTGCAAAGTTAAATGCCCACCCCAGTCTTGCAGAGGGTGCTGCTAGGTAGACCATAGTTTTCAAGTTTCACAGTTCCATGCAGGATTCATTGAGGCAGTACTTGTTTTATTCCACAATGCATGCCTATGCGAGTGGGAAAGGATGTTTAACACGCCCTGCCCAGGCCTCTTCAGGGATCTCCCAACCATTGACCCAGCTGTCCAAGGGTGCTAAACCAGCCATTGTGCACCAGCCTCTATAGCAGTGTGTAAGCCACATTACTCAGCAGTGTTCCTCACAGAGGACCCAGTCTGCTCTGGGGTGCACAGCCCAAAGGAGTCGAGTGTAGGGCCGAGGGCGACCAGGGGTGCAAGCCCACCCTTTCTTGTCGCATTGTAGACCATAGCTGTTAAGTTTCCTTGTTCCATGCAGGACACCTCAAGGCTGTCCATGTGTTTTTCTTTCACACACTTCATGTCTTTTGAATCTGAGAAGGTGATTTAGGGAGACATGATGAAGGTGGGAGCCATGTGAGTCCTTTGTACACGTTGGTTCATGGCACTCAAGGGAGCACAGGTATGGTGTCATGGTGGCAGGGATGTGTTCACTGTGAGTGTTGTTTTTTAGTGCATTTGCCTGGGATGAGCAGTTCTGGCAGCACGGGTGTGGAGGGAGGCATGATGGATATGGGAGGCAGGTGAGTCATTTGTGCACATTGTATCATGGCACACAGTGAAGCACAGGGTATGGTGTAATTGGGTGCAGGGATCTGTTAGCTGCTCTGACCTTGTGTTTTCCTTTCTTCTGAGGCATTCTGCAAGGGAAGATGTTGCTGCTGTGCAAGGACACAGAGTTGTGAAATGCCTGCACACCACACCTCAGGAAGTCTAGGCTGGTTTCGGCACCTCTATAGAAGTACATTGGTACATGTGTGTAGACAGCTGTGTATTAGGGTGAGACACGTCTAAAGTGGGCAGAGCAGTACTCCAAGTCATTGGTTACTGCTTACATTACATACTGTGCCTTTCTTCTTCTGGTCTCCTGTGTATTATTGGGTGTCTGAGTGCATAGTTATTGGTGTACAGCAGAATGAACTTATAACAGGATGGAGTGATTGTGTTGTTTGCATTTGTGTCAGCAACAAGTCAGCAACAAGGAAACTGTTGTTACCACTTGCCATGATTGTGTCAGTGGTTTGTGCACTTGATTTGTATGTGCACTTGATGTATATGGACACACACAGTGTGCCTCTCCCAGACACACATTCTCGGGGTGTTCTCAGGGTGTTGTTATGGACAAGGTAGAGTAGGTAGACATCAGGGATGTGGCTTCTCTGATGCTTCTCTGTGTGTGCATCACAGGGGCTGCTATTCAGGTGAAGTATGTTTGCACAACCTGATTGTGTGTCTCCTGTCTCTGTTCTCGTTGGCCTGCCAAGGGGATGTGTGGCTCCTGAGGCTGAGGGTAATGTCCCTCCTGCAGCTCTACTGGTATACCACGCTCTGTAGCAACATTGTGCTGGACACAACATGCTACGACAATCTGGCATACTACTGACAGGGAATATAGCAATATGCCACAAGAGTGCTCAATGATGCAGAAGCGTGACTTGAGCACCCCGAATGTGTGCTCCACTATACCCCTAGTGAATAGAATGATATGAGCAGGAATGGTGAGAGCGGGTAGGCACTGTCCACTGAAAAGGTGGAAATGGTTGTTGTTAGCATTAATTGTAATGGGCTGTTGTTCTGTGTGTCATGTCACTGCTTGCATGTGCAGGACATGAGGGGGCATCCTGGGGCTGGAGGCAGAGGTAAGTGCAGTGGTGGAAGGTGGGGGGACTTGAGGGTGAAGCCTGGGGTAGCGGGCTAGGGTGAGTGGGTTAGTGGAAGGTATAAGGACTTGAGGGAGCAGCCTGCGGGAATGGGCAGAGGTGCGTGAGGGTAGTGGGGGGTGGGAGGACTTGAGGAGGCAGCCTGGGGTAGTGGGCTGAGGTGAGTGGCGGTAGTGGGAGGAGGGGGGGCTTGAGACCGCAGCCTGGGGGAATGGGTGGAGGTGAGTGGGGGTACTCTCAGATGTGAGGACTTGAGGGGCAGCCTTGGGGGATGTGTGGAAGTAAGTGGCCATGGTGGGAGGTGTTAGGACTTAAAGGGGGCTGCCTGGGGTAGTTGGTTGAGGTGAATGGGTGCAGTGGGAGGTGTGAGGCTTTGAGGGGGCAGCTAGTGGCAGTAGGTGGAGGTGTGTGGGGGTGGTGGGACGTGTGAACACTTGAGGATACCTGCAGGACTGACCAGAGGTGAGTGGGGTAGTGGGAGGGATGAGGACTTGAGGGGGCAGCCTGTGGAATGGGCAGAGATGAGTGAGGGTAGTGGGAGGTAGGATGACTTGAGGGGGCAGCCTGGGGTAGTGGGCGGATGTGAGTGGGGGTGGTGGGAGATGTCAGGATTTGAGGGGGCAGCCTGGGGCTGGTGGCATAGGCGAGTGGGTGTAGTTGGAGGTGTCAGGACTTGAGTGGGCAGCCTGGGGGAACGGGCAGAGGTAGGCGGGCATGGTGGGAGGTGTTAGGACTTTGAGGGGGCAGCCTGGGGTAGTGGGCCAAGGTGAGTGAGGTTAGTGGGAGGTGTGAGGACTTGAGGGGGCAGCCTGGTGTAATGGGTATAGGGGATTGGGGCTGGTGAGAGGTGTCAGGACTTGAGACAGCAGCCTGGAGTAATGGGCAGATGTGAGCGGGGCAGTAGGAGGTGTCAGGACTTGATGGGGCTGCCTGGGGGAATGGTCAGAGGTGAGTGGGGGTAGAAGGAGGTATGAGGGCTTGAGTGGGAAGCCTGAGATCATGCTTAGAGGTGAGTGTGGGTGGTGGGAGATGTCAGGACCTGAGGGTCAGCCTGGGGCTGGTAGCAGAAGAGAGTGGGGGTAGTGGGAGGTATGAGGTCTAGAGGGGCCAACCTGGGGTCTGGGAAGAGGTGAGTTTAAGTATTGAGAGGTGTGACGACTTGAGGAGGCAGCCTGAGCTCATGAGCTGGGGTGAGTGGGGCTAATGGGAGCTGGCGGGACTTGAGGGGGCAGCCTGGGGGAATGGGCAGAGGTGGGTGAGTGGGGGTGGTGGGAGGTGTGAGGACTTGAGGGGCAGCCTGGGGTAGTGGACTGTGATGAGTGCTGGTAGTGGGAGGTGTGACCAATTAAGGGGGCAGGGTAGGATAATGGGCAAAGGAGAGTGGGTGTAGTGAGAGGTATGAGGACTTGAGGGGGCAGCCTGGGTGCTGGGCCGAGATGATTGGGGGTAGTGACAGGTGTGAGGACTTGAGAGGGCTGCTTGGGGGATTAGACTGAGGTGAGTGGGGGTAGTGGGAGGTGTGCAGATTTGAGGGTACAGACTGGGGGATTAGGCTGAGGTGAGTGGGAGTAGTGGGAGGTATGAGGACTTGAGGGTGCAGACTGAGGTTGGTGGCAGAGGTGAGTGGGGTTAGTGGGTGTAGGCCAACTAGCAGTGAGCTGCTTGCTTGCCCGTGCATGATAGTTGATACTCACCGATAAACCAGGTATTCCCGATGCAAGTGCCTGGTATAGCTGAGAGCGGCGATCATGCTTGCTTCCACAAAAAATGCCATTCATATGGATGATCACTCCCCCCTTCACATGCAGATGACCTGTGTATTAATTGAATGCCAGTGCTTGCAGTTGTGGTACATGTGCTCACTCTCTGGGGGTTTGGGGCTGTAGCATAACCTGCGTACAATCAATGGCTCCAAGTACCTGCAGGAAGTGTGCAATGAAATAAAACTCCTGGCACACTCTCTGTCTTGCTTGCATTGTACATTGCATGTATATGTGCCTACGCACACGTGATGGTATTGAGTGCAATGCCTGGTGTAGGCACCAGGATTGTGTGGGCTGATATATGCCGCTGTAAAGGCAGAGGTGTGCTGCAATGAGCCCATTCTGAAGTGGAGTGAGTGCATGGGAGCAGATGGTGGGTGATGCAAGGTCTTTCTCCCACTCCGTGACCAGGTCTAGTATAACCTGCAGAGGGAATCCTCCTCGTCCTCCTTCCATCAAGGATCAGTGCCACAAAGCTGAATTCATCCTGCAAATCCAATTTTGTAATAGTTTGCATTGCACGCCTTTATACATAGTATGTTGTGTCATGTATCATGTGGCGGTAAAATCACAAGGTTTGAGTTTGCCTTTGGACTCTGGGAAATTGTGCATTGAAATCCATGAATTGGGTCGTGTTTGCGCTTGATTGGGTGTGTTTGCTGTTTGTGTAGCTCGCCCCTCAACACGCCCACGCTATTCCTCCATTTGTGCAAGAAATGGGGAATATGCATGTTCCACACCTTATTTATTTCTTTGCACAGGCCCTTGCGGCACTTTGCACTGTATGTCACGCAAAGCCCTCAGCACAGTGTTAAGTGGGTAAAAACCTGCACAAAGTCCGATCTGTGACTTGCAAGTTTTGCGCACCGCAAAGTGCTTTTTGTTTTTTCCAAAGTGCCTTTGCAGCGCGCAAAATTTTCTGTGAATTAGTCCCCATGGATCTCCACAGAAACTTAATCCTTGCAACCTCAAGAGTTTGGCCTCGTTAGTGGAGGCTGTTTAGCATCGTATAGAATATTGTTTTATTTTAGAATCTTTTCTTTCGTATGGCACTCTGGCGAAAGAACCATGGTAACAGCTCGCCCTGGCTACTAGAAGCTTTATTGATTTTATATTCTCTGTATTTAAACGCGCCAGCTGGGCTTTCTGTTTCTTTATTTATGTGGCCTAGTTTTCCCCTTTACTGGTGAGATGACTGCACACTTTCTGCAAAGCAACGGCCAATACAGAGCCTTGCAGTTCTCTGCTTTCTGCCATTGGAGTGTTGACACCCATTCATTCGCCTTTCTGCTCTTTCTTGTGTCGTCAAAGAACCCTCTCTTGAGCCGCTTTTCTGCTGCTTTTTCTGGTGTGTTTGGGCTATTGCAGAACCCACAGTTCTTTTGTTCGGCATGAGGCCAGCTCATCTTGCTCAGTGAGTCACACTTGTTTTTCTGGGCACCTGTGAGTCAGGCAGTATGTGGGCCTGAGGGAGGGCCATGAAGAGTCTAGTTTGCGCCTCTTTTGGAAGCCCAAATAGAAGTGATGTGCAGATCGCCCACCTGCTGCCAAGCTGGAATCCTGCTTCTCACCTGAAGTTAAGTGGACAGCACATGCATGTGTGTCCTCAGAGGACTGGCTCAGGGAATGGTGCACATTGCTGAAACTCCCCAGTGGAGCTCAGAACGTCCTATCCCCTGCTCTTCGGACTGCTAGCATGGAAACTACCATGTAACACCCGGTCACGCTACATGAGCACTCCGCATGTTTACATTAGTATATATTACACATCTTAGTGCCCTCTGAGTGTGTAAAAAGGAGATTGCACAGGCAGTGAACGGATTCAGTAGGGCGAATGTGCAAGCCATTTTCTTCCCAAATCAGCACATGATGAAAACTCCTGGCACACTCTCTACCTTGCTTGCATTTTGCATGGCATGGGCTGGGTGCTCAGGTAAATCGCACATTCCTGCAGGACCTTGGGTGAGAAGGCTCACTGCAGCAGTGGTGCTGCGTCCCTTAGAGACACAATGCTCTATGTGCAACATCAGGGCAAAGGCACTCCGTGCAGTGAAGCACTGTATCGCCGCTAGTTAAATTAATCCCCCATAGTGTTGTGAGCTGGGCCTTCCAGCAGCCGTATTCCTCAGATAGGACTATGTAAGAATATGCAGAGTTTGCCAGTGACAAACAGCATAGCCGTTGGATGGCACATACTTGTGTATTGTCGATATCTCAAAATTATAGCACTTTTGTCCGACTTGCATTTGTCAAGGTGGTAGGAAGTCTCACACGGCATGTCAATTCCAAACAGTGCCGCAGCACCACCACCCTTTCTCTAGATGCAGTTACTTGCAAAGCACAGTGTGTTAAACATGGAGGAGATTTTAGGATTAATTTATGGACCAGCGAGCTAGGGCACAGATTCTCACCTCCACTTCTTACCCACCCACTGGCTGGCACTCTAAATTGAGCATTATAAAAACATCAACAATTAGAATCTTGCGTTATCCTCGGTAAATCAGTGTATCCCCTTGTGCCCAGTTGCCTCATAAACATTGGTTGCTAGCCCCGGTACTAACTACTACTTTACCCTTCAACTAGCACTGTACAACAGCTTGAAATGATAATTTCCCCTGAATGCAAAACACATAATTCACTATTGTAGGTGCAAAGTGTGCATTTCTCTTGGCCCTAAAACCCCCTAAATGTGTTTGGCTCTATGCATGTGTGCTGCCTGTTTGTGCTTGTGCCTGCCTCTTTATGCCTAACTACCTATGTGTAGGAGGTGTATGTATATGGTTGGTCTGTGTCTCTGTGTGGGCTTACCTATATGTGTGTGCCTGCCTACATGACCCTCAGAGCCTCTTCAACTTCCCCCCTACATGTCTTTCTTGTTGTATCTATGTGTGCATGTAAACCGGTCTGTGCATCTTTTTACGATATCAACAATCTGTTAAGTGACTTCAATTCAGCAGTCCCACTAAGTCAGTGCCTCGTCTGGGACGCCCAAGGGAAGCCCTTATTTATATATTTTTATAACAAGTTATACTCTGGATGATAAACCCTTATATAACACCCCTCTCTTTGAATCCCCCTGACCTCACTGAGCCAAGAAGTAGGTTTGTTTTGCAATTTAAAAGATTTATTGGAAAAATTAAACAATATATATATACTACACTTTTATAAATAAATTAATATTTGATCGCACACTTATGAATTTGACAGTGATCAACAATGGATAATATGACAATTGTACGCTTATTTAATCACTGAGTAAATGGTATAGAAACGGTAAAGTAGCATAGAATACATTTATGGTTTCAAGGAAAAACAATGATAGAAAAGCATGCAACACAGGAATAACTTTGATTTGATTTCAACAAAAGGCAATTTAATCACTTTTCCCCTTTTGGCAATTCACCCCCCCCCCCTTATGCAATATAAGGAGATGGAGTTAAGCACACAGTTTTCAGGAATACAAACAAAATGCAATACAAAGTTCCAGTTCCCCCCAGCGAGCTTAGAGGAAAACAGGTATGATTTTAAAGCAGGCAAATCCTTTTAAATGTGGTGGCAATGAAGTAAAATATGCTAAAAATGCTTTTTATTCCCGATAGGAGGTTCAGGGTAGGTGATAGCTATTTAAGATTATTTCAAGTCACACTTGCGATGCTCAATGAGGGATTAGCAGGTTGAAAACGAATTTTAGCAGTTCAAGCAAAAGCGGCTGTTTTGACAGGAGCTAATTGGACCAAAATGCAAATCACTGCACTTTTTCCGAGTGCATTGAGCGTGATTACGGAAAAACTATAAGGAGTAGAAAGTCGGTGTTAGGCGTGTTGGAAAGCTTAGAATCTTAGCTTTAAAATGAAAGTCAAATCTCATTCCTAGCACACGCGGTCCCATAGATACGAACGACTTTGTGGAGATAGTTTCTCGAAAAGAAAGTAAACTTCAGAATGACAAAATTACACTTTTACAGATTTGAAATGACAGAATGAACACACGATTCCTATGATGCAGTTCTGAACAGGTTCAAATGTTTTGAATCAAATTATTTTAGACTAAGAGATTGGTTCTGGCACAGTTCTAGCTGAGTACTCACACTATAAATTTGAAATAGGCCGTCAAGATCTGGTCAGGTTGGCTGCGGTTCTCTCGCCACGGACGGTCTTTAGTACCGGTTCTGCTCACAGCGATCTGGTCTGGGTCTCTGGTGGCACTGCGGTCTGGTCTGTGTCTCTGGTTCTGCTGGTCTGGATCAAGTGGATTCTGGATACAGCACTGCTTTCTGGGTACTGGCACAGGGTTCTAGCCAGAATCACACAACTCAGCCCGGCTGCTTGAATAGTTTGGTTGCAAAAGATTTGGAGGCCTACTGAAGAGGATTCAGCTTTTGGATTGGCCCCTGCTTTAAGTTCTGAATTGGTTCTGGATCTATCTGGAGTTGAGTTCTGGATTTTGAAGTCGTCCAGCAAAATGCTCCGCAAGAAAGTGGAAAGTGAGTCTGTTACCTGTCCAAAGCAGTCTCTTTTTATGTGTTTTGAAAATGGCTGTGTGCGTGGGCATAACTAAGCCTGCTCCTCACAACTTATCATTGGGCAAGCTCTCCTCTCTCCCTTGATTGGGGAAGGAATGGAGTGTAATCAGGCATCACTTTTATGGCATACAGAAAGAACACTCCCCTTGTCAATTTGCACCCAAATCTATTTTTGATCTAAATACATATTTATCCATGTACCATTTTTATAATATTATATGTCCAGTTAACATATTTTCTGTAGCACCAAACCATCCGATCCCTGTCTTTGTAAAATGTCGTGTCCACTTATGACTGAATTCTGCCCTTTTCATCAAAAACACAACCTCTAAACTTTTCCAGATGTACACAAACATGCACAAGGTATATGGGCATCAGATGATAAAGTGTCAGATTTTTAACATACAGACATTCAGAGTAATACCTTATTTTCCGCTACTACCCCCCAGAACATACCACAGAGTCCTAACACCTCTTAAAATGTGCACAGAAAAATCACAAGAATAATGATATTAATTATATAATTTTGACAAGTCCGTACTATGAATTATCCATATTTTTAAAATCATGCTCTGGCCCAGAGGGGTGTGGTTTCCCAAAGCACATGGTGGAATTTCTGGTTTGTCCACTTCCTCCAACTCAAGTTGCTCACAGAGGCACTGCTCCTCCCAGTTTCTCCCAAGAGGAAGCCATTTACGACCACCCCTAATTTAACATTTGTCTGAGCCAAGGAAGGCTCATTTTTCTGTTTCCCTGCTCCCAGGTGCTCCTCCCCTTATTCAATCAGAGAGGTCTAATCTCCTTTTGGTGGGAACAGCATAAGGCAGCCAGGCCTGCGAATGCAGTGGCTGTGCAAGTTTCAACTCCTGTCGGGGGTAGTTGCCAGGCAGAATTCAATCTCTTCAAGCCAGGCTTCAGCCAAATGTCACTTTTGTTCCCAGTTTTTCTTCATTCAAATCAAACTTACAATTTCTACACATGCAGCTAGAATGCTGATTCTAAGTTCAAAACTATGACATTTAAACAGTTGCAACCTATGTGACACTCAAAGTAGGTCACTCATTTATTTTGAACATTTTGATTTTAGTGGCTTTAAATCCAATTTCACTTCAGCTGCTGACAGCCACAGCTCAGCAAGTTTTATTATAAACATTGTTTTGGGCTCTTCATCTTTCCAGATTTTGTATGCACACAAGACTACATTCTGCCAAATGTCTGCTGGTGTTCAGTGAGATTTTTGAATACCCTGCAATGTTTAAAATAGGCATTTTTAGCTTTCATTTCAGAGAAACAAAGATGATTTCAAAGCGCTTTTTTTTTTAGCTAACAGGCACTGCTGTTTTTCCTTTGGCACCACGTTTCACTCATGGTGCTTCTGGCCCATCACACTCGCACTGGTGGGTGGTAGGTCAGGCGACCATTTTGGTGTGCGCAAAATCTGTGCAGTTTTCCTGGATTCTGGCGCAATGTGGGCTTTTTAGACCATCTTGGATTTTCTGAGCCCACAGCCCAAAATGTTGCAGCATAATAACTCGACCATGGGTCAAAACCCCTGACAAATGTATATTTAGCGTCCATAGAGAACATTTTGAAAGCATGGGTATTGCCTCATAATAGTGCATGGCAAGCAACATGTGTGCATTACAGATGCATTGTTGCCATTACATGAAATATGCGCATTCCTGAGGAAACATGGACATCTGTCATAATTTGTGCATTAGCACAACATTGTGGACATTAAAAGAAATATGAGCATTACTAGGAAATGGTGACATTGTGCCACAAAATGTAAAGGTATTACTTCTGTGTTATGCATCATGCAGCAGTAAGGCAACATATTACATTACTGACACATTGCAAGCATGCAGCAAAATAAGAGCGTTGCTCTTGAATTGCGGTTACTGGGAAAATCTGAGCTTCAAAAAAGCATTCTAGCAACTGGACACATGTGGTATTACTGCATCTCTGATGAAACTGGGCAAATATGTGCATCACTGTGGCATTGTTATAATAAACCCTTCCCTTAACAAAGTCTCCCTCCGGAGACTTTATCTTAGAATACAGTCTCCCCGGAAGAATGTATTCGGAAATGGAATCGCCCCCTGAGAACTGTTTTCTCTACCATGGCAAGAAGTGCATGTCCTTCCATTTTAAATCTTTGATGGTGATTTCATACATTTGCAGTATGGCTAGAATATGTTAATATTCTATCTTGGCTGGTGCTATTAGACAGACCAAAAGTATGTGAAAAGGATGTGCAAATGTCCAACATCGTTCTATTATGCTGGTAATGTTACGTGCATGGGAAGATCTTGTGGAATCGGTTCTGCATTGCCCATATTTGGGAACCGTGTGTCAGTCTGAGATATTGCACGGATTCTGGGGATCACTATAGGGTTGACAATGTTTGGCCAGTGTTGAGTTTCTGTCCGTTTTAATTGTGGTCACAGAAGCTAATTCTGGGGCTTCCTTTGGGCGACTGGCTTTGTTGTATGTTCCTGTGAGGAATTCGACCATCCACACGGGGAGAGCGCACTCGCCTGGCCTTTATTGATATTTTAGTAATGAAAATGAACGATGGGAGACCAAACTCTGAGAAATGTGTGTGGCCATTCCACACCGATTTCATCTGCTTCCCGCACAAAATGCATAGTAATGTGTACTCCAGGATGACACAGCCTACAGGTGCCGTCTTCCCCCGTCATATTCAGCTGGAATGTGACAGCCATTGGTACATCAAAGCAGTCCAAGAAGGGGGAAGGCACACCTTCCTCCAGTCATGAGCAGCCCAATTTAAATATGAAAGGGTCCATGGATCTACATTCCTTTCGTCTAATCTGGCTGGTTGCAGTGCATACTAATGAGATAATTGAAGCAAGCCTAGAGGAGAGGCTTGATTGCCGTCAGACAACATGAAGGCAGGACTAACACCCTTTTGGAATGCAATGTGTCAACTTGAAGCTAGTTGCCACCTCTCTGTATAAAAGGCAGTGAATGGCTTTCTGGGTGCAGCAGATAGTGCAGGTGTCCCTGCAGAGACAACACCTTTCAGCGGAATGAAGGATGTGATTTGGGAGGGACAGGAAGTCTGTTCCCATCACAAACTTCTAGGGAAACTTGCACTTTAATCAAGAGTCACAGAGGACTCAGTTAACCAGCAAGACACTTTGATCTACAGCAGACAGGACGATGGGTCGACTTAGGTATATGTTATCACCCCTTGTCTGTCCTGTTGCAGAGCACTCTGTCCTGACCTCATGCATAACAAAAGATTGATGTTGGGGACCCAGTATTGGTTCATTAAGGTAGGATTAGCTTGCACCAATCTCTGGGGCCCATTTGGCTTTAAAAGAGGGCTGAACCCCTCACTTAGCAGTTCATCTAAAGACTTTGAAAGGAGTAAGAAGAAGGACTCATTTGGACACGAGCTGAAGGTACATTCTACCTTACATCTTCCGCCAGTGAAGGAAGGCCAGGAGTTCCAGGAGGGAAGCAAGATCCCTCCCCTAAACATCTCCCAGGGAACAGAGGGAGATACCAGACTCAGACGTCACAACCAACAGCTCTAGAACCGGTACCCAGCCAGCACACTGTGTGCCGTGCTAGATTCTGCCAGCAAGCTCCCAAGTTGGGAAGTGCCGGAGAATCTCTGGACAAAGGACAATGCCGTTGCCTGCAATCACTCTCCTGAGCTTTGGGTCGTCTGCCTTGAAAGGGTGATACAAGCCCTGCAAAGAAGCTAGGAGGAGTGCCACACAAGCATCATCCATTGTCCATCTTTTAAGGACATTTTTGAGACAGTCGAATCTTCGAACCGCATCCATCTGCACCACTGCTGGCTGTTGGTATGCCGCAGTTACCAGAGCCGTCCGAGACGCCTCGACTTGCATTCCAGATCCGCCAACCAGAACAGACACAATGATTCTTTGCCCAGAGACGTCTGTCCATCCTTGCTTGCTGAACTGCCTGCCGCCTAGTACCCGCAGCTGTCTCCTGCCATTAACTCTGTCTCAAGGGCTGCAAAGCACGCTGAAACAGCCTTGATGCCGTTGAGCACCACAAACTTCTTCAGCACCAGGTACATTGAGGGTCTGCCCGGCCTGCTCCTTCTGCGAAGGCCTCTAGAGACAGTTGCAACCCTTTGCCCCCTTGTGCAAATAACCTTGAACAGTAAGGCTGATTACTTTACCAACCACCCTCCTGTCCGTATCCAGAGAGCATCCCTTTCCTTCGTGAAACTATCTGTCCTCTGTGTTCCTTTACAGTGTGGGTTGTATTTTGTACTGTGCTAGAACTGTCTGTTGTAGTAATAATAAAGTAGATATTTTTGATACAACCTTGACTGGACAGTTCCTTTTATCATTGGGTAATAATTGGATTTTCGCTTTGTTGCAACTAACCAACGAACCACGACCTTGCAGAAGCATGCTGTTCCGTCCAGGTTACAGAAATTGGACAAGGAGGTCTTATAATTCACTTGTATTCCAATTTGTTCGGATCCCTTCAGGTTTACTAGAGGTGTGGGGCTGGTTTGATGATTTAGAAACTGATATTCATCCCTGGACCACTGGAGCCCCGGAAGTTGATTCATCACAGTTCCAATAATGAGCATTTGACTATCATAATCAAGCCTTCTTAACAACGCTATACAATTGCTTTAACGTTTTCATGTCGAATTGACTTTAAACATTTCATTTAATACTCATATTTTCAAAGATTAATTCAGGGGGTGCGAGGGATGGTGCAAAAACTCCTATATGAATGCCCCAAAACATACACTAGTTTAGCCATTGCCACTGAACCACATTAAACTCATTCTATTTCACATAGTACTTATGGTCCCTGTGTGCTTTATACTTCACTGATTCCAAAAGCCTTATCGAAAACATTCCACTCTCTCTCTGTGACCCTGAGCAAAGCATTTATTCCTTGTAACCAAGACATTTTCTTGCAGCAGCCCCTTGATGCCCCTAGGCTGTTAGTGCACATTACAAATCTAAAACATAAAACAAAAAACAAAAAAATCCCTAGGAGAGAAAATACAAAACTAAAAGAAATTGCTTTTTATAGCATGCCCCATTTGAAAATAAAGTATGACTATACCATTGTGTTTTAAAATGCTCGGTTTGCCCCAATTTGTGTGTTTAAAAACCTTTTGAGGTGGGCATGGCCAAGCTGAGCAACGCTCCAGACGCACTCGATGGGAGCTCCATGAGCTTGCCCAGTTTTGTGAGCCCACTGCCATTTCTCACCGTATTCATTCTCCTCAACAAAAGGACACAAGGTCGAGTTTGTCCCCCAACAGGGTTGCTGGCCTTTGATATCACCTCTGCGCATGCGATGCTGGGTTCAGAGTGATAATCCAAGATGGAGCCTGCAGTAGTGTCCAGAGCGTGGAGCGAGCCCTGCTGACTATGGCATTAGCTGGACACTTTCTCTGCATTCTGGACCCTCCCTACACTTTCACTTTATTCGGGAATCAAGGGAGTGTTGTGCTGCATTAATAGTAATAGATGAGGGCAAGAGATCGAGGGTTGGATTTTCTCTTAACGACCGTGGTGTTGCATAAATGGTCTGATACAAGTTCCATGTTCACTCTGTTTCATATCTGGTTTCAATAGCCATGATGGAATGGCTTAATCTAGTGTCCCTTAATTTTCAGGGTCCTGTCAATAGAAATTCGACTCCAGACATCCAGCGTTCATGTGGTCATGATCCTGGAAACCGACGTTCTGTTGCGGGATAACTGTAGTTTGAGATGCAGGACGTTCCCAAAACAATTCTTTGCCTCCGCTTCAGTAAATAAAAGAGGCATAGCAATTCAAGTGGAGTAAAACAACCCCTTTGTGAGTAAGGATGTTTAGATGAACCCCGATGGGCGGTTTCTTCTCCCCAGGGGAACCCTACTTGGCCATTCTATGAACTTGGCTTCCTTGTATCTTCCCAATGGCAATCTACATGAGCTCTTGGATTCTTTACTTCCCACCCTAGAGGCATTCACGCATGGTGAATTGTTAATTGGTGGTGACTTCATTTTCATTCCAGATCCTGCTTTGGATAAGGTTCTGCCTCCATCTGCCACAAAATAAAAGCACAGATTAGCCCTGCTGAAAGTCCTGCATGAGGTGGTTTAAGTGGATTTCTCGAGGCTACTTGTTATAGAGGTTATTTGTTAGCCATAACTTAATAAAAGCCATTCATGGAACATGGAAGACATCCTGTGCCTCAGGTCCATGTGTGCCTCCTGCCTCACACTTCACACCTGCCTACTTTCGGTTGTTTGCCCTGCCACAAATAGCCTCCTCTTTGTTGCTACCTACTGCCACAGCGCCTGATGCCTGCTATATGCGTACGCTCTTTGAGCTGATGATGACAACTGGGGATGTATGGAACCTTCACTGCTCATGGGTGCCTGCTGTCCCTCCGTTGGTGCCTGGGTAGGCATAGTGACCACCAGGCTATAGTGAATATGTCGACTCCAAAAATGTTGAAAAAAAAGTCTAAAAAAAAAAAGTAAAATGTTTTATTTATTATTTTTTTTTTAATGGGGGGTCACTCCAACCCCACGTTTATTTTTACTAGCTAAACCCAAAAAAACATACAAATAAAAAAAACACATTCGATTTCTTTTTTTTACATTTTTTTTGTTGATGACATTTTTGCATTCGACTTTTTGCATTCAACATTATAACTGCACACCGTGACCAGCTCATCTGATGTGCCTTGAACTCCCAACTCGGATGGGAATGTGGTCTCCTCCAGATGGGGCATTTTGGGTGTGACTGGTGAAAAGGGGGCCCTGTTGGTATCTGGGCTGGAAGGCACCATGGAGGACAACTGGCGCACGGAGGAGGAAGACGAGGAGGTGGTTGCAGCAGTGTACATCCCATGGAAGACACCAAGGAACAGGCATACTGCAACCCAGCCGACAAAGCGGTTTAGCTCACTTAGATGAAGGGCAAGCAGATTACGAGTAGCCTGCCCATCATTATGAATGACACCGGTCCGTTACGTCAACTCGGCCAGCAGGGGTAGCAGATAATCCCAGATGGCCACACCAAGGGTAATGGGGTGGTGGGTCTGGGTGGAGGCATCCTGGACAGCACACACTGCTGTATCCGATGGCCAAGGGACTATATTTTGCACATGCACCTCCACGGTGGCCTGCACAGCCTCATGCCCCTGGGAAAGGACTGCAGTAGGCCCCAAGGGCTGTGCTGCAACAGCCACCTCCTCAGCCTCCTGCCCCATCTACCTGGAAGACTCTGGGGCATCTTCCGCCATGGATGGCCCCTATGTGGCATCACCTGGCCCTACTGCTGCTGAGGAGTCCCCTCCTGTCTTCACCTTCTTGGACTCACCCCCAGCAGCCATGCCCGATGTCACCGGTGCTTACACAGCCACATCGGTCCCCAAAGATGAGCTGTCATGGGGGTGTGGCTGGGGCCTTGCACGCTGCCTGGTGAAGGCAACCCTGCAGCCATGCTCCAGAGCAATGCTTCTGTTCATTTCATCAGATGAAACTGTGGAAAAGGAGAAACAGAACAGAAACTGCAGTGTACTGCACCAAATCTGGAGTTTCATCATCAACATTCACATGAACACGGCTAGTCAAAGGAACAACCACCAACCTTCACACCCAAACACATGGACATGCAATTCACATCCTTGCAGACACCTGCCTTGCCATCACTCCACACAATCACATCAAGCTACTTACCACTGTCACAACCAATCAGTTGCATATGCTATAAACACATGCATCATTTGCATATGCACATGTGAGCATACCATAGCACAAGCACATACATATGTCATGCACAAACATAAACTGAGAGGCCCCAAGCAGTGCGATGTCCATACACATCAGAATCCCGTGCACTGTAATGCCTCTATGTGACTAAGCTAGACATCCAAGTACACATGTTGCATCCAGGCGTGAGTGATGCCCAGTCACACATTCCCATTTTTGGCACATACACATGAGCTCATGCATGCACATGTTGTGGGCAACACTACCTCAACTGGCACCATTGTCACACTGGCACGTCTTACACAGAAGTATCATTACATGTGCACGGTCTGAAAGCCAGCAATACAACACACAATGCAAGTGATATACATATAGGTCTGAATGCACACATGGAGAGAAATGTCTGAGGCATGCACAAAGACATCCATCTCAGAAACAAACTTGCTGCACGCCTAAGGGGGTCATTGCCAACATGATGATACATGCACAGATCACATACACCGTAGAGCATTGCACCACATGGCCTCTCACCAGTCGACTCCAGACGTTGATATAGCTCGTAGACCTAGGTATGCAGCGCCGGGTAGAACTTCTCCAGGACCAGCATGTTGTTAGCCTACATCTGGCACCTGTGTGCATACTACAGCTCTGCGGTGGCACCATCCTGGACGTACCACAGGGCCTTGCCGTGGGTCCTGGATTTCAGATCCTCCCAGCGCATGTGCACGGTCTTGAAGGTGCGGGGTGCAACCTCCTTCATGTTGATGGCATCTGTTATCCCGTCCCAGATCTGCTGATGCCCTTCCTTGCTGTGTTGCATCACAGGGCGGAAGAGGGCATCATAATGCTCCAGAACTTTCTCCGTCAGGATGTCAACTTTCCTGGCGGTGAAGTTGACTGCCCTCTGCCTCGCTGCCATGGGGTTGCCACTCTGGTCAGAGGATGTTGGTGCCGACATGACAACCCCCGAGGCAGGTGTGGGTGGGCAAGGTCATCCTGGAGCGGGCTGTGGAGCAGTGCTGGTGGAATGCCACAGAGGGCACTCGAGGAAGCAGCTGAGGTGGTCACAGGGCCACAGACAGGAGTAGGGGCAATGGCTGGACAGCAAGCACTCCAAACGGAGTGCAGGTAGGCAGCAGGCACACACACTGTACAGGCAGCAGCAGATGGCTAAGTTGGATGCAGCACAGGGCAGTAGGAGGCAGGTAAAATTGCACAAAGGCAGGAACGTGGATATTCTGTCTCGCTATGTAGGCAGCCAGAAACCGTGTGAAGGGACGTTGCGTGTAAACGATGAAGAAAGCTTGGACACATGAAATCCAAGGAAAGGCCCTCAGTTCATACCATACGTGACACGCTCTGCGTGCAGGCATTCAGCACGCCATATTCATGGATACATTAGTACGTGTAGAAGCAACTCTGGATGTGCGTGTGAAAGGGAGGAGATGGACGAGTGGAGTACTGCATATTTTTGGGTGCCAAACAATACATTCACTTCAGGGACTGTACAAACTTCTTATTTTGGTGGGGGATTTGCCTCTGTGCATACGATACTCTACTTCTGATTTTTGCAAGGCTAACTGTGAGTCGTGTACATATTTTTTCAACTCTGGGTGCCTCTGTGTATTATGTACCACTATTCTTACCTATCTGGTAGCTTTCCGGGGTTAGCATTTGCATTTTTTGTGTAGCTGAGTGTCACTGCGTATCAGGTACAGCTTTTTTTTATTTTTTGGAAGCTATCCTGGTATTGCGTATGCATTATATTTTGTTTTGAGGTGCCCGTGCGTTACACATACTGTATTTTTCACAAATGGGGTACAATTGCGCCTTGCTGGACCACAGAACTATGTCTTCCATCACATAGACTGCCCCCTCACTAAAATTTCCCTGGACAATTACTCGGTGTGCCTTCCATATTTCTCTTACACCTGGAACATGAGGAAAGTCCCCAAAAGGGAAAGGGGGCAGATGTGGCCATAGTCAGGGACGTGCTGTGGAAGCAGTTTTCCCAGACCCAGGGGTTCCGAGACGTGCTGTGGAAGTAGCTTTCCCAGCCCCAGGGGTTCTGGGATGTGCTGTGGAAGCAGCTGTCCCAGGGGTTCGGGGACATGCTGGGGAAGCAGCTGTCCCAGCCCCAGGGGTTCCGGGACATGCTGTGGAAGCACCTTTCCCAGCACGAAAGGCTTTGGGACGTGGTGTGGAAGCAGCTGTCCCAGCCCTAGGGGTTCAGGGACATGCTGTGGAAGCAGCTGTCCCAGTCCAAAAGGCTAAAGGATGGGCTGTGGAAGCAGCTGTCCCAGCCAGAAAGGGCAAGGGATATGCTGGTGAAGCAGCTGTCCCAGCCTGAAAGGCTAAGGGATGTGCTGTGGAAGCAGCTGTCCCAGCTTCCGGGGATTCCAGGACGAGCTGTGGAAGCAACTTTCCCAGCACGAAAGGCTTTGGGACGTGCTGTGGAAGCGGCTGTCCCAGTCCAAGGGTTTCAGGGACATGCTGTGGAAGCAGCTGTCCCAGTCCAAAAGGCTAAAGGACGGGCTGTGGAAGCAGCTGTCCCGGCCGGAAAGGGCAAGGGACATGCTGGTGAAGCAGCTGTTCAGCCTGAAATGCTAAGGGACTTGCTGTGGAAGCAGCTGTCCCAGGCCCACGGGGTAATGCCATGCCCCAGCCCAATTGTGGTCCAGCATATAGACCCCAGAGTGGTCCCAGCCACACAGGGGTGGCATCAACACCTTGTGGCAAGAAGACTGTTAGGCAGAATCACCTGCAGTACCCTTTGTGAACACTATAGGCAATTAGGACTACAAGTATAAGCACAATTTCATCTTTGGTACAAGCCTGTACTACACAGTAAAGTGGTAGTGATGGCTGAGCAGCCAGACTTATCTCAAGAGTTTAAAGTGAGCAGTAGAACAAGTTACACAAAGGACCAACCAATACAGTGATTCAAACAAACACTGATTCAAGGTTTCTTGGTAAAAGAATACGCATTTATTTATTCAATCAGTTAGAAAACATTACACTAACATAAGCAGCTCAATATCACACACTAATACACCACAAAAATCCAACTGGTAAGTAAACAAACAAGTTTAGCTTCAAAATGAAGTGGGAGCAAAATGGCACTTTAGATACTTAATAAAGGAGGGAAAAGACAAGGTTATAAGAATAGACCGTACAAATACATTCATAGGCAGGGCAAAATGTTCCAGTAAAATACAACTAGCAATTCTTTGCAATAGGCCTTGGCCAAAGTCAATGGTTCAGAGTCCTTTGTATAGGATAGCACAGTTCTGGTATATAACGGTTAAGTCTTTGCCACAGATTTTTAAAGGATTTGGCTAGGCGAAAAGTTTGACGAATGTTAAGGGAAGGACAAGACTTCGTAGTTGACGAAAGTTTCACACACTTTCTCGATGGCTGAAAAAATTTCCTGACCGCGTTTGCACAGTACCTTGTCAATGAAGAAAGCTGTAGCTAAGGCAGTTGTTCCTGGCAGTTCGAGCAGATCTCGCTGTTACTGAGCTTCAGTTGTGGGGACAAGAAGGACGTCGGGAGGTTCCTGCACTGCCCAGGGAAGAGGCCATAAGCTGTAGCAAGACATCGGTTTAAGGTGTGAGTGCCTTAAAGTCCACAAGCTGGTTTCCTTCCCTCTGGCTATCTGGTTTTCAACAGCACTCTGATGAAAATTCGACCAGGTGGGGACGGTGTCCAGGTGGCTTGCGAGTTGGTTGTTCCCACCAAACTCAAGGGAAGACGTTAACCTTGAAGGGCTTCTCTGTGGTTGGAGTTTAGGCATTTGGACCTACAGCAGGGCTTCACCAGTCGTCCAGGAGTTGCAGCAGTCCTCTTCCTTCCTTTCCTCTTCGTTTCTTTTCTTCCAGTGGTCGACTCTGCTTTCCAAGTCCCAGAGACCTGCTTTTAAACAGTTTTCCCCATTCATTCCAACCTGGCTGTCACGCACACAGCAGGTGTGCTTTCCTTGCTGGACAGCCAGCCGGCCAATCACGACAGAGTGAATTCAGGTCTCCTAGGAGACTAATCACCGGGAGTTTCAGGCACCTCCCTCACATCCTGTCCACCCCAGACACTCAGGTGCCAGAGGAGGGCTTGAGCACTGAAGCACACCAAAGGCCAACGAACAAAGGAACCAAACCTCATTTGGTGCGCAGAGAAACACAGAAGAAGGACCTTTCCTAAAAGAAATGGTGAAAAACGATGACCGGAGTCTGTTTTTACAGATAGGTCTTGGGCACCATATTGAAAAACATGGCTGACCCGATTTTTAGCTACCATTGTTAGCGGTCTGGAAAAATCATGGTAGTTTGATCTAAACCACTGCCACCAGCCATTTAAAGTAGGAAAGGGTAACATTTTACTTCTACATGAGTGTTTTGACTCGGGGGAAGCTAGGCAACCCCTCCAGCACTCTATAGGAAGATAGTGTGTGCTGAGTCAGTAAATTTAAAGAGACTAGTAAAGTCAATTTAACATTACATGCTCTGGGAGGCGGTAGTCAGTCCCAGAGAAGGTATTTAAACCTTGGGAAGTCTGAAGGACAACCCTGTGCCACTGCACTGAAGGTGCTGTGTGACACACAGAAAAAGATGATGCCTATGGAGTTGTTTTAAAACTCCCTAATCCAAGAACACAAAAGTAAAACACACATCAAAATACATGAAAGAGTGGGAAAAAAAGGCTTACACTCTTTCCAGATAAAAAAAAAATCCTAGAAATCCAGCAGAGTTGCAGGGGGTCACAAAAGGTTAGGGAAATTAGCACATATTGAGAATTCTCCCTAACAAAGACAAAGCCTGCACAGCAGGAACAGGCTCAACCCCATGACAAGGCACAGGACACTGGCACATTGAGGAAGAAGAACTTCAATGTTGAAGAACTCAAGATCCTCCTAGACTACGTGACCATTAACCACCATGACATGTGCCAACATCGAGGGAGCATACATACACCAGCTCAGCGTATGGTGGGTTAGCAGCATGTCACGGATGAGATCAACGCCTTAGGGTTTGGGATGTGCACTGCTGCGCACAAATTGAAGTGCTGGAATGATCTAACCCGTTGCAACAAGTCCAAGCTGGGTGCCAACCTGGCCTCTGCTCTGACAACTGGAGGGGGTCCCAAGAGAAGGAGGATTTGACCGAGCACAGAGAGGCTATGAGCCAATTCATTCTACTGGAGCAGGTGCAAGGCGTGGAAGGCCTGGATAATTACAAGGACATGACCGGTGAGTGCCCAACATTGTGCATCCTGAGTACATGAAGTACAGCATAACCAAGATGTATGATTGTGATACACATCCGGCTTCATTGGAATGACTACCCTGGGTGAACCATGTCATGTGGTGTACTGACTCAAGTACAGTGTACACAAGAGTGGATACAAACCATGTGTTGCACATCAGTTGAAAATGTCTGTGTGACAGTACTCATCCCCCCACTAGCATACCCCCAACATCTGCAACATGATACCACAACGTGCACAGTTGTTTGCTACATCCTTGATGTCAGTGACTCTGCTCTGCTAGACATGTGCATGTGTCTGAAATAAGAGTTACACTTCATGCCCTGCAGGGTATCAAATCTCTTTTCACACATGTACGTATGTGCTTCAATGCTACAAGGAACATCCAACCTGACAACTAACACGCTGTATGGTGTGCCTTGAGTGAGTTTGCATATGTCTAGACTGTGCACATCCCCGCTGCCACAATGACAATGATTCCTGAGGCAAATCGTTGTGAGGCCTTCTCCCTGTCACGCTCCCACACTCAGCCCACACTCATTGGGTCCATGCCCCTCTCCCTCTTGTGGGTCACTGTACCTTGTTCCTATCTACAACGCCATTGACTTACTCTCTCCACTTCACAGACCTTGCCTAGGTGGTACTCTTACAGCCATACATCAACTGGGACTGTTTCCTTTTCCCCAGACTTATGGCATGTTCCCATTGTGTACAGTCCCTGTACACAAACAACAATGGTGTAGCATGTGATGGATGCAGACTTGGATCTGGATATGTGTGTCTGACTGTTGAATGTGATGTAATTGCACGTCACAGAGCTTCATGCCCATTCCCATTTCACTGGTATTAGTCAACAGTTTGCAGTGCCACGGGCCATACTGTGCTTCTTAATAACCCTGTTGCTTGGCCACGTGTCCACTGACAACATGGCACTGATCAGGGAATTTTGTTGTCAGTCTGCATATGCCATGGTCAGAAGCTTGTTGTCCATAGTGTGTGGATGCTGTATTTCGTATGTCGAAATACACTGCATTTAGTTGCATAACAGCAATTCGATACACATGTTTACAGTAGACCTGTTGCACACGACTCCACATGTCTTTTTCTGTCCATTTGCAGGTGAGGAGGCAACAGATGCAGAGCAGGAGGAAGAGGATGAAGATGAGTCTGTGGTGCTTTAAACCACCAGTGGAGGACGTGGCGTGGCAGTCCTTGAAAACCCACTGGTGCTATGGACCATCCTGAGCCGTGCTGCAGACACTTCCGACTCTTTCAACTCAACTGGCTCTGATGCTGAACCGGATGTGCAGTCCTCAATGCTGGTGGAGGTGAGTGCTCCAATGGGTGGAGCAGTTGGGGCCCGCAAGTCTGCAGGGGGTCAGTTGCCTTCACAAGGCCAGTTGGTGGTGGCACTCCCATCTGTGGTGTTACAGCTGCAAGGCAACACTCCCATGTATTGGTTTCAGGTCGTGGGACAGATGTCCAAGGGAGTGTTGCAAGTCCTGCAGCCAGGGAACTGGGCATCACAGCAAGGTCCATGTTCATTTCGATCCGGCAGGTGTGGGCCCGCACAGGTGGGGGACATGTGCAGATTGGGCAGACAGAGTGGGAGCAGCAGATGTTGCATTCCGCTCACAGACAGGGTGCTGCCTATGAGAATTTGGCTGAGGGCATGGATAGGGTGGCCACTTCCATGAATCCCCCCAGAAACACAGGTGGAGCAACAGCTGCAGGTCATGCGATCTAAATGCTGCTCCCAGCGGCTGCACGTGGAGGCCAACATCAGGAGCCGACGGGCAGATCTGCAGTGTCTGCAAGCATCCCTGCTTGCAAAGGGTCAGGCACAGAGGGAAGCCCTGAGGCATGAGTTGTTGCCCCACACAACTGCAATCCATGAGGAAGAAGCAGCCAACAGAAGACTGTTCCACCAGGAGATGTTATCATTGAGGCAGACAATCTCGGAGGAGCTCCGTGCAACCCATGAGGTTTGGCATAGTGACAACCAAGCCCTCAGTCTGCTGGTGCATTCATCAGTGTCACACATGGCAGCTGCCACTGAGGACCAGGCCAGGGTACTGAATGGTGAGCCTCCAGCACCACTCCCACCTTCAGATTAAACACAGGATGGGTGTGCCAGCACAAACATGCCTCCCAGTCCACCATAGCCGTGCGGTTCGTGAGCCCATGGAAGGGACTATTAAATGCTGAAATAAATTTTGGGGGACGTTCACCCATGTGGATGTTGACATGCGCCCTACCCCGCCCTCCACCTGGGATGACCCCTCTGGCCCATGATGTACAATTTTAATTGTTTAATAAAAATGTGATACTTTTGTAGACCCGCTCTGAATTTGTGTTAAGTTTGGTGAGGTTTCAGCAAGGGGGGGCAAAGTTATAGATTGAATGGAGAACAACTTTGCTCATGCGTACAGACCAAACTGCTGGACAGATTTTCACCAAATTTGTAGCAGAGTGGCGACTTGGTCCGAAAGCGTGCTTTTGTAAATTTGGTGAAAATCCGTCCAGTAGTTTTTTAAAAAACAGGTCAAATGTAGGTCCAAAAAAATGAGTGATATCTGGTTCTGCTCCACGGACCCATTTCCCTGTTCGCTCTGTGGACTGGACTTTGATTGGTGCAGATAGCAGCGTGATGTCCGCGGACACACAATACGCCCGCTAATTGGCTGGAGGCAAGCGTGATGTGTGTCATAATTTTCAGAAATGCCCGCCATGTTGTGCCCTCGTATATTAGCAGATAACAAAGAGGCGAAAGGGGCTCGAAAACATGTTTTGGGGCATCCGTTGGTGGGAAGAGGGGCTGGAAAGGGTGGGGGAGTGAAAGATGATTCATATAATGTTTTTGTTTAGGTGGAAGAAGACACAGCAGTTGTTCGTGAATAGAATCTCTGGCGAGCAGCTTATGTGGTGACTGCAGGCAGGCTTCATTAGGGTAGGGGAGTGCATTGTTGATGATATGATGATGTTTGTATAGGCTGTATTGTGCTGTGGTGTTTGTGGCTAGATAGTACACTCTTGGATGCATGTCCACTGGTTGAAGTATTGTAATAGTATGTCTACAAAAGTATACAGGGCCTTAGGTGGTTGGCTTAGTGGATTGAAGAGTGTGCTGACTGGTTGTACATACCGGAATAGAGTATGTATAGAAGTGGACAGGCTCAGGTGGCTGGCTTATGTTTGTGGGTTGTGGCCAGTTTACAGATTGTTGGGGGCATGTCTGCTTTATGCTGTGGTGATTGTGACCAGCTACTAGAGTCTTGGGTGCATAGCTGGAGGTGATGCACTCAAGAGTCCAGGAGTTTCCCCACTGTTTGAAGTACTGTAATGGCATGTGTAGAAAAGTGGACAGGGCATCAGGCGGCTGGCTTATTGGATTGAAGAGTGTTCTGAATGGTTGTAGGTACTGCAATTCTGTATGTATAGAAGTGGACAGGGCCTCAGGTGGCCGGCTAATGTGTGTGGGTGGTGGCCAGTGTACAAATTGTTGGGTGCATGGCTGCGTTATGCTGTGGTGATTGTGACCAGGTACTGGAGTCTTGGTTGCATGGCTAGAGGTGATGCACTCAACAGTCCAGGAGTGTGCCCACTGGTTGAAGTACTTGTAAATGTCTGTGTAGAAAAGTGGACAGGGCGTCAGGCAGCTGGCATATTGGATTGAAGAGTGTGCTGACTGGTTGTATATACTCTAATACTGTAGGTATAGAAGTGGACAGGGCCTCAGGTGGCTGTCTTATGTGTGTTGGTTGGGGCCAGTTTTCAGCTTTTTGGGTGCATGGCTGTGTTATGCTGCAGTGGTTGTGACCAGCTACTAGAGTCTCGGGGGCATGGCTGGAGGTGATGCACTCAACAGTCCAGGAGTATACCCACTGGTTGATGTACTGGAATACTATGGGCCTCATTACACGGTAGGCGGTAAGGGTTTACCGGTACCGGTATTTTACCGGTACAGGTAAATCCTTACCGCCTTACTACGAGGTCCCTTTGCGGGTTGGGGAATTTAACGCCTGCTTTTTGCAGGCGTTAAAAATACAACCCGCAAAGGGACCGGGGAGCTAATTACGGTACCGCAATTTGCGGTACCGTAATTAGCGCTTTCCCCATTCCCCTTATGCCCTATGGGGCAAAAATGGGAATGGGGAAGGGCAATGGAGGAAGGAGGAATTACCACCTTCCCCACCTTGGAATAGGGCGGTAATTCCCCTTTCCTCCAAGGCGGTACCGGTAAATTACCGGCATGAACCATGGCGCTAACAGCGCCATGGTTTACCGCCTACCGTGTAATGAGGCCCTATGTGTACAGAAGTGGACAGGGCCTCAAGTGGATGCCTTATGTGTTTGGGTTGGGGCGACTGTGTACTTGTCTACTTTCTGACGGGATTTCGCAAGTAACATATTTATGAATGAACTGCAAAACAGTTGCATCACTGTCCTGACCTAATTTAGGAGCATGTTCATGTGCATGTGTGGTGCTCCTCTGGCTTGATATTCCTTTCTACAAAAGAAGTGTTCCACTTCTCAGAAGGGAGGAAATATTTTATTACAAATTAAGTGCAGCATGGCAATAAAGCGATGATGGAAGTACCTTGATAAATTTACAGGATCAAGAGAGGAGAGTTCTGGTATTTTCATGTTTTTTTTGTTTGCTATGCGTAGGAAATAGTGCAAGTCTTCCTATGCATACGCTGCACAAATTAAAGTGAAAAACCACGTGGGCCGGCCAATATTGCGTAGCATACATTGTACATATGTGTGACATCGGGACCAGTATTCTTTCGTACCACGTATATTTGCCAAGAGATTTGTAATACTTGACTGCTGCACTTCATCTTTCTCTTGCACCTTTTGAAGTTGCTGCGTAGCAGACACGCTTTGAAATTTGGACCCTGTTTTCAATGTGTGTGCAACTCCATAGAGTTGCTAGTTCACTTTCAAAGAGGAGGTGGAATATGTATTCAACGTTTTGTCTGAATCTGGGGTCTTCAGAGTACATTCATAAAGAGCAGTATTCGGATGCTGTTATATGTGTGCATCTTTCATCATACCTTCCACCTTTTCCAGTAGGAAAATTATAGGAAAGGCTTGTGCTTCTACACCTTTTTCCCATATTCTGATTGGAGATCCTTCGACTTGCCGCATTTGATATGTTTCTAGTGCATTGTCTTTGGTGTCTTTGGAGTGCAGTGGGTGAATTGTATAGTGGTCTAAAATATTGTAGGCTGTAGTAGGATCTAGGAGTTGAAATAGGCCAGTTGCTGAGGAGTGCTGAATTATTTTGGTGGTTTCCCCCAGGTTTTCTTCAATGTTTATTTCTTTGTAGTATTCATTGTTGTCTTTAAGAAATTGCAGGGCTTCTCTAACTTTGTTTAAATCCACTAGTTGCTGCCAAATTCTTTTTTCTTTTGTGGGTACACCATTCACTAAGATAATCAAAGATATTTTCTTTCAGATCTAATGGCAAATAAACTACTTTGCCACAAATGCCTTTCAGTAATTCAGAGGGAGGCACCTTCGCTGTTTTTAGTTGAAGGCGTACTATTGCTTGAAATGGGTGTACTGTTTGGATTATAATGGTTTCGTACAAATTAAGCTGTTGGAGTGGTTTTGGCAGTGGGAATATTTCCAATTTATTACTGATAGCCTGTGAAGGCATTTGGTTATTGTCAAGTTTTGCAGTGCAGTAAGTGCACAGTATTGAGGGGTTAGTAATTTTGAATCTGTTTTCTGCTCTAAGGTAGAGAGCTCGTTGGAACCATTGGGATTCCTCAGTGTCTTCTATTTTGTAAATTATATCTGCAGTTTTGGTGTTCTTTATATAAAAAGTTCTGCTACAACACACACATAATTCGTTTGGTACTTCAGCAGATGTGCTTTTAAACTTTGCTATTTATTTTTTGAATGTGTATAATAGAAGGTTGACACCTGCAAGGTTGTTGCTACACTTTTCTAAAGTTACTGGATTTTGTAAGTGACCTTCAGTTCCATAATATTTGCTTTGGATGTCGTCTATTTCTTAGAGCAGTTCTTTGGCTGTCCCATGTAGGAGAATGTCATTTAAATGCTCCAGTGCTAAAGCAGGACTTTTGCATAGTACAGTTTGGGGACGAGATTTCTTATAGCAGAATTGTGTGTTGCTAACATTTTGAGATGGCGGAAGGTGCTTTTGCAAGCAGGTCCAGGAATGCCCTCGTATTCCTGTGTATTTGCACAATGAACAGGAGTCCATAGTTTGTAATATTTAAATTTTCACGTTGTCTTTGGCTTTCACATACTGATTCAGGAACTGCTTCAAAGATTTGAAAGATTATTGGCGCACGTTACACATTGATATGCACAGCCATTTGTAGATGGGCCATATTGATTCAGTGGCATGGAGTTTTGATGGAAAGATTGCTGGGGATATTCTTGAAAGCAGTGTTTCATCCTCCGTAATGGTATTGTCTACCCTTCCATACCCTTGCCCGCTGCTATGTATGGCATTTTGGTGTGTTTGCTCTTGTTTGTATGCTTCTTCATTGAAAAAAGGCTGTGTGCTGGTGGTGTGACTCCACTCACCTGTACAGACGTTTCTAAAGCTATCTATGCTGATATTGCATTTGATCTGAAATACTTGTTGTAGTTTGCTAACTCATTTTGTTAGTAGTTTCATTCTGTTTAAAATAAATATAAAGAATTTCCTTTTGAGGAGCATTGCATTGTCTACGAGAGCTTCCAGGATCAGTTTTTTGCAGTAAGTTTTAAGGGTTGATTGTGATTTCTCCTCTGTTGTCATAAGGTTCTGAAGGACTCTGTGATGGAACAATTTTTGTAAATAATTTTAGAATGCCTTCTTGTGGCTACATTACCATTTTTGTTGCACTGTTAGCACTATTGGTAATTGCAACCTTCTTAGTACATTTCTTTTTTTTATCATTTTGAAAGAGGAGTTACAGTTTCTTTCCTGTTAGGTGCTTTAGTTTTGCTTAGTGAATGTATTAGCTGTTTTGTTAGAACATTTTGTACAAATTTTGCTGGAGGCGGATGGCTATTTTGTACACTTTTAGTTCGATCTGCTCTATTTCTGTGTTGCTTTCTACAGAGTTGCTGTTTGGCAGGTATTCTTTAGTGTCTGTTGGTGAAAAAAGGAAAGTGTGGGTTTGGAGGTTGTGCAATGTATATGTGTGCTCTGTGCACGAGTGCCTTATATGAGGGTAGGCTGTTATATAGAGGTCTGTGATTGTGGAATGGGCTGTTACTTCAGGTTGGGAAGGCTGTACTGGTATGTGTGTGTTGCTATACTGACATTCAGGTGACAAAGTGTGCACCTGCTGAAGTGCAATGAGTAAGAGTGAAGCAAATGCTGTTGGGGTGCTCAAATGTTGTAGTCTACAATACAACGACACTGCACTGTCTCAGTAACAGGCAGTACAGTACAACAATATTGCACTTACTTTGTTGGATGTGAAGAGTAGGTTTCTACTGGGTTCTATTTTCCACTTGAGACACCACTGTCTTTCAGAAGACTGTTATTCACTGTAATTGCGAAAGAAGGAAGTTAGTACATATGTGTTTTAATGGCACAGTAATTGCACTTGGAGAACACATTATTTATTTAAAATTGTAGGAGGATTTGTTGGTTGGTAGAAAGAATTAGTGTGCGTGTGTGTGAAATTGCACAGCATTCTTTATGAATGGCGACTTGGGAGTATCAGCATCATTGCAATGGGGGCCATTGGTGTAGTTATAAGTGTGTCCTATGAGGTGCACTTTTGCAAGCGTGTGAGTTGATTTTGTACTATTTGGTTTGGAAATGGATTAGTGCATTTTGTAGTAGGATGAGAAAAATGCTTAGAAAGATGTACAGATTGTAACGGAGAATGTTTCTGTGTGTGGAATTCCATTAAATTTCCCGCACAGAGATGCTTGCTACATGAGTGCAGATATCTTTTCTGTTGTTTGATTTATTGATCCACATTTACAAATGGCACTGTTCCCAATGTACACATGCATTTCTTTGCATTTTAAGCAATGGTGCCTTTTGTGAATTGTGTTAAGTATGTGCTTGCTATGGTTTTTTAGCATACATACAGTTTTCCTTTTCTGTGAACATTCTGGACATGTCACATAGGATCTACCAGTTTAATTCGCTTTATAAATGTTTCCAATGTGGTTTTCTTTTTTCATTTACAAATACATCAGAGAGAGTGGTGATAACATGGACAAATGATGTTCGAAACAATTATACAAGTGGGCATTACAAGAAAAGTCTGCAAGCACAAAGTATTGTAAGTAAGTGCCACTTGATGTTAAGAGATGGGCAAATGACAGTATGATTGTTTAGTAAGTTATGCAAAGTAAGTGGCAGGCACCCTGTTCAAATGCATTCAATCTATGCACTTGGTATGATTTGGTAAAATACATGCAGTTTTCCTTTTCTGTGTGCATTCTAGGAATTTTATAGTAGGTATGTTATTGGGGGAAGTGGTTGTACAAATGAATGAAGGACAGAGGAGAACAGTTTGCACGTTACAATGGGTGATATGGGTAAAATAAAACTTCCAAAGCACACAGCATTGTAAGTGTCACTTGATGGTCAGAGATGGGATAAATGAGAGAATGCTTATTGAGTAGGTTATGCAGGATATGTGGCAGGTACTCTGTTCATATGCATTACAAAAGAGTTGCAAATGTACTGTACAAAATGTATGCATACCTGTAGTTTGTGTTGGTGGATGCAGATGTGGATGAATCTGGAAGCAGAAATCTTGGAGCGCTGTACAATACTTTTGGCTGGAGGTGCTTTGCAATCACAGGACACATACTGAGAGTGTTGAACAGTAGATGTAAATTGATGAACTGTGTTCACAGAGTTAGATGCTGAGTTCTTGGATGCAATTGGTGGATGGTTGTCTGACTGCTTAACAGTAGCCAATGAGGGAGTAGTGCAGAGAGTAAAGTGGAAAGGGAAGAAAGGCTTCCCACTGTGCTATTGGGTCTGCAGACAACGTGATAGTCTGCGGACAGGGCATGCCACCTCGGGGTCCTTTCAGGATGCCTGTCATGGAAAGGGGACTATGGTCATTTGCAAATCAGTTGTTGAGGTTGTGCTTTGTAGGGAGAGAGGCTGCGTGTAGTGAAGATGGCAGAGGTGCAGAAAGTAAGGCTGTTGGTGGTTGCAGATCTATTTGTAAATGTTTTAGAAAGGTATGCTAAGTCTAGAGCTCTGGCTGCCAATTTTGGTGTTGAAGGAGTGGAGGTTTTGTGGTCAACTGTGCCTGGTTCCAATATGCAGGCAGTGGTTGGAGTTTGTAAGAGTATGTCCATTTGGAACAGTCCACATGAAGTAGTACTGCATTGTGGTGCTGTGCATTTGGGATATATCAATGGTCCTACTTTGTTGAATGCTCTGCAAAAATTGGGTCAGGCACTGATGGTGGTTCTTCCAAATGGCAAGGTCGTTTTTTCTGAGATGCAACCTAGGGTAGCATGGTACAATTGTAATGCTTGTTGTCCCCTGCACAATGGTGCAAGGTGTTTGGTTAATAAAGACATGTATGTTTTCTTGCTCAGAGCTGGGATGCTCTCTTGTAATAATGAGAACATTTATTCTGTTAATGTTAATTATTTCAAAGCAGATGACATTTCTTTATCCATCCTGGGAAATGCCATGTTCTTTATCAATATAAGGAAGGCTTTACAGATGTTAATGTAAAGAAATGTGGAGGAACATAAGTGGAAAAAACAAAAATAAATAAAATAAAAGGTTTCTTTATAAGCACCTTTAAACAAAAAATAAAAACAAGATGCTTTAAGAGCCACCACTAAAGAGGAAATTGATCCTGGTTGAAATTTCTGTCCCCACCCTTGTGAATTGTACGATATATCTGCGGACACTGCGGTCGGGTGTCCGCACACATCACGTGTCACACCCAGGGTTTTTGAGGCTGGTAGGTATGGTTTCCTGGGAATGGTGTGTAAGGCGAGACTCTAGCCGAAGGTCTGTTTGCTGAGAGGAGTGCAGATGGCTATGGTTATGGCTGTGTCATTCAGGAGGCAGAGTGCCTGGATTTTGGGAGACTCTTGGATACATTGGTTTCAGGTGTATGCAAAGCATTGTGGAGTGGCTGCACATTTTGGATTCCATCATGTGGATGTGCACTGGTAAAGAGTGCATAGAATTAAGTGGCTGGATTTGGTTCCTCTTTGTTCCTCTTTGTGCCACTTTGGTGACACACCAACATCCAGACATTATTATTATTCATTGTGAAGGGAACAGTTTGGGACATGTTACCAGAATCTCACTGCAGTTTGCGATAAAGGAGGCACTTGGGAAAGTCATGGACATGTTTTCAAACTCCCGAGTAATTTTTTCTCGCATTGTGCAGAGACAGACGTGGCTATGCTCTTCTTCATTTGCTCTGCAAATGGAGAAAGCGAGGTCCAATATCAACAAGGCTGTTTGTGCCTTTTTGAGAGATGTTGGTATGTCGTCTTCCACAAAGAAAATATTACGTTTTATAGCACCAACATTTTTCGCAGAGATGGAGTCCATCTTACTGACGCTGACAATCAACTTTTTCTGCAAAATATCCAAAATGCATTGCAGCCCTATTTACAAGGATAGCAAACATTTTTCCAGCAGGTGTTGGCCACTTCAACCCTTTCAAAAACAAACAAACCCCACGAAAAGGCAATTTTCAGAGCCACCACTTTATCCCGGAAAAGAGTGAAATGTTTTTGATGGTGCCACTAGCCACATTCTTTTTGGATGTCCGCGGACCACTGCACTGTCTGTGAATTTTACAGGCTGAGCAGGGGCCTGCATAATTTCATTGGCAATTCTATTTTTAAACTGTGAAAGGTGCTGAAAAGAGCCTTTCTTTGTTTTGTTTTTTGTTGTTTTGTGTTTTTGTTTTTATACACAACACACAAGGAAAGGAACTGAAGGGAGGGTAGGAAAGGAGCACCAACCACAGGGATAGGAAAGGGCATGTGGATAGAGGAAGATGATGGGTGGGCCGGACCGTAGCCTCGAAAGTACTTCAAAATTGCTCCCACCTGCAGGGTACTGTATCGCAGTACACACACAATACAGTGACCCTCGAAATGTAAGGGTATGCTGTGGTGCGTATGGCCTGCGAGGCTGGTTTGGGGATCTGCTGCCCCACCGGAGTGTCCCTTGTGGTGGCAGGAGCAGATACAGGGGATGCTGCAGAGGAACTCCTCCTACTGCCTTGTTCGAAGGGGACGGCCCTCCGAAATGCCGCCTTGTGGTTTGGTGTCACCGCATGGAGGTGGTGCCATAACTGTACAAGCCAGGCTTGCCGCAACTGACCAACACCTTGCACTCAGTGCAGCGCACCTTGTTTGCATGAGCATACGGCATGTCTCCAAAGGTGGTAAAGAGCCTCCACATTCAAGACTCACGCTGACTGCTGGCGATGGAGACTTCCGCTACCTCATCCTCGTCCTCTTCTTGTTCACTCTCTACATACTCTTGTAAAGGTGGTGGTGGCGGAGGGGATGGGGTTGGTGCTGAGGAGCCAGCAGCAGCAGCCATGTTTGCCATTAGTATAGCACAGCTCCAAAAGTAGTACAGCACAGCAGAATTGACCAGAAAGCAATTCCATGTCATAAATGATATTTGTGATGTCATCTTTGATGTCCTGGGTGTTACTCTTAGCAGTGCACGGTGGTGGTGGGAGTTATGGTTGCTTACCTTACCATAACTGGTGAATTTCAGGGTTTTTTCTGTTTTACTGTGAACCATAATGGCACGTTTGTATTATGTCGCGTTTGTAAAGTTTTTTTTAGTGAATTTGACAGGTTTGTAGTAGCACAACTTAACCATAATGTCCCCTTAACAAAGTTTTTTTTTAGTGAATTGTACGGGTTTTTAGTAGGACAATTTAAGTATAAGGTGTAGCTAAGAAAGAAATGTTGTACTGCATGTCACAGATTTTCAGTAGGGCAACATAACCAAAAGGTCCCTTTAGGAAGGGTCATTTGCTAAACAGTATACACCTTGCAAAGAATGCCGCATGAAAGTTAACTGTCATACAGCACCGTAACTTGTCCCGGAATCAGTACACACTTACCTGAATGAACTATGCCTTTTAGGCAATGTGGAAATAGAGTTTATATTCATGTAGCAACGTCCATCTTCAACATTTGCCTTACACAATGCCAACACGTATTGGTATGCAGCGATTGCCCATGCACTACACATTATATATTGGTAGCGAAAGTTGTACTTATATGAAAAAGACATCAGCTAAAGGCACCCTCCTCCCTAAGAAACAGCAACGGTGGTGTAATGTAAAATCATAAGAAACTGTGTCGCTACCTTGCACATAACAGACGGATGAAATGTGTTGCCATAAATACACCCACTCATATTACCGTTTGATGCCTTTTTGCTCAATGCCGTTCGCATATTGCCTTCTAGCCTGCCGTGGCAAAAAATAAAGCCACCCATAAACAAGGATAATAATGCGTTAGTAACAACTTTTCACAGTATACTGAAAATTTTTTAAAAATGTACATACACTCCACGTACTACATATTTCTCAGTAAAGTACATAGACGCAATAATCTTTGCCAGTAATAGTCTAAATTAGTAAAGCAGTAACGTGTGCTACTTAAAAAGAACGTTTATTTGTTGTAATCCGAGTCGACTTTGGCAGTGCGGATCACAAAAGAAAATCCTCTTTCAAGATGGCCACCATAGAAAGGGAAGGCAGTTATTACATACATAGCCCCTCATCACTTTCCATGGTAGGTTGCAAAAAACACAAGTACGTGGCGTGATGCAGAAACTGTAATTAAACATTCAGCGACGTACAACCTAATAACTTGCATTTGGAAATAATACAGTGGAATGTAAAAGAACACGTGAACATTTTACAGGTTACAAAGTAACAACAAACTTGCAGAGACCATCGGAATGATCTCATAATCAATGCAAAGATTACAATGCTTGTAAGGGAGGCATTGCAAATGTTGAAGATGAGCCCTTTTTTTTGCTCAAACGAACATTTTGGGGGCTTCGTTGAAGCAGTCGCTTTGTTTCCACAGGGATTTCCCAGAAGTCGTCATGAACTTGAGCCTACAGCATCATAAATTATGTCACGTTGCTCCGAGTAGCGAGTTCAGCCAACGGACCAAGCAGGCTTACAGTGTCATTCCACATTATTGTTATGGACAGGCAACCGATTACCAGCAGTTGTAGTTGCCGCCCGAAGAAGACCTCACTCGGGATTTGAAAACCATGGCACGCACAGTACGGCAATATATACCTAAGCGGGAAAGGTTACAGAATATACGTGTCAGTAACCGGTACCAACATTTTTTAAAAAGACACACAGAAAATGTGCAAAGTGGTACACAAAAGTACGTGCTCCAAGTTGACATTTTACCATTATGTTACTAATGTCCATGTGTACCTATAGTTGCAGGCTACAAACGCTGAGATTTTGCATGCGCCGTAAGAGAAAAAAAAAATGGCAAGTACACACAAAGACGATAATTTAGTTATGAAATAAAAAAGACTGGGAAAATAAAAGAAATGACGCCTCGTCATTTCAAAGAAAACCAAAACAATTTGCAAAGTTATAGGCAAAGCTATGTGCCCAAAGTAAACGTTTCAAATAAGAAATATTAATGATAAAAAATGGTTGAGTGCAGGCATACCCTGCAAATGAACAACCTGTGCACTCTGCAACATTACAGAAAAAATGTAACAGGGCAGAAAAATAATATGTCAATTATATTAGCACAATTAGATGTGCAGTTATGCAAAAATAAAGCATAGTTCACTGTACAGTGGCCCAAAGTAAAGTTACAAAATATTTACTGCCTCCATTCTTTTTCAGCAAATCAGACACAAATGTGTTTGCAGCGAAGAATCTTCGTTGACTGATATTGCATGTCCCTTACAAACTTTTTAAAACATATCCTTATCAATTGCTATTTTTTTCGACCCTTTAATTCCGTGAATAGCTAGGAAGTTTCTCTTTCGATCAAAGTCAAAAAACAATTGCCCCTTTCAATTCACTCGGATGCGCGGGCGTATTGAGCGGTCAACCAAAAAAGCAACTCATGTGGCCTTCACTCAGAAGCCAAATACATTCTTGCTTTGAAACAACATATAGAAATCCAATTTGCAGATGATGGCCTTAGTTTTCAAAACTGAAGAGGCCACTGTGAGGGAAATATTATTCCAAAACACATTTTATCCCACACGCTGTAATTGGTCGTGGGGCAGTGAGCACGAACCTCCACTTAAAGGTATCATTTTGCAGACAGAAAACTCCACTTTTTCACTTTGTGCCTCCACAGCTCATTGGCCCCCCTCAGAGGTCACCTTCTGAAATGCTATGACTTGAGTGTGAGAAGTCCAATGCTCTCTTGTTTTGGAGGTGTTTCTGGTGATATCCACGCACACGAAAACATTAGTAAAAGATATGGGGGGGCACCAAAGAAAGCGGACTTATTTCACGCTGTTCTTCAACCAATCAGGGGAAGAGCCACATGTTTTTGAGCATGACCCTTTTCCCCTGTTCAGTGTAAGGGGAAAAGAGACGTTTTGAGCACCCCTCCCCCTTATAACTTTTGCCCCCCTGCACTAAACATCACCAAACTTTTCAAACAAAATCAGAGTGTCAGATATATTCTTTTTTCAAAGTTTGGCGACAATTCGTCCAAGGGTAGGACAGTTTTATAAGGCAGCTAAAAAGTGTGCTTTGTATGGAAACAGCCACTCCACCAAAGCAACACAGTCACTAACATGCCTCTCGAATGTGCTGCAGTGGGTGACGGCAGGACCTAGAGGTTTGGATATATATCCACATATTTTTTAATGTATAGGTGTACATTAGCTTACACTTCTACCGCTAACAAGGTCGTTTCTGGGTGCATGGGCTTCGGCCATGCACCCAAGACTGTACACCCTCTCCAGAACCATCTGAAATGCTAACCTATAGGACGAGTGTAAGCGCTGCAGTAATATGATGTGGTGTTTCAGGCCAGGGCCTAGGGTTTTAGGAGTATGATGTATGGGCTACGGGCTGCAGCCATGGAAGCAAAACTCTACATCCTTCCCACAACCACCTCAGTGAAGTACGGTAGTACGGGTGTATTGATAGGTGTGGTATGCTTCACTTGTTCTGGCCAGAGACTGCACTCCTAGGTGTTTGTCCATAGATAGTATTACAATGTGTGGATGTGCACTGGCTTATACCTCCAGCGCTTATAACTTTGTTCTTGCGTGCATGGCCTTCGACCATGCACTCAAACTGTACACTCTCCCCTCAACCATGTATTCGATAATCAATACTACACATGTATCCTTGGCCGTGACATGCTGCGGTGGTTGTGGGCACGGCCATGCATCCAAGACTCTAGGCCCTGCCCACAACCACCGCAGCATGTCACGACCATGGTGGCTTACTAATCAATAACACACCCATAGGAAAATGTAATATAATAGCGACATGTACTCAAAATCAATGTCACCTCCCTAAGCACTGTATGAAATCAAAATCATTTCCCAAACACCATTTCCGATGGCAAATACATCATTAACATCTACCGGCCAAACAAGTACAGTATTTAACTGATCTTGTACTCTGTGATCCTCCCCACGCACTGTAGGAGAGCAAAACAGTTTCCAAAACAGCATTTCGGCTCTGGTAGGTAGCGCGTGGTCTTCGGATCCATGATGTCAGGCGCATCCACACATTCCGACGTACATCACGGCTCGCTGTAGCCAATCAGCAAAGACGTTGCGTGTCTGCGGTGATGACGCCACCCCCCCCTGGCCAATCGGTATTATGTCCACAGAGCGAACAGGGAAGTGTGACCGCGGAGCGGACATAAATATCACACATTTTTTTAGACCTACATTTTGTGTGTTTTAAAGAAAAGTACTGGACGGATTGGCACCAAATTTACAAAAGCAAGCTTTTGTGCCCCAAGCCCCTGCCCCTGCCGCAAATTTGGTGAAAATCTGTCCAGCAGTTTGGCCTGTAGCCGTGCGCAAAGTTTTTCCTCCATTAAGTCTATGGGAAAAAAAGACGTTTTGGGACCCCCCCTATAACTTTTCCCCCCCTGGACCAAACATCACCAAATGTTGCAAAAGAATTCAGAGTGGCCCATATACTTTTTTTGCAAAGTTTGGTGAGAAAGCAAAAAAATAGTTTGTAGCATAGCAATTAAAGCTTTTCTTTAATCCGACAAGGATTTGTTTTCCCCCAGACCCAAGGATTTCAATAACAAACACAGAAACTGAGCAAAATGCACAGTACACTGGTTTGTAAACTAAATATGAGGGTTAAAAAAATGCTAAACTGTCTATTATGCAATGTAATAAGTCTTCATAAAATGCAAATACTAACATGCTAATTTCTTTTATCACAGAAATTAAAAAAGGCTAGGTCCGCCAAGTACTGCATATATATATATATATTACACGGCCACAGTAGTGGCCATGTAGTTATGGTTAAGTTGGTGTTTCCATAGGAAGAGCACTTTCTGGGCAGCTTATTACTTCGCTCTCCCTGGACGAATCCTCACCAAACTTTGGGGGAAAAAGTTATGGGGGGGGGTCCCAAAATGTCTTTTTTTCCCCATAGACTGAATGGGGGAAAAACCTTGCACACGTCTACAGTATTTGGGTCACTCTGAATTTTTTTGCAAAGTTTGGTGAGGATTCGTCCAGGGGGGCAAAGTTATAGGGGGGGTCCCAAAATGTCTTTTTTTCACCATAGACATAATGGGAAAAAACTTTGCTCATGCCTACAGCCCAAACCGCTGGACGGATTTACACCAAATTTGTGGCAGGAGCGGCGGCTTGGTCCCAAAAGCGTGCTTTGCTTTATTTGGTGTAAATCCGTCCAGTAGTTTTTACAAAAATGACAAAAATGTAAGTGAAAAAATTAGTGATATCTGTGTTCGCTTCGCGGACACACTTCCCTGTTCGCTCCATGGACAGGACGGTGATTGGGCAAGCAACTTGCGTGATGTCCACGGACATCTGACGTGCTCTCTCATTGGATGCGGTGAAAGCGTGCAGTGCGTCTGGCTTCAGAGACGCCCGCCATCTTTGTTCCTCGCCGCCTGCACAGTAAGTCTTGTGTCTGTCTCCTGTTCATCCGACCCCGCTCATGCCCCGTGTGTCCTTCTTGTCCTCCCCACCCCCGCTCATGCTCCGTGTCTCCCCTGTTCCTCCAGCCCCCCGCTCACGCCATCGGCACACGGTGGCCAGCGGAGGGCCGAGGAGCAGGATCTGCCGCCTGCACACGAACGCCGTGTGTCTCTCACCCTCCCCCCCAACACCCCGCTCATGCCCCGTGTGTCTTTCTCCCTCCCCCCACCCCCGCTTATGCCCTGTGTGTCTCTCTCCCCTTCCCCCCAGCCCCCGCTCATGCCCCGTGTCTCTCTCCCTCCCCCAACCCCCGCTCATGCCCCGTGTGTCTCTCTCCCTCCCCCCACCCCTGCTCATGACCCGTGTCTCTCTCCCTCCCCCCCAGCCCCGCTCATGCCCCATGTGTCTCTCACCCTCTCCCCCACCCCCACTCATGCCCCGTGTGTCTCTCCGCCTCCCGCCCACCCCCCGCTCATGCCCCGTGTGTCTCTCCCCCTCCCGCTCATGCCCCGTGTGTCTCTCTCCCTCCCCTCCACCCCCGCTCATGCCCCGTGTCTCTCTCCCCTCCCCCCCACCCCCGCTCATGCCCCGTGTCTCTCTCCCTCCCCTCCACCCCCGCTCATGCCCCGTGTCTCTCTCCCCTTCCCCGCACCCCCTGCTCCTGCCTTGTGTCTCTCTCCCTCCCCCCCCACCCCGCTCATGCCCCATTTGTCTCTCTCCCTCCCCCCACCGCCGCTCATGCCCCATGTGTCTCTCCCCCTCCCGCCCACCCTCGCTCTTGCCCCGTGTGTCTTTCCCCCTCCCACCAACCCCTGCCCTTGCCCCGTGTGTCTTTCCCCCTCCCGCCCACCCCCGCTCTTGCCCCGTGTGTCTTTTCCCCTCCCGCCCACTCCTGCTCTTTCCCCGTGTGTCTCTCCCCCTCCCGCCCGCCCCCCGCTCATGCCCCATGTGTCTCTCTGCCTCCTCCCCACCCCTGCTCTTGCCCCGTGTGTCTCTCTCCCTAACTCATGCCTTGTGTGTCTCTCTCCCCTTCCCCCCACCCCCCGCTCATGCCCCGTGTGTCTCTCTCCCTCCCCCCACCCCCGCTCATGCCCCGTGTGTCTCTCAAACCGCTCATGCCCCGTGTCTCTCTCCCCTCCCCCCACCCCCGCTCATGACCCATGTCTCTCTCCCTCCCCTCCACCCCCGCTCATGCCCCGTGTCTCTCCCCTTCCCCGCACCCCCTGCTCCTGCCTTGTGTCTCTCTCCCTCCCCCCCCGCTCATGCCCCATTTGTCTCTCTCCCTCCCCCCCACCGCCGCTCATGCCCCATATGTCTCTCCCCCTCCCGCCCACCCTCGCTCTTGCCCCGTGTGTCTTTCCCCCTCCCACCAACCCCCGCTCTTGCTCCGTGTGTCTTTCCCCCTCCCGCCCACCCCCGCTCTTGCCCCGTGTGTCTTTTCCCCTCCCGCCCACCCCTGCTCTTTCCCCGTGTGTCTCTCCCCCTCCCGCCCGCCCCCCGCTCATGCCCCATGTGTCTCTCTGCCTCCTCCCCACCCCTGCTCTTGCCCCGTGTGTCTCTCTCCCTCCCGCCCACCCCCCACTCATGCCGTGAGTCTCTCTCCCCTTCCCCCCACCCCCCGCTCATGCCCCGTGTGTCTCTCTCCCTCCACCCACCCCCGCTCATGCCCCGTGTGTCTCTCAAACCGCTCATGCCCCGTGTGTCTCTCCCCTTCCCCCCACCCCCGCTCATGCCCCGTGTGTCTCTCCCCTTCCCCCCACCCCCGCTCATGCCCCGTGTCTCTCTCCCTCCTCCCCACCCCTGCTCTTGCCTCGTGTGTCTCTCTCCCTCCTCCCCACCCCTGCTCTTGCCCCGTGTGTCTCTCTAACTCCCGCGCACCCCTGCTCATGCCCCGTGTGTCTCTCTCCCCTTCCCCCCCACCCCCGCTCATGCCCCGTGTCTCTCTCCCTCCCCCCACCCCTGCTCATCCCCTGTGTGTCTCTCTCCCTCCCCCCACCCCCGCTCATGCCCCGTGTGTCTCTCCATCTCCCGCCCACCCCCCGCACATGCCCCGTGTGTCTCTCACCCTCCCCCCACCCCCGCTCATGCCCAGTGTGTCTCTCCGCCTCCCGCCCACCCCCCGCTCATGCCCCGTGTGTCTCACCCCCTCCCGCTCATGCCCCGTGTGTCTCTCTCCCTCCCCTCCACCCCCGCTCATGCCCTGTGTTTCTCTCCCCTCCCCCCCACCCCCGCTCATGCCCCGTGTCTCTCTCCCCTCCCCCCACCCCGCTCATGCCCCGTGTGTCTCCCCCCCCCGCTCATTCCCTGTGTCTCTCTCCCCTTCCCCGCACCCCCTGCTCCTGCTTTGTGTCTCTCTCCCTCCCCCCCACCCCCGCTCATGCCCCATTTGTCTCTCTCCCTCCCCCCCACCGCCGCTCATGCCCCATGTGTCTCTTCCCCTCCCACCCATCCCCCGCTCATGCCCCATGTGTCTCTCCCCCTCCCGCCCACCCTCGCTCTTGCCCCGTGTGTCTTTCCCCCTCCCACCCCCGCTCTTGCCCCATGTGTCTTTCCCCCTCCCACCCCTAATCATGCCCCGTATGTCTCTCCCCCTCCCCCCACCCCTGCTCATGCCTTGTGTGTCTCTCTCCCTCCCCCGACCCCATCTCATGCCCCGTGTCTCTCCCTTCCCCCGCTCATGCCTCGTGTCTCTCTAAATCCCCCCACCCCCGCTCCTGCCCTGTGTGTCTCTCCCCCTCCCGCCCACCCCCCGCTCATGCCTCGTGTGTCTCTCCCCTCCCGCCCACCCCCGCTCATGCCCTGTGTCTCTCTCCCTCCCCCACCCCAGCTCATGCCCTGTGTCTCTCTCCCCTTCCCCCCACCCCCGCTCATGCCCTGTATCTGTCTCCTGTTCCCCTCATGTGCCATCTGTCTCCTGTTGCCCCCCATACTCCCCCGCTCATGCCCCATGTCTGTCTCCTGTTCTCCTCACCCCCGCTCATACCCCGTGTCTGTGTCCTGTTCCCCCCACCCGCTCATGCCCCGTGTCTGTCTCCTGTTCCCCTCACCCGCTCATGCCCCGTGTCACTCTCTTGTTGCCCCCACCCCCCCGCTCATGCCCCGTGTCTGTCTCCTGTTCTCCCCACCCCTGCTCATGCCCTGTGTCTGTCTCCTGTTGACCCCCACCCATGCCCTGTGTCTGTTCTCCCCACCCCCCGCTCATGCCCCGTGTTTGTTGTTCCCCCCACCCCCGCTCATGCCCCCTGTCTGTCTCCTGTTCCCCCACCCCTCGCTCATGTCCCGTGTCTGTCTCCTGTTCCCCCCCACCCCCTGCTCATGCCCCGTGTCTCTCCTGTTGCCCCCACCCCCTGCTCATGCCCTGTGTCTGTCTCCTGTTACCCCCCACCGCCCGCTCATGCCCCGTGTCTGTCTCCTGTTCTCCCCTCCCCACGCTCATGCTCCGTGTCTGTCTCCTGTTCCCCCCACCCCCCGCTCATGCCCCGTGTCTGTCTCCTGTTGCCCCCCACCCCCTGCTCATGCCCTGTGTCTGTCTCCTGTTGCCCCCTACCCCCCGCTCATGCCCCGTGTCTCTCTCCCTTTGCCCCCCACCACCTGCTCATGCCCCGTGTCTCTCTCCTGTTGCCCCCCACCCCCCGCTCATGCCCCGTGTCTGTCTCTGTTGTTCCCCCCACCCCCCACTCATGCCCCGTGTCTGTCTCCTGTTGCCCCCAACCCCCGTTCATGCCTTGTGGCTGTCTCCTGTACCCCCCAACCCCCGTTCATGCCCTGTGTCTGTCTCCTGTTCCCCCCACCCGCTCATGCCCCGTGTCTCTCTACTGTCGCCCCCCACTCATGCCTCGTGTCTGTCTCCTGTACCCTCCCCACCGCTCATGCCCCGTGTCTCTCTCCTGTTGCCCCCCACCCCCTGCTCATGCCCCGTGACTGTCTCCTGTACCCCCCTCCCCCCGCTCATGCCCCGTGTCTGTCTCCTGTTCCCCACCCCCGCTCATGCCCTGTGTCTGTCTCCTGTTCCCCCACCCCCGCCGTGTGTCTGTCTCCTGTTCCCCCCACCCGCTCATGCCCCATGTCTCTCTCCTGTCGCCCCCCACCCCCCACTCATGCCTCGTGTCTGTCTCCTGTACCCTCCCCACCGCTCATGCCCCGTGTTTCTCTCCTGTTGCCACCCACCCCCTGCTCATGCCCCGTGACTGTCTCCTGTACCCCCCCTCCCCCGCTCATGCCCGTGTCTGTCTCCTGTTCTCCCCACCCCTGCTCATGCCCTGTGTCTGTTCTCCCCACCCCCCGCTCATGCCCCGTGTCTGTTGTTCCCCCCACCCCCGCTCATGCCCCCTGTCTGTCTCCTGTTCCCCCCACCCCCCGCTCATGCCCCGTGTCTCTCCAGTTGCCCCCACCCCCTGCTCATGCCCTGTGTCTGTCTCCTGTTAACCCCCACCGCCCGCTCATGCCCCGTGTCTGTCTCCTGTTCTCCGCTCCCCACGCTCATGCTCCGTGTCTGTCTCCTGTTGCCCCCCAACCCCTGCTCATGCCCCGTGTCTGTCTCCTGTTGCCCCCCACCACCTGCTCATGCCCCGTGTCTCTCTCCCTTTGCCCCCACCACCTGCTCATGCCCGGTGTCTCTCTCCTGTTGCCCCCCACCCCCCGCTCATGCCCCGTGTCTGTCTCTGCTGTTCCCCCCACCCCCACTCATGCCCCGTGTCTGTCTCCTGTTGCCCCCACCCCCCGTTCATGCCTTGTGTCTGTCTCCTGTACCCCCCAACCCCCGCTCATGCCCCGTGTCTGTCTCCTGTTCCCCCCACCCGCTCATGCCCCATGTCTCTCTCCTGTTGCCCCCCTGCTCATGCCCCGTGTCTGTCTCCTGTTCCCACCACCCGCTCATGCCCCGTGTCTCTCTCCTGTCGCCCCCCACTCATGCCTCGTGTCTGTCTCCTGTACCCTCCCCACCGCTCATGCCCTGTGTCTCTCTCCTGTTGCCCCCGACCCCCTGCTCATGCCCCGTGACTGTCTCCTGTACCCCCTCCCCCCGCTCATGCCCCGTGTCTGTCTCCTGTTCCCCACCCCCGCTCATGCCCCGTGTCTGTCTCCTGTTCCTCCCACCCCCCGCTCATGCCGCGTGTCTGTCTCCTGTTCCCCCCACCCGCTCATGCCCCATGTCTCTCTCCTGTCGCCCCCCACTCATGCCGCGTGTCTGTCTCCTTTTGCCCCCACCCATGCCCTGTGTCTGTTCTCCCCACCCCCCGCTCATGCCCCGTGTCTGTTGTTCCCCCCACTCCCGCTCATGCCCCCTGTCTGTCTCCTGTTCCCCCCACCCCTCGCTCATGCCCCGTGTCTGTCTCCTGTTCCCCCCCACCCCCACTCATGCCCCGTGTCTCTCCTGTTGCCCCCACCACCTGCTCATTCCCTGTGTCTGTCTCCTGTTACCCCCCACCCCCCGCTCATGCCCCGTGTTTGTCTCCTGTTCTCCCCTCCCCACGCTCATGCTCCGTGTCTGTCTCCTGTTCCCCCCACCCCCGCTCATGCCCCGTGTCTGTCTCCTGTTGCCCCCCACCCCCTGCTCATGCCCCGTGTCTGTCTCCTGTTGCCCCCTACCCCCGCTCATGCCCCGTGTCTCTCTCCCTTTGCCCCCCACCACCTGCTCATGCCCTGTGAATCTCTCCTGTTGCCCCCCACCCCCCGCTCATGCCCCGTGTCTGTCTCTGTTGTTACCCCCACCCCCCACTCATGCCCCGTGTCTGTCTCCTGTTGCCCCCCACCCCCGTTCATGCCTTGTGTCTGTCTCCTTTACCCCCCACCCCCCGCTCATGCCCCGTGTCTGTCTCCTGTTCCCCCCACCCGCTCATGCCCCATGTCTCTCTCCTGTTGCCCCCCTGCTCATGCCCCGTGTCTGTCTCCTGTTCCCCCCACCCGCTCATGCCCCGTGTCTCTCTCCTGTCGCCCCCCACTCATGCCTCGTGTCTGTCTCCTGTACCCTCCCCACCGCTCATGCCCCGTGTCTCTCTCCTGTTGCCCCCCACCCCCTGCTCATGCCCCGTGACTGTCTCCTGTAGCCCCCTCCCCCGCTCATGCCCCGTGTCTGTCTCCTGTTCCCCACCCCCGCTCATGCCCCGTGTCTGTCTCCTGTTCCCCCACCCCCGCTCATGCCGCGTGTCTGTCTCCTGTTCCCCCCACCCGCTCATGCCCCGTGTCTCTCTCCTGTCGCCCTCCACCCCCCACTCATGCCTCGTGTCTGTCTCCTCTACCCTCCCCCCCGCTCATGCCCCGTGTCTCTCTCCTGTTGCCCCCCACCCCCTGCTCATGCCCCGTGACTGTCTCCTGTACCCCCTCCCCCCGCTCATGCCCCGTGTCTGTCTCCTGTTCCCCCACCCCCCGCTCATGCGGCGTGTCTGTCTCCTTTTGCCCCCACCCATGCCCTGTGTCTGTTCTCCCCACCCCCCGCTCATGCCCCGTGTCTGTTGTTCCCCCCACCCCCGCTCATGCCCCCTGTCTGTCTACTGTTCCCCCCACCCCTCGCTCATGCCCCGTGTCTGTCTCCTGTTACCCCCCACCCCCGCTCATGCCCCGTGTCTGTCTCCTGTTCTCCCCTCCCCACACTCATGCTCCGTGTCTCTCCTGTTGCCCCCACCCCCTGCTCATGCCCTGTGTCTGTCTCCTGTTCCCCCCACCCCGCTCATGCCCCGTGTCTGTCTCCTGTTGCCCTCTACCCCCGCTCATGCCCTGTGTCTCTCTCCCTTTGCCCCCCACCACCTGCTCATGCCCCGTGTCTCTCTCCTGTTGCCCCCCACCCCCCGCTCATGCCCCGTGTCTGTCTCTGTTGTTCCCCCCACCCCCCGCTCATGCCCCGTGTCTGTCTCCTGTTCCCCACCCCCGCTCATGCCCCGTGTCTGTCTCCTGTTCCCCCCACCCCCCGCTCATGCCGCGTGTCTCCCTCGTGTTCCCCCCACCCCCCGCTCATGCCCCGTGTCTGTCTCCTGTTGCCCCCCACCCCCGCTCATGCCCCGTATCTGTCTCCTGTTGGCCCCACTCCCCGCTCATGCCCCGTGTCTCCCTCGTGTTCCCCCCACCCCCTGCTCATGCCCCATGTTTCCCTCGTGTTACCCCCCACACATGCCCTGTGTCTCCCTCGTGTTCCCCCCACCCCCCGCTCATGCCCCTTGTCACTCTGCTTCCCCCTACCCCCGCTCATGTCCCGTGTGTGCCCTGTACCCCCCGCTCATGCCCCGTGTCTCCCTCGTGTTCCTCCCCACCCCCCGCTCATACCCCGTGTCTCCCTCATGTTCCTCCCCACCCGCTGCTCATGCCCCGTCTCTCTTGTGTTCCCCCACCACTGCTCATGCCCTCTGTTTCCTTCCATTTCCCCCCCACCCTCTGCTCATCCCCAGTTTTGTACCCTGTTCCCTCTCACCCCCGCTCATGCCCATGTGTCTCCCCTGTTCAACCCCACCCCCGCTCATGCCCTGTTGTGTTCTCTTTATACACCCCGTGTTCCCTTTCCATGGTGGCCATCTTGGTAAAAGATTTTCCTTCCTACACCGGGACGCTGCAGGCGTCCCGGTGTAGGAAGGAAAATCTTTTTGTTTTTTTTACCACCCGGCATTCCCACTTTGAGGACATAAGATGTTAGTGGTCTTCATCTATTGAAAAGGATGTTATGGTGACGTTGCACTAATAAAAACCTTTAAAATTTAGTAAAAAAAAATGTTACAGGGACGTTATGGTTAAGTTGCACTGATAAAAACCTATGAAATTCCATGAAAAAACTTTGTTAAAGGGACGTTATGGTTAAGTTGCGCTACTATAAAACCTATGAAATTCAGTGCAAAAACTTTGTCAAAGGGACGTTATGGTTCCAAGTAAATCCGAAAAACCCTTGAAATTCACCAGTTTTGGTAAGCTAAGCAACCATAACTCGCGCCACCACCGTGCACTGCTGAGACTAACACCCAGGACATCAAAGATGACATCACAAATGTCATTGATGACATCACTGATGACATCACATGTCTGGCTCACTCTTTTTTCTTTTGCTGACATATCTAGGCCACATGGTTTTCTTCAGTAACAGTCAGAAACTAAACATTTTATTTTATTTGTAGACGTATCCTTCAAGTAGGTTCTTACAGTAATTCCCTTAGAGTCCAGTCACATCATATGAAACATAAGACACAAACTTGAAAGACAGCAATCCTTTTTTGTGCATAAAGATAATGAATAGATTTATGAGCACTTTCTGATAGTTCTTTTTTTTTATGGCTGTACTTTCCCTGTATATGGTCATATTTGTATACATTGTACTCACACTACTTTCCTTTAGGGTCCAATCACATCAAGTGATACATATACCTAGGGTAAATAGCAGCTTTGAAACAGAGCAATCATTTATTTGCATGAAAATAATCAATTAATTTATGAATTGTTTCTGCTACTACCTGTGCTTTTTTGTTAACTTCACTTTCCCTGTATATACCCATATTGGTATGTGTTATTGTGTCTTTGTGTTTTGTCTATAGTAATGCAATTATGTAATACATGTGTTTTATTCGCTACTTATTACATATTTCACAGTACACAAAAATCTATTAAGAAAACAATTATCATTTCATTATTCAACATATTAACATTACGAATATTATACCTTCATCTTGTACACTGCACACAATGTTATGTTTCTGTATGAGTAGCTTAGTATACTAGATAGAACCCCATAAAAGAATGCTATTTATATCAATGCATCGTTCAATGCACTAATTAGGGTATGATATTTATTGCAATGATCCTTGACACTTGTTTCGCAACATTATAATAAGAATCCCTTGTACACATATTTCATGAAAAGTACATACACATGTGATGTCATCAGTGATGTCATCAATGCCATTTGTGATGTCATCTTTGATGTCCTGGGTGTTAGTCTTAGCAGTGCACGGTGGTGGCGCGAGTTATGGTTGCTTAGCTTGCCATAACTGGCGAATTGCAAGGATTTTTCGGTTTTACTTGGAACCATAACGTCCCTTTGACAATGTTTTTTCACTGAATTTCATAGGTTTTTAGTAGCGCAACTTAACCATAACGTCCCTTTAACAAAGTTTTTTCACTGAATATATATATATATATATATATATATATATATATATATATATATATATATATATATATATATATATATATATATACATCACTGGTGACATCACATGTCTGGCTCTCTCTTTTTTCCTTTACTGACATATCTAGGCCATATGGTTTTCTTCAGTAACAGCCAGGAACTAAACATTGTAAATGTACTATATTTCTAGACTTATCCTTAAAGTATGTTCTTATAGTAATTCCCTTACGGTCCAGTCATATCATATGAAACATATACATAGGGGAAGACACAAACTTGAAAGAGAGCAATCCTTTCTGTGCATGAAGATAATCAGAAGAGTTATCAGCACTTTCTTATAGTTCTGTTGTTTTTTTATTACTGTACCTTCCCTGTATATGCTCATATTGTACTCACATTACTTTCCTTAGGGTCCAGTCACATCATGTGATATATATACATAGGGTAAATAGCAGCTTTCAAATGGAGCAATCATTTATTTGCATAAAGATAATCAGTTAGGTTGTGAATTATTTCTGCTACTACTTCTGATTTTTTGCTTACTTCACTTTCCCTGTATATACCCATATCTGTATGTGTTCTTGTCTCTTTGTGTTTTGTTTGTAATAATGCAATTATGTAATACGTGGGGTTTATTAGCTACTTATTACATATTTCACAGTACACAAAACTCTAATAAGAAAACAGTTATAATTTCATTATTCAACATATCAACATTATGAATATTGTACCTTCATCATATAGGCTGCACACAATGCCTATGTTTCTGCATGAGTAGGTTAGTATACTGGATAGAACTTCATAATAGAATGCTATTTATGTCAATGTATTGCTTAATGCACTAATTAGCTCATGACATTTATTCCAATGATTCTTGACAGTTTTTTTCTGAACATTATAATAAGAATCCCTTGTACACACATTTCATGAAAAGTTAATAAACATGTGAAGTCATCAGTGATGTCATCAATGACATGTGTGATGTCATCTTTGATGTCGTGGGTGTTACTCTTAGCAGTGCACTGTGGTGGTGGTGGCACGAGTTATGGTTGCTTAGCTTTCCATAACTGGCGATTTTCAGGGGGTTTTCGGTTTTGCTTGGAACCATAACGTCCCTTTAACAAAGTTTTTTTCACTGAATTTCATAGGTTTTTAGTATCGCAACTTAACCAAAACTTCCCTTTAACATAGTTTTTTCACTGAATTTCATAGGTTTTTAGTAGCACAACTTAATAATAACTCTGATTTTATCTGCATGTAAAATTGAACATACTGACCCTTCTCTATTGAGATTGATATCCGCAAACTCTTTTAATGTCCGCGGACATGTTCGGACAACAGTACCACTACCTAAGAACTCTGGGGGGGTATGTTTGATTGTTATATCATAACATATGAACATTTTTTAAATTCACAAACCAGCACACATACATATTATATGTAGTAATACATAAAACGTGTAACCCATATATGTAACACACTAACCATTCATTTAAATACAATATGTTCTAAAATGGAATATACCAAAAGAAGATAAATAGGCTTCCAACATAATTACTTCACATAAACTCCACAACTAAGAGCAAGAGCAGACCTACAGAGTACTCAGAACATACCTTACCTGAAATAGTAAGTGTACCGCATGTTACTAATATATTTATACATTTTCTGTATTATATAAAAAAAAATGATATTTTCGAGGGGATTGGGTCCTCTGACGTATTCCATATCTATGACATGTAATCACCACATCACCACAGCTGTGCTGCTTCGGAAACTTTTTTCTGCGTCCTGCGTCGATGACGTCGATGCGACGTCGTCGAGGGCCTCCTCTGACGTCCAACGTCATTCGATGTGATAAGTAGGATGCACGACGCCCGTAGCCTCAGTTCCGTTTTTTCCGCAAACGTGTTGCTTCGTGAATCTCGGTTAATGCCTCGACTCTTTGGAGTTCTGTTCTTCTCGGTTCTTCGAACCTGTTCGTTTTTGTGAAAATCCTTCGTGTGAAGATGTCTTCTACTTCGTCTTCGACCCTCCGTCCAGGCTTCAAGAAGTGCAGGGAGTGTGGGTCCAAGATGTCGGTGACGGACTCGCACTACGCCTGCCTCTGGTGCCTCGGGGAAGCCCACGACACGGATGACTGTATCGACTGCCAGTCACTCACGTCCAAAGCCTTACCCGAACGTAAGAAGAAGTTGTCGGTAGGTCAGGTGTCCAAGCCCCGGAAGTTGAAGTCTGCCAGGCTTTCGACGGATGATTCGAGAGGTGACTCTCCGCGTCATCGTGAGAAGTCTCGTGGGTCTCCTTCTAGGAGTCGGTCTCGCCACTCCTCAGCCTCTTCGAGGCATTCTCGGAAGCGCCGACACCGGTCGTCTTCCAGGTCCTCTTCGGAGGACTGTGCCCGGCATGTCGCTTACCCCACCAGCTGTGCGACGCCGGAGGAATGGGTTTCCTTCGGGAAGAAAATGCTGGCGATTCTTGAGTCGCAGGGTACTAAGCCGTCCGCGCCCCCGAGTGGGGTCGGTCGTGAGAGGTCGAGAGACACCGCTCGCAAGAGTGGTTGGCACGAGTCACGGGAGAGGTTCCGTTCGGACAAGGGAACTCGTTCTCGACATACTCGTTCCAGGTCCCGGTCCTCGACGCGTCCGAGACCGTGTGCACCTGTGATGTCTTCGAAGAAGACATCGTCGTCTGAGGCGTCGAGGGCGTCGACAGGCTTTATCGAGGCTCCGGCTCCGAGGAAGTCGTCGAAGCCGTCGACGCTCAGGTCGTCGGACACGCTCAGAGCTCCGGCTTCGAGGACTGTGTCGACGCCGCCGATGTTGGCGGCGCTGCATCTGACGTCGACGCCGATCCTCTCAGCGCCTATGCCTGTTCTCTCGATGCCGGCGTCGATTCACTCGACGCCTTTCGAGGCCGGGGTGTCGGAGGTACCCCGTGGCACAGAGGAACCCCCTAGGAAGGCTTTGGTTAAGAGCAAGCACTCTCGGGTGCCTTCTTTTCACCACCTGGAATATATTTCAGAGGCGGATGAGGATTCTGATGGCCTGGTTCCTAGTCAGGTTCCAGATGAAATTGTCTCGGGCCATAGTCAGTTTGACGATTTGAGGCAGTCACTGCATGATGCCAGTGGACTGGACACCTCTCCGGAGGTGGAGTTTTGTAGGCCTGAGTCTGGCTCTCATGCCGATTCCTCGTACCGGCGCCATATGGCTAGGGTTTCTGAGTACTTGGGATGGTCTGCTCCCCCAGGGGAGTTTGTGCAGGATGATCTCACAGACATCCTTGATGTTGGTCCCCCAACTGACCCGGTACTGCCCTTCCATATGGCTTTATAGAGAAGGGTGGCGGCGGCTTGGACTGCTCCGGAGAGTCTCCCGGCGATGGGCAGGTCCTTGTCGCGAAAATACCGTCCAGCCAGTAGTGACCCCTGCTACTTGACCAGGCACCCCACTCCAGAGAGTTTGGTGGTGCAGGCGGCCACGGCCCCGGCAAAGCAGGCGTCGTACCCTACCATCCCTCCTGATAGGGACGACAAACGTTTTGATGGCTGGGCGAAGAAAGTGTTTTCTTCTGGTGGTATGGCGCTTCAGGCGGCCAACTCCATTTGTACCTTGTCTCGTTTCACACACACTCTGTGGAACTGTGTTGCGTTAGCGGCTTAACATATTCCCGAAGGGGACAAACGGGATGGTTTCCTTGCTATGGTCCAGGATGGTAAGGATGCCATGTGTGAGTCCGTTCATTCGGGTTTGGACTTGGCTGAATGCGTCAGCAGGTCCATGGCGGCGAGCAGCGTGATACGCAGGTTTGCGAGGTTGCGGAAGTTGGGGTTTGCTCCTGATGTGCAGTCCCGGCTCCTCAACATTCCCTTTGACGGTGAGCACCTTTTTGGCAGCAAGGCTGACGAGAGCCTTGAGAGGTTGCAGACCTCAAAAGCTGCAGCGAAGTCGTTGGGCGCTGCAGTTCGCCAACCTCCGCCTTTTCGGGGACAGCAATGGAGGGGTGGTTCCTGTCGCTATTACTCGTCCTTCAGTAAAGCAAGAGGAGCTGGCAGTCAAAGAGGCCAATGCAGGGGTACCAGAGGTGGAGGACAGGGTACCCGTGGTGCCAAGGCCGCTCGGGCAGTTGCCTCTTTGCCCTCTGGTAACGCCGCAGCCGCTACCACTCAGTCCTGAGGTCATGAGGCCATGCCCCATGGTTCGCCGGTTGGGGGAAGGCTGGCACAGCATCTTGTAGAGTGGCGTGCCATTACTTCAGATGTGTGGGTTCTGGAGATCATAACTCACGGCTACTTTCTTCCCTTTCGGCACAGGCCTCACGACAATCCACCGGGGAACCCCTCTTTGCAGAGTCTGGATCCGCTCCTTGCGCAGGAAATTCGAGCCCTGCTGGAGAAAGGCGCCATAGAACTGGTGCCTGTAGCAGAGAGGAACAAGGGATGGTATTCCCCTTATTTTTTGATTTCGAAGAAAGACGGGGGATTGAGACCCATCATGGACTTGCGCGGTTTGAACAAACTCCTCAGGAAGGACAAGTTCAAGATGGTTACTCTCTCTCAAGTCCTCCAGGCCCTTCAGCTTCAGGACTGGTTGGTGTCACTCAACCTCAAGGATGCTTACTTCCATGTGCCGATCCATCCCAAGCACAAGAAGTACCTGAGGTTCACGGTTGGCGACTCGCACTTTCAGTTTCGTGTCCTGCCGTTCGGATTGACCTCCGCCCCGTGGGTTTTCACCAAGCTCATGGTGGTGCTGGCAGCGCATCTCAGGCAAGAGGGGATTCACGTCTACCCCTACCTGGATGATTGGTTGATCAGGGGGAGCTCTCCCGAGCAAGTCCTGGATCATCTGTCCGTCACCTGCCACTCCCTTCACAGGCTGGGCTTCTCCCTCAATTTAAAGAAGTCCCATTTGACGCCAACATAGCGGCTCCAGTACATCGGAGCAGTGCTCAACACTTCCCTGGGGCAGTGTTTTCCTCCCCAGGTGAGGGCTCTTCACATTCAGCAGATGGTGCACAAGTTTCAGCATGCCCAGACGCTCCCAGCGTTCGTGTTCTTGAGGTTGCTCGGCCTCATGGCATCCTGCATTCTTCTGGTGCCAGAGGCTCACCTGCGGATGAGATCTTTGCAGTGGGCACTCAAGACGCAATGGTCGCAGTCCTCCGGCAGGATGTCGGACCCGGTTCAGGTGCCGCCCTCGGTCACCTGGGACCTTCTGTGGTGGGCCGTTGAAGGCAAATTGATGAAGGGGGCTCCATTTTGGCTTCCCTGGCCGGAGGTGACGATCGTGACGGATGCATCCCTCACGGTATGGGGAGCTCATGCCAACGGGGTGACAGTCAGCCGTCGTTGGTCTCTGTCGGAGTCCAGACTCCATATCAATCTGTTGGAGCTGAGGGCAGTCAGGCTAGCGCTGAAGGCTTTTCTGCCGACTGTCCGTGGAAAGAGTGTCCTGATCCTGACAGACAACACAGTGGCCATGCACTACCTCAACAAAAAGAAGGGGGCAGGGTCACTTCCTCTGTGCAGGGAGGCGATGCAGCTCGAGTTCTGGGCCATCCAGCAGGAAGTTTCGATCTCGGCAGTTCATCTGGCCGGAGACGAAAACGTGACGGCGGACGCTCTGAGCAGGCAGAGCGCGATCTCTCACGAGTGGGAGTTGGCTCAGGAGATTCTCCTGGAGATCTTCGCCCTTTGGGGGACCCCTCAAGTGGATCTCTTTGCCTCCAGTGTCAACCGGAAGTGCGAAAGGTTTTGCTCACGGGAATTTCCTCCAAAAGGAGCCTTAGGAGACACGTTTGTGGTGGAGTGGTCATTCCCGCTGCTGTACGTGTTTCCTCCAGTCCCCGTCATCCCGCAAGTGCTGAGGAGGTTACGGAAGTTCGGTTCCCGGATGATCCTCATTGCTCCGGCGTGGGCTTGGAGGACGTGGTACCCGGACCTTCTCAACTTGTCCATCTGCCCTCCACGTCGTCATCCCTACCGAGACGATCTGCTCTCACGGGAGGGGGGTCAGGTTCTCCATCCAGAGGTCAGATCCCTCAGCCTTCACGCTTGGCTTCTGAAAGGTTGAGGTATAAGGATTGGGACCTCCCTGAAGACGTGATGGAGGTGTTGCTTTCGGCCCGAAGGCCAGCAACAAAGTCTCTGTACCGTTGCCGTTGGCGTAAGTTCTGCGACTGGTGCAAAGTTCAGAATGTGGATCCTTTTGCATGTGACATCCCCATGGTTCTGTCCTTTTTACTTTCTTTGGCCCACAGGGGCTTGCAAGAGGGTACCATTAAGTGTTACCTGGCGGCGCTGTCCATCTTTAAGCGCTCGTCTGAAGAGTGTTCTTACTTTAAAATCCCTTTAATTTCACAGTTTCTGAAAGGGCTCACTAATGTGTTCCCTCCGTTGGGGTGCCCGGTTGGGATTTAAACCTTGTTCTTAAGTTTCTTATGGGTGCTCCGTTTGAGCCTTTACATTATTGCCCTTTGAGGCTGTTAACTCTGAAAACTGTGTTTTTGGTTGCGGTTACTTCCGCTCGCAGAGTGAGTGAGTTACAGGCACTTTCAGTTAAGCCACCCTTCACTGTATTTCACAAGGACAGGGTTGTCCTTAGAGTTCGTCCTTCTTTTCTTCCGAAGGTAGTGACGGAATTTCATTTGGCCCAGAAGGTTGTTCTTCCGGCATTCTATCCTCCTCCACATCCTGGTAAGGAAGAGGAGAGGCTCCATAGGCTTGATCCTAGGAGAGCTTTAAGCTTTTATGTTTCACGCATGTCCCGGGTCAGAGTGGACGATCAACTCTTTATTGGTTACGCTGGAAAGCGTTTGGGGCAAGCTGTGACGAAACAGACTTTGTCTCGCTGGATTATTTTGGCCATCTCAGAGTGTTACCGCTTGGCGGGTAAGGACCCATCGGCTGGCTTGCGGGCCCATTCTACCAGGGGTATGGCTGCATCTACTGCCCTGCAGAGGGGTGTTCCTATTTGCAACATCTGTGATGCAGCCACCTGGGCTTCTGTACATACATTTGTACGTCACTATTCCCTCGATTCCATCCGAGGACAGGATCTGGCCTTTGGCAAGGCGGTCCTTTGCTCTGCTATTTGATTGGCTATTCTAAATTTTGATTCTAAATTCTTTCCCTCCTCCTTGCTCTGGTACTGCTTTGGGAGTCTGTCATAGATATGGAATACGTCAGAGGACCCAATCCCCTCGAAGAACAAGTTACTTTCTTACCTGGTAACGTTCTTTCGATGGGATGGTCCGATGACGTATTCCATATCGCTCCCGCCCTGCCTTCCCCGCTGCAGAATTTCTTTTGCGATTGCAGCTTACGTTCCGCAAGGCTTTGTGTCTGACTGGCAGTTGTCTAATGTCACACGTTCTGGGGGAAAAAACTACAACTGAGGTTACGGGCATCGTGCGTCCTACTTATCACATCGGATGACGTCGGACGTCAGAGGAGGTCCTCGACGACGGCGCATCGACGTCATCGACGCAGGACGCAGACGCCGAAAAAAGTTTCCGAAGCAGCACAGCTGTGGTGATTACATGTCATAGATATGGAATAGGTCGTCGGACCATCCCATCGAAAGAACGTTACCAGGTAAGAAAGTAACTTGTTCATCTTTTTTTTCTCACAGAAATGTCTAGTACTCTGGAATGGCTAGAGGAGCATTTCCCACATGAGGAAATGTCAGAAGATAGTGAAACTAACGGTAGATACTTTACAATATAAACCATTTTATTATTATTATTTTATATACATTTAACATATATATTTCTTTTTGTACAGCGCATACCAAAATAGAAAATACCTCTGAAGAAGCTGTTATGGATAACACTCTTGACAGCATAAAAGAAAAAATGGATTTATTGTTGGGCAATTTTAATAATTTGAAAACTTTTGTTGGGGAGCATTTTAAACCAAAAACTTCATACCATTGTCCCACATGTACTTGTCCTCCCTCACCATATCCCAGTAAATTCTCCCCAAGCCCTCTCCATGACCCAAAACGTTTTGATGAGACTTCCATCCCTTCTTCACCTGATACAAATCCTGTTGAAACCCCTAATTCTCCTGTTTTTGTTTCAGTTTCTGCCTCACCTTCTCTGTCATACATTGTTAATATATGTTAAATAAAGTAAAATTTGTATATTGCGTTGTAATGAATTTAATTAAAAAAAAATAAATGTATGTGTCTGCGGACAGCGTAGGTGTTCTGAATTGTTCGTAAATAAATGAAAATGGAGGTGTCCTGAAGAACACGATACCTGTCCGTACTGTTCGCTACCAAGTTGAAACTGTTCTAAGAACACACGCGGTGTCCTGAAATGTTCGCAAAGAAACGAAAATGGAAGTGTCCTGAAGAACACTTTACCTGTCCGTACTGTTCGCTAGCAAGTTGAAACTGTTCTTAGAACACAAATGGTGTGCTGAAATGTGCGTCAATAAACAAAACTGGAGGTGTCCTGAAGAACACTATACCTGTCCGTACTGTTCGCTACCAAGTTGAAACTGTTCTAAGAACAAACGCCTGTCCGCAACTGTTCGTTTGACGTGTGACGCACTTTCAATTACTTCAGGACCCAAACATTGTTCGTAGAATATCAACGCACATGCGCAAACCAATGTCCGTGCATTTGCTGTGCTGCGGACAGCTGCTCCCTTCGCGGACATGTTCGCGAAGCGATCATGTGACCGCGCCCACGCTGATCGCGTGTTCTAAAATGCGGACTCTGTTCGTGTCCCTGAACAATTTAAAAGTACATTTTCAAGTAATCCACAATATTTTTCAATACAAAATCACCATAGCACAAGTCCCACATACTAATCATGAGTTTCTACATACTTTTTGAACCTTTTTTTGTGTTTGATCTGTCCGTGGACAGCACGCATGTCCGCGAACTGTGTATAAGCACCCCTATAAAAGACCACGCCCTAGAGCTTATTCTCATTGTGTTTCTGGCTATTCTTCAGAGCACAGCAATTTTTCCTGCCACTTGCAGATTGATATCTTCCATGGCATCCATGGCTGCACTACTGCCACCTGGTGCTGCACCTGCTTCACCACCACCCCAACCCCTCCACCACCATCACCACCTCCCCAAGGGCCTGAAGAGGGGAACAGGAGTGAGGATGCAGAGGAGGAATAAGAGGATGATGAGAATGAGGTAGTGGAAATCCCACCTACCCGCACTCGGCATGAGTCTTGGATGTGGCAGTTATTTACCATTCATGGGAATGGACCTAAGGCTTGTGCGAACCAAGTCACCTGCAATGAGTGCAAAATGGTACTCAGTCGCGGGAGGTATGGTTCGTATAGCTTTGGGACCATCACCATGAAGTGACACCACAAGTCATTCTACACTGGGGCCGCTCGCAAGTGGGACAGTGTCTTCCTCAAGCTGCCTCACAGGTCATACGCAATGCTGATGACCCTTACCTTTCGAGGGTCACAGTTGTGTGTATGTACTGCAACGCAGTACTCTACAGGGGGGAGCAACTTCGAAGTGCTTTTGAGACTATCGTCTCAGAGCACGAGAAGATCTGCTCACTGCCCAAATAAAACCCACTCTACATCTTCCTCTCTCAGCTCGCCCTTTCTTATCGCTGTGGTTGGTGTCCCCCCTCTACCCTCCTTTCCCCTCCTCTCCTAGTGTGCTGTGTATAAAAAAAAAACAAAAAATATAAAACAGCAAAAATAAAAAAAAATAAGGCTCTTTTCAGAGCCGCCTTTCACAGTTAAAAAAAAAAAGAAGTGAAACTAAATGAAGCAAGGCCCTTTGTATTTTTTAGAAGTCCGCTGACAGTACGCGGACATCTAAAATTTTGGGGTGCTGCCCTATCATAACCATTGCAATTTTCTCTGGGAGGAAGTGGTGGCTCTGAAAAGAGCCTTTGGGTGGTGTTTGTGTTTGAAAAATTAAAAATACTCAACACCTACTTCAAAATGGATGCTGTAATTCTAAAAAAGGCCGCAATGCATTTTGTATGTTTCTTAGAAAAATCTGATTGCCAGCATAAGTTAGATGTACTCCATCTCTGCAAAACATGTATGTACTACGAAACATAATATTTTCATTGTGAAAAGAGGACATGTCAAAATCTCTTAGAAAGGCACAAACAGCCTTATTGTCATTGAGCCTTGCTTTCTCCATTTGTGGACCAAATGAAGAAGAACGAAGCCACAGTTGTCTCTGTGCAATTCGTGAAAAAAATATTTGAGAATTTGGAAACATGTCCATGACCTTCCCAAGTCCTTCTTTGATTGAAAATTGCAAAGACATTCCAGACACATGACCTAAACTGTTCCCTCCACAATGAATTACAATTATGTCTGGATGTTGCTCTTTCTCCAAAGTAGCACAGAAAGGTAACAAGTCCAACCACTTCATCCGCGTTTTCCATGCCAGTGTACTTCCACATATGGGAATCCAAGATCTACAGCTACTCCACAGCTTTCTGCATGCACCTTCAACCAGTGCATTCACGAGTCTCCCAAAATCCAAACAATCTGTTTTCTGAAACACACAGCCATAGATATCTGTTCTTCTCTCAGCAAAAAGAGTATCTGAGAAACTCTCTCCCGGTAAAACACACCCACTAAACTTTCCTGACCAATCCCTTTCTATTCTCATTCTCATTTGCATGGCTTCTCAACCCAACAATCCCCAGATGTAACACCCGATGTCCGCGAACTACCGCCATATCCGCAGACATATCGTAACATGGACAGCCCTTCTACCATTTCCACTTCACTCTCTGTGCCATTCCATGATTGGATGTAGCTAAGAAGTCACATGACCATCCACCAATCACATCCAAGACTTCTACACCTAACTGTATCATCATAGATCAGCACTGCAAATGTACTGTGAATCTCTCTGAGTACAAGTGTCATTTCATTAGAATGCACCTTCTACAAGAAATACTGTACAAGTCTCCAATAATTCTACTTGCAGATCCATGCATATCCATATGCATGAACACAAACTACAGGTATGCATATTTTCTGTAAAGTACATGAACACATTTTCAACTTTCATATAAACAGATTAACTGACTTTTAGCTTGTATAATCTGTAAAATTATTCTACTGTTTTTTTTCAATCTCCTAAAATCAACTGTCGCTTACAAACCTTAATACTATTTAATTTCTTTATACACACACTCAAATCATGTTGAACTAACATTTATGAAATAAAATATATAGACTACATATAGTCAAACAATATTGCATGCACACTTTATGTTCAAATTTCAAACAAAAATACTTGTACAATTACATAAACATGTTTTATTTTATTTTTGTATTTATTTAATTACTTACATTTATATAGGACAAGCAGCCCATGAGGCACTATTACTTGCAAAAGCTTAGTTACAGAAATAGTGGTATTCAGTGGTACATTATGAACTCCAAAAGGCATACTAAAGATATGTTGTTTGCTACAGTTAGTCAATGCAATACAGTTTATTCATTAACAACATATGATTTGTATTCAACTGGTGCAACATATTTTATGTGAATAAGATAGTTTTAATGGTTTTGAGGAAGGCACTGAGGATGTCAATTAGAAAAATCAATGTCTAAATTAAAAACAGTGGTATATACAAACAAAATTACTAATATATTTCTTTTACAATTGCAGTGAAAACCATTCTCCTGAAAAGAAGCAGCCGATTTTGAAGTACAAAGAACAACTAAGAAGTAACCTGCTCATTTTAGAAAAAAAGTAAGTTGAATACCACCATAGTATTTCTATTATTACTCAAACCAACTGTAAGATTAATTCATGCTATTTCTGTGCCTAAAAATAGAGATTCTGCACCATTCTGTCCAAAGATCCCCATTTCTTAAACAGCGATTTACATCCAGAATGGTCCACTAATTCCTACTTTTTGACACACAAATTACCCAACTCAGCCACTCAAATGTTGATGTTATAGAACAAACAACTGTTTTAATTGTATACCATTAGATTTACAATATGTACTTCTCCACACCACTAGCTTACTTTTTTCTGTAATCTGAACCGAAGTTTAGTAACACATTAATCCAAGAATACCCATCCCTACTAGTTGTAGTTGCCCAATGCACAATCACACACCATTACATACATCTTTATCATCTTACTGAAACACTCATGCACACAGCACACCTACATTGCAGAACACCCCAACCCATACCTTCTTTATTTTTTTCAACAGACCCTAAAGAATGCCTACCAAACATCAAGTCCGTAGAAAGCAACGCAGAAGTATAGCAAATCAAAATAAAAGTGTCCAACATAAGCATCCATCTCTAGCAGAATTTGTAAAATAAAGTTGAAACAAAACAGCTAATACAGTCAGTTAGTGAAACTAAAGAAGTTTCAAGTACAAAAACGTTGCCTCCTCTATCAAAATGTAAAACAAACCAGAAAACAATTAACAGAAAATCAGCTATCACTACAGATAAAAAGTGCTTCTATAAATCTTGATATAGTGCAAAGTAAGCATACCAAGAAAAGTATTTTAGCCAAAATGTTCCATCACAAAGTCCTTCAAAATCTTATAAAAACAGGAGAGAAACCAGGTTCAACCCTTAAAACCTATCGTAGGAAATTAATCTTAGAAGCGCTGACACAGTGCAATTCTTCTCAAAAGAAAGTTATTTATTTTAGTGTTAAATAAAATGAAACCACTAACAAAACTAATAACTAAATTACAAAAAAGACTTCTCAATAAACGAAATGTCAACAGAAAGAACTTCTTAAGTATCTGCGGAGGTGAATGGAGTCACACTACAAGCACAGAACCAGACTTTAATTAAGAAGCATACAAACAAAAGCAAACAAATACAATTGCCATACATTGCAGTGGTCGAGGTTATGAAAAAGTTAATAATACCATAATGGAACAAGAAGTACTCCTTACAAAAATATGCCCTGAAAACTTAGAATTACCCCTCCATTCAACTGAATCATAATGTTTAGTGTACAAATGGCCATGCACGTCAATGTGTTACATTCCCAAAACTTTTTGAAGTCTTTACACCAATTCCTCAATCAATATGAGAAAAGCAAAGACAAAATCAAAATTAAACTACTGTAAAATATGGATACCTGTCCATTGCGCAAGTACACAGGACTACAAGGACATTCACTGGCCTGCATTACAGGACCTACTTGCAAAACCACCTTCCATGATATCAAAATGATATCAACACATCATTCAACTATAAGAAATTTAGTTCATAAACTGTACTATGCTAAAAGTCCTGCTTTAGCACTAGCCAATTTAAATAACATTCTTCTACACGGTACAGCAAAAGACCTACTTGAAGAAATCGACTATATCCAGAAAAAATATTTTGGAAGTTAAAGCCACTTACAGAATGAAATAGCTGTAAAAAAATTAGTAACAATTCTACACATGGCAAACTTTTACTAAACACATACAAAAAAGAAATACTAAAATTTAAAAGTACATCAGCTGAAATACCAAACCATGTGTGTGTATGTTGCCGCAGAACTTTTTATAAAAGTAACACAAAAACTGTAGACCTATCATACAAAATAGAGCACAATGAAGATTCTAAATGGTTTGAATTAGCTCTCTACCTTATATCAGAAAACAAATACGAAATAACTGACCCCTTAATACTTTGCAATTACTGCACTACATAAAGTTAGAGAAGCCTTGCAATATCTTAAAGAGAATAATGAATATTACAACAAAATTAATATTGAAGAAAGCTTGAAGGATACAACCCATATAATTCAAGAGATACAAGAAGTTGGGCAATTTGAGCTCCTAGATCCTGCTACAATATCAAATACTTTAGACCATTATACAATTCATCCATTGCACTCTAATGACACCTTTGAAGATGTACTGGCAACGTACCAAATGTGTCAAACAAAAGGATCACCAATCAGCATATGGGAAAAAAGTATAGAAGCACATGCTTTTCCTCTACTCTTTCCTACTGGCAAAGGAGGAAGGTACAATGATAGACCTATTCAAATATCAGCATCAGAATACCGCTCATTACGGATGTATTCTGAAGATCCCAGATTTAGACAAAATGTGGAATAGATATTCCACCTACTCTTTTCAAGTGAACTAGCAACTTTATGTTAGAGTTGCACACATATTAAAATCAGGATCGCACTTTCAAAATATGACAGCTACACAATTATTACAAAAAGTTCAAGAAACAGATGAGATTTTACAATCAAATAGGCACCAGGCTATCTAAAATCGAAAATACATCCTTATGCCCCAAGCCGCGCCTTAAGATCCTCGGATCAAAGTAGGATCGCAGTAATGCCTCATAAAAATAAATCTGGACTTGGAAAATCTTTCCCAGTTATCACAGCAGGTATCTGGAACAATCTGCCAGTCCATATAAGGAAAGAACCTAACTACTTACGCTTTCGTAAGTTAGTGAAAACGTATCTCTTTAACTGACCTCACCACTCCTGGCCCCCTAAACCTTTGATTTCTAGGAAAAGTCTTGTCCAATTTCTGTTAGTCCTCGTGTCCATGTTTCTGCACCCCAAAACTTTCGAGTTACCGGCGCATTACAAATAAATAAATAAATAAAAATAAAATACAAATCTATTAGCAAATATGCGTGGTACTAAAGAGTACTGGTTTCGACGTCATGGAGATGTACGTTGTATGATCAGAAACCTTGACCCACCCACTTGGTTTGTTACATTAAGTTGTGCAGAATATGCATGGGAAGATTTACATGATTTCCTACGCATATCAAACAAAAACAAAACAAACCTAGATATACTAACACCTGGAGAACTTTGTTCTCTGGATCCTGTTAATGTTTCAAGATATTTTCACCATTGCTTCATTGCTATGCTACATTTTATTTGTAATAAAACTGTTCCTCCCTTGGAGAAGTGCAACACTTTTTTTGGAGAAAAGAATACCAAGCCAGAGGAGCACCACATATCTACATGCTTATATGGATTAAAGATGCTTCTAAATTTGTTTAAGACAGTGATGCAACTGTTTTACAGTTTATTGAAAAATATGTCACTTGTGTAATTCCATCGGAATCCACAAATAGTGATCTTCATGCACAAATTTTACAATTTCAAAGACACAAATGTGGCAAATATTGTCGTCGCAAACACAAAAACAAAGGGAAATACTACACCACATGACGATTTGGATTCCCTAGACCAGTTACAAATACAGGTCAAGTGAACAACCTCATGTCTTCAGTTAGACATAGTGTTAAAGGTAAGTCACCTAAAAATACATTTAGGTGGCAAGAAAAGAAGAAAAATATATCAATGATTACAATGCAATCATTGCCCACTTATGGAATGCAAACCTAGATGTGCAGTACATTGCAGACAATTCTACTGCAGTTGCAGGATATGTCACAGCATACTTAACCAAAGCAGAAAAGACAGAGCTGCAAGACCTCTGGAATGACCTGTCATCATATAAAACAGTGTCTCAGAAATTATACAGCTTGGGCATAAAAATGCTCTCCCATAGAGAATGTGGATCCTATGAAGCAGCTGATCGTTTAACTGGTAATGCATTGTATGGTAAATCTGAAAATATAGTATGGCTAAGTCTTGGTCCAGCTAAATCTAGAAAAAGAGTTCTAACATCATACGAAGATATAGAAACAATAACCAAACATGATCCCAGCAGCCAAGACATTTTAAAAAACAATGTATTGGACACATCCTACCCAAACAGCAGTACCACTTTGGAAACCACATAGCCCAAAACTACACATACAAAAATAATGTAAAACCTGATGAAAAAAAAAGGTAAATACAGAGTGACAAACTGTGAAGGCAGCTTAGTAAAACTCACCAAACCAAATTTAATTAATCATATCAAATTGTCATTAAAGACTCCTCAACATAAAGAAGTATATTACATGTCCCTGTTACAACTCTTTAAAACATGGAGAAAAGAAGAAGAAATACTAGATAACTATGACTCATATGAAGACGCTTTCAAAGCAAATGAAAGCACTATAACTGATGTAAACTTTACACAGTGCAAAACAATGTTGCACAATGAACAGCAACACGAAGAAGAACTCCAGGCCCAACTAGATAAGGACACTCCTGACAGTAGTCAACCTCTGTAACAGGAAGCCAAGAACCACTAATAACAAATGAGGCAGAATTAGCTTTGATAGAAGTAGAAAACGCCATGTGTCAGTATGAAGATAAAGAAGACTTAACTATACTACAATTAAAAATAAACAATGAGTAACTTGGCATTTTTCAAGAAGTAACAAAAGAATTTTCACATGGTGTACAACATGAAAACAAAGAATGCACCTGCCAAAATTACAAACCTATACTACTGTACGTCAGTGGTGAAGCTGGTTCTGGCAAAACATTCCTAATCAAAATCATCAGTAAGTTCCTTCAACAATTGACAAACAACAAACTGTCAGCTGTTGTCACTGCCCCCACAGGTCTAGCTGCCTACAACATAGGTGGTGTCACTTTACACCGATTACTACTCCTGCCAGTAGAACACTAACACAAATTAGACTATTAGAAACTTTCTACAGAAGCTGCAATGGAACTACGCAGAGTATTGAAACAAATGAAAATGCTACTAATAGATGAAGTGAGCATGGTGTCCAACCTAATGTTGGCTTTGATTCAACTCAGATTACAAGAAGTACTCAAAACAAACTATGAAGAGCTCTTTGCAGGAAAACACATTATTGTTTACAGAGATCTTCTTCAATTGACACAAGTAAAAGGTGAGCCTATTTTTAAGACATTAGGACACAAACTCTGCCGTAAAACTTTTGGCAGCATTGGAAATGTCAACCTTTGGCAACATTTCCAATACAGAGAATTAACAGAAAACATGCGGCAATCTGCAGATCTCACTTATGCCAACATCTTAAAAAGTATCAGAGTTGGTATACTTTCTAAAGAAGCAGAAGCAATATTGAAAACCCGGCACATTCATGCACTTTATTTTGATAATGCATGTGGTACAGATGTTATGGAACAATTAGCCCACACAAATGTCACTTGTATTGCCTTAATGCCAACTCTTGCAAGCTGTTTCAAATTCAATGAAATAATGTTAAGTAAAGAAATGCAACCACTAATGGAAATTAGCGCCACAGACAAACTAGATGCACATGGTATGACACTTCCAATGTGTGACCAAGCCACAACAAGACTAAATAGTTTCGAAAAATCAATCTCAAACACAGCAGGTTTGCAAAAGATATTAAAAGTATCCTTAAATGGCAGAGTAATGCTTAAACGTAACCTTGACGTGGACCAAGGACTAGTTAATGGAGCACTGGGTACAGTTGTTGGCTTTCAAACATACCCACATGACAACAAAATTCAGTTTGTCAATATTCTCTGACAAACTTTCAGAAGTGAAAAGGATAGGACACTCAACAGCTCGATTCCTTCTCTTCAAAGACATGTATGTACGCAGAGAACAATTTTCTCTAACTCTTGCATACGCAGTCACCATTCATAAATCACAAGGTCTTACCCTAGACAAAGCAATGATAGACATTGATAACACAGTCTTTAAAGAAGGCATGAGCTACATAGCACTATCACGCTTACGTACAATAGGCTTCACTCACTATACACCCCCCATCTAAACACATATTCTGTACCACAAAAAGTAAAACGTTGTAAAAGAAAACTAAATCAAACAGAAATGCAACAGGATGGGCCTCATTACATGGAAGGCGGTAACCGTTAACCCTTACCGCCTTACTATGAGGTCGCTTTGCGGGTAGGTACTTTAACGTCTGCTGTTTAGCAGGCGTTAAAAACCAACCCGCAAAGGGACCAGGGTGCTAATTTGCGGTACCGTAATTAGCACCTTCCCCATTCCCATTATGCCCTATGGGGCAAAAATGGGAATGGGGAAGGGCAATGGGGGAAGGGGGAATTACCGCCCCGCCAACCTTGGAATAGGGAGGTAATTCCCCTTTCCACCAAGGCGGTGCCAGTATTTTACTGCCATGGACCAAGGTGCTCCACCTACCGTGTAATGAGGCCGATCTCACTGCAAATCCTCCAAAGAGAGCAAAAGAAACTAAAACTTCATCAAGTACCACAAACATAAAAGAACCCATTAGGGAAAGTAAACCAGGTACTTCATCAAAGAAGGAAGACAAACTAACAGATACAGAACTACCTGGTCCATTTAAACTCTCAAATATAGTTGGAGTAAGTTGCTACGCAAATGTAGCAATGAATATTCTATTTTCAATTGTTGACAACATTTACTTACACAGTACAGACCAATTGTGTTTGCAAATGTTAGTACTTCACAGAAATGCAACAAACAATCCTGATAACACGTATAGTGTTTATGGAATAAGACAACAATTGGACTTCCCCCGTGGAATGGTTAAATTCACTATAAACTCCCAGGAAGATCCACAAGAATTTGTAATGTACTTACTACAAGTACTGGAAAATAAAAACATACCTATAAATTAAATCTTTCAGATTTCATACATGTGGAAAAATACATGCACTCTCTGCAACAATGTGACACAAGAACAAATCCCCAATGAACGCTTCATATAGATATATATCAATACCTAATTGTGAATCCTTTCCATTTCAGCAAATTGTACAAAATGCAAACCATGGTAGATTATGTACTACCTGCAAATCGGATAATCGCTCCACGTTACTAATACAATCACATAGTAAATACGTAATACTAATGCTTCTACGATATAATACAGATGGTAACAAAAACAACTGCAAGCTGATTGGATTCACACATGGTCAAGTATCACTTGGTAAGAAAACCTTCACAACAATAGGTATAATGTACCACACAGGAGCCACAACCAATTCAGGGCACTACACTGCATATATAAAAAAGAAATGTGCATGGTTTGAATGTAATGATAGTACCATTACTCTAAAGCAGAGATTACCAGCACATTTTTCAAACGCTTATTTAATGTTCCTAAAACCAAAATTTAATAACTAAATTGTACTTAAACCTTAAGTAAACTTGTAGTTAAAAAATATAAACTGTTAGAATATTCCAAAACCTATCTAACTGCCCAAAGATTCTACAACAACTAATCAGATAAATTAATACCACTAAATTAGAGCAAAAAATAGACAGTTAGAATACGCCAATTGGTATCTAACTGTCCCAAAACTTTACAATATCCAAACAGATAAATCAATACCACTAAAATATATAAAAAAATAGACAGTTAGAATACGCCTACCGGTATCTAACTGCTACAGAATTTTACAATATACAAACAAATACATTATATGTTACTACTCCAAAAAACTTCAACAAGCCAATATATACAGCATTAGCCAGAAACAAGTGAACACTGAAAACAAGCAAACAAATAAACTGTAGCATAACAGAAAAAGGTATTTTTTTTAATCCAACATGGATTTATTTTTTTCTCCCACATACCCAATGATTTTAGCAACAAACACAGAAACTGAGCAAATTGCACAGTACTCTGGTTTGCAATGTACTAAATATGAGGGTAAAAAACAAATGTTGGTTATTCAATATTAAATAAAATAAACAAACAAACAATAAGTCATTACAAAATACCAATACTAACATGCTCTTTTCTTTTATCACAGAAATGAAAAAGAAATACATGTACTCCAGTTACTAAACCAAACAGTAAGTATATTATAATAAGTACAACCATCACAGCATATCACACCCATAGTGGCTTATAACTTTGTTCCTTATAAATTTGTTTTTGATCCCAAAGTTATAAGCCACTATGAGTGTGATATGCTGCGGTGGTTGTGGCCAGAGCATAGAGTCTTGGGAGCATGGCCAAATGGCCATGCACCCAAGACTCTATGCCCTGTCCACAACCACCGCAGCATATCACACCCATAGAGTCAAACATTTCAACTATGGCCTATGGGAACTTTTAATGTCCGCGGACATAATGAGTGTTCTTAGAACACTTTCAACTTGCCAGCGAACAATACGGACAGCGTGCTCAGGATACCCCCATTTTGTTTATTTACAAACATTTCAGGACACCACTAGTGTTCTTAGAACACATTCAACTTGCCACCGAACAATACGGACACTGTCCTCAGGGCACCCCCATTTTGTTTATTTACGAACTTTTCAGGACACCGCGAGTGTTCTTAGAACACTTTCAACTTGCCAGCGAACAATACGGACAGCGTCCTCAGGACACCCCCGTTTTGTTAATTTACGAACATTTCAGGACACCGTGAGTGTTCTTAGAACACATTCAACTTGCCAGTGAACAAAATGGACACATATTGCGTCCTCAGAACACCCCCCCATTTAGTTTATTTAAAACATTTCAGAACAGCCTTAATGTCCACAGAGAAATCGAACACAACAAGAGGGTCTAGCACATAAAAAAATACAACATTTAACCTATCTCATACTCTCCCACCGTCCCCAAACACTCTTACACACCAACACACTCTACTAAGTACACATTTTAAACCAAGTTTCACCGCGCTGTCCGCTGACATCTGCAAATCCAAGATGGCGGGCGCTACCAAAAATCTGACGCGCTTCACACTCCACGGCGTCCAATCAGCGAACGTGCCGCATGTCCACGGACATTACGCAAGCCGATTGGCCAATCAGGACACTGTCCGCGGAGCGAACAGGGAAGTGTGTCTGCGGACCGAACACAGATATCACTAATTTTTTATGACCTACCTTTTGGTCATTTAAAAAAAAACTACTGGTCGGATTTTCAGCAAATCTGCAAAAGCACGCTTTCGGGACCAAGCCACTACTCCTGGTCCGGATTTGGTGAAAATCCGTCCAGCGGATTGGGCTGTAGGTGCGAGCATAGTTTTTTCCCCATTCAGTCTAGGGGAAAAAAAGAAGTTTTGGGATCCCCCTTATACCTTTCCCCCCCCTGGACGAATCCTCACCAAAGATATTCAGAGTGGGCCATATACTTTGTTTGCAAAGTTTGGTGAGGATTCGTCCAGGGGGAGCGAAGTTATGAGCCGCCCAAAAAGTGCTCTTCTCATGGAAACAGCAACTTAACCATAACTACATGGCCACTGCACCATCGAACGTTTGAGTGCCATGACGGAGTGCATTATTGAACCATCAGACAAAGGCATGAACATTGTCCTTATGAACCGTGATGATTATATCAAAGAGGCCCATAGACAACTGTTGAACAAGGATTGTTATGCTAAATTAACAAATGATCCATCTGGAACCATGAGTGATACATTAGAGAATCTTTTACACACATGGAAAGAGAAGGACTTGTTGGATGAGGACATTTGTTCTTGCTTACATCCCAAGTTCCCGGTTATTCCGACTATCTATTTTCTGGCTTAAGTACACAAGAGTCTTATTAGGCCTCCGGGCAAACCTATAGTCACTCTATGCAGGGCTTTGCTAGAAAATACTTCAAGATTTATAGATGAGACTCTGGTGTCCTTTGTTACTACTTTGCCATCTTATCTTGGAGACACCAAAGATGTTCTCAGCCGTATAGAAGGAATACCCTGGGAATCCACTTATTTATTAACAACACTGGATGTAGTCTCTCTCTACACGTCAATACGACACACAGATGGTCTTAAAGCATGTGAACAAGCGGTCGGTGTACTGCGAAACGCATCGTTTTGTTATCCAGGCTTTTTCTTTTGCTGCACCTTTTACCAATAAAGAACAAATCTTGCTGCCTGGACTAGCTATCATGCCTTTTCCTTGCTGAGACTGGATTCCACGCCTCAGCTGCTCTTGGGAGTGCAACCCGTCGGATTTGGCCTTGTTTCAGGGCAATATTTTCGTTTTGAAAGAAAAAAAAAAAAAAAAAATATATATGTATATATATATATATATATATATATATATATATATATATATATATATATATACTTTACCTACACCAGCTACACTCTACTTAGGAGAAATGCTATCAGTTTGAAACCACTGTATCCCTCACTGCATTTCACGTGTGGGCACCTATTTCCTTTTTCCTCTAATAATAATCAATGAGGAAATCCACACACTCTTTGTTTCCACAGATACCTACCTCCATTTTCTCTATCTGTTTATCTCCCTCTTTCATCCACTAGTACTTACCTTTTCTTATGATATTCCTTCCAACTGTATTGATACACTATACTACACTAAGGCCATAGAAAAATTCCTCTTGCGCTCCAAAATTGACAATGTTTACTATAACACAAATCAATATTTTTATTCACACATATATACAAAAATATTTTCTTGTTACTTACTGTCGTGTGTTGTTCCATATGCTGGCATGAGTTCTCTCATTATGTTTTTCCTCACAGCCCCTCATTCCTGACCCTAACAGTTTCATGTTACTGTGTGTTCTTTCATTCCTTATATGCTTGCCCATAATTTTCAAATTGCTCCAAATATACTATTTATATGACATGCACTCTATTTTTTATTATATTGTGCTACCAGGAAATGGGGTCACTGTTGTTTAAATTGGTGCAATGCTTGCATTTTTGGACTATTGTCTACTATTGTGGGAGGTATATAGGTTCAGTGTGTGGTACTCCCCCCCCCTCTATGTGGCCATAACACGACAAAATCATAACATGATATCCCTATGTGTGTTCATATTTTCTGCATGATACTGTCTCTCTCCATATCTCCAAGCTCCCTTCCCTTCACTCCTCTAATAAACCAATCATCATAGATACTACTGATCCACAACATTCTCAGTACTTGCGCCAAATCCTCCTTGTTTCTGTTTTCAATCCTAACTATTAATTAAACCTTCTATAAACAAGTGTTTGATTGTCAACTTAATACATATGTGTTCCTCACCAAGAGCTATCACTGTGCTTCAGTTGTGTTCCCTTACTTTTGCTGCTCCCAGCTTGCTTGCACTCATTGGTCCTTCTTTCTCCTCCATGGATACATTTTATCTGAGAAGAAGCTCTGTGTGTAATCTTAGCATGAGGCCCTTTATTTAAGAAAGCCATGCTAATCAGTGTGTGTGCTCCATAAGTAATATGTTTTGACCTAATGGTGCACCATTGGCCTTAAAAGGCTATTATGAATTCTTGTGTATTTACATTATTAATTCTTGGGGTAGTGTATATTATCCTCTGGTTAGTTTACTCACATTTCTGCACCATATGTCTGCAGACATTTTGCAAAAAATACAATACAGGTGTAGGGAGGTCATACCTGCTCCCCTATCCTATGGTGTGTGTAACTTCAGTCTTGTACTGGTTAAATGTCTTCCTCCGATTACTATTGCTCCCCCTGTTCTGGGTATGGGTGTCTGTGTCAGTGCATGTGCATTCAATAGTCTTACTGTGTTTTGCTGCAGACATGCTTATGATTGTGTAAATTCCTGCTGTGCTTGTGTACGGGCTTGTCATGCTTAAACTAGTGCCACTTGCTGTTGCATTAAACTTTCCAGAAGTGCAATTTGCATTTGTAATTGCACTTTTATTCTCGGTGCATGTCTGGCACTGTGTGTGATCTTGGGCATAATATGCCAATGGGTGTTTGCTATTCATTGAGGGATATACTGCCGCTCCCTCTTTCTGTCCTTGATTACCTTTCTAACCAGTGTCCCCAATGTCTGTTTACTTGCAGCAATCACATGTGCCTTCATAGCAATCTCTTCCTCACCCTTGCTTTCCATGCCTGTTTCTTTCTCACCACTGTCCCTCTCCTTTTCCATTCTCACTCTTTCTCATTTCTCATTTCTCTCAATTACTTCCTTGCCTTCTTATTGCTACACATTCTATAAAAATAACCTGTGTGCATTTACTCTTTTTTATGATAGTGTACTTCTATTGTTTGATTATTGTAAAGGTCTTTTGAAACCATATACAATTAAATAAAAAATAAAAAAGATAATGTACTGGAACGTCCAAGAGCTCTTTCAGTTGTTGCTTTCATTTCTGTGCTGTTTAACACAAGGGTATGAGGCATTTCCCTGTGCTCATTCAATGTGTGTTGTGTGTTGGAAAACCATTGTGCAGGGCAGCTTCCCTTTTTCAAATTGCTATCCAACAATGTACCTACACTTTCAAAAAATGGTTTCCTTTTATTGATCAACATGTATTTCTCCCTTTTCTGTGTGCCTGCCACGTGCATACTTATGGGGTGCCTTTAAAAATGCTCCCCTTTACTAATAAGGGTACCTAAACATTTGAAATGGGATAAAATATTGAGGGGGGGGCTCTAATGTGTGCTAATATAATGTTTGTAATTGGGGTCTAAATAATGTCTGGCATAGCCTTAACATTCAAAATAGCTAATGAAACCTTAAATTGGGAAGTGGCTTGTGTAATTCTAAATATGATTTAGTGGAACCAATTTGATCCATACATGTGCAATGAAAAGGGGCAAATACTAGTGTGAAAAAGATTGCTTGAAATATGGTTAATCGTACATAAACTTTGACCAAAACAAACATATTCAGAAATATAGACCCAAACTTATCAGGGGTCCATATACCCCGTAATCCCATATATATATCGATCAAAGGCACCCCAAGGGCATCACCTTAACACAATATATAACAAAAGCCAAATCCCTTTCTTCTTTTTTTCATTTTGTTATTAAAAAACCCATCCAATCTCAAATTCCTTCAAGTGGTGTTGGTAGATCAAACTAAACATGACACCCCCTACTAAAAAAACACCATGATTACTGATATATCTTATAAAAAAACTGAAAATAAAAGTCTGTTCAATGAGTCCTGGTGCTGGAACACTATTTGAATGAGAGTGGCACTTAGACCCTGCTGACTCAAAGCTCTATGTCAAAAATAAATATTTTCAAAATATTTCCTCACAACAATGTGAAGACTTTCTCCACTGACAATGTCAGTCCAAAATCACTTTGCTACTTGGTAACAACATATTGCTTCATCCTAAACTATAAAAGAACACATTTTAAAATCCTATCTTTATTCAACAATCTACACTGATCTATTTCACGCACACACATATATTATTTGTAGCCCAACTCATTCTTATATATCCTAATCCAAATCTCATATTTTCCCAATCTATTTTTCACATGCACACTATTATGCGTCTCAGATCACACCACTAAAACGGATTTGTCTTTTTAATTATCCTACTTTATAGCCCCCTTTTCTTCATATAGTCACACAAAAACATCCTATACACAGATGCATCTATACCAACTACCCCCTACCTCATTTAAAAGCTCTAACAATACTGCTTTTTCAAACTTGACATTTTATTTTCATATCTAAATTAACACCCAATAACTGCCAGCTAAAGCAAAATACATTTCGCTAGCATTATATTTCAACATTAGTTCATGTATATATACTCTTATATTTACATAGATTGTAGGCCACCTTGCTTGCCTCCTGGAGGTTTCTGTGTGTGGAGAAGTGCTTCAAGATGGCCACCTTGTAGGTGGACCACTTTCAATGGTTCTGGTCTAGCAGCCAAGCAAAGAAGCTGGAGTACTCTGGAGAGAACATCCATTTTGCAAATTCTCTGGAATTCTGGTTATTTTTAATGTCAAAAGATGTCATCATCTGTTTATATAGCTCCAGATTCTATATAAACAGATACTCCCAGACAGAATATTTGGCATTTCTGTGGTACAAGGTCATGAAACTCCTAATAGCTTTCATTTGTTTAATGGCGTCTTTCACCAGAGCTCTCTTTTGCTTGTTAGCCTTCTTTTCCCGCTGCAGAGATGCTTCTATTTGAGGTCCCCTCTTTATCCTCTTTGGGCTCTCTGGGTCACTCCCCTTGGACTCCCTCTTTCGCACAGGAGAGTAGTCTTGATTCAAGGCGCTCTTCATGACCTGTATTTTTCATACATTAATACATTAATATTGTCATTGTTCAGTCAAAATTGACACTCACATATAACAACTTCTCCTTCTGTGTCAGCATGTGCCTGAGTGCATGATTTATCAATTACTCCTGCTGTACGTCTGGGCACTAAAAAACATGACATCCCTTTTCCACATATTATTTCAACTGTCTATAACACAGCTTTCCAACCAAACTCTTCTGCCTTCCAAATGCATATTACTGCAACGGCATGAGGAACTTCAACAATCAGTGCTTCCACTTACTGAGCACTGCTCCTATTTACGCTTTCTAATTCCCTTCTTAAAAAAAGCAGCTTGTTTTCTTATCTGTCATCTGCGTACAAAAAAAAGCACAGTCCTCATTTGAAGCCTGCAAGCAAGAATAGGGAAATACTATCTCTACCATACACACAGCTACACATTTTGTAGCAGAATCCTCTGCACAGAAAAAACACGGTGTCTCTACTAAACACGTTCATCTTTTAGTTTAGAATAATAAACCAAACCATGGCTGCTCCTTTGACTTAAAAAAATAATGACACTCAGCAGAGCACACATCACTTTTAACATGAGTTAGTCTTTGTTAATACAACATAACAAATATGAACACATAACAAGTTTGCCATCACTAACGCAGCATAAGAACATATAGAAAAAAACACTTAGGAAATACTCCAAAAACATGTTTTAAATTAACCTATGTTCATCTTTATGTTGAAAAACAAACTATTTGGGCCAGCACTAAAAGGAAGTGCCGATTCTCTAGATGATGCCTCTTTGATTCCAATCTTCAGTTTCCCTTTCTCCAAAATATGTAATAAAATAAAATCTGCTTCTATTTGCCAATACAAACTACATTATTTAATACATCGAATGCTAATACAAAATATCTTATTGTCCCTAATTATCCCCAAAACAAAATGTGCACAATAATTCTACGATTGTCTTCTCCCACTCTCTCTAGTAAAGGTAACTCATCTGAAAGTTACCCCATCTTGGAGTATGTCACTCATTCTTCATATCAGTCCTTGCCTCAGGAATCCCTAAATCGTACTCCACTTGGAGTGTAATGTGTGCCCCCCTGCCTTCTTGGGGATACGACATCAGGAAGTCTCTCTCTTTCTCTAAACTCAAGTCCCACTGCCCACACTTATATATTATATACAATGCAATCTTCCCCTTTAGTTTTTGTTCTCTGCTCAATCTCATACTTTACCAAAATCTGCTTTACTGTACTTCTAGGAACAGAAATAAAGATACATCACCAGATAGCTGTTTTTGATAGATGGCACCTTCCGTCTCAACTCTCATCTTGGTTCTGCAAAAAATATCTGTTCAAGCAGTGCTACACATCAGCGCTCATCAGCGAAGACATGGGCTTTTGTCGCTTTATAATCTGTAAAATATTTCAAGCATCTCTCTGTTTGGTTGCCATATGTTCAAGAGGTTATGTATTAGCCATACCTCAATAAAAGTCATTCACAGATAGAGATACACAATTGTGCAAAAAACAGAAGCCTTTATTCTTTACAGCTAACAGTGAGGGTTTCCCATGCCACAAGAGGTAGATATTTGTATAGATCATCATCAAGGGGTACATCGATTAAAGTAAGTCGGAGAAGGGAAAAACAAAGTGGAAAAAAGTAAACGTGTGTTGCGGTAAGAGAATAATGATCACTAATGTTGCATTCAAATCAATAGTGATGTTGTAGAAGGGTGGGAGCCAGAATACTGAGCTGCTGCTCGTGTATGTATTGTATTGCTGTTTGTCTTGTTGGACAGAAACAAACGAGTCCGTGTCTCTTGGCTTGATCGATATCTCAAGTCTGTAAAAGTATCACTGGATGTCATAAATCCCTATCAATGGCAGTCTGGGGTGACCACATCTATGCCAGGAATATCTCTTATCTATCCAAGATTAAAGCTGCTCCGAGCAGCAGCGAGACACTGCAAAAGCTCATGTGCAGTGTTCAGCTCGCTTTGTTGTTAGTGGTTAACAAGGGAACCATAATGGATATGCGGCGAATGTGGGCCGTGGTACTATGAGTCAGTAAAGAACGCTCAGTAGGTGTGTGAGAATCGAGGCGGCCATCTTGAGATGGTGTAAGTAACTCCTAAAAATATGCTCTTGGAGCGAAAGAATGAAATCGATGAGTATTATTGTGGAAGCAATTATGGAAAATCGAAAAACTGATATATTTAATATAAACCATAGAAACAAATAGGAATAATCCCCGTGAGTAGAACTCTTATAAAAAAAGGTGGTCTGAAGCAGGAAACAAATGGAAAAATAAATAGAGGTAAAACTGAAAACAACCTTGTGATCAAAATAAATAATTAAATAGCAAAAATTATGTGGGGAAAAATTGAATCAGAAACAAGATGCATAAATCATACATGTCTTTCATGTCATATTGGTAAATGTTTCATAAGAAGCAACTTAGGTCAAATTCTTCATTCAACTCCTCAGGTGCTAGGGACCCTATTCTTTCAATCCAAAGTGCTTCTTCTTGTTCTCTCAATCTTTTCATGTTCGTACTCTGTCCTTTGGTAGGAATCACTTTGAGCACTTCAAATCTCAGTTGTGCTACTATGTCACCATTTTGATGGAAGTGTCTTGCCACTGCTGACTTTTGGTTATTCAGTCTAATGCAGCACTCTCCCCGACATAATACTTAGCACATGGGCATTGGATCACGTGAATCACGTTTTCTGACAAACAGGTGGCATTTTGTCTCAGTTGGATTTTTTCTCCTGTTCTTGGGTGTGATATGTAGGGTACTCTTATTATGTTGTTACAATTCCCGCAACTCATGCATGGATGTGTTCCGGGATGCTTGTCAACAGTTTTCGGTTTGGAGTTTCTGCTGTGCGTGTCGACCAGTAGATTTCGTAAATTATTGCTTTTTTGATATGCAACCACTGGAGCTTGCGCAAAGAGTTCCTTTGTCCTCTGGTCATTCTGTAATATGCTCCATCTTTTGAGAACAATATATCTGATTTGTCGACTCTGAATAGAGTATTTGGTAACAAAAACCAATCCAGGATTTTCACGTTCTTGTTTTTTTAACAGAATTGGGTAAGGTCTTGTGTTATGTTATGTTACTTTGCATTTATATAGCGCCTTATATACCATTGGTATGGTCTGAAGGCGCTGGTAGGTTGAACGTCCTTGGGAACCGAAGTTCAGGTCAGTAGAGAGAGTAGAGAGAGTCAAAGGTGCGCGTGAGCACCGGATATGTGTGCAGCTGATGTGGTATTCGTATAATAGCTGCTTCTTAGCGGTAGGTGTGGTGGTTGAGATATCAAGAGTATGTGTTCATCCTGGCAGGTTTTATCCAGACCGATTGTGGCTGCGTTAGGCCTGAGGAGAACGCCTGGCTGGGGGTGTGTAAACAGCAGTGTTCAGATAGAGTGATGGGGAGTATGCGGCAGATGTTGGTATGAGAACAGTTATATCGAATGGTGTTATAGTATCTCTGTGTTCTAGTTGAATGGTGGTGTAAAGAAGAGAGTAAGCGTGGTGATGGGTTACATGTTCTTCAATGTTCTAAATTCAACTTAGCACAGAGATGCTTATTAGGCACACTTCTAAATTCAGCCCGGGCATGCCATCAGGTGTACCTCCAAATTAAACAATGAACTATTGTGTGTTTGTTTTGGTCATGGCTGCTATAAGATCTTCCTCTGGGTATCCTCTCACTTTAAGCTTCATGTGCAGCTTATTCAGTTCTAGATTGTGTTCTACTGGATCGCTTACAATCCTTTTAATTCACAGCATTTGGCCGAATGGGAGGTTGCGTAAGATGTTTGGTGGATGGAACCATTACTTTACTTGAATTTAATACCTTCGAATGCAGAACCTAGTGCAAAACTCACCAGCATTCTAATCATGTGAGCCTCTTTCAGCCTGTCAAGCACATATTGTTCCTAGTGTACTGCCAACTTTTAGTCCGAAACTGCCTTTCTGCCATGGCACTGCTAAAACTATATTTTCCTACCATTTAAAACTACTACATCCCTGCACAGGCATTTGCACAGGGCCCCCCTTGTTCCCAATAACCGTGACTTGGGTTGCTATGTGTCTGAGCCCCATACAACCCTGTAGTTCTGTGTTTTCATCAATTTTCATGAGGCTTAAGGCATGCATTCATTTCTAATGCATGCTATGGCGTCCATTTCAGGAAAGATTGCTACCATTTGCTATAGTATCTCTTATGTCGGAGAGCTATAATCATGTGTTATTCATGTTGTATGCAATGTATGCATTTCTTTTATGTTTCTGTTTTCCTAAATCAATGTGTGCCATGTCTATTAAATAACTGTGCACATGTGTACTCCTTTGACATATCCTCACCACCTCTAACCTGCATGGCATCCATTCCCTCATGTACCTGCCTGGAATAGGAGCAGTATGGCTGCTTCAATGGACACTGCGTCTAACTGACTTTTACAATGTCAAACAGGAAAGTGGGGCATGTGCCATGCATGACGTGTTCACCTGTCCATCACCAGAGGGGGGTCTTCCCGTCTTCATACTCCTTGACCAAGATAGGGAATACTTATTCTATTCACATTTACATAAAGTTTTCTCCACATTGGCCTCATCTTGCTCTTGCCTACTCTGTTTCCCTATGTCTCAGACTCAGATTTTGGCCCTAAGTTCTTTTCAGACCATTTGATGGTATCAATGCAGATGAAGGTGTATAGGTTGCAACTGCCCGTCACATGTGCTTGGAAGCTTTATGATCCTCTACTGCAGTATGCTATCAATTGTAAGGAAATAGCCACAGCCATTGAATGTTTACTTGTCTGACAAGGCAGGGACTCCCCCTGGGATCTTGTGAGATGCTATGAAAGTGGTCTTCCACTGGAAATGCATCTGCCATTTGGCTGCCTATTTTGAGGCTAGGAATGTGACCAAAGCATGCCTCAAATCCTTTGTATATGATTGATAAAAGTTACATGCACACACACGCTCGTTGAAAGCCCTCAAGGAATTGGGTCTGGCTAGGTCCAGTTTACAACCTGTAATGGCGTGGGAGACGGTCAACTCCTTGTTGCCTATGTAGCAACTTTTTATACACATTGCAATAAGGCAAACTAGTTATTGGCCTGTAAACATGAAAGAAAAAAAAACGAATCACATTACTAGTTTCAGAGATAGAGATGGAACCTTGTTATTCATTGATTCCTCTAACCTCAACTTTTTCTCGGAATTTAATGGTGACTTAATAATGACTGAGTTACTCCTATTTTGACCTTCCTATGCTTCCGTGGCTTTCTCTTGAACTCTACAACTGACTGTAACTCCCAATCACAGTAGAAGAAACATATTGTTCATCTGCCTCACTTCTTAAACAAAAAGCTCTGGGCCCAAATGGGTTTACACAAGCTTTTAAAAAAAACATTCCGATTGCAAATCCAGGCTCCATTAACTGCTTTGTTTATTTCCTTTCTAGACTAAGGGAAAGTGGTTGATTCCATGGAGGAATTGTTGCTGTCGCTCAATGAGGCCCTTATTGCCCAATGTTCACTCCTTAGCACTGATGTTAAGATTTAGTCCAAAATCCTGGGCACCAGTTTGATGGAGTCCTTCCGTTCCTTGATTCACCCTGAGCAGATAGGGTTTATAATTGGCCCGAGTATGGATAATAAAATAAGATGAGCCATTAATGGATTGGAGGTTGGTAGGAGATGTAAGACCCTGATGACACTGCTGGGGTTGGAAGCCAACAAGGCTTTTGATAGGGTAGTTTGGAGATTTATTTACAGACTTGCTGGATGCTTGGATTCAGCACCATGTCCATGGCTTTTTGCAGTTCCCCTAAATTCAATATCTGTTTTAATGGTCAATCTTCACTGTCTGTTCCCATCACATGGGAACACAGCAGGGCTGCCATTTATCTCCTCTAATATTTTTGCTGATTATAAACCCCTGGCATTTCGCACCCTTTCGATCCGGGAATCAGGGACATTTCTGTGAGAGGGACAAGCTGGCTCTCTATGCAACAGGCACTCTGTTGATGATGTATCACACCCGATCATAACTCCAGGCACTCATGGCGGAACTTACATTAATTCGTACATGCTTCTGGTTACCTAATTAACTATGGCAAGATCATGGGATAAAATTGCTCAGAATCTCTAGACAATATGATCAGGATTCAGGTGGAATTCACCTTCCACTGTAATTCTAGCAGCCTTGATAATCTTGGTGTTAAGTTGATGCTGAACTATGCTGACTTATACTGAGCCAACTTTCCGCCCCTTTTTAAATCTTTGGGTAATGACTTGTTGAGATGAGTGGATCAGGAGATCTCCTGGATAGGCCCTATAATGGCTTTAAAGATGAACCTTCTCCCCAGGATCCTCTATTATACACTAGCCCTCCCAGTTTTGTTCCCATGCTCTTACCCCTCAATCTTTGCACCAAAAGATCACAAAGTGTATATGTTGTAATAGCCAGCCTGGGTTAGCAAGCTTAACATGCAAACAAACACAATGGAGTTCTAGCTTTCCCCATCCTGCAGAACTATGTCATGGCAGCTGATATATCACAATTGATGGCCTGTCAGGTTAACACTGACAGGGTCCATTGTGTGTACATTGAACAATCTATTCTATATCGGATCTGTCTTCTCTTAAACACATTTCAAGAAGCACTGCTGTCTACTATCATCTCTTTGACCTACTGGGCTAAAGTGATTATACTTTTGAGAGTTCCAATTGGCAGTGGCCATTTATCCCCATTTCTTGGCAATCTGAGTTTCTCCCCAGGTTTGGTTGGGGGGACTTTTGTGCATTGCATGGAGGGCGTCTATTACATCTGAATCAGCTTTCTAGTGCAAACACTCTGCTTACCTTTGAAACATGTAAAGGCATCTTTGGGGTTTCTGAATCAGAACCTGTCAGATACTGCCAACTTCAACACTTGATTTCTGATCCATAGACCCATCCACTTACTGCTTTAGACCTCACTGTGCAGGAGGGTCTTCCTAAATTGAACATATCTATATTGTATAGGCTATTAGACAGAACTGACTCCTCTACCCAATTCTCTGATATGTTGCAGTGGGAAAGAGACCTGGGGTGCTCGATTTCAGAGGACTCTTGGGGGAAATGTTAGGTTAGAGCTGCCACCTCATCTCATAATATAACAAACAAGGCAAATGTTTATGTTTATTTTATTTACATAGCGCTTTACCCCAAAGTGCTGTACATTATAACAACAATACAATAACAGTAAAAGCAAATACAAATATGAGTGAAACCATCAATACATCAACTAGAACAATTTGCCAGCAGAGATAAAAAATGAGGGAAAAAAGGGTGTAGAGGTGAATGGGGTGGGGAACAGTAAGTGAGATAAGGTGAAGGCGAGAGAGGGGGGAAGAGGGGATAAAGAGGAGACAAGGAAGGGATGGAGAGACATGAGGAGGAGGTTAAAAGACGGGTGGGGGAGGGAAGGGCGGGGGAGGATCAGAGTATCAGGGAGGGGAGTGGAGAAGGAGAGATTTTAAGGAGAGATGAAAGGAGGAATAGGTGGGGATGGAGCGGATAGAGAGGGGAAGGGAGTTCCAGTAGAGGGGAGCAAGGAGCTGAAAGGAGCGAAGACGAGAGGAAGCACATGGGGAAGGGGGAACAAGGAGAAGGAAGTGATCTGCAGATCTGAGGGAACGGGAGGGAGTGTAGAATGAGATGAGAGAGGAGAGATAAGGGGGAGCAAGTTCATGGAGAGATTTAAAGACGATACAGAGGAAGTGGAATTTCAGTTGGGAATGAAAGGAAAGCCAGCCAAGCTGGGAGAGTGAGGAGCAGATGAAGTCTTTAGGTGAGAGTAGACAGAGGGTGCGGATGGCAGAGTTGTAGAGGGATTTTAGGGGGGCAAGATGAGAAGCAGGGAGTCTGAAGAGGAGAAAGGAGCAATAGAAAAGACGAGAGAAGAGAAGGGAGGATATTAAAAGTTTAGTGGCGTGGAAGGTTAGGGAGGAACATATTTTGCGGATATTGGAAAGGTGGTAGCGACATGTGTGGGAAGTAAATGCATATAAAGTAATATTTCTATGGTATCTGTACCCTCCCCGACTTAACAAGATGGTTAGTTCCAGCTTTCCATATTGTTGGAGGAACTGTGGCTAATGTGGGGACTTCCTCCATCTCTGGTGGCACTGTGCTAAGACTAAGTGGTTTTGAAGGGAGGTTTTGACCTTACTTAGGGATGTCATGGGTTCACTACTGCCTGTGAATCCCATGATGATCATGCTGAGGGCACCAGTGGAATCAGTCTACCCTATGAGGATGACTAGAGGTGCATTGATCACTCACTTATTGGAGGCTATGCATATTGCTCTAGATAGAAACTGGAAGGCAGGAGAGGGAACATTAATCTATGTTTGTTGGTAAAAATGGGATACGGCTTTAGTGGAAAACATTTGTGCTATCACGAAGGTTGCTTACCTAAATATGTCACAACTTGGCTTCCTCTGCATGAGTTAATGAGAAATACCCTTTCCGGTCTATTAGACCAGAAATGTTATGACACGTTTCGTCGATATAGCTCTTCGTAGAATGCTTAGATTGGTAAAAGAAAGCTCTAATATTACTGTCTCAGCATGTACAAACCTATTGATGCCCTTGATTATACTGTACCTAGATTGGCATGGCAAAGCCCTTGAATTTGTGCTCTGCTCTTACTTTGTTTGTTGGTTTTATTGATCCGGGTTTATTTTTCTTTTCTCTATTTCTTTGCATATGTATGTACTTAAAATATTAAATAGAGTATTTAAAAACATTGGGAGGATCCCACGACTCCTTTTAAAATTGTCTTTTATTCCTATAAATAATTGAAAGCAGAATTTCTTGCTAGTTTTAGCAAAGAACTCTTGAAGAAGAACCCTCAAAATCTGATAGAAATTGTATTTAAATACTATACAGGTGGTAATCAATGTTATTGTGTCGGTATGCTTTAAAATTTACACAATTACAAGACTTGTCCATAGAATTTCCTTGGGGGGGATCAACGACACTCGCCTATAAAGATTATATTTGCATCCTATCCACATTTGATCAATATGTCTTGGCAGAGTGCATTTAAATGCACAATTCACATCTACATTTTCAAAAAAGTGCCACCAGGAGAGACCCAACTAATGACCTCATTATGACATCCAGGTCTATTTGGTGCCCCAGTCTGACTGGGTACTGCAACATTTCATAGTATCTATTTTAGAACATATGAAGCTTGAATTAAAATAACAATGACTGGCAACATAATAAGACTCAACTGAGAGACATCATAGTATCCTGCTCAATATCTGAACAACTTGAATTAAACAACTGATGCATTAGAAATACTCCCCATAAAAAAGACCACTATGGGCTATGAACTATGATAAATGAAGCATATTGCTGACACACAGAAAGACAACTATGCAAAATGAATATATATATATGAGAACACCAAAGACTGATACAAACATTTTGAGTTATACTAGTCTAAATGTGAAATCTAGAGTATTTTTGGAAAGGCTACTTTTACAGAATTGTGATAATTGAACCATGTTGTGAATATTCAGCAAGCTAGCAATGCTGAAAATAAATATATAAAACATAAATATATATATATATATATATACATATTAATGTGATCATTAAAAATCAATCCTGGCAAACATCAGCTTAAATGTAAGGTTGGGTGTGCTGATAACCCAATTGGGTAATAATCTTTAAAAATACACTGATCGCCGACATTGCTGTGACAACAATAGCAGAGAGATGTTCTAAGAAAACCACATTGAAATAAGCAAGAATGTCACGTGACAGTCTGATTGTGATCACGTGTTTTGAACTAAGGGACAGAACTAACGTACTCCAAATTGCGGGCTGCCTGAGAATCATTTTGAAGAGAGCGGATGCGAGCAGACCGAGTAGGACTTCATGTGAAAGGAAGTAAGTAAATAACACTCGTTTTGTGCGCCGCATATGGGGCGTTCTAGTGAAATACACATATAAGGTGACGGAAATTGTTGAACTAAATACGTTTGAAAATAGCAGCGTGTGTCACTGCCATATTAACAAAGAAAAGCCGGGAAAGACTGATCATTTAAAAAGATTAATTAAACTTGTGTGTTAAAATGATAAATCAACACAGAGTGAAATAAATGGTCTTATTTCACAGACATAATATCCCACCCATTGGAGAGCACACGATTTCTGGCTGGTACTTAGCGTGACCACAGGGCATACATAGTCAGGAAGAAAAAGAAAATAAGAATAAGAGTTGTGTAATTACAGGTTAGTACAATAAGAAGACAAAACAAAGTATAACAATCTGAATAATCTGACGAATGTCAATGATAAATAAGGCAAGTAAGACACATCTATCACTTGTCGTAGGTAAAAACAAGAAGTTCCCTACTGAGTCAAGGCAGTATTATCTGTGACTTAAAATGATGCTCAAAGTCCGAGCTTTTGTATAAATAAAACGTTAGTACCAACAATATGTTATCAATGCATAAATCACCGAATTTGGACTCTCCATTACTTATTTTAATTGTAATTTTAATTAGAGTTTATGTTGTGTTTGTATTGTAGAGCGTGCAATAAAACGACACCCAAGGGGGTTTCCCTGATTTAATCATAATTTTTTACGGAAATGTCTGTGTCCTGAAGACGGCTCAAACACCGAAAACGGCACTAGAGATAGCGCCCAATTTGATATAGGCAAGCTGAAACATATGTAGACCATCGAAGAGGCATGAAACATTGAGCCTCAGTTTATGAAGACCATAGGGAAGGAGCTTCATCTATAGATACCAATCTATGACTTATTTAGAAACAAAGTAATATACCAACAATTGCATTTGTTCATGTTTGTTTCTCTATTGTGTCCATAGTATGACCTCTCAGTAGGACAATTCGTGTCCATGAAATGATCTAAGACACTTTTCTAACCCCACATTTCATAGACACGACTATGTGAATTTGTGCATCATAAGTCTTAATTGATTTCATGTTGTTGTGTAAAGATAGCAATCACATATGTCTTTTTATAGAAATGGTTTGGAGACAATTTGAATGACCTTATTATGAATTGCTTTTTCTGATAAAGCCAACAGGTGGTGCACTAACCTTAACGATTCGGACCTACAGAGGGGTAATTGGTTCCTGCTCTCCTATATGTTATGATACGCACCAATACATAATAGTGAATTAATTTCTACGTTATTCTTTAGCAAAACATCATTCCTTACAGATTACTGTTCTTGTATTGTAGCGTATTTCAGTAGTGCTGTGCATATAGCCCGTGTACCAGATGTGGCCATGCAGAGCATGATTGATTGCCCTCTAAGTCACTGGAGTTTAAAGCATAGTGTGGCCAGCTCCTGTTTTTTTTTTATCTCTTCACTTTAAAGAGTAGTCAAAGCAAGATGGGAATTAAAACAGGTTGATACATCAGTATTTATCTACATGATTATTGTATTACATGGAAGTGGCACAACATCACAACTAAAAGACACAAAATATTTCCTTTAAAATAGGAAGTACTGCAATTTTATCTAACCTCAAGGAAAAGTGGAAAAACACTTCCCCAACTGATGACACATTTAGAGATCAGTCAACGAATCTCTCCACACACATATTTAAAATTTCAAATGTATTAATAATTACATTATCATTCAAAATGTATGATATATCAATGTATCACAACAAACAAAAACACACAGTGCAAAAGACATTGCAGTAAATGCTCTTAAAATTACTCGCTAAAAGTATGGACTCTTTCCTTCTAATGGTATGGGAATCCCTTTAAATATCAGTGACAACATAGCACAAGCAGAACATTATGCGATTTGTAATACAATTTCCGAATAATATGTCTATTATAGAATCAATATATGCACACTCAGTGTCTAGATGCAGAGGCTTAGGAACACACAACTCACACATCAACTAGTACACTGCATGCCGTATGAATAGATATCAACTAACACTTTGATTAGAGAACATTGTTGTGGCTAGTTGTGATTAAAATTATTACCCCCAATAGAGCCTACAGTATGATTTCATGGAACATTATTTATACATGGAATAAGCTACAGCATGTTCGTCTTTTCACTATTCGAGGAGGATTACAACATTATTATTTTACAAATCTAGTGTGTCTTTTATTTATTTGTAGAGACTAACAGATCATACATTATACTGATGCCAATACACTCTATGCTGTATGGATGGACGAAAACCAACATAGTGATTAGTGAACCATGTTAAGGTTAGCTTTGAACAAATCTACTTTTCCCTACTTTTCCCATAATCACATACACTATGACATCATGGAGTATCACCCATACATGGAAAACGCTATTGTGCAGCCGGTTGTTTCACAACTCCAGGAGCCGAGGGTGAAGCTGCAGTAGCAGGTAAATGTTGACAGGAATAGAGCATAATGCTGTGATTAATTATAGCTGTCAGCTAAGTCCTTGACAATTAAGCCTTGTTATGCATTTTTCTGCAGAACAGCATGTAGAAAAGCAGCATTTGCGGCTGACTGAAAGCAAGTTTAAAATAGCGACAAATGCCTTTCCTTCTCTTTGAAAGAAAGGGAATTTCACCCTTTGAAAAAAGAAACCAGTAGCTTTTCAAATATTGGCATGAATTAGCCTCTACAAAATAGGGTGAGTACCTAATTTGAATAGTTTAAGGGCCCTTTTTAGCCAACCATAATAAATCGGTTGTGTCAAGTCTGTATGGTTTCTTCTTAACAGGCACATAAGGAAACATGATGCATTAATACAACTGAACAGTGTACTACTGCCATGAAAAAGAAAGAGAAACATTTTGTGAATCAATCCCCCTTGGAAAGGTACATATAAGTACTATCTGTTTTGCTGCATTGTAAAATAGTACTTGTTTCTATTGATAAAGCTTTTGGAGTAATTGTTTATTGACTGTGTTTATTGTAGATTCAAATGCAATAACAAAGAAAGAGATAAAGAAATGGTGACTGAGAGCTGCTGCAAAACCCACTAGTGATTCCATCCCCTGAAGAATGTGTAGCATATGAGCGCTCAATGGGCAGAAACATATGTATGTTGGTACACATCAACATCACGCAAAAGCTGTGATGCACATGTATAATAGGGCGATAAGGCAATATGCTTTAGAATGAAAACAGCACATTCAACTGTGTTAATTTCATGACACACCCTAACAGGACTTGTAGTGGTGTGCAAAATCAGTTGTATTCAGATATTTTTCATTCACATTTTAGGGATATATAACAAATAGAATCCTTAGTAGCACATGTAATTAGTGGCAATAATTTATATTGGAAGGTAAGAGGCCATACTTTTAGTGTGAATAGTTTTATGAACATTTACTGCATGCCTTTTGGACTGTGTTTTTTGTATTGTGTGACACATTGATACATCCAGTTTTAATTGTATTGTTATTATTAATACAAGTTACCCAAGACTATAAAGCAGAAGCACTACACAGTGCACTGAAAGACATTGCCTTCACACAACTCGTGAACACACCCACCTGCGCGAAAGGGAGAACGCTAGATTGGGTAATACCGCTAAATACTTCAGTATCCATAGACTCCATTAACACATTACCTTGGTCTGACTACCATAGTGTAAATTTCTCTATCACTTGTAATGAACATATCAGAATCTTATGTAACTAAAAATATCCGCTAACTCTAAGCAGAAAACCTTAACCCTTTGCTAGCAATCGCCCTGAATGACAAAAGGATTAATAATGAGAACCCCTGTGCCCTGGCTGACACTTACCACAAATGCCTCACCAATACAATAGATAACCTTGCACCTTGTGTCACTAACACCAGACGCAAGGACAAAAAATCATATTTCTGGTTTAACGATGAATTAGTTTCTCTTAGACGCAGTAAACGGTTGCCTCGAACACCGTCTAAACAAAACCCACAGTCCAGAATCCACAGATGCATTCAACACCGCTAATAAAATTTACAACGCTGCCATCATTGCACACAAAGCAGATGCGCTCAATACCAGGATCAGAAATGCCTCCTCTGATACAAAATAGTTTTCTCCATCCTAAAAGAATTGGAAAATCCCATCCCTATCATTAATCCGGTTCAACTGAGTAAAGAATGGTGTACCACTATTCAAGATGCCCTCGCCACTAAAATCAAACTCTTCCAAAACAAAATTATCTCCAAAAGAAATGTGCTATCTGTTAAATATATCACCTCGAACCAAATCACTAAGCCCATAGGAGACACTACTCCTACCTTCAATTTCGCCCCAGTCTCCCAAGAAGTAGTACAAAATAGCATAGCCAAACTTTAAGCATCAAACTGCAAAGGAGACAACTTCCAGCACATCTAGTCAAACTGTGCCCCTACCCTCACCCTTATAATCACCAATATTGTGAATTCTTCCTTCAATTCTAATCTGGTCGCAGCTAGCATCAAAGAAGCGTGGGCCACGCCACTGCTAAAAAAAAAACACGCTAGATCGACTCGCCCCTACCAATTACCGGCCCATAACTACCGATCCCTTCCTACTCGAAATCATAGACAAACTAACATACAACCAAATACAAACCCACCTTGAACAAAATAACCTACTACGGGCTAGACAATCCGGGTTCAGGCCCCACCATAGTACTGAGACGGCTCTCTTGGACTTGAAAAGCCAATTGGATACTATCAGAGATACAGGAAAAATGGCTACTTTATTGCTGCCGGACTTATCAGCAGCATTCAACCTGGTAGACCATGACAAACTCTGTGAAACTCTAAAAAAAGACTTTAATTTCTCAAATAATGCAGCACTCTGGATCAAATCCCTTTTAACTGATCAAACTTCCAGAGTTGCCATCGGAAATGACACAGCTGACCCCATAGTGGTTCCCATAGGAGTTCCCCTGGGATCATGCCTCTCCCCAACCCTCTACACCCTCTACAATGCCTATACTAAACTCCTATTCTCAGCTTTAGACGATATGGGTGCCTCTACACAAATATTGCAGATGACACCCAGATGCTCATTCCCATCACGGGGGACTACCCCCAAGTTACCCAAACCATCAATAAAGTCTATGCCATCATTCAAAATTGGATGGCATTAAACAGCCTCTGGAGGTCATTACGACCCAGGCGTTAAGGGTTAATGCCGTCGTTAACCCTTAACGCCTGATTCCAATTTTAACGGCTGCTTTTAGCAGGCGTTAAAATCCATGGCGCTAAACTGCTTTGGTGCTAATTACGGCACTGTAATTTACGGTGCCGTAATTAGCGCCTTCCCCACTCCCATTATGCCCTATGGGGCAAAAATAGGAATGGGGAAGGGTAAATGGGAAATGGGGATTTACCGCTCCACTCACCTTGGAATGGGGCAGTAAATCCGCCATCCACCATGGTGTAAACGTAGTTTACACCATGGTGGTAAAGTTGGTGTACTTACCGCCTGGGTCGTAATGACCTCCTCTGTCTCAATGATGAGAAAACTGAGGTTCTCATCGTGGGCTCAAGAAAAAGAATAAGCACCCTCCATCCAGACTACTCACACATCAACATAGACGGTACCCGAATCCCAGTACTCGAGCAAGTCAAAACTCTTGGGGTATATATAGACGCCAACCTCACTATGCATAAACATACATCAGCCCTATCCTCCTCAACAGCATACACAGCTAAACTAATCGCACTCAGTCGCCAATTCCTTAGTCCTACAAACTGCATCACCCTGGCTAGAGCGCTGATTTTAACGAAACTTGACTACTGTAACGTCCTTCTTTTAGGAACCTCCAAAACAAATATCAACAAGGAACAACTACTGCAAAACAAAGCCCTTAGAGCGGCTCTAGGTATAAAGAAATCTCTGCACATATCCAACATTAGGCGTGAAAATCACTGGCTGCCTATCGAAGCCAGAATCATTTTCAAAACACTATGGCCCTCATTACGATCCTGGCGTTAAGGGATTACCGGTACCGGTAATCCCTTAACGCCTGATTACGAGGTCCCTTTGCGGGTCCCGACCCTAACGGCTGGTCTTTACCAGCCGTTAAGGTAAGGACCTGCAAAGGGACCTTTAAGGTGATTACGGTACCGCATTTTGCGGTACCGTAATTACCGCCTTCCCCATTCCCATTGAGCTCTATGGGGCAAAAATGGGAATGGGGAAGGGCCAATGGTAAATGGGGAATTACCGCCCGCCAACCTTGGAATGGGGCGCTAATTCCCCATGTCACCATGGCGGATCCAGTAAATTACCAGCGTTAACCATGGCACTAATAGCGTCATTGGTTAACGTCAGGGTCGTAATGAGGCTCTATGTGTCATTCATAAATGCATCACAAACAAAGCCCCTAGCTACCTCAACGACACTATGAAGAAAAAAAGAAACTCTGGCAGGACCCTCAGATCCAATAACTTGGCTCTTTTGGAAATACCTCAATACAAATATAATAGAGCAGGAGGAAGTAGCTTCAAAGTCCTAGCCCAACTCGTTGGAATGCATTACCACTTAGTGTTAAAAATGAGGACACTTTATTAGGTTTCAAAAAAGCACTGAAAACCTGGTTGTTCAATACTAAATTCAGCGATTCCCAATCAACCAGGGTACCAGAGTGTCCTCGACTTACCTTGAATTACCTCGATTTATCTAACTGCAATGTTAAATGATGGTCCTATTTCCTATACGGATGTCCCAGTGGCCTAACATGTCTGCAACGAGAGATATAAATGAACTGCTGTCACTGTTTTGATTAATATGTAACATTGTATAAGAAATCTTATAAGCTGTCTGTAACTTCGCCATGATACCTGCAGGTCTGGGCGAGTAACAAATGTAAAAATAAGTGGTGTGCAAAATCAGTTGTAGTCAGATATTTTTCATTCACATTTTAGGAATATGTAACACATAGAATCCTTAGTAGTATGTTTAATTAGTGGCAATAATTTATATTGGAAGGAAAGAGACCATACTTTTGGAGTGAATAGTGTTATGAACATTTACTGCATGTCTTTTGGACTGTGTTTTTTTTGTAATGTGTAACACATTGATATATCCAGTTTTAATTGTATTGTTATTATTAATACATTCCAAATTGTACAGATGTATGTGGAGAGATTGATTGACTGATCTCTAAATGTTTCATCAGTTAGGGAAGTGTTTTTCCTCTGGTTCTTGAGGTTAGATAATGGTTGCACATTTTTTGTTATAAAGAAAGGGGATGTTTTACGGGAAGCCCTTGTTCGCTTTTTGAATGTAGTGAACACCAACAAATTATTTCCATACACAAATCATTAAAAACATGTGAATACACTTTCGATGTTGTAGTTATGAATCTGCATGACGAAAAATTGACATGTACCAGGGTATTTCTTACATTAAACTGCAATGCAATGCAATCTTGACTCATAGAACATCTAATAAATATAAACAGTCAGTTATATACCGGTATTGCTAGGATGTTACAGTTGATTTTTACAACAAAAAGAGCTATTTATAGCATTGCATGATATGTTAAAATAAAATGGAGTCAGAGAGGGTAGGCAATTCTAAACTGTAGCAAGTTGTGTATAGTGATCAGGGACAAATATCTCCAGAATCCTTGCATTCATGGTTAGAACGGTTGGAAATCACACATTCTATGGCACATATTGATTCACTGATATTATAAATCGAATGTGTTGCTAGTTGTCCAGGTTTCAATTTCAGTTCGTGGTATTGGGCATTGCAACCCCCACTTATAAAACATAATTGTGTCCGCTCACGATACCTCCAATTATTTAACCCCATTTCAGTTTGCAGCACTTGTTCCTAGGACTCTACTAATTGCAGATCAATCTAAAAGTGCATGTTGAGTAGTAGTGTATGACACAGATACCATAAATCAGTCTCAGCAATTGATAGCTGTCTGTTTAGAGTGTAACCGCCCTTGCAATTTCATCCCTGACATAGCAGAGTGTCAGGGAATGCAAAGACGGATCCCTCGTTGGCATGATCTTGTGTAAAGAAATCATGATTAAAAAAATAAAACTTAAACTATGGGCCTCATTCTAAGTCTGTCAGTCTGCAAATAAGGGTGCCAGTAGCAACGTACAGGCACCCTTTCCGGACCGCCAGACTACAACTATGACTACAGGGGCCGTTGCTCCTGGCAGGTCTGACCTGATGGGGGCACCGGCCCCTGAAGGCATGATTTTCATGGAAGCACTGGCACCGTTAGCAACAGTGTTGGTGCTTCTGTGTCCCAATTCGGGAATGTGGTCTTACACTTTCCACCGCCTAATAGCCCAGGCCGCCGGGACTTGTGTATTGGTGGCACCGGGATATCAGGCGACAGAAACAGTGTTGCAAGTTCTGCGGCAACCCACCGCTAGCACCGGTGGGTTATCGCTGAACTCGTAATGAGGCCCTATATCTCTTTTCCCTAAAAAGGGTTTTCTGGATATATTCCAAATCAACAAGGCAAGAAAAGGGCAGCCCCCATTAAGAAGAATATTTTAACTGGATCAGATCAACACATCTGTGATTTATTCTCAGCCTGACTGATCTTTTGGGCCTATTGCAGGTTCTTCATTTCCTCCCTTTTCAAGTATTGGGTCTCATCTCAATTTACATCTGGTGTTGTATTTTTCAACTATGTTTTCATTATTGGAGATTACTTTTCCTTGATTTTGCATTTGAACTTGGAGAGGAACCGTATTTGAAGATGCCACACACATTCAAGGCCCTATCTCAGTAGCCTTTTCCACCCTTGGAATCTGTGCCATCCGGTCCAGCAACAAAGAACGTAGGCTGACTGGCAGTAAACACCCACAATCCACACTCTATTATGTTCAACACTGTCAGCCATCTTATATCCCCACTCTGTACCCCTCCAACAGACATGGCTTCACTCGCTCTTCTCTAGAGATCCCTTCTCCATGTTCCCCTTTTCTTGGTGTCTGCCATCTCCCCATTCTAAGTTCTGACCAGATGAGTGTTATTTTCAGTCTATTGCTGTAGGTCTGTGCTGCTGCACAGAGATTTCCCCTTCATCTTATGCTATCCTTATAAAACTCCCTTGCATGAAAGATAGCGAAGGTCCCATGGGCTGAGGGTCAAACAATCTTGTCCATCAGAGCCCTGATGCTGTAGTGGGGGCAAGGGTAGTGCTACTCCTGTCACAGATCATCTGTTCTGCTTTGTCTGTGCCATATCCCGTGCACTATTCTCCTTACAAACACTGTGTGGCATTATAACATCAATGTCACCATTGACCATGCTTGTTTTCTATACCAACTCGCCCCCTTGCCATGCACCCGCCTCTCACCACGTGCCAATGTCATGAATGACTCTAATGTGGCTAGGCAGATTTACTTGGGCAATAATGACCCTGTACCCTTGGTGAAGACCCTCACTTCAGACATTTACGGGATGGGTAAGCTCCCCTGCAGCTGCCATTACTGCCTCAATATCATATCAAAGCCATGTATTCTCAACATAGGCCCAGGCTGATGGATTATTTTAATTAATGCTAGGGAATCTAATTTTGCTTTAACCACTAGAGCTATCAAGTGTCTATGATCTTCAGGAGCGATAACCACATCAATGTCAGAGGAGCAGATGACCCTTACCTGTTGAACCAGATGATGCATTGGTAAGTGTTCAATTCAAAGAATGGGCCCACAAAGAATCGACCAAACACTGTTTTAAGTAGCAATTCTGGGTTTTCTTTGCATGTTTCCCCTACTACATCTCAAGATCAGCATAAAGCCCCTCAGAAACCACGGAAGGCCAAAATATCTGTCAGCGGCAATGAGCTTTTTCTCTATTTTGGCAATCTAGGACCTGCCTCAGCACTTTGCGTTTTGTAACTCTTCAGAGGACATCTAATGGATGCAGGGAAGCGCTCCATCAATGTATCGACTAAAAATGTTAAAATCAGGATTTAAGTTATTGTGTTTTTAAAGTCCACGTCAATTACATGTTTTATTCCTGACAAGATTGGATGTTTTGTTTCTAGTATTTTCTGCTGCCCGTTGTGTTGGCACCTGTGTTATAAGTTTCTCTGTGTCCTTTTGACATGTTTCTGTCCACATCCTTTTCTTTTTCCAACTGGTATGCTTACTACCTGTCTGTAGGCTCTGCTCTATTGATGCACCCAGTCTTGGGATGTGCCCACTGACCTTCCATTCTCATCATAACAAACATCATTCAAATCCACTTCCTGCGACAGCCTGTCATTTCGTTTTCAGGGTGGATCAAAGACTCAACCAAAATCTCCTGTGTGTTCTATACAGTTCTCTCCCAACCTCTCAAACAATCTAAATCTGTGTTTAATTGTTTTCCTACAATTTCATCCAGAATGCAGTGCTTTTCATTAATTTTTTTTGCTGAAAAATGTTATTTATTTTTCCTAATGTTCGGTATTTAAGTTGCCAGAACCATTTTTCCTTTATCTGTTACAATCAATCAATTTTGGCTTTTTTTGCGCTTTCACCAAAGAAAATTGTTTGGTGATAATCCACTGTCATAATTATGTAGTTTCATATGTTTAACATTAGTGCTCTATCCTGTAGAGCAATAGTATGCAGAAAATTCCTGTTAATAGTTTGTAATAATATAGTCTGAGACCCTATTAGATTTTTGTTTTGGATATTAGGTGGAGCCAGCTATAAGCAGCAACTATTGCATCAGAGTACAGATAGGAAGAAATAGCTTATGAGGAGGGAGACACAGGCTTCAGGTGTGGTTTAGTTATTTGCTCACCAATTGACTGCCCATGGCCATGCTAATCCCTATGGCCATTCTCACCCAGTTCTTACTCCTCCCCACCCAAATAACATCCCTGTGACAACTCTTTCAGCTCACTTTAATCAAGCCTTACCATCACGTTTTACAAAGTTCCTGCTAGTGTTTTTTCAAAGCAGCCTTCTGAGAGCTAATGGGCCTCATTACGAGGCTTGCGCTGACAGAATGAAGGGGGCCGGTACGGGACTGTCCCCCTTCATTCCGTCAGGGCTGATTACGAGGTTGCCTTTGCGGGACCCGGATCAGACATCTGGTAAAACAAGACGTCTTTTCCGGGTCCCGCGAGGGGAAGAGGGAGGTAACAACGGGACACTTGTAATGTGCCCGTTGTTACCTCCCTCCCCATTCCCATTGAGCCCTATGGGGGCTCAAATGGGAATGGGGAATGGTTCCTGCAAGGAGGACTTACCGGGTCCTCGTATGTCGGAATGACCCGATAAGTCCCCATTGCAGGAACCCGGTAATGAAGCCCAGTTTGGAGGCAGCTATGGAGCTAATAGCTCCAGGGCTACCTCCAAACTCGTAATGAGGCCCAATGACTTAAATTGGAGCAGTAAACGCACTACTGGTGTAATAAAAATGCCTTAACCATTTACTTTTATTTTGTTTTATTTTATTGTTTAAAGCGCAGACCCAGCTTGAGAGCAGCAGAGCGTTGTACAGAATGTGGGTAGGCAGCATAACAGTAGTGCAGTTCTGTGTGTCAGTATGTCCACCCATTGGAATTAATCCTTGATTAGGTGTTGGTGAAAGAACCATGTTTTGAGAGATTTGCAAAATTGGAGAATTGAGGGGCCATTCCGAGCCAACACCGGGAACGAATTCCAGAGGTTGGATGCATGTCAATTGAAGGATTGTTTGCGGGTCCTCTCTTTGCAGACGATTTGTGATTCCATGTCTGCCTTCAGCCACTCGATTTATAAGCACTCTGTGTGTCCTTCATTGAAGTCCTATTAAAAAGAACCCATGTCAAAGCCAACAATTGTAGCTTGTGTATACGTATTAGACATTTGCCAGGCACTGCTATTACAAGCCCAGATATTCACACCATTTTGCACCTCCTACCATTAATGGTCAGGTGATGCCACTATGGTAGTGCCTAGCAAGTGCCTCTTTCATACCAACATAAAGGACCAAACAGTTGGCATTGTTAATGCTTGTCTAGCTGCCCATTTGACCATTGCTCTCATTAAGTTGCGTAATCAAAAAACATTGATGCTGCTCAGTTTGGTAATACAATACATATATGACACTTCTAGTTGGTGTGGAGTAAATCTCCACCTTGATGCGGTAAAATATGTTCAATGAAGTCAGTAGGCGAAGTAGGCGGGAATGGTAGGGAGCGCAGTTCCACTACTTTTATTTTGTACTATTAACAGTTCCACTACTTTTTTCAAACTTTTCACCATTCCGGAACTGTTCTTTGTGATGTTAAAGCACATTTTTCCACTTTACTACCTGTTGCATAGTACCCCTCCTTGGAGCATGGTAGCTCCCAGGATGTTGTAATGGGTCACGTGGTAGTAGCCACGTGACCAACCTAATAAAAGATACGAGCGGCTTCCGGCTCGTCAGTCACTCACACCAAGGACTCCGGTGTCGCTCCTTTCGCATCATGATGGTGCCACAACGCAGGTGCTGGGCGGTGCCCCTGCTGGGCAACTCTGCCCCATGGTAATCCGATTGCCATGTGACCATGGCTGCTGGCGCAACCCCGGCCTGGGTGCCTCCAGTGCCGGGGGCCGCTGTGTGAGGTTCAACGTCGGGTGGACCCGACATGAGTATGAGGCCTGCCCGGTGTCCAGGGCCGGCCCCAACTCTACCCAACAGCATTTGCTGCTGACCTGAAATCGGTTTCAACTCAATTGGCTGTAAAGCAGCATGGCTACAAACCTTGAAAAATACGTTGCACGTTGCTTCCCTTCCGCGTCACAGTTCCACTGCTTTTTTTGGTACACCTGTACTTAATGTAGTCCGATTTATTCTGATATAGTGCCAACAATCTCGACTCAAACATTATCAGTGACCATTGTTATTTTCAGTTTCAACTATCCTCACGTGCTTCCAAAACCTCGCTGTATGCAATAGCAGTGAGTACCACAAGCAGGTTTCCTTTCTGGAGTGCTGCAGAACTCAACGACTTTCCCTCTTCCTCTCCCGCAATCACAGCCCCTGCAAGGCTGGAAGAGGATTACTTAAGACGGTTAGAAAGAACTGATGTGCAGTTTAGCTTCTTCCTGTGAAGAACTGGATCCTAGCCAGGGTTTAACTCGGAAGAGAGGCTCCTTCCCGACATGTGCATACACACATGCCCAGCTTGTAGACAGTGGCCCTGCGAGCGGGCTTTAGAAGGACACGGGGACGCTGCCCGCTGTGCCGCTTGGTAATGATATGCTTGTGATGCAGCGCTGAGGCCAAAGCTCCCGCTATTGGAAGAAGATTGTTGGACATTAGGCTCCCGCACAGACAGATTACGGAAGGATTGAGATGTACAAACACACAGCTCAGGCAGGGCAATTACAGGTAATCCCCAGCAATCTGTGGCGAGTAGAGCGGTGCCCTTGGCCACATCACAAAGTGCAGGGGCTTCCCAGGTTTATAACTGATCTAAGGCTAAGCAGCAGCTGCAGCAGGATGCATATCCTGACTGCCCTCTGCCTGCCTACCATGTCTGCGTGCATTTGCCTCTATGCCTGCTTGTCTCTATATCTATGACTGTCTGCCTGCATATCTGTGTATGTCTTCCTTCTTTTCTCTATAAGACTGCCAGCCTGTCTGTCTTACATCTCTAAACAGTCTGTGCGCCTATCTCGGTCATTCTATCTGCCTTGTGAACCTAGCTATTGTCTATGTCTGTTTTCTTACCTGCCTACTTGCCTATGCATATCCATGCCTTTTTACAGGTCTGCCTAAAAATATCTGTCTGTCTGTACAGGGTCCTCGTAAAGGGACTTTGAGGTACACAGCACACAGACATGGGGGCACCCCAACGACACCACTCAAATAAGGGATCCAAGAATCTCTGGTCTCCACATTTTTTCACTTCGAACCTCCTGGCTGGTCCAGTAACAATCAAACTATACATAGGTACTCCCTTCAAGTGCCTTTACCCCTTCCTGTTTGCTGGAATCAGAATAACAGACAAAGCGCCCTCAAGGGCAATTAACTCCATGCCGGGATTGTTTGTCTTCTAGCAGAGGTACAGGACAAAAGCAGTCATAAGGAAGTTATTTGGGTTGTCATATAAATCCAGGACACAGAACAGTAGCCATGTGAAAAAAGGTACACGTTCCCTAGCATAGACACAGAACTCATACTTCCAAAATGCTCACGTGCTCACGCATGGATACAGGAAACAGATTGAAAGCAGTCCAGGGTTTTCAAGTGGTATTACCTTGAGTGTACAAGTAAATAAATCACTTTGTGGTGTGCAGTAAATATTGTATCACTATTATATATGAAGCAACAACATAGCAGTTAAATAATGAGTGAGGTGTTTTTGGAGAGAGTACCCTGCAAACAAAATATCACTTGGGGGCTGACATTTTAATCCTTAGGAAGTAACACGTTTGTCAGGCCAGGCCCTATGAGTTTAAATGAGTTGTCCAGGGTCACACATTTTAGTCAAATGGAGAAGCAGTGATTTCAGCCCAGTCTGCAATGTCGACATCTGATCACAATGTGCCAATTCAGCTCATAGAGCAAGGTGCTGTAATTTGTGAATGTTTACAGAGTGCGAGGAGTGTTTTCTGTGTGGGGCATATCGATTTGTGAGCTACGTTCTGCCTGCCTTCGCTGCTGTTCGTGTGGAGGCGTGACCAGCAGATAAAACCCTGAATCCGGACGTGGAGCATCGAAGACTGCGAGGAGTGTTTCCTATGTGGGGCATATCAATTTGTGAGCTACATTCAGTCTGCCTTTACTGCTGTTCGTGTGGAGGCGTGACTATCAGTTAAAACCCCAACTCGGAATGTGTTCCCGGTTGGTCTGGTGATTCACAATGGCTAGGATGGTATCGGCCAGTGTTCCGGATGATGCGCACCCCCGCACTCTGCAGCCAGCAAAATTGCAAGTGAGCAGCATGACAATAAAAGCGCTGAAAAATCTAAACTGATTACAATGCTCCATTTCCTTTAAAATATGTTCAAACTTGGACTAATGATTCAAGGGTGGGTCAGTAATACACTGACCTAATGAAGGCCTTGAAAGGAAAAAAAAGCCCTTTAGTGTCTGATCCAACTAAATCAACGTGTGCTAGGTCAGAGGGCACTTGTATGATCCCCTCTGCAACAAATTACAACCATGTTCTGTCAGAGTTGGGGGCCAGATAAGCAGCAAAGTCCTGAAAGAGAAAAGAGTTGGACTTAACAGATTCTGAAATACTTGAAATAGTTTCCCAACCTGGCTCACTCTTAGGTGAATCGAGGGGTGACACATCTAAGGATCTAGAACTTATTGTGATGTAGGGTAGAGTTAATGAGTTGTTGGTGGAGCAACAGTGTCGGGCCAAATACCCCAGCATACACTGGCGGAAGGTCACATTTAAGCATGGAGATTGAACGTCCATTCTTGGATAGAGGCAGGGTTAATGAAGTTGTGACATCAGTGAAATGTGGAGTCGACATTTAAGAAATCTTCTGTTGACATGCGTGTACAGATGGAAGCAGTGTGTGTTTCAGACAGTCCGGCATTGTCCCCTATTCTTGTGAATGTGCACAATATTAACAGAACTCCTGTGATAGCCCCGTTGGTGGTTAGGCTGACGAGAGGTATAGCTTAATTAAAGGGGAAATTGGAGTTAAAATCTTGCTAAAAAAAATGGGGCTTAAGGAAGTCCACTTACAAGACCAATGAGCTCATCTTATGCCAGATATGATACAAACCATTTCTGACGGACGGTACGCCTCTATCACCTTCCATGCCGGAGCCCTATATGGAAAAAAATTGCCTCCCGTTCACCTCATCAAAGATTGATTTTTCACTCAACAGACCGACCTTTAGCTTTGACCGAAGCCCAGAGAATTCTCTTACTATCCTCTACTTCATCATTGGATGATTCTGTTTGCTCTCCTAAAATGGCTAGAGGTCCAGCTCCAGTTTTGAATTCTACGCCATTCAAGTCGCAATGTACTGTGATGGCAGCTCTAATGATCTCGTTGTCTCCCTTTCTAAAGCTGTATGAATCAATGAACAGCAATTTAAAGATCAGTCCACTCTTCTAGCATGATTCATTAAAAAATGTTATATATTGAAGCATCTGTCACTTCTCTTCAATCTAGAGTGGACCACGAGGCGGAATGCTTGAAACAGCTGCGGCAGAAACTTCAGAAATTGTTTGATTTGGAACAGGTTGACAAAGAATGATTATTATGATCATTATTGGAGTTACTATGGGTGAAGTAGAATTTCAAAGTCAGAAAGTAAAGATTGCTCTGTCACTACCTCAAGAAATGTTATTTAAGACAGCCAAATTGAGAAATATGCAGCCAGGAGAAGGGGAAGTTGGTGGTTGAAAGGGAACTCCTCGGTCTAGTCATCAACAACGATGGCGTGGACACTATGCTATCAGTGATTCTACAACCACCTACTCCAGGTGAGAATATCCACAACCTTGAGGAAGATCAGCGTAATGTTTCTGAATCAGGAGTAAGGCCCTGTGATCCGTCGAAGCTGGCCATGACCACTTTGTCAATGCAACCTAGGGAGGAAACGTTCAATGACTCTTCGACGGTGGCCTTTCCGATTTTTCAAAAAAGAAAGAAGAGAACATTCAATAAGGAAGTGGCGAAGCAAGATTTGCTGAAGGGAAAGTCGAAAAATATGTCACCAGATAAAAACGGAAGTCTAACAGCTCCAGGCATTTCTTGAGAAATCTAATAATTCCTTTAACTCCACGAGAACTGGCACCCATTGAGCAAACCCTTGTTATGACGACTAATCAGAGTGTGGAAGCTTGAGAGTTGGGTGATAGCTTGCAATTCCCTCGAGTACCCTCAGATAGATGTACCTGCCGGGAAGAGGAGGAGGGTGTTGATATTTCTCTTTATACTATTCATGATGAGGAACCTGATGAAGAGTCTGTGGAAGAAGGCATGTATATGTTTGCAGACCACACATTTTTGAGATCGGGTTCATCTATCAGCCCAAAGGTCTGAATGATGGGACAGTACTTGTCATGTCATCATTCGACTTTCTTGAGAATGCAAATTAGGGAGCGTTGGCAACAAGAACTCTCCATTTTTGAATTTGGAAGAAAATGGCTAGCTGCAAATTCAAAGCAGTGATCGCTTCCGGACCTACAACATCCAATAGTCTATGGTGCTAGAATGCAATCTACAACTTTTGAAGAGACTAACCTCCAGGCCTATATCAATTTCATTCATAAAGTTCGAGAATGGTGGCAGAAAAATCAACCAAGTAAAGTAGTACAGGGTGACCCAGGAGACTTATATTCTTGGTTTGGAGGGTTTATTTCCTTCCAATGATGGCTTGATTTTAAATTGCTCTAATTTAATTAGACTATTTCAGCATATTCCATTGCTGGGGTTTCTACACTGAGGTGACATTAGAATTGTGGAATTCCTAGAAGAATCTAGAATGGATAAAGTGAACCTGCATTTGTCATTCAATGGCGTAAGATCTTCCCTGCTTCAAATGCCTCACCTGTTGCTTCCATTGGGATTTGAAATGTGTGAGATAGCAGGCAAAAGTACCCTGAGAACGGTGGAGTATTCCAGATGCGACCAGAAAGAAACAGTATTTAAGGGACCAAAAATTTGCTTTGCCTGTACCGTTCATCTGTCTGTCTTACAACTCATGGAGAAGTGGCAGTGGGACAAAGCAGCAAGTGGAGAAATCCTCTGGCAGGGTCCTCTTTGGGAATTCCAAACAGCCCTCTAAAAGTGACATTTAAGTGTGCCAATATGGGCAAACGGGTTATTTAGGGAATTAGTGATACATGGAGCAGAAGCATATCTATTGCCAATTCCATCAGGGTGGCTCGAAATGTAAACCTTTTGGGAAATTAACAACAAGAGCATTCCTAAGTGCTCGGCTTCTAGAAAACTAGATGCTTTTGTGACCTTTCTGGTGATGTGGCTATATTATCAGGGAACCTGGATGTAATATGTCAACAGGAAACATGACTCCAAGAATATCCCATCTTTGATGGATTTAGTTCCTGTATTAACCCTGCATATTGTCGCCCTAGAGGGCGACCTTCAGTGGGACTCCTCACTTTGGTGAATCTGACTTAATTGTAGTGTACATGATATGTCTGAATCCTTTTATATAATTTATTGGTTTAAACATGAAAGTTGTGGTTTTGTGTCAATGGAAGTGGAGCCTAATTGTAAATGTCTATTGGAACCCAACTTGTATTACCACTGATATTTTTTTACAGGCAGTGATGGATGGTATTGATACATTTCACAGTACGCACAAAGTACATTTCATGTTCGTGGGAGTGGATTTAAACTGCCCCTGTATTACTAAGATTGGCGATATTATGAATTATAGTCACATAGTTAAAAGTCAGACAAGAGTGGTAGTTTGGATGGAGATGATGAGAGATAGAAATTTATATATACTGGATGGACAAAGAAAGGGCGATTGTCCGACCAGTATTATCTGGTATAACGTGGTGCAGTTTTCCATTCTGGATTATGTATTTGTATATACCACCGTTATAACTGAAAAAACATCTTTAAAAGTTATCAAGAAAAAGAGAAGTGATCATGCTTTGTTAAGGTTGACATGGAGGGGGTTTCGTAATAATTTAGCTGACAGGTGGCAGGCAAATGTTGAAGTCCACTACGGTGGAAACCGACTTTGGTTAAAACCATTGGACTTTAGAGTACTATATGAAACTGTTATATGGCAAGCAAAAATGGGGGATGATATCGATTATGTTGCACTTCTATGTGAATTTAATCTAAGTCATAGAAAGTGTCAGCTTTCAGCACCGATTTAGAACAATAGAAAGTGAGATGAGAAAGTCTGGAGCGAAAATAAACTGCCCCACAAAGAGTTGAAGGTTCTCAGTGGATTAAAAAGCGAGCATGGGTGAGAATTGTTGAGGAAAAAGCAAATGTATGACAACTGGTTGCCTTCTTATAAAGCGTCCATGTTGCTGAAAGATGCCGAAGCCATGATGCTTTTCTTGAAGCGTAAGGATGCTAGTAGTACCTAGTGAATGACCAATCTAGGCACCTCTAAAACTGAGGCTCCATTTTCAAATATGGTCACAGAAGAAAATTGGGTTGACCAAAATGTGATGTCGGTTGGTCTTTCTCCTTTGATATGCTGGACTTGGAACTCTTGATCAAAAAAGTGAGATCTTCGAGGGCACCGGGGTCTGATGGCCTATCTAATCCGATGACCTAGCGGTTGGCTGCCATCTATCCATGTGCTTTTTAGCCAGGTGATGAAACTTGGCGTGGTTCTGGATACATGGTGTGCTGCAATTATACCGCCATACCGCTATCTTGGATGTTTTTTTCAAGTTATTCATGGCGCGTCTTCTGGGGCATTTGCAGAAATGGATTGCTGAGTTTAAGAGATATGACCTTCGTCACACCGGCTTCACCAGGGAGTGAGAAAGGACCTAAACATCTTGTTGCTTAACACCTAGAAAAGCCAAGCTTTTAGAGGCAGTTCTAATATCTACAAGGCCTGTATTGACTTAAAAGAAAGGCTTTTGACATTGTGGATAGGCAGTTGTTATGGGCTAAAATCGAAGCCTGGGAATGTCCTATGGACTTGCCTGCTGCGATGAAGTCTGTATATACATTGACAAGAGTACAAATCAGGCTTCCTACTAGACAGGTTGACACGCAGCAAGGTCTAAAGCAAGGCTGTCCGCTTGTGCCAACCTTGTTTTAATTTATTTTTGTCTGATTTGAGTGAAACTCTTGATCTGGTTAAATCATTTCCCACAAAAATGGGAGAACAAACACTAGCATGGATCCTCTCTGCGTATGATCTTGTGCTGATTGACCAATCTCTCATTGGTTACAAAGGAGTCTGGGCGGGCTACTAAAATATTCGACTAAAAACGGGTTGGAGATCAATCCCGCCAAAACGAATATCTTAGCGTTTTGCCCAATGCATGGTAGGTGGAAGGTGTCTCATAAATGGTATTTGGGAAAAGACCTGTTGGTTATTTATTTTATTTACGTCCCCAGATTAACATCAATATGGATGATGGCCCTTGATTACTGGCTTTAAAAAGGAAAGTGAAAATGTGATTATCTCAAGGGAAGTTAATTAATTAAAAAATGTGGTAAATTGAAAATGTTACTGGTCCTGACTTTTTATAAGTCAAAGGTACTCCCCATTCTGACATATATGGTGGGGGTTTTAATTTACAATCTGTAAAATCTAGGCTTCTCTGGAGGGAATGTTCTGGAGAAAGATATTGAGGCTTCCTTAATTGGTTTTAGTCTCAGTGATCATGTATGAGTTGGGTCTGATTTCCAAATATTCAAGAATGGTCTGAAAGGCTTTGACTTCATTTAGCAATTGCATGATGTCCCCGTGTGAGGCTCCATATCAAATTCTAATCAGGTGTTGGGCACAGATGTGTGTCTGTTGAGGGAGAATCCTGGGAAAGTCCCAAAAGATTATGGCAGCAGGACTTGATCCTGATGATAGAGGACAAAAAGACATATTGGTTACAGTACTCGCTGAATAATGAGTGTAAAGCATTTTACTATTTCTCTAAATAGTGAAGACTTTTTCCTTGTCCTTCGCATAAAGGGCAATTCATGCATTTCTGTCTGAACGTGTACACCACTAAATAAATCTTGAATGTATATAAAAAGGTAACACATCTGGGGTGTAGATTTTTTGTGAATGAACAGAATTTGGAGGTGTTAAAACATACAACATTGTTTTGCCCTTGACTGATGGCAATAAGAACAAGGCATATGGGCAAGTTGATTATTGAGCGACATGAAGATGAAGAAACATTTTGGAACTGTTTGGTAATTGGCAAGAACTTTGGAGCAATTTTCTGTTTTGTAAAGTTTTTAAAGGAAATGTTCGGGCAGAGTTCCAGTCTGCTCCAGTGCTCTACGAGTGAGGACGTGTTTTTTGCTGCTGTCGCTGCTGTGCCTTTAAGGTTTTTTCCCAGCATCACCTTCAAAAACCTGCCCTGCGCGCGGAGTTCGGGCAGAGTTCCAGTCTGCTCCAGTCCGCGCCAGGACAAGGACAAGGGTCAAGGGTCAAGGCTCCAGACGGTCTAAGAGCTCTAAGGTAACTTTTACAACTAAACCTGCCCGCGAAATCCACCGAAACCCACCAACTACCAAATACCAACTTCCAACTATCCCCCTTTTTATATCTTTCCCTACCGGCTACCCATTCCTGTTCTCTCACCCTTCTTCTTCTTTCCCCTTTCCTACCCGCCAATCACTTCCTACTGTGTCCCCCTTTCCCTCTTTCTCTTCCCTCTTCCACCTACCTCACTGTCCCCCTTTCCCTTCCCTCCCCACCACCCCCCCTCCCTAATTTCCCATGGAGGAAGATTCAGATCAGCGCAGACTCAGAAGCAAAGTGCGTAAGAACCTACACGCACCATCGGCCGCCTCGGCCCTAACCTCTTTACATCTTCCGAGGCCTTTGACGTCGCCTGCCTTGACTCCTCGAGGAGATCTTCCCTTTCCGATGGCGAGCCAAACTCATGGAACTACCATAACTTCTGGGACACAGTCATCGGCACCCATGGAGCCTGTGAAGCTGAGCGCCCCCCCTGGGCCTGAATCCCGGACCGTTCATACGCACCTTACAACGCATAAAGGTGGTCCAGCTAACGCCACAGCGCCGGCCAGCTGTCTGGTGCCAGCTCCTGACGCGACCTGCCCTCTCACCGCTTCGGCGAGTGACCCATTCTGTGCAGGGACCGGAGGGTCCCCGCCAGTGGGTCTGAGGGCGCCCGCGTCAGTTGACTCACCCGGCACAGCCCGGCCAGATCCCGCTGTATCAGCCGACACGGCTGAGCTGAACAACATAGCGGCACCACCAAACACTTCTTTCAACTTGACTCCGGCTCACACGCAGTCATCGGTCTCTGAGCCTCGTTCTGAGTCCCAGCCATGCATGTCCAACATAACCATCGAGGCGATGATTCATATAACTACGGACGATCCCAGGACCTTATCGGATATGGCTAGACGTGAGACGCTAAAAAAACATTCATCCTCCGCTCAGGCCCCAGTGGCGCTTTGCATGGCACCGGACCTGACCTCAGTCAATCTCACACAAACATCCGAGATTGAGCTGAGCATTCTGCAAGACAATATATCTACAGCTGAGATTTCTCTTCTCAAACCTCCTTCAGATTCACAATCTCAATCTCAAAACAAACCCAAAGACACATCGATGAATTCCTTCTTGGAATCAATAACTGACACAGATTCAGATGAGGACCCCACCTCTCCGAACATCGCTTCGCACAAAAAACTGTGCGCCCAAACAAGACCACCGCACAAAAATCAAACTAATACAAGAACGAAACCTGTGCCAACGACACAAGCGCTCAACAAATTGTCGGCACCAACAAAAAAAAAAAAAAAACACCAAGTCCTGGCGTCTGCGTCAGCAAAATCTTCCAAGCACCCACCAAGAGAGGCCCGACCCCAGCCTCGGAAAAAGAGAGGTGATTCTAAACTTTCTTTACCCACACCTCTCTTGTCATCCGCCTTGCTGAACTTCTTCAAGATCCAAGGGAAAAGAAAACTATCGACCGACTCTGAGCTGTCCGATGCGGAAATTCTAGAAGCGCTTGACGAAGCCGCGCCTGCCTTAAAAACCAGAAAAATTGTAGATACTGAAAGTCCCCATCCACCCATTTGTCCTACAGATCCCAAAGACAACCTACAAGACCTTCAGACACCAGTCGCGTTGACCCCTGAGCGGATACTTTCCGCTCCACTCATCACTGCCCCAGACATCCAAGCTGAGAAACACCTTTCTAGAAATCCAGAATCCAGCTCATCTCCTCACTTAATATTCAAAGATTGCCCGGCTAACCAGGGCCTTCCGGGCATTCTAGACTTATTACAGCCCAAGCCCGTCTCTTCATACAAAGCAAAGCCCACACACTCGTGGCCGACAGCCCACCTACCCATCCTTCTCCCCCTGGCGTCGCCGGCAGATTCACCACCCAGCGTCATCATACAAGACGACAGCGACCAACACCAGAGCCCGGTCACAGAGAGACATTCAAACGACGCAGAATTCGAAAGAAGATCAGTTAGGCGCAGGCATTCCCTGGCGAACTCTGCATCTTTAGGACCCAGAGATTTCCCAAGAAACAACAGACCACTCTTGGATCCTGCCTCTACACCTCAAAAAGACACATCGGGCAACAGAAAAGATTTAACGACAATTATGTCGGCAATAACCATCGCAATGGCCCCTTTCTGCAAACTCTATGAATCATTAGGAGATGCATCAAGAGACAACACGGCCATCTTGGCCTCCATTCAGTCTAAACTCACCTTCCTCGAAGGCTACATCACTGCTATCGACTTGAAACACGACATATTTAACACCTCAAAAGACCCAACACTGTTGGCCCCACAGCAACTACACTCACACGCGTTAAGGACGACGATCCTTCCTCAAAAGTTCTGTGCTGACAGCTCTACACAGACGTCCAACACTACCTCCCTTATTGACCTTGCTCCAATATTTTCGAGCAAACCAAAGCCCACGTCAGTGGCTCGAACGCCCACTTCCAGTCTCCACCCGACTACTGCTCAAAACCAGGACCGGACCCAACGGAGACTTCAAGGCAAAAAGACACTAAATCTAGCGCTAAGCGATCATCAATCCTCCTCGCCGATTCATCCCCACAATCTTCTGTTAGAACGCGGCCTAACAAACTCCGACCATCCTATCTCAACGGACACCTTGGATCTGTCCAGGCCACGGCCTCAAACCACAATAACCTTGGCCCAGTCTTCGAAATCCTCTGAAGAATCTTTCGTTTCAAGTTCTCTACCTCCATCTGCAGCTCAAGAAGTGGCCGACTTACCTATGGCACCTTCATCTACTCAAGATGCTGGACAAACCCCTTGCCGGCTGCCCACTCTACAGGCGCTCCCTGAGGCCCCATCCACTTCAACATGGGAGCCGGCTGGGAAGCATCTCGAGATCCACCCTCTGCCCACGCCTGCTTCAACCACGCCGACCAAACGAAACACTAACCACGTTCAAAGCAGTGTGGTAGATAAAACAAGACCACCAAAGCCGCCCAAGACCCCCAAGCCAACGGAACTGAACCCGTCCAACGGTAAGCCAACTAGAACCATAACCCTGTTCAAAATCGAACAGATCTCAAGCAAAGATAAATACATAATCCTCAACAGAAGAACAGTGCTGAAAATATCATCGTCAATACCCGCCTTAAAACATCTGAAATCGGACCACTTTCAGCGGGTCGAACCTTACCACAGAGACAGCAAGGCCAAGGCGCTCCTTTACATCTACAGCTCGGCAATACAAGATATCTGTAAACAAGCAGGCGAAGACCTGAAGGCAATAGGGTTCCTCCTCTCAGAAATAAAAGCCTACGCCGACAGACCAACCCCTTCTGGGGTATATTCAAAGAAGGAAATTAACGACCAGAGCCCACCTAGACGCCTCCATGAGCGCAGAGACAAGTTAAGGTCCCACTTCAATGTTCCATCAAGAAAAAAGTCAATCTCTGATCAGACCCATGAACATCGGGCAGACCCTACCCGAGACCACTTCTCTCAATATAGAACCTCATCGAAAGCGGTCTGGGTAGACGTATCACCCCAAAGGCCCCTCCGCCACAGTGAACACAGGCAAGCCACACCTACCCGCGGCTTGTCTCAGTACCATCAAGACAGGCAACGCACGGATAGATCAGCGCATGCCCGGAGACACTACTCACCTCAAAGTGATAGTCGTGCCTACAGGTCTCAACATCGACACCCAACTTCTGCGTCATCACCAGCGAAATCCACTACAAGGCCAACAGGACCGTGGCACTGGATTAAAGAAGTTCTAGCTCCAAACAAGGCAAAATAGCAATCACTAGAGGAAGCCGACGTCCCCCCACATCTAAAACTTCTAACGCTGGCCTCCTGGAACACAAGGGGACATACTCATTTAACGACTCAAAACTGCATAGACTTACAAGAGTTCGACATCCTCTGCCTCCAGGAAACATGGCTGCTAGACAAACCTGTGTTGGATGGATACGAAATTGTGATATCACCGGCGGTAAAGGGCCCTCTGGGTCGTCCCTCAGGGGGTCTCTTAATAGCGGTGAGATCGGACCAAAATTTAAAAATTCTCAAAACTACTGCTAACTCCTACGGGGTTCTGGCGGTCCTGTTGGCATGGAACAGCCCGTCGGACTCCCTCAAACCATCTTCTAAACTAAGCCTGTCGCCCCCCCTTGCGTTGATCACCACCTATTGGAACCCACAGAGAACCTCCACATCTCTTTTTTGCCAAACTATGGAGGAAACAATCGACGACATTTGTATAGAATGGGAGACGCCATGGATCATTATTTGTGGTGACCTCAACGCTAAGTGCGACCAGCCGAAAGAGATCTCTTCGAAGGACACGGAACCCACGCAAGCCGAACGAAGAGGCGAAGTATGGATGGCACTCATGTCCTCTAGGAACTTACACAACGCCGCCAAGATTAGAGAAGGCCAGCCTCTCCTACCAACATGGAAAAGAGACCACTGGTCGGCCACTTTGGACTATATTTTTGCCTCTCCAGCCCTGTGTGCACAAGTCCAAGACTTTCAAGTGCTGGAAACCACGTCAAGCGACCATAACCTTCTGTGCCTCTCCTGGGCCTCAACAGCGTTCCCGAACGGCAGCTACCTCCCTGAGGTGGAGCTCAATCCACAACAAACGCGCTTGCGTCTGTCTGCCGCAAACATAAGGGCAATCACCTCTCAATACGTGACAAACCAAAACGCGGAGGCACCCCTGGACTCTCCTGGTAGACCAAACTACCTCCCACTCCTCCTATCCTACAAGCATTCTTCGACGTTGGGTCCAAAAGCCCAAAAGATCCACACTCATCACTTCGACAAACAAATAGCACTCAAAAAAACGGCATTGAGAAAGCTAAAAAGACAAGTCAAAGCTGTCAAAACCGTCGAAGCATGGAATAAGTGGGCCAACGAATTTCGAATGTATAAGGCATGGTTAAGAGCCAGACGGGTAGACATCTACCAGAGGGATGCTGAACTTATGCTCCGAGTCCTAACAACTAAAAAGACAGCAGACTTTTGGTCTCTAATAAACCGCACGCAAGCGACAACCTCCTCAAACATGAGTAACGCTGTTCCGGAGCAAGCCTGGGTTACTTTCTTTACTGACCTCTATGCGAGCCCATCGGCAGTAAAATCTCAGTGTATCACCATGCCAGACTCCCCATGGGTGGACCTTTCAGCCGTATCTGACATATCTCTTGCAATCAAGAGGCTTAAATCGTCCAGAGCGCCAGGTCCGGATGGGCTGTCTAACATAGACTTAAAAAAACACCACGACGAATGGTCCACCTTCATTGCTAACTTGTTCAGCCACTGCAGACAAACGAGAAAGATCCCACTCTCGTGGTGCACATCCATCATTATTCCCATTTACAAACAGGGACCCAGAGACATCCCGGGCAACTATCGCCCGATAGCCTTGCTGGACATCATGGGCAAGATCTTTGCGTCTCTCCTCCTAGGCCACTTTCAACAATGGGTCAAAACAGCCCCTTGCAATGACCCCCTTCAAACAGGCTTTAAAAAGCAAGGGAGCACTACACTGAATATATTCATACTATCCCTGCTGAAAGCAAAAACGAAAGAAACCTCTCAGCCTGTCTACGCTGCCTTTATCGACCTTTCACAGGCTTTTGACAAAGTCGACAGAAGGAAATTATGGGGCAAGTTAAAAAACTGGAATTGCCCAGAATCGGTCCTAAATCCACTAATGGCCTTGCATACCAACACCACTCTCAAGGTCAGGCTGAACAGACAAGGCACTCTTTCTAGGGAAATCAGTGCAAACAGAGGGGTCAAGCAAGGCTGCCCACTGGCTCCAGCCCTTTTTGTCGCATTTCTTGGTGACTATAAAGACTCTGAGCGGCATGTCCGCTCCTTTCCGCCAAAGCTTGGAAATACGGTTCTGTCACGACTCCTCTACGCGGATGACATGATTTTGTTTGATCAGACGCCAATCGGCTTGCAACGGCAGCTCGACAATCTCGCAGCCTACATGTCAACCAACAATTTACTAATAAACCAGGCCAAAACCAAAATCATGATTTTTTCAAAAGACATTCGTCCTCACAAAAAACCAACATCGTGGACAGTAAACAACACCAGAATTGAGGTGGTTTCCCACTTCAAATACCTGGGAGTAGTAATTGATGGTTCAACCAAGGAACAGAAAATGCAAGCTCAACTCTGGTTAAAAACAAAGCTTCTGACTTCTCAACTTAAAGCGATCGACAGGAAATTTGGCAAATACTCACTCTCCCCGGCCATTGCCTTCTACAAAGGGAAAATAGTGCCAGCGTTAACATATGGCATGGACGCAATGTTCACGATTCCACACCAACTATGGCGAAGGCTAGAGGGCCACATCTGGAAATCACTTTTGGGTTTACCAAATGCAATTCCCATCGAAGCAGTCAGAAGAGAACTGGGGCTGCTCTCGCTAGGCACGACTGTCAGTGTGGCCTCGCTTGCCTTGTTTAGAAAGACCTTAATAAAAGATGGCCTTCAAATCTGCAACTTCATCAGCCAAGAGCTGTCATCCACGTCCTCCAAAGCCGTTCTGCTTTGGGTGCGTCGGCAAGAACACACACTGGAGGAAGTGTTATGTTCCAAACTTGACCTAATTTCAAACCCCCAAAGGGTAAGCGACAAATTAAAGATCCAAGACTGGATCTCCACCACAGAAAAAGCGGCAGCAGCGAAATGCTTAAGACATCTCCCGCCAACATTTAACAAGGTGAAATCGCCCCTAAATTACTGTGTTAAATTCCCAGATAAAAAACTTAGAGGAATATTTTTGCGAGCACGTCTCAACCTACTCCACACAAGAGAAATTTTGGGGATTAGATCTTTAACTGCCATAACTACCTGCAGGCTATGTAGTGATCCTGACTCAACGGAGTCAATACGCCATCTCTTGTTGAACTGCCCCTCGCTGAACCGAGAACGCATGGCCTATCTTCCTCCACTATGGCACGACTCAACCCTGATTGAAGAAAACACATGGTGGTGCCGTCTGATTTCTGGTGAAAAACCCCGCTGGGCAACGGCTACGGCAAAAATAATTCAGGAGGCCTTCCTCAAAATTGCGAACCAAAGCTCGAATTCTTTACCGGAGGTGCACGGTGGATACCAACATGACCACACAGATGCACGACATGAAGTCTCAACAGGCGAACCAGGCGTCGGCTGAACATCCCCCTTTATTCTGTAAAACTCCAACCTTGACCTGATCACAAATTCTCAACGCCTCGTCTGATCACCGCCTTCTGCACCTGTGTGGGTTTCCGAATTTTATTGAAACTATGAACTGATACCCCTTGTAAAAATCATGCTTTTCTAGTTGATTATGTACAAGTAATAAAAAAAAAAAAAAAAAAAAAAAAAAAATATTTTTTATTTAGCCGTGAGTATATTTGAGTGCATTTTGGGATAAAGGATGGATAATGTTATTTATTTGATGTGAAACATACGGTTTTCATGTTTAAAGAAATGTTGGTGGTTTTGTTGATGCAATTTGTTTGTTGTTTTTTTCTGATAAAGATTTGTAATAAACTATATATGAATTTAAAAAACAATTTAAAAAAAGAATGTTTACTTTAATGAACGAAAAAATACACTGTTTTGTACACCTGACATGAAAATTAAACAAATCATATGAGAACCCAACATGGAAATATAAAGAAAAGCTTAAAGAAACACGTTACAGAAAGGGTGAATGTTTCTATGAAGCTTGTTTCATTCATTAAGGGAAGTATATAAGTACTAGAAAACTAATTGATGTCAGCCTGAAAGATCTCATATGGGTGTTCTACTATTGTAAAGAAACTGTGTAATAAGGTCACCTGTGTATCATTTTAAAAAGAGTTGCAGATTGCTATTCATGTGGGTAATACGAATATGCGAAATTGTTAAAAAATGCAAACCGATTTGTTTGTCATATATGCAGACCTGAAAGTCTGCTTACCAGGGTCCTGTAACATTTGGTCGGTTTCTTCTAGTCTGAGACCCTTTCCACTGAAAAGAAAGAGCAGGATAGGGGGTTTGTTTGTTTATATATTTGTTATGTGCACCAGACCCGTAGGTAAAAGGGTGCAACAGAATGAAGATGCAAAGCTTACATAGTTACAGAATATACAGCAGGTACAGTACTTACAAAAATACAGAATATATAGAATGTGCAAATATATACAAATATAAGGTGGCCTATGTAGAAGCAGTAATAGGCCACAAATAGAGTGCAGAAATACACATTACAGGGTAGTACTCTACATATACCACTGGGGCTCACGAGTGTTAATAGGTATGTTCTAACGGGTGGGAGGCTGGGGGTCAGTAGCGATGATGTGTTTTATGACATTTTTTCTGAAATGGAGGTAAGGTTGGTCAGCTCTCAGGTCTTGTGGCAGAGAGTTCCAAAATTTAGCAGCCTTTACAGGGAAACTATTACCACCGATGGTGGTAAGCTTGTATTTGGGAATGGTCAGGCAGTTGGTGTTACCAGCATTGGTAGTAATAAATGTCACCCGAATGTTAGAAAGCAAACATTTCTACAGAAGACTGCACAGTTGTATACAGTAAGATAAGATGATTTGTCCAGCATCACAATATTGTCCAGCAGCCAAGCTGTGATATTATGGTCGATACTTTACTTGCACAATCTGGAGTTTGGATTCCTAATCACCTCTCCAAACAGATGCTTTGTGCTGTTCATTAGGGGTGGCTACACAGTTTTTACAAACATTGTTTGGTGGAACTGCCCTGGATATCCAAGTTAGTTTTTATGACCAGTGCTTTTTGGTGCAAATATGTTGTTTTATTAGAACAGTAGGTGTTACTATAACCAATGTTTATATTCAACGTTGTAAACCTCATAGAGAAGAAAGGCTTAGTCCGCCTTGCTGGGATTTGGTACTGTTATTTGCAATCTATTCACATATCTCTGCAACACGTGTGTAACACACCGGGCTATCTTCTGAACTTGGGACAATCAAAGCTATTAATATGCATTTCAACTTTGGTTATTGCACGTTTGCAAGTGATCAATACATTCCCCAAAAATAGGTCATAAACTGCACAAGTTTTGCTATAGTGAACATGCAGACTTTATGCTCTACGGCTTCTCAGTGACTGTCTGACTATGATTGTCTGTCTGTTTACCTACTTCTAAATCTGTGTGTTGGCCTGCCTGAATGTCCTTATCTATTGTTCTGCTACCTGCCTACCTACCTGTATATCCATGTCTGTCTATGTCTTCCTGCCTACATGTCTTTGACTTTCTGATGGGTTGCATAACCTGTCTGCCTGCTCTCCTATCAGCCTACCTATCTGTAGGTCTATATCTATTAGACTGCCTAGCTGAATATTTAAGTAGTTTTTTTCTGCCCATCTGTCTGCATACACATCTTTGATCTATATCTGTTAGTTGCCTATGTGATTTTAGGTGTGTTCATCTGTGAGCTATGTACCTTGTGGCATATCTGTGTCCATTGATCTGCCTGACTGTAGGTTTATCACTGGCTCCCTGAATATCTATGTCTACCAGTCTAACCACCTACACACCTATCTTTACCTATTAGTTTGGCTCCATCTTATTTCGGCATAAAAAATTACTTTTTGGTAATCTACTTTAAAGAGATTACTTCAGAATTGTACTTCAAAATTAAAAATAAAATTGGGCGGTCTCCCATGCACCCCATTCCCCTGGTATCAGGTAATATTATAGCCACCAAAAATATTGCCATACATATGGTCGTCGGGAACGGCATAGGTGATATTTTTGGTGGGGATAATGTATGGGGGGGTTGCGTTGGTGTCCCCTGCTCCCTTTTAAAATATGTAGGGGTTGCAGGGGTTTCCCCCACAGGTTCCATGGGGTAATATTGCCACAAAAATATGGCAACATTTTTGTATGCCGATATTTTTGCGGTGATATTATCGCATGGAACCATTCCCCTTCACTACCACTCCTATCCCAAAACTCTCCTCACCCCCTTTTTACCCCTTAACCCACAACTACATATATGTAAATATGTAAATTGAAGTAATCACTTTGGAATGCATTACTTTGAAGTAATTGCTCTTTTGCAAACAATGGGATGTCGTTAGTTTATCTCACTCTGTGATTAGCTGAGTATTTCTACCACTACTCTGGATGTAAGTGTCTGCCTGGTTGCCTCCAATCTAGTTATCCGCATAAGTCTGTCTGTGAGGCTGTCCACCTACCTGTCTATATATCTATCTATGTCCGCCAGCCCACCTAGCAGCCTATTTACCTAGCTCTATCGCTATGTCACTCAATGTAATTACTTTGTACATGGGTAGATTAGGTTTTTTTTCAGCTACCTATCATCCTACCGAAAAGACAAATATATGGGTGAAATAACATCCAATCTGCAAATAAGCAAGAACTTTAACAGCCGCCCAATCATGTAGGAGTCATGTGGCCAGATAATGGCACAAAGCCAGAGGGATTACCTTGATAAAGTCTCTGAATTCCGAGGTGGGTGAGATATTTTGATAATAAATGTTGTTATTGATGCCATAATGTCTGATAATATATTAGGCCTCATTTCGAGTTTGCCGGTCTGGATACAACAGTACCGGTAAGCTTGGCGCTACCGTTGTATCTGGACCGACATACTCTGAGTTGTGCTCGCGGGTGCCTTTCATTCCATCAGGTCTGACTTGGGGGCATGAAAGGCACCCACGAGCACGGCATGCCTGCAGCACAGGCACCGTAATTATTGGTGCCGGTGGTACAGCCATCCCCATTCCCACTGAGCACTATGGGGCTCAATGGAAATGGGGATCATTCACCGGTGCCAGATTCTTTTCGCAAATTTGGAACTAGCCTGCCTGTATTACAGACATGGCTACCTCCAAACTTGTAATGATGTCCATTGTGGTTAACACAGTACATCTCCACGGAATACACAACATGTCTGCCATTAATGATCCATTTGAAAATGTTATAATCTTGACGGATTTCAGAAGAATGCATATTGTCACTTCAGTAAATTCCAGCAGAAACAATAAGGGAATAGGAAACACATGTAGCCTGATTCATGGAATAATCTGTGTGTAAAACGCAGATTTGCGCGCCTTTCTGCCCGAAAATCCCTGTTTGAGGTATGGGGATTTTCGGGCAGAATGGCGCGCATAATCAGCGTTTTATGCGCAAATAATTCCATAAATCAGGGTGATGAGGTTTATGTTTCAGAAAGTTTAAATTGCTTGGATGGGACGACCTATGTTTTACTACTTCTGTGCAATTTGCTCGTTATCATGCAGTTTTCATTATTTGCAATCACAGATGAAGAAACAACACAGGCATAATTCCTCTTAACATCTTTTTTTGTGCAATTCGTAATGTAGTTAGCACTTGTGGGAGGCATTAACAACGCATTCCTGTGGAATCTGCCTTGTAACCAGGTAATACAACGGGCAGATTGCGCAGGAATCAATTGGTTTTACGCCAGCATGAAAATGTCATTCTGGCGTAAAACTATGCGGTTTTTGCAGGCAGAGAGTAGGGGACTGGTGGATTCCTTTTCGTGCCCTACATCCACCTGCAAGAACCCAGACCATCCCTCAGAGTGCTAAATTTGAATGGGTGCACCAATTTTACATCAGTTTTTTGCACCTACTTTGGCAGCTGTGGGCTTCAAATAAGAAGCCTTTAATCACATGTTTTTAATTCTTTAGACGTTTCTGTGGTTAAAGCCATTGTGATGTTTGCAATAATCACCACCATTAGTAGTAAGAACTCACTGTAAAAACATTTAGATGGAATTATAAATAACCCATATCGGGAAAATTCAATGGCAATTTTTCAAATCATGTCGTGAAATGCAGCAAACGCATTTATTGAGCCTTTATTGACCTGCAGCAGGTCTTCAGTACTGTAAATAGAGAGGGAATGTATCTAATATTCCAGGAATACGGGCCGGACGCTGTGCTCTTGTTGAAATACTGAGGGACTTATATTGGGCTACCATACCATAAGACGTGGAGTGAGCAAGGAGAGCGTTTTTAAACCAGCACCCTCCTTAATATCTTCATAGGTGACCTGATAGGGGCTATGTGAGAGGTTGGGGCATTTGTACCATACATGGATATACGAGTGATCCCAGTATTGATGTTCGCAGACAATGTGGTCATAATTGCTAGGATGGGTGCTTGCTTGCGTAGGTTACTGGCTAGTTTGCAGACATTCTGCCTGGAGAGACAGCTTGAAGAATCAAAATAAAGGATCAAAATAAAGAATTAGCCGGCTACACAATCCTCTGCTGCAAGGCTATAAGCAACGGTGTGGGGGGGCCTAAAGGTGGCTTGTACATAGGTGCGTAGGCACATTTGGACATTTCTGTATTCCCTCAAGGTGGGTATCATTCTAACTATGTATGTTCTGTGATTCATAACTTCCCCATGTCCGGGTTATATACGCTGGCTATTACCTTGTATGACCCCCCTGATGGGGCTCTGACAGTCGATCTTTGTGCGAAAATAGCTAGGATCTTACAGTGTTGGAAAGACATTTGGCCTTCTGTGGTGGTTTTACTAGCTGCCAATTTTAATGCTCACTGTATAAGGGTGGAGGACGAGCAGCTTTTTAATCCTCTGAGTTAGACCTGAACTCTGGACATTTAAGCAGTTTCTCCCATCTGCAGAAACTATTACACAAGAGCCATAGGTGTTCTAAAATGCTGCTGGATTTTGATCTGATCCCTTTGCCTCCTAGAGGGTGCTCATCCCTTCTCTCCATTACCACCTGGAGAAATGGAAGGAGCACTTTCTGCCTGGATGCCGCACATGGCTTGCGCTCTGGAGTCATGGAATATAACATCTCTTTCACCCCTTGGGTAACCATGCCATGCTAAATTTGGCCTTGCTGCCTTTGCAACCCGGCGCCCTCTGGATGGTATCTCTTGTAATGCCGAGGAACACTGAATAGTGTGGTCTGAGGTCAATGTAAAAAAGGTTAACACTGACTAATGTAGGCACCCCCTCGGTCCCCCCGATAAGCGCCGTCAGCTTTGCCACTGGGACCTATTGTTGTTGTTGTTGAAATCTATATGGCCAATATCTTCTCGCAGCATATGCCTGACTTCAACGTGTAGAAAGTGTCTGGCCCTTTTTGGTAGTGCTATCAATTTTGAGAAAAACTCTTAGGTAATTCTATACATGTGATTAAATGATCTAAATCTCTCTCTGCCCCTGATAGAGCTAGAAGCATTGGTATTTTGAGCACTCGCTATACAAATTGGGTGAAGCGGCTCAGACTAGCCTTGAGATCATCCAATTGGAAAATGATGTTGGGAAATGTTGGTACTTATATTGTACCTTTATTTCAGATCTTGCACCAAAGGATATTTGCAGTATATCTGAGGAAACTTGGAATGCATACATAAATATACTCTATTGGGATGCTGAATTGGCTTAGTACGACCTTAGAGATGATGTGAGTGATCTGCATAATGAGGCATTGAAATTTCATCTTGATGATATTTTAATGATTATTAGTACCCGGAGAGGGAGCAATCAGAATGAAAGAGCCATTCTGATTGGCCCTCGCCGAGTCATTACCAGGCCGGGAATCCCTCTGTCAGGATTCCAAAGCCTTTGTCCCATTGGGGCCATCCCCGCTCCGAGCCTCCACATGGCTGGAGGCTTCCATCGTCCCCTGCCGAGGACCCAGCTATGTTTTTTTTTCCCCCTCCCTTCCGCCCCCCCAACTGCACTTGCCTTCTTTTTTTTCAGGAGCGGACGTGCTGGAAACGCTTCTGTTTCCAGCGCGTCCGCTCCTGATGGACACCATGAAAAGGGAACACAGACTCCGTTTTCCCTTTCCCGTCAGCTATTTTCTTTGTCGTCTTTTTTTTATTTTTTATTTTTCCTGAAACGCTGCATTGTTTTGGGACAAAAAAAAGCTTTTAGTGCCCCGGTCACGCAGTCTTTGCGGGCTAGGGTACTAATAGCTATATGCCCCTTGATGCGGGGGCATTACCACTTCGCTCCAGCCTATAACTATGTGCCCCCGGGCATTACCTGAGTCAGTAATGGCCCCGCCGCTCGGGGCATATTGCTTTATTAGTAAAAGGCGTCCAGAGCACCCAGCCCTGATGGCCTTGCTGATGTAATTAAAATCGACTCCATATTATGGGCCCTTATTATGGGCTGAATATCTGAATGCCCTTTTTGCAAAAATAGTATGGACGAGCAAGATCCCTGATAGCTGGTGCTCCTGCATTCTCATTCACATCCATAAAAAGGGCATATACCCTGAACCCTGTCATTTCTGTGTGTTGGCCATGCATGACTGCAGCAGTAAAATCTTTGCTTCCCTCCTTTTACGTCATCTTAATAGATCAGTCGGAGTCTAAAAATCTAATGAAATGCCAACAAGTTGGATTTAGAAAAAACTATAGCACAATACAGAGCATGTAGTCTGTATGCCTGCTCTGCACCGATAGTTATTGACGACCGAAGGGCTGCCTATATCTTTGCTTTGTGGATTACTCAGCAGATTATGATTGTGTTTCTCGCCCATGACAATGGGAGAAGTTGGAAGGATGAGGAATCCCTCCCACTGTGCTATACTACATCAAGCTGTTATATACTAAGACCTACTTCTCTTTTAGGCTCTCTCAAGATGGCACGTTTTTGCACCCTATTGCCACTAACCAGGGTCTCAAGCTGGGATGTAAAGAGAAGCATTATTTATATTGACAATACCTGATTAGGAACATCTGAAGCAGGACAAGGTCTGGCACATTTTCTAGAGCCTGACAAATGGTATTCGGCTTAATTATAAGCGTATTTAATTGTATTTGCATAAAAGCTAGCTGTGGCTTGTTTAATCCAAATCTTGCGTATATTCCAAGCTCGTCAACATGCTAACTCCAGATAACTATGACATTTGTTTTTGGGTCTATAGAATTCTCCTCTATTTATATTCAGTGATCAAGCATACCAAGGTGTTGATTTGGCAGTATAAGGTAATTTTAAGTGAACAAGAGTAGTACTGCCTATAAAAGACAACAACGCTTCAATGTATTCCTGAATGAGGGAGCCAACTGAGAGGACTAACTTGAAAGGAAGAAGACTACGAGATCATTCCATCTTGCAAAAAAGATACAGATATATCATTGTCATTTCAAATACAAATCTTATTTCCACCAATCTGTCCAAAAATGAAGGTTTAATCTATCTAAAAATCTAAAAGGTTAGCAACGATTGGACCAGTCTAAAGCAAATGGTTTGGATCAGGAAGAAATATTACAGTCACCCAGAATAATATGTTACATTAGCACCATTCACAACAATGTAGTCAGTAGCAATTCTGGCTCACTCTTGACCTACTCATGGAGATAAACTCCACAAAGAAGTTATTGTACTTGAGCTTGACATTGGAACATATGCATATTTTGTCTTGTCTTGTCTAAAATGACCATTTCATTGACACATACTACTACCATTTTGATTTACAATCTTTCAAAGATTAAGCCAATACACCGATGTGAGGTAGTGTCTATCATTTAATGACTCCTTGTCATACTCCGGTATGGTTGACATGCATTCACATTTCTTTCCAGGTATGGTCAGGCATGCAGTTGGTATGTTTTTCGAGCAATTTCTCGGCATCATATGAATTTGTTACGTTGGTCCCCTTGGTGGGAACACTTGCCTAAAATATAATAGAAATCCCTTAACTATTCAGAATGGAAAATTACGTTCTGTTACAATAGGGACTGGACTATTTGCCTAAAGTAGTCTTCACTAAAGTGTGGGTTTCTGTAACAATTTATGCAACAGAGGGACTGAAATAATGTTGAGGTGGAAGTATTAGAAATATCTTCTTTTAGAGAGATGAAGAAAAGTATGACTTGTTGGGAGGCCAACCTCAGCCTTGTGATATTTGACTCTGCTGGGTGAATTCAATTGGGTTAACCAGCAATATGTGTTTCATGGCACATAATGGTCTTAAGTGTTTTACTAATCTCTTTTATCTTAGTGCTACTGAAAATAAGCCTCAGAGAGACCCTTCCATGCAGCCAATAAAAATAATAGGAATTGTAACATTTTAAAAATGTGATTTGTAAAGCACCATAGATGTGAAACAACTTCAGGGTGTACAGACAGGAAATATAAAGAATGAAGAGGGCTAAAAAGGGGAAAGAGGCGGAAACAGAAGGGTAATAGTTACAGCATTCACAGATAAACCAAGGTCCAAACATTCTTGGGTAACAGTGCTAGAATTATTGTAGTGTTTTAAGGTAGAGTGTAAAGGCTAACTACAAAGTAGCTAGGTGGCTAACATCTGTATTTAGGGTCTAATTTAAGAAACCAGAAAATTGTGGGGTTATAATTTGTGTTTGTGTAGCCTCCTAAATGTATTTGTTTATCTGAGCTTCTTCAGGACTCTTGGTAGCAATTCCATAATCGAGGGCTTTGTGTAGACAGCAGTTCCATCCATGTTCTTATTTTCCCTTACCTTTTCAGTTGTTAATGATGTGCTGTTAAAGACCGGTTGTTCCACACAGTATACAGTGATTGAAACAACATGTTAGATATTTTGGACATAACTAACAGAATTATTTTTGTTTAAAGAAAACAGATGTTTGCATGAATATTTGATCAGCAGGTACCAAATAAAGTGTTTCCAGTGCTGTTGTGCTTTGTTTTCATGGATTGGGTCCAGGGATAAGCTATACTGCTTTACAACCATGTTGAGCCGGTTGATGGATTTCTTGATCGAGTGCCAGGAAGAGGCCACTGCAATAGTTGGAAATGCTTTTTTTTATCAATGCATACATTTCATTCATTTTATGATTCATATTAAGCAGATTAGGAATATTTTTCAATAAGTGACGCTAAGGATTTATTGGCAGATTTATTGGTGGATGAAGTTCATGTGTGATTCAAAGTTGGCACCAATAATTTTTCCTTTACTCAACAATTTAGGGTCCATGCCTAGTCTGAGGAGCAAGTTGAATTGCATGGGCTCAGAGTTAAGATTTCCGAAAGGTATGATTTTTTTTTTTTGGTTTCACCATTAAGGCATAGATAATTGCCAGATTGTTGTTAAGAAAGGAAGAAGGCCTTGACTATGGCAAGGGGAAAAGTGCACAGAATTGCCCAGGGAACAACTTTGGATCTAACAACGTGCATAAAATACCCAAGGCTTGTGTATGTATAAACCCAGGAGTGCAAATAAAGTATTTACCAGTATACTAAAAAGGAATGTAGGGTAAGCACTTAAGACCTCCTTATAACTGAAAGGAAAGTCAGCAAACTCTTTACCCACTATGCTCTTACAGATACTGACGGCGCTAAACCCACGTAGCGGGCAAGCAAGGACAGATTCTGTGAACTGACACTCTGTAAAATACTGAATAAGGAACATTCAAACAGTACTCACGAGGACCGGAAAGACCACTAGAATGTCAGTAATTTCACGAACCCTGTAGATCAAACAGGAACCCAGAAGGCTGTAAAAGCAAAGTGTTAAAGATAACAAAATACATAAAACCCTAGTCAGGGGCAAGTATGAATTGTGATATTAACTTGTGAGGAAAACAAAAGGGGATACACACTGGAACATGTTACAACAACACCCACACCTAATATGCAATGGAAAGTAAATGCAGAATTGTAATGGAAAATATGGAATGGAATCTGAATAAAGTAGGATCAGGAGCAGGAGAAACGCTATTACAAAAGAAAACCTTTCCCACCCAACCAAGGAAAAAAGGCAGTAAACTAATACTACCAAAGTAAGGTTAATGCATCAAGTTTTTCAGTAACCAGAACAGCATAAAGAGACAGAACGCACCGACAACCTAGGCTGCATCAAATAGTAAAGCACAGAGAAAGGCTGTCTGCAGACAGAGGAAGATAGAAAGGGAAATGCAGAAAGCATAAATCAATTAAGCACATTAATCCGAAATCCAGGACAGAGGAACAAGATACAGGAGCTAAGAACTGGGCACAAAAGCTAGGAACTGGAACTAGGTACAAGGCACAGAAACCAGGAACAAGGAACAGGAGACTAGTCACAACAGGAACACTGCTACAATGACCAGCGCCGGACTGAAGCAAACTGAGGCTTTTAAAGCTGCTAAACGAGCACACCCTTCAGGCGTGCCGCCTGCTGCACCTGCAGCCACAGGTGTTGCCTATCCTCCACCCAGCCTTGTCCTGCAAGGGAGGAGATGAAGCAGTGAACCAGGCATTCTGGGAAGCAGAAGGTGAAGCAGTGAGCCAAGGCATTCTGGGAAGCATAGTCATTTGATTTAAGTAGCATGCTGGCTGCCAAAAACCTGGAATGGATCCGGAAGGGAAGAAACTTGGAAAATAAGGTTTTAACGGTCCCAATTCATCAGAACACTGTAGCATAAGGTTCGAAGGAAATGTCCAGTAGGGGATAAACCCCAAAACATGCCCCCAAGTGGCGGGAACGGGAACGAAGGGAGCGAGAACGGGAGCCAAGGGAGCGGGCCGTGACAATTGTCAGCTTTGTATAGTTGAAAGGAAATTGTTGATCTAGTATGTTTGATATTTGTATCGAGCAGATGAAAATGATATGAGTATCATCAGCGTACAGTTAGTAGGATGATATAAACCAAGTAAAACCATCTGCCAGGGGCATAGGCAACTGTTAAATAACCATAGAGAAAGGGATGTATCTTCGTGTTAGAGGTTGTGGGCCAGACATGAAATCTCAATGTCTCACTTCTCTGGAATCTTCCAATAGAAAGGAATAGAAAGGAATTCACACAATTGATGGCATTTGACAAATTCCTGCAATGCATTGAAGGTGAACAATAAGGTGAACAATTAGGAGGTTTAGTGCCAACTGTGGCATAGGCTGATCACATCTCTAGTAGAAATAAATAGGCAATATTGATTAGCATAAACCACCTCAAGGATTTCTTCTCTGAAGCACATTAGTCAGGTGTCAGAGCACCTGTGGGGAGAGAGGTCCAATAGTCATAAGATAAGTCTCAGCTTTCAGAGGAACCTTGAAGGTGTGAGGTGACTAGTATCTCTAGGGTATTGCCAATGAAGGGGAGGATGTGGGTGGATCCAGTAATTGCATAATTCAAGTGGGTTTGCAATTCAATAGTGGAGTTATAGAAACAAACATTTAGCTGAAATGTAATGTAATTGTGCCGTTAAGGAGTGACATGCTGCAGGTTTCTGTGATTGTGGTTGCACTTGTCACTCAGTGCTTCTTCACAAAGGATGTATGTCAGGAAGGGGTTGGAGAAGACTTAATTTTCCCCACTATCACCAGCTCTCTAATTGATGTAGGTGTGAACATGTTGAACTTACAATTTTGGGAAGCTTCAGGAGTTGAAGACCTCTAAAGAGTCGGGATCTTGGTGATTCTATGCAAATTAGATTACTTGTTGGTTTCTATTGTCTATGAAGAATGGCCCGTATTTGTCAACTGGATCTTGTGAGGCTTAATGATGTCAGAATTTTGTTGTGGGCTCATTATTTCTTCATTGATTTTGAGGACCTCTTTTGATTGATTTAATTTATTTGATATTTGATTCACGCAGAACATCTTTGTTACTTGATTTGTTTGTTCAGTAGTAGCCACACATGCATTTTTTACTTGATGGGGGTTCTGTAGCTGTAGCTGAGTTTCTCTACTTATGTTCAGTCCTCTTACATTCTCTTTGTAAAATAATCAGGTCTAATTATTTGTTGGTGAGTTTTTGCAGGTTTTTGTTAGGTTTATTATTAATGGAAGGAGGTAGGATATCACAGTATCAAGCTATTTCTGTATTGTTATGATTAGAACAGTCTCTGTGCTGACTCCATTCTCAGATCAGTACTCTTTGACCATGTTTGACATCCTGTGGTCTTAAGTATGCCTTATCTATTTATTTGTCTCAAAAACAGGCATGGGACATATTGCATAGTGCCCCCCATGCCACTCTTCTATAGATCTTTTGGATGTGGTGATGACAAAGCCTTTCTCATCATTGATCATACATGCCAATGTACTTATCTTGCACTCAAGGCATTAGGGTTTTTGAGTACAGGGACTCTCAGGAAATCTTCTTGGGCTTTGGCTGTGAGCTGACCTGGCTGGTGCCTTCCTGATGTTGGGACTGTCTCTCCTCCTAGGTTAGTTGGGACCAGGAGGGGAGGTGCCCCTCTTGACAAGAACCCTATTTGAATAACTTGTTTTAGGTCTGGTTAGTGTCATGTGTCTTATTTGACATGATATTGACCTGTGTACTTGGTGAAGAGGTGATATTGGGTTATCAAATTCCTCAGGGTGAAGGATGATGTTCCATGTTGGTGGAAGTGTCTGCCATTTTTGCATACCAATCTGTGTGCCTTGTGATTGTAGTTTTGGTGTTTGCAGGGTTTTGTCGTAATCAGATTTCCTCCAGGTAAACTGCCGTGAGGAATGCATGATTCTAATTCTTATGCAGTACTCGTGCTGGAATCTAATCCTTTCTTTTAGTAGGATGACAGTATTGTGTGTGCCCATGAAATTTAGCAGACTTCACATTTCTTCTGTCACTGTGAGAATCGAAGCTTGTTTGCTTTCTGCTGTTTCCCCATTATCAATGGCTGCTTCTGAGTCATTGAGTGTATAATCATCAGCTTGTGATAAAACCAGTATTTAATTATTCCCTAACCCAATTTTTCTATTGGCATGTGCCATTACACTCATGTTTTCTTAGTTTTCATTCATCCGCAGTGTATCCAGTAGGTAAGAGGATTCCACCAAAATGAAGCCAACACCGACAATGAAGATTACCTACCTGCATCTGTTTAATATTCAACCAATTGAACAACAATTTGATAGCAAACAACTTATTTCCCACTTTTGAAAAACCTCATTCTTATTCTAAATTTTCATAAACATTCTAACCAGTTCTTTAATCTTATGGAGACAATTAGACATTTCTCATCGAAAAGAAGATACAACATTGACTTATGTGTTCTGGATTGTACAGTAAACATAAAGTTATTTGCACATACCTTTATCTCAAATTATTTTGCAACGAGTAATGGCTTTCCCCACTGCATTCCAATGTACATTCAACCCTTGACATAAGAAAATAAAAGATGCATTTTACTCTTAGCAGAATTAATTGACAGCATGTATTACAATTCCTAGCTACCTCTTCTTTAGGACATGTGCAATTTTATCTGGCATCCAGTGATGGTGAAGCAGTAGATGGCAATGTTGTTTTATCTACTTAACAGGTGAACAAGTGCATGTGCCTCCAAAATAAATTCCATCCGGTTTCTCTCGAAAGTTAGGCTCAAAATCCACCTGCCATGTTTCAGTCATAGCCTTTTTCTCTCCTCTCATTTTCATCAGCATGGCCTACCACACGTAAGTCCCTTCTCCCAATTTAGTTGAGGAGAAAGCAAGTACATTTGGCTGTTCTGGTTTTATGATAAAAGCTTTGATTCTTTGTCAACTGTAAAGCTTCTAATCCTCAAATAATCAAAAACAGACATTTGCTGTTGATAATTTCTTACCAAACACTGACATTTTTTTGGAGCTTCATCTTAAAATATGTAATTTCAATTGCTCTGCCCCATCTCAAATAAGGGTAGTTGTAGGCCTTCCTTAACCCGCACTGTGGAGTTTGTACCCCTTTTAGCACAACATCAAATTCTGACTTAGAGGGTAAAGTGGAGGAAAAACCTCCAGCACTTCACTGGAGGAATTGTGCCGTGTTTACTACCCAAAAATTACGGAATTACCACCAGCAGGAGTACCACTGCCAGTAATTCTGCCAAATACCAATAAAAGTCTATGAGACTCCAAAATGCTGAATAACACCAACTGGAATTATGATGGATTTACCTCCAGTTCAGAAGTGGTAAGCCAGCAGCAACGGCCGGCAGTAACGACTGGCAGTAACAGGAATTCCTTTTGGCAGATTTACCACTGGTAAATCTGTCAAACTTGAAATTATCCTAAATATCTGTCACCAACTTTATTTTTGTTTGATCACAGGCTTTCAAATGTCAACGTCATGGTGTGGCTGGATAAGAATATATTAGGGTTTGTTTAATTACCCTGAAGGACTCTGCTCAGATTAGGCATCAAAAAATGACTTTTCTTTTTTCATCTAAATTAACCCATTGATACTGCTTGAAATCCTGTAATGTCAACCCGCCCTTCATTTTATGGAAGACTTCCTTTGTTCATGTTAATGTCAGATTTTGTTTGCTCCATACAATGTAGGTGACCATGCACTGTGAATCCTTAACACATTTTGGGACAATGTATATTGGTAAGGCATTGAAAAACAAAAAAAAATATTTGGGGCATATGTGCACATTTTCACTAAGATGATTTGACCAATTATGGTTAAAGGTAAATTCACTAAACAAGGCAGCTGTTTTTTGGCAAAATAACAGCCTAATTTGCCCGTTTCTTGTGAAATATTCACATATAGATGTCTCATCTTGTTTTGGAGCAACATCTACTATTGTGAAAGCTGATTGTTACCATGCTACTATCTCACTTTTGGCTAGATTAATTTAATAGTCAGCATAAACCCATGTCTTTAATTACCTGTATTATATTTGATTGTAGTTGAAGTATGAGAATTGTATACAATTGACACATTTGAATACAGTCTGATCTTCATGACCCCCCCCCTCTTAAAAGTTAATGGAAAACTATTGCTTGCAAGAATGTTATAGCCCTATGGCTCAATAAATATATCAAATACGAAGGGGGAAGGGGCAGCGTGGCTGTGTACCCCTATTAATTGGGAAGTTCAACCCCCCTCTTAAAAGTTAACGGAAAACTATTGCTTGCAAGAATGTTATAACCATATGGCTCAATAAATATATGAAATATGAAGGGGGAGGGACAGCTTGGCTGTGCACCCCTATTAATTGGGAAGTTCAAGGAAATACTGCCATTAATCACCAGGACAGGGGTCATGTTGGCATATAATTTAGCCAGATGACACTATATCTGTCTGGGAAGCCCAATATATTCATTATCTCACACTGATATGAATATGCCACCCATTAAATGCATGTTTTGCTTCCACTGTGGAGTGAATATTCAACTAACGTATCTATGGAGTGGAGAAAAGTTTGTTTTAGTTCTGATGTGTATTCCGCAGGCACAAAGTCCCTTTCATCTGATTGTATAACCCTACATAATCTCTGCACCAGATATTTATACACAGCTTTAAATCCATGTCTAATAAATAAATGGTTCAATAAGAAACATTGGGACTCATTACAATTACTCCGGTCCGGAATTAACACTGCCGGTAAAACCATACCGGTACCGTTTCCATGTCCGCCCAATCATGACCCGCGGCCCCGGTAATAGCACCACCCTCAACCGCCACCGCGGAAATAGGGGTCCCGTTAAGTCCGTCTGCACGGAAACCCCTCCGTTACTGTCAACACGAAACACTGTGAGCATCACAACTAGCGCGGACACGGAAATACCGGCAAAAAAATGGCGTAAATACCATGATCACGGTGGCGGAACCGCTGCCACCGCAAACATGGCGTTATACACCTCCTGCTGAACTGAATCAGGGCACACGTGCACCAAATCAACCCAGCTGGACCTAGCAGGCCACTGGGAGCCTACAAAAGGGCCACACCCAGCCCTACACAACACAGAACCATGCAGGCAGCAGGTCTAGTAGCACTGGGACTGGGCCTACTCAACCAACAGGCAGCACTGCACATGGTGGCAGTAATGGCGCAGAGGAGGAGGCGTAGGAGGCGCTGGCGGCAACCAGCCAACCCTGCAGCTATGGCAAACCCCATTACCCAGCCAGCCCGACACCGCCGCCAGCCAGCAATACCAAGCATCAGGGCCTCACCCTGGAACCTCACCCCAGGACAGATCCACACACTATACCGGCTGGACCGTGCAACAATCCTGCACATCACCGCCATGATTGAGGACAACATCAGCAGCCTAATTGACACCCCCACCGCCATCCCCCCCCTCTTGAAGGTTGTCTCAGTACTGCATTTCCTTGGCACTGGCACCTATCAACACACGGTTGGTGAGCTGCACGGCATATCACAACCCTGTTTCTCCAAAATCCTGGTACAGGTACTGGATGCCCTGTTGCGCCATGTGTCGGAACACATAGCCCTACCCCGCACCCTCCCCGAGGTCATTGCCACCAAGTTGGCCTTCCATGCCATAGCAGGCATGCCAAATTGCATGGGCGCAGTTGACTGCACCCACGTTGAGCTGACAGTACCATGTGCAATTGAGGCGGTGTTCCGCAATAGGAAACAGTATCACTCTTTGAATGTCCAGATGGTTTGTGATGCCATGCAACTGATTACACACTGCTGCACACGTTTCCCAGGCTCATCACATGACTCAACGGTACTGCGGAATTCCACATTGCCACAGTACATGGAACGATATGCCGGACAAAGCACATGGCTATTGGGTGAGTACAGCTGACGATGCTACAAACCTGTCGAAGTGGTGTGTGTGTGTCCAGGCCAATGAGCATTGTGAGTGTGCCACTGTGACCGCACATGCATCACCCCCCTTCCATCTAACAAATACACAGCGGATGCCAAACATCATGAAGGAAGACATGACAGGGCACCACAATGTGCCCGTGCACACTCTGGCACAGCCAATCCCGTCACTGTCCCATGAACCTTGTGCCACTGCAGACACCCACCCTCAATTGAAACACTGCCTCAAAAGGCACGAGAGGCGTGTAAATGAGACGTGTATTTACTACTTCCGTACAGTGGAGTCACTCTGCCATGTGTGAACAGCACTGCACCGTGACATGCACACAATCAAATGTCACCCGCAGGGCACAGTAAACACGCAAGTTAATGTGTAGGCCCATATCCAGTTAGCGACATACATCGTGATGCCCAAAACATACCTCCATACACTGCATGGTACATATGCATGAATGAATGATGATACAAGAATGCACAGCAGCAGATGAGGACATGATGCCACAAACACTGACATGTTCCCCCATCTACATCCCATGTAGGTGATGCGGGATATGCACTCACGCCATGGATGATGACACCTGTACGGAGACCAAGGAACAGGCATGAAGAGGCATACAATAGGGCACATATCCGCAAACGTGGAATGATTGAGAGGACATTTGGACTGCTGAAGGCCCGTTTCCGCTGTCTGAGCAGATCTGGCGGATCACTGCTGTACATCCCAGTGAAGACAGATAAAATCACGCTCGTATGTACCATGCTGCACAATATATGCCTGCGCAGGAACATCCCAATGCCACCAGACGCAGATGAGGAAGATGGGGATGGGGATGGGGATGGAGATGGGGATGGGGATGGAGATGGGGATGGGGATGAAGATGGGGATGGGATGGCACCGCCTCCCCCTGGGGGTCCACATGATGGCCAGAGAGCACGGGATGCCCTGATTCGCATTTACTTTTGAGTCACAGCACATTCACAGAAATGCACGAACATGGTGACGACAATGAATTAATAGTTGCACTGCAAAATAAATGATCAATGTCCACACATGTATGTCTTGATTCGAAATGGTGATGTATTGATGTAATAACAACAGGGAAGGAGGTGCATTGGTTAGGGAAGCTGTACACCCGGGGCCACCCACCACCCAAACGTGCCCACCCCCACCCAGACCCCATTGTTCAAACCCCCAAAACTACCTACCCCACCACCCAAACGTGCCCACCCTCACCCAGACCCCATTGTTCAAACCCCCAAAACTACCTTCCCCACCACCCAAACGTGCCCACCCCTCTCACACCCTTGTAGTCCACAGGTGTCCTGCACTGCCCCACACACATGCCATCACTTCCGTGTGCGCTTCTGTGCCTGTGCAACCTTGCCCGAGGGACCCGGTAGCCTACTCGAGCGCCTCCTTGGACTGGCAGTAGTGGAGCTGGATGGGGTGGTTGTGTTTGATTGCGCAGAATCTGGGATTGAGGTCATCCGTGCCAGATTTGCCTGTTGGCCAACCAACATGGCCTCTACAAGCCTGGAGGTGTGGTCGTTGCCCTCCCGCACATGGCATGCAAGGGTCACTATAGTGCTCACAAAGCATCCGATGGACCTCGACAGGCGATGCACTGAGGCGCTGTAGCTCTCCCTCTGCAGCCTGGATTCCTCTAGCTGCCTCTCCACCAGCTGGGTGAGGGTAGCCTGCTGGTCCTCCATCCGCTGCATGCGGGCATTCAGTTCGGCCATGGATGGGGTGTGCGACCTCATGGGACTCCCCAGTGATGTGGGGCTGAACTCCAGCTCATGGAAGGAGCCCAGGTCTTCCAAAGTGGGCATCTCCCCCTGTGGCCCCGTTTCCGAGTGCTCTTGCGGGGCACTGTTATCACTGCAGGCCACCCCCTCTGCAGTGCTGCTGCCTTCGGTGTTGTGTTGGGTGGCCATGATAGGCTCCCGTGGCACCTGTCTAGACTCAGGCAGTGTGGAGACGGTGGGGATGTCGGTGGTGGTGGTGGGCCGCACATCTGTAGTGGCTGGTAATGTGGCCAGAGGTGCAGAACTGCCAGCAGCATCCTCCTGTGTGGTGGAGGTGGCTTGTGTACTTGCCGGTGCAGATTGACTGGCCTGTTGTGCAGTATCACTGTCACTTGAAATGGCTGTGGGGACGCAAAGGGCATGCAATTAGTGTTGTTGTGGTGGCAGATGGGTGCATCACATGCGTCATTAAGATTGTACATTGAATAGTGTTAGTCACATGCATCTGATTGCTGGTGTATGCATTCTGTGATATTGGTTGCCATACGGATCATGATGGGTCCTTTGGCCCACACATGCACTGCCGGGGGGGGTTGTTAATGGGTTCTTTGGCCCACACATGCATTGCCTGGGGGGGTTGTTAATGGGTCCTTTGGCCCACACATGCACTGCCTGGAGGGGGGTTGTTAATGGGTCCTTTGGCCCACACATACACTGCCTGGGGGTGGGAGGGGTTGTTAATGGGTCCTTTGGCCCAGTACTCACAACTGCATATTTTCATGTGGCATTCATGTTTGGGCACTTACCGGCATCTGCAGGTGGGCTCACTCCTGCCTCAGCCTCCCCGATCCCATGGATTCCCTCTAGGTGGAGGACGCTGCTGCAACGCTCCTCCCATGCTTGCAGCCTCAGTGGGGAAGGGGGACCTCCGCCTGTCCCACTGCTGCGTTGGAACTGAGTTTGCGTACCCTCAGCCTCAGGTCATCCCACCGCTTGTGGCAGTCTTTCACGCTCTTCGCTGTCACGCCCACAGCGGTGCACTTGCGTGCAGCTTCGGCCCAAACCTCCTTCCTCCACTACTGTGTGGCACGCCGTTGGTCGGCGCTGTACAGCATCTCCGCATTGTCCACAATGTGCTCCACCAAGACGGTTAGCTCCGCCTCGCTGAAGCGCTATTTGCGCTGCCTCTGAGCAGGAATCCTTGCAGACATGCTGGTGGTCCCTTTTGGCTTCTCAGAGTTAGGATTGTGCTTGTGCTGGCTCTGGATGGCAATGGATTGTGCTTTTATATGATGGCCACCTCTCTGTTTCCTGTTTTGGCGATCATGGTATTTCCGGTTCGGTGTCCGTGGCGGCAGAGGCGGACACGGGTTTTGCGCCACTTGTGGCTGCGTTATTTCCATTTCCGTGGGGTTTTCCGTGACGGCGGTAACAACGTTTCCGAGTCCGTGTGGTGCGCGTGACCGACAGCGTGTAATCGGACGGTTTTTCCGCAACCTTGCGGACACGGAAACGTTTTTACCGGCATCACGGATTTTGCACGGTCCCGGACTGGCAGGTTGTAATGAGGCCCACTGAGTCTTTGGAAGATTTACGTATATAGTTTGTGATTGTTTCTGTAGCAAAAATATTTTGGGCACGGTATGCCTATTTGCACATTCCATGCTTGTATTTTGCAGAATATTTGACTAATGCTATTTTGCACATTTTTTGATGAATTATTTTAAATGGCTTGTGTCAATGGTGTGTCTTTGTGAATTGTTTTTGTATTTTAGACCGTAATTTTTTTCTAGTATGTTACTAAATAATATTTATACATCAACCTGAAAAGATCCATGATTACATCTATAGCCCCAATTAAGAATTTAATGTGAAATTGCTTTTAAATAGCATTCGCGAGGCAACATATTTGGTTTTTGCTATAGTTGGTCCCCAGGTACCTGCAAAGTTAGGGGGACACCCATCTATAGGTTTGAGATAACAGTGTTACTGCCACATTTTACCTGTATCACCAAACTCATAATGAGGCCTAAACTTGCCCAACTTGTGTTTTCCTGTCCTTCCCTAAATGTGGCATAGTCCCATACTCCAGTACAGCTTCTACCTCACTTTAATCTTCATCATGCCAAGCCCTGTTTCACTAGTCCAGCCGGCTCTCTTTCTGCCCTTTTGAAATGTGACACTAGTCTGGTATAGGCTATGTTTGAATTCATCCTGAGCTACTATATCAAAGTGATGCATGATGGTCATCTCTGTCCCGAATACAGCAATGCATCTTTACAGCAGCCCTACTCAAGGCTTCCATGGAATGTGTATCCTCTATTTCCATACATTGCATAGACACTTCTGTGACATGCCCATCAATTCTATCTTCCTCAATGTATGTACTTATTTATTTATTGAACATTTGTTAGGCACCTGTAGAACAAAATAGTGTTTCAAGGTGCCTTGCAGCAAGTGGGGAGGGAACAAGATGAGTACAAAATAATGGCAAAAGACAGAAATATACCTAATAGGCCTTTTGATATTTCAGACGTGCAGTGAAGAGAAGTGCAGGAGAAAGGGATGGGGCGGGTAGAAGGTATGGGCAAGTGCTGGTGATTGCCCTGAGGGGTGCCAGTGAAGGAGCTGGTGGTTAAGTGCTAAAGCGAAGGAATCCTAAGGGTGAGATGCACAGCCACACGGTAAGGGGCCCACAAAGGCAGTGCTCAGTGAGGGGAGACAGCTGGTGTCTACTGGGCAGGGACCTGGTATATGAAGATTCGTGAAGGTCCAACCTGACAGTCTCAGCAGCACAGTGTTGATTAGCAGGGAAGGGTGCGAGTGACAGAAGTAGAGAAAAGCAGAGTTTTGAGAGGTTTCCAGAACTTAAGGGGGTCCAGCTGAAGTCTGAGAGGGGTAGGGGGATTGTTCCAAAGAGAAGGAAAGTAGTGGAGAAGAAAGGGCCCAGCTGCAAATGGGGGAGGCGGTTTCTGAGTAAAGAGGTCAGCCTATCCAGTGCCTGGTCCATGATGCCGAGGGTATCACAGAGCCATTTTATGAGAATAGAATGGTTGACAGTGTCAAAGGCAGAGGTGAGATCGACGAGAATGAGAACAGCAGGAGAGTTAGAGTCACGATTTGCATAAATGTCTTCACAAGTGTGCAGGAGAGAGGTTTTCATGCCTCTAGATGCCCGGAATCTAGTTTGATGGTCATGGAAGCAACCAGCAAGTTCAATCTGAAGGATAAGTTGGGGGCGGACCAACTTCTCCAGGAGTTTACCCAGGAAGGGGGGGGGGTGGAGATAGGGTGATAGTTAGCTGGGCACAAAGGGTCAGCACTTGTTTTTCTTAGGAGAGGGTGCACAAGTGGGTGCATGAGGGATATAGGGAAAGAGCCAATGGCAGAGGAGTGGTTACAGAAATCAGCAAGATACGGGGGGAGAGAGGAGATGTTGTTCTTAATGGTTCTAGAAGAGCAGGGGAGCACCTGTTTGGATGAGACCTTCATAGAGCGGACAACTTTATAGACCTCATCAGGTGCTATTAGCAGGAGGGAGGAGAGTGTGAGGGGCGGGGAGGCTGGTGGGTGGAGGGGACCTAAGGGAGGCAAGAGGTTAGGTGTGGGAGTGGAGGTGGTGGGGAGAGGTGGTCATGATGTCCTGAGTTTTAGATGAGAAATTGGAGGCCAATGTGGTGCAGAGGGCCTCAGAAGGAAGGAGAGAGGCGGAGACTGCAGTTGGATTGGCTAGTTATTTGCAGATTTTGAAAAGTTCATCTGTGTTGTTAATTGCTCCAGAGATGCAGGCTTGGATGTGGGCCCTCTTCTCGAGTGGATAGAAAAATGATATTGCCTTTGGAGCAGGAGATAGGCCAGATTGTCAAAGGATGAACCAGAGGTCTGCCACTACAGTTCAACAACTCTGCACTTACAATTCAGAGATGCTAGATCCGAGTCATACCAGCCGTTGCACTTGGAGCCAGGTTTCAGGAAGATTCTCATGACAGGCGCAAGGATGTTGAGGGTGTTAGAGTTGGAGAGGTTCAGGTTAGCGAAGACAGAATAAGAGGGAGAATTGGAGGCAGGGTGGAGTGGGCATGAACGTGGAAGCAAATTCAGCGACTGACACTCACTTCAATGGGTGAATGACAGCAAAGGAGGCTGGCTGTGTTTGGGCGGTTCATACAGAGGGCTGAGGGACCCCAAGCAGGAGGAGAGGAGATAGTGATCAGACCAGAAGAGGGAGGCGTTGTCCAAGTTAGAGATAGGGATGTCTCCATAGATGAGGGCATCCAGAGTGTGTCTGGGTTAGTGGGTCAGACCAGAAGGAAGAATAGTGAGAGATAGGGAGTCAAATAGGTCACAGAACAGTGAGGTCACTGTGTCAAGGTGGATGTTGAAGTCACTGAGGAGGAGGAGGAGTTTGGAAGAAGAGGTCAAGAGGGAGGAGGTGAGGTCTGCCCATTCAGAGAGGGAGACAAAAATACGGCTGGGGGGCATGTAGATGGTAGCAAGGGTGAGTTAGAGGGTAAGAGAGACCCCAAGCCCCAATCCTACGACGAGGCATTCAACAGAGGGTTAGGATTGAATAGGTATGACAGAAGCAGGCACCCATTCAGGGAAAATTAGGTCCACTCCATCTCCATCCCTCAGGAAGGAGAGTGTCAAGAGTAGTGACCGAGCTGGCATTAAAGCATGTCTTGGTAAGGGTGAGGACATTGAGAGCAAAGTCTTTTCAGAAGAGTGTTTGACAGCAGAACAAGCATTCAGAGTAGCTAAGTGAAGCTGATTACCACCTTTGAATGTTTTCCGTGGAGGGGTACAGGGGTGTGGTAGTCCCACCGGTGGTGCTGGAGAGGATAGAGAAGAGAAGGAAGGAGGAGTAGCAGGAGAAGGGAGGATGTTAATGAGAGAGGGCAGGCGCCGGTCAAGGTGGAGAAGGGTAGATTTAGAACTTTGGACCATGATATTGCCATTGTGATATACATTAATGACGCACCTATAGGAAGAGAAGTCTTCCAAGTGTACTTTCCCATCTAGTGCCTCCATTGATGGGGGCAGGGGAGAAAGGGTAGAGTATGGAGAGCAAGGGGGGTCCATAGGTCTGGGGAAGGGAGACAGAAGAGGATGTCAGTAATTGTCTGCCTGGAAGTAGCACTGGTGTTTGAGTCAGCAATAGGAAGGCCAGGATTAGAGGCCAGGAGAGCTTTTTTAAGTTGTTTTCTTTCAGACTTCACGAGAGAGAAAGAGTATGTGATAGAGTAGCAGTTAGACTAGATTAGGGAGATAGAGAGTGCCATGTAGTGGGGGGAGAGAGGCAGACAGGGGAGCTGAACAGTGCACACGTAAATTTACCATGCAGCCTAGCAGTCATGCAGGCCAAGGTTGAAGGAGGTGCTTTAAACAAGATTTGCAGAAAGCAGAATGTAGGTACCCAGACTGGGTGAGCAATAAAGTGCAGTTGAAAGCAATCAATGCCCGGGTGTAAAGGCACATCTAAATTCATCTTTTCAGGAAAGCACTAAAGTGCAGCAAAGACAGTCAATGCACAGGTTTAAGGCACATCTTAACTAAATGTATTGCACTTTCTTCTGGCCGTTCAAACATATATGGTGTTCTGTCTACTAACCCATCCCATCCTCCTCTCGGGTCACATATTTGCCCTGTTCATTTTGATTCTTCAGGCGTAGGTGTGTCTTTGTTGTATCCTCACTGAAAATCATATTTAGGCTGACTTTTGAACTGCAACATGTAACAGTATGACATTAGACTAGGGATTCCAGGTTTATGAATATCAATGATGATTACTCTACAATTCTATTGCAATTCACCAAGGCATTCTGTGACCTAATAGAGGAATGAGGTAGAATACAGAGTCATGCAATCACTGTAGAATCAGTTTGGATTAAAAAACGAATAACGAATATGCAACTTCTAATGTGTTGAAAAGAACAGTTCACACAGTTAATTTAAAGTACACAAACATTTTATTTGCATTGAAATAAAGTAAAAATGTGCAGAGAAATTCGGCTCCCATGTGTTGGACTAACAGTGCACACAATAAACATACTATCATAAACATTTCCTTAACAATTCATGCTCATAAAATGTCACCGAACGCTATTTTTATAAGAAAGGCATTTTAAAGGCTTGCACAGCTTTAATTAAGTGTTGGAGTGGCAGCTGGAATTCTACTCTGTGGTGACCCAAGGAGCAGGCATTGTGTTGTCTGCATAGTAATAATTGCAGTAAAAAAAACATAGCAGTAATGATGCCATTTTCATATTACAGATCAGCAGTGATGCACAACTAGTCTATAATAGGAAACATATTTACCGGCGTGTTGATGGGTATTGCAGGCTGCCTTCTATTATAAGGAAAAACTTGACTGAATGTTATGTAGGGATTTCACTCTTCCCATATTTTATCACTATTAACCTTATTATGCGACTGGCAGTCGTTTGTTAATTTCTAAGCATTTTATAAATGCTTTTCCTATAAATTTACGGACACTTGTTATGAGCATGCCATGCTTCTTGAGAATGGAGGGTGAGTGCAGGTATGTAGACATCCTGCACAAGTACAGTGGCTCACCATGTGGAGAAGCATGGCGAATGAGATGCTCACACCATTGTATCATTTTGGTGGACTGTGTCCAGTTTTACTTTGTTTGCATAAAGAACATGGCATCTATCAAAATAACGTGTGTAGGAGTTACAATGATGGAAACTATTACAACAATGTATTTTATTTTATTTTTTATTTTTGACTTCCAAGGCATCCATCATGGACAAACTACTTTATGGCACCTCAAGATAGAGATGGGACGGCAGGGAGAGGAAGAGGAAAGGGGAAGAAGGATTAATCGACAAGAAGAAAGATGTTCATAGTATGAATTGCAGCCATTCTGAACTACTCTTTCTTAAGTCTATAGATATGAACACACAGTTGCAGTAACGTATCAGTACATTAAAAAAGATATCTTTTCTGCCATAGATTCAAGAATATGTGTCCAAGTTTACTTGAATGTTCCCAACTTTCAGGATTACATGTACAATGTATGTGTACATTTCTATCTTTACATCTATCTTCTTGAATATATTATAGTAGAAGCCATTATCTCCCTATTTACCTAAAAGCAATTGAAAATATTTATGATACATTATGTCAGCTGATGCACAATCAATATATCAATATGTTTCTTTCCTTTGCTGTTGTAGATGTTCTTCACGGTGTAAGTTGGCTTACAAAATGATCGCTTTGATGGGCTTTGGAACTGTCTGAAAGCATGTGACTAATGTCGTGACTGTTTGCTGGTGTATATATTATATTCTATCAATTATTGAGTTCAGGAGGGAATACACAGCACCTATTATGACTTCTCTTTGACTACTACTTCAGCACACATATCTAACTGTATCAGTTAATTAACCGTTATTAAATTTCGTCCTCAGCAAATATGAATTGCCAATATTTAACCTTCCTTTTCCTTTCTTTTTCATTCAACCCATTAATCCTAATTGTTCAAATGGCTTGTTAATAAACTGTTTGCTCACTGGATGGCTTGACCAAGGATCAGAATTGGAGAGGACAAAAGAAAAACGAATGATAATATAAAAACTCCATTTGGGCTTATGTATAGAGCTACTTATGTTGGCTTAGACATGCCACATACAAAATGTGTTCCTGTTTGTCAAAAACCATTCTTAAATAAGTCTCGCAGATGATAGCCAAACCACTCTGTATGCTATCATTTGCTATAGCATCTATTCTATCAAAGGTTCTCTATGATGTGCTTTACACGACATGTTTCACATGCTCTTGATGGTGGTGTCCAGTCATTTGGTCGACTACAAACTGGTCGACTGCAATTTGGTCGACGTCATTTGGTCGAAAACCAAATGGTCGAATTTTTTTTTTTTTATTTATATATGTGTTTTGTGGGTTTTCGTGTAGAAAAAAAAAGGGGGTTGGGGGGGACCACCCAAAAAAAACCAAAAAAGGGGAAAAAAATAAAAAAAATTCGACCAATTGGTATTCGACCAAATTGATTCGACCAGTTGTCCAGTCGACCAATTGTTTTCGACCAAATGACTGGCAACCCTTGATGGTAGAAGGGGACCTTGAGGCAACATGTGACATTTGATTGATATCCCATTTAATCAATTGTCTGAAATCCCTGTTAAGTAGTGTGAGGAACCATCAACATCACCAATACATAGTAAACAAACAACACAAACAAAAAATACATTAGTTGGCTAGATCAGCTGCAGTCCCTTAAGAAACTTCAGCATGATAGTAAACATTCTACTTTCTACTGAGGCGAAAGGGCAACAGCTTGCCAGAACCACATTCCCTTCACTATGTGTGTTTAACTCCACATTACCAGTTTACAATCATAGCTTGCTATTATGTGTTCAGGCTCCATTTTCCTTCCACCACTTTTGAAATTGATCAAAAAATAAATCCTTTTTCAAAAGAAACAGGGTGCCACCTGTAATCTGAGGTTTAACCTTACATTCTCATTATTTAGGTGATCACATTCCCCAGAAATGAAACATTGCACTGAGCAGGTCTCTTTTTTCTCACATGACAGCACAAGGAATGTCACCTTCTCCCCATTTACTATAGCAATGTTGAGCTGCTTTACGGAAATATAGTTGCACCACACCAACATACTAGGATATCTAGATTCCACAAAACAAACAATGATTAATCCTAGACTTCACCATCACCAAACTATACTGTATATTTAAGTGCATCAAAACATCACCTTAATAAAAAGTGACCAATATCACAGATTTAAATGATGACTCTGGTGAGACAGCAGAAAATAGTACCCAACTACAAACAAACATAATGATATGTATGATTCACTAGAGATATAAAAACCAAAATAACACAACTTCAATACTGTTAAACACCACCATCGTGACACTTTGCAAAAACTAAGTAGTAAATAAAGGCCTCATCGAAAATTGAAACAACATAACTAGGCGTCATTATAACTTGCATTTAATGTTTAGCACAACTTTCTCCACCAAACATGATTACAACCAAACACCACCAAGTGTAGACGTCACTAAATATCACTACGATTAGACGTTATGCAGCCAAACATAATGATTACTGTAGTTCATTACGTTTAAAGTATAAGACAACATAAACAGACTCCACAGTTCTTAAGCACTACCAAAAATAGACTTAACTACAGCAAATCACCAAGGGTGACCTGTCTTGCCTGCATAGTTATTTACAGTGCAGGTGATTACTGCACTGTAAAGGGTAGAACAGGCAGATAGTTGGGGAAAGGAGTAGGGAGGTGAGAGAAAAAGAGGCCGCAGTAGGTGGAGAATGGGCAGGCAGGGGTCGTGAGGAGAAATGTCATAACCGTGTTTCCAGTGAGTGCCACAGAGGGGGCAGAAGAGAGGGCAAAGGTTTGGGGAAGGTGCCTGACAGAAGGGTGAAGTGGGCGACGACCTTCAAAAGAGCATTGCCGAAGGGCAGGTTGAGAGGTCAAGGGTAGACCCCCATTCAAGCTACAGAAAGAAGAACATGGCACAGTACAGTGAAAGCAATCACAGCAAAGACTAGCACATTTTTTGTCGCCCGTGTTTTGAAGTGCACCAAAGACATGGAACCCACTAACATAACTAAACTGGAGCCAAACTAAAACAAATTTGTGTCAACAGCTAATGGCACTCTCACATAAAGAAAGAGCGGGCCTGTCATATGCAAGCGTTCCATGGTAAGAACATTGTGATGTGGCCCCAGGTTACCAGCACTTGAACTGGGACATGGCAACTAGTGACTTGTCGACAGACGCCAGCATCCAGGCCCAGTTTCACCATGCTATCACTGCGCACACCCTCAACATCCTCACTCAAGATGGTGGCCTTGTGCTCCTCCTTGTCCTTGTCCTTTCTAGCCCGTGACATCAGTGGCAGAGGGCCTGTAAAAGTTGCTGAATGAAGAAATAACTTACCTGGCAGCATTGCGAGTTGTTGGGTTCTCTCCTAAGACAACTTGTTTCCAGGTGGCAGATCCCCCCTTTGTAGTTGGGGCAAAATTATTCCACTATCAGTTTAGTTATAAACGAAATGGTGTGGATATGGTGTTCTTAAATGTGTTTTGGGCAGAGACATCTATTTGCGTTTGGTTGTTGGCTGCACAGAGTCCCTGTCTATCTTCTCAATAGCTCCAAGTTTGCCACATTTTCGACACTCTGGGCTACTTTATTTTTCACTGTAACAAAAAAACAACATAAATAAGCAAAACCACACATGTACGAAATCAAAAATAGACTCAACCACATCTAATCAATCTCATGCCTACACCTGAATACAACTAAACACCACGTTAGCTGGATTCCACTGTTTCTAAACACCAAATACATAGATTATGCTATCACTAAACACCAAAGAATTGGACTTCATAATTACTAGTCACCGCTATAATTACACTTAACTGCAATGAAACATATCTAGACTATGCCATTGCAATTATTATTATTATTATTATTAATATTATGGTTGTCGGTTTTTTTATCCCACACCAGCGTCTTCGTCTGCAGGCAGGCAGGCATTGACTGGAAAAAGAATGTGTAATAAAGAGACAAATATCAAATTGTGGTGCAGTGAAGACCGAAATAAGTAGACATTGTTACAAGGAAACACCAGCAGAACCACGCTACAACTAAGCTCATCATAAGTAGAATGTACAATAGCTGGAAATCAACATAAGCAACTAAACACCATAATAACTATAGACTTCAAGTCAAATAAGCACGCACATAACTATACACATGTCAACATACTCAAAGAAACCATTATTGCAACTAAACAGCAGCATAAGTAAACATTTCTGCAACTAAAAAGCCAGCAACCACACCACTGTAACGACATAACAACATAATTCAGGTTTGCTTCAACTACACACCAACGTAAATAAACTCCACTACAAGTGAACAATACAAACACTAGACTTGAATCCATATGATCACTGTTGTACTTAAAAATCACTGCAGTAGCACCCGCTCTTACTCGGCTTCTTCTGAACCCATCATTACACTGTGCTTCCTGACTTCCTCTCTGCTCTCAGAAGTGAGTATTAATCATGTGAATTCGATATAAGCAACCCGAACACCTGTTTCATATGGAAATCGCTGCTGTCACCTATTCCCCTTCTGTTTCTGTCTGTCTCTCGGTGACGAAATAAATAGGAGAGTGGATGCGAACAGGATAAATAATTGCCTGGGAACGTGGTGACCACCGGAGAGTTGGAAAGGATAGGTAAATGAGGCAAGAAGGATGGAAAAAATGATGCATACAGAACAAATAATAATTACATACATAATCAAATAAAAAATAGATGTGAAATAAATGAGTAGAAGTAACCCAAGCACAAATAAATGAAACATTATTCAGGGTAAATAACCAAAGACATAAAGAGATGTGGAGGGAGGTTCCGATAAATAGGGTGCACATAAAGAGGCCGATTCATGGAATAATTAGCGCGGCGCAAGTGGCCAAAAACGTGCGATTCGCAGTGGAATAGCGAAAATCGCAGTGGAATAGGGAAAATCGCAGTGCAATTGCGAAAATCGCACGAAAAGCAGTGCACGTCGATTCATGGAAGGCCGTGCGCGAGAAAACCAGCGGATGTGCGATAAAAAAGTGCGCGGCGCACGTTGGCGCACAGGCCATCTAACAGCGTGCGCCAGGTCACAGCGAAAATCGCACAGGCCACAGCGAAATTCGCACATAGCGCGGCGCACGCAACAAAAGTAGGCGGAACACGGGCGTAACACTCGGAATGGGGGAACAACTTGCCAAAACGTGGGCGTCACGGGGGAAGTACAGGGCACAAGTGCGCGGAACGCCCACACGCTCGCCTAAAACTCGTATTCATGGAATAGAATAGGGCAAAAAAGCGCACGCTCAAACCAGCGCACAGGCACAAACACGACCGCCACAAGAAAGCAGGCGGTAGCGTCTCTGCGGCTGTAAGAAATGTGCGCCAAAAGGTGCGCCAACAAATAGCACCTATATACTGCCATGATGAATGTCCCATACTGTGGCCCTCCAGGAAAAATGACGTGCAAAGGGGTACCCACAAACACGGACACCCGCTGACAAAAAATACGTGTGCGTGTATACCGGGGTGCGCGGGAAGTCTAACACGCGATTTCAGCAGGGTACTTGCATCACAGGGGTTCGCGTGAAGTTCCTCATGCGATCGGGCCTGGGGGAGCGTGCTACGTGTATTTCAGGGGTTCGCGTGAAGTTTCACACGCGATCGGGCCTGGGGGAGCGGGCTACGAGTATTACAGGGGTTCGCGTGAAGTTCCTCACGCGATCGGGCCTGGGGTAGCGGGCTACGTGTATTACAGGGGTTCGCGTGAAGTTCCTCACGCGATCGGACCTGGGGGAGCGGGCTACGTGTATTTCAGGGGTTCGCGTGAAGTTTCACACGCGATCGGGCCTGGGGGAGCGGGCTACGTGTATTACAGGGGTTCGCGTGAAGTACCTCACGCGATCGGGCCTGGGGGAGCGTGCTACGTGTATTTCAGGGGTTCCCGTGAAGTTTCACACGCGATCGGGCCTGGGGGAGCGGGCTACGTGTATTACAGGGGTTCGCGTGAAGTTCCTCACGCGATCGGGCCTGGGGGAGCGTGCTACGTGTATTTCAGGGGTTCGCGTGAAGTTTCACACGCGATCGGGCCTGGGGGAGTGGGCTACGTGTATTACAGGGGTTCGCGTGAAGTTCCTCACGCGATCGGGCCTGGGGTAGCGGGCTACGTGTATTACAGGGGTTCGCGTGAAGTTCCTCACGCGATCGGGCCTGGGGGAGCGGGCTACGTGTATTCCAGGGGTGCGCGTGAAGTTCCACACGCGAATAGCCTGGGCGCGTGTATTTCAGGGGTGCGCGGGAAGTTCCACACGCGAATAGCCTGGGCGCGTGTATTTCAGGGGTGCGCGGGAAGTTCCACACGCGAATAGCCTGGGGGCGCGTGTATTCCAGGGGTGCGCGGGAAGTTCCACACGCGAATAGCCTGGGCGCGTGTATTTCAGGGGTGCGCGGGAAGTTCCACACGCGAATAGCCTGGGCGCGTGTATTTCAGGGGTGCGCGGGAAGTTCCACACGCGAATAGCCTGGGCACGTGTATTTCAGGGGTGCGCGGGAAGTTCCACAAGCGAATAGCCTGGGCGCGTGTATTTCAGGGGTGCGCGGGAAGTTCCACACGCGAATAGCCTGGGCGCGTGTATTTCAGGGGTGCGCGGGAAGTTCCACACGCGAATAGCCTGGGCACGTGTATTTCAGGGGTGCGCGGGAAGTTCCACACGCGAATAGCCTGGGCGCGTGTATTTCAGGGGTGCGCGGGAAGTTCCACACGCGAATAGCCTGGGGGCGCGTGTATTTCAGGGGTGCGCGGGAAGTTCCACACGCGAATAGCCTGGGCGCGTGTATTTCAGGGGTGCGCGGGAAGTTCCACACGCGAATAGCCTTGGGCGCGTGTATTTCAGGGGTGCGCAGGAAGTTCCACACGCGAATAGCCGGGGCGCGTGTATTTCAGGGGTGCGCGGGAAGTTCCACATGTGATTTGACAGTGTGGGTCCTCCCGGGTGTACCCTGTACACCCTCCACGGCCCCTGCAGGCAGCCCACACCACAGGGGACTACCCTGCATCCCTGGTCATGTCCCGCAGGCAGCCCACCCACCATGGGCATGCCCCCCAGCAAAGGCACATGTCTCCTTGAACTAATGAACACCAACTCATGTCCCCTTGCACCCCCACCCCCCAGCACTGTGGGGCACCTGCCAGCAGGCCCCCAACCATGTCCAACTCATGTCCTCCACCACCCCCACCCCCCAGCACTGTGGGGCACCTGCCAGCAGGCCCCCACCCATGTCCAACTCATGTCCCCCACCACCCCCACCCCCCAGCCACCAGGGTCACCCTCCACCAGGCCCCCACTCATGTCACCCACCACCCCCACACCCCAGCAGTGCAGGGGCAGCCTCCACCAGGCCCCCACTCATGTCACCCACCACCCCCACACCCCAGCAGTGCAGGGGCAGCCTCCACCAGGCCCCCACTCATGTATCCCACCACCCCCACCCCCCAGCAGTGCAGGGGCACCCTCCACCAGGCCCCCACTCATGTCTCCCACCACCCCCACCCCCCAGCCACCAGGGTCACCCTCCACCAGGCCCCCACTCATGTCTCCCACCACCCCCAAACCGCAGCAGTGCAGGGTCACCCTCCACCAGGCCCCCACTCATGTCTCCCACCACCTCCAAACCCCAGCAGTGCAGGGTCACCCTCCACCAGGCCCCCAACCATGTCACCCACCACCCCCACACCCCAGCAGTGCAGGGGCAGCCTCCACCAGGCCCCCACTCATGTCTCCCACCACCCCCACCCCCCAGCAGTGCAGGGGCACCCTCCACCAGGCCCCCACTCATGTCTCCCACCACCCCCACCCCCCAGCCACCAGGGTCACCCTCCACCAGGCCCCCACTCATGTCTCCCACCACCCCCACCCCCCAGCCACCAGGGGCACCCTCCACCAGGCCCCCACTCATGTCTCCCACCACCCCCACACCCCAGCAGTGCAGGGGCAGCCTCCACCAGGCCCCCACTCATGTCACCCACCACCCCCACACCCCAGCAGTGCAGGGGCAGCCTCCACCAGGCCCCCACTCATGTCACCCACCACCCCCACACCCCAGCAGTGCAGGGGCAGCCTCCACCAGGCCCCCACTCATGTCACCCACCACCCCCACACCCCAGCAGTGCAGGGGCAGCCTCCACCAGGCCCCCACTCATGTCTCCCACCACCCCCACCCCCCAGCAGTGCAGGGGCACCCTCCACCAGGCCCCCACTCATGTCTCCCACCACCCCCACCCCCCAGCCACCAGGGTCACCCTCCACCAGGCCCCCACTCATGTCTCCCACCACCCCCAAACCCCAGCAGTGCAGGGTCACCCTCCACCAGGCCCCCACTCATGTCTCCCACCACCCCCAAACCCCAGCAGTGCAGGGTCACCCTCCACCAGGCCCCCACTCATGTCACCCACCACCCCCACACCCCAGCAGTGCAGGGGCAGCCTCCACCAGGCCCCCACTCATGTCTCCCACCACCCCCACCCCCCAGCAGTGCAGGGGCACCCTCCACCAGGCCCCCACTCATGTCTCCCACCACCCCCACCCCCCAGCCACCAGGGTCACCCTCCACCAGGCCCCCACTCATGTCTCCCACCACCCCCACCCCCCAGCCACCAGGGGCACCCTCCACCAGGCCCCCACTCATGTCTCCCACCACCCCCACCCCCCAGCCACCAGGGTCACCCTCCACCAGGCCCCCACTCATGTCTCCCACCACCCCCAAACCCCAGCAGTGCAGGGTCACCCTCCACCAGGCCCCCACTCATGTCTCCCACCACCCCCACCCCCCAGCCACCAGGGGCACCCTCCACCAGGCCCCCACTCATGTCTCCCACCACCCCCACCCCCCAGCACTGTGGGGCACCTGCCAGCAGGCCCCCACCCATGTCCAACTCATGTCTCCCACCACCCCCACCCCCCAGCCACCAGGGGCACCCTCCACCAGGCCCCCACTCATGTCACCCACCACCCCCACCCCCCAGCACTGTGGGGCACCTGCCAGCAGGCCCCCACCCATGTCCAATCCATGCCCCCCTGCACCTGGGTCCCAACATTCCCCAATCATGTCCGTAATGCCCATCCTCCCCTGCCAAAAGGCCCAACCAACTATCACACCCACCCACATATCAAAGGCAATTACATGTTACACCCCCAATTTAAATAATGCAATTGAACACAGGTCTGTCACACACAATGGCTGCAAGTGAATGACAAAACACCCAACATGACATGCCTGAAAGCAATGAGATGATACGACACATTGAAGAATAAAAAAAATAATGTATTGAACAGCAAGTATAATGGAAATGAAATAAGAAAAAACACAAAGCAAATCAAACAAAACAAGATGAATGTCCAAGAAAATAATCTGAAAAATAAAAATAAGCCAACGAAGAACCATGAAGAAGATCATCCTGGGTCCATGAGCCCAACCAAATTAAACCTAACTATGACTACTAACTAAAAACTGAACTATATACAAAAAAGTGGTGCATTGTCCAATCGCTACCAAAAAAAATCAAAAAAACAAAGGAAACCTAAACCTAACTATACAACTATATACAAAGGCAGCGGGCTATTCGGACGGCTCACTGGTTGTTGTCATGGGCCAGGGCATCATCGAACTCCTGGTCAATGGCTTGGAGGCGGGCATGTTCCCTGGCCCCGAGGTCCCGCAGGGTTAACGCAGTGTCAAGCTCAAACTCCCTGCGAAGACCCTCGAGGCACTCAGCCCGCCTCAGCGCCCTCCGCATGGAGTCCTCCGCCCTGACCATCGTGAGCCGTTCCTCCTCTGCCCGCTGCCGCTCCGTACCTATCCGCTGGCACAACCGCTCCCACACGGAAGCCACTCCCATTCCAGGGTTCTCCTGCCCTCCGGCCGATGCCTGCACCCCTGATGTTGATGGCCCCGAGCCATGATGCCTCCCACGTTGAGCCTGCTGCTGCCTCCGACGCAACTGCCTGTGCCAGCACGACGGCATCCAGGCTGATGGAAACCACCGACGCCGTCGTGCACGTGCCCTGCCCGATGATGCCGTCACATCCTCCATCTGCTGGGGTCCAGTTGCTCTGGTGTCCACCCCTGCTGGATCACTGACTCCCGACTGTGGCAGGGATGGGATCCCCAACGAGCTGGCTGCATTGGTCGGGGCAGGTCCACAGGGGGCCCTGGTGGCATCTGGGCTGGAAGACGGCAAGGAGAACGACTGGTGGATAGCCTGCACAGAGGAGGAGAGGGCCGCCACATTGGCCAACACATGCAGGAAACCCCCGAACATGGCCGATCCCAATTGGGCCACGTCGGCACGGTGCACTTCGTGATGCCGTGCGTGCTCCTCCCGGGAAGCACGCACGGCATCACGAATCACAGCCGTGCGCATCGCGACCCCAATCAGGACCTTCTCCGCACGGCCAGGGGTTCCCACGTCCGCAGGTGGAGGGGAGTCAGATGACATGGACATCCCCTCTACCTGCGGACAGGCCTGGGACGGGGCATCCCTGCTGGTGCATGGTGGTGCACTCACAGGGTCAGGGACAGCGACATGCACAGGCCCCTCCACGGTGACCTGTGCTGCCTCCTGCCCCTGGCCCTGGACTGCACCACTTGCACCAGCAGGGATGCCCCCACCAGGCCCCATGTGTGCCCCAGTGGCGGCCTCCTCCTCCTCTGTGCAAACCACCAACCTGGATGGCTCCTCACCGTCTCCCACCGTAGCAGGCCCCTGTGGGGGCTCACCCACCCCTTCCGCTGCAGCCGTGGGGGCATCCCCGCCGCCTTGCTCCACAGCGCCGTCTCCGCCCTCCTCTTCACTAGCCCTGCGTAGAGGGAGACAAAGAACACAAGCATCAGGGCACTGTACAATGGTCCCCTAGACAGGAAGCAATAGCAGATGAGCACCACTGTCAAAGTACACTTCCATCATGTCCCTCCACAACACATGGGTCAGTCCAGGCAAAACACACACAGTAACAGGCATGGTGCATGCCATGGACATTTCCATGCATGTCCAATGGACTCTTGGAACATTCAATGATATGTAACTCACATGCATCATGGCTCATGCCTATCACATGCACACACTTCACCTCAGTCACATCCATCTGGCCCCAAACACACCAAACACAGCGGATACAAGGGTAATTTGGCTTCTTTACTGAATCTGTGCATTGTCACACACATGTGTCATGCATCCATGGCATGCACAAGTCACAGACACGCAGGTCAGGCACACAGACATGGCTACCATATATGTACCTGGCATCAGCACCCATCCCTCACCCCCACCCATGTCCAGGTACAGAGACTGGCATGCTCTCATGTTCAAAATTTGCATAGGGCTCCCCATGCGGCATTTCAACACATGCAACAACCATGTGGGTCACACATCACTGGTTGCACATGCATTACCATGATGTCCCTGCACACATACATGCATACATGGCCTATGGCACACATACAGGCAAGTATCATAGAACCAGCACACCGCAACATGCCCTGTCTCCCACAGTAATGCATGGACACTTACCGCTCAACTCCAGACGGGCCTCCCTCTCAAGGATCTGGGCGTGGAGCGCTGGGCGTACGCGTTCCAGGACCCTCATCTGGATGGAACTCATGCGGCCCCGGCCCCCCTCCACGAGGCGCCGGGCCTTCACAAGGGTCCTGGACCTCAAGTCCTCCCAGCGCTTCTTGATCTTCAGGATGTCGCGGGTTGCCACCCCCTCCGCGTTGATGGCAACCACACAGTCGGCCCAGATCCTCTGCCGTCCTTCCTTGCTGGCGCGGGACGATCCAAAGAGGGCATCATACTGCCCCAGGACATGCTCCACCAGGACACCAACTTCGGTGACAGTGAAGCTGGTGCCCCTCTGCCCCTCTGGCCTGGGGTTGCCACTGGTGCCAGATGTGGAAGTGCCCGACATGGCAACCCCAGAGGCAGGTGTGGGTGGGCAACTGGGTCCTGGGGCTGGGCTGTGGAGCGATGTAATCCCAGTCGGGAGTCTTCAGTTCCAGCAGGGGTGGACACAGCAACTGGACCCCTGCAGATGGCTGATGTGCAGGCACCAAATGGCAGGGCACGGTGGCAGCAGGCAGGCAGGCAGGCAGCAGCAGATGGCACGTGGGAGGCTGCTCGGGGCACCGGGGGCAGTAACTCGGCCTTCTGGGCAGGAGCGTGGTCTTTCCGTGTGTTTTCGCGTGGCCAGCTTGATACGGAGTGATTTGGCACGTGAAAATCCTGCACGTCAGCGTGAAATCCGAGGAAAGGCCCTTAGCGCGTAAGCGCGTCAGCACGCATACGCGATTCTATTGGACCAGAGTCCCTCAGCGCGTAAGCGCGTCTGTGACGTGACCCGCACGGGTGTTCCCCACTCAGCACGTGATGACGGGGCACACGTGGAGATACTGCACGTCAGAGTGTCATCGCGTGTAATTGGACAAAAGTGCGCGTACACGCGATTGGCCTATGTACGTGTATTTAATGGGTGCGCGGGCACTTACACACGCAAGTACGTCAGCGAACCTGTATCCCGTGGTGCGTGTGAATTTCCACACGCTATTGGACTGGGAACTGGATTCCAGGGGTGCGCGGGTCACACGCTGTATCCCGTGGTGCGTGTGAATTTCCACACGCTATTGGACTGGGAACTGGATTCCAGGGGTGCGCGGGTCACACGCTCGCCTAGAACACGCGCAAAGCATAAATTTGCGCACTATAACAATAACAAGCTCAGACGCCAGGATGAACATACCGTTCCTAGCAGCAGTGGCAGTGGACTACCAAAGGAGGAGGAGGAGGATAGTCCGGGCCAGAATATTCACACCCAGAACCAGCCTTTTCGGGATGCCTGATGACCAGGTGTATGGGAGGTACAGGTTTCCACCACACATTATACTGGACCTGGTGAGTGAGTGGGAGGATGACCTCACATCACCCACCCTGTGCTCCCAAGCACTCAGCCCCCTGGAGAAGGTCCTCAATGTACTGCACTTCTTAGCCACTGGATCATTTCAGCGAACAAGTGCCATAGTGGGTGGGGTGTCACAGGCCACCCAGTCACGCTGCCTACACCAGGTCTTGAACATCATCACTGCACGGCCATCAGTCCGCAGGCACATATACCTGCCCAGAACACCTGCAGAAAGGCATGCTGCCGCCCTGGATTTTTACGCTGTGGCACGATTCCCCAAAGTGCTAGGTGCCATCGACTGCACCCATGTGGCTCTACGTCCCCCCAGGGCATCTGAGCACATCTATAGGAACCGCAAGCACTGGCATTCCATCAACGTGCAGGTAGCATGTAATGCCAAGGGAATCATCACCTCAGTATATGCCAACTATCCCGGCTCCACCCACGACAGCTTCATTTACCGAATGTCCACCCTAAGCCGGGACCTAGAAGCTGGGCGGCATGGCGATACATGGCTGCTTGGTGAGTATGTATGCCACTGCACATGCATGCATGTTGGATACTGAGCAAGGTCACAACCTCACCAATGATACCAATCCCCACCTCCACAGGGGACAGTGCCTACCCTCTCAGCCCCCACATGATGACGCCAATTCGGAACCCCACCACGCCACCCCAGGTAAGATATAACACAGCCCACATTACAACCAGGGGCATAGTGGAGCGCACATTCGGAGTGCTAAAGTCACGCTTTCGCTCCCTTGACCGTTCTGGCGGGCAGCTGTTATACGCTCCCCCAGTAGTGTGCAGGATCATAGTGGCAGCATGTGTCCTGCACAACGTTGCAACACGCCGGGGCCTGGCCGTGGACATGGTGGTGGCCCCACATCCCCAACCACATGCACAGCCGCTGCGCATGGGAGGGGAAAGGGCACGGGGGGAGGCAGCCCGTACACAGCTAGTGGCTAATTACTTCACATAGAAATCACACCCCTGTGGAGTGCACACTGCCCTGGCACATTCCATCTGACAATCAATGATGACTCAACCTGACAATGATCATGAATGTCTGGAGAATGAACCGGGAATACCATGTCAGCCTGAGATTGTTCACCTGGAAGTGTCACAATGTGTGCATCCCTACCCACACAGACACCACCAATGCAGTTTTGTGAAGTTACACATTGAAGCAGCTAAAATGAATACCCACTTGCAAAATGCAACAAGAGGACAGTGCCATGTCAGCCAACCCAACCCCAGCACTGCCACACGACACACCGTGCCATGTCATGCTAATTGCAGGTAAACAAAGTAATCCCCACAACATGACATCACTCTCACTATGTACAGTGGCACTATTAGAAACCTGCAACACCTGATATGCTCACAGAAATGCCGGACCAACAACATACTTGAGCACGTAGTACCATTAACATGACATCACAAATGTTACATATTAGTAGTCTCACCACCTGGAAATGCCTGCACTCCCACCATTACCAACTGTGCAGTGTTGGCGCCATGTAGAGTTGTAGGTGCACTGCTGCCAACATGGTCCCCAGCTCCAGACTAGAGGTCCTTGTGTGGACTTGAGGAAGGGACCTGCAAATTGGGAGGTAGACACAGAAGAGGAGTTACACATCAATGCAACATGCAGTGTACAACACAACAGCAATATGCACTATGAATGTATACACAGTATTGACTACAGACTGGCCACACAGCTCATGGGAGTCCAACGTCACTGTGTAATTCACTGTCACTTGGGCACACCCTTTGCAAGCCCATGGAAACGGGAAGCAGGAGGGGTGTGTGTGACTCAAACCCAAGCATCTGAACCAAATACATTACAAGCCTGCATGTGCCCAGCCACAATGCAGCGTATGCCCACAGGAACCACGGAAGCCAACAGATCGAAGCCAACAGATCGAAGCCAACACATCGGAGCCAACACATCGGAGCCAACAGATCGGAGCCAACACATCGGAGCCAACAGATCGGAGCCAACAGATCGAAGCCAACACATCGAAGCCAACAGATCGGAGCCAACAGATCGAAGCCAACACATCGAAGCCAACAGATCGGAGCCAACAGATCGGAGCCAACAGATCGAAGCCAACAGATCGAAGCCAACAGATCGTCCCAAAAGAATTGGGAATAAAAGAAATCAAAATAAAAATAAAAATAAGAAACAATCAAAAATGGCCATTGATGGGCCCGGGGGGGTTGGGGAGGCCACCCAGGAGGTCCGAGGACAGGATGCACACCAGAACCCACCTGCGTGGATCCTGGGAAGATAAAACACCTCCATGGGCTCATGGCCCACACGGCTACCCTATTGTGGGAGTATCACTGCTGTCGCTATTATCACCCTGTGCAGCTGCATCCGGAGGTGGTTGCACTATGGGAGGCAGCCCACTCAAGGCCCTAGTCTTCTCCTCCATGGCTGCAAGCATGCGGGTGTGGTAGGTCTGGTTCTGGAGGATGAGTGTGCGGAGGTCCCCGTGCAACAACTCACGGGATGCCCGGACCTCCGCCCTCGTTGCCTGCATCTCAGCTGAGAGCGTACGGGTGAGACGCTCCAGCTGCTGTTCTGTCCTTTGGTGTGTTGAAGCCTCAAGCTCAACAAGAGTCGTCCTGAGGTGTAGGAGCTCCTGCCTCAGGGCTTCCCTGTGGCCCTGGGACTCAATGGAGATGGCCTCCTGCAGAGTCGCCAGTGCCGCCCGCCTGTCCCTGTTGGACCCCAACATGTCCTCCCTGTGTGACTGGCAGATGGAGTCGGTTGCCTGCTCTAGTCGCTCCATCAGCCTTTCTGGGGGGACAATGGAAGTGGCCACCCTATCCATGGCCTGAGCCATCATCTCGGATGATGCAGCCTGTTGGGTAGCCATACCGTAAATGGATTGCTCCCATGCGGTATTGCCGGGTGGCGTACGGCCACCACGTCGGCGGGCACCACACCTGTCTGGGGCAAGGCGAACTGCGCCTTGCTGTGCCGGCACTGCCTGAAGCTGCAGGACTGCATTCCCCCTCTGATCTGCTGGCCCAGGAACAGGATCAGATGTCGCGGAGTGTGACCATGCATCCGTAACCACCGAAGGCGTAGCTGCCAACACTGACATCCCCATGGAGGGTACTGACCCTGGTGCAGGTGGGTGAGACAGAACAGAATCCCTCCCTGGAACACTCACATGCGACGGCACGTAGGTCTCATCCGAATCAACACCTGAGTACAGCTCGGGGGAGGTGCAGCCAGAGACACCCCTTGAGAGCACGACCTGCAGCACTTGTGGGTTCTCCCCCACCACCACACCACGTCCCTCACTGGTGGTTGGTCGGCCCGGGGACACCTCCTGGGTCTGCACCATCTCCACAACCCCAGTAGTATCAGGTGCGTCTTCCCCTGCAAAGACATGAAAACAAAGAAATGGAAACAGGCATTAGCACCATGGCACACATTGAGGGCTGAGAAGCAAGAGAACCAGTACTTGATTGACACATGTCCCACATGACTAAAACCCTCCCATGCATGCACCCTCACTGCGTATGAAGTGCAGGCAAATGGCACACACTGATGACACCAAGATGGTAAATGAACACATTTTGTGCATGCTGCCTGGCAGTGGCATCACACATTGGCCTGTGATTGGCAGGTGAGACACACATGCCATCACACAGATGGCATGTACCATTGCTATTGAGTGAAGATGGAGAGGAGGGCAGCACCTATTCATTCAGTCCAGTTCCCGCATGTAATAGCTTTTCTAATTCTAACAGGTCAGATTTTTCACCTGGAGCTGCCAGTCTGAAATGGTCAAATTGCACAGGGACATGTGTGTACAAATGATATCCAGGTAACAAAGTCACTCCACTTTACCATACCCATGTCAGACATGTGACTAGTGGACAGCGACATGCCTAGTGAAAGTGGTGGAATGCAAACAAACAGACTGAATGAACAGTGAAAAAGAAGCAAATATGTTGTGTCAAGGTGACACTTCAAGGGCAACTGGCGTGCAGTTGTGCTAGATGTCTACTGTTGGCAGAAGGGATACTGCTATGGCCAAATGCAGCTGCGCAGGAAGGATTGCATGAAGCACATGGCTGACCCATACGACTCAGGCGCACACACTCTCACCTGGCACCCGAACAGAAGCCCTCACACACACACCATGCACATGGGTGACACACACATGCATGTGCACTCACCGGACAATGCCTCGTAATCAGCCAGATCTCCCAGGCCTTGGATCTGTTCCTCCGTGACGTAGGTCCCAGCGACTGACTCATGTGGAGTGAGTTCCATGTCTACTACTGGAGACCCACCTCCAGTCACTAGAGTTGCGGCATGACTTGAGGCCAGCTTACTCTTTGCCCTGCGCTTTAGGTCATTCCAGCGCTTATAGCAATCATTGGCTGTGCGCCTCACGATTCCAAGGGCACTTACGATGTCCGCAACGGTCTGCCAGTGTGCCTGGCGTTGTGCAGGTGTGGTCTTGGATCCTGCAACAATGACCATCTCGTTGTCATGTCCGGACACATACTCGACAAGTGCATTCAGTTCGTCATCCGTGAAGCTGGGCTTCCTGGACGGGCCGGACTGTGTAGCCGTGTCTGGGGCATCAGCCTGTGCCGGACGAGCACTCTTCCTCTTCCGCTTGGAAGGTGGTGGTGATCCTGAGTGTCCTGCGCCGCTCTGGACACTAGGGGCAGGAGCCCTGGTGGACTCTGTATCAGGAGTGTGGGATTGCACACTCAGTATGGGAGTTGGTGCAGGCATTGGCTCTAGTGTGATGGTGTCAGGGGGAATGTCAGCAGCATGGACTAGGACCGACACTGTCCTGGCTGGGTGTGTGAGGGCTGGGGTGGATGGAGCCGCAGCTGCCCCTGCAGCCTCTCCGCCCTGCCTCCTTGGTGCAGCAGATGACCTTGCTGCCCCAGATCCACGTGGCATGATGGCATCAACGTGCACCAGCGCACGTGTCGTAGCCCTGCTGACCTGGAAGTCAGCCATGGAGTCAGCCAGGTCTGGTGCCACAATGGGTTGGTCCAACAAGGGCTGAGCATGGATGGTGTCAGCCGCTTCAGCCTCAACGGGAGGGGGGGAGGGGGGGGAGGGGGGGGATGATGGGTGCCCTTGACTGGTCCTCCACACATGGGGGGACAGGCTCACCCTGCAAGTTACGACCACGTCCCCTACCGGATCCACCACGGCCACCACTTGTGGCTCTTCCACCTTTGCCACCCTTACGGAATCCTCGCCTCCCAGCCATGGCACTGATGTTAATGTGCGTATGGGAGTGGATGTAGACTATTGTCCTGGGCAATTGGGGGTCAAAGGGGTTGGGTACCAGATGGTAATTGTACCCTAGTGCTCTAGAAAGGCTGAATGTAACCCCTAGGGAAAGATGACGGGTCACGCAACGCACAGGAGGCCCAAAAAAGGGAGATGACGTGCACGCAACCCCTCCTAGACCACGTGTGCAGAAAGAAAAACCTGCACTACGCTGTGGCACCCAGAAACACAACAATGAACGTATGCGTGTCACACGCAGCCTAGAATGACCTCTGAAGGGGTAGGCTACACACGGGGCAAGCACAGATGTTAGATACGTGCGTGACTCACCGTCTGCCTGGTAAACGAGCGTGTAAAAGGAGCACGTTTGGTTGGCAACACCCCCGCCAAAAGAAGATTTGTACGCTGTCTGAGGAGACAGGACAACAGTAGAAGGGAACACTGTTTGAGGGAACAGGCCCAGGTAAACCAGTAAAAGAGAAAAAAGAGAAAAAGCTGTCAGAGGTAACAGGGAATACGAACTAGAAACGCCGTGAAGTAAATCGCGTGTGAAACGACAAGAAGTACAGAATTCACCCACTCGCTCTTCACGAAAAGCACGTACAAGGAAAACGTGTTCTACACGTACCTTTTATACAGGCCCACACGTCCAGCGTCACTTACGCGGCGTGTACGCGCTAGGGCCATTTCCACCTATTACATGCTTTGTCACTTCTGCGTGTAGGGCTATTTCCACCAATTACACGCTTTGTCACTTCTGCGTGTAGGGCCATTTCCACCAATCACACGCTTTGTCACTTCTGCGTGTAGGGCCATTTCCACCAATCACACGCGATTACACTCTGACGTGCAGTCTTTCCACGTGTGCTATGTCATCACGTGCTGTGTGGGAAACACCTGTGCGGGTCACGTCACAGAAGCGCTTACGCGCTGAGGGCCTTTCCTCAGTTTTCACGCTGACGTGCAGGATTTTCACGTGCAAAATCACTCCGTACCAAGCTGGCCACGCGTACGCACACGGAATACCACGCTCCTGCCCGGAAGGCCGAAATACTGCCCCCCAGAGCCCGAGCACGCTCCCACCTGCTGCTGCCTGACTGCCTGCTGCCCCTGCACTGCTGGGGGGTGGGGGTGATAGGGGACATGAGTGGGGGCCTGGTGGAGGCTGCCCCTGCACTGCTGGGGGGTGGGGGTGGTGGGAGACATGAGTGGGGGCCTGGTGGAGGGTGCCCCTGGTGGCTGGGGTGTGGGGGTGGTGGGAGACATGAGTGGGGGCCTGGTGGAGGCTGCCCCTGGTGGCTGGGGGGTGGGGGTGGTGGTAGACATGGGTGGGGGCCTGGTGGAGGCTTCCCCTGGTGGCTGGGGGGTGGGGGTGCAGGGGGACATGGGTGGGCGCCTGGTGGAGGCTTCCCCTGGTGGCTGGGGGGTGGGGGTGGGGTGGTAGACATGAGTGGGGGCCTGGTGGAGGCTGCCCCTGGTGGCTGGGGGGTGGGGGTGATAGGGGACATGAGTGGGGGCCTGGTGGAGGGTGCCCCTGGTGGCTGGGGGGTGGGGGTGGGGTGGTAGACATGAGTGGGGGCCTGGTGGAGGCTGCCCCTGGTGGCTGGGGGGTGGGGGTGGTGGTAGACATGGGTGGGGGCCTGGTGGAGGCTGCCCCTGGTGGCTGGGGGTGGGGGTGCAGGGGGACATGAGCAGGTGTGCAGGGTAGTCCCCTGTTTTGTGGGCTGCCTGCAGGGGAGCGTGGAGGGTGTACAGGGAACACCTGTGAGGACCCACCCAGCCTAATCGCGTGTGTAACTTCCCACACACCCCTGTAATACACGTACCAAGCCAAATCGCGTGTGAGAATTCCTGCGCATACCTGAAATACACGTACCCTGCTGAAGTCGCGTGTAAAACTTCCCGCGCACCCCTGAAATGCATGCGCCCAGACTATTCGCGTGTGGAACTTCCCGCGCACCCCTGAAATACACGCGCCCAGGCTATTCGCGAGTGGGACTTCCCGCGCACCCCTGAAATACACGTAGCACGCTGGGAGACATGAGTGGGGGCCTGGTGGAGGGTGCCCCTGCACTGCTGGGGGGTGGGAAGGGTGGTAGACATGGGTGGGGGCCTGGTGGAGGCTTCCCCTGGTGGCTGGGGGGTGGGGGTGCAGGGGGACATGGGTGGGCGCCTGGTGGAGGCTTCCCCTGGTGGCTGGGGGGTGGGGGTGGGGTGGTAGACATGAGTGGGGGCCTGGTGGAGGCTGCCCCTGGTGGCTGGGGGGTGGGGGTGATAGGGGACATGAGTGGGGGCCTGGTGGAGGGTGCCCCTGCACTGCTGGGGGGTGGGGGTGGGGTGGTAGACATGGGTGGGGGCCTGGTGGAGGCTGCCCCTGGTGGCTGGGGGGTGGGGGTGGTGGTAGACATGGGTAGGGGCCTGGTGGAGGCTGCCCCTGGTGGCTGGGGGGTGGGGGTGGTGGTAGACATGAGCAGGTGTGCAGGGTAGTCCCCTGTTTTGTGGGCTGCCTGCAGGGGCCGTGGAGGGTGTACAGGGAACACCTGTGAGGACCCACCCAGCCTAATCGCGTGTGTAACTTCCCACGCACCCCTGTAATACACGTACCCAGCCAAATCGCGTGTGATAATTCCCGCGCACCCCTGTAATACACGTACCTGGCCAAATCGCGTGTGATAATTCCAGCGCACCCCTGTAATACACGTACCCAGCCAAATCGCGTGTAAAACTTCCTGTGTACCCCTGTAATACACCTACCCAGCCAAATCGCGTGTGATAATTCCCGCGTACCCCTGTAATACACGTGCCCTGGCTAATCGCGTGTTAAACTTCCCGCGTACCCCTGTAATACACGTACCCTGGCTAATCGCATGTAAAACTTCACGCGTACCCCTCTAATACACGTACCCTGGCCAATCGCGTGTTAAACTTCCCGCGTACCCCTGTAATACACGTACCCTGGCTAATCGCGTGTAAAACTTCCCACGTACCCCTGATATGAACGTTACCCGCTTTGCGTTCCTTGTTTGGCAGCCCTGTAAACTGGTCCAGGGTTAGCGCAGCCCTTTGCGATGATTTAGCGATTTTGATGGCTTTTCCTTGCGCGAGGGCGTTCTTGGGGGCATTGCTGGCGCTGCTGCAGGGTCGCTGCGATACTCTGCGCCACGGCTGGTTTGGGAGCCTAAAATCCATGAATACGCTGTGCGCGGAAATCGGTTTTAGCGCACGTGCCTGGCGCAGACAATCGCACGCGGACACTCTGCGCCAGCCGCTTGCGACACTTTTCTGCGAAATTCTATGAATTACCCTGAAAGTGTTGTTGGTGCTGGGGAGTTCCCTGCTGCTGTGCCTGCCTTCTGTTGAACAAACGTGATTATAAATGTTGATTATATCCCGTGGATTTACTACAGTGTTTTTACCCATGAACTTTTGCCATGCCCATTTTTCCCATAAGCACTACTTAGCTGGCGGACATGCGCACCAGCACGTGCACACGTGGTGTGCACAGAGTGCGTTGTTGGTGCTGGGGAGTCCCACTGCTACTGTGCCTGCCTTCCAGTGAAGAAACATAGTGTGCGATCTTTATAATTGTTCCTTATGAATTTAATGAGAGGTTAATTAATTGGACGATTTTACATTTTTAATTGTTTTAAGACCGTGGTATAAACTGGTGTAACTATCATTCTTCCTCTTGTATTTATCCAATATTATTGTACCTCATATATCTTTTTTAGTTGAAACTAATTTCTCTGGTGATATATTTTCACTCCAACAAGTGGCATTCTACCTCTTGTATTATTGAAATAACGGTACACCTATCCCAATATTATTATACTGCTTTATCTGATACCAATAGCCCTGGTGATATAGTTTCACTCCAACAAGATGCCAGCCATCTTAAAAAAATACCAACTCAGGAGTGCAGCTAATATGGCATGCAAGACATGCAAGGTGTGTCAAAAACAAAGAGAGCTATTGCCAAGTGAAATAGAATCAATGATAACATTAATAAACTTGATGCTGATGGCGTAACTCTGTGGGTGTGGTGGAAGCAGTTTGGGAAAAAAGGGGTCAACCCTACATGGCACAAGACAAAATTGCAACATATTTAAAAATGTTAGGTATAACCATGGAAAAAGGTAGTAATATGGCGGTCCCACCATCGAGACAAGTGTCGGGCGATAAGGGGATGATGTTGAGCAATTAGATCCAATTGATAACAACTCCCTAATAAACATGGTGCTAAACCTTCAAAATGCAAAAAATACAGGGTCTGATTTAACAACTAAAATGTCCCAGAGGCCCCCATTTGATGTTTAGGTAGTCTCTACCAACCTAGAGAAATCCCCTGATTTGGATGAGATCGTGGAGAGAGTCTATGCATCCTGCCCGGTAAGGAGAAATGTGTCCACATCCTCAACTGATTCGTCTGAGGATGATACTATGTATGAACCTGAACTCCTAAAAATACCAAAAGCTCTCTTTATCATCTGTAGTTCCATCTTTAAAGAATAACCTATCATGAAAGAGGGCTTTACAAGATTGGTGGACGTGATTCTTAACATATCCAAACCAGTAGAGGAAACAACCCACTCTGCCATGGCAGGTGTATCCGATATTCCATCTATACATTTAGTCAATCTGACATGGAAAGAGAGAAGACAATAGATTGACGAGCGGCTGATAGGGATAGTAGAGATAGCTGTAATGCTTTTGATTTTGTACTAACAGTACATGATGATACGTACAGCTTGCTTAAGGAAACCACTATGAATAATTAGGAACCAGTGCAAATTAATCAGAATGTTACTTCCTCCAGAAACAATCAGCCGAGACCTTATATGATGAAAACAAAACAACAGAGAAAAAAAAGAAAAAACAATTAAAAGGTCATCATCTCTGGCTGATACTACAAGATCTGGAGTTAGATACAAAGAGCTAAAGTATATGTTTCACCTTACCAATGAGACACTGAGAAATAAAACTTCTAATTCTAATTGAAACAAAAAAAATAATAAACAAATCCGCTAAAGCAAGTACCATATTACATCCAAAAAATACAATGGCTAGTAAAGAAAGAGTATTTGATTCCTGGTTAGTCAATGAGGAATGAGAGGAAAAAACAGAAGAATAGAGTTCACTTTACGTAAATTGAAGAAACATTTGATGAATATAACATGGAGCAGGAGATTAGCTCAATGGATGACCCTAAAATGATAGGCAATGGGGTCCTGTATGACCAGCACGACAATGATAATAAGGAATATATGTCTAATGGTACTTTCGGACTCAATGATATATTAAGTACTACTATAATTAACATCAAAGACATTAACATTGTGGATTCCTATGCCATGGCTTGTAGTCCTTTCATGAACAGATCTAATGTGTCGGAACTCATACACCAAATCCCTGAACTAAAAGCGATTACCAAGCAAGAAATCCCATTAGTGGAAATCCCAAAAAATCAGTAATGGCCCTAATTTGGCTATAATACACATGGTATCCCCTATTGTCTTCAAATGTATTATGCTATATGCCAATGCTTATATAGAGCTGCGATATGAGTTGGTACGTGTAGAAAACTCTGCTGCAAAAAGCAAAACTAGTAAAGCTAGAACACAAGCAAATCAAAATTGAAACAAGCTCAATAAACGTTGATAAACTGATTCACCGCCTAGTTGAAGAACTGAAAGGAGCGGGGATGAGTATTATGGAAAATGATTTCACTAAATACAAAAATGATGGATGTGAGATTCTGCATTCACCTATAAGGATGGTTAAAGAGGAAATATCAATTGTATCATGGAACTCTAGAGGCCAGCACTCATTTGTATCTAGAAAAGAGGGTTAGGAGATGTTGTTGAATACTAATGTTTTTGCCTTACAGGAAACTTTTCTATGCCAATATTTTGTACTGGATGGTTATAAAATACTCCAAACTAAAGCTAAATATTCAGGATTGGGCAGACACACATGGGGCCTAATAGTAGGAGCTAAAAACCGTTTATCATGAAATGAATATAAAGGGAAGATTAATAACTCATTTATATTGGCATCCATTCTAGATCTAAATAGTGAGTGTACCAATAGTAATAGTATACTGCTAATACATGCATATAACCCTTCTAATGACATACACACATGTCTGATAATTGATGAATTGAATAATATAATTGAGAATTGGACGGTAGACAACCCAAATGCACTATTTCTCATAATGGGTGTTCTAAACTTCAGGAGATTCACACCTAAACTTAGGGATGTTTGAGACCTCCATCCAATTGAAACTAACCCATGGGTGTGACATTCTCATCGTAGAACCGCATTATAATCCCCAATCTGGTGAGAAATGGGAAATCTTTATCTATACAAATGGATTTTGCCAATTTTTTATAGACCACGAGATAGTGAAAATATGCCCTTATACATGGTGTGCTAGAAATCTCTCCTCGTGGATCGATTATATTTTCCTTCCTAACTCTATGGTGGGGCTACTGGGTAGGCTTAGCCTGGTACCCATTAACTAAGTGACCATGTGGTCCAATGGTTCAGCATACAAATTAAAAAGTTTAAAAAAGAATCTGCGGTAGGCCTTAGCTCAAATGTAACTGCCAACAGAATATACTATTCTATAAAGAACATTACTAGATATGTTGGTTTCATTGAAGACATGTTGGTTAGATTGCACCCAATAAAATGTATGTGTGTGGAAAAGTTTTCTATTTTAGGACAAAGAGCTCAACAATATATACATGAGCCTAAAAATAACCATAGAAAACTACAATAAAATGACGTCTTGGTATGCTCTTATTGCTAGGGAAAAGAAGAAATATAATATGGAAGTTCTGACGATAAAGGTAAGTCTATGTAACCATATAATCAAAGAAAATACACTGAGTAATCTAAAAACAAGGTATAAGAACCTTATCAAAAGACATAAGGGGTCAGAGTTCTCAGATGGTTCCAACTGCATTCCATGCTTAAAAACACTGATGGTCGCAGATTTTGGATATCTACAAAATCTATGTTGGCTCCGATGAGTCTGAAAAAAATGAAATGAATCCCATATATTAGATTTAACATATTAGAACTAACTTTTACAAGCACGACAAGGTTCTACAAAATAAGTCAATAATTGGTTTGGACCATAACGTGCTTATCCAAGGATGTACATCACAGAATATTGGGTTAATAATTAAAAAGTTGAAACCTTCTAGAGAGACTGGCCCTGATTGTATACCACATTTGATATACAAATATAAACCACTCTTGTGGCCCAACAATCTAGCAATGCTGTTTAGTACAATAATTAATACAGGTGCAATCCCTATTACCTGGAAAGCTTCTATTCTCATCCCTGTAAAAAAAGGGCAAGAGATAACCCAAACAATTATAGATTGCTGGCCATGTCTGATGCTGCTTCTAAAATGTTTGCAGAGATCCTAGAAAGTGAACTTCATGTATGGACAAGGAAGAATAGCATGCTTACTCTCCAAATTACAAGCAAACTTGGATTGTGCAATATAATTAATCTTTGGACACTCACACAGTTGATACGACAAAATCTAGCATGCAAAGATAAACCCTTATATATTTGTTTCATTGATTTCAAAGGAGCATTTGACTGCATTGACAGAGAATCTTGTGGAGGAAACTAAGATAGAGCAACCTGAGCCTGATTATATTAGATTTTATTCAAGAGCTATACACAGACAATGTAACACAGATGCAACTTGATCAAGAGGGTAGCATAAGTGGAAAAATAGTAATAAACCTGGGCCAAAAACAAGGATGCCGGTTAGCACCTCCACTATACAATATATACGTGGCTGATCTAGCAAAGTTTGTGGGTGATACGCGTAACTTCCCACCCAAATGTGGAGACACACACATATGTTGGTAAGGTTACATGAATGACACGCTACGATTAGACCATACTCCTATAGGGTTACAGCGCACAATTAATAGATTTTATAAAAAATCAATTGTCAATGGACAAATAATCCCTAGGTCAAATGACAGATGGTTTCTCTATGTTGTTATGGATTTGTTAGAGCTTAAGATTTAGGATTTTAGAATTTTTATGTAAGAATACTTATTTTCTTAATTAAATTAACTATGATTAGCAGTTTTAGTCTATTTGTGTTAGGACAAAACTCTCCCTTTGTAAAGATCTAGAGTAAATCGCGCTTCATGTTTGCATGTATTGACAGTATCATTCATATCATTATCAACTGATTATATCTTTGGAGAATGTGGATTCCTGGAAATGCATGGGAAGAATTCTAAGAAGAAGAAAATGTTATTATGCTACTAGGTTGATGCCCAAATTTAGAGCTAAAAGAGAAGTTGTAATTCAAGTGGTGTTTAAAATAAAAAATGTAAATTGTGTGTATTATATACATATATATATCTTAAATTGAATTATATTGCTTTGAATTTTGTAAAAGCTCTTTTAGAACTATGAACATATAAAATAAAATATAAAAAAAATGAATGAATAGCCTGTGCGATTATGCTAATACTAACACATTATGCATCAATTATAATAAAACAAAAATTATGAGGGTGGGTTGTCAATCGAACAAGAACAAATCATTTGTTTGGAAGATGCAATGGGAGTCAATAGAAATATTTCATTCTTATACTTATTTGGGTAGCCTGTATTAGATACACTTAGTGCTCATACACTGGAGATATTCATTGTACAAAAATTTGAGAGTAGATTCAGGATTATCTCTTTAACTTTATAAGATATAAGAGTGGATATTTTAGTACAAGTTTGCTGAAATTATACAACACATGTTTTATTCCATGTCTCACATATGGCCTAAAGGTTTTCACAATAATAGATAAAACATTTTTAAAAAGCTAGAGGGTAAATTGTGGCATCCCACTTTAGGCCTTCCATGAAATGCACCAGTTGAAGGTGTTCATTGCAAATTGGGTTTAACATCACTTTCCACATTAACAAAAATAAGGATGGGGATTCAACATATACAAATATGCAGCAAACATGAAGATAAAAACTCACTTTACTCGGACTTTGGCAACGTCACTATTTACAGTGCCACAAATGAATCATTAAAATAACGTAATAATGATGTCAATTTGTTCTTTGATAAGATTGGTTTTAAATGGGATAAGGAAACACCACTACTGGTCATGGAAACAAAAATTAAAACGCTAGCTAGTATTTGAGACCGGGATAATAACTTGACAAAATTAATAACCCATATTAATTATGATAACTATGTTAAGCAAAGCTTTTCAGTGAATACTCCATGTAGCTATCTAACTAACCACTTTGATATTAACGTCCGTAGATTTGTATTGGAATTAAGACTGGGATTCTTATCGACCTTATCAAGAACTGCAGCATGGCACATTATCCCGTATGAACTCTGGGTCTGTAGATTCTGTAAAGAGAAAGTCAAAACTCCCAGACATCTTCTAACAGAGTGTGTTAAATTAACTGAGATACATAGAAAGGTTTACTATAACTTGAGGTATGAAATGACAAAATACTTCGGACTTCGGATAGATCTTGGGCTTCAATATATGCAGGGAATTCAACTGCATTAAACTTTACAATGTTACAAATGTGGGAAAAATATATTACTTCTTAGAAAATGTTTTTTAGATTAGAACATTCTGTAGTTTAGTCAAATCATATGATGTATATGCCAACATAGTTACCAATGAAATTGTACTTTTAAATGAATTGATTTTAATAATATCAAAGCAGGAAATGTGAATTAAGATTACTTGTATAGCTATTGCTGTAATTAGGTTTACTCTTTCATATGTAATGTTTTTTAAAGGTTTACTTACCCAATAAAAAACAAAAAAAGATATATATATATTGATGATATTTGGTGAGCCCAGATTTGAGAGCAAAAATAAAGTGCAAGTATGAAGCTCCCAAATATTAAAAAATAAAAATGAAATGCTTAAAATGTTTAATTGTAAAGACACTTATTTAAAAGACGATTTATGATACAGAAACAATTAGAAAAGGGAGCTGCTGATGGGGTTCAGAGGAAATCAGTCTAGCAAGTCCCATGACAGATGGATTCTTTTTAACCACTTCTTTTTTTCTTTTTTCTTTTATTTACTTATTTTATTTATTATTAATTGTATTTATTCATATACTTATCTGGTGTTTCATAATGCACCTTATGTACACAAGATTCTTTAGAGTGCAAAAGGGGAAGTGTGGTGGGGGAGGGGTCTGATGGAGAATCGAATGTGAAGGGGAAAGTAAGAGGAAAGGATTAGAATCCAAACACACAGAGGTGAAAAATAGACATTCCAGTCTCTATGGCAAACGATTACTTATAAGTGATCAAGAATCGTAGTTGGGGTACAAGAACAAGTACAAGAGCAGAACCTGGGTTCTTGATCATTCCTGTGTAGAAGCCTTCCTGAAGACAAGGACTATTAAGCCTTTCCTGAACTTCAGGTGGTGGGTTCCCAATCTTAGAACAACATGATTAAGTTCTGTTGTTCAGGACCCATTGTTGCAAGTCTTTTTCTTTTACATGTTTTCAATCTATAGCTTCGACTTGGTCTCTAGATGGAGTCTGAAGGAGATATTTATGCAGCAATCATTGATGCAGGGAAAAATGTCCCTTCCCAATCAAAAGTGGCACATTTATATTACTTTTTGGTTCAATCTAGCCCTGCCTATGATTCAAATACTACTTCACCTTTAAGAAGAGGTAAGCCAAGATCCAGGCCAGTGTACAGAAAACAAGTTTATTTATTACAGAATCAGGAAAAATTAGATTTGTACAAAATCACAGATCATGCCACCTCACTCTGTGACTCAAATGCTGTTCTTTCCTAAAAGAAAATGTTCATTTACAAATTGAAAACACTATTTGGTTAATTATGACACAGATCACACACTCTTTAGCCGCAAAACATGTACACAACACTTTGCCTAGGGTTCAATTTTAATAGCCTGTAGCACCTTGAAACATGACAAGATCATAAGCTTGACGCTCTGCTTTACATGAAGTTTAATTTAAATAATATGTAACACTTTTCTATTGGCAAAACAATTTCACATATGCAACACTGTCTTTTTAATCTCCCTGCACACTTGGAATTGCAGACAACTGACTTAAAAAAAAATATATACATTATTACAGGGCCTGTGATAGTGCCCCTGTAGTCATGGTTAAGATGCTCAACCCATAAGAAAAGCACTATTTGGGTGGCTTATAACTTCGCCCCCCCCACCTTAATGAATTCTCACAAAACTTTTCCCAAAAAGTATATGGCCCTGTTAGTAGTTTTTCTTTTTTTTTTTGAACAACCATTAAGTAGGTAAAATAAAATGTGTGATATCTGGGTTCGTTCCTGTTCGGTCCGCGGTGGGGCTCCGATTGTTCCAGGGGGCGATGTGAGGTCATTGACAACGGGCACGCCCGCTGATTGGATGGTGAAAAGCGTGAAGTGCATCAGATTTTTGGAAACGTCCACCATGTTGGATTCATGGACAAGTGTTGTTGTCCGCGTACATCGCAGTAAAACATATTAACAGTCCGGGGTAGTACTGTGATGTCTGCGGACATATTAGATGTTCAGGGGCATCTATGCTTATATTTCCATTACAGGGTTATTGGATGGCTTATAACTTTGGCACCATTCAATGACACTGCATGAAAGTATGGAATTACATTTCAGACCTGATTCTGAATGGTTTTGAAAAGTGTTGTGCTGTTTTGTCAAGAGGGAACAAAATTAGAGGGGGGGTCACAAAAAAGGCTTATAAATGTGGCGCCATTTGACGAATCTGCCCACAAGTTGGAAAAAGATTATAGATCTAAATATACATGTTTTGTAATGTTTGGTGGGATTTTGTCAAGAGGGGGCACAATTAGAGGGGGTCTAAAAATATAGCAAATGCCTATAAATGTGGTGCCATTTGATGAATGTGCACAAATGTTTGCAAAATTATTTTTGATCTAGATATAAATGTTTTTGCAAAGTTTGGTGGGATTTTGTCAAGAGGGGGCAAAATTAGAGGGGGGTCTCAAAATGTTTAGATGGCGTACAACTTTGTTGCTGTTTGATGACCAACGTTTTCAGAAAGATTAGAAATCTAACCTTGAATATTTGTGCAAAGTCTGAATGGATTTTGTCAAGTGGGGCTAAGTTATATGACTATTTTATGCATGTACATTTTGAAACTTTTGAAAAAACAAATCATTGGTGGATTTCCAGCAAACTTGTGCAAGGAGCATTGGCAAGATACTGAAAGCTTGGTTTTGCAAATGTGTTTGTGTTTTATTTTTTGATAAGTGTCATAATGTAAGTTAAAAAAATAGTGATATACCTTTGGTGACTGAGGTATAGCCTGTGGCCATGGGCAGTGGCTAGATTGTCTGGGTCATGCCATAAGGTCATGAGCAAGACAATATGGCTACTGGTCACGACCACGAGGGATGACCATTGTGGATAAAGTGACCATGTCTACCAGGTAACGGCTATGCAGTAAGTTTTTTTGAAATTGGATAGGTTTGAAAGGGAAAAGAAAATGTGCTCATGGTAATATGGTCATAGGGTTCTCACTTTGCCTTCTGCAGGCTGCCATGGAAATGGAAGAAGGGTTCAGTATGGGACCCTGGCTTCCCTTTACATGGTGGCCATCTTGGAAAAGGATTTGGAAAAGGATTTTTTCTTCCTACAGTGGGACGTTGCGCGTGTCCCGGTGAAGGAAGAAAAATCATTGTTTTTAGCACCCTGGGTTACCGCTTTGGCCAACCTCAGTGCTAATGAACTTACTCCCTCATTGCAGGGGCTGGAATGGGGGATAACAGTACATAGCCTTCGTTATTCGCCCTCACTTTGCTTGGCCCAATAACTTGGGCTGGCGGTCCATTATCCCCCATTCCAGTACTTGAAATGGGGAATGAATGCAACATTATTCCATTTGCATAACACAAAATGCTAATGGAAATGTTGCAAAATCTTAGTGAGTCTATGTACTTTACTGAGAAATGTAAAGTAGATAGTCTATAAGATTTTTTTCAGTTTTATTTTTTAACCTTGAAAGGTGTTTCCTAAAGGAAACTTTTTTGTTGTTATTTGATTTTTTCTTTTTTTACAGGAGAGGATAGAATTTAAGGTTGGGAGGAAAATGAGCAAAGAGGCACCAAGCACGAATATGAAGGGGCAGGTGGATAGGGGAAGATGTTGCGTGTGTGTTCCATTTAAGGTAGGGGGCAGTGTTTCTCATGCTCCTTGATAACAGCTTCAAAAGCACTTTGAAATTGCTCCAGCCTGCAGAGTGGTGTATTGCAGTATATACAGAGGACTGTTGTCTTTGCAAGATATGGATCAACAGCCTCTTTTATTGCTTGCAAAGTAGCTGGTGGGATTTTGTGTCCCACAGAAGTAGGTTGTCTGGTTACAGTACTGGTTGAGTAGGATGAGGTGGAGGAAGACAGCCTACTACTTGCTAAGAAAGGAACATCCTTTCTAAGAGTATTGCAGTGTTGGATTAGGTGTGTGTGTGTGTGCAGGTGGTCCTGTAGAAGTACTGTCCAGGTAGTCTGCGACTCAGTGCAATTTGGCATTCAATGCATTTCAATTTGGTAGCTTTAGCCTTTGGTACATTCCCAACAGTGGTAAAGAACTGCCACACCCATGATTCTCTCTGTATGTTAGAGGTAGGCACTTCCTCTACCTTATCTTCCTGGTCCTCTTCATTGTCTTCAGAAGTAGTGCACTTTTATTGTTGTGTAGGTCCTCCAGCTGGTGGTGGTGACTCTTGGGGCGGAGGGATGGCAATAGCTGATGCCATTTTCAAGATAAATAGTAGTTTGCTAATATTCCTCCAGGTATGTGCTGTATACAAGATTGTTAATGGATTTAGTCTCAGGAGGATAGCTCAGGGGCAACGTGATCGCCCTGCAAGCAAGACAACGCAGAGGAACACAGGTTCGATCCACGGGTCTGTGCTTAGAAAACTCTGGGTATTAAGCACGTTATAAATAACCTATCATATCATATCATGATTAAGAATAGCTGTAGGAGTTGTGCAAGGAGAACATTTTGAGCATGAAAGTTCCTAGATCTGTAGAAAGTGTAGTTCCAAAATGTGCGTGAAGCACGGACCCGGTCGCAAAGTGAGGATGCATTACGCATCATCATGCCACGCGGGCGTGATCATGTGACACTGTCCGGACAGTCCACAATGACGTCAAATGTTTGCGAGCGTCAACGGTTGCAAAAACAGTGGAAAATTTGCAAAAAGTGTATATAAGTGTTAAAAATGATGCTAGAAGGCGGGAAATGGCATACTTCTAAGGTAAAATGTGGTAAAATGGACAGAAATGTTGCTATATTGCGGTAAATATGTAATTAGTAGGTTGTACGAAATTAGCATGCACTGGTAAAAACCCATGAATGTCACTGAAAAACTTTGTTAAAGAGATGTTATGGCTAAGGTGCACTAATAAAAACCAATGAAATTCACTTAAAAACTTTGTTAAAAGGACATTATGGTAAAAAGTAAAAAACAAAAAACATCAGAAATTCGCCAGTTATGGTATGCTAAGCAACCATAACTCGCGCCACCAATCTGCACTGCTAAGACTAACACCCAGGACATCAAAGATGGCATTGCAAATGTCATTGATGACATCAATGATGACATCACATATGAAATACATTTTGATGAAAAGTCCCTATAAGGGGTTGTGTTTACAATGTTGGTAACAAGATATCATGGGTGATCGGGTGACCTATCATGAACTGTTTAATCTATTAGAGAATGTACTCATCTAAACAAAACATAAAACTAGAGTGTTGTTGTTAATACAAGAGCCTAATCATACACAGATATAGGCAATGGCTGCATGATGCACCATAGAAGTACAATATTTATAATCTTGTCATTTTAGATAGTAAAATAATAAATTCTACCGTATCAGAGTTTTGAGCAATGTTAAACATGTAATAACTAGCTAACAGTTCAAGACTTACTACACACTTGTGCTAGTACAAACAATAGATATGAAGACCCACAATGCATACAAATCAGAGGCACATACAGGGAAACTAAAGTAAGGTAGAAAGATGACCAGACAATGTTAAAAAGATTAATCTTCATGCATACAAATAAATTGTGTGTTTGAGGCCTGCCTATTGCCCCATGTATGTGCATCATGAGCTGAGACCAAACCCTAAGAAAAATACGACAAGGTTAACTTCTAGATATATAGCACCTTTCAAATTTTTATATTCTGACTGTCAGTGAACAAAACCACCTGGCCTAGATATGTCTGTGAACAAAAACAAGTGGCCCAGATGTGTGATGTCACCGGTGATGTCATCACTGACATTTGTGATATCATATTGATGTCCTGGGTGTTAGTCTTAGCAGTGCATGGTGGTGGCACAAGTTCTGGTTGCTTAGCTTACCATAACTGGCAAATCTATGAGTTTTTTTGGTTTTACTTGTAACAGAAACATCCCTTTAAAAAAGTTTTTCGTTGAATTTCATCGTTTTTTTTAGTGCAACTTAACCATAATGTCCCTTTAACAACATTTTTTTCAGTGAATGTATATATTTGACAGAAAGGGGGTGAGGGGTGCACTCTTGTTCCCAGCTTGGTGTACCTTTCCACAGTCCAGTAGATCTTCTCCTCCGAGTGCTTTCATGCCTCTTGCACTCTTCAGGGATGCAGTCTGTTAAGGTGTTGATGCTTAATACCAATTATGGCCTCAGGGAAAGCTGGTTGCTGTAGTCAATTCAAGTATCCAGGAACCAACTGACCCTCTAATTACACACTGTAAATCCCCAATTGCGGGGAGGGGGAAAACCAACAGTGTGGCTCTCCTGAGTAGGTGCATGTGTCACCCCGGTGCCGCCACCTCTGGAGCCCGGGACTCCCAAAAAACATTTGACAGAAAGGGGGTGAGGGGCGCACTCTGCTTCCCAGCTATTACCAAGCGCATAACAAAAACATAGACAGACAACAATCTAGCACTGCTGGCAAATTTGGAATGCTTTGATACAAAATGGCCTTTGGAAAAAGAACCAAATAGTGGGTGGTCAAGCTAATAGACCAGGAAATGGAATTCAGTTTCGTAAAAGATCAGTCTCTGACTGTGTTGGACATGCATACTCATGGAACTGTTTGTGGTTTGGTTCCTAGGACACACACATTGCCACAAAACATTGAAAAGGTGCCCCGTCCACCGAAAGCAGATCTCGTGGAACAGTTCGCATTCTGATTCAAATGATTTTCAGCTATTTGTATGTTCAACAATTTTGATACATTCTACGTGACCAATGGAAAACATATGTAACTTGAATTTCAAAGCAATCAAAAGTATAAATTGTCCAAAGAAAGTGTACAAAAATGTCTTTCCAGATGTACCCTGTTTGTCAATTTCTTTTGCAAGAAGTGCCTGTTTGAACACTCCACATAAGGTATATTGGAAGTGATTTTGAGATGGTGCGGGGGTAGGGTCTGAAGGCGCAAGGTCCCCAAAATACAAAATGCTGACAGGTGGATTATGAATTCCGATTGTTTTCATAAAATGCGTAAATCTCTGGAAATTTCACACAGCATTGCGGTATGCAAGCAAACAATTTGTTTGTTTTTCCTACATATTCCTAATGCTACAGTGGTGAACATGGGAATCGATGCCATGGGCCTCAAGGTCAATGCCTTGAGCTGCCTACTCCCTCGTGTCCTGCCAATCTGATTTGTCCCTTCCATTTACCAAAAGCAAGCTAGGCATATGCCCATATTATTTTTTGTCCTTGGAAATAAAGGGAGTTTTTGTAAGGAAAGGAAAGGAACGGGGTGAGGTATGTAAAAACATCAGCATTTGAAAACTGGACAAAGTAACATTTCATTTCACTTGATGAAAAATTATTGATCTGCACAGACCCTCTGCGTTACGCCAAGAGAATGGAAATGCTGATTACTATGTAAGTTTTACTGTGGACAAATTTGTAATCGAAAAAGTCAAGGTTTCATTTTATGACCAGTATGGATGGCTGGCTAACATTGAATGGCTTGTTGTTTGCCAATTGGTGAGGAGACTCAGAAATAGCCGGTGTGTACTTGTATTTGTTCCATGGCACGTGGGCAGTGCAGCACCAAAATGCATGGAGTCCACGTCTGTGTTTGAACGCCCAATTCTAGTCTACTGTTACGTTAAAATTCTGTCTATGGGGGTCATTACGAGTTTGGACATAGCCATGGTGCTATTAGTGCCATGGCTGCCTCCAAACTCGTGTCCGGGTTCCTTGAATGGGGATTTACCGGATCATTCCAACCTTGGAGGACCCGGTGAGTCCCCATTCAAAATATCCATCTCCATTCCCATTCTAGCCCACATATGGCTCAATGGGAATGGGGGGGAACTAATAACGGGCCCGTTAATAACCGGCCCGTTGTTAGCTCACTGGACCCTTAGCGGCTCCCGCTAAGGATGGTTGGTTTTACAAGCCAGCGTTAGTGGGACCTGCTAAGGGACCTCATAATGCGGCAGTAAGGGTTTAACGGCACCGGCATCCTTATCGGTGCTGTTAACCCCTAACCGTCAGCCTCATAATGAGGCCCTATGTGTTATTTGAATTCTTCAGTCAACTTCCGCATTGGCCTCCCATTGTCAGCAAAACACACTGCATAGCACTAACCTCTCAATCACATTCTAGACTTCAACATTGCATGTTGTTTTCTCTGTTTGCAATGTTTCTCGTTTGTGTTCATCGTTACTTTTCACACGGTGCATAAGTAATGGATCGATAAGAATAGAATTAAGAACCGCTACTGAAACACATTTCTGTTATGTTTTCTACACAGCCACATCCTGCCCTACTACGAATGTCATAATTTCCAGATACCAATTGATGGTCTCTTCAGTCGGCATTTGATGATACACCTCAATGGTTAGATGACTGTGACGCTGTTTTGGGATGATGGCCCCGGCCCATATGTCCTTTCGTGGTACCGGCAATAAGGAGTACCTTGACATCTTTTATGGTGGTGTAGCAACAAGCTGATGCCGAAGCCTTGCGAATCACAGTGCCTCCATCCAGTAAGCTTATACCCAAAGGAACACTGTGTGACTCATGATAAACATTTGTGTTTCGAGAACAAAGAAAGAAACAAAAAACGTGGTTGATTATGGAAATAGGCGGATGTTCTTGGAGCATTTATTGTGAAATAAAAGCACATTCTAAATTGCAGAGTATTGCAGTTTCGTTTAAAGATAGTGTTTTGTATTCAGAATTGGGACGCGCTGTTCTGTGAAAGGATGTGTGTTGATATTCCGGGTTCTGCATCAACTGATATCTGGATATAGGTGATGATTGGCTGCGTTTGGCTACGCTGCACACTAGCATCATGGGTATATGTGGAGAATATAGCTAGGAATGGTGATGTCAGCTTCAGGGGTGGGGACTATGCTTTAGTGCCCAAAGGCACTTGAGCTTAGGGCGATGTGGCAACGGATAAGATCAGCACAAAATGGCCACGCCCTGCTGCCTGATTTTGCATATGTAAAAGTGAGGAAAAAAACAGTAAGGTGTATAGGAAAATTTGATACGATCGATCAACGTATGCTTAAATACGCATGCCCGAACGCTTGGGTCAATAACATTTTTGAGCGTAGTACTCTTTAATGAAACTGCATGAAATTTAGCAATTTTATTCTTGATGACTTCGGAATGAGGTTGCAAAGTTTGGTGGGATTCTGTGAAGAGGGGGCAAAATCAGAGGGGGTTCCAAAATAATGTAAAGGCCTATAAATGGGGTGCTATTTGAGGCAGCTACAATTAATTTGGCAAACTCATAACAGATCCATATATAAATGTTTTTGCGAACTTTGGTGGAATTTTGCCAAGTGGGGAGAAATTAGAGGGGGGTCACAAAATATTGTAAAGGCTTATAAATGTTGTGCCATTTGACAAATCTATGCAAAGGTTTGCAAAAGATCATATATCAAGATACAAATGTTTTCGTAAAGTGAGAATGGTTTTTGTCAAGTGGGGGCTAGGTTATATGAAGATTGTATGTGCATACATTTGACACTTTTGAAAAAAATAAATGTGGATGGATTTCCAGTAAACTTGTGTAAGGAACATTGGCAAGGACCTGAAAGTGTCACAATGTAGGTACAAAAAATAGTGATATACCTTTGGTCAATGAAGTGTAGCCTATGGCCATGGCAGTGGCCAGATTGTTCGGGTCTACTGCCCATGACCACGAGGGACAACACATGGGGTTAAAGTGGCCATGTCCACCTGGAACTGGCTTTGTGGTAATGTTATTAGAAATTGGAATAGGTTTGAAAGGGAAGAAAAATGTGATTGTGGTAATATGATCATAGGGTTCTCTTTTCGCCTTCTTCAGGCTGCGATGGAAAGCAAAGAGGGTCCCTGTATGGAACCTTGCTTTAGGAAGGACAATCTTTGTTTGAGCATTCCCGGTTTCCGCTTTGGGAACCTAGGGTGTTAATGCACTCCATCCCCCATTGCATGGGCTGGAATGGGGGGATAATGGTCTGGAAACCTCGTTATCCACCCTTGCTTCGCTTGGGCTGATAACTTGGGCTGCCTGGCCAGTATCCACCTTTCCAGTCCCTGGAACGGCGGAATAAATGCCACAATATTTCCATTAGCATAACACAAAATGCAAAATGGAAATGTTGGAACATCTTATTTAGTGTATGTACTTTACTGAGAAATATAAAGTAGATGCAGTCTGTACGGATGTATTTTTTTTTTTTTGCCGGAGAACTTAGAATGAAAGGTGGGGAGGGAAATGAGGGAAGAGGCACCAAACACCAATATGGAGGTGTAGGTGGACAGGGGAAAATGTTGTGTGTGTGTTATTTCTAAGGTAGGGGGCAGTGTTTCTCATGCTCCTTGATTACAGCAGTGGTGGTGTCTGTTGGGGAGGAGGGATGGCATTAGCTGATTCCATTGTAAGATAAATAGCAGTTTTGCTAAAAGTATGTACTGTGTACTAGATTGTTAATGGATGAGCAGGAATAGGTGTTTGAGCTGTGCAAGGGAAATTTGAAGCTGAAGGTGTCTAGATCAGTATCAAATGCAGTTCTGAACTATCCGCGAAGTATGAATTTTATCGTGAAGTGCGGACGGGTTCTCGGACACGTCATCATGCCGCGCGCCAGCGTATGGTCATGTGGCAAAGTTCGGAAGTTTAGCGATTAAGTTAGATGATCGAAGACGTCTACAGATGCAAAACTAGTTGAAATTGTTGCATAAGTGTACAGAAGTGTTAAAACTGATTCTAGAGGGTGGGAAATGGAAAAGTTGTAAGGTGACAATATGTAAAATGGACAAAGAAATACTGCTATATTGGGTAAGTATGATAGTAGTAAGTTGTAGGCAAATAGCATGCACTGGTAGAAACCCATGAAATTCACTGAACAAAGTTTGTTAAAGGGACATTATGGTTAAGTTGGACTAATAAAAACCTATGAAATTCAACAAAAATATGTATGGTTACGTTGCACTAATAAAAACCTATGAAATTCAATGAAAAAACTTTGTTAAAGGGACGTCATGGTTAAGTTGTAGTAATAAAAACCTATGAAATTCAGTGAAAACACTTTGTTAATGGGACATTATGGTTACAAGTAAAACCGAAAAACCGCAGAAATTTGCCAGTTATGGAAAGCTAAGGAACCATAACTCACACCACCACCGTGCACTGCTAAGAATAACACCCTAGACATCAAAGATTACATCACAAATATGATGGAGGACATCACTAAAGACATCACATGTCTAGCCCCTTCTTTTTTTTGTTCACTGACGTATGTAGGCCAGGTGGCTTTATGCACTGACAGTCAAAGAAAAAAAAAATATATGTATATATATATATATATATCCCTTCTTCCTTCACCATCATGCAATGAACAATTCCCTTTCTCTCAGGAGCCACTTTCCCACTTTCAGTAGTAGGTATGTTTTTAAGACAATGAATCCACTCTGTTTAACTTTGGAAAGAACCTTTCTGCCCCCCCCCTCTGCTTTAAGGCAGGATCGAGCAAATGGTGAACAGTTGGGAATTCATTTTTATGCCTTTTAGGGATTTTTGGAGTTAGCAAAATCAAATAGGACTTCCCAAGCACATAAACAGACTATATTTTTTACACACTGGAAGATATATTGATGAGTTTGAATTTTAAAAATTAACCCAGTGTTAGTTGGCTATATGGGAATTCCTTAAATTATTATCTAATAAGAAAATGCTAGGGGTCTACTTTGTCTGCCCACCCAATAAATAATGTGAATATATTAAATCAAACAGATCCCCACTAAACTTCATTTGGTTGGACATTTACTTGCATAAAATATCTCTGTTTTTTTTGTGCTCCTGAAAAGGCCTCAAGGCTTGGGGATACTCTGGGGAAACATCGGACTTGGTTAAGGGCATCTGTAGGTTCAGTCAAGAATGTCCCTCAGCATTAATCCCTTTAAATACTTCTCCTTGTATAGATTACAGCCAGATTGTGGTACCTCCATAATTCTCTAGAAACATCAGCAGTTCCAGCCCAGGTGATTTCAGGCAGTTCCCTTCATTTTCATTGTGTGTCTCCTTATGAATCTTTCACCACTCCCCAAAAATGAATACATGAATAGATGTCCACTTATTGGCTCTTGATAGGGATTTTGCACTATTTTCAATCCCCTTACACAAGGCCAAACCTCTTTTCTTTGATTGGTCCATTATGTTACCAAGCCCACATTTTGGGAAAGATAAGGCCACCCACTTGAATTTACATTTTCACACATTTCAATATTGCACTTACAAATTCTAACATGGCATCTTTCCATAATTTCTAAATAAACGTAACAATATATATACTTTAACATTCATTTATAATACCAGACTTAATTAAATGAGTTTGTCACTGCACAATGTTGCAGGTTCCATTCATTTTTTGTGTGACTTATTCAAACCCTATAAGAGTTATCAATGTGACATTTGCTAAACAGATATTTAATTTATTAAGCTATCACCTCCCCAAATCTCTGCTTCATGACATTTCCTTGGGAGCTAAAAACACATTTTATGTTGCAACTCCTTTAGGTAACTCAGTTCTGAAATTTGAATCAACATACAAGCTTAACAGTGATATTCGTCCCTTTATTATGTGATTTATGGTTCAAGAGAATATTAACTCTTCTTCTTTGTAACCCTATGGCTTTGTATTAATTACATACATATTATTATTACAATCAACAGTACATTTCATTTCTCCACTTAGATGGAGGTCCATCTTTTTCTTTTTGTTGACCCTGACTGGTATAAATCCATCAACATTATTGTGAATTCAAAAGCCTGCAGAAGTGATTTTATATCTCTGGCCAGATGAAGACAACTCCACCTCTGACTCATAAAGCACCTTCTGCTGTCTGTAAACTGTCATTAGCACACGTAGACGGCCACATATTTTAGTTTTAAATCCAATTATTTTAGAAAGGTAAACCCATTAAAGGCTACCTTTATTTACCCATGTGCTTACCCCAACTCACCATAAATTCCTTCTTGGTCACTGCTAGGGCTTCTAAAAGATGTTTAGATCGATAGAAGATATGGGGAACGTCACTGTTGAGGGTTCTGAACTGAAACTGGTGATTTTAAATGGTACAATTTCTTTTACACAGTAGGACTTTTCATATCTCACATCATGACTTCAATGTTCATCTTTACATCATGATTTATATTCACATGACTCTAGCAATGGAGAATCTTTTTCCCATGTGATCTTTGTTCTAAGCTGCATAATGCACACATTTGTCAATGGTTCTTTCTTTTGGGAAATGTGCACTTTTGGTCATCAGTCATTTGCATTCAAAAGCAGGCCTTAGTTGTGGGTTTGTCAATCGCATGCAAGGCCCATTTTGTACTCTTTATTTTCAATTTAACAAACATTTTTATGTGTAGGAGTAACAATTGAAATACTGCCTTTTTGTCTGTCAGCCCCCAGTGTATTTTCCAATTCGCTCAACGTGGCTAGAGGCTGTTACTTTGACCCTCTGGATGACTTTAAACCTACAATACAAAAATCATAACTTTGAAAAAGCAAACTACAATATCAACTGACTTCTGAGAAAAGTAAAGGGGGCATTAATGGATTTAAACATACCATATGTTACTATTTTGATATGACATTTCTTTGGTAGTGGTCCCCTACCAGTTCTAACAGCTCCACACCCCATGACAAATTAATCCAGGAGTGCTTCAAAAATAACAGCCAAGGTCTTTAAAAAAAAGGTGCTTAGTCTCCACCTACCTGCCTTCCTATTGAAAAGTCAGTAATTATAGCCAGACACAAACTTGCGATGTTATTAGTTAAATACATGTTGTATTAAATAAAGATGGCTTTGGAACACATCTCTCCGGCCTTATTCTAAAGAGGAACTTCCCTACCTAGAAACCAAAAATGAAACTTCTGTCTGTGTCAGAATGCAAGTAAGTGAAAGGCTGTCCTTGGGCCTCATTAGGACCCAGGCTGTAAGGGGTTTACGGCGGCGTAAACAGCGCCGACCCTTACCGCCTGATTCCGAGGTCCCTTAGCGCCATGGAGGTTTTAACACCTGCTTTTAGCAGGTGTTAAAATCCATGGCGCTAAGGGACCTTGTTAATTACGCCACCGTAATTTACGGTGGCGTAATTAACGCCTTCCCCACTCCCATTATGCCCTATGGGGCAAAAATGGGAATGGGGAAGGGTAAATGGGTTAATGGGGACTTACCGCCCCACTCACCTCGGAATGGGGCGGTAAGTCCGCCAACCGTAGTTTACGCCATGGTGGTAAAGGTACGACCTAGGCGGTAACTTACCGCCTGGGTCGTAATGAGGCCCCTTGTGTCTAAAACGTCCTATCCTGTTCCCCATACTATAAACTTACTATAAACAAAACAGTAAAGGAAGCAATGACAAATTCTTTGACTTGATGTTAGGAAAAGTGTTCAAAACCAAAAGGATAAGAATGAATCCAGGGAAAACGTTCCCCAGGGTGGTCCCCTTCCCCTGGATTCTTAAATAGGATGGCAAAAATGTCTCTTTAGCTAACAGTTCCTTTGTGTCTTCACTGGACTCACAAAGTTCTTGTTCAAGCAAAAAGGCATGTAACAGTCTTTCTGTAGGATCTCTTTTCACTTTGCAGATCACCTGGTGTAATCTCATGCCAGGAATCATTACACAATGTCAGCTGCCTGGTTTTCGCAACTGCCAGGACTTTTCTTTGTGGGTTTTGTGGGTTTTCATATCATCTGGTATACTCCCCTGCTAGGGATATGTATACAATTTCAGGGGTTTGGTATATCTATCTATGAAAATATCTGTTCAAACATATGTGCTGAAACTTTTCCCCCACACTGGCATCTCATACATCTCTACTTAACTGGGGTTGGCCTATGTGCATTGTCTGCATTCAAACATTGTAGTTATTGAGTCTTGAGTTTGTACTTTGCCTTGACTGCATTCTGTTAGAGAGAATTATCAGTTATATGTTTAACCCCCTCTCCTAGTGAGACCCCCAGCACTTAGTGCTGGACTTCTGGACCTTTTTCCTGTACTCCTGAATGAGGGGGGCCTTTTTTCCCCATTCATTCTTATATGCTCTAACCATGGGGACTCTGTTCTTTATGTCTTACCTTATTTTATGGAGTCTTGCTTTTCTCCATTTCTCTTAAAGGCATCTGTGTTACAGTTTTGCATCACACATCACCATATGTGCAGTGTTGCTGGGAATCCGTTGGGTTCTCCTTTTGATATTCTTTCAATTTTTCTAAGACATACTTTCGTTAAGGAAATAGGGATACTTTGTTTCCTTCCCAAACCTTTAATTTATCAGAGATTAGCACACCCCACTTTATGTGAAGAGTGTTAAGGGAATAGCTAGTATTGCCCTTCTCTCGCTCTTGTGTCTTTTTGGTAACAGTGACAACCCCATAGTTATGGCTGCTATTTTTCACTGCAGACCGTATTCACAGCCTCCGTCATTCATAAAATGGTCCCCTATGTTCTAACATGGTGGCTCCTTTCTTTTTTTGACATTTCTATAAAGTTGTCCTTTGTTAGCTTTGGTGGTAACCGTTTGTATGTCCTTCCTAGGCTTCAGTGTGTCTGCTGATGTGACTGAATGGAACAAGTTCCCACTGGGGGGCTGGCTGTCCTGATTGGGCAACACCACCCCTTTCTGTAAACTGCAGGGAGAGTTTGCAGAGGAATGAATGGAAATCTGAATGAAAGGTGAGGTTCCTGAGGCAGAAGAGAAGTCGACCACTGGAACAGAAGATCTGAAGCTGAAGATGACCAGAGATGCCGGCAGACCCTTCCAGTAACTGTGAAGTGACCACTGCTGTCCTTACCCTGTTTTCTAATCAACAGAGGAGCTCCAAATAAGAAGACTCCTTCCCTTTGGATGGTGGGACCAACTAGTCATAAAAGGAACTGAAGATCGATCCATCTATTTTCAATGTTGAGTAATCTGGTCTGTATGTTTGGACCCAGCTGGACTCTTTCCAGGACCCACCAAAGTATGTCATGGGTGTGTGATGCACATCTTTGCAAAGAAAACACATTTATGTTGTGTACAAAAAGGAAAAAGGTGACAGAGGATGCAGCAGAACCCAACTGCCATGGAGCTCTTGGTTAGTTCAAAGCAGACATACTATTATAAAGCCAAGCATTGTCACTCATGAAGCACGGAATATACAGCGTTCATCCCCCACCGTCAATGGCTATCACCTATATACATACTACCAGTCCCTCGACCGAATGGTCACACTCTAGCCTACTCCTGCCCCCTAACATGTGGTCTCCTGCTCCATCACTTTTGGGCTTCCGCTTCCTGACTGGTGGGCCTCTGGATCCATTGCCATCCCATGGGCCTAATCACATGGTGTACACTTGGTTGTTAACATGAGCTCACTGGATACTGCTGAGGTCAGATTGGCCCTCTAGAATAAAGGAGTGCTTCTCTTGATCCCAGACATGTGGTCGTCCCACCATGACTCCCTGTCATAGACCTAAATTTGTTGGCATCGTCTCTTGCTCCTCGGAGTACAAATCGCTGGATATTTCCATCCTTAGTCCCCCCTTATCAGCTGCCCCTCCATGGAACTTCTCCTGGGTCTCTCGAGAACCTCATTAATCAGTCAAAATCTGATGGATTTAGGTGTTCTGCTTGTGGGCATCTGTCAGTTCAAATGGGATGGCTGTTATTCTAGGGGGCGCTAATGCTCCCAGTCTAGTCCAGGCCTTTTGGCAACTCAAGACATATGACCCGGCTCCTCTAGGTTTGTCATTCGGGATGGGGGCAGCCCTGCCTGTGCTCAGACATTCACATTCCTTTCTCGTTTCGCAGGCCTGCAACATGATACAATTGTATTTTTATCTATCAGAGCTGAAGGCATCTATGTTTGGCTTCCCTGTTGCGGCTTGGGATGGGAAGGTGAAAGAAAACTCATTGCTATGCTTTGCTGCTACTTTCAGCATGGCCCACGGCAGATTAGGCCTTACTTCAAATATGGTGGTGCTTCAGTATTTCTCGCAACTGGGACCAGGGCGTACGTTTACATTGTTATAGACTATATTTCAACTATTGTACTTTGCTATCACTTGTGGCCTATACTGAGGCCCACCTATGTGTCCATAACTGCTACAGTAAACTAGGTTTGTCATACCCACTTTGCAAGCTTCACCCCCTTCCAGCAGCACACATTCATTTTCTTCTAATATATTGTCCTCAGCCTAAATAATTGGGGTGGGCATGGGAGCTGAAATTGCATCCCAACGTTCTCTTTGAAGATCGATGTGACGCCTGCAATCAGATGTTCGGGTCCTGGCAGAGTCATTGAGCCGTTTGTACATGGTTAATACGTTGGACATTATAAACTATTGTGGCAGAGCTTTGAAGTTGCTGTAATCCACAAAGAAGTGCTATGTATAACTTGAAACCATTATTAATTATTAACATTGTTTAACAACAATGAATATGTATTCATACTAGCAATGAAATAAATCCAAAATGTAGGATTGCAGACAATGGAGGTCATTATGTCCTTGGAGGTAGCCATGCCGCTATTTGCTGCATGGCTACCGCCATTCCGGGTACTGAGTCCAGGTTCCTGGAATGGGGAAATACTGGGCCATTCCGACCTTGGAGGGCCTGGTATTTCCCCTTTCCAGGAACCCTTCCCCATTCCCATTCGAGCCCCCATAGGGCTCAATGGGAATGGGGAGCATGCTAACAACGGGCCTGTTAATGACATGCCCGTTGTTAGCATGCTGGTCTGCTCGCAGGACCCGCTAAGGATGCCTGGTAAAACAAGCGTCCTTACCGGGTCCCGCGAGCAAACCTCAGAATGCGGCGGTAGGGGGTTAACAGAGCCGGCAGCTCTACCGGCCCCATTAACCCCCTACCGCCAAGGTCGTAATGACCTCCAATGTTTAAAGCAGATTTTCAGTCTAATGTTCATCTTATTTACTTACAATCACAAATGATATATGCAGTACCAATATCTAAATAAAAATTATGCCATGTAAATCACATTCAGGAATGAAACCTATATTTCGGGGGCGAGGGGCTAACTGATGATGCGAGGGCCACTTCAGAAACTGAGAAGTGCAAACTTGGAGACTCTGCCACCTCTGTTCTACTCCAAGGGTTAGTCTGGTGTTGGGCCCAATTATCAAATGCTACATTTTAAAGCACAATAAGCCAGGGAGAATGATAAAGTGATTTGGTTTAAAGATAACATACACATTTAGTCGCTTTGATAATTTTTATATTTAAAGCTTAACATTCATCTTTTCCATTTATAGTGGCGTTTAAAGGGTTCATCATAAATGAGCTTTGAAGTGTTTCAGAATTATTATTTTTAAAACAATTGATGATAAAGTTGCTTGGTACTTTGTAATGTTAAACGTGCTGTTTTTTTTTTAAAGTTATTAAAATGGGTAATGTTATTTCTCTTAAAATCCATAACACCTCTATAAGTGTTCAGATACAAGTGAGTGATGACTATTACTTTCAGCCATACACGCGTGTCCTCACTCATCTTCTTAACAACAGTGCTGAATCCATTGCACTCTTTTAAAGGTTGTTTGTTAAGTAAACACAGTAAAACAGCTCTTTACAGAAATTAATGAAATGCTTTGTTGGATCGATTTGTCGGCATATAGCCTCCACAATAAACCGTGCCATGTTTAATTTTGGCAGAGCCACCTATAAGCCGAAACTATTGCATTAGAGTACACAACGCTTGAAGGTGTCTTGGTTATTCACCCACCCATTGAATGCCCATGTTAATCCCTATTGCCATTCCCACCCACTTCCGGCCCCTCTCGCCCAAACACCTCCTCATGGGAACTTCTTTCGGCTTGCTTTAATCAATCCTTGCCATTAAGCTTTCCCATGCACTTGCACGATCTGAATGACACCTAGCCTAGTAAGATCGTTGTCTCTGTCTTCCCTCTGTTCCACTTCCCTTGCCTCTTCGCGCCTCGAAACACTTGTGTATAGGCGCGTTATAAATGCCATATCATATCATAAGCTTTGCACTGCAGGTGCCTACCAGTGTTTTCTCAAATAAGTCTTCTGAGAGTTAATGACTTAATTGGGGTTGTAAATGCAGTACTGATGTAATACAAATGTCAACCAGGTCTGTCTTCAGCCACTTTATATATAAGCAGTCTGCCTGTCTGTTAAGCAGCACGCAAGTGCCAGGAAGTAGATGAAAGAAAATCGCCTGTATTTCAGGTTATAAGATTGCCAGTAGACCAGGCACGATCATTAACTAAAGTCCAAAACAAACTTCCCCACACTTCCTATCTTCTTTGCAGCGTTCCGGGCAGAAGCGGGTCGGGAGTACGGATGCCCTCGTGGTCGGGAACTCCCAGAACTAATATGCCCATTGGAATCCTGTCAGGCTCTCGCACCATTCCTCAGCGTCCTCCGGCTGTGTAAACGTGAGAAAACAGAGAACAACCCTGATTCATTCAATGCTACTTTTACCATCTTCTTTTCTCCTCCCCTCCCTTCCACGGGTGTTTCCAATCTCTCTCCCCTCCCTTTCCACCTTCCCACCCTGCAGCGTTCTTTCTGACACCCGCCCTTGGATCTCTTTGTCAGTGAAGAATCTATGTTCAAACATATACGGTAAGTGGCGTCTGCTTAACCTGGTTTTCCTACTATTCATTCTTCGTGCGCGGCCCACCCACGTGCCCTGATGCATTATGCGATCCGTAGTCCTTCCCGCATACAGTGCTGTTCGTGAGCCTGATGGCTGCTCACGATATTTGTATGTCGCGGCCACATTTATTGAGTTGGCCCCTGAGTTGATTCCCTTGTTAACCGCGTCTGCCATACCTGTTTGTCCAGTGCTCTTTGTGCTTGACTTTATAGGTGAACTGAATGCCGGTGTTACTTCTACTCCAGGTAGACGACCTGCGGGTGTTACCTCTGCTTCAGAGTTTTTCCCAGCACCCAAACTATCTGTCCCATCCGCACCACTGCTTGTGGTCTCTGAGTGCCCTACTCGGCAGTCTCCCTTGTTGTTTCCCTCTGGACCATCCTTACATAGTCCTTCACTAAAGTCCCATTAAAAAGAAGCATTGTCAAAGCCAACCGTTTTATCTTGTGTGTAAGTATTAGGCATTTGCTAGACACTGCTATTAAATGTCTAGATGTTCACACCATTTTGCACCTACTACCCTCATGGGACAGTTAATACTACTACAGCAGTGCCTCGCAAGTGACTTTCCCAAGCCTACATAAAAGCTCAAACTGTTGGCATTGCTAATGCTTGTTTTCAATGTTGGTTCAAAAACACCAGATAGCCACTGCCTGGTGCCTTTAGTTATGCCGACCATTTCTAATCATGTATGATTTATTTTTGAAAACACGTTCATTCTAGTAATTCTGTACTGACCTCCATTGTTTAGTGGATAATTGTTCTATGTTCAAATTTAGCCCATGATGCTGTGCACTGCTGACATTAAAGCAACAATGACAGGGAAAATAGGACCTCGTTTAGAGTTGGGTAGAATTCGGTTAGAAAATGTGGACACAGGATTACCACACATTTTACTACGCCGTACATTTTTGGGATTTGTAAAATTGTTAAAATGTTCACTAATACCCTCTCGCATTGTTAATCTCGGTCCACTTAAATCTAAAGAAGGCTCTTGACAGGGACATACTTAAACATAACCAGTTATAACATGTCTGTTTTTTAGGCGCATTCCACCCACCTCAAAAAGGGGCCCTTTATTAAAGGGACAGTTTGAAAAAATGTGCAGTATTTCCTCGTCGACATTTTTATTTCCGGATTTGGTCTACCTCTAAACGGTTGTAAGAGCGCGTGGCGGGTGAGATGGTAGGATACAGAGAACATGCCTGCACACACCGAGGCTGGTAGCAAGCGGCGGGAGATGACACATTTGCGTTATTAAACTCATTAGAAGGACAGCATTAAGACAGTGCCCTGCCTGCTCTGGTTCTCTCCGCTAGCAGTGTCCCCTCTCATTGGGGGCAGTCCATTTAAATGGAGAATAAAAGCCACGCTGCAAAAGTCATTACACAGCTGGTGTCGGGGGAGATCCTTGTCTTTCCAATTTCCACTCGGAGGAGTCCTTTCAAATCTTTGCAAATTGAATTCACAGCTGTCCTCTAATTGACTCGAGAGCCTATGGCCCAAATATCAGCGAAGGCAATCAAGACATAACCAGGGAAGGGAAAACAAAGGGAATTAGACGGGTTGGGAATTTGACTTGATAATTTTAATTCAATTATTAGACCATGGATCCGGCCTGAGCAGGGGTGAGAGCAATCGCAGTGGGTGCGGGCGGGTGCAGAGAGATATGGGATGAGGCAGGGAGAGGGGGTAGAAAGGTGAACTGGGGATATCAGGGAGATGGAGATGCTGAGCAGGGGGTGAGGTGATGGGCAATATGTTGAAAAAGGAGATTAAGCAGCTAGTGAAATTGAGATGATGGCAAGGAGAAGAAAAACATACTAGAAGTAAATATTGGTGGGCTAAAAAGACTTGGTGGGGGCAATGAGTTGAGCAAAACAGTCAAAGTTGAAATTGGCGAGCTAGAGAGATTGAGTGGGGGAATGGAGATGAGCAACACACTCGAAGTGGGTCTGGGGAAGGAGAATAACAACATATTCGAAGTGAAGATTGGTAAAGAGACTTGTTGGGGACATTGAGATGAGCAAAACACTTGAAGTGGAGAATGGCGAGCTAGAGAGACCAGGAGGGGATAAGAAAATGAAGAGCAGACTAGAGGTGGAGATTGGCAAGACAGAGAGGCTGGGTGCATTAAGGAGGTGAGAAGTACAAAAGAAGTGGTGATAGGTGAGATAGACAGACTGGGTGGGGGTAAGGAGTGAGCAGTACACTAGAAGTGGAGATTGGCAAGCTAGAGAGTGAGAATGGGAGCAGGGAGGTGAGCAACACATTAGAGGTGGAGATTGGTGAGCTATAGAGATGGTGTGGAGGTAAGCCACACACTGGAGGTGGAGATTTGCAATCTAGAGAGGCTGGGTGAGGGTAAGAAGTTGAGTAACAAACAACCAGTGGGGAGGTTGGCGAGCTTGAGAGTCTGGGTGGGGGAATGGAGATCAGCAACCCCCTAGAGGTGGAAACTATTGAGCTAAAGAGATGGGATTAGGTGATGAGTAATGCAGTAGAGCTGGAAATTGGTGAGTGTTAGGGAGAATGTTCAGTTTCGTTGCTCATTCCCTTTAACATTCGAGACGATCAGCTCTTTTGCTAGAATCTGGGATATTTTTGATTTTTAACCTCCTGAGTAAGTGGTCCTTTTTGCCACTCACTCATCTGTTTTTCTCTGACTAGGATTTGTAACTGTTTATTGGAGTCTGGTAAACTCCATAGGCATCTGCTTTTTGCATAGTGACACACAGCACCCTCTGCGTAGTGCCACTGAGCTTCTCTTAATGTTTAAATACATTTTCTTGAGTGAACTACCAGTCCCAAGAACAGTGAGATAACTTTGATCTTACTTACCTTTCTTTTGTGGGTCCAGCACACATCACCCTATGTGGAGTGCTGGAGAGTGACATAGTAACTCATTATCCCACTTCTCATGTAACTTGAATGGCTTGTGGCAGTGTTTACTTTTTACTACCTTTTGTGCAGGGTACTAGCAGGTGGATTTCTCGACACTTCGCTATTTCTTGTTTGTTTGTTCCTTCTGGGCTTTTATTCTCTTGTTTTATCTAGGTTTCAGTCCTTAGAGTGCTTCGCCTTTGCCAGCCCAGGCTCCAGTGTGTCTGGGACGGCAGGAAGTGAGGGTAGAGCCCAAAACTTCACTGATGTTTGTTTGAAGGAATGCCTGCCTGAAACCAGTTCTAACTGGGCTGGTAGCTGCCCTAGAGAACGACCCGTCTGAGTGATTGGCAGTTGTAGGGCTGTGAATGAATGGGATTTTGCATAAAAGGCAAGGCTTTTGGGACTAGAGGTAGAGTTGACCACTAAAACTTTTTATTTGATGAAGAGAATGAGTGGAGACACCAGCAGCACCTTCCAAGACAGCAGAAGCACTAGTGAAGCCTTACAGCTGTGCTGACCCCATATTTGTTTTGACAGGGAAGATTTGTGCAGGTTAACTTCCCCCATTGGGATGGTCAGACCAACTAGCCTCGAGACCTGGTTTATTTTGGCATATCCCCGACTTTCTGCGACTTTCCTAGGCTTCAGAATCCCAATGCCAGGGGACCCCTGACCATAATCAAGTGCATCATCTTGCAGAGATTAAATCTGGCCAAAACTTTGTGGACTTGTTCAAGGACCTCCAAAAGCAGGAAATCCCCTCACCAAAGTCTAGGACCGAGGGATGGAGGAAACTCCAACCAGATCTATTCTTTTCTCTTTGGTGCTGAGAAAAAGATGCCAAAACCACAATGAGCTGCTACATTGTATGGAATCCATTGCTGCAATACATTGCTGCCGAGTCTCTCTAGAGAGTGCTGCTAAAGAAGCCCACCAGATAACCTCCCTTTTGTGACCACGACCAAGGACCAGGAAAAGATTCTGCATCACTGTATCAGGATGGCTTCTCAGGTATTGTGGTACTTAAGGTATAAGTACCATTTGCCATTTGTACTGGTCTGTTGCTCGGGAAGTACTACTTTAACCCCTTTGGAATTGACCTCATCTCACCTGTGCAGGCCTTCCAACTTGTGCTCCATCAAGTGTGCTCCCCTTGAGCTCCTGTGATTTTTCAAAGAACTCCTGACTGTTTAATAACCGTTTTCTAAGAAAATCTGCATTAGAACTGGAACTGTCCCATTCACTTTGGCTGTCCCGGTTTCCTAAAGGCTGCTTTTCTGAACCCTACTGGCTTTGGCAGTGCTTGCTCCCTTACAGGTTATAATTATTGAGACTAGCATTGCTGGGATAGAAGACGTCCTAAATCCCTCTGGGAGAAACTAACTATTGAGCCAGTTGAAAGTGTGTTCTACTTCAGCTCTATGTTCCCTCCTCAACCCAATTTTCTAATGGAGAACAAAAATAAGTGCTACTACTGACCTTGATTGATGTCACTCTGTGTGCTGGAACATGTTTAGCATAGAAAATACAATACTCACTTGCATTATTGGTTCTTGTTTAAATGAATGCAATCTTCCATTGAATGTTACTATTAGTTGCTGCTTTGTAAAGACTAGCATTTTGCCTTGTTATAGCCGCCCTATAGTTAAGGTGAGGGGAGACACATTGGAACCTGATAATAACATTGGATCTGGTAACGGATTTGGATGGAATTTCAAAAGTGGTTATAAGTCGGTGGCCCCTCTAGACTGCGAAGTTTCGTAAAGATTTGTTAAAAAATCTAAAATGTATTAAGCGTCAACATTTTCTTTTTCTCCAAAAGTGCAGCCTACTTTCCATTAATTTTCCAATAGACAAAAAGGTCATTTTTTACCAAAGCGCCCAGCCCAAATTTGGATCCGGTCCAAAACAAATTGGGCACAAAGCGTAGACTCGCACACCATACATGGTTTGGGTTTTTTCCTTGCTGTGGTTATTTAAAAATTTGACAGATAAGGGGGTGCCCCCTTCTCCAAAAATTATAGTTATATCTCCCATGGTGCTTTGTAGGATCATGGTTTTCAGAAATTAAAAAAGACCACTGTCTTGTAGCCAGGGTTATGGGAAAATAAAACACAGAAAAAGGGTATTTGCAGGTATTAAACATAACAATGCCATCAAGGTAGCCGTGGGGGATGGCCAGAAAGCACTGAGTGAAATTTGGGAGTTGGAGAGTGTCCAGGGACCACATTTGCAACACAAAGCTTTCTGTGTCTGGCAATCTGAAAGCAAACTGTGTCACAGAAGCAGAGTGTGCCCTGGGGTGAAAGGGACAGGGCAGGGGAGGTGAGAAGGCCATCTGGGGAATGGGGGGGAGCTGGCACAGATGAGGGGTGCACTTGGTGATGGCCTGGAGGGCAGGGAAGCATTTTGGAAAAATCACTGGCCATGGCATTGCCAACCAGGTCTCTGATTCATGCAGTAACCAGAACAGACTCTGCTTAGCTTCGAAGTGAGGAAGGGGCCAGACTCTTCAGACCATGTTGCTTGATACATGAGCCAAACTTACAAGACCTTTTAGAGGACTGGCCCTGCCCTTTTCTTGCTTTGAAAGCTAAACAGGTTCAGTCTCAGTTACTGCATGGATGGGTGACCGAATGGGCATCTAAATTATTATTTTTTGTAAACTATTCTGCCATCAGTCTTTGAAGGTTTTGCACTCAGAGACAATTTTTTGACTTTTGCTGAATTGCATTCTGGTATTTGTAGTCTCCGAGTGAATAATAAAATAAAAACATTTATTTTTACAGCAACAGTGGGTTTCCCATCCTTGTAGTAACTGGGACAAACCCTACTTAGCGAAGGGGTCAGCTTACTTAGGCCATGTTGCCTAAAATCATTTTGTCCCATTCCGAGCCATGAAGCACTTGTCTATGGGAGTTCTATAAATAAAATATATCATCTCATATCAATATATGGGCCTCCCTTAAAAGAACATTTAGAGAAACCTGGCCTAATGGTGCTGGATCCTCCCTTGCTTTGAAACTATGCTGGGTTGGGCCCAGTTACTGCATGGATGGCAGACATTAAATATCTCATAAAACACAGCATCTGCATTTTTATAAAATAGAACAAATGAAATTTCAAAAATCACATTATTGCTTCACACTGCTATCAGAGAACCCTGACCTTAAGGAGTTTGAGACACACCACTTAACCATTATACCATTATGCTACAAAGATGTTATTGTTTGGATTTTCACAAGTTTCATACTTAGCCTTTTATCATTCAGCATATTAAATTATAGGCTATGTATGTAAAGTATGCCCCATGAAGCACTTGTAGCCTAGTGGTTAAATGCTGGCACTTGACTTCTAGCAGACCAGGTTTCAAGGCTGTACATTTTTTTTTTTATTTAACTAATTCAATTTAATTAAAATAAAAGCAACGCAAGTGGGAGGTGGAGAGGTTTGTTGCAGTGCAGCACTGTGATCTTATTTAGCATGAGGGCATTTAGACATGGCTGCAATGTCAACCATGTCCAAGCCTCCCTTGTGCCAAAATATTGGCACCGGAATGGCTTTTGTGTTGAAAAGGGCATGCTGAAATGGGTGCCACAGTGGAATGCCTGTGCCAAAATGGCCTGCACCAAAATTATGGCACTGACAAGGGGTGTACTGGTTGGAGAACGCTGCGTAACCAAAGTGTGTGCTCCAAGGCAAATAATTTTATCTCACTGAGCATTGCCTAAAACATTGTGAGTTTTCAGAGTTTTAGATATCTCAAGACAAACCACATTCACATTTTTTTTTAAAACAATCTACAGCCATTCCTTGAAAGTGTTGCACTCAGGGACTATTGTTTTGCCTTTTGCTGATTTGATTTCTGGAATTTGTAGTCTCACAGTCAAGATGGGTGGAATAATGCCACAATTTTACACTTTTTGACTAACATAGTTCTATAAGGATTTATATATTTGAGTGACACTACTGTATGTGTGCTTCTCAAGTTAGTTTTATAAAGCAGAGTATTGTTGAAAGCCAGACATAGGAGGGGAAATGATGAGAGGGCAAGTAAGTCATGAGTATTTGACCAGGATGTGGCAAGAGAGTTTGCAATCCTGGACAGTGGCGCAGTTATTTTCCCCTGATTGTGTCAGCTTGTCAGGGCACAAGTAAAGAATACATTTGGGTCAAGAGTGTTACATTTTTACAGTGGGCGGATGCAGCCCATTGTTTTTTTGTTTTTTTTTAGTTTGGTGAGCTTGCTCAAGTATTTGGTTAACAGGATTTTACTCGGCTTGTCATATTCCCAGTGCAGATGCTTACTCACAAGACCACACACACTTGCTTTGTCTTGTGGGGTCAAATATAGCCCCTGGGTACCAGAAATCAAGAGGCCAGTCATTTGTAAAAGCCCACAGAAGTTTAAGGACAGCACAGAAATGGTGATGTCAGGCATGAGGCCTATTGAACCAAAGTGTGGAGAAATGTGCAATGCATATCAGTAAGGAAAAGAAAGACATGTAACTGACAATGCCATTTCACTCAATCCATGGAGAGCTGCACTGTTACTTAAAGAGGCAGCCGTGCATACATTATCTTCAGTGTAATATCAGATTTTGCTCCAGCCAGCTAAAGTGAAATCAAGCTCCTTGCATTCCAAGAAATAAAATAATGTCCTTTGTTGTTTTTCCCCCTCATCAAAACGACTGTATGCAGAGAAAGATGCTAGACGTTCAAAGTTTGTATTTGGGTTTTTCATATAACTGCCCCATACATATGGACAATCCAGAAGTGATGCTCATGTATGTTGAAACTGTGAAATTAAAACATTACATATGGGTAAGGCCCATGTGCCTTTATAAGATGTCAGGTACAATGCAATTGTGTGTGGGTTTAAAAGCCATTTGTTTGCAGAGTACATGAGCCAATCATTTCTTAAACTTCAAGACCTTTCATCTGCTTCCTTGAAGACAGGGGTCTGGTTGTCAAACTATCAATCAAAGCCATTACTTAAATATATAGATGAAATACATTGCTTATATCGAAAACACAGTGCAAAACAGATGTGCCCATACATGTTCTTGCAGCAGAAGTGACTATGAAGTCCCAATTCCATAAAGGGTCCATTAGTGTTGCTATCAGGGCCTCACAGGCCTTGAAGAGAGATAGGCTAAGATAAACATGAGCCAACCACTGCCTAATCACATGTTTAAGGATAAATGAAACTTATAGGAACAATGGTGGGGGCTAGAGTGAGCAAGGCCTTTGAAGGCTGCATTTAAATTAACCAGAAAATACTTTTTATTGCAAAAAAGGGCAGCGCAGATGACTCAAGGGTCATTCTAGACTTGTATTAAAGGTGATAGTAACCCCCTTGTAACCATGATTTTTGTGTGATAAACATAACTAGAGTTATTAATGAAAAATTGATTTGGGCCGTCCCTTTATTCTCAGAGATTTAAAAGTTGGTTTGAGCATGATGGAAACAATTAACATGAAGACTATAAAGTGGCATATTTTTCGCTGATATGGCTCCTGACTAAATGAAGAGAAGACATATCTCTGTATAGGGTGTGCCGACTTCAGACTAGCATCACCTGATTCGCCTTAAAATGTAGTTCGTAAAAATATCTTCATACATTTAAAGGGAGTACTTGCCATGTACTTGCCATGTTCAGAGACCACCTGTCTAAGTGGAATGATGAAGCTTTCTCCTACCACAGCTGTCATAACTCACTCCCCTCATCTCCTTGTCCTATTAGCACACAGGTAGGAGGTGGGTAGAGAAAACCAGGCAATCCTCTTCACGGGACTCATGACAAGTTTGTGATGCCATTTGCCCTATACATAAACCAATTTGCATTAGAACTGGACCTTTTTCACTCATTCTGAGAGGCAGCCTGCTGCTGAACTCTTGCAAGAACCATCCCAGAAAAGAGACCCACACCTTGCATTGGAGACAGGAACCAGGAGTCATAGAAGCTGACTGGGAGCCCTTGGAGGATTCAAGGAGAGCCTCGACTGACCCCTTACTGGCCCAGCAGTGCCCTGCTGTTCTCTGATGCCGATTCCAAGGCCTCTCCTGTAATTAAAACCTTGTAAAAGTTTGCCCAAAGCCATAGATTGTGCAGGCCCTGCATTGCTCAAGTATTGTTCACGTTATTTCCCTATGACCAAATATCCTGTTTGTCTGTGTAGATCCTCAGCCTATTTAATTATCGTAAATCAATTAATTCCCCTATAGATATCACAGCATGTGTTTGTTGGCATTCAAAACCAACAAGCTCTTCCCAGGGTGTTTTGTGAGCTGGTATAGACATAACGATCTGCCAAAATAATGAATTCCCAAAACCTTTTTTTCACGTGTGTGTGCAGGGTGTAAAACGAAATCCCACATTGATCTCCTTCATTTTAAATCAAAAGTGTGAAGACTGATATTTCCTTTGAAAGCACAGGGTGCAAAACACAATTGACCCTTTGTTGCCACAAAGCTGTGCGGTTCTGTTTAGGTGTGGCAAAATTAAATTCCCATTGCTTTTCTGTCCCTCGTATTGCATCTGTGGTAACAAGTAGAAAAAGAAAAACAATTTTGCCCCTTGAATCCCCTTTTTCCAAAGAGTGCATTTTTATTAAAATCCTAAAATGATTTTCCCATTGTGTTCCCACTCTCTGCCACTGACCTTCAATTCAGAGGGGTCAAGTCTAATTGATGTTTGGAGGGTGGAGGTTACTAGGAGAAAAGTATTATATCCAAATCTGCAATCACTGTGTGTCTTGAATTATTATTTTTCTGTTTTGGTGGGTGATTTGAAAAGACATTTGTGGCTGCATATCTCTGTGTTGGTGCCTTCACGGAAGTAATTTTTGTTCTTGTGTTACCACAGCACTGGTGGCTGATGTTAGTCTATTTGTCGAATTTGGTTTCAATAAATTAGCATATATATATATATCTTCTGACTACACACTGAGCACAAAAACAAAAATTAAGTGTGCAAGTTGTGCACAATAGAGCCTGATTACAGGACATTTTTTCATTTTAAACGCAGATTGAAAAACTGAAAGATGTGAATAGCCAGTTCATCATTTGGGATGTAAATTCCCAGGCAGAATTTGATCAGATGCACCAAAATCTGAGAACTCTGAAACAACAGAGAGAGCACCTCAGGGAAGAGAATAGCAAATTGTGTCAGGAAAAAAGTGCCCAGTACCAGGAAGTGTGTCACTTAAAAACAGACATGGAGAAAGGTGATTTATGTTCTCAGGAACTGACTGACATGATGATACATAATGAAAAATGAATGGGCATGTGAGGAAAGCAGAGTAAAACATAGAGCAGGCAATGCAGGCCAAAAGTGCACCAAGGGAGGAGATTATTCTCCTGATAAAGAAGAGGTATGAATATGCCCAGACAATACAAGCCTCATAGATGGAAAAATGTGTCCCTCTGTGAGGAGAACAAGGTGACCAAATATTGGCATGAAACAAAGTACTAGAAGCTACTCAAACCCTGATATTTGAAACTCTGACCTCTATATATCACCAAGAGAATGGGGCTGAGAAAAATAAAATAAATAAAGCTCCCGTTTGAAAGAGAGATTGGAAAAAGAAAAAGCCAAATACAAACAGGCTTTGAGGCACCCTGACCAGTCAGAGTATGGAAAGGCACCCTCCGTTCACAGAGTGATGACCTCCTTAGCAAGGACCTCAAGCCAACTCATCACGTTATACGCACATTGTGCTACTAACTTCATGCCTGCCAGTTTGCAAGAACAGGGAAACATGAGGCAGCTCGACTCAACCAGATCTAGTCCAACTGAGCCGGACTAGGTCGGAGGCCAGTCCTTATCAGACACTGACAGGTTTTCATCTCTACCCAGATTTAGAAATACCCCAGCATGTACTTCTGAACAGGAGGGCTCCCATGATGAGAAGATCAGGGAGTTACACTGGTAGAAACTAATGTTACAAAAGGACCACCTGGTCCGCTTTGCAGACAGAGAAGAACAAGAGTCCAGGCCTCAAAAGAGTATTTTTAAACCTTCACACATTCAGGGAGATGGGGGAAAATCTCCACTATACCCAGAAGAGGGGTATAGTGGTTTTCCACTGTGCGAAAAGGGGAGTCCAAGGGAAGAGACCCTGATATCCCACGGTACCACAGGGGAGAAGAGACCAGACCCGGTCATTCTGGGAGGAATTCCCAGTCTCATAGAGGTAGGGAGCACCTAGAGGACAGGGGATGGACCACCAATAATAGCAGCACTGAGTGAGAGGGTGAGTGGACTCAGGTGCAGAGGACAAGGAAGGCTGCCAAACAGAAAAGAGGTCTTGTAAAAGACCCAATTTGGCAAATAAAAGCCATAATGAGCTTTATGACTCCCTACCACAAGAATGCCAAATACTAAGTATGGGAACATCTAGAACTTTATGACCAAATGATGATGTCATTTAGTATCAGATATGATCAAAATTCCATGGAGTTCATCAATTCTTCCCGGAATACTCCAGCTTCTTTGCACGGCTGGAGGATCAAGATCCCCAAAGATGGTCCAACCATAAGGCGGCTATCTCAAAGCATTTCTCCATTCAAAGGAACCCTCTAGAGGCCCGCAAGGTGGCCTACAACCTGCTGTGTGGGGAAGACCAAGCACACAGAGAGTTTGTGCAAGAGCTGAAGCAGGCATTTGCCGAGACCTCTAGGCGGCTGAACTCAAATAGCAGGGAGTTCATTAACACTTACTTCCATGCACTCCAAAATATATTATGACCCAACTGATAAGGGACTTCCATGAGCATAGGACCATGGATTGGGTAATAGAACAGGCCACCTGATTTATGAAGTACAAAAGCCCTCTGAAAACAACAATAACCCTAAATACCCCAAACAGTCAAACATCCCGCTGCTGCAAAGGTGGCAGAGGTGAAAAATACCCCCATACTAGATTTGGAAATGGTGGGCCTTAAAATACTCCTACCACTAATACTTATATGCAGAATGAGAGGCAGAGGAGTCCCTCTGATCCAACCCAATCGGGTGGTAACCAGGCAGGGTTTCTAACCAACGCTTCATCTGATTCTGCCACCTATATCAGCCCTAGATACAAGGGTAACAGACACATCTTGGGGTATGCATAGATTTCCCCCGGCACAAGGCGGGGGATCCATTAGGTAATTAATGCCCCAGGAAATCTCTCTCAAAACCTCCATCAGAACTTCCCTCAGGAGGGAAGAAATACTCCACCCCCAACCTAAGTTTCTTTCCCATATACCCTTCAAACCCCAATTTCCAGCATAATCCTCCAAACCAGGGAGAACCGAGACTAAGGATGGAGGGTTATCAGGGAAACTCAATACCCAAGCTACTCTGGGAGAAGGGACAGCTACCCTTTCCGGGAGCAGCAAAGGTATGAATCCAAACCCCCATACCAACCAGAAAGGTTGTCTCAACTGGAGCGCCAGGTCAAAAATTTGACACAAGACCTGGGTCACATGTTAAGGGCTCAGCTGAGCAGTCAAATGGAATTTCCTGTACAGAACAGCTCAACATCCAGGTCTGGTGCCCTGCAGCAATGACAGGATGAAAACACGGCAACCAAAAAGTTCCAGAGGAGAGGGTCCAGGGGTAGGGGAGATGTAAAGTCCTAGAGGAAGCTAACTTTCTCACCAAAGCAGAACCACTGTAAACCTATAAATCTGAACAAAAATCTCCTACCCTTGAAAAGCTGGAACCTAGGGAAAACAGGGTAAGTAGGAGAAATCAAGAGCCAAAGAGAACCCATTTTGTGGAGGAAGTCCTCAACATCCCGTTTGAAAGAGAAAAATCCTTGGAGGATTCATGGAAGTAAATCTTCTTTTTCAGGGATGGAGGTATCCCTCCCAAGGAAAATGGGTCCCAATAGACCATAACTTAGACTAGGTAAGTATGGAGACTCACCCAGAGCAACCAATTCTTGAACACCCAACAATGTCACCCTGATTACCCTGAAAGCAATGAGGGATCCTCCCCGAAACACATTCGGGTAACTGTCTCCAGGAAAAGGGGGGCAGCAAAAAATCAGGGAAAAAAGGCGATGTCCCAATCCTACCGATATCTGGGTCCAGAATCTTCTTTACAGATTCCCAGACTTCGACACAGAAAACTGTCCAAGATCATACAAGTTTGTAGTACTATATAAAAAAAATTAACTGCCAAGCTGGCACAAAATGCACATTTTCTTTGTTTCCTTGAAGAGAGAGAAGGAATATATTATGCCTCTGTCAAGGTACAGGGTCAATGTGCCTTATCAGTGCTGGTGGATACTGGATCCTAAGCCACCCTCCTGTCCAAAAAGGCATTTGAACCAATGAATTCAGGAAGGGAGGAGAATCACCAAATTCCTCTCACACCTCTTCCTGGACAACTCCAAACCTTGATGGAAATTATATTTCTGTCAAAGGGACTGCAGATTTGGAGATCAAAATTAACACCTGGTGATAGTTATCACTCCGGAGGGCAAACGTTGTCTTCTAGGGAATGACCTCCTTTGGAGGTTATCACCCCTGATTGACTGCTTGAACAAGGTCCTCTGAATTCAAACTAAAAGGACAATCAAATAAAAAAGTACACATTATTTGAGTTTAAATGACACATGCCACATGAGAACAAACTTGTGTAGGAGAACAAACTTGTGATGGGAACCCTTCTCTATTTCTGAAGATGAACCTTCCTCCCAGTTTTAAGTGGCATTCCACACTGGAAGGAAATACTCTGAAATCTTATACCAATCCACAATCTGAGGAACACCCAAATCCCATGACAAAAGATGATGAAAAACCAGCTTAAAGTTTGACCGGCATCAGGAGAAAGGGTGAACATCTGTTTTCACCCATTCAGGTAAATGATGGAGGGAGCCTATTCTTCCAGAGTATGCCTGAATGACGTAAGAAGCTTCATCATCGAAGCATTATTCATCAAACTCCAAAAGATCAGACTATTCCCACTTTAAGTTGATAGATAAGTGGAAAATGGGCCTGGAAACTCCAAATTTTAAACATCTCCTGCCTAGCAGGTGCATGCTAAAAATGTCCATTGACGACAAAAGCATAGAAGATAATTGTTGGGTTGTGAGAGATAACCCCACGGTCTTTGAGAACACTGAGAAAGCATTTCAGTCTGTGCAATTGCTGACATATGCAGTTGAAGTTCAAATGGGAGAAGAGGTCACCATCCAAGGACTGGTACGACAATTTACAATTCCCCTAAAAATTAAGCGAGTACAGAACCTCAAAAACAAGAATGCTTATATAAATTTTAATTATCAACTGCAACCGCATGGTTTGTATTTACATCCGACACCACTAGTTGACCTAGAACATGACACCATTCGAATATTGGTGGCTAAAAGCGACCCTAGAAGTATCACTTTTGGCGCAGGCACCTTTATTGGAATGGCGGTTGATGCCCAACATTATTCTACTGACTTAGGTAATGAGATCATGGGACCAATTTCAAATGACTGTTACAATTGTGACAATGATACCCCATGGGAAAATATTTTCACCCGGCAAGTAGGAATTCCTTGGTGTACTCTTCCTGCACTTATGGTGACCTGTGACATCAATAAGGATGAGGTGGTATTTCAAGTGAACAGTGACTACCTCCCATCCTTGAAACCTCATGACCAGGCCAACAACATAACAAGAGATCTCTCCACCCAACTGGAGGATACCACTGAAATTGTAAAACCCAAGGTCTTTCCAGGCTTTCAGCAGATGGTCAAAGAACAACTCAATCTCGCTTATGCCTGTGAGACTGAGGAGCAAAAGCAGACACTGAATCAGGTGTTTTGGGATTTTCGGGATATCTTTGACATGGATTCGTATGACTGTGATCACACAGAGATACATTCCACCTCCATACATATGGACCTTGAGATGGCTCTAGTGTTTGTGAAGCAATACCGGTTACCTCTTGCCTCTATGTCACTCACAGAGATTATTAAAAACTTAGAATACCATGGGATAATTTGTCCAGTCCACAGAACCTTTAACAACCCAGTACTGGGGATACGCAAACCCTATGGCCATTGGGAACTGCACAGACCTTAAGGAGGTAAAGAAACGGGTCCACGTGTCAAGATGGACCGTTCCTACATCAATCAGGGACTGGCTCAGATCCAAGGGTCAAAAGTGTATATCACCATTGACCCAACCAAGGGTTACTGGACCATACCCGTGAGTAGGGAAGACCAGTACAAGCTTGCCTTTGGGGGCAGCAATACATGTGGACCGGAATCCCCTTTGGATATATAAACTCTGCCAACAAATTTAACATCCTATTACATAAGGCCATGCCAGAATTGGGCAAAAAAATTGAAACCTATCCTATGCAGATGATGTCTTGATCAAGAGCTCATCTGTGGAGGCACACATAGCTGAAATATGCTATGTTCTGACCCAGTTGCAGAAACCCGGAACAAAACTGTCCTTTCAGAAGACACAGTGGTCTATCACCCACGTGAACTTCTTAGGGCATGTAATCACTCCTGAGGTTCTCAGTACCCAGGCAAAAAAGGTAGAAGCATTATTGAAATTGAAAGACCCTACTACCCTGTGAGAACTATGAGCCTTCTTGGGCTCACTAATTATAGTAGAAAGTTCATTGAGGACTACGCAGATGTCACACAACCCTTGGTCCACTTATTAAAGGCCAGGGTCAAGTGGGTATGGGCTCCAGAACAATCAGAGGCAGTAAAACAACTGAAAAGAAGACTTTCCCAAGTGCTTTGTTTGGCATACCCCATAAAGAACAAGGAATTCTTCTTGGAGGCAGGGTTCTCAAAAACTTGATTAAAAACAGTATTATACCAAAAGAACGACAAGGTCAACAAAGTAATCTCGTATGTGAGCAAGACTTTGTCCTCTGTGGAGGAAAAATTAATCAATTGCAAAAAGCCATTCGTGGCAATGGTGTGGGTGTTGAAGAATTACTGCCATTTCATCTAGGGGGAACACATAATTGTCGAGACTCCTCACCAGCCCTTGCAATATCTCAAAAGTGACCAAATCCGAACAGGGAATGTGAGTAATTCCAGAATTACTTCCTAGATTCTGTATAGGCAAGGCTTTCCTGTGGGGGTCAGATAGGGTCAAAACAAGAAGAGTACGCTAGCGCAAGGTTTGGTTGACTTGCATGACTGTGCTCAAGAAAATGGTCCCGAGGGCGAAAGTCTTAAAACCAAAGACAATATGGAGGCATACCTTACTTCCCCGCACAAAGTCTATGAGGAAGAAACGTGCCAGGGGATAACCACAGTTTATGTGGATGGGTGCTCCTAAAATGTTGATAATCAAGGGCAAAAAGAACTAGTGGCTGGCATTGGGAATTTCTGGGTGAATGCTTTCCCAGAGCCCTGTGCTTGGTACAAAATAGGTCCCCGAAGTAGTCTGGTGGCAGAGTTGATGGTGATACATCAAGCCATCCTCACTGCCATGCAATACCAACTCAAAGAACTGGTCAAAATCACGCATTCAGATTATGTCAGGAATGGGTTCGTAGAGCAACTGATTAATTGGAAAAATCGAGGCATGCTTTGTGCGAATAACAAACCGCTCAAGCATGGGAAATTAATCCAAGCAATTGGTGATCTGATCACCTCTGAAATGATATGATATGGCATTTATAACGCACCGATACACAGGTGGTTCAAGGCGCGACGAGGCAAGGAAGCGGGAACAGAGGGCTGACAGAGACAACGATCTTACTAGGCCAAGTGACATTGAGATTGTGCAAGTGCAGGGAAGGGGAAAGGTGCCGGGGAAAGGCGAGGGGGGCAGGGCTGTACATGGGATCAAAACAATAACAAGAAGTTTGTCCCGCAAAGTGCAGACAGCAGGTGTCCATAAGTGCAGGTAGGGGGATTGTAGAGTTACATATACAGACGCAAGTGCAAGGGTTGCCAGGAGGCAGTACGGGTGTACAACTCGGCGAGCAGGTCTCTGGGCCTGAAATCAGAGGGTAGCCAGATGACCAGTGCAATATCAGACTGGAAATCAGCAGGGGAGAGGAAGAGAGAAGGCAGAAGCAAAAAAGAAGGTCTTGAGGTGCTACTGGAACCAGAGATGGTTCTCCTCAAGTTTTAGAGAGGCAGCAAGGCTGTTCCAGAGAAATACCCCAGCCGATTAAAGAGATCTACCACCAACTCGTTGCTTGGAGAAGCGACTGACCCTGAGGAAGTTGGAGGTGGAGGAGAGAAGAGCTCGGCTAGCAAGGTATTTGCAAAGAGAGAGTTGCAGGTATTGAGGACCCAGGCCCCAGAAGGCCTTGTGGACAATGCAGAGGGTCTTGAACTTAATATTGCAGCCACTGGGAGCCAATGCAGAGATTTCAGTGCTGGAGAGATACGATCAATGGGCTTGAGGCCAAGAACAAGTCTTGCAGTCTTGTTCTGGATGAATTGCCAAGGGTGGAGAGTAGAAGCATGCCAATTTAGACAGAGGCTGTTGCAGTCATCCAGCCTAGAGAGAACCAGAGCTCTAGAGACAGTAAGTTTATGGTGGAAGGAGATGAAAGGAAGAATACCTCTGAGGAGGTGCAGTTGGTAGTTTGACTTCTTGGAGACATCAGAGATGTGAGGAGAAAAGTTAGAGTGAGGAGTCAAGATGACCCTGAGGTTCTTAGCATCACAGGTCTGAGCAGGACGAGGGCCAAAGCGAGCCAGCCAGAAAGTGATCAGAAAGGAGGGTACAGGTGTGCTGATGAGGAGAATCTCCGTCTTACTAGTATTAAGGCAGAGATCATTGGTGGCACACCACTCCTGGATAGCATACAGACAGTCAGAGATGAAAGAAGGAGACCGTCTATTGGAAAAAGATCAGCGGTCACTCCAAAATAGAGGGATCAGACAAAATTGGAAATGACATAGCTGACCATTTGGCCAAAACTGGAGCCATCCACGGGTATCTCATAGAGACTGAATCCCTGTTGGGGGGAAATCCAGGTTGCTGCTGTCACCAGATCCCAAACACATGCCCAAAATAAACTCTCAACTGCCCAGTGGAGTAAAGATACCCCAGATGATGATTTTATTATGGCACAAAAAGAGGACCTGATTATTGGGTCATTTTACCAACATACTCTGTGAATTTTCCCCTGACCAAATCCAATTATATTGGGAAATAGGATCTCCGGGTGTTGATGAAGTTTTCCAAAATGTTCCGGATCCAAGACAGTTTGTTGGTACGGAGATCCATATCTGGATGTGACCAGTGGGTGGTACCTACCTCATTCCGAAGCCTGATGTTAAGTCACACCCATGAATCGACCACTCCCGGTCATAGGGGGTTTCATACAACTTTAGAAATTTTGAGAGAGGTTGCATACTGGCTTCACATGGGTCAGGAACTTGACATTTATTTAAAGGGATGTCTTGCGTGTGCTCAGTTTCAGCCAAGTTCTCTCACACACGGAGCTCCCCTACAGAAAATGGGAATGACGCTGCATTGGTCAGACTTGCAAGTCAATTTCCTTGGGCCAGTGATTCGCTCCTCTAGAGGAAACAAGTACATGCTGACTGTGACATGTTTATTTAGCAAGAAGGTGGAATGTCTTCCGTCCCCAAATTGCAAGGCAGAAACAGCTGCCGCCCTAATGATCAATCACATCTTCTTTCATTTTGGCCTTCCCCAAAGGATTGAGTCGGACTGAGGAAGTCATTTTTACCAGTGAGGTAATGACAAGGATGTGGGAGATACTCGGGGTAATGAGAAAACTCCACATTTCCTACTGCCCAGCCTCCAACGGCGGAGTCAGAGGTACAATAAAACAATTGTGGGCATCCTGAAAAATATTGTGACAGCCTCTGGACCTAGTTGTGACATCCGATTACCACTTGTCCTGATGGCCATCAGGTCTACACCATCTTCTGCAACAAAAATTTCACCATTCGAGCTCATGACTGGATGAAAAATGGTGCTACCTCAGCATCTGCTCTATAGAACTCAAGGGCAGACCTTGATCAGCATGTCTACAACCCATGAGTACATTGAGAATTTACGAAAACACCTTCAGCACGCTTTTGCTTACACTCAGCAAAATTTAGAAAAGTCAGCAGAAGGAATGCAAATCCACTACAACATAAAGACCAACAAGAAAAGGTAAAAAGTAGGAGACTGGGTCTAACTGTAAAATTTCCAAAGGAACCAGACCAAAGAGTGGAAGTACCCCCCTCCTGCCGCAGCGCTTTTGAAATTGTTGATAAAATCTCACCTGTTGCCTATAAGATCTGCATCCCGAAAGGAGAACAGATGGAAGAGAAATGGGTTCATTTCAAACAGTTGAAAAGCTGTCATCCCAGACAGAACTTGCGACTGATTGAAGAACCCAATGAGAGTAGAGCCCAGGAACCATCTGAAGAATAAAGGTAAAGAGTGGGAACCCAGATGGAGAAAATAACACATTTACTGGGAGTAAAACCACATATACTTATCAGGAGTTAATAAGAGTAATTGTCATTGTCTGAAATTGTGATCCCATGAAATGTATGTATAACTTGTTGTTTGTTGTTAATTCACACATCAATACCGGGGAAATTAGTACTGTGTGAAATGCTTAACTACTTTTTTTCTCTTAGTACTGTGTGAAATGCTTAACTACTCTCTGCAAATTAAATAGCTCCTTCCCCCTACAGGCCAGAGCTACCGGAACAGGAGGGGTTCAGGACCAAAACCCAAAATCCAAAAAGAGTGTAGTGCAGACCAGAGTGACACTCCCTCAGGACAAGGAAAAGTGGGGATGTGCTCCCACAGAGATCCTTGGAATGACCCCAGGCCACAAGGAAACAGGCACCCCACTATCTCCTTGCTCTTATCTCTGTCTCATCGGAATCAAAAACCCAGGAGAGTGGATTTGTGGGGTGAAATATAGCCCCTGAATGCCACAAATCAAGAGGACAGAGCCATTTGTAAAAGCCCACAGAAGTATAAGACCAGCACATAAATGGTGATGTTAGACCTAGGCCTATTGAACCAAAGTGCATAGATATGCACTATGCACTTCAGCAAGGCATAGAAAGACATGTAACTGACAATGTTATTTCACTCAATCCAATGAGAGCTGCACTGTTACTTAAAGAGACAGCCGTGCGTACATTATATTCAATGTAATATCAGATTGTGCTCCAACCAGATAATGTGAAACTGAGCTCCTTGCATTCCAAGAAATAAAAGAATGTCCTTTTTTGTTTTTCCCTCATCCAAATTACAGTATGCAGAGAAAGATGGTAGACTTTCAAAGTTTGAATGTGGTTTTCTCATATAACTGCCCATGGACAATCGAGAAGTGATGCTCATGTATGTTGAAACTGTGAAATTAAATCATAACATATAGATTAAGCCCAGTTGCCTTATTAGATGCCATGTATAATGCAATTGTGTGTGGTTTTAAAAGGCATTTGTTTGTAGGTCACATGAGGCAGTCATTTCTTATCCTCCAAGTCCTCCACTGCCCTGAAGACAAGTGTCTGGTTGTCAAACTATCAATCAAAGCCATTACTTAAATATATAGAAAAAATGCATTGCTTAGATCAAAAACAGGCTAAAAAACAGATACGTCCATGCCTGTTCTTGCAGCAGAAGTGAACTTGAGGTCCCAATTCCCATAAAAGGTCCATTAGTGTTGCTATCAGGTCCTCAAATGCCTTGAAGAGGGATAGGATAAGATAAACATGAGCCAGCCTCTGCCTAATCACATGTGTAATGATAAATTAAACTTACAGAAACAAGGGTGGTGGCTAGAAAATGGAAGGCCTGTAAAGGTTGCATTTGAATTAATAAGAACATGCTTTTTATTGCATATAAATGGCAGTGCAGATGCCACAATGTCCATTCCAGACGTTTATTAAATGTGGTAGTAACCCCCTTGTAACCATGCTAAAACGATTTGTGTGTGATGAAACTTACTAGAGTTATTAATACAAATTTGATTTGGGCCTTCCCTTGATTCCGAGAGATTTGAAAGTTGGTATGAGCATAATGGACATGATTAAAACTATGCCCAAAGCCATAGATTGTGTATGCCTTGCATTGTTCAAGTATTGTTCTAGTTATTTCCCTATAGCCAAATATCCATTTTGTGTAGATCCTTGGCCTGTTATATTTAGGTAAATCAATTAATTTACCTGTAGATATCACAGGATGTGTTTGTTGGCATTCAAAACCAACAAGCTCTTCCCAGTGTGTTTTCGTGCCAGTATAGACATAACGATCTGCCAAAATAATTAATTCCCAAACCCTCTTTCCATGTGAGTGTGCAGGGTTTAAAACATAATTCCCTATTGATTCCCTTCATTTTAAATCAAATGTGTGAGGCCAGGTAGTGCCTTTGCATGCACATGGTGCAAAACAAAATTGCCCCTTGCTCCCTTTGTGCACTGACCAACGCCACAAAGCCGTGCCTGTTCTGTTTAGGTGTGGCAAAACGCAATTCCCATTGCTTTTCTGTCCCTCATATTGCATCTGTGATAACAAGTAGAAAAAGAAAAACGATTTTGCCCCTTGAATCCCCTTTTTCCAAGAGTTCATTCTATTAAAATCCTAAAACGATTTTCTCATTGTGTTCCCACTCTCTGCCAATAGCCTTCAATTCAGAGGGGTCTAGTCTATTTGATATTTGGAGGGTGGGGTTCGCTGGGAGAAAAGTATTATAACCAAATCAGCAATCACTGTGTGTCTTGAATTATTCTTTTTCTGCATTGGTGCGTGATTTGAAAAGATAGTTATGACTGCATATCTCAGTATTATCTCTGTGCTGGTGCCTTTACGGAAGTCATTTTCTTTCTTGTGTTGCCACAGCACTGGTGGCTGATGTTAGTATATTTGTAGAATTTGGTTTAAATAAATTAGTAAATATATATCTTCTGACTACACACCGGCCTGGTTCTTAGTCCATTGTGGCACCGGGTACTTGATGGGGTTGGGTGTGAAATGGGTTGGAGGCCTTACCAAATTCAACCTTAACAAAAACTAATAGTGCTTTATTGTGCACCCCTTTAATTACAGGGAAAGGAACTCTCTGAGTTAAGTGTGTCTGCATAATAAACCGGAACAGTATTGGGATTCAGTTTTCCAGGGAATATTTCACAACAGATTGCTGTTTTTTAAAGGTGAACACCTTTTATACTTTGCCAGCATATTTTTGGAACATTTTCCCTCTCAAAATGGGCTCTGCGTCGGAATGCCCATGCCAAATTGGCCCGTGCTAAAAAGATGGCACCGAAAAGGGTTGGACCGCTTGGAGAACGCTGCTTAACCAAAGTGTGTACTCCATGGCAAATAATTTTATCTCACTGCGCATTGACTAAAACATTGTGAGTTCTCAAAGTTTTAAATATCTCATAACACACTGCATTCACATTATTTTGTTTAACCCCCGCTACTGTCAGTCCTTGAACATTTTGCACCCAGAGACATTTTTTTTGCCTTTTGCTGAATTGCATTCTGGTATAGTCTCACAGTCAAGATGTTGGGAATGATGCCCCAATTGACACTTTTTGCCTAACATAGTTCTTTAAGGATTTATATATTTGAGTGACACTATGGTATCTGCACTTTTCAAGTTAGATTTATAAAGCAGAGTATTGTTGAAAGACAGATATGGGGGTGAGGAGGGGAAATGATGAGAGGGCAAGTAAGTCATGAATATGTGCCTACTATGTGGCAAGTGAGTTTGCAATCCTGGACACTGGTACAGTTATTTTCCCCTGATTGTGGCTGCTTTTCTGGGCAAAAGTAAAGGACACATGTGGGTGAAGAGTGTAACTTTTTTTCAAAGGGCATACACATCCTCATCAGTTTTTTTATTTAGGTTGGCAAGCTTGCTCAAGTATTTGGTGACAAGGATTTTACTCAGGTTGTCATGTTCCCAGTGCAGACGCTTACTCCCAAGACCACAAGCACTTGTTTTGTATTAGGATTTAGTTTTCGAGGGACTGTTTCACAAAGGATTTCTGGGTTTTAAAGGTGAGCACCTTGTATACTTTGCCAGCATATATTTTGGAACATTTCCTCTCTCATGTTATTTTGCTGGTGCTCATTACTTTTTTTTAAAGTCCAATGCTATTTTGTCTTGCATACTTTCATCTAAGGAGTAGGTCTGTATTATTAATGTTAATTATAAAAGGAATAACAAAACTCATAGAATTCAAGGAAAAACTTTAGTTGTAGGGATTTTAAGGTGAGCAATAGGTTGTAACAAAACCTTTGAAATTAAAGGAAACGATGTTAGTTGCAGGGACTTTAAGGGGAACAATACATTGTAAGAAAGCCCTTGAAATTCAAGGAAAAAACTGTAGTTGCAGGGATGTTAAGGTGACAACTTAATGCAACAAAACACCTGAAATTCAGCCAAAGACACCTTAACTGTGTGCCCCCTGTTGCGCAGCCTGTGACCACAATGAATACATTACAGATCACATCAGTGATGGCATCACTAATCACATGTTGTATGAGAATGCTGATGACATTACAGATCACATCACTGATGCCATCACTGATGACAACACTAATTACAATGAATATAACTGATTACATCAAAGATTTTATTAGACATAACATAATTTATAAGTTAGCTTATGAAAAGTTTGATTACATTAATGATTTAGGGGCAAAAAAAAGTCAGTCATTGGGTTCATCTTCTTGCCTTTCCCATTCACCTATGTTTCTATGTAAAGTCAGGGTATCAGATAGGTCTGTTAGCAGGTGCCTCTTGCTTGGTATTTTTATTAACGAAAGGACTTCTGATCTTCATGAGATTGCACGCAAAGGTTGTATGAAGAAAGTTTAGGCTTGTATGTGAACAACCCTGGTTATTAAATGTACCTTGCCGAGCTTGGCCACTGAATGGGGTCAAGTTAAAGATTAATGCTTGCCATTGGCCTTCACCACAAAGTTTTACATTATATCTGCTTCCCTTACCAGAAATGGCATGCCTGATTGCTTAACCTGAGAGTCTGCAGAGATACAAACCTGATTTAAAAAAAAAGGGCTTACCACCAATGGGAGAAAGTCACTGCATTGCAAACACAACACTGCACTTCAAAAGCGATTTTCACATAACATGGAAAGGCAGCGCTCACCCTATAGATCTGTTGGGGGAAGTGAACAGAAACTGATGTTTTCAAATGTTGCTATTCCTTTTTCCACATGAGGGCTTTTATTATCTCGCATCATGGCATCAAAGTTGATTTTACATTTTGACACATATTTCACACCTCACTGTAGATTCGTTTTTCCATCTTTTTATTGTTTTTAAGCTGCACATGCATTCCTTTCCATGTTAATTGTGTATGTGTTTGCCAAGCTATCCTTTATTCGTTGCTATCTGTGTCAAACGGGTTATACTTAAAATATGCCATTGCCCATAATGGAAAGTAGGCTTCGGGTTATGAGCTTTGACAATTGCATGCAAGGCCCATTTTGTACTCTTACTTTTTAATGTACTCAGCATGATGTGCGGCAGTTGCGAGTGGAATGCAGTATTTTGTTTGTCAGTCAACAATGGACATTTCCAATTTACTCCTGCAACCTGGTTTCATTTTTCAAATTTGCCTTGCTTCAACTGCATAAGTGCATACATTTGAACTCACTAGGTGCATTGTCAGTGTTAACATTTTTAATGCTGGATTTTCAGTCTTCTAGTGGGCCTTCCCATGACAAGACATTTTGGGCCTAGCATGGCCTTTCAGTTCCTTTGATCCTGGGGCTGCCTATAAACCCCACAATCCAGGTGGGGTTTGCAAATGGTGGCTACAATTTCAGCAAATATATCCATCCCCTCATCAACCTCTACTCTAATTTGCAAGCCAAAACTCCCACCCCCTCCTGTTGAAACAAGGTCAATATACAAGTGTGATGGCTTGCAAGAAGGTGCATGCAGTGCTTAATTTGTGTGGGTGTCTGCCAGTGCTGAGCACCAGGACATATTTCCAAGCAAAGGCCCTCATTGTGCCAGATTCAGATAAATTAGGATGCAGTGTTTTAGCAACTTTAAAAAAAAAAATTTCACTCAATCTAAGTCACACATGAAGCAACAACAGTTTGAGCGATACCCACACTGTCCTGTTGGTTGTCCACTTTTATGAATAACAATGAGCCAGTATGTCACTACATTGGACTCTTTAAATGGTCATGGCAACGCATTGTTCTCACCAACCTATGTGTCATTGGTGCCACGCAGCTGCTCTGCGGGAATCACTGCTGCAGCAGAATGTGTGACGTGTGCAGCAGCAGCTCACTAGTTGAGAAGGAAGGTGGGAATTCACATGATGATAATGGCTTTGCTGTGCCTTTCCAAGTAAAGTATGCTACTGGCCACATTCAGGCTAAAATGGACACGTCTTTTTCTTTGGGTATGTTATGGTACTAAGCTTTTGTACTGCAATACATCACCGCCATAGTCATTTCAAAGTGCAGAATCCTTATCCGGGGCTATTGTACCGACTTTTATTCGTGTCTGTATTTATAGTACCCCAGGAAATTCATCATTAATGATTCTAGGCTTCCAAGGCAACTGAAAAGATCACCTAATCCAACAGTAGGGCATGTGAGATTTGAACTTTGTTGGCTACAAAAGTGTGTGAGAAGAGGCAGTGTTTACAGTTGCTCACCATTGTTATGTTATTTTATTGGAATTTATTAAGCGCTCGGTCACCCAAATGAATCATGGTACTGGACGAGAGAGACAGAGCCAATGGAATAACAGCAAAATCAAATTTATTAAAACAGGTAGGTTTTTACCACTTTCCTAAAAAGCAAGTAGCTCGAGCAATTTTCAAAGTGGGCAGAAGACCATTCCATAACTGGGATGAGACAACAGAAAAAGCAATTCCTCCAATATGGGAGTGACAAAATGAAGGGACAACAAGTAAACCTGCAGCGGCAGATCATAATAGCAGTAGTCTAAACGACTAAGTGCCAAGGCAGAAATGACAGGGGGGCGTAAATGTGCAGGAATTAGCACCTTCTTTAATATTTTAAGGTGAAAATGGCCTGCTTGACTCACTGCAGCAACTTGTACCTCCATGGAGAGTGAGGCGGAGACAACCACACCAACTTCACCTTGGCCACCGGGACAAAAGGAGGACACCAAAGTGAAGGATCAGGGGGAACGCACCATCAACACCTCTGTCTTGTCTCCATTCAACTTCAGACAATTTTGGTTCATCCATGCCCCCACACAATCAGGCACCGATGCAAGCATGATGACATCTCAGCCTGATCATGACGTAACTGGATCAGGATCTGAGTGTCGTCGGCATGTGATTAGCACCTGATGCTGGAGGAGCGAATGAGACACACATGACGCCAGATGTAAATGGTGAAGACAATGGGAGAAAAGGCAGAGCCCTGGCGAACACCACAACAAAGAACAGAAGAATTAGAGAAAAAAGAAGAAAGTAAAAGAGTTTGGGATCTATCGGACAGGAATAAAGTGAACCAGGTAAGCACCTGACCCGAGATTCCAACTTGGGCCAGACATCTCGGGTTATTGCACATAACAGTGAATGAAAGTACAAGGCTTGAGGGGATAGCCATATTTAAACCGTGCATTTGCATTATCAATGCTACTTTTATGGAAACACACTCGCCCCTCAAACGGACGTTCTTCGCTATGCATACAAATTGCTGAATTGTGACAGGGTCTTGTGGGTACAGGCAGTGTCTTGCTGGATTTTTACCTGCCCTTTTGATGTCAGATGTTGCTCCATGCACAGTAGAAGCTGTTCTGCAGGAACAGCTTTTAATTCCTGAATGGTTACCCCTTGCCCTGGACAGATGGTTACAATTCAATGTTTTGAAAATGCACGAATACCTAGAAACCCTGGATACATGTATTTCTTTTTGAGCTGCAATGAAGTTTGGAATTTCACTTTCCACCTAATCTACCTTGCATCTCTCAAGAGGTTGCAATGTACGTGAGTCACAGCAGCAATTGCACATCACGATATCCAGTGTGTTCACTGCATCCAGGTGCTTTAGATTCAGGAAGCTTGAACTGTGAGTAGTGCATTCTTTACATATGCAGCATCATTTCTTACATCTGGTCCCTGCTTTTTGTTAAATTATTCTTTTCTGGCTTTTTTTCATTGCTTCTTACATATGTAACAGCAGCAGATGAAATAGGATACAATTTGCCACATTAAGCAACATTACGCGTTTTTCACAATAAACGTTTCAGAATGTTCCATAATGATAAAATAATGATTACAAGGGAATTGCATGGACGATATTTTCTACAACCACATTACACTTTTCTTGCTAGTATGCTTGAAGTAAGTAAGGATGGTGTTTGGATAAAAATGGTGCATTCTTTTTTTTTTTCAAAGTGTGTTTGTCTTTGTTGAATACTCTGCACCTTTGTCTAACTTGGTACTCATTATACCTTCTCCATCCTCTTTTCCCTTTTGTTGTATTCCAAAGATCACTGTCTAGACACTGCGGGTGGGGGCACCATACTGCCATACCTAACGTGCCATGGTGTTGCTTGTGTGTATTATGAAAGCTTTTTACATAACAACATAACACAACAAAAAACACAGCATAACATGTATTAAATAAAACAACTATTGTACTCTGTATTTGGCTTCAACCAAATAATTGATAACTCTTTGGTATCCGCACAGTTAATAATTATGCTGCATGGTACACCCATAACCTATATATGGGATTGGCTCAGTGGGCAGCAATTATTAAAACGTCCTACTGTTTAGGAGTATATGGAGGCATGGCTGCAGGATAAGGACACACATTGTAATGTTAGTACTGCAACGAAGCAGAGATGGACTGAAAGGTACGACGTCCTTTCATCGTGGGATGTTTTTCCCTGGGTTATTTACTGCACATTTTTTCCGAAAAAACCATTGCATTTTTTATGGGGGGTTAGTAAATTATATATATGAGGTGTCAGTGTTTGGGAATAAATACAAATTAAAGAAAATGGGGCGTTGACGGTGGAACCCCCCCACAAATAATTGAAAAAAAATGTGATGGGTTTTTTTCGTAAAAAAAATTGCGGTGAAAAATCCCATGAAAAAACATCCTGCGATGAAATGACATGGAACCGACTGAAGATGATGCATATGTCAGGTAGGAAACATTGACATTATTGACCAATCAGGGCAACCCAGTGCCTGGAAGACAACCGAATCGACATACACACATGTAGGTAATCCGTATAACTGGCACACTTCTTTTAGAGATTTAACAACAAAAGGAATCCAGAACGTATTTACCCCAAAAGAGATTAGGACACATGTTCATCGATAACCTAGCAAGATGCAGCCAGTACAGTCTAAGCTCAATAGCAGGTACAATACTGATGACCAGATAGAGACTAAAGCGCTGCACATGTAGAAAGGCATTGACATATGCAAGGGTTATGTGAACAAAGGTTGAAAATCCAAGAGAAGAGGGCCAATAGCAGAATACTGAGCAATGCAGTCATCTGTATAAAGAGGTCAATAAGACATGACTTGGAGCCAATTGGATGGCCCAAAGCCCTACAGGTGCAAGTTGACATGTTATGTCCTTTTGAACAGACCCTCATATTTGCAGATATTTTCTAATCCTGTTATATTTGCTCTGAGGATTCAAGAAGGCGCCCTGACTCTATAATTTATGGGAGTGATATAATGTATTATGTATCACTATCAATGTTTAAACACTTCTTTATTTCATTGTTTTAAAATGCTTGCATTCGAGGATTTATTTGTAAGCGAGCCAGAAATGCACAAAAACCGTGGAAACTTAGAGAGGGTGAACCAGTGATAGAGAAGAAATAGCAAAGACATACAGTAGACATTAAAGGCGGCTGGCAAGCAGAACACAACAGGAATGTGGAACTGGAAAGCAGAAAGAGAATAAGAGTGAAAATAGGCATCCTATTCACATTTCATTCGGAAAAGGGCCAGTCTGCGAACTCTGCACAAAGGGGCTCTGGATGTATCTCTACAGGTCTATAGGGTCTATAGACTGGACGTCAATGCACACTGCACCAAAAAGCTCAGTTTGTGGCTAGTGCTCGATTTCTGGCATAGGTCTCTGGCACATTGCACCACATACATTTTGCTGTGTCTATAGACTGAGTATAAATGCCCACTGAACCCAAGAGCTCTGGGCTGAGAAAGAACTCCTCTGCGCCGCGCACACACACACCACATACACTGTGGCAAACAGTTATACCTGTAATTACAGAGAGAGCCAAACACAAACTGCACCAGACAGCTCAAGCTGTGAAGAGAAGAGACAGCTCAGATACAGATAGCACCAAAGAGCGCTGCATGCATATCGAAACAGAGCGCAGACACACATTGCACCAAAGAGCTCTGCAGAGCTTAATTTGTAAGAAAATATATAAGTGCCAGAGCTCAAATAGTTTCTAGCATACCTGTCACACACCAGGGTGGGCAGCTCCCCACCTACGGTTGCTACCATCCACGGCTGCTCCCCACAAAGTGAACATATCTGGGGTTAATTTGGGGTCATGGATGCACTACCCATGGCAGATGTGCGATTTACAGATTAAGTCAATATGGCATAAAATAATTTACTAGCATTGTCCTGAAATAAGAGACATGTTTAAGTCCTTGTTTACCATTTAGCTTTAATTCTGTAGGTGGTAAGTGGAACATGTTGGCAGTCTATCCACAACATGCTTTGCGCCTTTGCTAAATTGATGGGCAACTACAGGAAAAATCATTACTGAATTGAGGAAAGTGCCTGTCAAGCACTGCAGCAAGTTGTTATTGTATAGGCTGGCATGAATGACAGGCAGTCCACCTGGGCATGGCCTTTTCCTTGGCCTTGCCCATGTGTTGTTGCTGCTGGATGGTGACTGTCCTGTTGCCTTAAACCCACACTGCTTTGGCAGTGTTGCTTGTTATTACAGTACTGGAGCTGCACCAATAAATGCTGAACAGAGCAGTGTGTGGGAATGGAGAGCACAAGCACCCAGCATTGTCAACTTCATTGTTCAATGAAAATGCACAATTAACAGTGCCTTGCCAACCTGTGTCATCAGGTCCATGAATAATGATGAGCCAGCGCAGGATGCAGAGACCCTAGACAGATGTTATAGTTTATTACACAGGACAAGCCAGCCAGGGCACTGCATCCCCTACAGTGAATGTGGGGCACAATAAAACGCTTTTTATTTTTAGTATACTACGGATTCTTTTTCAGTAGGCATCCAACCCGTCTCGCACCCAACCTCCACCAGCACCCTGTGTCACAATGGACTAGGAACCAGGCCTGTGTGCTTTAATAAGATATTTTATGAATGTAGTATTCAATGTAAATAAGGATAATAAAAATAAAACAGCCACCCAAAATTGTGGCAACACAAATGGAATATCCTGCCTAGAGTGACCACGTTGAAATAGACTGTTACACTTGCTTTTGTTGTAATGACATAACAGGGAAATAACAATTCCACACAAAGTGATTGCACCTACAGTTTAGCACTCCCACCTGCAACACTCACGCCCAAGCATCAATTGGACTTGATTCCTTTGAATGGAAGGCAGTGGAAAGGAGTAGAAATATAGGGGGAAGATCGGTTTTGGGGTGAAGCCCACCACCACAATATGGAAAGCCAGCAGAGAAAGGAAAAATTAACAATTAACAACAACACTGGGAAAAAAGATTGTTGCTTTCGAACTCCACCAATCCCGATCCTGTGAAATTCAATGGGGGAATGAATTTATTTACTTACAAAAATACTAAGGATTTATACAGACATATGGACGGTTTTTCAATGGGGATATGCTAACATGCACAGGCAAGCAAGAGATTCTTCTATGAGTAGATGACTTAATTATACTGACAATTGGGGTTTTCAAAGGGGAAATATTGGATGCACTGCTATAAAAATGAAGGGCTTATACAATTTAGGGCTGGTGTGATTGTTACTTACATAGCAAGCCTTTGTTTAAGGATAAGGAAAGCCAGCTGGATCTCAGGACACTCTGGAAAGATAGGGAAGGGGGCCTGGTCACTCCACTCTCAAAGATGATAACACATCTAAAATAATACAATAGTCAAAATACCACATCCAAATCAAACATAATCTAAGGGAGTAAGCGCTGCGGCTCATAAAGAAGTGCCTGTGCTGGGCCCTAAAAAACACAACCACAAATTAAGCACTGGAGCTCTGGCTGTCTGTGGAGCTCTATCTATGAAGATTTAGCTCAGACAGACACTAAACCAGAGAACCCTACCTGTGTGTGTTAACAGGGTTCAGACACCCCTAACCAGTGAGGGATGCCTGTGTATTGAGTCAGAGCTGAATCACACAGTGCAACATGTTCTGGCCATTGCAAAGATAGAGCTCAGAGAGGCTGCACCAGTACGTTATGGCTTTAAATGTAGACCCACGTCAAGCACACTGATCCAGATAGCTGGCTTTGAATATAGACAGAAGTCAGGCACACTAGCCACTGAGCTCTGGCAGTGCACAGCACCAGAACATTGAAACACACTGCTTCAGAGAGTTCTGCCTGCGTATGGGGACAGTGCTGGATGTAGGCTGTGGGTAGAGATAGAACTCAGACATACATTGTATCAACGTGACCGGGCTGTGTGTGGGGAACTTTCTCAAACACACTTCATCAACAAGTTCTGGCTCTAGGTGTGCGTGTGTCTATAGATGGAGTTAACACAGACTGCATCAACGTGCTCTGGCTGGGGATGGAGATAGAGAACCTTCGCTTTTTGTGCCAAAGCACCCAGGCTTTGTGTGGATAGGGGGCTTAGGCGTACTGGCAACACTGGTGCTGTGCGAAGACAGAGATTAGTCAAACTTCTAGTGACAACTGGCTGTGTATCTAAACAAACATTAGGAATGCACTGCATCAGAAAGCTCTCTCTGTTTCTGTAGAAAGTGACAGAGCCCAGACACATTGGACTAGAGAGCTCTGGTGGTGAAGTAAAATAGTGCCCAGACACTCGGTGCCAAAGAGCTGCCGCTCTGTGAGGAGGCATGTGTCAGACACACTGAGCTCTGGATGTGTAGGGAGACAGAGCCCAGGCACGCTATAGCAAAGCCCTAATCTCAACCGTGTATGCAATATGCACCAGACAGCTCTAATTATGTATGGAATCATAGCCCAGGCATACACTGCATTAGAAACATCTTGTTTTTAGAAGAGGCATTCCCGGATACATTGCATCAGATACCTTGGGCTGTAAATACAGGAAGGACTCAGTCAGTCACAGGACCCAGAACTCAGACAGGTTTTGTGAGGAGGCTGGGGTAAAAACACTGTACCAAATAGAGCTCAGGTCAACAATGCATAATTAAGCACCGGGGTATGGAGCTAAGACACCTAGCATCAGAGAGTTTTTGATAGTGTGGATATAAAACTCAGACCCATACTGCACCAGAGGGATCTGGCTGTATGGAGATAAAGTGCAGACACACTCTGCACCAGAAGGTTATGGCTTTGGCCAAGACTCACTGCACCAAGAAGCTATGGCTCTGTCAAAACAGAGGGTCATCACATACTGCATATGAAGGCACTAGCTGTGTTTTCAGAGATCAGATACGTATTCCACCAAAGCTATATCTGTGCATGGAGGCAGAGCATAGTGACAGTGCAGCCAAGAACTTGGTTGGCTGCGCAGACAGAGCTCATGCATGCTCTACCTTACTCATCAAAATGTGGGTGGAGACAGAGATCAGGCAGACACTGCAGCAGATAGACCTGTCTGTGTATGGAAGCAGAGCACTGCAATGTTTGGAGTTTAAATCCAGCACCAGCCAAAATGAAACTGCATGTAGCTACGTTGGTCCTAAGAATATAAAGCATTGCAAACACACTGAGATGACTGCCAAACTGAAAATGCAAAATGCAGCATCTAATTTTCAACTGCTACATCAAAATGCTGTTTCCAGAGGAACACAATTAAATGGGCCCTGTGCTCAAATGATAAGCCCAAAACCCAGAGGCCTACTTCCCATTGAATGTGTAACTTTTCATCAGCAGAAACAAATTTGCAACCTAAAACAATTAACACATGGAGCCCAGATTTCCCTTTCCAGAGTAATGTCTAAATAGCTTGATGGAAAAATTAGCATTGATGGCAAGATGCAATTATATTAAAGATGAACAGAAGGCCTCATGTGTGATGTAATTGTAACATTCAAAGTGTGGGTTTTGTGCGTGAAGAAAAGCTGTGTTTAGCCCAAAATAACATTTCTCATGAGATTCAAAGGCCCAGGCAAGCTATGCCTTCCTCCATTATCTGAAAATCCTTTGAGGTTTCTGCAGAGCCAACTTGTGCTGGACTAAGGCTTTCATGAGGTCAACAGCTGACCGTACGGAAAATAGAATATTCATGTAATGGGTTGAATGCTGAATAATTCTTGAAAATAAAATCCAAGTTTGTGGCAATCTCAGAGATCCTGATCACAAGTCTGTTCCCGAGGGATTTCCCATGCATAGAGGATGGGACCTTAGGCTCTGCTTTTCAAGATAAGAGAACAGATCATCAATTAGCCTTTGACTGTGCAAGAATGTTGATGGTCTTTATTTCAAGCTTAGGTCAACACAGAAAGCAGATATCCAGAGCTCATATGAAGTGGCGAAATGAAACCTAATGTGTTGTTAAAGTCAAAATATGCATATGTTAGTGATTGAAATTGGTTTAGATGGACAATCAAATTGTGTTCATTTTCTCGGTAACCATCGATCGCACGCTAATGAGAAAGATATCATTGCAAAGCTGATAAAAAGGCCTTTCTGTTTCTCTGATAATAAATCAACTTTGGGAACAGAAGTTACTACCTAAAATATGTTTTTAGCTCCCCATAAAATGTGACAAAGCAGAGATTCAGGGAGGTGATAGATTAATATAGAAGAGCAGCCGAATGCCTCTGCAGGAAGTCCTGCCCCTCTACTGCCTGTATATTGGAAGACTGAAACGGCACCATGTTTGATACCAGTATTTGTGACCATACCTCAGCAAGTGTTCAAGGAAAGGTACCCACAGAGAAAGCCATACCAAATGCACACCCGAAGAGATGAAAATGTCTTGGAAGACGCCCCCGAAGGAATATGAAAACAAGTGAAAGAGAGACTGGTGACATCACAAGAAGTGAGAATGACAAACCAAGAAGATAAGAAGAGGATGTGTGGACCTTATAGAAACTGATGACGAAATAGGGAGTTGAGTAAACATCCTTATGAGAAAAGAAGATTGCACGTATGAAGAGCACTGCAGAAAATGCAAGCCATTTAATAACTGTACAGCTGCAGCAATGCAAGCAAACTAAGTAATCCTAGAAGCAAGCTATACACAGTAAATAGACTGCAGGTGGTGGCGCTATTATATAGTGTCTGGACATCAGTGTCACAATCTTTGTAAGTTCAATCTCACTGAGAAAGAAGGATCGAGAGCTGTGTCTGTCGCAGCAAAGAATTAGCTGGTGATCGCAGATTTGACGGGTGAAGCTGTTTGTCCTGGTATCAAAGCTGAAGCAGCCAGGAATTGGTTAACTATCCATGATGAACAGAAACTGTGAGACGTTGAATCATCTTGTGTTAAGATGCAAAGAAAGAACAACATGAGGGCTAGGTTTATTAATTCAAGACAATTAAATGCTAGATAACAGACTGAAATGCGGTGTGGGATATTTTGACCCACTCAGCTGTGCTGTGCTACATCACCTTACTGCATTGGTGCAAGAAACAACAAAATGGCCGCTCTGACTCTAAAACAGAAAATGGCTGCACCACCCTGCCACTCACCTTTCAGGTGGGGTGGCCCAGGGTACTCACTGCAGGAATGTGCCAGTGTGCTCTGCAACATGTAACATGAAGTGAATTGAAAGAGGCAGCATTATTTTGCTGAAAACCCAAAATGCCTCTTTTAAATGACACTTTCTCAATCTAAAAAGTGCTGCTTGGTGCTAAATTCATCAATTTCTCATGAACCACTGTGATTAAAATGGCCCTGTAATACCCAGGATGGTTAATTGTGTCTCAGAGGAACCAGGTCTCATTTGAATGACAGCTCCTGTCCAATGTATCTTTGAGAAATCAACCAGGGACTTTGTTTTCATTTTACACGGGAAACACGTCTATTTTCTTTGCAACAGTATCAATAATCAGCTGTCCAGAGAAATACTCTAAATAGATGCCTGTAACTATATACCGCTGCAAAACAACTCCAGCACTCAAGAAAAGAACTGTAGCTATAGAAAGTGTATATTTGCTGGAGATGAAAACCGTATTTAAAGAAATAGTAAAATTTGCTTTTTCCTGACTGAAAGAGGAAAATCGCCTATTTTAAAATACATTGTTGTGTGAAGGATTGATTACTTAGAGATCTAAAAGGAATTGTTGCTGGTAAAATACCCCTATAAACTCTTTTAATTCTATAGGTTTAAAGTCAAGATTTAAAAGGATAAAATAAAAGCTAAAACCGAGGCTGAGTTGGCAAACTATATAAAAAAAAAACTTGCTCTGCCATTTGCTACCCCTCAGAAAGGGTGACACCTCATAAACTTCTGGCACAGGAAAGGCAAATTGCTAGCTTGGAGGTGTTGATTGAACCAGGACAAAGGGACTTCCCAAGTCACATCACTCATTCGTCTTTGCTCCAGGCTGGAACAATAGCATGCTGAGACTTTCACCTGTCAAGTGCGAGGGGCAGTACATTTATTTCAATCAAGAGAGAGGCCCCTCATCCTGCTTCAAAGGAATTGACATTTGCTTGCAGTTGGGGAAAATAAAAATAAAACGGATTAAGTGACAATAGGCTTCCTGTTGGTTTTAAAAAGCCTATTTTGTAACTGAACTTTAAAGACATTTAACTTTGCAGCAGGAATGAGGAAAAATATGAAAAGTGTGTAGTTTTAAATGTAATTTTATGCTCTTTCTTTGAAAACTTGGTAGAACATATTACTGCATAAGGAACAGAAGTTGTAAAGTATGACAGATTGTGGGGAAAGTATTGATATTGTGAATATAACATTTTTACACAAATCCCAGGGGTAATTGTGCATCTGTGTACACAGTTGGGAAATTTTAGGCTAAATCGTTCATGGTTAAAATTGCTAAAATGTGGCAGAAAGGCAAAACCAGGTCCCAGAGACTTGGGGTTTGGATTTAAATATGACCCACAAAATATATAACCTGTGTATCTGATTTTCTCCAAGGTGATAACTGTATAAATATGTATTGTGGTAAAATTAAACTGTGGTTCCAGTAGCTGGGGGAGGTTTCTAGTCATTGTAAAAAAAACATCCCATAAACATGACATCCTTTTCTGTTATCCAATCAGCTGTGGACAAGACAACAACTATGCTCTTGCCCAATCCTAGCATTATGAGTGTGGGGAGTAAGCCTGTCCCTACCATATAATGTAGTGATGTCACTTTGCATGATAAATAAGGGAACCTGACAGCAAACTGGACAATGATTCCTGACGTTCCTCCTGATTTCATGCGTGGCGTCCTGTTCCTGATTTCTTCATCCTGCATGATCCTGATTCCAGATTTCATTGCAAAACCAAAGCCTATGCATTGCTGAACTGCTTTTCAGCTAGGGGTCAAATTCTAAAAATCCCCGAAACCAAAGGGAAGCATCCTGATCCAACCTGGCTTGCTACTACTAGATGCATGCTTGCAAACTCGTCATCCCACTGATCTCCAGTATCCAGTAACCAGAAGGGCCAGTCCAGTGCAGTCCGGTGACCAGAACGGCCTAGATGATCCGATCCCGCCAGAGTTGGCCAGCTGTCCTTGGTTAGACCCGATCTGTGTGATGACCATAACCCTTGACGGTCCAAAATCCTAAATTAAAGTGGACTGTAAGTATTAATAGGAATTATAGAAACCCATAGCATACATTGCCTTGCCTTGTCTCATTCCAATCTCTAAACCATCCTATCCTTACCTTAATAACTTGTAACATTGTCAGAATCCTTATTGCAATCCTGTCTCTGATTTATCTTGCTAAGCACCATTTCTTTAGTCATTTTCATCTCGTGTAAATCTTAAATTATCAATCCTACTTCGAGTGATCCAACTGGTTCCGTCGGGAATGGCGCTGGGGATCTGGTGTTGAAGTCATGAATCAACTCTAGAGCTTACTGTGTCCCTCCTTGGTATTCTGGATGGAATGCTCTAGCATAGAGTAAAACTATAGTAAATATTTTCTTGTCCAAACTGAGTTTCTTTTCTGTTTTCACTACCCAATATTTCTAAAAATGCCTCTCATTCAACCTTGCATATGTTCATCAGTTTAATAGCTAGAGACTTCATTTCATCTCTGGACTATACCTAAGATCAATAGCTACACCCCAACACTTCAGTGTATTTAACCTGTTTTTCTTAAAAAACGTTCAGTTAATTTTAGGCGGGAATCTACAATTTTGCAAAGTTTTACATGTGTGATTTTTATTCTAAATTATGTTCAACCTTCCATTCCGATTCAAAGTGTTTACTTTTGCTCAAATTATAGCTCATGATTGTTAGTATCTTTCCAATGTTGCTCCCATAGACATTTGTACTGATTTAAGGATTTTTGCACACATTCATTGTTTTACCCAGCCATTTCCGAAATGTCATTTTAAAGTGTAAGATTTCAAATTCGTTTTTCTCTGTTATTTGGGGAGGGATGGTTGGATTCAAATTCTGTTTTCTATTCCTTATTCCTGATTACCTGCTGCTTCCTTATATCTATTTAGAATTGTTTATTTGTGGGTGGAGGAATATTGCATGGGGAAAGCCTAACTTAAGTGCTATCTTTCCAAACAAGCCACAAGTGTTCTTTTTTTCTGGTGTTTTATATTTGTGTTGCTAAAGAGTGAATTTAAGTGTATTACATACCTTCCTATCTGTTCTTGTCACCACATTGGTGATTGCTGCTCCCTATTAAAAGTATATGTTTGATTTGAATTTTAAATAAATAAATATTACCTTTACCATCCAGCCTGATTCCTGGTCCATAGTGACCTGGGGTATTTGAGAAGGGGTGTGATATGAGTGGTATATCACTCAAATTATTGAACCTATAAATATAATAAAATAAGAATTTCAGCTGTGCCACGTGAGCCGGGGATGGAAATAGGAGTTGGGCATGCAGACCAGATTTGTGATAAGTGTGTGCCTGTACTCCCTTTTATTCCCAAGAGAAGAGAATCTACTGCAAGGCCAAGTTCAAAGACAGTCTGCATGGCAAAAGGCATGGACAATGAGAGATGAGGGTCTAATTGCGTAGGAAGCAAAAGTCATGTCCATCTTCTGGCACCTGTGAATGAGCTTACATGCTGCTAAGGGGCCAAATGTTCCAGACATGGGAAGAGTGTGCCAACCAATTATTAGAGGTCATATAATGAAGGGCCTTATAGTTTAAGAACCAATAGTATTCTGTGTACTTAATAAGTGTTGAAAATGACTTTCATTAGGGGTGGGCATAAGTTGTCCACCTGACAGTAGAGACCCAATCAAAACCAATTCCTGTATAGACAATATACTTGGATGTTACCCTTGAGCCAACCACAACACCCCGTAGGTTTCTCTTATTTGCCACATAGTATGATGTCACTTATGACAAATCTTTACTGACTATTTGGTGTAAGAGTTACTCTGCATCCCATCCATGCATGATAGGTTACTGATTAAGGACTATATGTTCACGCGGTAGCACTGCCGGATGGTTAAAAAGACCCATCAACCTGTTACGCTTTAGAGCTTTGGATGATCGGACATCCTCTGCCATCTAGCCGGAAGATTGTAGAGTTCCCTGTGGAGATTGGCCGAATAGAAAACTTGCAATAAAATTGAGATGGTGGGCAGGGTCCCTCTTTGACGAAATCCCAACCTGGTTTCCGCAGGCACATTCTGGATGGAAGGCAAAAGTAGTTGGTTGGAGGAGGAGACGACACCGAAGGCCTTGAGCCAAAGGACCGAATGGTGAGTAGATTGAGGGGAATGGCAAATTAAGGGAACAGAGTTGTGATCATTTTATAAGTAATGGGAGTAACTGGAAATATTGTTTGAAGAGATAGAGATAGCGCCTAACGAGTCCTGACTCAAGGGAGTTCCAGAAGAACTCATCATACACTCCAGTCTACATATGAGACGTAGAGTCTTCAGGCTACGTATGAACAGGTTCCTATAAGAAGACAAGTTAAACTCTGTTATAGAGTAATTGATTAGAGGCAAAAAGGTAAAAGGGTGATCTCCAAGGTTTTGAATGTGAAAAGTCGACTAGTTTGTCTGTTTGTGTATTAGTGTTGAATTAAGGTGTCAAAGAGTGACACAAACCGTTGTGAACGAATTGAGATAAAAGTCAGGGAGTTATATTCCTCTATCTAGAAAAGAGGTTCATACCAAGCCAGAGATAGAAAGAGGTTTGAGCTGAGATTGTTGGGGCACACTCATATTTACTGTTTTTGGTGAAGGTATTTTTTATAAAGTCTGTTAAGTTTTGACAGTCAATTGAGACTTGTCACAATGGGAGATGTCCCTCCTCTGATGCATTTATGTTAAACATTGCCAAAGCACATGCCCAAGCTCAAACAGTATAGTGCAGAATGGGTGAAAGGCACGGCAGATAAGATGTCCTTGCCATGGCCACAAGGGGGATCCCTGTTAAAAGCAGTATTGCAGCACATGACCACATATTTGCAAGCTGCGTACAAAGGGAAGACATTGGAGAAAAGGTTAGCTATTCTAGAGCTTCGGCTCCCCTTGCCTTGACTGATAGGATTGATAAGGCCTATTAAGAATTAAAGGAAAAATATCAAATTGGGAAGCCAACGGAAAGGAGATCAATCCCCAGTATTTCAATTACAAGGCGAAGGATAACATCAGTTCAGCCTCGAACACAGAGCCTTATCCTTAAGCAGACTGAACTTAGATAAGGATGAAGGGGAGAGAGTCACACTAGTTGGGAACTATACAAGTCAGATGAGGAGAGAGAATCCTTCCGTGGGGAAGAGGGACGGGTCTCATGAGCTCCCGTGGGAAGGCTGCAGATGGACAAGGAAGTAAGATGTCAGATCTGGAACAACCTAAGGAGAGAAAACCAGATCCCATACCATATCTAGAACATCCCTGAGGACGACTGTAAAGGGAGAATGGAGAATCATTGCCATATGTGAGCAGGTTAATGTCGCTACCAGCGAGGAGATGGTCAGGGATCATTTTCCCTGCCATAGATAGGCAGTCGATTGGAGCCGATTGCGGGGTGAGGTTCATGCAGTTTCCCTTATTGGAAAAAGTGGGAGCAAGACTGCAGTACATCCCATGGCCCCAGATGGATAAGGATAATTTAAGATGCAAACTCCTGAGTTTGACATCGGGTGCAGGAAAACGGATTTACTAATTAGAAAAAATGAAAGGGGGAAATACGTTTGCCATTGGAGACATTAAGTGTCTTTTGGCAGCCATTCTTGGGAAAAGATATGATGACATTTGGAGGAGAGCATGTGGAGGAGAACATGCTATTCAAGTTTGACAGCACAGAACAACGCGCATGATGGAGCGCCAGGTAATAATTGCAGATCAGATGATTGGAGGGCTCTCAGAGTTCAGTATCCTGACACATCAGATATGGGTGCAATTATGACACATACATTGAAAGAAGATGAAGACCCAATTGCTTACATTCAGGACATTCAAAAGCGTTTGACTCTTGAAACAAAAGCGCCATGGGAAAAAATGGTGGCATTATTTCACCACATGTTATGTCAAGTGTTGCCCCAGCCAGTACAGAAACAGATGAAGAAACTGGTGGGTATAGAAGCCAAACCGTGGGCTGAGATACAGTTGACAATAGTGCATCACCGTCGGCTAGTGCAGGAGAAAAACAAGAATAAAGATGAGGCTAGCAAAATTTAGGAAGTTAAATTAGTTCAGAAGAAATTGTCAAAATATGCCATAGAAGGGGAGGTATTGAGAGGCGGAGAAGGGCTGGGGATAGAGCAAGCAGTGGGTACTTCACAGGCAAATAATCAGCACTCAATGGACAAAGGAGGAAATGGGATCATGCCACGAGGCAGATGTATGGGATAAAGAGGAAGGGGGATTTCAAAGCAATCAAGGTGGGTTTCAAAATGCACAAAATGAGAATCAGAATGTGCAAGGAAGATTTAACCAAGGGGGACTAGACAGACGTCTCCCCCCGTATGCTGGATTTGTGGGATGACAGGGCACATTAACTGCTCATATGGGAGCCAAGGGAATGTACAGAAAGGACAATTCAGAAAAGGGGGGACAGCTTATCCTCCACCATATAGTAAACAAACTAGGAAAGGGTTTGGCCAAGATCAAACAGTGTATCAGACGCAAGTGTCGCAAATGCAACAGACATAGCAACCAGAGCAAGTACAAATGAATCCACCACAAGGGCAGTCACAACATGCCCCCATGCAGACACAGCAGTATGCAAACACAGGACAACTATTGACACCTACAATAGGAGGTGCCACTGTAGTTGGAGGAAATCCTTTCACAGGTACAGGGGTGTGCATATTCCCACAACAGGACATCTTACATGGTACCTTGATGTGTTCAGTGCTAGAGTGCAAGACTCCCAAGAGCAACCAAGCGTCAATGTGACAATCAGAGGCAAATCTTTTGCTTTTTTAGTCCACACCGTGGCTACTCATTTGTGTATACAAGAGGGAAAATATCCAATGTCGGGAATTGCCATGAATGCTCAAGTCTTCTCTGGAGCTACAAGTTAGGTCCTTTTACTTATGAATTCCCAGTCTCTATAGGAGAATGTGACATGTCTGTTCCATTGTTGTATTCACAGCAGATGCCAGTTCATATATTTTGAAGAGATTTGATGACAAAACTTAACATGACAATTTCTTTTACTGACAAAGGGATAGTGTGTTGCACTCCCGGAATACACTATTTAAACGTGTGCAAATCTATACTTGCATTCACAGAGCAAGTGGCTATGCAAGGGGTTCCAGTCCAGCCAGAAGTTTCCCTTTAAGGGGTGAGCATTCTATTAACGAGGTTACCCGGCTTAGTGGGGAAGACTGAGAGAATACCTGAGAAATTCTTGTTTAGACCACAAATACCTTTGCACTTAGAGGGGGGGCAGACTATCCTCATAGAGCTAGAAAAAGCCATACTATGAACAGAAAGAAATGGCAATGCTTGAAGGAACAGATGATGAGGGTAGACCATGGAGGACAGTGATAGCTCTCGAAGAAGGGTATAGACTGACTGACCTAACTGATGATGACATGTTTAGAGAAGACCCAACAGACGATGAAGTGGAGTTCTTTAGGAACATCACATACTGGATAAGGATAGAGAAAAGGAAAGCCCCACAGAGAATAGTAATAATGCAGCAGCGTCCAACATTTCTTAAAGAAGACTTGGGCAAAGTGCCAAGCATGCTTTGGACCCCAAGCCCCTATGATGTTGGTTTATTAAAGGGTATAGGGGAAGTTAAATTAAAGTTGAAGCCTCAAACAAGACAGTATCCCATGTCTCGAGAGGCTGATGAGGGTATATTCAAGACCATCTCAGCACTGATGGAACAAGGTATTCTGGCACCATCATAATCATTGTGCAACACCTCGATGTATCCTGTGAAGAAATCAAAGGGCGGGTCTTGGATATTCATACAGGGCATGAGACAGATTAACCAGATTGAAGAGCTTCCTTTAGTTCCTAACTATGCAGCATCCCGGTGGAAGCACAATATTTTATGGTGATTGATCTGAAAAATGTATTTTTCTCAATCCTGTTGCACAAGGAGTCACAAGACTTGACTTAATTTGCGTTCCACCAGACTTGTCTGAAGCACATTAGGCTGCCCCAAGGGTACTACGAGTCTCCATCTATCTTTAATAGAGTCCTCCAGATGGTCCTAGGCAATATTGATTTGAAAGTGTGTTGATACAATAGGTAGATGACATTTTAATTTGTAGCACTACAGAAGATGAGTGCAGACAAGACTCGATTCAGTTAATGAGTATCCTAGCAGACAAGGGATACAAGGTAGACATGGAAAAATTGCAGTATTGCCAAGAAGAGGTGTTATACCTAGGGCAATTTATCTCACATGAGAGAAAGAAGGCGACACCTGAAAGGGCTGAGGCAATGATAAAAACTGCAACATCACACATGGTAAAACAGATGCAACAGTTTTTGGGACTATGTAATTATGTTAGATCCTGGGTTTTCGATTAAAGTTCACACACAAGACCCCTTTTGCAGGCTTTAAAAAGCACAGGTAGACAAAGTCACAACAGAATGGACTGAGGAGATGGAGGAAGAATTTGAAAAGTTGAAAAACACAATGTGTGAAATCCCAATCATGCTTAGGAGTTTTTCTTATTTTTGCTCATGAATAGGACAGTCATATCGGCAGTACTTACACAGAGGTCCACATGAGGACACTCCCTAGTGAACAGTCATCGGAAGCCACCACATTCGCAATTGAGAAGTCTACAAGTATTGTAATGGGCTGCTCTATGACTCACTTTGAGGAGCATGCTTTGTTTGCCATTTTAGAGAAGCTCAAAGGTACATTGATATCTCAGAGAGCTTCTGTTTATGAAGTAATAATTTCAAACCAAATGATCAAAATTGTCAGATATAAAATAGTGAATCCTGCCACGATTATAGCTGAGCCAGTGACAGAGGGCGATCATGTGCATGATTGTGCAAATTATGTTAAGTTTTATGAGTATGACATACCTTGTATCAAAGAGAATGCATTGACTAGAGGGGAAATTCTCTTTATTGATGGTTCTTTGAAAATTGATCAAGCTACTGGAGAAAGACATTCTGGCATAGTTGTAATAAGGCATAGACTGAATGGGGCATTTGAAGTGGTAGCAAGTGTAAGACTACCGTCTCTTTTTTCGGTGAAAGCAATGTGGCTGCTGCCAAGACCTGAAACGCCCTCCTCTACCTGCTTCAGGCGACAGCAGACCATCTCTCTTTCCATCGGTCATTGAAAACTCTTCTATTTATAGCTTCTCTATATATAATTTTGTGCTCAATGCTGCCAGTGCCAAGATGCCCTTGGGCGAACATGCACTTAACAAGTATAGGTAACATAACATAACATAACATAGAATTAGTAGCGATCATTGTCGCGCTCGAGAATCACTAAGGGCAGGAAGTTGAAGTGGGAGAATGGAAGACCAGGCTCCCGTCCTTCACCTCTCGCGCTTGGCCTAGAGGGTCACGGCCCAGACACCCGCCGCGAGAAGAGTTTGTCCATTTACCAGACGACCAGGTACCCTGGTACAGGAACATACGGATGTGTCCATCTGCCTGCCCAGCAGCCCGCACTGGCCATGCCGACACCTGCGGCTCGGATCAGCTAGACTAAAATCCACACGTCGTTAGAGATGCCATGACGACCTAGACAACGGGAAGCACATCTGTACAAATATACACACTGAACATCTCCACACCAATCTACACGAAGAACATACTCAGTGCTCTGACGTAGGCGACAGGCATATTCACGGACGTGCATCTTTATTATTTTTACATAGGCTTTCAGAATGCAGAAACGCAAGACGCATCATGAACTCATCTATAACGCTTGCTCACGCTTCTCTTGAAACCCGTTACCACCATGAGAGGTATAATGGAAACACGATACTGGTCATGGAAATATATGCTATTATAACCTAAAAGCACCTATGCACCAAACGGACTACTTATGCACCAGGCCCAAGTAGGCCTCAACCAAGAGCTCCCGTGGACATTAACAAAGCAAGAGTCAGGTTGCTGATCCTGCAGAAAGAACCCGGAGGAGCAACCAGCCAAGGTCGCAATGTTGCAAACCCACATTCCAAGAACAAATCATCAAAGGCACGATGTTGCAACCTCGCACTCCGCGCCCCAAACGATAAAGTCACGCCGGCAAATTAAACCAGACGCGCAGTATAAAAAACAATATTAATTGTGCAGAATTCTGCCTCTTTCACGGTCCCTCCCCACGTGACCAAGCCGAACCTGACGAGATGCCAAAACCCAGGAGAGAAAAGGCGTCTGGGGCCCTCGCTACGAGACACAGGCCGATACACTTGAAAGGATCAATGGACATCTGCTACAGTGGGAGCGGTCAGCCTTCCACCTATGAATAAATCCTCACATTGTCTGCACGTACCCATATTGAAACATTGTTGCAATCACAGGTACACCGAGAGCTGGGAACAACGGTGGTCCCAGGCTGGGAAGCTCACGAGTGCACCAATCAGAACATGGGGCTCTTATCTCAGACGTCAGTAATATTAGCCAATCCTCAGGAGTCTTCATGTAACAATTCTTATGTATCTAATTGTAGGGACAACCCAGATATACCACCTGACTACACCTTGTCCACTAATATCATTCTCTATATGTGTACTATACTAACCCTACCACTCGAGCAACCAATTAAGAGTGGCGATAGGTTTTTTGTTAACTTTCTGAAGTGACGCAAGTAGCGCGTCATAATGCAGTAAAAAGGGCCTGCGAGCCCCACGATTGTGTGTGTGTCAGGACGAACGCGTACGCTCCTTGACCCATCCCTGCCGTTTTGTCTAAATAAACAGCAGAGTCACCTTGCTCCTTGTGTGTGTCTCATACTCTATCTCATCTGGGATATACGGGAGGAGTTGGGGCCTCCCTGCCCGGAGGTCTGCGGACGGCCCGGCCGACCCCGGCAGAATTTCCCCCCGACAAGTTGGAGGCACTGCTGAGATCTGTTTAAGATCGACTTTTATTTTTAATTTTTCCAGGCACTCCCGTTGCGAGGAGGCCCGGCGGCGCGGCCCCCTCTGCCGTTGCCCCCTTCTGAGGACTACAGGACCATCGCGGAGCTGCGAGAAGACCGGACAGCGCAATCCGGATATTGGCCCTCGGGAGCCGGTTGAGAAGTATCCCGCCCGCGGTCGGCGAGTGTCCAGACGTGGTCCAGGCGAGGGGAGGTGGCGAGCCGCTTGGAGGGGTGCACGCAGTCGAGCGGCCCTGCATCGAGAGAACTTGGTGAGCATGACACGCACAACAAGCAATGCGAAATTGTGAGGGAGGGGGAGGAAGTAAATAAGGGAGGAGGGAGGTATTGTACAGATGTGCGGCGAAGGTTTAACTGAGGGTTGCCAATGGAATGAATGGTAGCGGACGAGTGCGAGAGCAGTCGGCTAAGTTACGCGAAAGAGGGGGGCGGGGCACGAAAACATCACGTGCAGCCGCTCGTAAGACACTGATGGCCTAGATTGCGACTACGTGTGAGGGTGGGTGTGTGTGGTTTCCTACGATTTGACATTTATTGATCAATGAGTAGATGAGGTTCCCTATTGTTCGAGCAAGAAACTCGATAGGTAGATGACGTTTCCCTGTGGACGGTAGCTAGTTACATAGTTGCCCAAAACGGAAGATAATTGGCTGGTTAAGCCCTCCTGTTGAGGGGCGTATCACACGCGAGGCGACGCAGCGTGCGCAGTCCGGTTATATTATTGATGAGATTACCTTGTTCCAGGAGAGACAGGAAGACAGCTGTAGGGTTAGCGGGGTAGATTGCAAGTGTATTTTGAACTTAAAGAACATAACAAGAATGTACCAGTAGCTCGAAGAAATCGGTGACGTCACCAGTAGGGATTTAATAAGATATCGCGAGCACAAGAAACTTTGGGTTTGAGAGTGGTGGGGAAGAGAAACATGATAAAGGAGCGGATACAGAGATAAACGATAAACGAGTGAATCGAAAGAGGAGAAGGGGAAAGGGGCGTGGCTGCGCACGGAGAACGCCGGCCACGGCAAGTGTAAAAGGGGGAGGAGAACGGAGAAACAGGACGACTGTATAAGATCGTCGTAAGGGGTACGCAGCCGCGGGGGGCTGCGTGCGCTTCGGCCGCAGGGGGCCGTAGGGGAAGGAATATAATCTAACATCATACATATATACATATATATTTGTTTTTATTATTATTATTTTTTATTTTTTATTTTTATTTTTTTATTATTAGTATTGCATAATTTGTCAAAGAATTGTCGTAAGTCCCCACACTTGCGGGGCAAGGTAAGCAATATAAGGTTGTATATTGTAAACTGCTAGTAAAGGGAAGGGTAACAAGGGGAGTGCCATTATGTCATACGGGAGAGGGTCGGGAGGGTGGGGGAATACCCTCACTACCCCACTACAACACATATGCACCACACTGCCACCACATAGGGAGAAATTAATTAAGTACAGCATAGAGTGGACCCAGGGGACGGACAACAAAATGTTAACACCATGGCCGCCTAATGGTAGTTTCGATCCATATGCCCAACATTCACTACTAAACCATCTGCACAATACGTACAAGGGGAAGAAGTTGGCAAACCATGTGGAAGTGTTTAACTTATGGAGGATGTTCCAGGGGTCCCGACCAGGACCAAATGGAATGTTCACTATGGGGGAAACACCGGAAGAAAAGGAGATTAAGAAAGAAGGAACGGATGGGGAAAAGGGGTGTGAAAGGACAAAGAATACGGGGAATGAAGGACAGGGAGGAGAAAAGATTGATAAATCAAACGACATAAAAAAGGAACCGAACAATGAGATACCCATAACACCGGGAGTGAAAACAGAGGGAGGAGGGTTGTACCCTTTAAGAGAATTAGGAGAAATAGAAGGACAGTTCAGGGCGGCTGAAGGATACTCGAACCCGGCATACAGCCCTCCACCATATGTGGCTCATAGGAAGATACCAATGGGGGAAGGGAGGATTGGAGAAGAGCAGACTGTAGAGATAGGAAACGATGAGTGGGTAGCTGCACAGATATTATTGAAATTACGAGGCTCACTAACTGGAGAAGAAAGGGAGGCGGTAAAGAGAACAAACGAGGATAGTGCCAGAGAGAGTGAAATGAGGGGAGAGGAGCTACTACGGCAGAAGGAAGAGATTTTGGAGGAAAGATTAGCAAAACTAAGGGATGAGCAGAATTAATTGATCAAACAACTTGAGAGGGAGGAAAGAGAGAGAGTGAGGAAAAGGAAAGAAGGTAAGAACGAATTGGAAAAATTAAGGGAACGAAATGAGGAGCAAAAGAGAGAAGCTGAAAGGGTAAAAGCAGCAGCAGATAGGGTATCAAGAGTAGTGCTGAGAGAGAAGAAGAAGGAAGAAGAAGAAAAGGAAAAGGAAATGGAAATATGGAGGAGGAGGGTACTATCAGAGACAGCTAAGAAATATGAAGAGGGGAAGGTAATAGAGAGTATAGTAGAAAGAGAAAGGGTGAAATGGGAAAGGAAGAAAGAGGATGAAAGAATATTGGAACAGATGAGCAACGAAGTAATGGAGGAATTGAAAAGGAAAAGGGAGGAAAATAGTAGGGAAATGGAGGAGAGAAGTGAAGGGGGAAGAGAAGGGAGGAGTAGGGAGAGTGAAAGATGGGGAGATGTATATAAAAGTAGAGAGGTAGCAACAACATCAGCACTAGGGGGAACAGTTGGTAACAACGAAAGGGGAGAAAGAGACCTAATAGACTTAAAAACAGTAACAATAAAAGGAAAAAAGGCAGAGTGGGGGGTGCCATTTATGAATGACTTTTGCAGTGAGGAGGAAGAAGGAGTGGAGAAGGATGGAAGAAAGAGTGAAAGGGAAAGCTTAGATAAGCTATACCTCACTAGAACAAACATAGATTCGCCCTGGATGAGTAGAAGATGGGAGGAGCTGGAGAGAAGTAAGGAGGGAGTGAAAAGAATAGGGGAAACACAAACCCATGAAACCACGCCACCCACATCCCCATCACGCCCTCCCACGTCACACCCTACATGTTCAACCACCGCACGCTCACTGCACAGAATAAAGCTCGCGCCCTTCATGAACAAACTTACACCTTATGCATGTCGGCTTAGGGACCTCCCTAGTCGCAGGCAAGACAGACAAATAAACATACCCATATTGAACACAGGAATTGACGAAAAAAGGGGAAAGGAAGAAGAGGGAGGTAGGAGCAGAGGTAGTAAGGAAGAATTTGAAGTAGTAAAGGAAACGGGGGAAGAGGAGGGGTGTGAAGACTCAATATTATGGAGCGTAAAGGGTGACACAAGACAGAATTTAATGCCACTGTTGGAGAGAGGAGGGGTTAGACCACAGTATGTACCTTGGAAACATACGGATAAAGAAAATATAAAATGTAGGCTCCCATCACTAAGTGGAGGTGCGGGTAAGTGGATATATGAAATGGAAAAACACACCGCAGGACAGAAACTAGCAGTAGGAGATGTGAAGGGCCTGTTAATATCAATATTAGGGGATAGAGCGGATGACATTTGGAAAAGAGCGGGATTCCATGGGGTAACAATAACGAACACATCGCATGATGGGGCACCATTTGCAAACTGCAGACATGCGCTATGGCAGGCACTGAGAGTGCAGTACCCAGACACATCAGACATAGGAGCCATTACTTCCCGTAAGATGGGTGAAAATGAGGATCCTGTTGATTATATCCAGGATATTCAAGAGAAGTGGCGCATGGAAACTAGAGAACAATGGGACAAAACACCAGCCATATTTTATCATATACTAGTACAAGGGCTCCCAGAAGGAGTTCAGAAACAACTAAAGAAAGTAGTGGGGATGGAAGCAAAACCATGGCCAGAAATACAACTGACTATAGTACATCACTGCAGGACATGGCAAGGAAAAATGAAACAAAAGGAAGAGGACAGGAAAACAGAAGAGGCCAAACTAGTACAGAAAAAACTTACTAAATACACAATGGAAGGGGCACTAATAACTACGCCCACACCAGTGGCCCAAAGCCCAACGCAAGTAGTGGCTGCACAAGATCCCGCTCAAATAGCGCCTCCACAAGGTGTAATACAGCAAGTGCCGCCTCTGCAATTACACGCACCAAACATGGGAGGAGGGTACCCAATGCAAGGAACTGGGTATTATAGTTATAACAGAGGGAGAGGAGGGTTTATGAGGGGGAGAGGATACGGATATAATACCCAACAACAGGCTGGGGGACTTAGAAATTACTACCCCACAGGGCAACCGGTATACCAGGACAACACAGGGAGCTTCCCATGGCAAAGCAGGGAACCACCCGTGTGTTGGAGCTGCGGACTATTAGGACACATGTCACGTACATGTAGGGTCAGGCCAGGAACACCAGCATGGAATGAACAAGCACAACCTAGGACCTCACAAGAACAGCAGGGCATACAACGACAGCAGATGTCACAACAAGGGAGTGACCCACAACAACAAACAACACAACAGCCACAAACCTATTCACTGCCACAACAACAAATAACACAGCAACTGCCACCGCCACAACAACAAGTAGCGTTAATACAACCACCACCCCAAACTCAACAAACGCAATTGGGTAGGGTGACGGTGTTGGGACACAACCCTTACACAGGGAATGGCCAATCATTGTACCCCCAATAGGTCAGCCCACAGACGGCCTTGGTGTGTCCCATCCTGTCAGTAACACCTAATAGTGCGGAGGAACCACGCATAGAGGTAACGATAGGTGACAAAAAATTATCATTCCTTGTTGACACCGGGGCAACCCGGTCTTGCATAAGGGAAGGTAAATTTAAGATGTCAGGCGAAGCCATGAACACCCAAGGATTTTCTGGGGCTAAAGGGTTGGTTCCATTTACTGATAACGTTCCCTTATCTATTGGAGATTATGATCTGTCAGTCCCACTTTTGTATTATAGTGCCTCACCAGTAAATATACTGGGGAGAGACATAATGAACAGGTTGAATATGACGATCTCCTTTACAGAGGATGGCATAATTTGCTCTACTCCAGGGATTAACATGCTCGCAGCACGACAGATTTTGCAAGCATACTGTGGACAGACAGCGATTAGGGCGGAGCCAGTAGATGGCGAGCTATTCCAGTATGGCACAGACATGGCATTTGCATGGATGCCAGGGATAGAAGGGAAAATATGGAGGAGGCCAGCAGCCTATCTGTTCCGACCAGAAACACCAGTTAATGAACTGGAAGGGAAGGTGTTTGTAATGGACATTGAGAGCATTATTGCAACAGCTGATTATGTTGCTGTGCACGCCCAAGATAAAGAAGGGAGAGCATGGAGGGCGGTGATAGCACTAGCAGAAGGATGTAGGCTGACCCAGGTGTCAGATGAAGAGCTGTTCTCAGAAGAAAAGGAGGAAGATGAAATGGTGTTCATGATGAGTGTAGAAATATGGCTAAGAGTGGCTCACAAACAAGTAGCACAGAAAATTGCAATGGCACTTGAGGCACCCGCAGGCACCCCAGTCCCATTTTTTAAGGAGGATATGTCAAAGGTGCCCAAATCATTATGGACTATTAGCCCTTATGACGTGGGATGCATAAAAAGCATAGGGGGTGTAAGGATAAAATTGAAAAAAGGTGCCATACTACCAAGAGTGAAACAGTACCCATTGTCAAAAGAGGCAGATGAGGGCATATATGAAACCATAACGGCCCTTATAAACAATGGCATATTGGTCCCCTCAGAATCACCATGTAACACAGTTGTGTACCCGGTGCGCAAGGCTAAAGGGGGGTCTTGGCGCTTCATACAGGACCTCAGACCCTTGAACAACATAGTAGAAGCAGAGTATCCAGTAACAGCAAACCCAGCCACAATATTGTGTGGCATTCCAGCAGAAGCATCACGATTTACAGTGATTGACCTTAAAAATGCTTTTTTCTCAATACCATTACACCCAGACTCACAAGATTTGACAAGCTTCACTTACCGAAATACAAAGTGGAAACATACCAGATTACCACAGGGGTATTGTGAATCACCCTCAATTTTCAATAGAGTAATACAGATGGATTTGGGTAACGTTGAGGTGGAAAGCACAGTGTTACAGTATGTGGATGACATAATAATTTGCAGTACAAACGAAAGTAAATGTAGAGAGGACTCCTTAAAAATGTTGACAATATTGGCTGAAAAGGGGTACAAGGTAGACATGGAAAAGATACAATACTGTCAGGAACAGGTACTTTACATTGGCCAACTGACATCCCAACATGGAAGAAGGATTGCACCACAAAGAGCACAGGCCATCTCAAGCACTCCCGTGCCACAGACTGTGAGAGAACTGCAGCAATTTCTGGGGCTGTGCAACTACTGTAGAGCATGGGTATTTGATTACAGCTCATACATAGGACCCCTGCTTGAGGGTTTGAAGGAAGCAAATAAAGGGGAGAAAAAGTTGGGATGGACTATGGAAATGAGGGAGGCATTTGACGAATTGAAAGACGCGATATCAACTGCTCCAGTACTGGCATTCCCAGACTATGAGCGACGCTTTTTTATATTTTCGCATTGCGACTCAGCAGTGATGAAAGCAGTATTGGCACAAAAAACGAGCATGGGCTATAAACCAGTAGCATTTTACAGCGGGCACTTAGACCCTGTGATGTTAGGCCACTTCCCTTGTGAACAAGGTCTTGCTGCAGCTGCTTTTGCAGTAGAAAAAGCATCAGCAATAACTATGGGGTGTCCAACTACACTGTTTGTGGAACATGCACTATTTGCGATATTGAATAAACCTAAGTCCACACTAACGACACAGAGGGCATCAGGTTATGAGATTATTTTGTCTAAAGCTGAACTAGCAATTGTTAGATGTAGCACGGTTAACCCTGCAAGGTTCCTAGCAGAAGTAATTGAAGAGGGAGATTACGCCCACGACTGCACCCAAATAACTAAAATGTACTCATGTACTAGAAAAGTTGAAGAAAACGCACTAGAGGGAGGTGAGCTTTTGTTTATTGATGGGTCATCAACTATTGATCAAGGAGATGGGATACGAAGGACTGGGGCAGCAGTAGTAAAAATGATGGAGGCGCCGGTGTGTGTGGCTATGAAGTGTGTACAACTACCACAGCATTACTCTGCTCAAGCCGCGGAACTGGTTGCACTAATATTGGCATTAAAGGAAAGTTTTAATAAAAGAGTAACCATATATTCCGACAGTGCATATGTTACATCCACTGTCCACTCAGGGTTATCAAAATGGAGAAGAAGAGGGTTTAGGAGAGCTGATGGCACTCCAGTACAACATGCCCTCTTGTTGGCTGAACTAATTGAAGTAATAAACGACCCCCAAGAACTAGCCCTAGTCAAATGCACCGCACACACCAATGGTGAAGACTACGTCTCAAAAGGGAATGCAGCAGCAGACGCACATGCGAAATATGCTGCATACTTTGGTGAGATATGGAACCCCACAGACTCACAGAGAGGGAGAGGGAGGGGAATAGCTAGGGAGATGTTAATAAGAGAAGGGTACACCCATCTCCCAGCCACACAGATTATGGAGCTACAAGCGGCTGCACCAATGGCCGAAAAAGAAGTATGGGTGAAAAGAGGATGTACAATGTCACCAACCGACGCACTATGGCGCCAGGGTGGCACTGGGAAAGTTGTAATACCGTTAGCACTGTTAAATACCGCCCTGAGCCAATTACATCACCCTGCCCATACAGGCAAGGAAATAATAGCAGCACGAATTAGAGAAGATTGGTTTTGTCCTGAGTTAAACTCTCATGTGTCAAATTTTATCAGCAATTGCCTCACATGTCAAGAGTTTACGGCCGGTCATACTCTAAAAGTGATAAGAGGTACCATACCCCGGCCAGAAGGACCTTTTCGGCACCTTCACATTGACTATGTTGATATGATCAATATATGTCAAGGTAATAGGTATATGATTGTAGTAGTATGCCCATTTTCCAGGTGGATTGAAGCAGGGCCCTGTTCACACCCTGATGCGTTTAGAGCAGCCAAATTCATAGTAAGGGAGGTTTTCCCCAGGTGGGGAGTGTGCGAGGTGTTAAGATCAGACAACGGCCCACATTTCGCAAACGAAATGTTCCAGCATATCACATCCCTGCTGAACATTAAACACAAATTTGCATGTGCATACCACCCACAGGCTAATGGTGTATGTGAACGCCTGAATGGCTTATTGAAGGAGGCAATTGCAAAAATACAACAAACAACAAAGAAAAGTTGGTTGTATTGCCTTCCGTTAGCTTTATTTGAACTGAGAAATAGGCCAGGGTCCGACCACCACCTCACCCCTCACGAAGTGGTTACTGGACGTCAAATGCGCCTTCCCCTAACCCCAACGTCAAGGGCATTCACAGACCACGAAAGTTCAGCGAGTGTGTTAGGTGATGAAATGTATCAATATGTGTCTTCTTTGATTACTAGTGTCGTGTTTGTGTCTCAACAGCTCGAGCGCACACGGGGCGGGTCTACCATCAATAAAGAAAAAGGCGCAAGTACAGAATTGGGAAAGGAGAACTTGTGCAAACTTGCCAAAGGTGACCACGTACTACTTCGCAATTTCAATAGAAAGTGGAACGAGAAGAGGTTCACTGGCCCCCATCTGGTAGAGGACGTATCAACAAGAGCAGTAAAACTAAAGGATAAGCGTGCCTGGAACCACCTACATGACGTAAAGATCTACAAACTGCAGACCCGCCCCAGCGCCAACGACAGGTCCATTGGAAGAACAGCAACAACATCCCCGACAGCGGAAGAAAGTTCCACCACAGACAACGACCCAATTGTTCCCTCGGAGACGATAACTGACGAAGAAAGGGGTGATCCCCATACTGCCCACCCCATGGTCACACGCTCAAAGAGTAAAAATACTTCCGCCATCTGAGCGCAAACCCCCCCCCCATTGACTGCTAAGTACAGTTGTAACTAAAACTGAAGGACATTGCTTGCACCAATACACATGTAAACACGTGAATGTTCTCTTTTTTTTCTCTCGCACATACAGGAACTGCGTAATATTGTATTGTTAAGAAAAGCTAATTAACAAGTTCAGTGTACAGGCGTAGATGGTGCTGCCAGACGATAACTACCCAGAAGAATTGTCACACCAATTTGTATACGAAATAAAAAGGCCAACATACCTAAAAAGTAGAAGGGTACGTGTCTACTACACAGCCTTCCTCCTGGCCATAGAATATTACATGCCCCACCTCCGCCCATACTTGCCGGTCCTAAGAGACCGATCACTTAGAGTAGCGTGGGAGCAGCTCTTCGCCTGGGCACTGAATGACTACTTGATAGGGAGAGCTTAAAGGAAACAAAACTAACATTTTAATAACGAGCACTTTTGAGAATTTTTAGGTGGGCAACTTTAACGTCACAAGAATACGCTGCCAGGACTGCAGCAAGGTAAGAGCAAAATGCCGGTGAGATTAGCATATGTAATAAAAATAATAGGGATTTTTATGATCACCGGGTTCTTGGCTGCCTCTGTCTGGCAGTACAGCTATGCTATCAATTTTATTGCTGCACCCAAACATAATATACCCCCGTTCCCTGCTGCAACAGGTGTTACGTCAGGTGGTAATAGTAACATTGCACCCAAGCAAAATAGAGTTAAACGCAGCACATACTCAGACAATAAAGGTATTGATAATTATGTACAAGATTCAGCACACGTCGCAAACAACATATGGTACCAGCACATGACCCGCATTGGTAAGCAGACAACTGAGGATAGCTGTTACGTTTGCTCATTAATACCATACGCCATGAGCGCTTCACGAACATTTGTTGCCACAGAAATAGATGAAAAGACAGCACAGTGCATAATATATTTGGCCCTGTTCCAAACGAAAGGAAGATTTCAAGGAACAGTAGTGCACATGACATGGAAAACACGAGACTCATACCCATATGAAAACAACTTCCTCAAGACCTATCTGAGTTATCACAAGACCAGTTTACATGCTGAAGCATTCAGATACATAACAAGTGGCCCTGCAAAAGGAGAAACAAAGAAGGTAACACTGCAGTATCTACCATGTGATTGGTATGCCACTGAGGTTCCGGGTAAACAAGGATGCTGGGAGAGGCCGCTACTGACGATAACAGGAAAGGTGTATCTGGGCAACAGCTGGGAGATAGGAGTGATTGGCAGCAACATGGTAACAAAAGAAACTATCTCAACCATCGAGACACACAATCATCGATGTTGGACGACGTGGATCAAGTATGTACCAATGCTCACGTGGGTAGAAGAAGATGAAGACCCAATAACAATACTACCATTGACGGCGCCCAAAGTATGCTACCAGCATAAAGGAGAGGTGGACGTAGGATATAACACCAATTGTGCAAGCGTGATGGAGTTACCTGAGGGGGGAGCGGGAACAGCAGTAATAATGGACCATTATTGGGCCTGTGGAGAAAAGGCATATCATACACTGCCTCCCCTGTGGAATGGTGTGTGCACAATGGTACACGTCAATGTACCATCACTAGTGGTACCTAAGAAGAATGTCGATGTGGCGAAATTTCCTAAAATGGATGAAGGGGATAAGAGAAGAAAGAGATCTGCACCACTTCAGAAGGAGCAAGAGAACAGCAGTGATACTGTCCTAAATAGGAGAAAAAGACAAGGAGAGCCACTGACAGGAAATTACCTGTGGGGAAGGTCGGAAACGGAACTAACATCAATACCGCCAGAACACAGACTATTCAGCAGAGCAGCAATGTTCTTCTCCTCAATAATACATCCGGGACTGCAGGCATACGCAAACGCAAAATGGCTCCAAATAACCAGATGGGAACTAATGATGACCATCAATTCAACAGTAAATGGGTTCAACGCAATTAAAGAGGAGCTGCGAGCTGTAAGGATGGTAGCACTCCAGAATAGATATGTATTGGACCTTCTCACAGCAATGGAAGGAGGAGTTTGTGCAAAGATAGGACAATCTTGCTGCACGTTCATACCTGCCAACGATGCTGACAATGGTACACTGACAGAAGCAGTTTCACAATTGGCCCAGATGCACTCCAAAATGATGGATGAAAGTAACGGTGTAGACAAGGATAAGAGCTGGTTTTCACTATTATGGTCATGGATGCCATCTTGGCTGTCAGATGGACTGAAAATAATAGTGGGGTGTACTATTTTGGCTGGAGCTACTCTGATCATAATTAGGTTTTGGAAGGCCCGGAAGGCACGCACGACTGACGAGTTGCTGGAAATGGTGGGAATGCACCCCTTAATGCCAGCAGATGACGGCCAGCATACAGGTGTAATAATACAAGAGAGGGAGAAGTTGCGCACCCAAATCATCACCAACCATCTAGACCCACCATCAGTGAAGATCGAGAACCCAAGGAACCCCAGGAGCTACATAGGAAGATGGGTATACTGTACTCCTGGAGGAACATGTGAATATATGTATTGGTCATTTGAAGATCATGTAAACCATTATGGACATCTCGGAGGGATAACTAAGATATGGAGGGTAAGAGGAGATAACGAGAAGGATATGTTTGTGGTCGACAAGTCGACCAGAGGGGGGACTGAAGTGGGAGAATGGAAGACCAGGCTCCCGTCCTTCACCTCTCGCGCTTGGCCTAGAGGGTCACGGCCCAGACACCCGCCGCGAGAAGAGTTTGTCCATTTACCAGACGACCAGGTACCCTGGTACAGGAACATACGGATGTGTCCATCTGCCTGCCCAGCAGCCCGCACTGGCCATGCCGACACCTGCGGCTCGGATCAGCTAGACTAAAATCCACACGTCGTTAGAGATGCCATGACGACCTAGACAACGGGAAGCACATCTGTACAAATATACACACTGAACATCTCCACACCAATCTACACGAAGAACATACTCAGTGCTCTGACGTAGGCGACAGGCATATTCACGGACGTGCATCTTTATTATTTTTACATAGGCTTTCAGAATGCAGAAACGCAAGACGCATCATGAACTCATCTATAACGCTTGCTCACGCTTCTCTTGAAACCCGTTACCACCATGAGAGGTATAATGGAAACACGATACTGGTCATGGAAATATATGCTATTATAACCTAAAAGCACCTATGCACCAAACGGACTACTTATGCACCAGGCCCAAGTAGGCCTCAACCAAGAGCTCCCGTGGACATTAACAAAGCAAGAGTCAGGTTGCTGATCCTGCAGAAAGAACCCGGAGGAGCAACCAGCCAAGGTCGCAATGTTGCAAACCCACATTCCAAGAACAAATCATCAAAGGCACGATGTTGCAACCTCGCACTCCGCGCCCCAAACGATAAAGTCACGCCGGCAAATTAAACCAGACGCGCAGTATAAAAAACAATATTAATTGTGCAGAATTCTGCCTCTTTCACGGTCCCTCCCCACGTGACCAAGCCGAACCTGACGAGATGCCAAAACCCAGGAGAGAAAAGGCGTCTGGGTCCCTCGCTACGAGACACAGGCCGATACACTTGAAAGGATCAATGGACATCTGCTACAGTGGGAGCGGTCAGCCTTCCACCTATGAATAAATCCTCACATTGTCTGCACGTACCCATATTGAAACATTGTTGCAATCACAGGTACACCGAGAGCTGGGAACAACGGTGGTCCCAGGCTGGGAAGCTCACGAGTGCACCAATCAGAACATGGGGCTCTTATCTCAGACGTCAGTAATATTAGCCAATCCTCAGGAGTCTTCATGTAACAATTCTTATGTATCTAATTGTAGGGACAACCCAGATATACCACCTGACTACACCTTGTCCACTAATATCATTCTCTATATGTGTACTATACTAACCCTACCACTCGAGCAACCAATTAAGAGTGGCGATAGGTTTTTTGTTAACTTTCTGAAGTGACGCAAGTAGCGCGTCATAATGCAGTAAAAAGGGCCTGCGAGCCCCACGATTGTGTGTGTGTCAGGACGAACGCGTACGCTCCTTGACCCATCCCTGCCGTTTTGTCTAAATAAACAGCAGAGTCACCTTGCTCCTTGTGTGTGTCTCATACTCTATCTCATCTGGGATATACGGGAGGAGTTGGGGCCTCCCTGCCCGGAGGTCTGCGGACGGCCCGGCCGACCCCGGCAGAATTTCCCCCCGACAAAGTGATGGTGTACAGTCACTCTCCCTGTGTGACGTCAACCATACATGCAGGGTTAGCGCATTGGAAAAGGAGTGGCTACGTCCGTGCGGACTGCACTCCAGTGTAGCATGCATCTTTATTGGACAGGCTTATTAAAGCACTGCAACTCCCAGTAGCCATATCGGTCCTTAAATGCAATGTTTAAATTAAGCGAACAAACTTTATTTCTTGCAGGACCAAAGCTACACATGCAGAAGCCAAAAGGGTTGCATATTCACTAGATATGTTTTGATACTCCAAATGTTAAAGAGAAAGTAGTCACAGTTACAGTGGTGGAAGAAGAGTTTAATACATTACCGATGACCCAATTAATGGAGATTCAAGGAAGTGCACCACAGGAAGAGCAGGAATTATGGAAGTGAAGGCCCTTTTCCTCCACTGAAGCATTATGGCGACAGGACAGCACTGGGAAGCTGGTGATGCCAGTAGCATTATTAAAGGTTGCAATTGAACAGCTGCATTACCCCGCACATGTAACTAGGAAAGTCTTGCTGCAACAATTGAGGAAGACTGGTTTATTCCAAACTTGTTAGATCACCTTGCATTTTATGTAGTAAACTGCATTGTATGTAAAAGGTTTAGCGCTGGGCAGACATTGAGAACGATTAGAGGAGTAATTCCTGAACTGAATAGTCCTTTTCAGCATTTACATATTGACTATGTTAATATGATGCAGGTGCGTACTGAATACAGGTATCTGATAGTGGTGGTGTGTCCCTTCTCCAGGTGGATCGAGGCAGGTCCATGTACACCTGATGCCACTTGTGCAGTGAAGTTTCTAGTGCACAAAGTATTTCCAAGATGGGGTTTGTTTGAAGTGCTGCAATCTGATATTGGGCCACAGTTTGTCAATGAAATATATTAACAGATAGGACTCTTATTGAATATTAAGCATAGGTTTTCTTCTGCTAATAACCTGCGAGCAAACGGGATATGCGAGAGTCTCAACGTCCTCTTTAACGAACGGATTGCCAAAATCAAGCTAACTTTGAAAAAGGGATGGCTATATTGCCTGCCCATAGCCCTATATGCCCAAACAAATCAGCCTGGTTCGGTCCATCACCACCCGCCCACAAACAAGTAACAGGTAGGCGAATGAGAATATGAAGCCTGTCTGCATGTCCACAAAGTTGTGACACACCTTTAATTAGTTCAAGCACCCTAGCCCTGTCTGGCGGACACCTGGACGCATGCGCATCTCACCTTCGACGTCCTATGAACAATGAGACTGTCTGGAAAGTCTGCAATTTATTAAAATTGAGGTGTCCTACGGACACTGCTTCTGTCTGTGCTGTCTGCAATCAAAATGGAGGTGTCCATAGAACAAAGCGTCCGTCTAAATGTCCGCAAAGTTTAGACACGCCCCTAATTAGTTTGGGGACCCCACCCCTGTCTGGCAGACACCTGTGTGCACATGCATCGCAGCTTTGGAATCCTACGAATATCGCGCCTGTCCAGAACTGTATGCAGAATGTGTGTCACACTTTTTATTAGTCTGAGGAGCCAAATCCCTGTCAATAGGACACCTGTGCACAAGTGCACAAGCAATCCCTTCAAATTCGCAAGTGTCCATGATTTCACCATGTGAATGCACCCACACTCAGCGTAGGCCATTTTCCGCGACCAGCGTCTTTTCCTTTGAAGATGGGGAGCAGGTGCAAGTGGATCTAGGTCACCTGGCCTAAGCCCCGCCCACCTGGTACCTTCCAGGTTGCTGCTATTTTTCCCCACTTAGCAAGCCCCACCCACCTGGTGCCTTCCTGGTTGCTGCTCTTTTCCCTACTTAAGGAGCCTTCCGGCCTATTTTACTTTGCAGATGTGGAGCAGGTGCACATGGATCTAGGTCACCTGGCCTAAGCCCCACTCACCAGGTGCCTTCCAGGTTGCCGCTCATTTTTCCCCACTTAGCAAGCCACGCCCACCTGGTGTCTTCCTGGTTGCCGCTCTCTTTCCCTACTTAAGGAGCCCTCCAGCCTCTTTTCCTTTGCAGATGGGGAGTATGTGCTAGTGGATCAAGTGGATGTAGGTCACCTGGCCTAAGCCCCACCCACCTGCCACCTTCCAGGTTGCTGCTCTTTTTCCCCACTTAGAAAGTCCTGCCCACCTGGTGCCTTCCTTGTTGCCACTCTTTTTCCCTACTTTAGGAGCCCTCCAGCCTCTTTTCCTTTACAGATGGGGAGTATGTGCTAGTGGATCAAGTGGATGTAGGTCACTTGGCCTAAGCCCCACCGACCTGACACCTTCCAGGTTGCCGCTTTTTTTCCCCACTTAGCAAGCCCTGCCCACCTGGTGCCTTCATGGTTGCTGCTCTTTTTCCCTACTTAAGGAGCCCTCCAGCCCCTTTTTTCTTTTCAGATGGGGAGCAGGTGCAAGTGGATCTAGGTCACCTGGCCTAAGCCCCACCCACCTGGTACTTTCCAGGTTGCCACTCTTTTTCCCCACTTAGCAAGCTCCGCCCACCTGGTGTCTTCCTGGTTACAGCTCTTTTTCTCTACTTAAGGAGCCCTGCAGCCTCTTTTCCTTTGCAGATGGGGAGCAGGTGCTAGTGGATCAAATTATCTAAGTCACCTGATCTAAGCCCTGCCCAACTGGTGACTTGCAGGTTGCAGCTCTTTTTCCCTACTTAAGGGAGACATCTAGCCTATTTTCCTTTGCAGATGGGGAACAGGTGCAGGTGGATCTAGGTCACCTGGCCTAAGCCCCAGCAACCTGGCACCTTCCAGGTGGCTGCTCTTTTTCCCCATTTAGCAAGCCCCGCTTACCTGGTGCCTTCCTGGTTGCAGCTCTTTTTCCCTACTTAAGGAGCCCTCCAGCCTCTTTCCTTTGCAGATGAGGAGCAGGTACAAGTGGATCTAGGTCAACTGGCTAAGCCGCGTCCACCTGGCACCAACTAGGTTGCCACTCATTTTTCCCCACTTAGCAAGCCCCTCCCACCTGGTGCCTTGCTGGTTGAAGCTCTTTTTCCCTACTTGAGGAGCCCTCGAGCCTCTTTTCATTTGAAGATGGGGAGCAGGTGAAATTTGATCTAGGTCACCTGACCTAAGCACCACCCACCTTCTTAGCCCTGCCTCTTCCTTCCTGCTTTTAACTATTAAATCAAGGGTGTCTCTCACCCGGGCGTCCAAAGTGAAGGGCAGATGAAGAAAAGGGCAATTCGAACCAGTAGGGCCCAGCTCCCAAACCCCTGATCAGACAGCAGGGAACCATGCACCAACATGTGTTTACTCCCTCTGTCCCCACAGGCCATCCCCACACCCTCTGGCCCCCCTGTGATATTCCCTTGTGCCCCTCACCCTTCTTGCACACAGGTGTTGCCTGTTTTGCTTGATTCTTCTTCCCTTCTCCCCTTCGATCCCCCTCCAGCCTACTTCTGCAGGAGTCTGTCCTGATACATTCTGGTTTCACCATCACCGTCTTGTGGCCAATACTGGATTCGACTTTTATGGACTTCATTGTTTCATGGTGCGTCACCATTTCTCAACTCTCATGCTGGACTTCCTTTGCATTTTGTACTCATGGTGGCTGTGAATCATGCTGTTCCAATCTTCATCTTGTATCCTGGCTTGCAACATAATGTGTTACTACTGACTTCTGCAATGGTATTCACTCTGCCCTCTTGCTTCTCCACACTTTTTGACTGCTTACTCTCTGTTCTCTCCTCCTCTCCCTTTCTCCCTTTTTCTATCTCCTCCCCTCCTCCCCTTACTTTCTTCTATGCACTTACTCGATCAGAATTGTCCCTGGACCTAGAATGATAGCAACCTCCTCTGTGAGTGCCACCATCTGATCGGCTGATCCAGCTGATCTCTGCCTACAAGATCAGCTTTGGTGCGCCAGCCGCAGCACGCCTTGCGCACACAGCACAGCCACCCCCGACATGGAAGGCCCGGTCGTGTCTTCAGCAACAGAGAAAGCATCTTTTGAATTTCCCGCCGTTTCCCTGCCCGTTCCCGCTTGCAGCCCGCAGCCTGATACGCCTCCCTGCTCCGTCGGCTCCTCCCCCCACCATAAAGGGAGAGGGAGTGCACTGCCAGGCGAAGCCGCGAGGAGAAGGCCAGGGGACAAGGCCTGCATTCCTCTTTGCAGCTCTGCTGCGAGTGCCACCTTCCGATCAGCTGATCCAGCCGATCTCTGCCTACAAGATCAGCACGCCTTGCGCACACAGCACCCCCCACCCCACATGGAAGGCCCGGTTGTGTCTTCAGCAACAGGGAAAGCATCTTTTGAATTTCCCGCCGTTTCCCTGCCCGTTCCCGCTTGCAGCCCGCAGCCTGATACAACTCCCTGCTCTGTCGGCTCCTCTCCCCCCACCATAAAGGGAGAGGGAGTACACCGCCAGGCGAAGCCGCCAGGAGAAGGCTAGGGGACAAGGCCTGCACTCTTCTTTGCAGCTCTTCGCTGCTCGTCTGCTGTTTTTCGTGAGGCTATGCTGCATTCTAGAGGTAAAGAGCCTGACTACTGCCACCTCAACCCACACCCAGGTTTGCCCACCATGAACTCCAGACTACGTGCACGCACTATAGAGGCCACCATCAGCTCATGGTCCCTCCCCACGAGCATCCGCAATGTATGGCTATGCTCCCGTATCACGCAACCCACTCCACCTGCCTACATGGCCAGACTGATCCGCCCAACCACTAAGCCAACAGCAATAGTAACTACCTCCAATATAGCTGCCAATGATGCTCTCTACCCCACCTCAAATTGTACTGCCTTAATACGCAATATGATACCACATGTGTCCACCACCACAGAAAAATGTGTGATATGCAATTCTTCTACCTCCATTTTGAATCCTATTGTGCCAAATGTGATCCTACCTGTGTCCACCACCACTGAAAATGAGCCCCCCAGTGCAAAATGTGTGATAAGCAATTCTTCTACCCCCGTTTTGAATGCTATTGTGACAAATGTGATCCTACCTGTGTCCACCACCACTGAAAATGAGCCCCCTAGTGCAAAATGGGTGACCAGCGCCTTCACACCATACCCAGCGTCTTCAGACCATACCAATGGTACATAAGGCGCTATATAAATGCAAAGTAACTTAACATAACATAAGCAATTCTTCTACCCCCATTTTGAATGCTATTGTGCCAAATGTGATCCTACCTCTGTCCACCACCACTGAAAATGAGCCCCTCAGTGCAAAATGTCTGACATGCTATTCCGCTACCGCCCCCCACCACAACACTACTCATGCCCCCTGCTCAACCACACCCATGCCCACCACCTCACCCACTCCTTCCACAGACCCCGCCCTATCCGCCGCAGAACCCTACCTTAAATGCGCCATGATCAACGCTAGATCCATCAACGCCCACGCTCTGGACATCCATGACCTCATAACCACTCATGTCCTAGACCTGCTCATGATATCAGAAACCTGACTACATGAGGCCTCCAGCCCTGTGCTCTCCCTTGCACTGCCCCCTGTCTATTCCATCACCAGACAAGATCGCCCCTCTAAAGGAGGAGGTGTAGCAATCATCGCCAAAGACTGCCTCACCATTAGAAAGGTAGAAAAATCCTTACACAACAACGATGACTACCTCCAAGTCAAAATCAACCTCTCCCCCCACTGTACCATTGCTGTTCATATTGTCTATCGCACTCCAGGCCCAACAGGAGACTTCCAAGCCTCCCTCATCCACCTCCTATCTGACAAACTCAAAAACCTTGAAAGCCATTCTCCTTGGGGACGTCAACCTAGGCCTCCTGGACAGGAAAGACCCAGCAGCCAAATCCCTTGACTCAGCCATCAAAACACTAGGCTACAAGAACACCAGCTTTAGCCCAACTCACACCCAGGGCAGAACACTTGACTGGATCGCTCAGCACAATTGCCCACTCATCATCACTGGAAACACTCCCACCCCATGGTCTGACCACCATATTATCACCTTTAGCATCCTCACCACCAGCTCCTCAGCTCCGCCACCCCAACCCCTAACACCCTGCCTTGTAAGAAGCTCCCGTCAGCTCACTAAGGAAAGGCTACTGCCCTTCCTCCAAGGCCCAGCCTTCAGACCGCCTTTCTCCCCAGACCCAGAAACTCTTGCATCAACCTATGCTGTTGCCATCAAAGCAGCTATCAATTCCATTGCCCGCTTAAACCTGGTAAATCCAAACCCACCACCCACTCTAACTCCTGGTTCACCCCAGACTTGCTCACACTCCGGAATGAAAAAAAGGCAGCTCTTACACAGTGGCAAACATCCCACACTAACAAAAATAAGTTGATCTTTAAAGCCCGCTCTACGGTTTACAAAAAAGCAATCACCCAAGCAAAAGCCAAATCTTTTGAATCCAGAATCTCGGAAGCCCAATCTAGCACAAAAGAAATCTTCGCCATTTTCAGGGAGCTAGAGACTCCAACGCCCACCCCCAGAACTTCACCAAAGACAAAGCCTGGTGCCACAAAATTCAAACAGCCATGCAAACCAAACTGATCCGCCTCCAAAGCAAAATACTAGCTACTAAACAAGCCCTGCCTAATACGCATATCCATGTCCCACCACCAACCTCGGACCCCTCTCAACCCTTCTCCTTCAAATCCATACAGGAAAAAGACATCATTAATATAATGAGGAATATCAAACCCTCTAACTGTAAAGGTGATGCCTGCCCAGCCACTCTCATCAAGGACTGCACAGAAGCGCTTGCTCCCTTCCTGACAGCCTTTGTCAATGCCTCCTTTGCAACAGGGAAAGTCTCCGCCTCCCTTAAGGAAGCATGGGTCAGCCCCCTCTTAAAAAAAGCAACTCTCAATCCCATCTCCCCCACCAACTATAGACCCATCACCGCTGTCCCTTTCCTCCTCAAAATACTGGACAAAGAAGCCTACCTGCAGGTTCAGCACTTCATCGAAGAGAACAAACTCCTGGGACTCCGCCAATCTGGCTTCCGCCCCAGACATGGGACGGAAACCACCCTACTTGATCTGAAAAACCAGATGTACGATGCTAGAGACATGGGCAAACCAGCACTTCTCCTTCTTCTTGACTTATCTGCGGTGTTCGATCACGTTGATCATGATGTCCTATGCCATCACCTCTCCACCACTGCCAAGTTCTCCCCTGACGCCACAGCATGGCTTACCTCCTTCCTACAAGACAGAACCATGCAAGTATTCTCTGACTTAGCTTCTGCCTCACCCACCATCATAGTATGTGGTGTGCCCCAAGGCTCATGCCTCTCCCCCACCCTCTACAACATCTTCACACAACCCTTCTTCTTCATCCTCGACGGTATGTGTATCTCTGACACTAACTACGCGGATGATACCCAGATCCTCCTCACCCTCACCGGCAACTATGACACTGACTCTTTGACCCTTAATCTCTACAACACCATCCAAGCCTGGATGGCAGACAATGGACTATGCCTCAACTCTGACAAGACTGAACTCCTACTGGTAGGTTCCCCCGACACGCTAAAAAATCTCGACTCCCAATTTAGTCACTTCACCATCGACATCATCAAAATACCTGTCTCAGACTCAGTCAAAACTCTTGGAGTCTATCTGGACTCCAACCTATCCATGGACAGACAAGTCAATGCAATTGCCTCCTCAGCTTCATATCACGCTAAACTTATCAATGCAGTCAGGCCTTTTCTCTCCAAAGAGAACTGCACAAACATAGCCAGAGCCATCACCGGCTCCAGGCTAGACTATTGCAATGTACTATTTCTAGGAACATCAAAAAGAAACTTGGAGAGGCTACAAGTCATCCAGAATAGTGCTCTCTGTGCAGCCCAAGGCATTGCTAAAAGAGACCACATCTCGGAGGCCAGAAAACTGGCCCACTGGCTCTCAGTAAAGGAGAGAATTGTGTTCAAAGCACTGTCACTGACACACAAGTGCATCCATCTCACTGCTCCCGACTTCCTCTCACAAAGAATCCACCATTTCGCCTCTACAAGACCAACCAGATCACCCTATACCAACATGCTCTGTGTGCCACTAGTAAAAAGATTTAGAGCGGGCGGATCCAGCTTCCCATATCTCGCACCTACTCACTGGAATGCCTGACCTCCCACTATCCGAAATGAGGCCTCCCTCCTCGCTTTCCGTAAAGCAATAAAAACCATCCTCTTCTCATAAGGTCCTTCATAGCGGCATGAATACCAACCATAGGACGCACTGATTAATCTGTAATGACCAATCAAATAAACTGCAATGATACCTATGTCTGTGTTTGTATACAATGTGCCATTTACTGCTTCCACGTCTGTACCTCTGTAACTAAGCGCTCAATGCCCTTGGGCTGCTTGCGTGCTATATAAATATAAATAAATAATAATAAAAAAAACATGTCTGTCTCCTCCCCCCTCCCCTTACTTGTCCTCCCCAGCACTATCTGAAATGTCACCAGACCTAGTACGATAGCCACTTGTTTTGTTCCTACCCTCCCTTTCTGCACCCCTCTCACTCACCTTTTGTTTTTCTCTGGCCGTACCAGAAATGTCACCAGGCCTAGTACGGTAGCCGACTGTCTGTTTCCATTTCCTTCCCACTCTCTCCCTCCCTTCCTTAGCTATGTCTTTGCAGCACTATCTGAAATGTCATCAGGCCAAGTACGATAGTCAATTTCACATCCTTACTGTTCATGGCCTGTAAGAATGTCATTGTATTTTCCCTTGTACCCTCCCTTGCCTTGAAGCACTTTGAAACACATTGTGTATAGGCTCTACATAAATACACTATCATATCATGCCATGGCTCCTATGAAGATACTTACAATGCAAATGAAAGCACTATAACAGATGTAAACTTTACACAGTACAAAAACATGTTGGGCAATGAACACCAACAAGAAGATGAACTTCAAGCAAATCTAAACATAGACACTCCTGGCAGGAGTCAACCTTCTCTTACAGGAAGCCAAGAACCACTTGGACAGCCACTCATACGAAATGAGGCAGAATTAGCCATGACTGAGGTAGAAAACACCATGTGTCAATATGAGTAATCTGCAGAAGACTTTGCTCTACTGAAATCACAGCTAAACAATGAGCAGCGTAGCATTTTGCTAAAAGTAACTAAAGAAATTGAACACGGTATGCAGCACAAAACTAAAACCTGTACCTGTCAAAACTATAAACCTATACTCCTATATGTAATTGGTCAAGCTGGTTCGGGCAAAACATTCTTAATAGAAATCATCAGAAAATTCCTCCAACAATTGACAAACAACAAGCTTTCAGCTGTTGTAAATGCCCCCACAGGTTAAGATTGCCTACAACATGGGTGTTGTCACTTTGCATTGATTGCTACTCCTTCCAGTAGAACACCAAAACAAATTAGAGTACTACAAACATTCAGCAAAAGCTGCTATGGAGCTATGCAGAGTTTTGAAACAAATGAAAATGCTTCTAATAGATGAGGTGAGCATGGTCTCCAACCTAATGTTGGCATTGATTCACCTCAGATTGCAAGAAGTCCTCAAAACTGACTACTCTTTGGAGGAAAACATGTTATTGTTTTTGGAAATCTTCTTCAATTAACACCAGTAAAAGGTGAACCTATTTTTAAAAACCTTAGGACACAAACTGTGCCATACATCTCTTGGCAGCATAGGAAATGGAAATCTCTGGCAAAATCTCCAATACAGAGAACTAACTGCAAACATGCGTTAGTCTGCAGACCTCACCTATGGCAACATTTTTGAAAAGCATTCAGATTGGTGAACTTTCTAGGAAGCAAAGTATGTCTTAAATAGCAGACGCATCCATGAGCTATACAGGCATAACACATGTGCTACTGATGTCATGGAACAATTAGCACACATAAATGTAAATTGCATGTCCTTAATGCCAACTCTGGCAAGCTGTGCACAATTCAGTGAAACAACCACTAGTGCACATTTACTCCAAAGACAAACTAGACATGCATGGTATGACAGTACTTATGTGTCAACAAGCGGCAGCATGACTAAATACCTTAGAGAACTCTATCTCTAACACAGCTCTTTTAGAGAAAATATTAACATTGGGTTTAAACTGTAGAGATATGCTAAAGCTTAACCTTGAAGTGGAGCAAGGTTTGCTTAATGGAGCACTTGGTACTGTTGTTAGCTTCCAGACATACCCACGTGACAACATCATTCAGTTTGTCAATATTCACTTTGACAAAATTTCAGTAGTTAAAAGGATAGGACACTCAACAGCCCGATTACTTCTTTTCAAAGGCATGTATGTATGCAGAGAAGAGTTTTCTCTGTCTCCAGCATATGCAGTCACCACCCATATATCACAAGGTCTAAACCTAGATCAAACATTGATTGATATTGGCAGCACAGTCTTTAAAGAAGGCATGAGTTGTGTAGCACTGTCACACCTATGCACACTTGAAGGACTATGGGCCTCATTACACGGATGGCGGTGGACCAAGGTGCTATTAGCACCTTGGTCCATGCCGGTAAATTACTGGCACCGCCTTGGTGGAAAGGGGAATTACCGTCCTATTCCAAGGATGTTGGGGCGGTAATTACCCCTTCCCCCATTGCCCTTCCCCATTCCCCTTTTGCCCCATAGGGCTCTATGGGAATGGGGAAGGCGCTAATTACGGTACCACAAACTGCGGTACCGTAATTAACTCCCTGGTCCCTTTGCGGGTTGGTTTTTAATGCCTGCAAAAAGCAGGTATTAAATTCCCCAACCCGCAAAGGGACCTCGTAGTAAGGCGGTAAGGGTTTACCGGTACCGGTAAAATACTGGTACCGGTAAACCCTTACCGCCTACCGTGTAATGAGGCCCTATGTCTAGTAAATTGTGGTGCAAGAAAAGTCACTGCTGAAATTCCTGGTTTTGTAGAGTACAATAGATAATGTGCACTCTACACACCCCATCTCAAAATGTACCCTGTTCCTCAATAAGGCACATTTTTCAAAAGTAAAACACTTGTGTACGAGCGCGATACAGATAAAATAACATATCATATCATATCATAAGAAAACTAGTGCAAACTCAACTTATCCATGATCTCACAAAAATACCATGAAAGACATTGAAAGCAGCTGGTACCTCACCAATTACCAAAACCAAGGAAAGATGTACTGAAAAGACAAATGCATACCCAACTGCAAAAACAAAGACAACTACTTGTACTTCCACTTCCATCAAATGAATCACAGAACTGTATGGTCCATTCAAATTTTCCAATACAACTGGTGTAAATTGCTATGCAAATGTAGCAATCAATGTTCTGTTCCAATTGCCACCAATTGTTGAAAACATTTACTTAAACGGTGCAGACCAATTGTGTTTGTAATTGTTACTCCTTCACAGAAATGCAACAAACAATCCTGACAACACTTACAGTGTTTCTGGAATAAGGCAGGAATTGGACTACTGTGCAGGAATGGTGAGATTCCCGATAAACACACAAGAAGATACACAAGAATTTCCAATGTACTTACTACAAGTAGTGGAAACCAAAAACATACCTATTAATGAAATCTTCCAGGTTTCATACACTTGAAGACATATATGCCCTCTGTGCAGCCATGTCATGCACAACCAAATCCCTAACAAACGCTCTCTATATGTATCTATACATAACTATCAATGCATTCCCTTTCAGCAGCTCATACACAATGAAAACCATGGCATATTGTTTACTACTTGCAATTCTGATCAGTGCTCTACCTTACATATACAATCACGTAGCCAATACGTAATAGTAATGCTTTTATGATACAATGCAGATGGTACCAAAATCAACTGCAAGCTTACTGGGTTCACACATGGACAAGTATCACTTGGCAAGAAAACCTTTACAACAGTAGGCATAATCTACCACACGGGTGCCACAACCAGTGCAAGTCACTATACTGCATACATTAAAATGAAATGTGAAATAGGAATGTTTTTTCTTTAATTTAAATGAATTCAAATTGAGTCGGTATCCGACCCGTGCCATACCCCCTTTTACAAATAACACAGGTCACAATGGCCCATGAACCAGGCTGGTTGGTGAAAATCCAATATTTATTAATTTTTAAAGTTCACAAAAATCACTCAAATTTTAGTATGAGACAGCAATTACCAATGGGGTGATAATGATAATGGAAATGGAAGCTATGAACTTGATTAAACTTCTAGTAGCACATATAGAAAGCACAATTGAATAGGAACACTTTTTGAATTAGGATAGATAGCACCCAAGGTAAGGTTTCCACATGTAATGTTTCCTCCACCCACAAATAGTCATATTTTTTGTGGGTAGAAAGAGGCAGCAGATAGCCAGGAAGAAACCGATTCAAAATCCAACCTTCCCTTACAAAATCAGATTTCAAAGTCCCTTGCAATAGCATGAAATTGACCAATAAATAATTAATGTGTGGTTAACTATTTGAGGAAAATCTGATGTCTTACACTAGCATGAATGCATAACCACTAATAATCACAAGGCAAGGGATCAACAAGAAGCATACAATTTGAAAACAAGTGGCAAGTTAAAACATGCTTCAGCCGAATGACACGTTAGAAAATTTCATTTGTTTTCAATTCCCGTTTAAAATGACATAAGCAGTTTCTATGAAGAATGGGTTAAATACTCACATTTGGAAGTTTCTGGGCTGGGGAATACATGTATATCACAGGCACAATAGAGAAGTGAGAGGAGGTCTCTAGCTATGAAACTGGATGAGATATGCAAGGTAGAAAAAGGTTCGATTTGGGTAAAATGAAGCCGTGAAATACGAAAGAAAATCAGTTGAGATAAGAACAGGTTTACTTTAAACTAGATAATTCAGACAAGACCGACAACGAGGAACACAGTAAGATCCAAGGTTGATTTGCGACTTCAACCTTATCACCCCAGCGCTCAACCTTATGTGGAAACTAGTCTGACTACTTAAAATATGACTAATGGCTTAGGATTGACACAAGACAAAATTAATAAGGTGATGGCGCTAGCACTTAGAAATTATGGACAGGGTGCGCAGAGAATTGTAACAGTTTTAACAAGTCATATGGGTAAGTTAGGATTGCTTAGAGAGTGGGATAGAGACAAAGGGTCAAGATAAGGTAGGCTATGTGTTTCTATGGGGTGGGGATTTATACTCACAGTCCACGCTTAAGTTTAGGGATTTTGGACAGTCAACAGGTTCTGGTCACAAAAGATTCTGGTCACCAGATAAGGAGCTCTCCAGGAAAAAGACTGCTGGGCAAGGTCTGGTTGCCAGATGCTAAGGGTCAGCGGGCATGCAGGTAGTGGCAAGAAGCCGGTCTGGTTTCAGGATTATTAAGGTACCACAGCTTTCCCCTTTTTAATGGGATTCAGTGGGTTTTTCTGGATCAATGGCCTTGCTGGGAGAAAATCAGATATGCTTCGGCCTTGCTGGAGTAGGACTCAGCTATGCTTTGGCTTTGCAGAGAAATCTGGAAACAGGAAGATGAATATAGCAGATCAGGAACACAGTGCATGAATTCAGGAGAGAGTGTCTAGCGTTCTGCCAGGGACTCTTATTTAGAATGCATAGTGACATCATAGAAGTATGCGGTAGGGCAGGCTTAGCTAAGCACGCCTCGAAACCATTGGATTGGTCAAGGGAGATAGTCCCCGCCTCGCTCTCAGCTGGTTGGATTTCAAGTGCAGGATGTCAAATTTATGATGTGAGTTTTACAATGTTCAAAACCTCCCACAGTTACTTTAGCTAAAATCCAGTTTTGCCATATATGACCCATTTTTACAGTTGAAGCATCTTAACAAATGATACTAGCAGGTTGCATATAGTATTCAGACCATTCCAGTCCAATCCTCCAGTTTGTGAAAAATTGTTTCCCCCTGCTAATACTTTTTTGTCATTTTGTGTATGGAATATTTGGCCTAAAATTCTGTAACGCACCAGCGAAGTCCCGCTTTGCCCGCTGCTCTTTGCAACTGACGTTGAATGAAGATGCTTTCTGCATTTGTTCACCGTTCTTTACTACGGACTCGAAAATCCACAAGGTGAAGCACTCTGAAGATCCTTCTACGACTCTTTAAGACATTACATGTTTACACATATATTAATTTTGTGTTTACTTGCTCATGGGCTTTGTACCTCCTTGTGTGGACTTTCCTATTTAAGAGGATTTGCGCGCGCACCGTGCGTGCGCACCGGCGAAGTCCTGTGAAGTCCTGCTTTGCCGCTTCGCCGCGGCATTGCGAGCAAGGCGAGTCTCTGGGATAATTCGCTAGTTGTGTGCCCCTGCTTGCTCACTTTCTGTTTGGAGGCCCTGAGCTTTCTCTTTCTTGTCTGCTTCCCTCAATTTTTGGAGGCATCATGAAGCGTAACTTATATACTTTACGCACGGGAATGCCCTCGTTGGCTACCATGAATACGAACATAAGCAGTATGAAAGTGAACGCAGCTCCCTGTGTTTCTACTCCTCGTGCTGTAGGTGTCACTGCCGCCGGCGACTGGTGTTTGTGGCGAAGGTGGAAACAAGGACGCCGTTGAAGTGTTCCGTTACGTTCCTTCTCGCCTACCAGACTCGGTCTAGTTGTTTTCAAGATGGCCGCCGCCGTTTGTATATCTCACTCGGCTGCCGGCGGCTCGGCGCGTTGCAACTGAGTTCATTCCTCGCCCTGTTGCTTGCGCTAGTTTCCCTTCTGACGGTTCTGCCTTACTATTACGCCTTCCGTACTCTTCTTGTTTTTTTCTCCTCCTCCCGTTTCATATGGGCTCTTCCCCCCTTCTCTGGTTCCCGCTTGCCTTCTCCTGTGTTTAGTTCCCGTGCTGATTTTCTGCTGCAAATTCTTCGCTCTAGGTCACTCATACTCCCGGATACTCCCGTTCACACTTGTCCTCCACCCCGAGGGTACCTACCTGTAAACCGCCCTATCCATTCTCTCGATCTGCAGAGGCACGCCGACCTTACCATTTCCTGGGTTCTCGGCGGAGGACCCATTCAACCTACTACAGTGCAGACGACTTCCACAGCCTTCACAACTACCTTGGATCCAGGGGTTTTTTGCCATTCCAGTGGCTTTTTCCCCTCTGGCTGTCGCGGAGGGGAGTCACCGTGGGTTTTCTCTGTCTGGGAGTCACGGTGGCTTCCTTCCGAGGTAGACCATATCTTCCAAAAAAGAAGAAGCCTTACATAGGACTTACCCGCCGGAAGAAACTGGACTATTCAGGTGAGGAGGAAGTGATTGGGGAGAGTGATCAATCGAGTGAAGACGAAGACATAGCTGATCACCTAGCAAGTCCCGTAGCCCATAGCGCCAGTCCTGATAGCTTGCAATACCTAGAAGAAGACATGGCTACGCCACAACAACTGCAAGAGCTGGTGACGGCTGTCCAAACCCTCAACGCAGAAGTCCAAACACTAAAGGCTGACAACGTGGCGCTCCAACTAAGAGTAGCTGCAAGAGAACAACAGACAACTGATTTACCCCCACTACCCCTGGTGTCGGGTAAATTCGACGGCTCGGAAAGAAAAGTTAAGGAATTCCTGGAAGCCTGTAATATTCATTTCACCTTCCGCAGAAATGCCTTTTCCACAGATCATTCCAAGGTGGGTTTCATGATCACGCACATGACGGGAAACGCCTTGTCATGGGCTACTCCATTGGTATCCCTATCAGACCCAGTTTTGCAGGACTATGCGGCCTTTAAGGAACTACTACTACACACCTTTTTGCGAACCGAAAGCTCACACGTGGCTATCGAAGACCTGCTGGATGTGCGACAAGGGAGTACCGACTTACTATCCTATATCTCCACTTTCAAGAAGCTCGCTGGAGAGGCAGGTTGGCAAGAGCAGGCCCAGTATGCCATATTCTGCAGGGGCTTGCGAGAGGAGCTCAAGGATGAGCTTGCCCGGATCCCGCGCACAGGAACCTTTTTAGATCTTCAGACTGCAGTTCTAAGAATCGATTTCCGCCTGACGGAACGGAGAAACGAAAGGAAGAAGGCTCGAGGTCCACATCCTTTCTTGGATACACCCCCGTCAGCCTCCTCACCTGTATCGCGTCCCGCCAGAGATGAACCCATGCAGGTCGGAACCACCAGACCTCCGTTGACTGCCGATGAAAAGAAGAGGAGACGTGAAGGGAACCTTTGTTTATATTGTGGAGCCGCCAACCATCTGCTGAGAGACTGTCCCGATGTGCCCCCAAGGAGATCGGGAAACGACCGCCCTCGGTAGTCAGTGGAACAAACTATCGAGGGGCTACACCTTGTTCCTACACTACACTTTCTGTGGCCTCATCTCAGATGAGCGAAGATTTGCGTCTCATGTTTATCGCCATTAAACTCCGCTTCCGGAAGAGAGAAGTAGAGACGCAGGCTCTACTGGATTGTGGGGCGGCTGGAAACTTCCTTGACACCTTTTGGGCTGATAAGGTGGGTCTGCTAAGGATTGAGAAAAAAGAGGACCAAAAGGTTGAAGGAGTGGATGGTACACCCCCATGTTCGGGACTCATTACTCACACCACCGAGGAGATTCAGGTATCCATTCACCAGCATTCTGAATTCATAAAGTTTGACATTATACGGGCGGCCCACTTCCCGGTCATCTTAGGAATAGGCTGGCTCAGGAAACACAACCCAACGGTGGATTGGTCTAAGAATCTACTAAGTTTTCATTCTGCTTTCTGCCTACGAGAATGCCTTCCGGAACCAACATTTGCAACTGTAAAGACCATGTCTGCTGTCGAAAGCAGTTCCATCCATTGCATACCGGAACGTCTTTCCGAATACACAGAAGTCTTTCAGGAGCAGACCCCCATCAAACTTCCTCCACATCGCCCAGAGGATTGTGGTATCGACCTAGTACCACAGGCATTGGTCCCCTTTGGGAGGATGTATTCCCTCTCTGTATCGGAAAAGGCTGTGCTCCGAAGTTACCTTGATGATAATTTAGCAAATGGACTCATAAGACCTTCCAAATCCCCCTGCTGGGGCCTCTTTATTTTTCATACCCAAACGGGATACTAAGGAGTTGCGGCCCTGTATCGACTATAGGGGGCTAAACAGAGTGACCATAAAGGATCGGTACCCTATGCCCATTATATCAGAGATTCTAGAGGCTGTCCAAGGCTCTGTTGTGTTTACTAAACTTGATCTACGGAATGCGTATCATCTACTCCGCATAAGAACAGGAGATGAGTGGAAGATGGCGTTTCGCACTCCCTATGGGTTGTTTGAATGTCAAGTCATGCCGTTTGGCCTAGTCAATGCACCTTCCATTTTCCAGAGATTCATGGACCGATTGTTTTCCGACCTTCTGAACCTTAACACAGTGGTTTACCTGGTTGACATTTTAGTCTTCTCACGGAGCCAGGAGGAACATACCCTACATGTCAAGGAAATTCTGCGTAGACTACAACATCACAGTCTTCTGGTAAAACCTGAGAAATGTGCATTTGCTCAATCCTCATTGTCATACTTGGGATTCATCGTATCCGACAAAGGGGTTACTATGGACCCAAGGAAGGTGGATGCCATCTTGTCATGGCCGTCGCCTTCTTCAGTTAAGGATATTCAATGTTTTTTGGGGCTGGCAAATTTCTATCGGAAGTTCATTCCGAGGTTTTCCTTACTCACTCTTCCCATAACATCCCTTCTCAAGAAATCCACAGGTCTTTTCATCTGGTCAAATGAGGCTGAAGAAAGCTTCCTCAGCTTAAAAAAAAAGTTCTGTTCAGCTCCTGTCTTGAAACAACCAGATCAACTACTACCCTTTATTCTGGAGACTGACGCTTCTGCAGCAGCCGTAGGGGCTGTTCTTCTTCAGAGAGTCAAGGACCTCGAGCATCCGGTGGCATACTTCTCCAAGACTTTGAATCCAAGCCAACACAACTACTCAGTCATAGAAAAGGAATTACTTGCTATGAAGTTAGCTTGTGTGGAGTGGAGGCATTTGCTCCAAGGGAGCCTACACCCGTTCCAGATACGAACAGACCATAAAAATCTGCAAATACTCAAGCGGCAAGAGTGTTATAACACCCGTCAGGCCAGATGGGCTCATTTTTTCACCCAGTTTGATTTTGTCATCACATTCATACCTGGCTCTCAAAATCTAGTTGCCGATACTCTCTCCCGCAAAGACGATGTTATTTTCCCTTACAGAAAGGACCTTATGTTTCCTCGTACCCGGATCATATCGACAGTGTCTAACTTCTTGGAAGAAGTACGAGGAGCCTACCTCCAAGAACCTACTCTCAATATGGGAAATCAACCAGTCACCACTAAGGACGGGTTGCACTTTATCCACGGAAGACTGTTTATTCCTTCCAGTAATCTCAGAAGACGAGTCACTCAGTGGTGCCACAATTCCAAGACTGCAGGTCATCGAGGAGTACCAGGCACTCTGGAACTTCTCCAAAGAGCTTTCATCTGGCCCAACATGAAGGCCGACACTCAAGCCTATGTTCAATCCTGTATGGTGTGCTTACAAAGCAAATATACCACCTCGAAACCTATGGGGCTGTTGCAACAGGAACCAGTCCCACATGGTCCCTGGAAATGCATTTCTACAGATTTTATTGTGGAGTTACCGGTTTCCCGAGGCTGTACCTGCATAATGGTAACCGTAGACGCCTTCTCGAAGCTTGCACATTTTTCTCCATTGACAAAGATCCCGTCTGCCTCGGTCATGGCTGATGTATTCCTCAAGGACATTTTTAGGCTACATGGGCTTCCTCAAAAGATAATTTCAGACAGGGGCAGTCAGTATACCTCCAGATTCTGGTCAGCATTGTGCAATTCATTGGGCGTTGAGAGAGCTCTTTCGTCGGGGTTTCACCCCCAGACAAATGGACAAACCGAGAGGTTAAATGGTACCTTAGAGCAATACTTAAGGTGTTTCATCAATAAACAGCAAGACAATTGGGTGGACCTGCTTCCCACAGCAGAATTTGCATACAATAACGCTGTCCACACGGCTACAGGAATTAGCCCATTCTTTTGTACCTACAGATACAACCCACAGTCCATAGTTCCGAGTTTCTGGGAGGAAACTAACATTCCTTCTTTGGAGAACACCCTTGTGCAGATCAAGGAGGCCCACAACACGGCCCGTCAGAGCCTCTCTAAGGCTAGCAGACATTATAAGGAGCAAACCGACAAACACCGGAGTCAAGTTCCTGCCTGGGACAAGGGCTCCAAAGTCATGCTGTCCACCAAGTTCCTTCCTCGATGGGTTCGGCCTTCGAAGCTTTCACCCCGCTACATTGGACCCTTCGAGATAACTTCAAAGATAAATGCTGTGGCTTTCCGCCTCAAGTTGCCAAAGGGACTCAGGCGGATTCACCCCGTGTTTCACTCATCTCTCTTACGTCCCTTTGTGCCAGATACCCGGAAACAAGCATCCCCCAAGCTATGGTCTTTGCTGGTTCCAGCCTTTGAGGAATATGAAGTTTCTCAGATACGGGACTGCTGTTATCATCGGGACGTCTTGAGTATCTCGTACATTGGAAAGGGTATCCCTCCTCAGAAGACACTTGGGAACCGCATTTCCACATCCACTCTCCTCAACTGTTACACAAGTTCCACCGACTACATCCAGAAAGGCCGGGAGGGAGAAGCCTTCGGAGGGGGCATACTGTCACTGCCGCCGGCGACTGGTGTTTGTGGCGAAGGTGGAAACAAGGACGCCATTGAAGTGTTCCGTTACGTTCCTTCTCGCCTACCAGACTCGGTCTAGTTGTTTTCAAGATGGCCGCCGCCGTTTGTATATCTCACTCGGCTGCCGGCGGCTCGGCGCGTTGCAACTGAGTTCATTCCTCGCCCTGTTGCTTGCGCTAGTTTCCCTTCTGACGGTTCTGCCTTACTATTACGCCTTCCGTACTCTTCTTGTTTTTTTCTCCTCCTCCCGTTTCATATGGGCTCTTCCCCCCTTCTCTGGTTCCCGCTTGCCTTCTCCTGTGTTTAGTTCCCGTGCTGATTTTCTGCTGCAAATTCTTCGCTCTAGGTCACTCATACTCCCGGATACTCCCGTTCACACTTGTCCTCCACCCCGAGGGTACCTACCTGTAAACCGCCCTATCCATTCTCTCGATCTGCAGAGACACGCCGACCTTACCATTTCCTGGGTTCTCGGAGGAGGACCCATTCAACCTACTACAGTGCAGACGACTTCCACAGCCTTCACGACTACCTTGGATCCAGGGGTTTTTTGCCATTCCAGTGGCTTTTTCCCCTCTGGCTGTCGCGGAGGGGAGTCACCGTGGGTTTTCTCTGTCTGGGAGTCATGGTGGCTTCCTTCCGAGGTAGACCATATCTTCCAAAAAAGAAGAAGCCTTACATAGGACTTACCCGCCGGAAGAAACTGGACTATTCAGGTGAGGAGGAAGTGATTGGGGAGGGTGATCAATCGAGTGAAGATGAAGACATAGCTGATCACCTAGCAAGTCCCGTAGCCCATAGCGCCAGTCCTGATAGTAGGTGCAGGAGCAAAAACTCTCACCACCTCAAAATTAAAAAAGCGAGTTACATCTCACGCTACTACCTCTAAGAAACAATCCGTTTGCTCACAGGATATACGCTTGTTTTACCCAGATTGTGTATCACAAAATCCTACTTTGCAGACGCCCAAAGACAGCCATCAGGTTGTTTGGAATACAGCTACAAACAACCAGGCGGAGTGTTTTACAACCATACATGTCTCATTATCTGATAGCACAGTTCTAAGAGGGGACTCAATGGCTCCAAACTCAGAGTCCAAACACAGCTCATCGGCAGCAAACATTTCTGAAGATGTAGCTGTGATTGACCTGCTTTCCCATGACTCTGAGTTTATGTTACAACAAACTTTTGGTAATCTATCGTTTTCGCCAAAGCTGTTTTCAAATGAAGGCTGTATACAATCAAACATCACATCTTCCTTTTTACACCCTACTCCGTGGAAATGCTCTCCTGTAGAAAAACTTCAGTTACCACAAAATGTGTCAAAGGTGGTTGAATTAACCTTGGGAGCCATGAATTTAACGATGCAAACCATAACCACACTGTTTAATACGTTGAATACCAAACTGGACGTACAAAGCGCTCAATTATTATCTGTTTTAGCCTGGCAGGCTAAACAAGAAATACTTTGGGCTCAACAGCGACCCCTTACAAATGAAATTTCCAGGCCCCCAAAGACAACAGCTGACCAGTGCTTATCATCCATCAAACCTGTTCTGGTTGTCGATTTAACCTCGGCTCCTATTTCTTCCCCTTCCAATGTACCGCCGAACTTGGTGGATAGCTCAACCTTGCATCAATATGTTGGGTGCCCTTTTGTCTCCAATCACTGTAGACAATTCAGGCATCTTGTGCTCCCTTCCTTATATTGGCCAAGTCATCAGAGAAGTGACTCCCGACAACAACAAGCTTTCAGCTGGTACGAATAACAATGTTCCTCTTCAAGAGCCGTATACAATTTTCTGCAAAAATCCACCCTTGTCAGAACCAAAATCTGTCTCTTTTGGGAAATCCACACTAAAAAAAAAGACACCTGCTGTTTGCAAAAAATCTAAAAATGTTAAAAAATCTGAAGTAACTGCGCCAGTAAGCTCCAAACTTTTCTTCAACTCACTCACTCTTCCCAAACAGCATAGCCAGATAGCTTCATCTGCAATCACAAAAAAGTACATGCAATTGAATCAAATGCGTAAATGGAAGCTTGACTGTTCTAGCAAAAATCTTGCTTCAACGGTTCCTTATGCTCCTTTGGACAAGTTAGTCCAAGCAGTCCAAAATTATGAAACTCTTGAAAAACAGAAAGCCTGTTCAGAGATACAGCCCTCCCTGCAGGCTGCTGGTCCCAATTCTAAAAAGACTGCTCTGAGGGGAATCGATAATAGAACTACTAAGAGTCCAAAAACGAGACTAGCACTAACTTCCCAACCCAACACACTCTCTGTCTATGAAAAAGAAGTGCTGGCGACCCGCAGAGCAGAAGTTAGAAAAGAAGTTGACTCGTACATGAGTGACTTTGTATATCTACCGTTACTTAAAGCCCCAACGTTAGAGCCAGTCAGGTGTCAAACTCCAACTACCCAGTCTCCTGTGTCTAGACGCTCGGTCTCCTTTAAGTGTGGCAATGACAAGAAAGTGGTAGTTTCTCCACCTTCCTCGCCAAATCACAATGCAGAAATTGCCACTTTGTTAAAATCTTTACGTCCAGTACCAATTAACTCTGACTCTCCTAAGGCCTCAGCTCCTCCGAAGACTCCTGCTACAAAGTCCATCTTGAAAACAAAAGTGGGAAAAGAGCACCATATTGCTTTAATGTTGGGCTGTCGACCAGCGCCGCATCCTCAATATGTGTTAAATCGCCATAGCATTTTAGAGGGGTTCTCTGACATACCACTTTTACAGGACATAGGTTCAGCAGACATAGCTCAGGTGGAGTTCTTTAATGATAACCTACTGAGTACGGCATGTATATGCCTAACGTCTCGAGTTGTCAGAAATCTGATATGGGATGCCAAAGATCAATTACTAGCGTTAGGGTTCATACTTTTATTGGGCCCCACAAACTCTTCAAATGGTCCCCACAAAGCAGAAGCCTGGATTGAATCTGCTTCTAAGGAGCTTATGAAATCTATAGGCTCAACTGAAGCTAATACAGTTGTTGATGTACCCTCCAAATGCTGTTGTAATTGCGACTCCAAAAGTTAACTTCCGTACAAGGTTAACAAGGAACGGGTTATATCTCTTGCATCATGGAACACGCGTGGATTTCGTCATCTGCTCAACAACATGCAAGATACTTTCATTAACCAGGATGTGATCCTTTTTCAAGAAACCTGGCTTACGACCGTCCCCTCTTGGGATAATCACGGCATACATTTTGTGCCTGCAATGAAGGGAGTGAAAAGTCGGCCGATGTCTGGTCTCCTGACAGGCTCTAAATTGACTTCCAATACCAGCATAATATTCACTCATGCCCCAAATTCCTTTGCTCAATTAACGGTCATGTCAATTGAGAAAACCTTGTACGCGATAGTAAACCTTTATTGGAATCCCAAAGGCATTGAAAATCAGAGGTTTCTGGTTGATTTGTCTACAATGCTAGACTTTATTGTACTAGTCCCCAATATCCAACATACTATTATTGCTGGTGATCTCAATCTGCACTGCCTTCATGAAAAGTATGTAATGGATAATTTGAGACAAAGAATGTGGAAACAACTTATGTCAAACAGAGGCTTTTGTATGCTGAATGGGAGTAGATTGGACACTGGTGACTCTGCTCACACTTGGCAACAGGGCTCTTTAAAAGCTACAATTGATTATATTTATGCAGATGACAGGTTATTTTCTAAAATACAAGTCTTCAATATTGAGTCAAATGCAAACAGTGACCATCGTATTCTCTCCATCAAATGGTTGGTAAATGTTAACCATACCAATTGTAGCACCATGGCGGTGTCAAATCAACTGTCTGTCTCCAATCAGCTTAATCGCATACTCTGGAACGAAACCAGTCTCGGCAATTTTGACAGTTCCTTGCGAGCAGCCTTCTGCCACTCGCAGGATGGCCCATCATCCATTGACACTCCTTATTATAATCTCATGCAATACTTTCCAGAAATTAGGGCTCGTAAAACTCTGGCCCCTAGGCGTACTCAGATGTTTGATTTGGAAATTAAAAACAAAAAAACATAATTTTGACTCCAAAAAAGAGAGGCTTTGAAGCTCCCATTGTGCATTAGATTGGAAGCACTAACTAAAATTAAAACCTCATATCGAAATTTGGCGGCGTCATCATCGCAGTAAACTACTCCAGCAAGATGGTGAGGTAATGCTAACTATCACTAGTGACCGGAACTCAGCACAAATCTGGAAAGTCTTAACTGATGCCCTATCGCCGAAGCAAACAATGTCTCAAATTCAGAGTGTTCCAGAAACGAGTTGGATTAGTTACTTTTCTAAAATCTATGCTCCCCCGCCTAATTCAGTGCAAATTCCTAGTTCATTCTCTCACAAACCATTTCATATTAATATCTCTAAATCCGATATATTATACTACATTAATAAAATAAGTCAGTCCAGAGCCCCGGGTCCTGATGGTTTGTCCAACAAAATTTTCAAACAGCATCCTGAATTATGGTCATCAATTCTGTATCACATTTTTGAGCACATTAATGATACGCAAGAGATCCCTGCCTCGTGGAAACATTCCTTAATTGTTCCAATTCACAAAAAAGGTGATCGATGTCTGCCTGAGAACTACAGACCGATTGCCTTATTAGATGCTCACGGGAAATTATATAGTCGTATCTTATTAAAAGAACTGAATAGATGGACCTTAGTCGATCTTAAACGAGACCCATTTCAAACTGGTTTTGTGGCGGGTCTAGAGACCTCAGTAAATTTTATCACGCTAAATTTGCTAAAGCCAAAATACGCCGAGATCAACCAACCATTATACATGGCATTCGTAGACTTTCGCTTAGCGTTTGACTCGGTTGATCGAATGTTGCTCTTTCAGAAGTTGCAAAATTATGGCTGTCCTCCCTCAGTCCTAACCATAATTAAAAAACTACACTCCAATACAACCATGGAAGTTAGACTATCTCTTGAGGGATGACTATCTGCGAAGATTGAGACATTGAGAGGTCTAAAACAAGGGTGCATTTTAGCATCAACATTATTTAATCTCTTCTTATTGGATATAGGAACTTTGTTTGAAGAAGTAATCTCTGATGCACCAAAGTTAGGGTCCCAAAAGTTCAAATGGCTTCTTAATGCCGATGATCTAGTTTTAATTTCGCAAACCCCAAAAGGACTGCAAGAACTTCTAAATAAACAAGACGCGTATGTTGGTAATAACAATTTGATAATCAATGTGAGCAAAACACAGATAGTGATCTGTCAAAGAAAAAAGAACACAAAAATGTCTAATTTTCAGTGGTTTCTGCAGAAAGCACCTTTAAAAATTGTGCCCAATTATAAATATCTAGGACTGCCCTTTTCAGGCTCAGTGAAAAATCAAATTCATGAAGACACGTTAGGGGCAGAAACAATGACTCTAATATCTCAAGCTAAGATAATTTTGTATAAGTATGGTAAATTCACATCAACTCATGTCGTCACCTTCTTCAATCAGAAAGCTGTCCCTATTCTGTCGTACGGAGCTGACACTTTTATACCTCGACCGATAACCTTTTGGGATCACCTGGAAGGCAAATTTTGGAAAACAGTCTTTGGCTTACAAATGTGGACCCCGATTTGTTTGTTAAGGTACGAACTGGGTTTGATCTCGCTGTTCGGATTAGTCTTTTGGAAGCTGTGTAACTTCTACCGTAAATGTTTGTTGGGATTTAATACCAGGAATATTCTGGGGTCACTGGCAATGTACATCTGTTCTTCTCATGATATGTTTCCAAAACAGTGGGTCAAATATATTTTGAGATTCTTGGCTGATGCTGGCATATTAATTGATTTGTTAATTACTAATCCTGACAAAGCCAAGAAGAAAATCTATTGGCATGATTTGGCTTCGACGCAGCAGCTGTGCACAAAGTATGTGGATTTTGATCTTAATCTTTTCCCTCCGAAAAAGTTTAAACAAATGGCCCTCTACCTCATAAAGTGCCCATCACATTATGTCCGTGTGGAAATGCTAAGATTACGTCTGAATCTATTTCCGACTAATCAAATCCTAGCGAGACGCGGATTAATTCCAAAAAATCTACAATTTTGCCGTTTCTGTAAAAATTGCAAACAAGTGGAAACACTATCTCACTTAGTAGTTGTTTGCCCTGCATTCTCTGGCTTACGAGAACTTTACTTTCGCAATTTACTACAATTATTTTGTGATCGTCCCTCATTTGAAATCTGGACTATATTAATCACGAGTAATCGAACTGCTGTTCACATTGCACTTACGCAGTTTATAAAAACAATTCTTCCCCGTGAGTCTTTCCTATAAGACTATTTCATGATTCCTTGCCTTAAGTTCCTATATGTATGACTTGTTAAATGCCAGATGTCTTGCTAACTATTTTATGAATTTTAGGTATATTGATATAATCTTGGTTTTAAAAACAAACCTCTTTTGTACAATAATGATGTTTTTGTATAAGTGTAGATACCTGATTTAACTTGTGTAGAGAATCTGTTATTGTTTTTCTTTTGTTAGTCTGTTTGTTATTGTTCCAAATATGATGTAACAAAGTTTCGTTTTGAAAGGTTGAATTCTTCAGCCAATGAAATAAAAAAACATTTTTTTAAAAAAAATCTGTAACTTTACAGGTGTGTCTGGATTATCGTCAGGCAAGTCAGTATTACATTTTACATTGGCTTCAGATACACTTTCCTCTGAATACCCGATTCTCTGCAATTTCTATTCCCAAGGTGTCAGTTAATGCTACAATGTCTTAAATTATAAACAACAAAATCACATTTAAACTGTTAACTTTTCAAAATTTTGCAAAGTCCTGCTGCAAAGATAAAAGTCTTAACATTTTTATTAATAACATAGTCCTTGGAGGCAAATGTCAGTATTGTTCCCCGCATATGGGCATAGCTTCCAAGCTACCCCCTCAGTCCAGGGTTGTCACAGAGATTTCCTTTGAAGCTTTCTGTAAAAGTCACAAGTAGGTGTGATTTTTCACTTCACACGTTGGTGTCCCAGAATTCTATTGTACAAGGCTGGAGTACAGACAACAGTCTGTCCAACCTGGTAATTATCACTTGTGTGTTCAAGGATCTACTGTGGGGACTTTCTGTTGCTAGCATCTTCCCAGCAGACCTGTTTGGGTGCCCCCCCATGTATCCATTGCAGCTTAACAGTTTTACTTACTTTTATTTGGTCCTGAATCAAAACAAGCCTGTTGAATAAAACAGCCCATATATGTTTCCAAGCATCAAACCCCTTCACATTGCTAGACATGGGCAAGCTTTCATTCAACATTGTAATTTTTAAAACAGGTATTTTTTTTCCTAGTTTGTAAAAGCCCATTTTGACACATGTGGTGCAAGCTGCTAGCACTTTCCTTTCAAATTCAGTTTTTCCATCTTCCTTTCCAGCATTGCTTTTGCAGCCATTGTACGTTTTTGGTAGGCACCAGTTTGTTTGAAACACTGATGTACTGGACTGGAGTTTCTTTGAATTATTGCTCCTTGACATTTTATAACTCAAAAAGTACAGTGTTTCCCATGCGGGTAAAAGTAGTTTCTTGGCCCTTTTTTTCAGATTTAGCTTAACAGAGCCTGTCATTCAAGGGTCATGCTTTCTTTGGCTGAAGCACAATGGGGTATGAATGGGCATGGAAGGACCTTCTTAATAACAGTAGTTTGATGAAGAACAGATGAAAATAGTGCCAGAGCAGTAACATTTTAAAGGTGAAATATTCCCTTTTTCAATGGGACCTTTTGCAACCAGTAGAGCAGGGCAGCTTTGATTTGCTTCTTTTTTGGGTGCACACAAGAGCACACACAGGCACCATTCTCAGTGTGCGCCTTGTTCCAACTCACCCATTTCGTGTTTGGCAAGATGGTGCAGCCATCCCTTTGTCACGGCAAAACACAGTTTTGAGGCAATGGTGGTCACAGGAGCTAGCACAGCCATTTTGCTGTTGACTGCAGATGCGCAGATTGGTGATGTCGGGAAGTACTGCTGAGTGAGTAAATATATCCCACAGTTTGAATGCAATGATACTTCCATTACTCTGAAGCAGAAATGACCTTCTTGTAAATGCCTACTTAATATTCTTGAAACCAACAATGTACTCACTGATCTGAGTATAAGCATCTACAAACTGTCCTCAATAACCTTTGAAAGCACCAACCTGTAGAATAAGGCAACAGCTATCTAACAATGCCCATACCAATGCAGGAAATACACATATAATGTAACCACACCCATACTGCTGCAAAAGCACTTCACAAGAGTGGAAAATGTACATCCACCAACAAGAAGGAACATGCTTGAAACCATAACCTGCAAAAGTGAGAAACTGTAAACAGTTAGAATACGCCAACTGGTTTATGACTGCAACCGTAATACTACAATATAACTTCCCATTACTACACAATGTGAAATCCCCAAGCAAAAATGAAAGTTCTTCGGAGGAAACCCTTCAACATTTATTACGTATAAACATATCTCAATATCTTCGAAACTTTCAACAGTTAGAATACGTAAACAGGTATCTAACTGCCCCACAATTCTGCAACATTACTGTGCAATACCACAGTACTTACACAACATCAACAACAACCAATACAACCAGTAAAAGAAATACTGCAAAAAGGCAGAAATAAATAAACTGTTAGAATATGCTAACTGGTATCTAACTGGAACCATAGTACCACCACTTCCAAAATGAAATGCATACAGCTTTTCATTTCCTCCTTCTACAATAGACCACCTTAAACATTGCTATAATTAGTGCACACATCACCGAAATGGACTGTGGCACATTACAAATAAAAATAGAACGTTTTTTTTTTTGTTAAATCCTGCATGGATTTTTTTCCCCACAGACCCACTGCACAGTACACTTGTTTGAAGCATAGTACTTGTGAAGTACTAATTATGAGGGTCAACAACGTACACATATGTCTGCAATGTAATGCAATTACCCATTACCTACTCTAACATGTTATGCTTTCTTTTTATCACAGAGAATGAAAGAACAATGTCTGCTACATTTCAACAGACCGTGCACAGAACTGCATAGATCCACAACAATGCTAACAGTAGATATACAATGATTGGTGTCATACTTCTTTTCAATGTACAAATTTCATTCTGTACACATATGTGTACAAACAAATATCATTATCACAATGTTCAGTGCATACCTGTATTATACTGCAATAGTTGTAGCCAGGGCCTACACTCTTGGGTGTATGGCCTACAACCACAGCCTCCAGCCATGCACCAAATAGTCTAGGCCTGGCAACAACCACCACAGCATGATGCAGTCATGCTTGCAAACATCTACCCACTACCCACAACTCACACACATAACACAGCCACCTAAGACCCTATCGACGTCAGTTCACATACTGTTACAATACTTCCAGCCAGTTGACAGACTGTTGGCTCCACACTCAAGACTCTACTAACTGCCCATAACCAATACAGCATATTACAAAGCAATATCCAACAATCTGCCCAACAGCCACAACCCAAACACATAACTCATCCACCTAAACCCCTGTCCACTTCACTTCATATACTATAACATTACTCCCACCCACTGCACAGTCTATGATACACACAAAATATGCAGGCCACTCCAAACCACTTGCCACAGAACCTATTCACTTCCGGACACATATTACACTACTTGCAGCCACTGAAAAGACTCTTGGGTACATGGCATGCACCCAAGCGTGTACTAGCTGACACAATCATCACACCGTAATACAACCATGCATCCAACAATCTGTACACTGGCCACACTCCACACACATGAGACAACTGCTGAGGCACTATCCACTTCTATACACATTGTATTGCAATACATGCAACCAATCACCACACTATTGGGTGCAGTAAGCAAATCGCACAAGGTCATTTACACTCTTTGAAACATACCATTACAATAGATTAACCAGTGCCAGACTCTTGAACTCTTGCGTGCATCACCTCCTGCCATGCACCCAAGACTGTAGTAGCTGGCCACAATTACTTCCCACTGCATACTATATCATACACCCAAAAATCTTGAGACAATCCAACAAACCACCTGACACACACCATGTCCACTTTTATACACACACTATTACAATACTTACAACCAGTGTACAGACTCTTGGGTGCATGCCCTTCACCCAGGCACCCGCAAGGCTATTAGCAGGTCAAAATAACCACAGTATAAGACAGCCATGCCCCAAACAATCTATATACTGCCACAACCCACGCACATAAGCCCACCACCTGAGGCCCTGTCCACTTCTGTACACATAGTTTTCAGGAACAAAGTCTTTCATCCATTAAGCCAGCCACCTAAAGCCTTGTTCACTTTTCTAGACATACTATTAAAATACTACAATGAGTGGCCAGACTCTACGACTCTTGGGTGCATACACCAAACACTATAGTAACTGGCCACAATCACCTCCCACTGCATAGAATATCATATACCCATCGATCTGACGACAGTCCAACAAACCACCTGCCACACATCCTCTCCACTTTTGTACACATACTATTACACTACTTGCAACCAGTGGAAAAACACTCCGGTAAATAGCCCCCTATGCGATCTACATGCCACTGTCAAAATGTTTGCATGCATAGCTGTTTTATGCTGCAGTGGTTTTAGCCAGGGCCTAGAGCCTTGGGTGCATGGCCTACGGCCTATGGCCTCTGGCCATGCACCCAAGACTCTAGGCCCTGGTCACAACCACTGCAGCATAATACTGCCATGCATGCAAACATCTGCCCACTTACCACAACCCACAAACATAACACAGCCACCTCAGGCCCTATGCACTTTACTTGACATACTATTATAGTACTTGCAGCCATTGGACAATCTCTTAAATGCATGGCCTCTCCACCCAATAGTGTACTAAATACCCGAAAGCAATACATCATAATATAGTTTAAAAAAAAACAATCTGCCCAGTGGCCACAACCCAAACACATAAGGCACACTGCAACTACAAACAGTCTTCTTCCACCTAATCAAATACTTCATATGACTCATCGTTAACTCCCCCACCCTTTACAGTCCCTCTTCCCACCAGCAGATTCCCCAAAATTGGCTTTCAATCCTGTTTGCTGTCGCGCTATCCGCGGATATCAGCAGATCCAACATGGGGGCACATCAGGAAAATGTGATGCACATCACGCTTCCCTCCAGCCAATCAGCAGACACGTCATGGTGGGATTTTGTCAAGAGGGGGCAAAATTAGAGGGGGAGGGCAAAATATTGTAAAGGCTTATAAATGTGGTGCCATTTGACAAATCTACACAAAGGTTTGCAAAAAGATTATAGATCTAGATATAAATGTTTTCGTAAAGTCTGAATGGATTTTTTCAAGTGGGGGCTAGGTTATATGACTATTGTATGTGCATACATTTGACACTTTTGAAAAAAATTAAAATGTGGGTGGATTTCCAGCAAACTTCTGTAAGGAGCATTGGCAATGATTTTGCAAATGTGCCCGTGTTTTATTTTTTGACAAGTGTCATAATGTAGGTACAAAAAATAGTGATATACCTTTTGTGACTGAAGTGCAGCCTGTGGTCATGAACAGTGGGCAGAATGTCCGGGTCATGGAATAAGGTCATGATCCGGACGATCTGGCTATTGGCCATGACCACGAGGGACAACACATAGGGTTAAAGTGGCCATGTCCAACTGGGACTGGCTTTGTGGTAAAGTTATTCAAAATTGGGATAGGTTTGAAAGGGAAATAAATGTGCTCATGGTAATAAGGTCATAGGGCTCTCTTTTCACCTTCTGCAGGCTCCCATGGAAAGAGAAGCGGGGCCCTGTATGGAACCCCGCCTTTCCTTTCCATGGTGGCCATCTTGTAAAAAGGATTTTCCGTCCTACACAGGGATGCCTGCTGTAGGAAGGAAAATCCTATTTTTAGCATCCAGGGGTTCCCGCTTTGGGAACCTAGAGTGTTAATGGCCTTCATCCCCCATTACAGGGGCTGGAATGGAGGAACAATGGTTCAGAGACCTTGTTATCCACCCTTGCTTATCCTGGGCTGATAACTTGGGCTGCCAGGCCGCTATCCACCGTTCCAGTCCCTGGAATGGGGGATGAACACCACAATATACCCATTAGCATAATACAAAATGCAAATGGAAATGTTGGAAAATCTTATTGAGTCTATGTACTTTACTGAGAAATGTAAAGTAGATGGAGTATATATGTTTTTTAGTTCTGTTCTTTAACTGTGAAAGGTGGTTCCTAAAGGAACATTTCTTTTAGTTATTTTTGGATGTTTTTTTTTTTTTTTGGCAGGAGATTTTAGAACGAAAGGTGTGGAACCTATTCCCAGATGGGGCGTTCATCACGCCAGACACCTAGAAACTGGGCTATGGAGATAATGGCAGTGAACGTGTTCAATACTGTCGGGTCCGTTCCGCGATTGCATCCCTCTGGCCCGCGTACCTCCAGTAACCGCCAGAAATGCTGATTCTCGCTTACATTGCCAACTCCGGGGATAGTTGCCACGTAGTGTCCTCATTATATAAAATGATATTGGATAAGATGAGAACCCTTCCCTCCCAGAAAGCACGCTCATGCTGGTCTGAGGAATTAGCAACTGCCATTACGGACACCCAATTGGCACACATGTGCGCACACACCAGAAGAGTCTCCCTCAACTTTTGCCTCCTGCACAGCATGGTTGTCCCAGATGCGATGATACAGCAGCGGACCATCTCTACATGTTCTTGGGATGCCCGCGTCTGAAGATGTTTTGGTCAAGAATCATTGATGTTCTCTCTGACGTGATGGGCACCCCTTAGAGAAACACCCTCTGGGCATGTTGTTTGGTTTGTGGTCTGGGGCCCTGGGTAGAAACGACCGGGCCTTTGCCAATGTTGGTTGCGTGATTGCTGAAAGGTCAATACTCCTTCATCGGAAGGATAAGTGCCCCCCCCCCCCCACCGTGTGTGAATGGATGAGAGCGTTGACCTGGGCACAAGAAAACGATAACCTCTATGCCAGCTCTCTTCCTTATGTGACCAGACCCTGTGATATCTGGTGCAGTTTTCATTCCAACCTGGCCCGAGTAGACATGTGCGAGTGAAACTGCTAATATCCTTTGTTTGTTTTATCTGATGTACTCTCCTTATGTATGATGAAGTCTGTACCAATGTGTTTTGATATTGATGTGCCATACCAATGTTTAAAGTGTAACCCCCTTTCTTTGTTGTAGCCTCAGTCGCTTAGTATTCTAAGCAACCATAACTCGCCGCCACCACTGTGCACTGCTAAGACTAGCACCCAGGACATCAAAGATGACATCACAAATGTAATTGATGACATCACTGATGACATCACATGTGAAATTACTTTTGATTAAAAGTCCCTACAAGTTGTTGTGTTTATATTGTTGGTAACAAGATGTCAGGGCTGATCGGGAGAGCTATCATGAACTACTTAATCTATTAAAGAATATACTCATCTAAAATCATTGTATTGGAGTGTTGTTGTTAATACAGAAACATAATGTGATATTATGTTATGTTATGTTATGTTATGTTATCTGTTCTTATAGAACGCACAGTCGCCCGGAGGCATCATGCGCTAATCATACATAAACATACGCAATGACTGCGGCATGCACCATAGAAGTACAATATTTATAATCTTGTAATTTTGGATAACACAATAATGAATGCTATCTTATGAGAGTTTTGAGTAATGTTAAACAAGTAATAACTAGCAAAAAATTCCAGATTTACAACACTTGTGCTAGTACAAACAATACAAATGAAGAACCACTATGCATACAAATCAGAGACATATACAGGGAGACTAAAGCAAGGAAGAAAGAAACGGCATCATCAGAAAATGTTAATAACATTAAAGTTTATCTTCATGTATACAAATGAATTGTGTGTTTGAGGCCTGCTCATTTCCCCATGTATGTGCACCATGAGCTGAGACCAAACTCTAAGGAAAGTACTTAAAGAACATATGACAAGATTAACGTCTTGATATATGGCACCTTTTACATTTTAATATTCTGACTGACCGTGAACAAAACCACCTAGCCTATATATGTCAGTGAACAAAAACAAGTAGCCCAGATATGTGATGTCATCGATGATGTCATCAATGACATTTGAGATGTCATCTTTGTTGTCCTCAGTGTTAGTCTTAGCAGTGCACGGTGGTGGTGCGAGTTATGGTTGCTTAGCTTACCATAACTGGTGAATATCTGGGGTTTTCGGTTTTACTTGTAACCATAACGGCCCTTTAACAAAGTTTTTACATTGAATATTACATGGCCACGGTAGTGGCCATGTAGTTATGGTTAAGTTGCTGTTTCCATAGGAAGAGCACTTTTTGGGTGGCTTATAACTTCGCTCTCCCTGGACGGATCCTCACCAAACTTTGTAAAATAAGTATTTGGGTGACTCTGAATTTTTGTGCTAAGTTTGGTGAGGATTCGTCCAGGGGGGGCAAAGTTATAGGGGGGTCCCAAAACTTTTTTTTCCCGATAGACATAATGGGAAAAAACTTTGCTCACGCCTACAGCCCAAACCGCTGGACGGATTTACACCAAATTGCTTTGGTTTATTTGGTGTAAATCCGTCCAGTAGTTTTTAAAAAAATGACAAAAATGTAAGTGAAAAAAATTAGTGATATCTGTGTTCGCTTCGCGGACACACTTCCCTGTTCGCTCCGCGGACAGGACGGTGATTGGGCAAGCAGCTTGCGTGATGTCCGCGGACATCTGACGTGCTCTCTCATTGGATGCGGTGAAAGCGTGCAGTGCGTCTGGCTTCAGAGATGCCCGCCATCTTTGTTCCTCGCATGAGAGGCTTTGTATCCCGCCTGCACAGTAAGTCCCCCACCCCCGCTCATGGCCGTGTCTGTCTCCTGTTCCTCCCACCCCCCCGCTCATGCCCCTTGTGTCCTTCTTGTCACCCCCACTCATGCTCAGTGTCTTCCCTTTTCCTCCAGCCCCCTGCTCACGCCATCGTCACACGGTGGCCAGCGGAGGGCCGAGGAGCGGGATCTGCCGCCTGCACATGAACGCCGTGTGTCTTTCTCCCTCCCGAAAATATACAGAAGACCAGGTAACAAACCTGGCCACACAGCCGCTCTCTGTATAAGCCCTACCAAGGCCAGTGCAATTTGCAAAATTAGAGTCAACTAGTAAATGTTCACTGTATTCACAGAATGTAACTCATCCAAATAAATCTCTTAGTCGGATCCAAAAGTAATATGCGTTTATCAAAAAGAAAATTCCAAGTTGGTCACTAATAAAATCTTAGTGAGGCCGCGGCTAACTCATCCCATAATTGTTATAGACATAAAGTGCCAATGCATTTCGGAGCATACAGCTCCTTCATCAGGGCAGGTCTAATTTACACAAACTGTGGAACATTTATACCAAAAGCATCAAGTTTTGAAAAACATACAAAATCGTGATTGTGTTACAAAATATAACCATGCGTGAAAACAATATAAAAATAACATACCAATTTTCGATGAGTTGCAAGGTAAATGGAAAAGGTGAATGAAGCCACACAGTAGGGAAAAGAAAAGATGCCAAAATAAATAATGTGTAAATGAAATAACACAGTTAATTTGAACATGATCAGAAAACCAAGGAAAGTTACCTCAAGGGATCGAGGTAGCCCATGGAAAAAATGTGCGGGGAGTTGACAACAACTTCACGCAAGATCAAAGGTCTCAACCTTTTTTGATCTGTTTGAAAGTGAATTTAAACAAGTGGTGCCCACTTACTTACCTTCCTGCTCTTGTTCTTCCTTTTTTGAGACACACGTGAGTGGAGGCACACAGCGATAGAGATTGTAATTTAACTCATACGACAATTTTAAACAACATAATGTCCTTTGAAGATATCGAAGGTCTTTCATCCAAATGCGCAGAAACCCTAGGGTTTTCCACAGAGGAGGCGGCAGCCATTCTAGAACTGATTAGTGAAACAAGCATTGGCACACACTCCACCACAACTAAAGACCCGGCTAGACGCATTAAACAACTTGAATACTTGATACGGAAGGAGATAAACTGCAAACTACATGCGATCACTCTAGGCCGCTATTTCAAGAATCAACGTATACCAAGAGGGTTACGGATCCAACTTCGCCCAACACTTTGCAAGGAAAGCAAAGAATTTGTACGGAAATGGGAGGCTATTTTGAATAAGTGTTCCCTTGACCTGATTTTATTAACCATACAGGAATTATCAAAAAATTTGGTTACACTAAACACTGAAATTCAGGAAATTGAGAAAGAACTTGTAGGTTCACTAGGAAAAGAAGAATACGATATCATTCTAACTGACATCAATGCGAAACTGGAAGACTACAAGAACGAGTTGGAACAAAAGAAGGTGAAGAAGTTTAAAAGGGACACATATGATTATATCAATGAAGAGGTTTATACAAGGATGGAGAAGTATGGCCCGATAGCACCAAAGAAACTCCACAGGTATCCATCAGATAACACTTCCAGCTCCGATTCAGACGCACAGAGGGAGACCGAGGTCCCGACAGAACAAGCATCGAGCGATCCCAACCAAACAGCCAGCCCGTCCACACGCACATCTACGACTGGACCTTTTTTAGGAGCTCGCCCAAAAGAACCCGCAGGGGGAGGAGGAAATCTAAAAAACAAACCACAAACAAGATTACAACTGAGGAAAACCTAGTCATAAATATATCTCATAAAACTCTGAATAAAACTGAAGAGGATACCCTACAAAAGGGGTTGAGTTTTGTACCCACTTACAGTACCACTCTATTTAATACCAAGATTGAGTTGTACAAATTCATAAGAAAACTTAAATTGAAAGTATTCTTTGAGGAGTTAGAACCATACGAGAACACCTCGGATGCCCCAGATTTTCAAGAATTCAGAACTAAGAGTGGCTTCATACCACCAATCTCAGTACCATCAATTGATATTTTTCAAAAACTTGTTACTCGAGACATTGAACGGATCAGTTATAAAACTCCACCGCATAGAAACATGAAACCTCATGAAATGAAAATCATCAGAGATTTATATTGTGATAAGGATATCACCATACGCCCAGCTGATAAGGGTGGCGCCCTAGTCATCATGAACACTACCGATTATAACATTGAATGCATCAGACAACTGCAAGATCGGACCATTTATGCACCTTTAGACCAAGACCCCACTCTTTCTATCAAATTGAACCTTGAGATGTTGTTGGATAAAGCCATGGAATTAGACTGGATAAATGAACACACCTATAAATTCCTCAACAACCCACACCCAAGGGTTCCCAATTTCTATACGTTGCCCAAAATTCATAAGGATCTTGTTAAACCACCGGGGAGACCTATTGTTGCTGGAATGAGTAGCATCAATCAACCATTGGGAGTGTATATTGACTTTTTTCTGCAACCTTTAATACAACAAACTTCCACATACGTTAGAGATACCACACACTTCTTACAGCAACTACACTCTGTTATTTTTGATTGTGATCACCTGATGTTTACCATTGATGTGAAGAGTCTATACACATCTATACCTCATGACCTTGGGATAGAATCAGTTGAATGGCTGCTGTTAAAAGCACCAGAAATTCGAGCACAGAAGGAATTTATACTATCTCTCCTTCACTTTATTTCAGAGAACTCATATTTTCAATTTCAAGACAAATTCTTCCTTCAAGTGTCTGGTACATCAATGGGGGCCACTATGGCACCATCCTATGCGAACTGTTTTATGCATAAGTATGAAATGGACCATATACTGAATAACCAGGAATGGAACAAAAATATACACCTCTGGTTACGGTTCATCGATGATATTTTTGGAATATGGACAGGCACGGATGAGAGCTTCAGTGACTTTTTCACATATCTTAACAACATCGACCAGCGCATCCAGTTTACCAAAGAGACCTCCAGAGACAGAATCACATTCCTTGATGTTCAGGTTGAGAAAAAAGACGCCAACTATTCTACTACATTATTTCGAAAAATCACAGATCGCAATAACTTACTTCACCGCCTGAGTTTCCATCAGTCCAGTTTACTCAAAAATCTTCCTTACAGTCAATTGTTGAGAGTTAAAAAGATTGTGAGCGATCCTGAAGACTACTTAGCACAGCAATTGAACATGAGAGAGAAATTTGAAGCACGTGGATACAGAAAGGATGAATTGGATTTGGCAGTCCAGAGGGTTAATTCCCTTGATCGTGACAGCCTATTGAAAAGTACTACTAAACCCAAGAAAGAACTCAAAACTCCAGTATATGTTTCTAAATTTTCCATTCAGAGTAACAAAATAAAGAATTCCATTAAGAAACATTGGAGCATTTTTAAGAATGATGTAAGGGTCCAGAATCTATTTGAACAACTTCCAGTCTTTGCTTATCAAAGGAGCAAAAACCTACGAGATGAACTGGTCCACACGAGGCCACCGATGAAAGAACCCATTACTTCACGCACAGGAACATATCCGTGCTTACATTGCATCAATTGTAATTTGGTGATCAAGGGTGACACGATATACCATCCCAGAACAGGCAACAAGATTTTCCTGAAGACATTTGGTACGTGTGATAGTGTGAACATTATATATGGTATAAAATGCCCCTGTGGTAAGTATTATGTAGGACAGTCCACGAGATCAGCAAAGGCACGTTGGAACGAGCACCGTTCGTGCATACGTACATGTAACATCAACTCGGCGGTGGCACGCCACTGGCGTGATAAGAGCCACAACCTGACTCAAATTAGATTTGTCATTCTTGAAGTGTTAAAGAAATCGAATCCCCATGAGGATTTGGGCCTGCGACTCAACCAAAGAGAAACCTTTTGGATAGACAAACTTGGGAGCCTCTACCCAAATGGCCTAAATGAAGAGATTAACTATCACTGTTACATTTGAATCATTGTTTTCCATGTTTGACTTAAGAGGATTATGTTGATACATGAGTGACTAGTACATGATTCCCTTCCTCTACCAATGTACATTTATACCGGGACACTTTGGATGACCTCTCTCTTTAAGGGGGTCATTCATGTCTTTTATTTTAGGATTCAATATGAATTGTTATCACATTAGGATCCAATCACCAAGGTTTACACACCATTGTCGCCCTTCCCGAACTTAGGTTTGGGATCCAAGGTAGCGCCTTCCGGGGGCTACCGCATGCGACTGGTGTATTTATGATAAATGTACATGATATATCCACGATTACACCCATTAGTTGTTTATGTAATGGTTTAGATACACATGCTACCCTTGCATGATTTTTTCCATATATCGCAGTGTGTCTAATATGCTTATTATTATCATTATTATTATTATCATAATGTTTGTTTATTTTATCTATGACATTTTCACTCATTTATACACAATTGTCAGTATGTTTTCTATGTCTATTAGCCTTTTTTTCTCATATTCAATTTTCTGTTCTTTTCCTTCTATAATTCCGTAATTATCATCAGCTCTACTGCAAATTCTTTTTTATTTGAATTCTTGGCTTGAATTGTCTGATTGCATAGAGTGTAATCGGCAGTATGTTTTCTATGTCTATCAGCCGTTTTTTTCATATTTAATTTTCGATTTTTTTCCTTCTATAAGTCCGTAATTATCATCAGCTCTACTGCAAATTCTTTATTTCTATGATTCTTAGCCTTGATTGCCTGATTGCATAGAGTGCAACTGCCTATCGGCATCGTGTCGATCAATGGACACATTTGGGTCACGTGTTTATATTAGTATGAGTAACCTTGGGAACGCTGTTCCCTGGCAATGCGGAATGGCGTCCCCTGCTTGACCGCAATCCCAGCCTTAGTACACTCGTAGCTTTACGAGTACAGGTAAGCCTGCAGACCTCTACAACTAGTGTCTATGACAAATTCTGAGACAACCCACTAAAACACATGTTGTTGCACCTACAGATTGAAGAATTGATTTGGTCTGGTTTCCAGACCTTTGATCTTGCGTGAAGTTGTTGTCAACTCCCCGCACATTTTTTCCACGGGCTACCTCGATCCCTTGAGGTAACTTTCCTTGGTTTTCTGATCATGTTCAAATTAACTGTGTTATTTCATTTACACATTATTTATTTTGGCATCTTTTCTTTTCCCTACTGTGTGGCTTCATTCACCTTTTCCATTTACCTTGCAACTCATCGAAAATTGGTATGTTATTTTTATATTGTTTTCACGCATGGTTATATTTTGTAACACAATCACGATTTTGTATGTTTTTCAAAACTTGATGCTTTTGGTATAAATGTTCCACAGTTTGTGTAAATTAGACCTGCCCTGATGAAGGAGCTGTATGCTCCGAAATGCATTGGCACTTTATGTCTATAACAATTATGGGATGAGTTAAGCGCGGCCTCACTAAGATTTTATTAGTGACCAACTTGGAATTTTCTTTTTGATAAACGCATATTACTTTTGGATCCGACTAAGAGATTTATTTGGATGAGTTACATTCTGTAAATACAGTGAACATTTACTAGTTGACTCTAATTTTGCAAATTGCACTGCCCTTGGTAGGGCTTATACAGAGAGCGGCTGTGTGGCCAGGTTTGTTACCTGGTCTTCTGTATATTTTTGTGTTCCACGAGTCAGGGTGTCTCCAGACTCATCGTAGCCAGCTCCTGTGAATTTGTTTGAGAGATGATTTATAACCTCAACCTTTTTTGATCTGTTTGAAAGTGAATTTAAACAAGTGGTGCCCACTTACTTACCTTCCTGCTCTTTCTCCCTCCCGCCCACCCCCCGCTCATGTCCGTGTGTCTTTCTCCCTCCCGGCCACCCCCCGCTCATGTCCGAGTGTCTTGCTCCCACTCGCCCACCCCCCGCTCATGCCCCGTGTGTCTCTCCCACCCCCGTGTGTCTCTCCGACCCCCGCTCATGTCTGTGTGTCCCTCCCCTCCTGCCCACCCCCCTCTCATGTCTGTGTGTCTCTCCCCTCCCGCCCACCCCCGCTCATGTCCGTGTGTCTCTCCCCACCCGCCGCCCACCCCCCGCTAATGTCCGTGTGTCTCTCCCCACCCGCCACTCACCCCCCGCTCATGTCCGTGTGTCTCTCCCCACCCGCCGCTCATGTTCGTGTGTCTCTCCCCACCCGCCGCCCAACCCCTGCTCATGTCCGTGTGTCTCTCCTCACCCGCAGCCCACCCCCCGCTCATGTCCCGTGTGTCTCTCTCCCTCCCCCCCACCCCCACTCATGCCCCGTGTGTCTCTCCCCCTCCCGCCCACCCCCGCTCATCCCCCGTGTGTCTCTCTCCCCTTCCCCCCACCCCCCACTCATGCCCCATGTGTCTCTCTCCCTCCCCCACCCCTGCTCATGCCCCGTGTGTCTCTCCCCCTCCCGCCCACCCCCCGCTCATGCCCCGTGTGTCTCTCCCCCTCCCGCCCACCACCCGCTCATGTCCCGTGTGTCTCTCCCCCTCCCGCTCACCCACCGCTCATGCTCCGTGTGTCTCTCTCCCTCCCTCCCACCCCCGCTCATGCCCCGTGTGTCTCTCTCCCTCCCTTCCACCCCCGCGCATGCCCCGTGTGTCTTTCCCCCTCCCGCTCACCCACCGCTCATGCTCCGTGTGTCTCTCCCCCTCCCGCCCACCACCCGCTCATGCCCCGTGTGTCTCTCCCCCTCCCGCCCACCCCCGCTCATGCCCCGTGTGTCTCTCCCCCTCCCGCCCACCCCCCGCTCATGCTCCGTGTGTCTCTCTACCTCCCCCCCACCCCCGCTCATGCCCCGTGTGTCTCTCTCCCTCCCCTCCACCCCCGCTCATGCCCCGTGTGTCTTTCCCCCTCCCGCCCACCCCCGCTCTTGCCCCGTGTGTCTCTCTCCCTCCCCTCCACCTCTGCTCATGCCCCGTGTCTCTCTCCCCTTCCCTCCACCCCCGCTCATGTCTGTGTGTCTCTCCCCACCCGCCGCCCACCGCCCGCTCATGTCCCGTGTGTTTCTCTCCCTTCCCCCCACCCCCCCTCATGCCCCGCGTGTCTCTCCCCCTGGCGCCCACCCCCCGCTCATGCCCCGTGTGTCTCTCTCCCCTTCCCCCCACCCCCCGCTCATGCCCCGTGTGTCTCTCTCCTTCCCCCCACCCCTGCTCATGCCCCGTGTGTCTCTCTCTGTCCCCCCACCCCCACTCATGCCCCGTGTGTCTTTCCCCCTCCCGCCCACTCCCGATATTGCCCCGTGTCTCTTTCCCCCTCCTGCCCACCCCTGCTCGTGTCCCGTATCTCTTTCCCCCTCCCGCCCACCCCTGCTCTTGCCCCGTGTCTCTTTCCCCCTCCCGCCCACCCCCGCTCTTGCCCCGTGTCTCTTTCCCCCTCCCGCCCACCCCCGCTCTTGCACCGTGCCTCTTTCCCCCTCCCGCCCACCCCGCTCTTGCCCAGTGTCTCTTTCCCCCTCCCACCCACCCCCGCTCTTGCCCCGTGTCTTTCCCCCTCCCGCCCACCCCCGCTCTTGCCCCGTGTCTTTTCCCCTCCCACCCACCCCCGCTCATCCCCCGTGTGTCTCTCCCCCTTCCGCCCACCCCCGCTCATGTCCCGTTTGTCTCTCCCCCTCCCCCCGCTCATGCCCTGTGTCTCTCTCCCTCCTCCCACCCCCCGCTCATGCGCCGTGTGTCTCTCTCCCTCCCCCCACCCCCCGCTCGTGCCCGTGTGTCTCTCTCTCCTTCCCCCAACCCCTGCTCATGCCCCGTGTGTCTCTCTCCCTTCCCCCACTCCCGCTCATGCCCCGTGTGTCTCTCTCCCTCCCGCTCATGCCCCGTGTGTCTCTCTCCCTCCCGCCCACCCCCCGCTCATGCCCTGTGTGTCTCTCTCCCTCCCCCCACCCGCCGCTCATGCCCCGTGTGTCTCTCTCCCTCCCCCCTCCCCCGCTCATGCCCCGTGTGTCTCTCTCCCCTTCCCCCCACCCCCGCTCATGCCCCGTGTCTCTCTTCTGTTCCCCCCACTCATGCCCCGTGTCTGTCTCCTGTTCTCCCCACCCCGCTCATGCCCCATATCTGTCTCCTGTTCCCCTCATGTGCCGTGTCTGTCTCCTGTTCCTGTTGCCCCCCACGCCGCCCGGTCATGCCCCGTGTCTGTCTCCTGTTCTCCCCACCCCCCGCTCATGCCCTGTGTGTCTTTCCCCCTCCCGCCCACCACCCACTCATTCCCTGTGTGTCTCTCTCCCTCCCCCCACCCCCACTCATGCCCCGTGTGTCTTTCCCCCTCCCGCCCACCCCCGATCTTGCCCCGTGTCTCTTTCCCCCACCCGCCCACCCCCGCTCTTGTCCTGTGTCTCTTTCCCCCTCCCGCCCACCCCCGCTCTTGCCCCGTGTCTCTTTACCCCTCCCGCCCACCCCCGCTCTTGCCCCGTGTCTCTTTCCCCCTCCTGCCCACCCCCGCTTTTGCCCCGTGCCTCTTTCCCCCTCCCGCCCACCCCCGCTCTTGCCCCATGTCTCTTTCCCCCTCCCGCCCACCCCCGCTCTTGCCCTGTGTCTCTTTCCCCCTCCCGCCCACCCCCGCTCTTGCCCAGTGTCTCTTTCCCCCTTCCGCCCACCCCCGCTCTTGCGCCGTGTCTTTCCCCCTCTCGCCCACCCCCGCTCTTGCCCCGTGTCTTTCCCCCTCCCGCCCACCCCCTCTCATGCCCCGTGTGTCTCTCCCCATTCCGCCCACCCCCCGCTCATGTCCCGTGTGTCTCTCCCCCTCCCGCTCATTGCCCTGTGTCTCTCTGCCCCCCCACCCCCCACTCATGCACCATGTGTCTCTCTCCCTCCCCCCACCCCCCGCTCATGCCCCGTGTGTCTCTCTCTCCTTCCCCCAACCCCTGCTCATGCCCCGTGTGTCTCTCTCCCTCCCCCCACTCCCGCTCATGCCCCGTGTGTCTCTCTCCCTCCCGCCCACCCCCCGCTCATGCCCCGTGTGTCTCTCTCTCTCCCCCCACCCCCGCTCATGCCCCGTGTGTCTCTCTCCCTCCCCCCTCCCCCGCTCATGCCCCGTGTGTCTCTCTCCCCTACCCCCCACCCCCCGCTCATGCCCCGTGTCTATCTCCTGTTCTCCCCACCCCCTGCTCATGCCCCGAATCTTTCTCCTGTTCCCCTCATGTGCCGTGTCTGTCTCCTGTTGCCCCCCACGCTGCCCGCTCATGCCCCGTGTCTGTCTCCTGTTCTCCCCACTCCCCGCTCATGGCCCGTGTCTGTGTCCTGTTCCCCCCACACCTCGCTCATGCCCCGTGTCTATCTCCTGTTGCCCCCACCGCGCCGCTCATGCCCCGTGTCTGTCTCCTGTTCCCCCCACCCGCTCATGCCCCGTGTCTTTCTCCTATTGCCCCCCACCCCCCCGCTCATGCCCCGTGTCTGTCTCCGATTCTCCCCACCCCCCGCTCATGCCCCGTGTCTGTGTCCTGTTCCCCTCACCCCCGCTCATGCCCCGTGTCTATCTCCTGTTGCCCCCCACCCCCTGCTCATGCCCCGTGTCTGTCTCCTGTTGCCCCCACCCACTCATGCCCCGTGTCTGTCTCCTGTTCCCCCACCCGCTCATGCCCCGTGTCTCTCTCTTGTTGCCCCCCACCCCCCTGCTCATGTCCCGTGACTGTCTCCTATTCTCCCCACCCCCCGCTCATGCCCTGTGTCTGTCTCCTGTTCCTCCCACCCCCCGCTCATGCCCCGTGTCTGTGTCCTGTTTCCCCCACCCCCGGTCATGCCCCATGTCTCTCCTGTTGCCCCCCACCTCCCGCTCATGCCCCATGTCTGTGTCCTGTTTCCCCCACCCCCGGTCATGCCCCGTGTCTCTCCTATTGCCCCCCAGCCCCCGCTCATGCCCCGTGTCTGTCTCCTGTTGCCCCCCACCCCCTGCTCATGCCCCGTTTCTGTCTCCTGTTCCCCCCACACCCCGCTCATGCCCCGTGTCTATCTCCTGTTGCCCCCCACCCCCTGCTCATGCCCCGTGTCTGTCTCCTATTCCCCCCACCCGCTCATGCCCCGTGTCTGTCTCCTGTTCCCCCACCCGCTCATGCCCCGTGTCTCTCTCTTGTTGCCCCCCACCCCCCTGCTCATGTCCCGTGACTGTCTCCTATTCTCCCCACCCGCCGCTCATACCCTGTGTCTGTCTCCTGTTCCTCCCACCCCCCGCTCATGCCCCGTGTCTGTGTCCTGTTTCCCCCACCCCCGGTCATGCCCCATGTCTCTCCTGTTGCCCCCCAGCCCCCGCTCATGCCCCGTGTCTGTCTCCTGTTGCCCCCCACCCCCTGCTCATGCCCTGTGTCTGTGTCCTGTTTCCCCCACCCCCAGTCATGCCCCGTGTCTCTCCTCTTGCCCCCCAGCCCCCGCTCATGCCCTGTGTCTGTCTCCTGTTGCCCCCCACCCCCTGCTCATGCCCCGTGTCTGTCTCCTGTTCTCCCCACCCCCCGCTCATGCTCCATGTCTGTCTCCTGTTCCCCCCAACCTACTCTCATGCCCCGTGTCTGTCTCCTGTTGCCCCCCACCCCCTGCTCATGCCCCGTGTCTGTCTCCTGTTGCCCCCCACCCCCCGCTCATGCCCCATGTCTGTCTCCTGTTGCCCCCCACCCCCGCTCATGCCCCGTGTCTGTCTCCTGTTGCCCCCCACCCCCTGCTCATGCCCCTTGTCTGTCTCTGTTGTTCCCCCCACCCCCTGCTCATGCCCCGTGTCTGTCTCCTTTTCCCCCCACAACCCGCTCATGCCCCGTGTCTCTCTCCTGTTGCCCCCCACCCCCTGTTCATGCCCCGTGGTCTCCTGTACCCTTCCACCCCCCGCTCATACCCCGTGTCTGTCTCCTGTACCCCCCCAGCCCCCGCTCATGCCCCGTGTCTGTCTCCTGTTCCCCCACCTGCTCAGGTCCCGTGTTTCTCTCTTGTTGCCCCCCACCCCCCTGCTCATGCCCTTTGTCTGTCTCCTGTTCTCCCCACCCCCCGCTCATGCCCCGTGTCTGTCTCCTGTTCCTCCCACCCCCCGCTCATGCCCCATGTCTATCTCCTGTTGCCCCCCACACACCCGCTCATGCCCTATGTCTGTTCTCCCCACCCCCCACTCATGCCCCGTGTCTGTTGTTCCCCCCACCCCCCGCTCATGCCCCGTGTCTGTCTCCTGTTCCCCCCACACCCCTCTCATGCCCCGTGGCTGTCTCCTGTACCCCTCCACCCCCTGCTCATGCCCCGTGTCTGTCTCCTGTACCCCCCCGCTCATACCCCGTGTCTGTCTCCTGTTGCCCCCCCGCTCATGCCCCTTGTCTGTCTCCTGTTCCCCCCACCCGCTCATGTCCCGTGTCTCTCTCCTGTTGACCCCCACCCCCCGTTCATGCCCCGTGTCTGTCTCCTGTACCCCCCCACCCCTCCACTCATGCCCCGTGTCTCTCTCCTGTTGCCCCCCACCCCCTGCTCATGCCCCGTGTCTGTCTCCTGTACCCCCCACCCCCGCTCATGCCCTGTGTCTCTCTCCTGTTGCCCCCCACTCCCCCGCTCATGCCCCGTGTCTGTCTTCTCTTCCCCCCACCCCCGGCTCATGCCCCATGTTTGTCTCCTGTTCCCCCCACCCCCCGCTCATGCCCCGTGTCTGTCTCCTGTTGCCCCCAACCATGCCCCGTGTCTGTCTCCTGTTGCCCCCCACCCCCCTGCTCATGCCCCGTGTCTGTCTCCTGTTCTCCCCACCCCCGCTCATGCCCTGTATCTGTCTCCTGTTCTCCCCACCCCCCGCTCATGTCCCGTGTCTCTCTCCTGTTGGCCCCACCCCCGCTCATGCCCCGTGTCTGTCTCCTGTTGCCCCCCACCCCCCGTTCATGCCCCGTGTCTGTCTCTTGTTCTCCCCACCCCCCCGCTCATGCCCCATGTCTGTCTCCTGTTCTCCCCACCCCCCGCTCATGTCCCGTCCGTGTCTCTCTCCTGTTGGCACCACCCCCGCTCATGCCCCGTGTCTGTCTCCTGTTGCCCCCACCCCCCGTTCATGCCCCGTGGTCTCCTGTACCCCTCCACCCCCCGCTCATGCCCCGTGTCTGTCTCCTGTACCCCCCCAGCCCCCGCTCATGCCCCGTGTCTGTCTCCTGTTCCCCCACCTGCTCAGGTCCCGTGTTTCTCTCTTGTTGCCCCCCACGCCCCGCTCATGCCCTGTGTCTGTCTCCTGTTCTCCCCATCCCCCGCTCATGCCCCGTGTCTGTCTCCTGTTCCTCCCTCCCCCTGCTCATGCCCTGTGTCTGTCTCCTGTTGCCCCCCACACACCCGTTCATGCCCTGTGTCTGTTCTCCCCACCCCCCGCTCATGCCCCGTGTCTGTTGTTCCCCCCACCCCCCGCTCATGCCTCGTGTCTGTCTCCTGTTCCCCCACCACTCGCTCATGCCCTGTGTCTGATTACTGTTCCCCCCAACCCCTGCTCATGCCCCGTGTCTCTCCTGTTGCCCCCCACCCCCGCTCATGCCCTGTGTCTCTCCTGTTGCCCCCCACCCCCCGCTCATGCCCCGTGTCTGTGTTCTGTTGCCCCCCACCCCCTGCTCATGCCCCGTGTCTGTCTCCTGTTCTCCCCACCCCCCGCTCATGCTCCGTGTCTGTCTCCTGTTCTCCCCACCCCCCTCTCATGCCCCGTGTCTGTCTCCTGTTGCCCCCCACCCCCTGCTCATGCCCCGTGTCTGCCTCCTGTACCCCCCCACCCCTCCACTCATGCCCCGTGTCTCTATCCTGTTGCCCCCCACCCCCTGCTCATGCCCCGTGTCTGTCTCCTGTACCCCCCACCCCCGCTCATGCCCTGTGTCTCTCTCCTGTTGCCCCCCACTCCCCCGCTCATGCCCCGTGTCTGTCTTCTCTTCCCCCCACCCCCCGCTCATGCCCCATGTTTGTCTCCTGTTCCCCCCACCCCCCGCTCATGCCCCGTGTCTGTCTCCTGTTGCCCCCAACCATGCCCCGTGTCTGTCTCCTGTTGCCCCCCACCCCCCCGTTCATGCCCCGTGTCTGTCTCCTGTTGCCCCCCACCCTCCTGCTCATGCCCCGTGTCTGTCTCCTGTTCTCCCCACCCCCCCTCATGCCCCGTATCTGTCTCCTGTTCCCCCATCCCCCGCTCATGCTCCGTGTCTGTCTCTTGTTCTCCCCACCCCCCGCTCATGCCCCATGTCTGTCTCCTGTTCTCCCCACCCCCCGCTCATGTCCCGTGTCTCTCTCCTGTTGGCCCCACCCCCGCTCATGCCCCGTGTCTGTCTCCTGTTGCCCCCCACCCCCCGTTCATGCCCCGTGGTCTCCTGTACCCCTCCACCCCCGCTCATGCCCCGTGTCTGTCTCCTGTACCCCACCAGCCCCCACTCATGCCCCGTGTCTGTCTCCTGTTCCCCCACCTGCTCAGGTCCCGTGTTTCTCTCTTGTTGCCCCCCACCCCCCGCTCATGCCCTGTGTCTGTCTCCTGTTCTCCCCACCCCCCGCTCATGCCCCGTGTCTGTCTCCTGTTCCTCCCTCCCCCTGCTCATGCCCCGTGTCTGTCTCCTGTTGCCCCCCACACACCCGCTCATGCCCTGTGTCTGTTCTCCCCACCCCCCACTCATGCCCCGTGTCTGTTGTTCCCCCCACCCCCCGCTCATGCCTCGTGTCTGTCTCCTGTTCCCCCACCACTCGCTCATGCCCTGTGTCTGTTTCCTGTTCCCCCCAACCCCTGCTCATGCCCCGTGTCTCTCCTGTTGCCCCCCACCCCCGCTCATGCCCTGTGTCTCTCCTGTTGCCCCCCACCCCCCGCTCATGCCCCGTGTCTGTGTTCTGTTGCCCCCCACCCCCCGCTCATGCCCCGTGTCTGTCTCCTGTTCTCCCCACCCCCCGCTCATGCTCCGTGTCTGTCTCCTGTTCCCCCCACCCTCCTCTCATGCCCCGTGTCTGTCTCCTGTTGCCCCCCACCCCCTGCTCATGCCCCGTGTCTGTCTCCTGTTGCCCCCACCCCCTGCTCATGCCCTGCGTCTGTCTCCTGTTGGGCCCCACCTGCTGCTCATGCCCCTTGTCTGTCTCTGTTGTTCCCCCCACCCCCCGCTCATGCCCCGTGTCTGTCTCCTGTTCCCCCCACCCCCCTCTCATGCCCCGTGTCTGTCTCCTGTACCCCTCCACCCCCTGCTCATGCCCCGTGTCTGTCTCCTGTACCCCCCCGCTCATGCCCCGTGTCTGTCTCCTGTTGCCCCCCGCTCATGCCCCTTGTCTGTCTCCTGTTCCCCCCACCCACTCATGTCCCGTGTCTCTCTCCTGTTGACCCCCACCCCCGTTCATGCCCCGTGTCTGTCTCCTGTACCCCCCACCCCTCCACTCATGCCCCGTGTCTCTCTCCTGTTGCCCCCCACCCCCTGCTCATGCCCCGTGTCTGTCTCCTGTACCCCCCACCCCCGCTCATGCCCCGTGTCTCTCTCCTGTTGCACCCCACTCCCCCGCTCATGCCCCGTGTCTGTCTTCTCTTCCCCCCACCCCCCGCTCATGCCCCATGTCTGTCTCCTGTTCTCCCCACCCCCCCGCTCATGCCCCATGTCTGTCTCCTGTTCTCCCCACCCCCGCTCATGTCCCGTGTCTCTCTCCTGTTGGCCCCACCCCCGCTCATGCCCCGTGTCTGTCTCCTGTTGCCCCCCACCCCCCGTTCATGCCCCGTGGTCTCCTGTACCCCTCCACTCCCCACTCATGCCCCGTGTCTGTCTCCTGTACCCCACCAGCCCCCACTCATGCCCCGTGTCTGTCTCCTGTTCCCCCACCTGCTCAGGTCCCGTGTTTCTCTCTTGTTGCCCCCCACCCCCCGCTCATGCCCTGTGTCTGTCTCCTGTTCTCCCCACCCCCCGCTCATGCCCCGTGTCTGTCTCCTGTTCCTCCCTCCCCCTGCTCATGCCCCGTGTCTGTCTCCTGTTGCCCCCCACACACCCGCTCATGCCCTATGTCTCTTCTCCCCACCCCCCACTCATGCCCCGTGTCTGTTGTTCCCCCCCACCCCCCGCTCATGCCTCGTGTCTGTCTCCTGTTCCCCCACCACTCGCTCATGCCCTGTGTCTGTTTCCTGTTCCCCCCAACCCCTGCTCATGCCCCGTGTCTCTCCTGTTGCCCCCCACCCCCGCTCATGCCCTGTGTCTCTCCTGTTGCCCCCCACCCCCCGCTCATGCCCCGTGTCTGTGTTCTGTTGCCCCCCACCCCCCGCTCATGCCCCGTGTCTGTCTCCTGTTCTCCCCACCCCCCGCTCATGCTCCGTGTCTGTCTCCTGTTCCCCCCACCCCCCTCTCATGCCCCGTGTCTGTCTCCTGTTGCCCCCCACCCCCTGCTCATGCCCCGTGTCTGTCTCCTGTTGCCCCCACCCCCTGCTCATGCCCTGCGTCTGTCTCCTGTTGGGCCCCACCTGCTGCTCATGCCCCTTGTCTGTCTCTGTTGTTCCCCCCACCCCCCGCTCATGCCCCGTGTCTGTCTCCTGTTCCCCCTACCCCCCTCTCATGCCCCGTGTCTGTCTCCTGTACCCCTCCACCCCCTGCTCATGCCCCGTGTCTGTCTCCTGTACCCCCCCGCTCATGCCCCGTGTCTGTCTCCTGTTGCCCCCCGCTCATGCCCCTTGTCTGTCTCCTGTTCCCCCCACCCACTCATGTCCTGTGTCTCTCTCCTGTTGACCCCCACCCCCCGTCCATGCCCCGTGTCTGTCTCCTGTACCCCCCACCCCTCCACTCATGCCCCGTGTCTCTCTCCTGTTGCCCCCCACCCCCTGCTCATGCCCCATGTCTGTCTCCTGTACCCCCCACCCCCGCTCATGCCCTGTGTCTCTCTCCTGTTGCACCCCACTCCCCCGCTCATGCCCCGTGTCTGTCTTCTCTTCCCCCCACCCCCCGCTCATGCCCAATGTCTGTCTCCTGTTCCCCCCACCCCCCGCTCAAGCCCCGTGTCTGTCTCCTGTTGCCCCCAACCATGCCCTGTGTCTGTCTCCTGTTGCCCCCCACCCCCCTGTTCATGCCCCGTGTCTGTCTCCTGTTGCCCCCCAGCCCCCTGCTCATGCCCCGTGTCTGTCTCCTGTTCTCCCCACCCCCGCTCATGCCCCGTATCTGTCTCCTGTTCTCCCATCCCCCGCTCATGCCCCATGTCTGTCTCTTGTTCTCCCCACCCCCCCGCTCATGCCCCATGTCTGTCTCCTGTTCTCCCCACCCCCCGCTCATGTCCCGTGTCTCTCTCCTGTTGGCCCCACCCCCGCTCATGCCCCGTGTCTGTCTCCTGTTGCCCCCCACCCCCTGCTCATGCCCCGTGTCTGTCTCCTGTTCCCCCCACCCCCCGCTCATGCCCCGTGTCTCCCTCGTGTTCCCCCCACCCCCCGCTCATGCCCCTTGTCTCTCTCCTTTCCCCCCGCTCATGTTCCGTGTGTGCCCTGTACCCCCCCGCTCATGCCCCGTGTCTTCCTCGTGTTCCTCCCCACCCCCCGCTCATACCCCGTGTCTCCCTCATGTGCCTCCCGACCCGCTGCTCATGCCCCGTGTCTCTCTCGTGTTCCCCCCACCAACGCTCATGCCCCGTGTTTCCTTCCTTTTCCCCCCCACCCCCTACTCATTCCCCGTTTGTACCCTGTTCCCTCTCACCCCCCGCTCATGCCCATGTGTCTCCCCTGTTCCCCCCCACCCCCCACTCATGCCCTGTTGTGTTCTTTATACACCCCGCCTTCGCTTTCCATGGTGGCCATCTTGGTAAAAGATTTTCTTTTTGTTTTTTTACCACCCGGCGTTCCCACTTTGAGGACATAAGATGTTAGTGGTCTTCATCTATTGAAAAGGATGTTATGGTGACGTTGCACTAATAAAAACCTATGAAATTCAATGAAAAAATTTTGTTAAAGGGACGTTATGGTTAAGTTGCGCATCAAAAAACCTATGAAATTCGGTGAATAACTTTGTTAAAGGGACGTTATGGTTAAGTTGAACTACTAGAAACCTATGAAATTCAGTGAAAAAACGTTGTCAAAGGGACGTTATGGTTCCAAGTAAAACCGAAAAACCCTTGAAATTCGCCAGTTATCGTAAGCTAAGCAACCATAACTCGCGCCACCACCGTGCACTGCTAAGACTAACACCCAGGACATCAAAGATGACATCACAAATGTCATTGATGACATCACTGATGACATCACATGTCTGGCTCACTCTTTTTTATTTTGCTGACATATCTAGGCCACATGGTTTTCTTCAGTAACAGTCAGAAACTAAAAATGTCATTTTATTTGTAGATGTATCCTTCAAGTAGGTTCTTACAGTAATTCCCTTAGAGTCCAGTCACATCATATGAAACATACGGGAAAACACAAGCTTGAAAGACAGCAATTCTTTTTTGTGCATAAAGATAATCAATAGACTTATGAGCACTTTCTGATAGTTCTGTTGTTTTTTTTTTTTATGGCTGTACTTTCCATGTTTGTCCAATCACATCAAGTGATACATATACATATTGGTATGTGTTCTTGTGTCTTTGTGTTTTGTCTATAGTAATGCAATTATGTAATTCATGTGTTTTATTAGCTACTTATTACATATTTCACAGTACACATAAATCTATTAACAAAACAATTATCATTTCATTATTCAACATATTAACATTACGACTATTATACCTTCATCTTGTACGCTGCACACAATGTTATGTTTCTGTATGTCTACCTTAGTATACTAGATAGAACCCCATAATAGAATGCTATTTATATCAATGCATCGTTCAATGCACTTTTTAGGGTATGATATTTATTGCAATGATCCTTGACACTTGTTTCGCAACATAATCCCGTGTACAAATATTTCATGAAAAGTACATACACATGTGATGTCATCAGTGATGTCATCAATGACATTTGTGATGTCATCTTTGATGTCCTGGGTGTTAGTCTTAGCAGTGCACGGTGGTGGCGTGAGTTATGGTTGCTTAGCTTACCATAACTGGAGAATTTCAAGGGTTTTTCGGTTTTACTTGGAACCATAACGTCCATTCGACAAAGTTATTTCACTGAATTTCATAGGTTTTTAGTAGCGCAACTTAACCATAACGTCCCTTTAACAAAGTTTTTTCACTGAATATATATATATATATATATATATATATATATATATATATATATATATATATATATATTACATGGCCACGGTAGTGGCCATGTAGTTATGGTTAAGTTGGTGTTTCCATAGGAAGAACACTTTTTGGGTGGTTTATAACTTCGCTCCCCCTGGACGAATCCTCACCAATCTTTGCAAATAGAGTATATGGCCCACTCTGAATATTCTTGCAAAGTTTGGTGAGTATTCATCCAGGGGCGAAAAAGTTATAGGGGGGGTCCCAAAATGTATTTTTTCCCATAGACTGAATGGGAAAAAAACTTTGCTCGCACCTACAGCCCAAACCGCTGGATGGATTTTCACCAAATTTGGACCAGTAGCAGCGGCTTGCCCCAAAAGCACGCTTTTGCAGATTTGGTGAAAATACGTCCAGTAGCTTTTTTTTAAAATGACAGAAAAGTGGGTCATAAAAAAATAATGATATCTGTGTTCGGTCCGCGGACACACTTCCCTGTTTGCTCCGCGGACAGTGTCCTGATTGGCTGATCGGCTTACGTCATGTCCACGGACATGCGACGTGTTCACTGATTGGACGGTGTGGAGCGTGAAGCGCGTCAGATTTTCGGTGGCACCTGCCATCTTGGATTTGCGGACATCCGCGGACAGCGAGGTGAAACCTGGTTCAAAATTTGTATTTAGTAGAGTGTGTTGGTGTGTAGGAGTGTTTGGGGAGGGTGGGATATTATGGGATAGGTTGAAAGTTGTGTTTTTTATGTGGTAGACGTTCTTGTTGTGTTCGATTTGTCTGCAGACATCATGGGTGTTCTGAAATGTTCTAAATAAACTGAATGGGGGTGTTCTGAGGACTCAATATGTGTCTGTTTTGTTCGGAAGCAAGCTGAAACGGTTCTAAGAACACATGAGGTGTCTGGAAATATTCGTAAATAAACAAAATGGGGGTGTCCTGGGGACGCTGTCCGTATTGTTCTCTTGTAAGTTGAATGTGTTCTAAGAACATTCGCAGTGTCCTGAAATGTTCGTAAATAAACAAAATGGGGGTGTTCTGAGGACGCTGTCCGTATTGTTCGTTGTCAAGTTGAAAATGTTCTAAGAACTCTCGCGTTGTCCTGACATGTTCGTAGGGGGTGTTCTGAGGACGCTGTCTGTATTGTTCTCTGTCAAGTTGAATGTGTTCTAAGAACACTCGCAGTGTCCTGAAATGTTCGCAAATAAACAAACGGGGTGTCCCGAGGACACTGTCCGTATTGTTTGTTGTGAAGTTGAAAGTGTTCGAAGAACTCTCGCGTTGTCCTGAGATGTTCGTAGGGGGTGTCCTGAAGGCGCTGTCCATATTGTTAGATGGCAAGTTGAATGTGTACTAAGAATACTCGCGGTGTCCTGAAATGTTCGTAGGGGGTGTTCTGAAGACGCTGTCTGTATTGTTCGATAGCAAGTTGAATGTGTTCTAAGAACACTCGTGGTGTCCTGAAATGTTCCTAGGGGGTGTTCTGATGACGCAGTTCGTCCTGAGGACACTGTCCGTATTGTTCTCTGGCAAGTTGAATGTGTTCTAAGAACACTCGCGGTGTCCTGAAATGTTCGCAAATAAACAAAATGGGGGTGTCCTGAGGACGCTGTGCGCATTGTTCGTTGTGAAGTTGAAAGTGTTCTAAGAACTCTCACGTTGTCCTGAAATGTTCGTAGGGGGTGTCCTGAAGACGCTGTCCATATTGTTCGATGGCAAGTTGAATGTGTTCTAAGAACACTTGCGGTGTCCTGAAATGTTCGTAGGGGGTGTTCTGATGATGCTGTCTGTCCTGAGGACGCTGTCCGTATTGTTCTCTGGCAAGTTGAATGTGTTCTAAGAACACTCGCGGTGTCCTGAAATGTTCGTAAATTATCAAAATTGGGGTGTTCTGTGGACGCTGTCCGTATTTTTCTCTGGCAAGTTGAATGTGTTCTAAGAACTCTCACGGTGTCCTGAAATGTTTGCAAATAAACAAAATGGGGGTGTTCTGAGGACGCTGTCCGAAGTGCTCTTTATCAAGTTGATTGTGTTCTAAGAACACTCGTGGTGTCCTGAAATGTTCGCAAATAACCAAAATGGGGGTGTTCTGAGGACTCTGTCCGTATTGTTTGATGGTAAGTTGATTGTGTTCTCAGAACACTTGTGGTGTCCTGAAATGTTCGTAGGGGGTGTCCTGAAGATGCTGTCCGTATTGTTCGTTGTCAAGTTGAAAGTGTTCTAAGAACTCTCGCGGTGTACTGAATTTGTTGTCAAGTTGAAAGTGTTCTAAGAACTCTCGCGGTGTCCTGAAATGTTCGTAAATAAACAAAATGGAGGTGTTCTGAGGACGCTGTCCGTATTTTTCGTTGTCAAGTTGGAAGTGCTCTAAGAACCCTCGCGTTGTCCTGAAATGTTCGTAGGGGGTGTCCTGAAGATGCTGTCTGTATTGTTCGCTGGCAAGTTGAAAGTGTTCTAAGAACACTCATAATGTCCGCGGACATTAAAAGTTTCCATAGGCCATAGTTGAAATGCTTGACTCTATGGGTGTGATATGCTGCGGTGGTTGTGGCCAGGGCATAGAGCGTTGGGTGCATGGCCATTTGGGAACCTTGGCACGTCATTTGGCCATGCACCCAACGCTCTATGCCCTGGCCACAACCACTGCAGCATATCACACTTATAGTTGCTTATAACTTTGGGTCAAAAACAAATTTATAAGGAACAAAGTTATAAGATACTATGGGTGTGATATGCTGTGATGGTTGTGGCCAGGGCATAGAGTGTATAATATACTTACTGTTTGTTTTAGTAACTGGAGTACATGTATTAATTTCTGTGATAAAAGAAAATAGCATGTTAGTATTAGTATTTTGTAATGACTTATTACATTGTATAATCAACTTTTTTTTGGGGGGGGATCCTCATATTTAGTAGATTACAAACCAGAGTACTGTGCAATTTGCTTAGTTTCTGTGTTCGTTGCTAAAATCATTGGGTCTGTGGGAGAAAAAAAAATCCATGTTGGATTAAAAAAATAACCTTTTTCTGTTATGCTACAGTTTATTAGTTTGTGTGTTTTCAGTGTTCACTTGTTGTTTCTGGGTAATGCTTTATATATTGGCGTGTTGCATTTTTTTGGAGCAGTAACATATTATTTATTTGTTTGGATATTATAAAGTTTTAGAGCAGTTAGATACGAGTAGGCGTATTCTAACTGTCTGTTTTTTTATATATTTTAGTGGTATTGATGTATCTGTTTGGATATTGTTACATTTTGGGACAGTTAGATACCAATTGGCGTATTCTAACTGTCTATTTTTTTGCTCTAATTTACTGGTATTCATTTATCTGATTAGTTGTTGTAGAATGTTTGGGCAGTTAGATAGCTTTTGGAATATTCTAACAGTTTACATTTTTTTACTACAAGTTTACTTAGGGTTTAAGTACAGTTTAGTTATCAAATTTTGGTTTTAAGAACATTAAATAAGCGTTTGTAAGATTTGCTGGCAATCTCTGCTTTAGAGTAATGGTACTATCATTACATTCAAACCATTCACATTTCTTTTTTATATATGCAGTGTAGTGCCCTGAATTGGTTGTGGCTCCTGCGTGATGGATTATACCTATTGTTGTGAAGGTTTTCTTACCAAGTGATACTTGACCGTGTGTGAATCCCGTCAGCTTGCAGTTGTTTTTGGTACCATCTGCATTATAACGTAGAAGCATTAGTATTACGTATTTACTATGTGTTTGTATTAGAAACGTGGAGCGATTATCTGAATTGCAGGTAGAACATAATCTACCATGGTTTGCATTTTGTACAAGTTGCTGAAATAAAATGGATTCACAATTAGGTATTGATATATATAGAAAGCGTTCATTGGGGATTTGTCCTTGAGTCACATTGTTGCAGAGAGTGCATGCATGTTTCCACATGCATGAAATCTGGAAGATTTCATTTATAGGTATGTTTTTATTTTCCAGTACTTGTAGTAAGTACATTAGAAATTCTTGTGGATCTTCCTGTGAGTTTATAGTGAATTTCACCATTCCAGCACAGTAGTCCAATTGTTGTCTTATTCCATAAACACTGTGGGGGTAATTCATAGAATTTAGCGCACAAGTGGCGCACGCGGCTGGCGCACAGTGTGCGCATGCGATTGTCTGCGCCAGCCGCGTGCGCTAAAATCCATTTCCGCGCACAGCGTATTCATGGATTTTAGCTACCAAAACCAGCCGTGGCGCACAGTGGCGCAGCAACCCTGCAGCAGCCCCAGTTACGCCCCCAAGAACGCCCCTCGCGCAGGGAAAAGCCATCAAAATTGCCAATCCAGCGCAAAGGCTGCGCTAACCCTGTACCAGTATACATGGCCGCCACACAGCACACGGCAAGCGGGGTACGTGTATTACTGGTGTTTGTGGGAAGTTTCACACGCGAAAGGGCCTGTGTGAGTGGGGTACATGTATTACCGGGGTTTCTGGGAAGTTATAAACGCGAAAGGGCCTGTGCGAGTTGGGTACGTGTATTACTGGAGTTTGCGGAAAGTTACACACGCGAAAGGGCCTGTGCAAGTGGGGTACATGTATTACCAGGGTTTCCGGGAAGTTATGAACGCGAAAGGGCCTGTGCGAGTTGGGTACGTGTATTACTGTGGTTCGCGGGAAGTTTCACACGCGATAGGGCCTGTGCGAGTGGGGTACGTGTATTACTGTGGTTCGCGGGAAGTTTCACACGCGATAGGGCCTGTGCGAGTGGGGTACGTGTATTACTGGGGTTCGCAGGAAGTTTCACACGTGAAAGGGCCTGTGCGAGCAGGGTACATGTATTACTGGGGTTCGCGGGAAGTTTCACACGCGAAAGGGTCTGTGCGAGCCACCACACAGCACACGGCAAGTGGGGTACGTGTATTACTGGGGTTTGTGGGAAGTTTCACACGTGATTGGCCCTGTGCGAGTGGGGTACGTGTATTACTGGGGTTCGCGGAAAGTTACACACGCGAAAGGGCCTGTACGAGTGGGGTATATGTATTACTGGGGTTTCCGGGAAGTTATACACGTGAAAGGGCCTGTGCGAGTTGGGTACGTGTATTACTGGGGTTCGCAGGAAGTCTCATACGTGAAAAGGGCCTGTGCGAGTGGGGTACGTGTATTACTGTGGTTCGCAGGAAGTTTCACACGCGAAAGGGCCTGTGCGAGTGGGGTACGTGTATTACTGGGGTTTGCAGGAGGTTTCACACGCGAAAGGGCCTGTGCGAGTGGGGTAGGTGTATTACTGGGGTTCGCGGGAAGTTTCACACGCGAAAGGACCTGTGCGAGTGGGGTAAGTGTATTACTAGGGTTCGCGGGAAGTTTCACACACGATTTTGCAGTCAGAGCGGGGTACTGTATCCAGTGTGGTGCGCGGGGAGTCCTACACGTGAATTGGCTGTGTGAGTCCTCCCAGGCGTCCCCTCTACCCCCTCCACAGCCCCTGCAGGCAGCCCACACCACTGGGGATTACCCTGCAACCCTGGTCATGTCCCGCAGGCAGCCATCCACCATGGGCATGCCCCCCAGGCAAGCCACATGTCGCCTTGCAATATGATCACTAACTCATGTCCCCCTGCAACCCCACCCCCAGCAGTGAAGGGCACCTGCCAGCAGGCCCCCACACATGTCCCCCTGCGCCCCCACCCCCAGCAGTGAGGGGCACCTGCCAGCAGGCCCCCACTCATGCCCCACACATGTCCCCCTGCACCCGCACCCCCCAGCAGTGAGGGGCACCTGCCAGAATGCCCCCACACATGTCCCCCTGCACCCTCACCACCCAGCAGTGAGGGGCACCTGCCAGCAGGCCCCCATTCATGTCCCACTCATGTCCCCCCACCCACTCACCCATCCAGCAGTGACATGCCCATCTCATGACACAAACCAAAAGTCAACTATGTACATCAACACATGTCCGTCACATGCACACACACACACAGGTTGCCATTGATTGAGTAAACCCACATGTCAACATGCATGAACCCAATGAGTGAATCACACACATTGAAGTAAAAGATCAAAATGTATTAACATGAAAACCAATTGAAAGTACTTAAAGTATAAAATAATGGCAAACATGAAATGAAATGCATGTCCAAATAAAAATAAAAAAATCCTCAAACCAATCCAAGTAATCCAAAAGAAAAATGGCCAAAACTCTCTGTCCACCAAACCAAATCCAAATGAAACGCAAAAAGGTAAATCCATTGATCCATGGTGAAATGAAATTAAAATGTCCAAATAATTCCAACGTCCAACTATGTACAATACAATTTTCAAGGGTCCATGAGCCCAATGAAACAAATGAAACCTATCTAATAACCTACCTAACAAAAAAACTATTTACAAAAGTGTGGGGCATAGTCCAAAAGCCCCAAAATAAAAAAAAAGGAAACCTAACACTATAAACTATTTACAATGGCGACGGGCAAGTCCTGCGGCTCACTCATTGATGTTTTCGGCCAGGGCATCATCGAACTACATGTCTATTTGCTGGAGGCGGGCCTCTGTCCTGGCCCTGAGGTCTCGCAGGGAGGCACTCATGGCCTGCTCCAACTCCCTGCGAGCCCGCCTCAACGCCTGACGCAAGGAGAACTCCACCCTGACCATGGTGAGCCGCGCCTCTTCTGCCCGCCACCGCTCCGCACCTATACGCTGGCCCAACCGCATCCACACGGAAGACACATCCATTCCAGGGTCCTCCTGCCCTCTGGCCGATGCCTGCCCCCCTGATGTTGATGGCCCGAGCCATCATTGCTCCCACCTAGAGCCTGCTCCTGCTGCTGCTGCTGCTGTCCATGTGCCCTGTCCGATGATGCCTGCACATCCTCCATCAGCTGGTCTCCAGTTGTGGTGTCCACCCCTGCTAGACCGCCGACTCCCGACTGTGGCAGGGATGGGATCTCCACCAAGCTGGCTGTGTTGGTCAGGCCAGGTCCACAGGGGGCCCTGGTGGAATCTGGGCCAGAAGACGGCAGGGAGAACGACTGGCGCATAGTCTCCACAGAGGAGGAGAGGTCCGCCAGAGTGCGTGTCACATGTAGGAACCCACCAACCAGGGCCCCTCCCAACAGTGCCACATCGCGACGCTGCTCTTCATGATGGCGTGCGTTCTCTGCCCAGGAAGAACGCACATCATCACAAATATCACGCTTGCGCAACGCAACACCAATCAGGATGGAGTTCATACGTTCATGGGACCCCTCATCCGCAGGTAGTGGAGAGGCAGATGACATGGCACTCTCCCCTACCTGCGGACGGTCTGGGATGGGGCATCCCTGCTGGTGCATGGTGGTGCAGACACAGGGTCAAGGACAGGGACATGCACAGGCCCCTCCGCGGTGACCTGTGCTGCCTCCTGACTCTGGCCCTGGACTGCACCACTTGCACCAGTGGTACTACCCCCACCAGGCCCCATGTGTGGCTCAGTAGCGGGCGCCTCCTCCTCTGTGGAGACCACCAACCTGAATGTCTCCTTACCGTCTTCCGCCATTGCAAGCCCCTGTGGGGGCTCACCCGGCCCTTCCGCCACAGCCGTAGTGGCAGATGCAGCACCAGCCCCCTTGCTCCCGGATGATGGCAAGTCCTAGGAGGGTGGCTGGGCCTTGCATCGCCGCCCAATGGAGGCATCCCCACCACTTGGCTCCACAGCGCAGTCTCCGCCCTCTTCTTCACTTGACGCTGCGTAGAGGGAGACATAGAACACAAGCATCAGGGTACAGTACAACATTCCCCTAGACAGGAAGCAATAACACATGAGTTGCAGTGTCTAACGTCAATTCCATCCTGTCCCTCCACAACACATGGGTGAATGCACACAACACACATGCATGAACAGGCACGGCGCATGCAATCAACATTAGCATCCATGTACAAGGGCCTCTATTAACCAAAATGTTGCCTTCAAACTCACATGCATCATGGCTCACACTGATCCCATGCACACACATCAACAGAGAGACATGCATCATGCCTTGCACACCACAGACACAGTGGATAGACACAGTGCATACAACAGTGACCACACTGCATGAGTGAATGTACACATCATCACAGACATGTGTCATGAATCCATGGCGTGCCGAAGTCACACACACACTTCTCAGACACACACACATGTGCACCATACATGTACATGACAGCAGCACCCATCCCTCACACCCCCACCATGTGCAAGAAGAGACACTGGCATGCTCTCATGTGTGCATTTGCCATACAGCTACCCCGGTTGCATTGTAACTCATGCACCAACCATGTGGTTCACACATTACTGGTCTCACAGGCATGACCATGATGTCCCTGCACACACACATCCATACATGGCCTATGTCACACATACAGGCAAATATCAGACTACCAGCACACTGCAACATGCCCTGTCTCACACACCAATGCTTGGCCACTTACCGCTCAACTCCAGACGGGTCTTCCTCTGCAGGATCTGGGCATGGAGCGCTGGGCCTACGCGTTCCAGGACCCTCATCTGGATGTCACTCATGCTGACCGGCCCCCTCCGCAAGACGC